>NC_140037.1:22051203-23251203 GCF_963513975.1 Fringilla coelebs
TGGAGCATCTTCCCTCTGGTGATGCCAGAAATATTTAAAGAAATATTTAAAATATAAGTGCATAAATCCTACCTGTTCTGGTTTTTTTCATAGTTTTTTGTTTTTGTTTTTTTCCCCAAAGTTAGGGACTTCTTATCCAACATTTCCAGCCTCATTTGTTTGGGGATCACAAGACTGGATTGAAAATCATAACATTTGCATTGAATATTTTAGGAAGATTTTTCTGCATTTGCTTTACAGCTTTGATTAAGATTCATGTGCTAAATCCTTCTGCAATCTCTTAAATCTCCAAGTGTCATGTAATCACATCCCTCTAGCAGCAGAGATCTAAGGAAAATATTAAATAGGAGCTGTTATAAATTAAAAATTGAGATTTTTAGCACTGAAGAAAATGGAGCCACTAGGGTTTTTTTTGGTTTTTTTTTGTTTTTTTTCAAATATTTCTTTGGGGGCCCAAAAGTGAAATGAAAATACCAAAATCAGCTGGAGTGGGACTGCAGTGGTTCCTGAAGCTTCCCTTGAACAGAAGTGGGAGAGAGAAGTGCTAAAAGAGTTTGGCTGCAGTAAATAATGTCCCAATGTGTGCATGGCATTTGATTTGATTCCTCAGACTCAGTACAAAGGGAAATTTGATTACAATACAGGCAGCAGGCTCCAAGTATTTATTATTTAGTCTGTGCTTTCCACTTGGTGTTCATCTTTATCAGAGCTGCTTTCTTGCCTTCTACCACTTGCCCTCAGCTCCAGAGTTTACCTGACCAGCTGCTAGCTGCTCAAATTCACCCTGCTGGGTTTTCTTTGCTTTTCCATTCTCTTTTTCTAACCACCCTTCAAATGTGGTTTTTTTTGCCAGCTTGCTTTTCCTGTCCTAACCTGTGTAGTGAAAGGAGAAATGTTCTCAATGGGATGTAATAACCCAGATGGGAAGTCAAATGGATGCATTAGGATCATGGTTTCACTTCACAAACAACTGCACTGTTTTTGTGTGGGAAATTTAATTTACTTATTTTTGAGCTGGGGAGTGTAAAACTGTGATTCTGTCGGTCAGCTGCCATCCATCTCCCTCTGCAGCAGGTTCTGCTGTTGGGTTTTTTTTTTTTCCTTTCTATTGGTGTGGGTTTTATTCTTTTTTTTTTTTTGCTCCAAATCCAACCTGGTCACTTAGTTTGCACACTGTAGTTGGGTTTGTAAAAGAAACATGTTGGAGTATCACAAAAAAGAATCAAAAAGATGGAAACTCTCTGGGCCCAAATGCTTTGAAAGCTCCTCAGTAGACAAGAAAAGAGTTGTTAGCATTCCTAGCACGCTGCTGGAAATGCATTATATATTGTTGCCACATCAGTTTGTAATATTGGTACATGGCTTCAGTGCCTTGCTTGGGTTTGTAATTACATTTAAATAATTTAACTCCATTACACCACCATGTCTAGTGGAAATGTATGATTCTGTAGGAAGATGTTTCCTTTCAGATTGATCTAATGACTTCAGAAAATGCTGCTGCTATTAATGCTTGTTAACTATTGATATGCAAAAATAAAACTGTTAGCAGTGCACTGGAAGGCATTAATAAATATGCTCATTTTCAAGGATATTTTTGAGAGCTGTTTGATAACTCATCACTTGATTTGTGATGTGTCAGATGGCCTTAATAGCTTGGCTAGTTGTATTTTGCAGATCAAAGGTAGCTTTTATCAAGATCAGACTAAAAGGCTTCCAACTGATGAGCGATTGAAGCCATCCAGGAAATACAGAAATCGTCCCACAGTTGTGCAATACCCAGCTCAACTCTTGGGTGTCAGTAAATTTTCTTGGACTGCAAGGTTCAGATGAAGCTGGAGAAGGTGGTAGAATACCCACAGAAGGTTATTTTGGTGTAGGTTTACCAATTTATGCTGGATGTGTAAGGACAGCACAGCTTCGTAAATGCTGGAATTCATCTCATATTTCACTTTGCATTTTCACAAACACTTTAAAGTTGCTTTCCAGCCTTCTGATGGATTTGGTTTTGGTTTTAGTTTGGGTCTGTGATTTTGGTTTCTTTTGCTGTTTTATTTTTTAGGTTTTTTTGTTTCATAATTGAAAACATGCTACCATAGGTGTCAAGGCTTCACCTCTGCTGCAGAATGTGGCACAGAGAAGCTCCTCATATCACAGAGACTTACACTGCTGGCAAAGTCTGATTCCTTCCTTGTGTCCACGCTAAATGAGCCCATGGGCAGGCTCACAGGAGGAACTAAACAATAAATATTTACCAGGAGCCCTCTGGTTTCCCCCTGGGATGCCAGTGAGCCTGTCCTCAGCAGCGCTGTGGGACAATTTATGGAGAGCCAGAGTCATTGATCAAAGGCACTTGGTAAATCTGTTGCACCTTCGTGTCCTTCAGCTGCTGATTCATTTCTTGCTGTCAGTCCATGAAATGGGCACAGGGCTCTGCTCTCCTTCCTGGGTGTGCACCCTGAGGTGCAATTTCTGGGTTTCTTTGGATTTTTGCTTTCCCTTTTTCCAACCCCTTTATTCATCTCCACCAAATTTGCCTGCCTCTCCCAATCTTTTACCTTCCTTTAATCCTTTCTTTCCTTTTAACTTAATTTCATTTCCTTTTCTAGAGCCTTTTGAGTGTCCTCCAGGCTTTTTGTTCCTTTTCTGGGAGGGAATTCCTGTGGAGGTCTCAGGTTTGCCATGCTCTGTGCAGATGATGTGCTCTGGCACCAGGGTCCAGCAGCATCCTGCGCCTCCCACCAGCAGTGACAGCCTCACATTTGTGTAACTGGAGGGAAAAAACCTGTCTGGATCAGGTTTTTCCAGTCCATTTATCATAAAATAGATTTCCTCCTTCTTAAAAGGCTTCTGTGGGGCACAGAGAAAAATCAGACATATATGAAGCTAAGTGGAGATGATCTCACTGAAATGCCAGGAATTTCTTTTATTTACTAAAGTAAAAAAAAAAAAAAAGTAACTTTATTTCAATTAGTTAAAAATTAAATTAAGTTAGTAAATGTATTACTTTTATTTACTAAATACTACTTTATTTACAGTGTTTGGGGTTTTTTTTTCCCTGTTTGTTTTCTAATTTTGCCACTAGCAGTGAAATTAGTGGATTCATATAAGTTTTTTCTACCTGATAGTGAGCATGGTTGAAAAACCCTGAAGGCTTTTTTTAACCATGTGCCTTTAAATATTTCTCTATAAAGTACCTTGAGATTTTGCTGGTTTTGAGCTAAATGTTAACAATTTAAATTACTGACTTTGTATTTCCCGACTGAACTAAACATTTTCATCTGCTTTAATATAATCAATAACAAAATGCACTTTGATTTGGAGAAAAACAGATGATTTAGTGTTGTTTGGAAAATGAGGGCAAATGGCCATCTCACCCTGTTGTCAAACACATCCCTTTGTTTGATTGGAAGTGCAGATATATTCACTGCACGTTATCTGTGTGCTTAATGAAATGGACCCATCCCTACAGCTCGAAACCAGATATAAATTACATATTGTTATAGTTGCTATGGCAAATAATTACCATTATTTAATGATAACTTCTGAAACCATTAAGTATCAAGGCAAAAGTAGTTGCTAAAATTCAGAGTGCTATTTCTCAGTGGAATAAACTTAATAACAGAACTAGATTTTTTTTTTCTCCTAATTGTCTGGCTTTGTATCTTTTTTGAATCATGTATTTCTGAAATATTAATGGGTGTACAAGGAGACAGCTTGATTTGGGCACAGAATATACCTGGGTGTACTCTGCAGTTCTGCTTCTTCCAGTTTTAAAGATGTTCTTCCTTCATGCTCCAGCCTTCTCTCTCTCCCACCTGTTGTGCCATTTTTACTTTCTCATAAATTATCCCTGCACTGCTTCAGGCTCCTCTAGCTGGGGCTCACCTCAGCAGGGTTTTCCCCTCTAATATCAGAGGGATTTGGGTATTTGTCATAAATGGCAAGCTGAGTTACGGCTCAGAAGATGGAAGCGCTTGATGCTGGCCTCTTAAAAAAGGAATATTTTCTGTCAGGCACGAATCTTTTGGGATTGTTCATGGAAATCAACAAGCAAAAATTTCTCACTGAAATTTTCTAGCTGAAAGGGAATCATTGTAGTTTACTCAGGAGGGGAACAGATGAAGCCACATGGGTTAGTATAAGCAGAAACACAGAGAGCTCAGTATTCTGCAGAGGAAAAGATGGAAATCAATCTTAGGTGTGTATTACACTGTCAAACCCAGTAGTAATTTTAAGATTAATTTGCCTCCCCATTATTGATGCATGCCACATTTCCCTGGAGTTGAGTTGAATCAAACCCTGTTTATTTCTTGCCTTTTCTCTCCCTCCCTCAACATTTGAAAGGTGTCTAATGTGGAGAGAGAAGTCTGAGGCTGAATGCTATTTAAATACTGGATGGATCCAGGGCATTGTGTACAAATAAATGATGCTGGGAACAATAGCAGATTTTGCACAACTCTACTAAAAGTGTGGCAATTGCAATGAAAATTCAGTGTGTGTCTTTGAGCGTGTTGTGCAGTGTTGTTCCTCCTTGACAATAACTTATTTACAAGATTTTGCTGTGGTAAAAGTCAGTGGGTGCTGTTTTATCAGCTACTCTCTAGTTCATGACTAAACATTTCTGGGTGTTGTTAATAGGCCATGAACTCATTTTAGTGACTAAAGATGAACCAGCTTTGCCACAGAGGCTACACAAACACCAGATATCTTGGAATCCACGCTGTCTCTTGCCATTTTTAATGCTGGGGCTCGTCCAGGTTGACTTCTGTTCCCAATGAACTGGACAGGATTGGCATTTGTAGGTTCTGCCCTTACAAAAACTGGTCCTGGCTCATTTTTCATCAGTACACTTGGTTCATATCTCTGAATATCTGAAATATCTGAAGGGAAGAGTGAAAAAGTCCATTAGAAAATGTGGCATTTACCCTAATCAATTAAATATCTTAGGTTTGACAAGGATTAGAAATTTACAGCATGTAAATAGAATTTATAAGATTCTGTAAATAAGATATAAATGGTGGGAGAATAATCATTCTCAGCTTTGTCAAGCACTCCAGATATCCCACACGTGGTGGTGTGGGTGCAGTGTGGGGATCTGCCAGAAACTTTGTGGCATTGTGAGGAATGCAAAGGTACCAAGAAGCAGCAGAAAATCAGAGCATCCTTCAGATGCAAGATGAAAAACAAGTTTGGCTTAGCCAAGGTCACAGAAGTGACGCTGGAACAAGTAGAAAATGGCAGGTTGCATCTCCATTGCACATTCTGTGAGCTCTTTGTCTTTCTCTGTCTCACTATATAATTCTTTTTTCTTAAGTATAAGGTCATTACAAGTTACAAAAAGTGAATAATTCTTCTTATTCTCACAAGTAATTCTTATTTGTGTCAAAGTAACAGATTGATATTATCACTCATGTCTAAAGCTCCCTTATCATTATTTTAATTTATTTTTCTAATTGTCTTGCTTTTTGGTTTTTTTTTGGGTTTTTTTTTTTTTTTTTTTTAATTATTGCCTTAATAAGGCTTTGTAAGGCTTTCCAGATAAATGAGAAGCACAGAGTGCTGTATGCAATATATGATTTTTTTGGAAGTGCCTGACCCAGGCTTTCAGCAATTCTGTGAGCAGGCAGTGGGTGAGCACAGCCTTGAATTCCCAACTGCACGTTTATCTGTTTATGTAATTTGCTGTTAATTTGGATTGCCTGCTTTTGTCAATAGGCTCTTAGACCCTCAGCTTGTGAAATGCTGGCTTGGATTCTGTGGCTCCTCTCTCTTCCTGCCAGTGGTTCCAGTTTTTCCCTTGGCAAACTGCTCCTAGTCAGTCAGTGACTCCTTTTGGTAAGAGTTCTCTGGCTGGCTAAAGATTTTTGGCGTGATTGAAACCGGTGCAAGAAGTAGTGGAAAGAAAGTGGAAGACAACTGCTAGTAATTGTAATTTACTGTGATTCAGGGACCCTCCAGCACAGGCTGCAGTTAAACCCCATCACATCTGCAGTCAGTAAATAAAGTCCTAATGAGAAATTAAAAGTGTTGCAGCGATTCCAAGCTCTGTAATCCCATGGAGCTATAAACTGATGCTCCTCCAATACCCAGAAGAACATACCAAGATGAGAAATCAGTAAAATTTTGTCAATCTAAGTTAGCACTTAAATGTCCACTGAAGTTTGGTTAACTAGATAGTCTAATTTCAGCTCCTCGTGTACTTGCAGTTAAGTCTTTCGTAAGTGCTTTATTTAGATGTGGATGATGTTTTTCCCATCGAGCATTCAAGCAGAATGTGGAATTTAACTCCTACAATTGCAGTAGATTTTACAGTTTCTACTCCTTCCTGAAGGGAACTGGAGTTATTTTCTTGCATTTTCTTGTGTTACAAGTAGGAATTAGCTTGTGTTTGGTAATTATGGCGCTGATCTTTCAGTAATTCATTCTTTTGTTTAGCAAAAAATCTTTATGCAGCTGGAAAGGAGGGCTGGGTTTCCTGGTGCACTTAAACCCCAGTTTGTGGAGAAAGGGCCCAATGAGCACCCTGGTAATTTTGCAACACAGTGTTGTAGGTTGATAAATATTCTGGCTTAATGAAGTGAGGTAATGAAGCCCATCAAAAGTTGCAGTGAGTGTTTCAGGAATTCAGAATGAAATAAAAAATTATCTGAAAGTATCTGCAGAGGTAAAACCAGAGCCCGTGAAAGCACAGCTCGGCAGGAAGTTTAGCTAAACTGAAAAATACCTGGCAAAGGAAATGGTGATATAAAATGAGAGTCAAAAAGAGAGAAACTAGGAAATGCCCCATTTTGAATAAATTAGCCAAGAAAGTGATATTATATTCCTGGCCTTTCTTTGTTATATTTAACCTGCTCTGTGTCAGAGCACACACATTATTTCTGCAAAGCTGTTATGGGCTGAGAGATGACTGTACACAAGCTACAGAATGTAGGTGTAAAACCTGAGCTGGGAGGTTGCCTTTTTATCATTTTTGCTTTCCTTTTCAAGAAGCAAATAGAGTTTTTCAAATGATCCCACCAGGAACGTTATTACAGGAGAAAAAAATCTAAGTAAAATATTATTCCTCCTCACAGTGGGACATAACTACCTAATTTTTTAATTTTTTTTGGTTGTGCAATCTGATTGTAATAATAGAGGAAGAATGCTCTGGAAAGCTGCTGGGATATAAGTTTATGGGGATCTGAAAACTCTCAGCAACGTACCTGGAGGACATTTATGTACATGAAGCCTGAAGAGAAATGACAATAATCAATTGTATTGTTTTCCCTTCGCATTTCAGGATGCAACACAGCATCCAGAATACAGCAAAAAAATCAAGTGAGGAGAAAGGGATGCCTTGTTAATTCATCTAAGTAAATTCTAATTTTCAAGCCCTTTGTTTGGCTGGGGAATAGCACTGGCAGGATAGAAGCTGCTGGCAGAGAAGTTCATTTCTTTCCCAGAAGAAAAGAAATCAAAGCAGCTTTGCACTGATCAGCTGGCCCAGGCTGCTGGATCAATGGTTGGCAATTTGCAGGGCTGGGCTGTAGATAAGGCTGTCACATTTTGGCAGTCTCATCACTGCCAGGCAGCCACATAATAGCTGATAGGTCCCTTTCAGATAAAGATGAGCAGAAGATAGAAAGCTGAAGGGAAAGGGGAGTGGAAGGGGGGATAGAGGAGGAAGGGGAGGTGACAAATCAGTAGTTTCAGCCTCACTCTGTGGCTGTGCTCCTTTGGTCTCCAGTTCATTGACATGTGTGTTGGTATTGCTGTTAATTCTCGCAGTTTTCAGCTCACAGAGCTGCTCGTTGGTGTAATTGTTGGGTTCATGCTCTATCCTTTTGAAAATGAACAGATGTTTGCTGGAAAGCAGCGCCTCTCCCAAAGTCCCAGAGCCCAAAAGCGCAGGTTCGAGATAGTCAGGATCTGCTTCAAGATGGCAAAAATCTGCCTGGTTTCCATCTTAAGGCTGTAGTCCCTCACTTTAGTGTAAATATGGCATTGAGTGTGGTTTTCTTGAAAAAAAGAAAGTGGACTTTTGGGCAGATCTCCTCCTGGTCCTTTGTTTATTGAAGCTTAGCTCTGTGGGGCTCGGGGGTTTCTCTAGCAAAGCCTCTGCCCTGGGGAAGGCAAGCTGGTAAAGAAGAGAATAGAACAGGAGAAAAAGGTGCTTAAGTAGCAGCTGAATTATTTTCAGATGTTTCTGGGTTTAGGAAAATTGGGAAAAATTGCAGCTTCCTCTGAATTCCGCTGCTTTCCATTTTTTTAATGGCTCACTGCAGATTGCAAGGGAATCTGTTAGAGACTGGATGACAGCACAGAGAAAAGAGGTGAGGGAATCATTACCTTAATACTGATAAAGCTGCTAAATATGCTCAGGGAGATGTAGACATTTCCAAAAGCCCGAGAACACAGAGAATAAAGGATTCATTAATAAAAAAGTACCCTGGCTGTTCTTAATCATCTTGAATCCAGAGTTTTTATTAGGTGTTCCTGACTATAGAGAATGTTCCCTAATTCAAATTTCTAGTGTTGCACAGCTTTCCAAAATCAATTATATCCAGTGTAGAGAATAAGTTGTTTTTTTTTTTTAATTTTTCCCTTTATTCAGATTTCCAAATTTTACCTATCAAGAGGGGAAAAAAAAACCCCTATTTTCCTTATAAAGGAACAGAAGTAATTTTTTTTCCCCAGCAAAAGCAATTTTCAAATGTTTTTTATCAGTGTAATTTAATATGACTCATTTTGGAAATCTCCATACGAATTATTTCTGCTGTTTAGTCCTTCACTCTCTCTCTTGTGAATAGAGGAAAACAACTCCTTTTGATCCATTGCAGAGAAGCTGATGAAACCCTGTATCAGCAGTGAGGTAGGAGAACCCTCCCTGAAGTCCAAGAGGATTTGGGATGTAGTCAGCCAAGACTTTCAGACTATTTTCCAACTTGATTTAGTAAATTCTTATGGTGCATTGCACCACTTTGTTGTGACTTGATGTCAGAAATAATACTAAAAAAAAAATGGGGGTGGGGGGAGAACTTTCTTTATTGGTATTCAGGGGAATTAAAGACCACTAGGCCAGTGGCAGCTGACATGGATTGTTTATTTAATTCTTTCAATTTGTTCACTTTAATGAAACACCAAAAGATTTGAGAGAGCGGTAATTAACAAGACAGAGCCTGTCTAATGAAACCAGTACAGGAGGATATTTGTTTCAGGGATCAATAAAGGACTGGGGGTGAGGATCACACTGGCATCACTCAGGAAAACAAATCACCTCTTGCCAATCAATTGTCATGCTGCACATGCATGGATCTGTGTGGAGCATTTTAAATATTGCATCAGCCCAGAGACGAGCTGCCTGAGTTTGGAGGCATCTCCCGCTTCATTTGTTGGTCTGTCAGGTACTGTAATTATACTTGTAGCATTCTTCTGTGCCTTCAGTAGTCATTACTGAGCAGGTGTGGTGACACACTCTCGTTAGAGCACGGCTCTCTGAGCTCACCCAGCCCCTTCCGAGGGGTGCCCTGGGTTCCATCGCCGCCTGGGCGTTTGCAGGAAAACAACACAGCCAGCAAGAGAGAAAACAGAGCAGCTGATAAACACAGCTCCTTCTCTGACAATCCTCTTGGCCCTCCAGAGACAGCACTTGGACTCCCTGTTGCCACCAGTTGACTTAGCAATTAATAATGCAGCAATTAGCAGTGAGCTTCCAGACCTCGGTGCACAAGGCAGGGTTTAATTATACAGCAATGTTGCTGGCAATAGCAGAGTGCAGAGGAATCAGCAGTGGAGAAGTTGTGTCTCAAAATAGAGAGTCAGTTTGGCTGTGGGAAGAATGGGGCCAGTGCTAGAGGAAGGTAAATATGTGCTACATGAGATTATCAGAAGCTATTTTGGACCTGATGTGAAATTGTTTTTCTTCTGAAGAACATAGCTTTGACGTTATGTGCTTGAAAGAACAGAACTTGGAATATTTTCAGCTGGAGGATGCAAATTCTAGAGCTGTTAAGGAGCTGGATTATACTGCTGCCTGTAATTGAGAATGGGAGTGATGGAGACAAAATACAGGTGGAACATCACCTTGGAACATGACCTGTAGGTAATTCAGAGCCCTCATAACGTTTGAGGTTTGGTTTGGGGAATTTTTGTTTGTTTTTTTTTTTAACAGAAGGTGTAGCCATAATTCTTTGAAAAAGAACCTCCCACACTTAGGCTCAGCCTTTTGAGCTGAGCAGTGGAGCAGTCCCAGAGCCAAGGCAGAGCTGAAATGAAAATAACCAAGGGAATGTTCATGTGGAGATTGGAGCTGCACAGAACCTGTGGAGGATGCAGGGAGATTGTCAATGAGATTCATTTGGTGGCTGGAGGAGGTTCAAAGCTTTACTTTTTTCTCTCCTTGTAGATGCAAAGATGAATGACAGTTTTGCTGCAGTTCTTGGTACATTTCCAGGAATTTTGTTCCGATGCACTTTTTTTCCCCTTTTTATTCTTGTCTGCAAAACAATTAGAAGATGAATGTTACAACTCTGCCTTGTTACAACCAACTAAACCTTGTTAGGTATTCAGAAAAACTCATTTCGATTATGGAAACAAATTTTCAGCACAATTTCAGAAATTTAAACCATCATGTTAATCTTATTGGCCTTGTTGGGTCCAGCTACAAAAATCATATTCAGCAATTGCATTTGTCATGGACTGAGCTGTAGTTCTGAAACTTCCCAACCCCTGTGCAGTGGCAAAGAGCTCTGGCTGATTTTATTCCTGGGATGGCTGCTGGACTCCCAGCACAGGAAATGCCTTGAGAAAAGTGGAGTTTGTGTGGGAAACTCAACCAGCAGCAGCCCCAAACGGAAGGGAGTGCAGCAGGGAGAGAGTAATTGCACTTTGGTCAAAGTGTCAAAGACAAGATGATCCAAAAGTCGCACGAGGTGACAAGATTTATAGGTTGGAAGCTGCAATAGATTGATGAGAGGAAATTGTCCTTAGCCATTGCAAACAGTGGGTTCATGTACCAGGATATTGCCCCATCAAATTGTTGGAAGAGACATGGAATAGCAGGGCCAACAGGAGATTTCTTCAGTGCCTACTTAGAAATGTTATTTCTTCTTTTTTCATCTGTGTGTAGATGTGTTGATGGTGTGTTTTCAGAAAAAAAAAAAAGGTATTTATGATAACACAAATTATATCTGCCATGACAGCAAGTGAATGGGTTGTGGGAGGGTATGAGAGAAGGATGTGTTCAGTTTGCAGCCTTTCCTTTGTGTAGCAAGAGAATTAAATTGGGCTAAGGGAGGACCTTACATAGTGAAAGTGATTTAGCATTCCTTCAGATCCTTGAACAGATTTCAGCTGTAAAAAGAAAACAGCATCTTCCCACAGCCACCAAATTGGAAGCAGAAATATTGCAAAGAATAAGGGCTCTCTGTGAATATGTCAAAAATCTAGATTTCATTAATCAAAATGAGATGCAAAACATCTCAGTCATTCAGCCGGAGAGACACTAAATACAGCTATTTAGGATTCAACCTCAGCTCTTCTACACTATTTACTAGTTCCTGCTCCTTGTCAGTTAAACACATCACTTGTAGGGAGCTTTAAAATTCCCAAGTAAAACAAGTGGAAACTTGAATTGTACAAGACATGACTGGTAAAAAGCACATTTTTTTGCAGTAGCCAAAATATGAATCATGAGAAAGAAGTGCTGCTGACAGGAAGAAAATTGAAATCTTTGAGGTGCAGTGCTGGCAAAATTTCAGAAAAGTAGACAAAGGCTTACAGCAAATTTATGTGTTTGCCCATGACAGCCATCAGAATGATCATTATCTAAAAGATATAATTAAATGAAAGCAGTGCTGAAGGTCATGGTAATAGAGGACAGCCATGGTCACAGGGATAAAAGATAATCTGGGGGGTTGGATGCTGATGCTCAAAGCTATCAGCCACTTGAGACAGCTTCTAAAATTCTGTTGTATGGAGCCTATAACTGAGTCTGTTTTGTTTTGTTTTGTTTGGGGTGAGATTTTTTTTTTTTTTTTTTAATGGCTTTCCTGGTGTTTATTTTAACTCTGCAAACCTGATAATATCATTATGCTACTTCTGGAAGAGGAATTGATCCTCCTGCACGTTTGACAAATGGTACAATTGTGAGGTTAATGGCTGCTGAGCTGCACAGGCATTTCCCCTGTTCCAGTCTGCTCCTAGAGCTGTGGCTTTGAGCTTCAAAAACCCCCCAACCTTGGATGGATTCACCTCACAATAAAGCTTTATGGAGACACACATTCTCTACATGTGACCCTGCATGACTGAGAGTGACATTTCTTTATGGTGAGAGACCTCTTTCTCCACAACGGGAGAAAAACAAGCATATTCCTTTTCTGCTTCCATTGAGACTTCTCTGAATTTTATGTACATGTTGGTTGGTTTTTTTAAATTCTTTTTTTTGTCTGTTACTGCTGAGTTTATGAGTGAGTCTCCCATACCTGATATTCTTCCCTCTTCATGTTTTGCTCCTTTTCTGATGACTTAAATATTTTGCTGCAAAACGATCTTTTTTCTGTAAAATGATCACATGTTCATAATATGATCAGGTAAATTTTCAACATAGAGAAAAACAAAACAGGTGGGGAAAAAAAACAAAAAAAACCACCTCAAATATTTAATTTGCATGGAGCAGTAGAGCAAATCAGTGTTCAGGTTCTTGTCTTCTGCTTTCATATCCAGTCATAATAAATAAATTAAGGTGCATGACTTATCAATAAAAATGAGAAGGTTGAATTAAGTTACATTATATTTCAAGTGCATTTCCCTTGCAAAGTGACCTGGGATAGTGCTGTAAATATTCCATATGAAAGCATGCCTCACCATTTGATGTTCTTCTAGGGAGCTCAAATCACTGGTCGACATGAGTTGGAATTCAGAAGTTACTCAGCTTTTCTTTAGTGCAAAGGGGCACATCAGGCTCATTAAATTCACTCAAATTTCTCCTTATTTTTAATATTCCCTTCTTTCTTTCTCTTAGAGTGTGTACCTGCTAGACTATATTAATTACCCTGAAACAACAGATGTAAATCAAACATCCCAACTGATTTCATCCCTAATGTATCTCAGAACACTAATTATTAGCAGAAATTACCAAAAGCTGCACATGAATAGGTATGCAATGAGTGAAAAAACAAAGGCTCACAAAATCCTTGTGCTGCAAGTTGTTCTTACCAGCCTCAGATGGTGAATGCCTTCAGAGCTGGTGTGGGGCTGAAAATATTGCAGTGCCCCTTGTATCTGTGAAAGATCTCCTGGTGTTTGCCACTTTTGGTATGTCTGAATCTTTTCCAGAAGAAGTCAGGTACAAGAGTAGCTTTGGAGTAGTTTAAGATGCTGAAAGAGCAAATTTTCATCATCTTCTCCCTGTAATCCCTCTTTTTCATGCACATCTGTCATTTTTACCCAAGGAGTCTGTCCATATTGCTGAGGGCTTATGCTTGAAATTTTAGCCAGCTCTTGTCCACAGTCTTATAGTTTATGTTGGTGAAATGTGTTATTCACAACACCAGCAGTATCTAAATATCTATTACATATATAAAAGCAGTGTGAGGCAAAAATGGCTTGTTTTTACGGTGTATCAATATTCATGGCAATTGTAATTGCTGTTGCAGTTGTAAAGAGAAAAGAAATGGGGAACCTATTAAACAGATAAAATATCAAGCATCTGAATTGTGAAAATGATTTAGCATCTAATCTAAGTCAATCTGTGCAGATACTGCTGGAAAGGCTTAGGGCTATTCCATCCTAAAAATTCTGCAAGTGGTTACTGTTACTTGTATTTATTTATTCAGAAAATGTTGGGTTCCTTCCACTTGAAGGACGCAGGGAATTAAAAATGGGCTCTTCCTTTTCTCCTTTGTACATGCAGAAGAACCAATGTCAGCACAAATTGTTGTGTCACACAAATGGGAGCGTGGCTGCCTCATTTTCTCCCTCCTGCTTTGAAACTGTTCCTTGCTGTTGTGTGATTGGGTGTATGACAGGCAGAGGGACTCATTTAGGATAGGAAAATATGACTGGAAAGTCTCCAGGTGTTTGGTTTGATTTAGATGCACTTGTGGTTGTGTCAGAGAGAGAATAAACCCTAAGGAAAGCCATAGAGCTGTGATGTATTGCACTACAAGGGCTGCACTGGAGCCCCTGTCTGGCAGTGTAAATAAAGACTTTTATATTTTCATTTATTGACTGCAGTGCTAAGAAAGCTTTGCATTGCCTGGTAGAAGTGGCTGAAAAATAATGTATGGAAAATCTATGGGAGACACAGAGGCATTTCAGAAAGTAAAGAGCAATTGGCTATATCATCAAAGACAAAAGCACTGCTATATACAGGCTGCTTTGATTCTCCAAGAGCCTATTGATATTTCCCCTGGCATTGAGCTGCTAACAGCACCTTCAGCAGAAAAGGCAGAGTCTGCTCTCACTGGGGCTGAGTGGGGCTGCACACTCCATTTGAATTTTCTTAAATTACAATATCCCCTGCAAAGAATGGGTCCAAGCCCTCTGCCTCTGGGGCTGTGGCATCTTTTGCTTCAGCTGCATCATCACCAGAGTTCTGGGTTCTGTGGAAATGCAGCAGTGCTGACCCAGCTGTGTTTGAGGGCACACTGAGGGCTGGAGAAGGGACTCAACCTCCAAACCACAGTTTGGTCTGATTTTTAAAGACCATGAAAGAAAATGGTACACCAAAGACCATGGAAAACTCCCACATTCCACTAAGTACTCATATTTCTCTTCTTAGGCTTTTGTATCGCTGAATGTGTAAGGGTTGTGATATATTGTGTAATAACTTCAATATTTTAATAGAAATAAGTGATTAATATGTCACAAAGCAATAAAATTCACTGGTCACTTCATTAGCTCATGAAAATTAGCAGTTTTCTACAGAGGATATACATTGTCCTTTGCTCTAGAGTAAGTCTATATAAGATGTGCAGCAGTGAATGTCCCCCTGAAGGCTTTTAAGCATTAAAATATGAGTCTGGAGCAGGCAGGAAGCGTGGTCTGATCCTGCCATTGCCACCACTCCTGAATCAGCCCTTGTGGCTCAGATATCACTGCTGAGGTGGAAATGGATGTGAGCAGAGAACAGCTATGGAAGAGACCACAGCCCACATTAGTCACTCTAAAGCTCTCTTTGGAGGCTGTTCCCTCCCAGTCAAAATCTGCTTTTATTTGTGTAACTATCAAATGAAAAAAAAAACCAACAAAAAAAAAACAACCAACAATGATCTTGATCTAAAAATTCTGCAGGAATGTCTGTGAGATGTTTGTAGTTATCCCTTATTTATACTCATTTGATGAAAGAAGGAAACAGGAGCAGGATGGACAGTCTGTCACTTATTCTTTGATCAGGACCATGCAGGCAATGCCACTGAGACAGGAGAAATGTGCTCCAGGATCACCCTGTGAGGGGTCTGTCGAGCCACAGGTGGGAAGGGGAGGGATTTAACTGGGCATTTCACTCTGTGCAAAAATGATGAAAATCAAAGATTTGTAATCCTTCATTTATCAGTATGGCATGGGAGAGCTGGGATCTTGAATTTAGATGAGAAGAATTGAAGAGTTTTTAGTGAGATGGGGGTTGAACTCTTGCCCTAGGTAACAAGGGACAGGATGAGATAAAATGTCCTCAAGTTGTGCCCGGGGAGGTTAAAATCAGATATCAGGAGAAGATTCTTCACTGGAAGGGTGATCAAACATTGGAGCAGGCTGCCCAAGGGTGTGATGGAATCACATCCATGGAAGCACTCAGAAAATGAGCGGCTGTGGCACCTGGGAACGTGGTTTAGTGGTGAGCCCTGCAGTGCTGGGTTAACTTGGGCTTGATCTGTGGGGGAACTGAACACAGAGCTGATGCCCTGGCAGGGCAGCATGGCCAGTGGCTGTGCAGGAGATTGAATAAATTGCATTTCTGTTCCCCCTGAATGTAAAATAGCCATCCCAGCCCCACTGCCTGCACTCACACCCCTGCACAGAGGAGACTCCTGGATCCCAGGGGTGAACTGCTCCCCTGCCCATGGTATTTCCATCTGGGAACCAATGGCCAGTGCCACTAATGAAATATCTGTTCAGTGCCATTACTTGATGTTGTACTTTCCTAATCCTCACGCTGCAACCTCCAGTGCTTTGGAGGAAAGATGTGTGCCTGTGGGCTTTTTAAAGGAGCAGTCCTTACCAAGTGCCCATACGTGGTGTAATTATGTGGGTTTAACTCCACAAGTTTGCTTTTATCTCTTTGATTTGCAGACACACACATCCAGTGACAACACACAAAATCCACTCTGCCTAAGAGGTGCTGCTTACAAATTCACGTGAATCTTCAAGTTGTTTCTGAGGAATTAATAATGTTAGTGGGATTGTTTGAAAAAATGTTGCTTTTCAAATGGAGAGGTTTAACAGCAATAATGTTAAAAGAAAAGCCCTGAGCTTTCTGCTTCCTTTCCATGGGGTGATCCTGAGTTTATCCCAGCTCACTGCTTTGCTGAGAGGGCACACGCTTGCTCAGGCCAGCAAACAGCGCAGCCAGGTTTGTGCCATTACCCTGCAGGAAAAGTGGCAGTAATTGCTCTGCCAATTTTAGGCTAATGGCTGTTTTCCTGTGGCACTGGTGAGTGGGCAGTGTGGCACCTGGGGACAAAGGGACAGTGGTGGGACAGAGCTGAGGGCCAGCACTCCTCCAAGCCAGCACCAAGGTGTGCTCGGGCTGCAGCTGTTAAAAGCAGTGTGAGTTTCATAATTTCAGCTTTCCTGCCACTTCCCTGCTTTAGTCCATTTTTCTATATTCTATTTTAGCTGGAGTCTCCCTAATTTCACAACTCCCCCGTGGTGCCCAGGATTTTTTATAGCTGTAAGAATTGTGAGTTGTTGCCTTGGAAACACAGTTGTTCATGCAGCTGTTGTAACTATACTTGTTAATTTTGCTTTATCACAAAAGGTTTCAAAGCTTTTCTGTATTTGTCTGACATTTCTTGCTTCTGTAACTCTTTATAACATTCTGTTTGACAAATTGGAGGAGGAAATAGAACTTCAGCCTCACAATGTACAGCATGCCCCCATGTCCTGACTGAATCACCTGCTTTCCTGCCCTTGGAAGCCTCCAAACTCCATTCAGTCTCCTTCCTGCCTATTTAAAAAAAAAAAAAAAAAAGGAAAATGGAAGAATTTTTGAAAATGTCTTTCAGTGTTCTACATCAGAGCTTGAGTGTGCAGATGCTGGGGACAGGGCTGGCAGGAGCAGCAGCAGGTGCCAGGTGATGCCCGAGGGCTTTGCCCATTGTGGCACCTTTCCCACGAAAGCTCCTTTGAAAGACTCAGGTTCCTCCCTGCTGCCCTGGCTGCAAGAGTTCCTACTCCTCTCCTTTGGGCCTCCAGCTCAGGATCAGCTCCTTGAAGCAGCAGGAATTTGTTCTCTGTCAGTGCTGAGGGCTGGACTGCTGGATTGGAGAGGAAGCACGGAGGATCCCTCTCCAGGACAGGCTCCCTCCCTGTGCCAGCTCCGTGCTGCTGCCAGCGCCTGCGGCCGGCAGGGAGGTGCGGGCAGGAGCAGGGCTGTTAGCAGAGTTGTGTGTGTTTGCTTTTTGTTAGCCAAGGCTCCTAATTGCCAGCATATTTCCAGTGCATATACCTGTCAGCTCCACCGGTTTAGCTGGCATTGCGCTGCCTTTATGCTGTCTTATGGTTTTATAGCAGGATAAAAAATGGTTTGGGCTCTGGGAGCTCTCCCATCTCCCCTGCCTGCAGCACAAGCTGCAGTAGCTGGGGAGAAGGACAGGTGGGCACTATTTCTGCTCTCTGAAAGAGGGCAGGAGTGCTGCTAAAGCAGGGAATAGACCGAGCTGCTAATGCAGTGTGGCATTGCCTTGCTTCCCAAGGACCTCAGTCCACTCCCACACCCTGCGCTGCTGAAGTTTCTGGAACTCTATTGTGAGATTGGAGACAAGTCAGCCACAGAAGGCACGGTCACAGCTGGCTTTAGGTGCCCAGGGTGGTTTGCATTTGCTGTGAAGAAAGGTAAACTCTACCATAATGTAGTACAGCTTTAATTTCTATTTAATTTATATATGATATTTCACTGTAGTAAGTTATAGATTGCAGTCTTTAAAGCAGTTTATTAGGAAAGCTACCAAAAAGGAGATCAAGCCACAAACACCTGAGCAAGTAATAGGCAAATATAAGTGCTGAAGCAGCCAAGGAATGGATGTTTGTATTTGCTTATAAACTGCCTTTGTAAACACTACAGGAATTGTAGCAATTCTTTTCAAGTCGCCATTATCTGATAACACAAGTTTTTCAATCCAATTGCAAAAATTACTCAGTCACTCCAGAGGAAAACAGCAGGACAAATAAAAAAAGACAATAGTGGACAATTAAGGAGTTTCTTGTGCTGTGGTTGAGAAGTGCAGAGAACATCCTGAGGGTGATCAAAGGCACTTTTCTACTCCATTCTCTTTGGTGATTCACTTTTTGGAATAAGTGATGTTTCTGCAGAGAAGCACAAGCCATACCTTCGATTACATTTATTGCCTGTCAGGGATGATAGAGGATCTGCTACTTTGCCCCAGTTTCTCATTGTATGGGGAGAGGATTTGCAGAACTCACCTTTTTTTTTTTGGCTGGGCAACTGCAACAAAGTGCATTTGTAACTTCAGAATCAGGGCAGTAATTTAAAGTAGAGGATGGTGCCAGTTTCAGAGCAGCATCTCTGTCATAGTTTTACAAAATAATTAAATATTAAAATAAGCACAGTCTGGATTGTTGAATTGTTGACAGTTAACTAATCTGGTTTTTTCTGATTTTATGACAGCACCTGAAATAGTTGCTTCTACCGGTTGTGTTGAGTATAGAAAAGAAATTCTATTTGACTCTACCAAGTTCATATAGTAGCAGATGCAATATTCTGGCAGCTAGATATTAATGGTCTGTGAGTATCTGTACTATAAGGATTGGTAAACTTATTAAGAATTTATTGAGGTTGTGTCCTTGGCTGCTGATTGGATTGAGCTGGGAGAAGTGTTGTACAGTATGTTCTGTCATATTCAGATATTTTCTTATTCTGTCAGCCCTGCCTGGGAGGACACTCTGACATAATAACCTTCACAACACAAATTTCCAAAGCTTGATCTCTGGGACCTTAATATCCTTTGGACTTGCAGAGTTCTTTTTTTGTTTGTTTGTTTGTTTGCCTTTTTTTTTTCTTCCCTTGACTTGGAGGATGCTTTAGATGGGAAAGAGATTTTCAATTGCAAAACACTTTACATGTAATAATCCAAACACAGCCTGGGCTGCATTAGCAAAGTGCAGGCACTTTGTAGGTGCAAGGAAATTATTGTTGTGCTCTTGAGCTCTTGTGAGCCCCTGCCTGGGGCCTGGGCTTTGACTCCCTGCTCCAAGAGAAAAATGGAATACTGAAATAAAGAGTTAGGCAGGGACCACCGTGAGCTGGTGCATGTCCTGAGAGGAGAGGCTGGGACTTGGGTTTGTCACTCTTGGAGAAAAAGAGGGGAAGGGAAGATCTCATCACAGCCTGCAGGTGCCACAGAGAAAAGGGAGACACTATGAGCATCCACCACTGGAAGAAATTCCCCAGAAATCCTCTGGGATCTCCATCCTTGGAGGAATTTAGGCATGGCTCAGGGCAACACCTTCCAGGTGGATGTTCTCTGAGCAAGGGTTGGACTAGATGAGCTCCAGAGGTTGCTTTCAGTCAAAACTATTCTTGTACTCTCTATTTTTTTAATCTCATCAACCTTATCAAAAATATATTCGTCATCTACAAAAGTAACTAAGGGAATAAAGAAAAGAAAGGCTTTGTATTTGAGGATTCATTTTACTGTTTGTTCAAGCAGAGGAACTAGTTCAAAACAACAGACATTTGCCATTGTGAGGGGATGCAGGATATAGAAAGAGAGGGAAAAGAAACAAAACAGGAAAAAAACCCACAAAAAATAAGCAAAAAACCCCAGAATCCCCCTCATAAAGATTGTTCAGATCTCAGAATTCTGTCAGAGAAAGTGAAAAAAACCCCTCCAAACTGTGTTAAATTCTCCTCCCAGGAAGGAGTGGCAGTGGAAATGACTGCAGCATTTGTACCAATGGCAGCATCTTAATCCATGCACTCTGTATTTCCTCAGCCACCTCCCTCCCAGTGCATTCCAGCTGTCCCAGTCCAGAGCCAAAAAGCTCCTGGCTCTGCAGGTGAGGCTCTGCTTGCCATTCCTGGCTGTGCTGCCCCTGTGCTGGGCTGTCCCTGGCTCTGCCACAGATCAGCTCCCAACCTGGCACCCAGGATTTGCACCAGCCCACCAATGAATGCAGGAGGACACCCTGAGTGTCACCCATCAGTGTCCTGAAGTCCCCTGGGGCCCTGAGAGCCTTTAGGGACTTTACAAAGTGGCTTGTGCAGATAAGGAGCCACCTCAGGGAGCCACCTGTGGCAGCCACTGCAGCAGCCTGAGGAACTGAAATGAGATTTAGGAGGGTCACTCAGTGCTTTGCTCTTGATTCTACCAAGGGGAAGAGAAGCTCTGTCAGGGAGAGGGTTGGATTCCAGCACCCTCAGAAATGACTGCAGAGAATTAGTTGCCACTAAAGTATTATTTTCTGCCACTGTTCCTACCACTGGGAGCAGAGTAGTTTCTCAAAAGATGCCAGACACAAACAGGATTTTTTGTGCCTAGCTCTCCATCTGCAATATTAACCTGGAGATGGATGTAATAGAGGGAGGAGTGGCATTGGAAGCTTGCAGCTCTCAAGGCAGATATCCTTCCTCCAGAAAGTGTCTCACCTGTTTAGCAGATGTTTTCTTTTTGTTGTCACATGTTCATGCCAGTGCTCATTGATGTCTCAGCAACCTTCTGATGGCAGGAGAAGTCAAAAGGGGAAGGGTAGAAAGGGAAGGAGGCGTCACCTGCTGTTAAAATGGTGATCATCCATACCCTCACAGTTTAGTAATAAAAGATAAAATCATTCTGTCTTCTTTGAGCAGCTGTATTGACACTACATTGTGTTCTTCAATGGGAACCTGTGAGGGGAAGCTCCTGTGGTGGGTGTGCAGCCTCTGAGCAAGAAAAGAGTTGTAAGTTCTTTCCTCCAAAGAGCAGAACAGGCAAGTGCCAGAATTCTGTGTGATCTCGAAGTGGTGGCTTGGAGTCTCCCAGTCCTGCTGTACTTTACTGCTTTGACAGCTTGTGCTGAGGGCACAGAGCTCTGAAATGGGCTGTTAGACAGGCACAAGGTTAATTTGACTGCTCTGGAAAGCACTAAGAGAAGAATGTGGCAAATGCATTTGTCAGTCAGAGGAAGGGGAAATGACTTGTTATTACTGAAGCATGTATTGTTATTTCAGAAATAACCAGCATCAGGCACAGAAATAGCAACAAGATGGTGCTTCAAGGTGCTTAATCCCTGGGAAGGGAAGCATGGAGACACTGCAGAATAAATTGGAATGGAGTTGCCTGTTGTTAGCTGCCATGCCTGCAGATATAATAACTAGCCATGGACCAAGGCAAGGCTTTGATGCAAACACAGGCTCACTTGAAATGCCCAGCACGGACAAAAGAGTTACTGGGGCTGCTGGAGTAGCTCAACAGTAAAAGTACAGCTCTGATCTTTTTAACAACCCAGATTAAGCATAAAAACACAAAAGAAAAATAAGAATCTATCAGTGAGTACGTGTACCCTCCTATAAACTGCAGCAGGAAAACTGAATGAAGCTGAAAGACAATTTAGTCACTCCCTTGTACCAGAGCAGGGCACAGTGAGCTCCTCAGTTCAGTATTTTATAGGAAAGAGAAGAACTGGAGAGGATGAGGGGATGCTATTCCTGCTCTGTAAAATAATCAGATTTCTGTAGCCCACCAGCTTTATCTCTTTTTGTATTCCTGGCATGAGATTTGCCTTCACCGTGGAGTTACTTTGCAACAAGTAAGAGTCAAAAAGCATGAAGGGTTTTTAAATCTTAGTGAAGCTTTTGTTTCAATGGGGTTTTTAGATTATTTTTTTTTCACAATATGGCAAAAAGGTTGATTGCTACATTGAAGGTATGCATGTGTGTGAGCTGACATGTATATCTATGCACACAGCACATAAATAGACATTAAAATCCAACATCTGAGAAGTCACTCTCAGCAGCAGCTTTGCCACAGGTGAAAAGGTGATTTTTTTAGGGCCATTGAACACTATAAATGTGTTCATTGTATCAGTGCTTCAGAAATACCCATTCTAAATGACTTTGTGTTGATCCACTGTGAAAATTCATTGTGCTCAATTGCCCTCAAAATTTCTCATTTCTCATCGGTGCCGTTGCAGTTTGCTGAGCGCACGGCAGCCCGCGGTGCAGCCGGGCAGGCACCCGCCTCCAGAGGGCCTGGAAAGGAGCTTTATTTCCTGCCAGGCTGCTCTGTGCTCCCCAAAACCTGAACAGATCTGGGTCAAGGCCCTGGAGCTGTGGGGCTTTCCCAGGTGGGAATAGGTGGAGCTGATGTTGGGTTGTGCACACACCAAGGCTTGCGTGTGTCGCATGTCACACGTACAGGAGATGTAGAGAATGGAGCTCGGCTTTAATTTTTAATCATACCTTTGATTCAGAGGAGTCAAACCCACTCTCTCATCAGCTCAGTTCTATTCAATTTAGGAGAAAAAGTTTGAAAAAACCCCAAATTATCAGGTGGCATAAATAACTTTCAGCATGCATGGCAAGAAACTGAGTCATAAAATGATTGTTAGGGTTCTTTTTGACATCCCCTTGAAACAAGACTTACAGGGAGGGGTTTTTTTTTTTTCAGTTTTAAAAAGGAACATTTATAGGTGACTTTTAATCTGTTTTATTTGTCCTTTAATTTACTGTATTGTCTGACTCCTTATAAAAGCCTGTGCAAATCAGCCTTTCAGCTGGGAGGGAAGGCAGTGCCTGCTTTGGACCAGAGGATGGTGACATTTAAAGAGCTCTTGGGCAGTCCTTGGTGTGCTGCAATACCTGAGGATTCTCTCAGGCAGTGGAGCATCCATGGTATCAAGAAAAGCCTGACAGAAGCATTGGGTGAGGAAACTGTGTGGAGAAAAATATGTTCATTTTGATGACGGGGAAGAAAATTCAAATATGAATTTTATAAGAGAACTTTGCATTCAAATGCGATGTGGCAGGAAGTGTGGTGTGGAGTAAAAGAAATGTTGGTTTGCTTCACCTTCCAGCCTTCTGCTTGTGGGTTCACACACAAACTCCTGCCTGTGGGTCAGACAGATTGGATGCTTTGTCTCAAAAGTCAGGGCAGGAGATGCTCCACTGTGGAAGACCTTGATTTTTCTTCCATTTAGTGGAACTTTAATTCCATCCTTGCACTGACATCTCGCTGCAGTGGTGGTTCATTTCTGGGTTGCTGTGGCAGGGGAATTCCTCCTTAAGCAGCACCAAGCCACTGCTCCAGCAGTGATGCAGCCTCTGCTGTGAAACCTGAGACCCAACAGGACAATGGCAAGGTCAGGCTGCCTCACTCACAGTCTGTTCAGGATGGGAGCCCACTCCATACTTCCCTACAAATCCAAAACTCTGTGTTGTTTACGTGGTTTTAATATCAAAAATGGAAAAAGAGAAATAAACTCATTTTTATGTTTTTATTAGCAGACCGTTTGTCTTCCATTTCTGCTCTGCTCTGGGCCTTTTTCTCAAAAAAATTATTTTTTCTTTAAATTATTCTCAAAAGAAAAAATAGATTCCTTGTTAGCAGGTGAAAGCTGTCTCCCGGGGTTATGAATATCAGCAGACATTTTTTAAAAGAAAACCAGTATTTGCAAACATACTGCATTTCTAGTCTGGGATGTTGAGTGTGCAACAAATTTTAGTCTTGGCAAACACACCAAGCACTTTCATGTCTCTGTGTCTCTATAATAATTTCTGGACCCTGGTGATGATACTCTGGGTGATAAAGAAGTACTGATTCATATAAGTGGTGGCATGAACAGTCATAATTCATCTGCTCTTCAGGTCTAAGAAAAAAAGGACCAAGCATTCTAAACCAGAAAATATTATCTGATTTGATGTTATATAACAGTTTGATTCTTTTGAAGTTCTTGGGAGCAAAGGAAAGCACTCCCTCATTTTAGTTCTTTTTTTTTTTTTAATGTATTTAAATGCATTAAATGAATAGAACCATTCTTATATAGAAAATAAAACATCAGAGGAATATTCTTCTGCCTAGGCTTGTGAAAGCTGGGCTTTGTCCAAATTATTTGCTGACTTCAGTCATCCATTTCTGAGAAAGAAAAAGAAAAAGGTACAGCATCACACAATCTCAGAAGGTCTCTCAGCAGAAGACAAAGGCCAGCTCGTGCCCATTGTCTAGACTCAGCTGTTCAATACTCATCATCCTTATTCTTCTTATTCTTATGCCTCAAAGTAATTTCAGAATGAGGAGAGATAATGGCAAGAGGTGTATGAGAGCAGCATTTCTGGCAAATGTGACCAATTCTGCAGAAAAGGAGCTGCTCTTGTTACAAAGTTTGAATTTTCTTTTACTTGGTTTTACAGCAGGTCTTCAGCATTTCACTGCTGGTTTTATGGTATTTCAAAAAAACATTTGCTTCCCCAGTAAAATATTATATTTATGTCATCTTTAAATTTGCACTTTTCAGGGCTCCAATTGCATTGTTTATTTCGATAAATTGCATTTACACTGCAGTTGCACTCTGTTTCATAATTAAATCACTTTCAGTCTAAGTAAATACAGGAAATCCATGCTTCAGTGTGCAAGTCTGCTGACAAAGTGAAGGGTAACCCAATTCTCATCAACACAACTTTTTAATTAGTTGCTGCACATCTGAGGATTAGGCTTGTTGGGATGTCTTGCAGAAAATAACATTAATATTCAATTTGGTTAAGGGCTTTCAATAAACAAACAGAATTAATAAAGCTATTAAGCAAATGTCTCTGATGACCACTTTCCATATGGATTGCAGCTCTTCAGAGGAATTTCCAAAGGCAGGCAGCTGAGGAGGGTTTCTCTGCCCTGCTTTGGCTGAATCTTGAGGAGTAGCTGGGCATTTTCCATCCTCAGCTCATCTGCATTTGAATTTGCTGCATGTATTTTCTGGGGTCTACAAAAGGCAGGTGGCAAAGAGTGCTTTGTTACAAGCTCTGTTATCAGCCTCTCAAAGTACAGTATTTCATTTTCTCTTTGTCTGTTTTATCTACGTTTCAGAATATTCTGCATCTGAACAAGAATTTTTTTTTATTTTGGTGGGTTTGAAATTATTTTAGATATGAAAAGTTTGTCAAATTATGCCTTTACCTAGATATTTAATTTTTTTTTAAATGTGAGGAATGGTTTTGTGAAATGTTCTGGATGAGCCTCTACTGCTCCAAGTCAAATGATTGGCATTAAAAAGAAAAAAAACCAACAGCTCATCTAATGTAAACCTGGGAATTATTTTAAGCTTATATTGTCATTTGAAAAATCTGGAACTTCAGTGAAAGAGGACTGATATAAAAACAATTCATATTTCTTGGAAAATAAGCTCTGCTACTTACGTAAGTCCTGGCAAGTTGGTGTTGATTTTGTGTGGAGATTTTGGCTGGTTTTATGGTGTCATAAATTCACTTTATGTTAGAGCTTGCTGTAGATCACAAACATCCTTTCACAGCTTTTGAGAGCTATTGAGGTAGCAGTGGTGAGGCAACTTCTCCCAAAATACAGTTTACATTCTGCTAAGATTCCTGTAGGGACAGGTTGTGTTCGCATTGAAGAGGCATTCACTTCCTACCCAATGCATTATTTGTATATTCCACGGATTTGCAAGGGTGTGTGTGAAATTGATTTCACTTGATTTTTCTGCCAAAAAATTAAAAAGAAAAACTATTTAGATGGCACTAGAAGAAGGGATTTTAAGTAGCCATGTTCCCCATAGGAATTGGACCAAACCCTTGGGGTGCTGGTTTGTGATTTGCTCTGCGCTGAGCTGCAGTGATGGAGTTGTTCACCTGCCCAACAAAGGCTGCAGAGGGCTGCGGGCACTCCTGAAACATCTCTCCACAGACTTAATTTGGTGGAGAACACAAAAACCTCTTCCTCAATCCCACTGACAGAGGGTGATCTGGCTGGGGGTGCAGAGGAGCTTTCCCCAGGAGAGGGTTTGGGCAGGAGGCTCTGGAGAGCCATTCCTGGCTGTCCCCATTCCACTTGCTGCAGTTTGATTTAAGCCTCTGCTGGTCAGTTAAAGGTGCTGAAGCCCTGCAGGGGGTGTTTGTCTGGAAATTTTATTTTCTACTTTATTGCAGAGCGTGTCCAGCTCTTGTAAATTGAGTGGGACCCCAGCAGCCACTGCTCTTCCTTTTGCACTTTGCTCTGCACTCCCTGCTCAAGTCTGGGGCTTGAACTCTTGGGAATAAATGAGGAATGTTCCATATTGTGGCTGCCAACAGAAGTGGGTAGTGAAAGAATATTTCGAAACAAGATTTCTTGTGACTTTTCTCAGCTTTCAAATGGCAGCTTGCTTTGTAATCCACTGAGATGACACAAGTTTCTCCTGTCCAGGGCGTTTTTCCTGTCAGCAGGCAGGATCCAGCAGTCTCCCCCCATCCACAGGGGGCTCGTTAAGCTCCGTGATGTTTCTTGTGGTTAATTTGATATGGCATTGAATGAAGGACTGGCCCAAAGTCCACACTGCACTGAAGTGAGGTGGAAAGGATGAAATTCTTCCCTTGCTCGGTAGAGGTTGTTCTCCCAGCCCTGATTTTGAGTTGTATCAGCACTCAGTGCAGAGCAGTTCTGCAGGAACAGATCTGTCGTGAGCTTTTATTCCTGGAATGAGAAACCACCAAGTGCAGTTCCATGTGTGACCCTGTTCTCATCTCCTGAATGGAAATCCTTTGGGCTGGATGCTTTTCCCAGGGCTGGGAGCTGTCCATGGTTCCCTCCCTGCCTTCCCTCCTTTGGCTCTTGAGGTGGCTCCTGCAGCAGCTCCCAGGCTGGTGCAGCCCAAATCCATCCTGCCCTTCCCTGAGCTGCTGCTGCACAGCCCAAAGGTGGGAAAACCCTTCAGAAGGAGGATGCTTGTGCCAGGAAGGTTGGTAGTGTTCAGCCTTAACAATGTGACAGCTTCACCACCTAATGGGACTTTTCCCATCAGAGATGGATACACTGCTGTGTCCAGGGGTAACCTATCACACATTGATCTGTTGAGTTCTCAGGAGAAATCAAATAAATAATAAAATGTTCCAAAATGATCGATTTGGAGGAAGCCTTTAATCAATTATTAATTGATTATTCACATTAGCACAATGCTTGTAAGGATCAAAACCTAATTTTGACAACATATGCAAACTTATCCTTTTGAATTTAATAATATATTCTCAATCTGTTGTTCATTAAGGTGAACATCTGTGAATTCATTATTTTTTCTCTAAGCTTGCTGCACCACAAACTTCATTTCTTTAACAAATTTTCCAAAGAATAATCCCATTACAAGCTTAGTTTATAATACATACAATGACAGCTCTGTTAGCATGTTTATCTTGTTGTTGTTGTAGTTTTGGGGCTTTTTTTTTTTATTATTACAATAAGTATTTGCAGCAAAATCTGTTCTGGGATGGCACAGAGAGTTAGACCAGGGAAAGTGGATAAATCTGGTTGAGGAAACTGGCTGCAGAGTTTGAGATGTTAACATAAAATGAGATATTGTTAACTTATAAAAATGTGCCAGAGGTTTCCCAAAATATGAGATTCTTAGCTCTAAATGTCCACTTGCAAGTTACGAAAAATAGGCATTTCATCCACCTCAGTTCAACCTTATTTTCTTGTTCCAATGTGGATTTTTCAAGTAATGCAATTGTCAAATTCCTCTCTTGCTAATTTTACATTGCTGTTGAAGTGAAATTGTAACAGTTTTCAATGCACACCATGAAGGAGAAAGAAGAAAGGGGTGAAAAACGCTGGTTTTGAACTTTTAAATGGAAATATGTGGCACTATTCAGGGACAATGCCTCTGGGTGTTCCTTCAGACACTTCCCAGGCAGTGCTGATGCTCCTCATGGTCCAGCTGTAGCTGAGCCCTGCCTGCTGAGCCCTCCCAGGCACCTTTCCACAGAGAGCTGCCTCCTCTTGCTTGGACTATTTTCCATAAAGTTAATGGCAAATGAAATACTGATGTTTCAGAGGAGATGAGTTACGTGCTGGATTAATTTGACCAGCCCACATTAGGAGAGCACCGAGCAGAATTTGCAGCTGCAGAAGATTGTCACCGTGTTCCTGTGCTTAATGGAATAATTTAGGCATAGAGACAGAAAGAAATCCACACTAAAATGAGTACAAGCACTTTTAAGCAGAAAACCTGTAGCTAATTTTCAATCCTGTAATTGAATTTGCAGGATGGCACATAAATAAAGCTGGGCTTTTTAAAAAGTTGGATGCTTTGCAGTGCATAACAATGTTTTACTGCCTCATAAGGCTGCACCCTGGGTTTCCCCATGTGCTGTGCAGTTCCACTGCCATGCTGCCTGTCCAAACCTTCACCCAGGCTGCAGCCTGCTCAGGATTGTGTCAGGAGGCTTCAGAAATGCATGCAAACCATCCACAGCCTGCTAAACACCAGCTGTTCATTTGTGATGTGCTGCAGCACACAGCCCTCAGTGCCTGTCCCTGCTGGACTGCAGCCTGAGCTGAGGTGCAGAGCTCTTCTCCTAAAGGCTTTTGTGATGGATGATTTTGGATGATTTTGTGCTTTGCTCCCATTAAAATCACAATGCACAGAATGATTTGGGCTGGAAAGGAGCTTAAAACTCATCTTCTTCCACTCCCTGCCATGGCAGGGACACCTCCCACTGTCCCAGTGTCCAGGCTGTCCTTGGGCACTGCCAGGGATCCAGGGGCAGCCACAGCTGCTCCGGGCACCCCTAAAATAAAGAATTATTTAGGGCCTGCCCACCCCTAAAATAAAGAATTTCATCTTGATATCTGCTCTAAACCTGCTGTCTTTCCATTTGAAGCCATCCCCCCTTGTCCTCTCACTGCATGTCAGAGCAGTTTTTAACAGGTTTGATTCCAACCTGAGCTGTGAAAGGTTTTTTGTTTTTTTTTTTTTTTTTTTTTTTCTGAAACAAAATTCCAACAGAATTTCTAACGCTATTCAATTATGTCAAAAACGGCGTGATATTCTTTTTAACTTCTTCTGACTTTACTGAAGCACTTACATTTAGTAATTAAAGAAAATTTTGCAAGGTTCTAAGTAAAATGGTGTTAAAAAGTTGCCTTGATGACATCAACTCAACAGCTGAACTCGCTGCTACCTCACAGGGCTGGGGTGGCTGGAGTGCATTAGAGATGCAATTTGACAAAGTACTGAGGCTTTTCAACCTTTTTCTAAACCTTCTTTTAAAGTGAGTGGAAGGCAAGGCCACCTGGGTTGAAGCAGAGGACACCAAGCTCATTGTAAGATTGAGTCTTCACTGTAGCTCATGCCCCTAACATTTTAGATAATCCATTGATCTCTCTTGAACAGCTAATATCTGTAATAATGCCACATTTCTACATCACCCAAAGTCAATTAAAAGACGTGTATTGTAGCTATATTTTAATCAAGACTTACTGGGGAAATGGAAGTGAAGAATTCTGCTTGCCTTAATAGTACCATTGGCAAAAAGAAAAGCTGACTGGAAAATCAAATTAATTATCTCTTCTTTATATGCCCTTTATATGTTCACTTGCTTTGTAAAATGAATTTAAATCATTTCTATACTAAGAAAAAAAGATATTTAAAAATAATGAAAAAAGGAGGTGTATCTCTCTGGACTATTCACTTGGAGAATTCAGGTGTAATTAGTTAAATTTTGCTCTATAAATAAGACCTCAGCAAAATACTGGTTCTCATTGAGAGATGGTGAGTGGACAGTGACTTTTCAGACCTTCCAGCCCCACCTACTTACAAGGTATAAACTAGAGGTTCTGCTAAATTTTGAAGGGTTTCAGGACCACTCCTGAGAAGTATTTGCTACTTTTTGATGTGTCCTATAGTTAAAAAAAAAAAGGGTATTTTAAATTAGATTAATTTTTTATTTAATTATTTTAAATTATTTTAAATTAGATTAAATCATCTCATCCAAGACATGATCTCACATAGTTCTTCAAAGCAAATAGTTTATTGCATGCTTATGAGGGAGGGATTGTCATGGATGGTTGAATTTATTTTGATTGTTGGTTAGGAAAGCAAGGCCTGAGTTGCTGCTTACCACACATTAAGAATAGGCAAGGGAAAAAAAAAAAAAGGCTGCATTGGCAATGAATCTATTGGTCCTGTGACAGATTTGAGATTAAGTTCTTATACTTCCATGACATTTTGAAGTAGACCATTTCTGTTGAGGGAAAGAGAGAGGAAAAGGAAAGGTCATGTCTCTCTTATCAGGCAGTCATAGTCTCCTGTAAAATAGAAATGTCTGTTTAATGTCAGTGAACAGCCCAGATGGAGATTCATGTTGGAGCAAAACATCCATACTTTATCTTATACCTCAAAGTTTACACTACTTAAACCTTGTGATAACAGAATCCTAAGTCATTTTCTGATGGGATTCTTCTATCATTGCACCATGATTCTCCACAGCTGCCCATTTTCTCTTCCTTTTCTCCTCCAAAATCAGCCCCTCTGCATTCCTGACAAACTAATCCTTGCACCAGGTATCTGCAGTCATGCAGGAGCAGAGGAGCTCAGACTCAACTTACTGCACTGAAATATTTCATGGGCTTTGCTGAGGGTGACTCTTGCAAGTCCTCTTTCCTTCCTGGCTGAATTTACAGAGAGGAGCTCAAAAATCATTGCTCAAAGTTATCAGGAGTGCCCCAAAGGGAGGGGTGGGAAATGAAAACATTACCCACAGCAAGTTTGACTTCAGCAGTCCTTTGAGCTCTGGAGAAGGAGCAACTTCATTTCTGCACTGCCTTTTGTTTTGTTCCATCTCCTCCTCTCACAAATCTACTTCTAGCACGTCTTTGTTTACCTAAATTATTTGTTTCAAAAGTGAAAACTTTTCTTCAATGATAAAATAAGAAAGATTCTGTTCTTCTTCTTAAACTTTACAGGCTATATGGAAATGGGGAAAAAAATTATTGTGGGCAGTCATGATATTTTAATGAGAGTAATAAGAGCAACAGCTTTTACTTCATCACTCTGTGGAGTTCTCAGCTGTTACTTTTCCCCACCTTAAAATAAAAAGGATTTAAATGCAGGATTTAAGGATTTAACCTTGAGGTTAGAGGTGTGAATGTGCATTTGAGTGGTTGTATGCATGGGGACCTGGTGTGAAACTGGGCAAAACTGAACAACCTACAGGTGAATATGCCTGAAGGAAGTTTTGATATTACCAGAAACTAAACTCATTTTAGCAGACAAGTGTATTTTTTTTGTGTCTGAGTGTGTGCACGTGCAGGGGTTTTTAATTAACCACATCTTTCCTCACTGTGCCCTTCTACATAAGGAATATCCTTCAAAGAAAGATACACTTTTTAACAGCTAAGGCTTTCACGTTATTTCTGGCAATAATTGGTGAATATTATTTAATAAGTAATGATTGAAATAACTCTTTCACTGAAATTACCTATTACGGAATTTCTGAACTGGTGGCAAATTATATTTCATTGCATATTCATGCAGTTTAATTTAATACTATATTTAATGTGAAATATGACATTAATTGCTTGTAAATAGTTTTTTATACTCTAGATGCAGTTTTTAAAATACTGTAATATCAGAAATAATGACCTGGCCAAACACTTCAATCAGTCAATGTCTTTTTTAATATTAGATATGTTGGCAAACCAATTGAAAAGAAGGAATTTTGGGTTATTCAGTCAAGCAGGGATTTAATTACATGTCTTCTGGAATCTGATAGAATAAAGGACGTGGAGGCAATGTTTTGGCAGCTAAAATCCTAGGAAAAATAAACATAAGTAATTAGTTTATGTTCTGTTACTCTCTTCATTTTTTCTTCACCTGTACCTTCCTCTCAATTTCCTCCCATTTCTTCTCCTTTGCTGTGGTCCCCCCACGTCACTGCTTGTTCATCCTTCTGCCTGTGGTCATTTAATGTTCCTTTACTTTTCAGGATTGATTCTCCTTTTAGTCCTTTCCCTCTACCTTCAGCGCTTGGGTTTCATTTCTCATTCTCAGACCAGTGCTTGGCCTGATTTTTCACACATTTTCATGAGCCCTTGGAGGTTTTTTTTACAGAAAGAGAGGACATAAATCAACCCAGTGAGCCAAAACCAGAGATGGTCATGTCTGTGGAGCACAGGTCACAGCAGCAAAGTCAGTTTTATATAGACAGGCACCTTTCAGGGTTTTGTCCCAGATTCCTGGAGTTCCTTCTCTCTGTCACTCTGGAATTTTGCTTCCTCCCAATGCTCCCCTGTTAGGAGTTGTTCATACCTGGTGTGATTTGCTGTCATTAGTGGGATTTTACATTCCTTTCCAGATCAAAACATGTAAATGTCTCTGGGTCTCTTGGAAAGCTTTAATCTCCTAAAGTAGGTTTTATTGAAGAGTTGTTGGGTTTCTTTTGACATTCGTGATAAGTTTGATAATTGCATTAATAATTATTCTTTCATGTGTGCTATTTACAACCCACAAAGCATCTGATTCTGAGCCTCAAGGAGAAATCAAAATAATAGTGGAGTTAAAGCCATGACAGCAACTGAAAGCAGACATGGTTTGTGTTGAAAAGAAGCAGTTGGGGTTGAGGGAGAGGGATGGCTCTGGTCACTCCAAGGTTTGCTTGGAGATTTCCTCCAGAAACCCTTCAGAATATTGAAATAAAGGGAAAGCAAACAATAACAATATTCATAATTTTATCTCCATTAAAAACTCAGACATCATTTAAACAACAACCAAAAAAAAAAAAAAAAGATTTTTCTTACTCTTAACTGAGAGCTTTTCAACTCCCAAATAATTTTGCATCCCAGTCTGTCAAGTTGGGAAATATTGGAAAGATTGGACCCCTCCTTGTCCTCTTCCTTTCAGTGAATTCTAATTCAGAATTTTGTGCTCGTCTCATAATATGAGGTCTGCTCTGTTACTTTTCAGTTTTAAGAATGCTAAACATTTAGCTCATGAGAAAATTTAGTTCTAGTTAAATTCTATTTATCTTACATAAAAATTTACCTTTGACAGGCAAGCACATGATGGATTGTAAAAGCTGTTCTTGAATGAGATTATATCCATCTCATGTCCAAGATTTTTGGCTTAAAAATTAAAAAGAAAAGCTTGGATTGGTTAATATTGCCATTAGTTTTTTGGTTTTTTTTTTTTTGTTTTGATTTTTTTCCTAGTTCTGCCTCTCTCATTGATGGATGCTCTTGCTGTTAGTGTTGTGTTTGGAAATTGAGAGCTTTGAAATATTCTGTATAATTGAGTTAGTATTAGAAATCCATGTAATTTTTAAATTATTTGGGTTTTTTCTCTAAAGCTCATGACACACTGAAAAACCTCTGTTTCGTTTAAATTCAGAAATCTTTTGATATACTTCCATTTGGGCCCCAAAGTTCATGTCCAAACATTCTTTCTAGCCTTTTTTTCATCCTTTATTTCACGTAGGGGGCAGGAAAGTGAAAATGGCCCGTCACTGTGCTGGGAAGCAGAGGAGGTGTGGAGAGCTGTCATTGCTCTTTGGGAGAAATACCAAAATATTATGAATATTATTTGAAATGGGAATATTATGAATATTATTTGAAATGGGAAATGCAGATCTACTTAATTTTAGCATCAATAAAAACCACACAGAGCCAGGCTGTAGATCCAGCATCTCCCCACCCTCGCCCTCTGCCTCTTTATCCCATCAGCTCCATAAAAGAACCCAGACGTGCCTGGCTTGTGCTTCATGCCAGATAATCTTGTAGGGGCTTCCACTGCGAATCCCAAATGTCTGGAGGCGTGGGGCTTTTCTGACACGCTTCCCATCCCATCCTTTCCCCGTGTTATTAAACATGTTTCCTTCTTCCCTACAACCGCCTTGATTATTTTCTGTTTTGTCATAAAATATTTGCTTAGTAACAGGCACAGCAACTTGGCAGTCATCTCCGTGTTTCTGCCTTTGATTGTGAGGAGCTTTGAACCCATACACAACATTTCACAATTCAGAGGGGAAAAGTAAGCCTGGCAGTTGATTTCCAGCTTTTAACCACCGTGCAGAGCAAAATATTTATTTACAGTGATCATAGTTCCATTGTTCTGCAGTCTGTAGGAAATAATAATACCTAATCAGATACTCCTGCAATTCAGAACCTAAAATTATCTTGGCCTCCTACAAGATTGGCTTTAACCTTTATCTTGCAGATTCTTTTCTCCTGTTTTCCTCGGATTTTTAATGGCAGGGAAAAAATGAGGACACTTTTGCATTTTTCTGACTGCAGCATGGAAGGTTTTATTGCCAATCTGTCTGACTGGAGTTAATGAGAATATCTATCAACCCTATGCTAGATATTAGCAATATTTATCAAAAAGTTCATTTTTCACATGAAGCTAACGTTACTTCTGAACCATCTGCTATTTTTCCCAGAATTCAGCAACTGCAGGGAATTTGCTAGAAGAAGTAGCAGTGTCTGATGTGGGGAATGGAATGGGTTGGAGCTGGAATTGGGATGGCACAGGCTGGAGCTGGAATTGGGATGGCACAGGTTGGAGCTGGAATTGGGATGGAAGGGTTTGGAGCTGGAATTGGGATGGCACACTGGAGCTGGAATTGGGATGGCACAGGCTGGAGCTGGAATTGGGATGGCAGGGTTGGAGCTGGAATTGGGATGGCAGGGTTGGAGCTGGAATTGGGATGGCACAGGCTGGAGCTGGAATTGGGATGGCACACTGGAGCTGGAATTGGGATGGCACACTGGAGCTGGAATTGGGATGGAAGGGCTGGAGCTGGAATTGGGATGGCACACTGGAGCTGGAATTGGGATGGCACACTGGAGCTGGAATTGGGATGGAAGGGTTGGAGCTGGAATTGGAATGGCACAGGCTGGAGCTGGAATTGGGATGGCACACTGGAGCTGGAATTGGGATGGCACAGGCTGGAGCTGGAATTGGGATGGCACAGGCTGGAGCTGGAATTGGGATGGCACACTGGAGCTGGAATTGGGATGGCACAGGATGGAGCTGGAATTGGGATGGCACAGGATGGAGCTGGAATTGGGACGGAAGGGTTGGAGCTGGAATTGGGATGGCACAGGCTGGAGCTGGAATTGGGATGGCACAGGATGGAGCTGGAATTGGGATGGCACAGGATGGAGCTGGAATTGGGACGGAAGGGTTGGAGCTGGAATTGGGATGGCACAGGCTGGAGCTGGAATTGGGATGGCACAGGATGGAGCTGGAATTGGGACGGAAGGGTTGGAGCTGGAATTGGGATGGCACAGGCTGGAGCTGGAATTGGGATGGCACAGGCTGGAGCTGGAATTGGGATGGCACAGGCTGGAGCTGGAATTGGGATGGCACAGGATGGAGCTGGAATTGGGATGGAAGGGTTGGAGCTGGAATTGGGATGGCACAGGATGGAGCTGGAATTGGGATGGCACAGGCTGGAGCTGCAATGCCTCAGTCCCTCTGCAGCCCCCTCGGGGATTTTGAGTAAAAACAATTTAATGCAGAGTGATGGTTGGGGGTGGAAGGGACCTTGAAGACCATCCCATTCCAAGCCCCTGCCATGGGTGGGGACACTTCCCACGGTCCCAGGTGGCTCAGGGGATCCAGCCTGGCCTGGGACACGCCCAGGGATGGGGCAGCCACAGCTTCTCTGGCCAAGCTCTTTTTGACCATTGCTCCTTTGTAGCCAACTCTGGTCCAGGCCCACAATTTAGCCAAAGACAGGACAGGAGTGTTTGCCTTTGCTTTGTTTAAATTTCTGCATAACCAGAAGTTAACATCAGGGCAGGACCTTTTGTATAAGGTCCTGTATTTTACTTGCAGCCATGCAAATAAAAATCAGCTAATTCCTATAACTGGGTTTTGTGTTTGCAGGCCATGCCATGTCATGGTGTGTTTCACAAACAGCCCTCAATTATTCTGTGCCCCCCTTTTCCCATGGATGGGCCTCTTTGAATAATTATCTGACATGTGGCAGCCCCTGATAGTGTTTCAGGAAAAAAAAACAACCAATATAAATGAGGGGAGCAGCTCTGGGTGTGCTGGGCAGGAATCTGTGCTTTTATAGGAAATCCATGAGGCCCTGAGTGTTCCCAAATTGCTGAGCAGCCCCTGCCTGTGCCTTGGAGGTTTGCAGATTTGATGGTTTGGGGATGCTGGACCTACGGTGAATATATTGTATATGATCAAGTTCTATGATGTGGAAATTTCAGGGAATAAATTTGGTATCTTTGTATCAAGTTTTTCCCAGAGGGATATATCAAGATGGAATAAATGTTTTAAAAATTGGGTTTTTTTAAACTTTTGAGAACACTGAAATAGAAGAGGTAAAAGTTTTCTCTTTTTGCTGTGGAAGTATGTTTAGGATTTATTGTATAAATTAACATTTTTTTTTTTTAAGTTAGAAAAGCAAACAAGTATTTTAGCTTAATTGACATATACCTTCATTTTAACCTATTTTGTTCACACCAAATGCTTTTAAAAACTTGATTTACAGAAGGAATAATTTGACTTGGTAAAAATGAAACTGTTTTGAAATGCAGTTTTGTGAATCTCCCTAACTACTGATCTTGGAAACCTTTTTGTGTGATTTGCTGTGGGTGACTGCAAAATGCCATTTCTTGACATGTTTGTACAGGTCAGGCCATAAATGCATCTCAGTTTGAGTCCTTGCAGTGTGCTGTGCTTTGAGACCTGTTTGTGTTGATCTCAGATGGATCCCACAGATAAACTTTGGCTTCTTCAGGTCAGATGGAATTGCAGTGCAGGTTTAGCTTCGCTGAGTATCTCCTGTCTTTAGGATTTGAGTTTTCATTTTTAGGGAAAGCAATGCAAAGTCTGGGGGCTTTTAATGTAAAGACCAGCATCACAAGGCTGGTACTGAAATTTCAAAGCCCACTGTAGTAGTTTTTCCATTTTTTACTTGGTACCATGCAACCTTCTCATTCAGCACTTGAGTACTTGTCTTCAAGTGCAGATAGACCAAACTTTCCTGCAAAATTATGCCTGAAAATATCCAGGGAGAGAAAATAAAGTTTGGATGCTAAAATGCAGGAATGGGAGTTAATTTTGCATGATCCCTGCCAGGAAAACCATCCTGTCCCATAGTCAGTCCAGCCTCATAAATAAAGCACAGGCACCACAAATCATTCTCTTCTCCCTTCACTCTCTCTGCCCTTTGTGTTCATATTTCCAGCAGCTGCATGTGCTATTAATCTGCATTTAGGTGAGGGCCTGGGCATCTGCTCTGTGCTTGCAAACAGATGCAGGGCTGAATGTGGGATTGAGGCTTTTTAAAATGTCATCCTGTGTTCCAGCATGGCACACAACAAGTTCCTTCAGTGCTGGTGGAACAGGAGCCCCCAGGTTGGGTATTTTCTCCCCTGTTAGCACTCCTGAGCACAGGGAGGAGCTCTGCCTGGCTGGCCCTGAGCTGGGGGAGCTCTGGGGTCACCTCCACCACAAATCCCAGCTGCTGCTTTGCCCTGTGCTCTGGGGCCAGAGGAATTGCCCTGCTCTGCAGGGAGGGCACTGGGGCACAGCTGTGATCAGAGGGAGCTGCAGCACAAACACATCCTGGTGCTCTGCTCAGGATATAAAGGATGAAAAAAGGCTAAAAAGAATGCTTGGACATGAACTGTGGGGCCCAAATGGAAGTATATCAATCTGTTGAATGCTCTTTCATTAAAACTTATTTAAGTCTGGTGCAGTGACATCAGTAGTGAGGGTTTTATTCTAAAACAAAGCTTATTTCTGCCTAAAAGCTGTGTTCAAATAAAACTCCTGAAGTTGGCTCCTCTAGGTTTATATACATTTTCTGTGTGCTACCTGACAGAATTATGGGATGCCCAAGAGCAGCTGCCCATTAAGTTTTGACTCTGCCTAAAGCTGGCTCGTATCTGTGCTGGGATTCTTTTCTTTTCCCTAAATACTGTTGTCTAATAAGGAGAAGCCACTTTCTACTACTCCAAATTTTAATTAGAGCACTTGATTAATGCAGAATTCTATTCTGTCTTAAGTGTAAATCCCCACAGACTTTGTTAAATTCTGTTGTCTGTGGGTCAGAGTTTAGAGCAGTGATTGGTCTCTAAAGGAGTTAATGCTTGGACAGTGGGGGCTCAGTAAAGCAAGTGCATTAATATTTTCATCAATTCCAGCTAGCTTACAGTATTTCACTGGTCAGATCTAATTTGCTTGATGAGACATCACTGAAAGATGTTATCTATAGAGTAAGCTTAGGAATTGATTGTAACACATAATTCAAGGGCACTGTTTTATGCCTAGGGCAAGAAATGCTATTTTTCTCTTCATTTAATTTGCTCTTTTATAATAGTTTGGGATTTTTTCCAAACTACATCCACCAGATTTGTTTGTAGATTTTCAAAGAAGCAAAAAATATGTTAATAAAGCACCAAAAACTGGTGGTTTTTTTCTTAACCTGAACCCCCTATAAAATTGTGTTTGTTTTTACCAATGTGTGTCAGAATGTGGGAATATCTCAGCCAAGTGGGATATCAGTTTTTATTTGCATTGAATAAAACTGAATTTGTGGTTAGTGTGGTTATCCCAATCCTCAGTCATTCAAAGAAAAGACTTGGACATCACAGTTGTACCAACATTGTGAAACTCACATTAAACAGGCTCCACTGATACTTTACACACGTAATATTATATGTATATAAACACACATGCACACAGCAGTCAGTCTTTAGCTAATATCAATTTAGGGTGTACCTGAAAGCTGAACATTCAGCTCTCAGACTGAAATTCTTACATTAATTGGCTTAGAAATGTCCCCTCTCTTCTGTTTCTATCTTTGTAAGGCTGGAGACAGCCTCGTGCCTCAGGAGTGCTGCTGGTTTTATCCAGCAGACCCCGTGTATTCCACTGCTCTGGACACTTCAGGGTGGATTTTCCCCTGCAATAAGAGAGAATGGGCTGTGATGAGTCAGCTGGACACTGAGGGTGCACAGGAAATGTGGTGCAGTGTGTGTGCCCTTATCAGTGCCACTCCCCTGGGAGCACAGCCACAAATCCCCTGCTGCCCCCAGAGCTGCCAGGAAATGCTGACATCCCAAGGGTTAAAACAAACCATCAGGAGTTTTCCACAGTGCCCGTGAAAATTTCAGATTTCAGACAGTTCAAGCACCATTGACCTCGATGGGTGTAATTTAGGAGGATTTTTGTCCGTTTGCTTTTTCCCATAAATGCTGTTAGCTCAGTTAGCTGAGTTGTAAGCGATGTTAAAATGCTGTGCTTGAATGCACTCCTCAGCTGATGCTGGACGCAGGAATAATTTGGATTGCATTTGGCATAGCATTTCCTGATTTTCTAAGAGTCAGGTAGCTAGCAAAGTCAGAATTTATCTGGGCAGAGCACTGACAAGAATGACTAAGAGAAGGATATTAATTGTAAGAAAGCTGGTTCTATACCCATGACCATAACCTGTCTATCCTTACTGCCTGCAGGAGGGGCTTGTGTCTCCCTCTCTTGTTTCTTTATTTTACTGGGAAAAGGTTTCCCTTTCTGCAGCCAGTGTTGATTCTGATTGTCCTCCTGCCCTCATTTCACAATATCCCTGAGGTTGTTACATGTGCAAATTCACTCATATCATCATTGGTCTGGTGACTGGCACTGCCAAAGACTTCCATGTGACTTATGTCTAATGAATCATTAATTACTGAAGAAGCAGCTACTAATTTAGTCCAGATAACTCTTTTCCTGATCAGGAAATACCTGTCTGACTTGTCAAGAGGATTGGAAAGCCAAGTTCCACCCATCCATATCCATACCAGCATCGCTCCACAGTGAGATCTTGTGGCATTTCTGTGTGACATGAGGCAGGATTCCCTTTTCGCCTTGATGTCTGTGATCTCTTCTCTATTTTCCTCCAGTACACCACAGATTGACATGTTTGGACACTATTTTACCTTTTTTTTAAATTTTTTTTTTAATTGCAGCAGCAGAGTTGGTTTTATTTTCTTTAATTGCAGCAGCAGCAGAGTTGATTACTGGATTAGATGCATCCAGTGGCCTCTTTGTGCAGTGGCTTGTGGCAAAACTCCTCTGTGGCTGTGGCTGTAATGCCCATGCAGAATCTGATGGCCCATGACCATAAGGGACTCAAATCATGGAAGAAATTAATACTCCCAGTGCTCTGATTGTGCTTTTAAATTCAGCCACAATGGAGATCCTGTATTGTTTTCCAGTGTTCATTTCTCATCCAAGCCAAATTATCTGACTCTTGGTGTGAGGTTATGCACTGAATGCATTTGATGCTCCTCGTGCTGAGCATTGTCTGCTCAGGATTCAACACTTCCCTTCCACTGAAATTGCCATTATAGTTTCTGTTGTCATGGTTCAAATTAATTTCCTGTTGAACAGGGATGCTAACGAGCTCCAGTGAGTTGTAACTGCAGTGGGAGTCTGCTCAGCTAAAAACTGGAAAGTAAATTGGAAATCTTTTGGTTTCTGAGGGTTAGGATTGCCTTTCTTGTAGGGGAGGCTCCATTATTCTCAGGGTTTTTGAATGACATTTAGCAGGGATTGAATTATGTCTTCTGTTGTCTATATTTGGGCAGAAGATATACTTGTTGCATTTTAATGTAAAAATAAAAATAAAATAGGTTAATTGGATCTGTTAATAAATTTTAGGACTTAACCGCAGGACATTTTGGCCAGATGTACATGACCACCTTAATGTGTCTAATGAGAGCAGTCCAAAAAGCATAATTTTCTCTTAGATAAATCCCAAGACTGATGAGAAGTGGAGAGATATTCCTCTTCATTATCACATCACACTGCAGAATTCATAAATAGCATTATTTTCAGAAAGATTTTACTGCCTGTCCGTGGCTGTGTTAAGGAGTTGGGTTTGTAGAAGTCTCTGGAAGATTTCTGTCTTGGTTCTTCTTCTGGCATTTTAAGTCACCTGTTCTTGCTGGGCTTCAGGTTCAGTGAGGATAACGCTGATTTCTCTTCAGGAAGGAACATTCTGATGAAGTCTTTGGAAATAATTCCAGGAAGTAAATTGCTTCTAAGGGAGCATTAAATTTAAGCATTTAAAACCCCTCACAGTAACATATAATAAAGAAAATAATAGCAATAAATTTCTCCATCTCCTGCATTTAATTTTTAATAAAAATTTTCTATTACCTAAAACTTTTTTTTTCAAAATAACATTCCACAAATTCTGGCAATTATGTCGAGGCTGAACTGAATGTTCCAAGCTAATTTTGCTCCTTTCTTATGCTGTATACCAAGTAGCTGCAAAAAAAAAAAAAAAAAAAAAAAAAAAAGTATTTTTCCTACTCCAGAGCATTTTAACAGAGTATTTGCTGCCATAATTTAAGAAAAGAAATCAGAGTACTGCTCTAGAAAGAAAGGAGGGTCCCTGACTGGTAATGAGCAGTGCCTAGGACTGTGTTTGTGTTGGTTTCTGTCCCCTGATCAGAACTGGCTGAGGTCATACGACCTTTGGATCAGGTCCTGCAGAAACAGAGCATATGTGTGGTTCAGGTTTTGCACAAATACTGTCAGAATGCTTTACCCTCCCAGGACCTGTCCCCCTGAGTTCAGTGTGCCTCATTAGCACGGTGTGGGCTGAATTCCGTGCGATTCCTTTAGAGGCACCGGAGCCGATCCTCTCCGGGGGGATGAGAGGGGGAGCTCAGAACTGAGCCCTTCTGCAGGACAGAGCCTGCTGGATCCTGCAGGCATCCTTCACACGTGTCAGACCATCCCCAAAAGGCAGTTTGTGCTTTGCCACCGCCCCCACACCAACAATAAATAATGGGAAATTAGGCAGCCACCGAAGCGCAGCAAGCGAGGGCGGCCGGCCGTGCTTTGGCATGAATTGAGGGGAGAACATTCCAGAGCACCCCTGGCAGGGCCAGGCTTAACAAACAGGTCCACTTGACAAATTTCACCTCTCTTTCTGCTCATCTGCAAGCTTTCATGGCTGTGAATTTCCTCCCCTGAATTACCTGTGCAGTGTTTCCTGCAGTCTGATGGCAGCTCGGAGCTGGCTCGGATGCTCAGCGTTCCTCATTAGCAGCACTGCCTGGCTGCCCACTGAGCTAAATGCTCCAAGTTTTGTACTGCCAGGCAAATTTACCTGCAAAGAGGCAAAGACCCCGTGCCAGAATTAGGTTTGTATCCAGAGTTTGCATCTCTTCTCATAGAGAAATAAAATTCCTTGTCCAAAACGCTGCACTCAGGTTTGCCACTGAGTGAAGGAATTGAGGCAGTGGTGGCACAGTTGTGGTTCCTTACCAGGCTGATCCTGATTTGATTTGATGTCACACAGGCTCATGTTCATATAATGTTACTGAAGGGGTGCAGATGTTTCACTCACAGTATTACTGAATTTCCCCCTGGCATTTGGTTCTTATTAGGGTGCTGTCCTGGCATGATGGGATGTTATCCCTTCTTGTTGTATTTTATTCTTGGTATTTATGGAAAAATTTACAGGGATTCAGTTTCTGTTCATTTCCTCTTATAAAGATTTGCTAAAATTTGTTAAAATTAAAAAAATAATAATAAAAAAAAAACGGAATAAAGGAATGGCCATATGTGGAGCTGTCCTGGTGAGTCCTGAGAAGGTGGCCACAGTGTCAGAAAAGTCCTGTCTCTGATGATGCTACATTGTTTGTGTTGCTGTTAAAAGAAATAAAAGGTCATGAATGGATATCTAATTATATATCTACTTTTCAGCTTTCTATCACCCTTTCATTATAGCCTATGACAGGTCCAGTGGCCTGTATTTTCTTTTTACTTTTGCTCAGAAATAATCTCCCCATGCCGTTCCTAAATGGTCGCTGTAAGAAAGTTTGTGGGTTTGGAAAGATAACTGTCTTGTGCTGGGTATCAACACAAGCTGAAGGTTAGGAGCTGTGTCATGCACAGTTGTCTGTCACATCCCAATCCATTTTTCAGTGCTGCAAGGAAGGTGTGAGCCCTGCTGAGCTGGAGTGGCAAGCGTGGTGTGAGGGTATTGACTGGGAGAGAAGCACATTTTTGTTCTTCCTGATCCGACACCCCGTCATCCTCTCTGCACCCTCCTGCTGCTTTTCTGCAAACATTGCCGCTCTTCACAGAGCAAATTAAGTTTTCAAGTAGGTTTTCAACTTTTTTTCCGTGGTGGAGGAGGTGAACAATGAAAACCCCAGGCAGCACAGCCCATGGACTGGCTGCAGAAACAGGGGGAGGCACTCAGGATTGCTCTGCTCTGGTCCCTCCTGGAGCTCCACAGGTTGGGATGTTCCCCCTTGGCTCCTGACAGAGCTTTGGGGATGGAACTCCCTGGTGCTGGAGCTCCAGCTCATTAGTTTCACCACCTCTTTTTGCTGCAGTCTGTCCTGACAGCTTGAAAGGGTATTGATTAAGGGCTTAACTCACTTTTTATCACAGCTAATTATTTTTTTTTTTTTTTTGGCTGGGTGCTAGATTTCAAGACATTGGGTTTGCAGCAGCCTGCAGCACACAGAGGGGTGATTATAACTTGAGTGAGCTGTTTGCTACAGGTTCTGACTATCAGCTATCAAAATTAGTATTCATAAGGAGTTTGAGAAGGAAAAATTTCCAGTCTTTTGAGATACCTGTTAAGAATTCAGATCTTATTTTCATTGTGAGTACATGGCTGCTTCTCATCTTCCCTTACCACATTGCTGCTTGTGAAAATTTGGGAGGGGCTTTGAGCAGTGAACCACACAAATTTTGCTGCAGAATTGGCTCTGAGGCAGCAGTTGTGTGTCTGAGAGATGGTAGGAGCACACCTTTGAGAATGAGAGATGAAGAATTAACCAGGGACAAAGGTCCTATTGTACTAATTAAATTTAATTACATTTATACAAGCATTAGTAGAGCTAATTCTTTTTCTTTTCCTTTTTTTTAATAGTGTTTACACGGTTATAGATTGTTCATTGCAGTGAGGTGCTGAAGTTTTCTTGTTATTCTGTGACAATTTCTTTTCTTTCTGAAGCTAAATAGGTATTTCTAAATGCATTCTAAGTCATCGTAAATTACATAATTTAGTCAATCTGGGAAACATACTAAACCCAGATATTTAGGAAGGAAGAATATCATTAGTTAATTTTGTAAGGAATGAGATCAATATTGTTCTTTTCCAGTTACTCCAATTTAGTTTCTCTGTTCCACTTTCTAAAAAGAGAGATGATGTAGGGTGTGGGCAGAGGTTTAATGTGCCAGTTTTCATAGTCACTCAAGTGAGTAAGCATCTCTCCCAATTGCTTCCACAAACATGCTCTTGTACACTGCCACTGCTACTGGTTTGTTGCATCCAAATTACAGAGGTGGTTGCTTGAATCCTCCAGATTTGCAGTCAAAATCCTCTTGCTGTGAAAACAAAGGATTTTTGTTAGTCTAACTGAGGCCTTAGTGGGCTAAAGAACTTTTATTAGACCAGTTGTAATGATGCTTACCCTTATAATTCCAATTATGTGCAGTTAAAATTAATAAATGCCAGCTTTCTTTTATCTGCCCCTCTCTCAGCTGTTCTGGTGCTTTTGCACTCCCTCACTGCTCAGAGGTTTCATTCTGGGGGGAGGTGAGAATGCCTCAATCAGGAGCACTCAGATCCTTTCACAGAAATGTGATGCTGACAGTTTCTTCTTCCCCACCCCTCACTACAGCCAGGGCCATCTTTACAGGCTGGCTAAATACCCTCCACCTTGCTCTTCACATGACTGCTGGGCCCCAGATTTATTACACACAGTGATTCTTTCCCCTTGTTAACCCTAAATCCCCCAGGGGTGCATTCACCACTAAAGGATGGGGTTTGTGCCTCTGGTCCCTCCAATATCACCCTGTGCCTCCAGCTCAGGTCATGCCCTGCCTGCTCTCCTCCTCTGTGCTGCACTCCATCTGCACTCAAAGCCAGTTCATCCTCCCAGGATGGCTGCTGGTTATTGGTTTTGTACACTTTTATGTGTCTCTATAAAACAGGAGCTGTTTCTCTGAGCCAGAAGCTCACAAGCAGTTGTGCATCTCTGGCAGTGGCTCTTCCAAGCAGAGCAAACACAGCCCAGCCCAGCAGGGCATGGCCAGCAAAGCCTGGCAGCACCTGAGCTCTGAGCTGAGCTTAGCCCACATCCCTGTGTGGAAATAGTAGAGGCAAGAAGACTTCCACATTTATTGACTTCTTCAGCTGCTTAGTGTCACTGTGATATTTTCTGAAAAATCCCTTCGCCAGGATTTCTTCTCCTGAGAAGCCTCAGAAAAAAATGTAAATAATAATTATCTGGTTGCTTCTCCTTGTGCTTTGGAATGTGGTAGGTGATTCTTTCATTAGTTCCATGTGAAATGTGTTCTCTTAGTGACCAATCACAGCCAGCTGTGTTGGACTCTGAGGAGTCACAGGTTATTATTATTCATTCATTGCTGGCCTTCTGATGTACCCTATTCCTTTAGTATAGTTTTAGTATATCATTTCTTTTAACATAATATAATATCATAAAACAATAAATCAGCCTTCTGAGAAGATGGAGTCAAATTCTCATCCCTCACCTCGTCCTGGGGACTTCCCAACACCACAGCATAGCAAAGGAAAAATGTGAGTTAGCTGCAGTTTTACTCCCTGCAAATATACCACAGAGTAAACCTCTCTCTTTTCTCTTTCACCACAGTAACCTGAACCCCTGAGCTGTCTTTTTCATATTTAGCTTTTTGCAAACTTCACCCAGTTACAGCACTAGTCCTTCATCCCCAGGCTGGTACCTGCAGCTCTTGTTCCATTCATGCCCTTTGCTGTGCTCATTCTCCTTACCTGGGGATGGCTCCTGGAAGGTGCCCAGCAGTGAGAGATCTGAATGCAGAAACATAATGATTAGTTCTTCTTACTAATGAATCACAGGCATGAAATGTACATTTGTGTGCCTTCTCTGCATCCTTAAATGCTCAGTTTGGGCAGAGGCCCCAGGCCTGTGTGTGCTGAGGATGCTGAGCACAAGCACACAGAGAGGGAAGTCTGGACTCTGAATAATTTGCAATGAGCATTTGTAAGTAATTCCAGGTATTAAGTGTAACAGTGCTCTCTCTCCCCCTGTGATTTTCTGCACCCATTTTTTTCTATCTCTTCCTTGATTGCTAATCAAATTGCATACAGGAATGCTTTCCTGATGAGTCTCAGTCTCTGGGCAGTCTCTCACATGTGCTTCACCACCAAAACATGTAATTTGATCACTGTGTCTATATAATAGAATTCATCTCTTCAGAAGCTTGAAAGTGTTCCCCTCTGTGCCAAAGGCTAAATATCCCAGAGTCTGTTAAGTGGACTCGTCCCCCAAGTCTAAGGAAATAAATGGAATGCTGATTTGATAGTTTTATGTACAATTTAAATAATCACAGTATCCCATTTCATAAACTGTGTGCTGCCACTGGCTTCTCTGTTTTGATTTTAATGTTTGGAAATGTTCTGCTGGGCTCTGTGTCCTTGTGGCCAGGGAGGATGAGGGGTTCCTGGGATGCATGAGGAGGAGTGTGGCCAGCAGGTCACAGGGGAGATCCTCCCCCTGTGCTCTGCCCTGCTGAGGCCACATCTGGAGCACTGTGTCCAGTTCTGTCCCTTGGTTCTGTGATTGGGGTTATTTGCTTTTACTGGGGGGGAAAAAAGAAAAAAAAAAAAAAGAAAAAACAAAACAATGGGGGGGGAGGAGTGAGACGATAAAAACTCTCCCTATACTTCTGAAGAGCTTTCCTTTTTTATTTCCAAAGTTGTAGGCTTTCATGTGTTTGTCCAAGCTCTCTAGAATGGTTCAATAATTCTGTGAAAGTAAGATTTGAGGCAATAATGAGGAGCACATGTGAGCAGAGTAGGAGACAAACCCCAGCTGTTAGTGCATCGCCCATGATGGCAGCCCTAGTCCCAAGTGAATAAAAGACCTTTCTGGAGCTGAACTGCCAGCCTGTCCCTAAAATATTCCTGTTTTCCTTATTGAGTTGGCTGCAGCTCCTGAGGATCAGCAGGTGCTATTTCTGTGCTGGTGGAGATGTGACACCAGCTGCCTTTGTCCCCTGCTTGTCGCTCGTGTGCTTTGCCAAAGGTCAGGCCCCAAAGATTTCTGCTTTACTTGGGAGTCTGCTTTCTGCTGCTGTACCAAGGCAAATTGTCTATTTAAACACTGTCTGGAATCAGTTGTCTTTTGCTTACAGTGGGCTGATTCGAGTCACAGGCTGCAATGAATAATGAATGCAAAGGAGAAGTTGCAGTTCAGTCACAAATTATTATTTATGGAATTACTGCTGACTTCTCGTGAGCACTTGTGAGTGCCAGACCAGTTCTTGAAGGAGTTGGGAGATTTCTTAATGACGATTCATTTATTAAGATGCATGGCTGGCCAATATACTGGTCATCAGTTTGATTTTAGGACTGGATCAGAGTGTGAGCAACCTTTGCATAGCTGAGGAGTGAAAAGCAGCTAAACTACTTTGGGCAACTTCTGAGTAATATTTTTTTTTAAATTTTTCTACTCTTTGTATTAAGAAGTAGCTCATTCTTTCCTTCATTTCTTCTTTAAAAGCTTTGAAATAAAGAAATCTTGCTACATTATAATTTTTTTAAAGTAGGACTTTGTATAATAATGCAGGAAGATATAGCACAACTAATCCTTAAATTTTCATTTCATATGGTAAAACCTACTGCAATTCCCTCCACACAGGCAGATTTAGCCTGCTCCAAGCATTGTGGTTCTGACAGACAAATTATATAGGAATGTCAAAAGTGTAAACACAGTATAAATACATCTGAAAAATAGAATGTCTACCAGATATTTTATTCATAGGCATGGACCAATGTCACCTAATCAGGGGGGATAAATGTCTCTTTGAACATAAACAGTTTGTGGGTATAAATTGAGGTTATGTTTTAAAATTTTTTCTCCTCAACAAAAATCATCTGACTGCTCAGAGGTGAATACCCACACATGGTTTAGGTATTTAGTTGTTGCTGCTACAGTCATCCTTGGTGTGCACTCACTTTCTTTTTGCTCCTGGGAGTATCCAGGGAATACACTTGGCTTTGATGGAACAACTCAGAAAATACATCCAGGTGTGACCCTGGTGTTGTAAACAAAGGAACCTAAAAACCAATCAAACAAACAAACAAACAAACAAACCCACAAACAAAGCCAAGAAACAGCCACCCACCCCACACCCCCCTGGATGTCCAATGCTTTATTTTCCTGGATGGGAAAACCATCATTGATTGTTTGACTCAAGTTTTGAGCTGGCTGAGATAACACAAATCGTTACACTTTAAACTATAAACTGCAAAAATTGAACTTTCTGCCTTCGGTGGGGGCATCTCAGTGGGAACCTTTTGTCAGGTGTGAGCTTGCACCGAGGAGACATTGGCTGTACAGCTTTCCATTGCTGGAGTTAACTGTCTGCCCCTCTCTCACTTCTCCAAATTGATCTGGTTTTCAGCTTTTTCTGCAAACACGCTCCCCTGGAGGGCAGGTGGGAGCTTGGGCAGCGTGTGGCAGGGGCTGTGCTGGATTTCTGAGCTTGAAAACAGACCTGACAGGGGGGAAATCTACCTTGGTGCCACAGAAAGTTCAGTTGTGTCCCCCAGTTCAGGGGCACTCCTTGGAGGAAGCCAGAGGAGGGAGGTTAATGCTCATTGTCCCTGTCTGAGCATCCCTGCCTCGTCCTGCGGGACAGGAACAGCCTGCAGGTGATGAGCAGACAGCTTAAACAGCAGAATTTGACCTTTTTGGTTTTATTGTGTTACTTTTAATCAGCTTAGCATTTTGTAAATTTCCCTTATATGTAAAAAAAAAAAGGAAAAATCTCTTTTCTGGTTTGCATTAATGTTCAAGATCTCTACCAACTGCAATGGAAAATATGTCCAAAATCACATTAGGTTTCAGCATTTCTCATTCACTGAACCTATGAGAAAACCAAATTAGCTTGTTCTATTTTATGGGTATTATCAAGAGTCTTCTTAAAATAGTTTAGAAGTCAAACTATCTAATTATATAATTATTTTGGATGAACAAAAAAGTCTGAGGGCACAATGTTTTCAGCTGTCTGGGATTAGCCTGATTTATTCTGCTTCCTGTTTTGGACTTAATTATGATATCACTAAATATTCCCAGAAGTTATCTCAGAACAAACAAACAAGCAAATTAAAAAGGAGTTTGGTTTAAGTTTTCTTTTTGTGTTGTTTGTTTTGTGTTTTTCTGTTTAGTTTTGTTCGGTTTGCTCTCTTGGGGGGATTACTTTGGGCTCTTTAAAGGCTTTAAAATGGCTGAAGAACTTGGTTAATCCATGTGCTGCTTGTGGCGAGATGAAAAAGAACACGACATAATTGAAGAAAGGCTGGTGTGAGAGCTAATGTGGTTTTCAGGAGCCTGTTGAGAAAATCATCCCCAGCAGTGGGGCTCCACAGCAGCTTGCTGCAAGCCCTGGGAGGGGAATTAATTCTTTGCCACCATCCTCTTGCCCAGGAGGCACTGAGGACCCTTGGCCCGTTGCTGTGGGAAGGGGAAGGGCTGAGAGGTGGTTTTGCACAGGCAGGATGTTCGGTTACCTGTGCAATAATTCCCACTAAACACAGAATCTGCTGGGATAAATTTGCTGTTCCCTCTTTCAGGGCTGCTCTTTTCAATGCTCGCGAGGGAGCGTTTGTGTCTGGAGCTGCACCGGAGCTGCCAGGGATGCAAGCTCAGACAAAACCAACCTTTCCAGGAGGATGTGATGCCTGGTGGCTGGTTTTGATTTGCATTGATTTGCCTCTGTTGTTGTTGGATTGCCTCCAGGCTGGTGCTGGAAATGTGGGTTTTTCCGTTTGATCCCCCATCAGGCTCTTCCCTCCCTGTCCTATTGACACCAGCCCCAGGCTCTCCTCTGCCCCTGCTGCATGCACTCCCTTCCCTTTTTTCCCTGATCTGGTTTTGCCAGTGGCAGCTTATCAGGAGTCAAGCTGTAGCCCTGTTTTTTTAATTTTCAAACTGGTCACTGTTACCATGTTTTAGTTTATGAATCTGGATTTTATTGGGGCTCTTACCACTCATTTCACCCAAGAGCTGTTTGGAGGAGACAGGGTTGGGGTAAGGTGTGGATCAGGTTTCCCATGTGCAGGTAAGGCACCTGTCAGGGTATGGTGGTGCTGCTTTGGAACATTTTAAAAGTCTGAGCAGATTCAAGATTGATTTGCTGACAGGAGCATCCATGCTTCTAATGTGAGTGCTGCATTCTGCTGCAGAGCTGATAAGTTGTTGGACAGGACAGATTTCAGGCTCTCCTGAAGCCCAGACTGCTCTTGTGGAATGAGGGGCAAACTCTGGTGGGAGCAGTGCTGTCAGTGCAGCTGCAGAACAGGAAAAAGACACATTTACAGGGGATAGCAGATAATTGTTATGGCTCAATCCTCAGCTTCATGAACCTGCAGAGCATTTCAGCAGGAACTTTGCTTGTCAAGGCATCCCTTCTTTAGTTTCTCAGCTCTGATTTGAAGATTTCCACTAATGAACTTGTCTGCTGCTCACAGATGGAATACACTGCAGAACACATCTTCTGCAGTCACCAGGTTTTCAGTCTGGTTGGAGCAGATAAGATCATTATTGTTCTATCACGTAGCTCAGGGAGCTTTAGTGTTGGATGATGTTCTCGTGGAGGTTTTTAATCCATCTGGCTCCATCAAAACAGGCTCTGTTACCCCTCACTGGGTACCCACTGGTATCAGCCAAATTACTCAGAAAACATTTGATTGAGTCACTTTCTTTCAGGGTTGGTACAGTTTTAAGTGATGTTGTATGTGCTGGTGTTTATGTGCATTATCTTTGTAAGTTGCACATGCACCATTCCCAGTTTGGGGCACTCTGTGATAGTTTATTGAAATGTAAATAATTTCCTTTGGTATATCTTGAGAGAGAACAGCTTTTTCTCCGGGGAAGCATGCTGGATGGAGAATGTGAGATGAGATTACAACTTGCCTAGGAGTGTCCCTTCTGCCCAGGACTCCTGATTTCACTTTTGGATTTTGCCAGTGACCCAGCCTAACCCTGAGTCATGGGAATCAAGAGGGCATAGCCATTTGGGCTTTGGTTTGCTGTTTTGTGAGTTGTTCTAAAAACTGTCTTTTCTATGTTCTTCTGAATTGGAATTCATATTTCTAAAGGCCATTGAAGTAAAGAATGATGTACATGTGCATAATACTATTGTGCTGTAGGCTGTTTTTCACATTTCTAACATCTGTTGTCAGTCTGGGGCAGTTGTTGAACATTTGTATTGCTGGGAGAAGGAAATTTACTGCAATGCAAAGGCCACAGGATGTGAAAATACTTAATGTCTACCTGGAAAGTGTGACTACATCACTGATAAGGAACTTTGCACAGTCATGCTGATAGGGTGATGTGCTCCTGGAGTGCCACACAAATTATTGACTAGAGAATCCTCTTTGGGAGCTGCTCTTTGTCCTCTCTCTCTTCTGTGGGTCCTGGGGGAGTCAGCTGGGAATTAGACTGTGGCCACTGCCAAGAGTGGATTTGTAGTCTTTAACTGTGGGGGGGGAAATGCTGAATTTCTTTTGAGGGCAGAGAGGGAATTGTGGGCTGGGTTACAGAGGGCCAGCACACGAGGAAATTATTCCCTCCCAGCTGGGAAATACAGCCTCAGCTGCCTGACATCTTCCATCAGAGACTCTCAGCTTTGGCCATAATTTCTGCTGTGGAACAATTGACCACTGCTGGTCCTGAGCCCCAGGGGTGGAGGTGAGGGGTGCCCAGTGCTGCTCTGGGCCCCTTTGTGTCCCACCAGCATGGACTGAAATCTCTGCTGGTTTGGGCTGGGTTCACTTGAGCTGTGACAGGACATTTCTCCAGCAAACCCATCCCTGTCTGTGTGTCAGGTACCCACAGCAACACAGCCCAAGCCTTTTGAACTTCTGGGGAGAGGCAGCTGGTGTGCTCCGGGCTGCAGCTTTGCTTCTGCTTTCTCCAGGAACTGCTTTGAAACCAAAGCAATGCTGCCAACATTCTTTCAAACAATGAGCCTACTTCAAGATTTTAATATTACTGCATGGACTCTCAGGCAGGCATTGGGTTTTCAGAGAGGGGGTGATTGTTTTTTATCAAAAAAAAAAAAAGAAAAATGTATTTTTCTTCTTTTCAAAGTGCAAGAAAGAGATCAAAGTTCCTTTAGTTTATGCTCTGTGCAAAGGTCTGAGTTTGGAGCTTCATATCTTCATCTCCTTGTGGTTCTGATTTCTCCATTGCAAATACCATGGTTGTGTGTCTTTGTTATGGAATTCAAAATAAATCACATTTTGTAGTTCTGCAGCTGAATCCTCTATAACCAATTGTGCAGCTCTTCCTCCCCTTCCCAGCTCACCTCTGGCATTCCCCTGCTTCTGAATGAACAGATTTTTAAGAAGCCTGGGCAATTAGCTATAACAGTAACTACCAATATTTTTGATTCCTCAACATCCTATGAAACTGCCAGAAAACTCTAAAATTCACTCCATTAAAGGGAGCTGCTGAAGTTCATGGCGTGCTTTGATTTCTGACTCCTCATGAAAAACCATTTCTAACTCTTCAAACACAAGATGTTCAACAATAAGCATTTGCTTTCCTCTAATTTTTCACTAAGATCCAATATGATTTTAAACAAAATAGGATTCTTAAAAAAATTATGGTTAGTCTCTGGTGTAAAGCAGGGTCCTGAGTGTGTTTGATAAGGGAACAACAAAGAGCACGAAATGAGCAAAGCTGATTCTGCAGATGTCTGCAGATCATACTGAGATATAATTGATGGAGAGGAGCTTGTTGCTTCTGATGGTTTAAGTGCCTTGCACACCCACTGCATGCTCTGAGCACAATAAAATGTTCCATCACACATTCCCTTCATCACACCCAGTGTAAGATCCATACTCCTGCAATAATAGCAGGGATAATTAATTCTGGCTTAAGTATTTGGGAAATTATTGAGTGCTGCAATTACAGGCTTTCCAAATGACAATCTTTAGAAGCAAGAAGCTGCCTCTACATTCCCCCAGATCTGAGTGCACTGAGAAACTTCTCTTCAGCACCAGAAGGAAAAAGCCCCTGCAGGAGTGAATCTTAATGGAGTATTAATTGGGTAACACAGAGGGTGCATTTAGAACAGGACAAATAATCTGAAACACAAGTTTGATGAATTCCCTTCATCTCTGTGCTGTGGCTGCTGCAGCACTTTTGTTTGTATTGATCTGAACGGCATGGAAGTTTTCTTTCATCTGTCATTTACATTCATTTTACCTCTTGCAATTGCCTCTGCCAGCTTTACATGCTTGTTTTCTGGTGAATCTATTAATAAGATTTCCAGTACATCAAAAGAATTTCTATTGGGCAAAGGTAGAATATAATACACTTGAGGTGTAGGAGGGTTCCTAGCTGCAATTTTACCTACTAAAAGTTATTAATGAGTTTTGTGAAGTAAAGAAAATAATTGGAAAGCATAATGCTAATTGTGTGCTATAGATTTTCCTCTATTGCTTACTTGTTTAGCAAGTGACTTGCAGAATGGAATATTTGCACCATAGCTTTTTTTCTGATTGCAATACGCCTTCTGAATTGACAAAAATAGGCCCAAAGGTCAAATTAATTAAAAACAGTAGGAGAAAGAGCACAAGCTTAATGCTGCAAGTTTGTATTTACATATTCTTGCCTGAAAAATGTGCGAGGTGCATTTTGTTGTGCGCAAAGCCCAGATGCTGCACGCCAACAAAAATAAGAAATGTCTCAGAGAGCAGAATTCAATTGAGTTCTTTACTCAGGAAAATTTATGCATGATGATGATTTCAGGGCGAGCAAGCAGGGCACTCAGCATGGGTTTTGGGCAGCGTAATTGATGCAGGGGTGCAGGTCTGTGGCTCTGTGAGGAGGGTGCCCATGCCCACAGTTGCCGACATGACTCGTGCCAGCTTTGCCCTCATTAATGTTATTGCCTTTTCCTACTGCTTTATTCCAAAATCCTCCCTGGTGCTGAAGCATCTACAGCAATTTGCCTTCCCCTGAGCGGTAGGAGCACAGAGCACACCTAAAGCCTTGCATTTGCTCCTCCATGGCTGCATTTTGCAGGGGGTTTCTGCCTTTCTGCATCAAGCAGAGCAAGCAATTGCCTTTCCTGATGCTGACCTTGGCGTCAGCCTTGCAAAAGTACTTCAGATTTATGGGTTGTGAGTTTAATGTGGTTTGTATGGAGAATAATATTTACCTCTGATTTAAGTGAGCTGTGCATGAAGTTTGAATAATCCTGAAGCACCAATTGTAGGGGTGTTAATCTTGTGTGTGGCAGGTGAGGAACCAGAGGTGGCTCTGAGAGCGCTCAGGGAGCTGCAGGAGCAGCATTAGCTGTGCCCTTGGCCTTCCCTCCCCAGCCCTGGTATTTCTCAGCTCTTTGGGCCACTTGAGAACTTTCCAAAGGTGCAGGGGCTCAGACTGAGGATTGTGCTGCTTGCACAGTAGTGCAGTTTTGGGGTTCATGCAGTAAAGGGCTTGGGACCAAGCTGGTTTTGAGCAGCTCCTCTGTGACAGGGGCTCTGGGTGTCTGGGCTGTGCAGTCAGCAGCCCATGAGGAGGAGCTGCCCTCCAGAGATGCCCAATCCTCACTTTTAGGACTTCTGTCTCCTCTGGGTACTTTGTGCATTTTTGCTTTAGCCCCCTCCTCTTGGCTGCTGCAGTTGCCAAGTGAAGTTCTGCCTGGGTTTCTGGTCTGTGTGCAGCTCACACCTCCCCTTTGCCCTGTTTGCCAGGGCAGCTGCCCAGGTCCCAGGTCTGGCTTTGCAGAGCCAGGTCCAGACCTGACCTGCTCAGAGCTGAGCTCTCAGTGGGGCTGCACAGCACGAGTCCCACGTGTGGTTGGTGACATGGGACGAGGGCAGCCGTCCCCTGCTCAGCTGAAACAGCAGCTCTGGGCTGGCTGTGAGCAGGAAAAACCTTCCCCAGCCTTCAGCTGGATCCTCTCCCCGTCCCTCACCCAGAACTGCATCATTCCTTCCTGCAAACTAACGTGTGCTGCATTTCCTCAGCAATTTGTGCTGCTGTGTTTTGCTCCAAGATGAGTGAGTAATCTTAGCGCTGCTGAAGAATGGCTGCACTGAATATGGAAATAAGCTGGGAAGATTTAAGGAACAAGGGAAGGCTAATGGCTTTATATTTTGCTTTGCTGAAATGACACAAGTGGTGAATTGTGAAAGGCAGTTATATATTCTGATTATCTGAAAGGGCAATTGCAGAGGCACCGCTCTGGAGGAGCGAGGGATGATCTCAGTGATACAATGCAGCGCTTCAATTTGCAAAATTCTTCCCATTTGCAAATAGATATTTCAGACATCCATTTAAGAATGCGTTATTAGCATGTAGTTAGACTCTAGTAACTTTGAATATTTCATGTATTCTACTGTAAATAACAGCTAAATCTTATTCATTATCACCCTGATAATATAAGCTGTGAAAATAGTGATGCAAATGGGAGATTTCTGGCTTTAATCAAATAAAACACAATCCTTTTTCTTAAAACATCTTGGAGAGAAAAATAGATCTTTCAGATGTTTAAAACAAAACCAAAGTATTGTTCACCACAGCATTTATCACCCAGAATCTTTCCTATTTACAATAAGAGAAGATTGAAAGAATGCAAAGTGTACCAGGGAAAAATTCCTTTATTTCAGTATGTGGAATGACTTCTCTTATTGAGAGCAAAACTTTCATCTTACAATTGGAAAAGGAATTTCAGGACAAAACTTCTACTGGAAGTTTTCTTGATCCAAAGAAATTTTCCTGGACCAGTGGAGTCCACTGGAGAGTGTCCTGCTGGTAAAAGTGTCCATCCAGGATGCTGGAATTCACTTTGTGCAATCAAATGCAGCATGAACTGCATCACTGATTGCAAATTTTGGCCTAGAGCTTTATTTTATGTATGCCAGCAGGTTTTCTTGGTAACTCTTACTTCTTCCTTAACCAGTTCCCCTAAAGGTGGAATAAGTATTGCTGAGTAAGAGAGGTGACCTTGGGGGCCAGCACACTGTAAATTTAAAATTAAGGATGGGTAATCAAGGTGGTTAAAAGATATTCTCTCAAGGCCACAAGGATAACTGTGGCAAGGATAACTCTCTGATACAGAGAGCAGAAAAGAGAATGCTTTCACTGCTCTCTAGGAAGGTCTTGAGTTTCCTCAGAGTCCATTGTGGGCAAGGGAAAGCCTTTTGTCTATTCTTTCTCTTCTCCAGAAAGAGCAAGATGCTTTTATTGACAGCTGCATGAAATAAATTCATTTTATCCTTGCATTTTATCTCTCATCAATTCCCCTTCTAGCTAATCGAACACTTGATACCAAATATTATAGATTTCCTGCTCTAACAAATAAAATGCTCTTATAATAAAGGTGTGCTGCCATAACAAATGGAGTGAGACAGTGACATGCCAAAGAGCTGCCTTGTTACTCATTTTAAAAGGATTCTTTGGCTTTTTTGGTTTTTGGGTTTTTTTTTTAACCATAATAAAATGAGTTCAATTCAACAGCTACATGAATGCAAATCAAACATAAGGGTACTGCTGGTCTGTATTATAGAAACTGCTTTATAATCATCCACACTGGGAGAAAAGATTTTATTTAGCAGAGTGGAATGCAGCTGAAGTGTTGCACCACTACTTGAACTGGAGCAGTTGAAAACAGTCCTTGCACAAATCTTATTTTGCTTCTGACTTTGGCACACTTGCCAGCAAAAAAGCCAAAATTAGCTAGAAGTCCCCTTTTCTGGGAAGCACTAATAAGAACATCTCCCTTTCCTGCCTCCAAAGGATGAAAGCACATTTCCAGGCTGCTTCAAGTGAGCGCTCGTTCAGCTCCTGGGGTTGCACACACCAGGGCTGCTTCAGAAAGATTTGACCTTTACAGGAAAAACTGAACAGGAAAAAAGTGGCAAAGGGAAATAGGATCAGGTCCTTGAGGTTTCTCCCAGGTCTCTCCAGGCCTAATGACCTCCTCAGGGCTGAATTTAAGGTCTAGCCTTGACTGTGACACAAAAGGACCTCACTGGAGGTCTGTGAGTAATTCACTGGAGCACTTATTATTCCATGAGCCCATGCCTTGCCCATGAAGAAACATGAAATTTATTTATCTGAGCCATGACTGAAATGTATAATTAGCACAATCAAATTAGAGCTAGAGCCCCATGGACATTTGTGAAAGTAGAAATTCTCCTCCATTTCAACATTAACACAAAGAATTCACAATTCTGATAAAACCCAATCAATATTTCTGCTGGAAAAGGTTCCTGCTGCTGGGGCAGCAGTCAGAAGTGATGTCAAATATTGATGAAATGGTTCTCTATTATTATTTATTACAGTGTTTTTTTTAACTATAAAATGGCTTTGCCTATCAGATATCAAGCATTCAAGGTGATAACACCAAAGATGATGGAAATTGAAGAAATGTATTAAAGAAAAAAATCAGAATTGATATTTTCCTCTTTTTCAAACTTAGCAACAGAACAGCCATAGTGCAACTTTCATGTGTAATTTTAATTTAATCACATGTCAAATTGAAGGCTTAGATGAATTAAACTTTAAAAAGCATGCTTTCAGCTATCATTTTGACATCTAGCATACAATAACTGCCTTTCAAAAGCTAAATAAAATGTTTGACATGCTTAAAATGTTATTTCCAGTTTTATTTGCTTTTTATTTCACTTCTTTGTTGTTATTTCAAGAAGCCCAGAAAATACAATTTAATTGCTAAATATTGCTGGGGAAGGTCTTATGAGAGATACTCTGGTACAACGAGGATTAGAGTCTGGAAATAAATACCCTTTGAAGTTGTTAATCAGAAATTTGTGAAGTTCCAGGTTCATAATGGGTTTGTTCAGCCATGATTTGGGGAATGGGTTTGTTCCACGACCTCAGTGCTGCCAGAGGACGATGGGAGCGCTGGCTTAGCCCCTGGTTACTTCAGTAAAAAATGGAAAATTTGCTTCTTGAAGCCAAGTGTTGGTTCCAAACCCCCCCTTTTCCCTGCCTGCATGGGAAGGGTTTCCCAGAGCTCTCTTGCAATGGCCAAGAGCTGCAATATCTGACATTTCCCTTATCAGCTGGCTGCAGTTTCAGCTGCCTGCAAGAGGAGCCTGCAGGGACCTGAACGTGTCGTTCCTAAAAGGCACCCGAGTAAGTGAGTGCTGGAGGAACAAGATAGTCCTGCAAGATTATTCCCCATCACTTGAGAGAATTCTTTGTGTGAGTGAATCCAGCTATAAGATCTGACAATTTGAAGTCATTTCCATTTGAGCAGGTGTAGGGGCACCATCTGTTCTGCTGGGTTTCTGTGGAGGGAGTAATTCTTTCATTGAAAATGTACAAATCTGTCTGAGATAATCACCCATGTTGAGTTTCTATTTGTCTGGGCAGCCAACCCAGCTCTTATTTGCCCTTTTGAAATTAATAGGTTATGCTTCCTGCATCTAAATAAATTAACGAAGTGGGAGGGGTTATTTAAATCATTAAAAATGAAAGCCTAGAACTATTTACTTCTCTTATACTACTGTGGAGCAGTTAGATTTTTAATCAGAGTGAGAAAAAACAAAAGTATTTATCAAATATTCTCCTCTTTAGAAGGCATCCAGATACTGTATTTTCCCTTAGTAATTAGTGAGGGCGTAAGACACCAGTTACTACTGTTAATGAGATTAAATTAGGGGGACTAGCAAAATTTCTAACAAGAATGTCAAAAGGATTCTATTGGATTTCTTTTGGAAGTTTTAGAGTGCTGAAAATGCAAAGTCTTGCCAATATTCAAAAGGGTGAATATGGTAAACTGGGAAAACAGCAGGTCTGTTTGATTTGACAAGCAAATAAACAATCAGGAGCTGAAAGGGAAGCTACCAATAAATTTGGGGCAGTGGTTGGAACATCTGAACTTGTTCAATGAAAAGAAGGCCTTGCTCACCAAGCCTCCTCTGTGTGAGATGATAATTCAGGTTATCAGTGTTGGCAGTAGCTGGGGGTGCTTTATTATGTGAAGTAGGGAAAATACCTGATTTTAATGCCCATTAGGTTTGGACTTCTGAAATCAGCTGGGTATTGCCAATTTGCACAATTCCTCTTTCCTTCCCCCAGAAGATGAGACCTTCATTTTTCTTGTTGAAAAAAACCCAACCAAACAAAATCCCCCACACCCCAAACCCAAAACCCAAACCCATTCCTATACAAGATCACTGCAGGGCCCATTAAATAAATCATAAAAGATCAGTGCTGAATTAGAAGAGGTGAATGCAGCAGTGATGTGTTGCTAATGAAGTGTTTCTGTTGTGTGAGCAATTTGGCATCTTTGTAGACACTCCAAAATACGGATCCCTGCTGGCAAAAATGGAGAAGTTTAATTTGAGTAAAAAATTATAATGATCTGTATTGCATATTTTGCCTATGACAAAGCCATCACCATAATGCAAAAAGATCTTAGATTTAATGTGCCAGGCTGCAAAACTTGTGGGAAATACAGACTTATGAAAGAGTTAAAGAAACTCTTTGAGCTGTGTTTGTTGTGCTCGACTCTACTCTGTATGGGGAAAGGAAAAATGAAAATACTGGCTTGTCTCTGTTGAGTTTCAACACAAAGACATATTTCCCACTGGGTTTATGGTTGGATCCTCTCAGGCTGTTTGTTTTAATCTTATTCTGAGAATTCTGCACTGATAGTTGCTGGGTCCCGTTTGTCTCAATGAAAGCCTGTGCAACAAAAATTGCTGTTTTGGAACAAAAGGTGATAGTTGAGGATAAAAAGATAGGAGCTGGAAATTGTAGTTTGATTAGGGATCCTTCTCTACTGCTTGTACTTGAAGATAGTTGTTTTCTGGTTATTTAAGGTATTTCATACCCTCCTAACATTTGAAGTAAACAAGCAACTGAGAAAATTAAAAATTTATTTGACTGACTACTCCTTTATTTACTGGCTGCTAATAGTGGAGAGGAATGTTGAAGTAGTCCTGTTCTTTTGCACTGTCTCACAGCATCTCCTCAATAAGGTCTGTTTTAAATCAGAATTATCATCTAAATAATATAATTAATTCAGCATAAATTAAAAAGTAATGTTTTTTCTTTATGATCTCCTTTTAAATGATATTAATTTGCTTCAATGAATGAAGATAATAAGGTTAATAGTTTAATGTTCCTCAGTTGATATCTGCTGCTTTTTCTATTACCTTTTTTTTCCTTTTTGATTATAAATTGACTAACCCCTGGTGTATAATACCAGAAATCATCCCTTCAGTGTATCCAAAGCTATTTACTTAGACTCATCTTTTATTATTCCCACTGCCACAGTCTAATTATTGTAGTGAAAGATTGAACACAGAATAGTTTGGGGCTTTGATCAGTCTTCATATAAATTTCAATAATGAGAGTAAAAGGTTTGCGGTTTTCTGAGATAATTTGATCCCTCCAGACACACTCAGCTTTTACCAAAGGCAGTGAATGCCATCTGAGACCTCTGACAGCATTTGTGTCTGGTCTGTGACATCTCTGCAAGCAAAATGCTTTTCTCATGCCAACAAAGAGTAATTTAATATTTTTAAATGTGGCAGAGAAACTCTAGACTGCTGCATGATTTTTTTTTCCTTAAATTTTCACTTCATTGTCCCCGATCGGTTTAATTGTCTGTATTACAAGTTCCTACATCAGAATCCTCCAAGAATACATAATAGGTTTGCTTGCATTTCTCCCTTTTTGAAAAAGTATCCCAACTGTCATCCAGATAAATAAAACAAACCATAATCCTTGTTATTCCATTACTATCGGTGCTGGCTCCCTTCAGAGATAAATAGAAAAGCAGCTGGAGACTGAGGATATTTTGTAATCTTATAAATTGAAATTTAAATGCCTCAAGGAGGAAATTTCCAAAATAATTGTGACAGAAGATAAGTCCCAGCTTTTGGCAAAATTTTATTAGAATTACTTGTTCCAGATCGTTGTCTGACGCTGGCATGAATTAGGAAATGGCAGCACTGCCATGGAGAGGAATAGCTGGGGTTTTTTTTCATCTTGATGAATTTTTCTGGAAGTGCTCTGTCATCAGTGTCATTGGGTGTGACACACTCAGGGACACAATCAAATTTAAAATCATGAGCCTTTAGCTGATGCCAGTTGATTTTATATCATACAGGTCTGATTTTTCTGACTAATAACATCTCAATTTATGCAGCTAAATATTTCCCATTTTTAACTGAACGTGAGGGTTAGTTAGAAACATTTTTAATTTTGCTTGGGGTATGGGATTTGTTGTTCCTCACTGGGCTAGGCAGTTAAAAAAGCATTGGTGACTTTCTGGTCTCCTCTGCTGTCAGCTGGTTTAAACCTTCTGCTGTATTTTGACAATGAACCCTGAACTGAAATATTCCTTTGTTTACACTCAGTGAACCCCAGGTGCACAAAGCAGTAACCAGTTGGACAGAGCAACAACCATTGTGCTCCCAGTCATTTTCAAAAGTTAGTGTTGGTGTCTAATGCTAAAACTTGGGCTAAAAATGTTTTAAGACTACTTAAAATTCACTGGTAGCTTGGAGAGGAGAGGATATAACACAACACAAAGGCAGTGCAAACCTCACAAAATACAGCTTTTACCAACAGCTCACGCAATGGAGGTGGATTTTTTCATCCTGTGAATACCAGACTCATTTCAGATGAAAGAAATAGCATTTTCCCTTTCCACATGTCCTAGCTGTACATCTGTGCAAGCTGGGTGCAGTTTTTAATGCAGGGAGTGAATGAGAAACATTGCAGGAATGATTTCACTGGATCAACTCAGCGAAACTTCACTTTCTTGGGCTTTGAGGAGAGAATTGATTGAGGCTGCTGGTGTGGATAGGGCTCTGAGAGGCAGCTGGAGTGGAGTGCAGTAGGACACATCAGTGATTTCTGTGGCTCCATCTGGCTTTTTTGGGCTGTGCAGAGGCACTCCCTGCATTTTCACCCAGCTGTGGAGGGAAAAGGCAGCAGGAGGAGCAGGACCACTGTCCCAGCAGAGAGCCCTGGGGCAGGTGCAGGCAGCCAGCTCTGGAGCTCAGTCAGCAATTCTTCTGGTGACCCCAAAAGTGCACTGGGGACACTTGGGGGTGTTAGCTGCCAACCTTGCACCACCTGAACCTTTTCCCAGCGGGCTGCCAGGCTGTCCCAGCAGCCACAGAGGGGTTTTCTTCTCCCATTTCCACCCCATGGAACTGGGAGCCATTCTGAGTTCAGCTCTTCAGAGCTCCACTGCAATGTCTTGGCTTGTTCTGTTCCAATGTTTCTCAAAGATCTGCCAAATGAGGGAGAGTCTAAAATCTGCAAATTTGATAAACAGGAAAGCAGGTCTGGAAGGCAAGGGATGAAATCATCTGGAAGAAGGGAATGGCAGGAACAATGAATGCAAAGTGCCACTCTCAGGCTGCAGCAATCGATGGCAATAACCAAAAAGGGGAAGAAGATCAATAAAGAGGACCTGGGCATTATGGTGGTTGGCAAGGACACAACTGTGTTGTGCTGCCATGGCGAGGGAGCCTGCAGGAGGTGTGAAATGATCCTGCTCAGGGCTGTCAGGACCTTGGCTGGGGCTGGCTGCAGGGTTGGGGCAGAGCACGGAGCTCCCTGCACGGGGGGAGCAGCCAGAGAGAGCAGGAGCACCAGACAGATTGAAATAATAAGGTCTGTTTATTCTGAAGCAGAATAAAGTGCCAAATGCCAGAAAGATGAGTGGGAATAAGCAGACCGTGATGGATGGGACTGGAGAAGTGATTTATTTTGCAACAAGAAGGAGGCAGGTTCCACATTAGAAGAGAGGCTCTCCATTAGCAGCGGTGAGGCACTGAGACAGGTTTTCTGGGAAAGCCCTGAGTGCCTTACTGGTAGCTGTTAGGGAGGGCTGTCACTCTCATCTGTCAGGGATGGCACAGGTGAGGTTGGTGCTGTGTGTTCTTGGCTGCACACGCTGCAGAGCAGCTGTCTGTGGGCATGTGTAGCAATGTCACTGTGACAAAAAGAGACTTGCAGAAGTGGAGGAGCTGAAAACTCCGTGTAATTAGCAAAAACTCAGTGTGATTGAATGCTTTCAACACCGCCACCCTATAGGAACCAAATATCTAGGGACCCCTGACAACATCTGCTCTGTTAGAAACACTATATACTTTTTTTGCATAATTGCATCAAAAGTCTGGTCTTCAGTTTTGCTAATCCCAGCAGTTCTGCATCCAGAAAGTTTTGCATTGCCTTTCAAATGGAATTTTGAGTAACAGCATCCTAAGAATATTTGAAACTGTTTGTTTTTTAAGGTTTTTTTTGAATCTTTCAGTTTCAAGTTTGCAAAACATGGATATGAGACACATCAAAACGAGCAGGAGAGCTGCTTATTTTTTGTTCATATTTCCTTTTTATACTGGGAGAGATTTACATTCCAGTTATTCGATTCCTAAATCAGGCAGGGTCACTTAAGCAATGAAAACCCTGTCCTGTGCCTGGTTCTTTGTTTCACCTGGCCCTTCCTTCCACGTCTGGGCTGAGATGCTTTCCATCCTCAGCTCCCTGGTTCCCAGCTTCCAGCCTTTTATAGTTAGGGTACGGGTCTGTGGTACAACAGAAATCAAAGGAGTTGTAATGAAATGTCTGAAGGAGAGCAGGGGAATCTGCTTTTCATTCATTAGCTTAACGCCTGTGCAAAATCTCTTGAAATTGTTTTCAATACAGAAGACTTGTTGTTGTTTGTTCTTTCTCTGCCTCAGAAGAATCCAACAGCATTATAAATGTGTCACATTTTTTAGGCCCAAAAGTGTGGAACAGCTTTTAATGGGAAAGAAAATGTTTTTTGAAAACTGGAAAACTCAGCAGTGAAATAAATTGAGCCTCAAAAAGTGATTGAAATCTCCAAGTCAATATTCAAAAGGTATCCAAAGACTTGTGAAGTCTGACAGAACCTCTTTAGTTTGAGGCGTCTTTCATTTTGCATCAGGGCTTGCATTTTTAAAAACCAGCAGCAGGCAGTGCTGTCAGGTGCAGCGGGTTTGAAAGCAGCTCACGAAAGCCTGAAATTGTGCACGACTCCGGGCAACTCCGGCAGATAACCAAAACAATACGTTTCCTAAACTGGCTGCGTTGAGCAATGACCGTGGTGGAAACCGATGTCGTTCTGTTCCTTCCTTGTAGCCCCAGCGCCGTGTCACCTTCCACCTGCCCGACGGCTCCCAGGAGAGCTGCAGTGACAGCGGGCTCGGAGAGCACGAGCCCAGCAGCGGGGCCAGCGCGTCCCACCCGCTGCCCCTGGGCTTCCCCCAGGACGAGTTCTACGAGCAGGCGTCGCCCAACAGCCGCACCGAGGGAGACGGCAACTCCGACCCCGAGTCCAGTAAGTGCAGAGCTCTGCTCATCTCACCCATCATTGCAATCAATCAGTCTATCAATCTATCTATCAATCAGTCACGGGGCTTTTTGCTCCTGCGGGTAATTATTGGAAGTGAGCGTTGGTTTTAGCGCTGCTGAAGAAGCGCGAACTGCTGACTTCTGCTTCTGAAAGTGGGAGGTCGGGCTGTTGGGAATAAAACACTTGGAGCTGTTAAGGGTTTATGGATGAGCTGGTGTTTTTATGGAGCTGGTGTGCCGGGCACAGAGCAGCTTTCTGAGGAGGTTAACGCTGCTGCCCTAATGGTCATAAACACTGTGCCGAGGGAATTCGCGTTCCTCAACGTTTCCCTCTCCGACGCTGCTGCGTGCTGTAGTTTAACTCATGGGTGATGAGCAGCTCTGTGAAAGGACTGCAGTCTCCAGAAGTGAGGGTTTCTTGATTTGCCCTCTGAAAGCAGTAACGGTGTGCAGTCATAATCTCAGAAGAGTTTGTCATCTTCTGCCATTGGCACTGCCTCCTTGTGATGTCAGAAACAGGAAGGCAGAATCAACAGCAGCAGGGCTGTGGGCACTGACTCTGCTCTCTGTGCTGTGCTGTGATAGCCAGTTGGAGACTCCTCTGAACTTTAGTCAGCTGTTAATTGTCCAGAGGCTCCTTATCTGGCTTAAATTGAACCGTGCCATTGATAAAGAGACACCTGAATGTCTCTAAGCCTCTAAGGCCTTGTTAGCGGCTTAATAAGTGATTTGAAAATACATCTGTTCTGGGCAGAACTTGGCCCAAAAGGTGGATTTCAGCTGCTGTAGTGTATCAGGAGGAATGAATTAGTGAGTGCTATGCACTTGAAATAGCTGTAGAAGGTAGCTGCACTCTGCAGTGGCAAATCCAGCTCCAGCAGAGAGTATCCCCTGCCACTCCGAGCTGGCTGTGCCACATTCAGCCTGGCTCTTGGAAATCACCTCTGCCTTTGCTGCCCAGGACTGGAGCCTCAAGGGCTTTTGGCACACGTGAGGTGTCTCCTCTTTTTCTTTAATTTGTAAACTAAGTTTAACTTTAAAATTTGTAAGGTGACATGTTTACTGAAATAATGGCAGAATATTATGTTTTCCAAGTTGATAGACAGCTGACAGGAATCATCAGAGGTTTTTGATCTTGTGTTGGAAACAATCATCATTTGCTTTTGTGTTTATGTATTTGAGGCTGTAATATACCCTTAACAATATTCTAGGCAGCCAAACTGGGTTCTTCACAGAGTTAAGCTCTCAAGGGCTACAGATATACCCCCAAAGAAGGAAAATATCAAGTTACATGTTGTCCATCCCTCCACAGTTATTTATTATTTTCTGCTTTTGCTTTGCATAATCATGCTCTGAACTTTCTTTCCAGCTGTTTCTTGCTTCTTGTAACTGATATTTATATTTTACTGGAGTGAGAATGATGTACATGAAATCAGTGTCCAGGGCCTTTTCTGCAGAGAGGATGGGACAGGAGCTGGTGTAGAGGAGTTCCAGAACAGGCATGTGCCACTTAAAAAGAGGCTCAGATTTGGGATTTGCCAATGGTTTTTGTGCCCAGGTTTTTTAATTTCAGAATAAATATGCACCATGACTCTTGTGGAGTGTGGCTCTAAAAGTAACTCAGCTCTGACATCTGTGTCACTGACACACATCCCTGTGAGCAGGCTAAGCAGGCATCAGATGTCTTTCCAAGTGTGAAGTTGAAGAAAGTTTAATCACCTGTCTAATTACCTGACAGTTCAGTTTTAAACTTGAAGTCGCAGTTTAATTGGAGTTTATTTTATGTGAAGATTTTTCTTCCTTTCCACCTCGTATCTTATTGAAACAGTTTAATTGAAGTAGCACGATGGTTACAGCAGGGAAAGCTTCTTCTGTGGCCCCTTTCAGTGTTTTGTGCTTATATTAATGGCAGCATCTAGTGGCAGGAACAAAAAAGCAGAAAAAGGGGAAGACCCAGGGCATGTTTGTGTCCAGTGTGCTTCTGCAAAGTGGCTCGGTGCAGATGACAGCAACCCAAAATATCTGACGAGCCCGAGGTCCGTGTGGTTCACTTGTGCATGCAGGACACATTTAGCCAACAGTGAAACAGTAAAAATAGCTCTGAGTTGATGGTTTCCTCTCCAATCTTCTGCTGGATTTTTGATTGGTGTTTTTTCTTTATTCTAATTTGGAGTGGCTTGATGCATTCCAAACATTTTTTGTCTTCCTTCATGGACTAAAATGGTGTTCATGTGAAAAGAGCCAGGAAAATCCAGCCAGGTAATCTGAGTTCATACAGCAGAACAAGCATGGCCTTCGTTGCCTCCCAACATCTTTAATACCTGACCTGTCTTCATCTGAAACATTGTCTGATTTGGTGAGGATTTAGTTCAACTTTGCCTACCAAGAAGAGAAATTTGGGGTGAAATGATGTCAGGGATGTCCAGAACCAACCAAGTGCCCTATGAAAGCTGGTGGCAGCTGTGCACTCATGGCCAAGTTCAAAAGTGTTTTCTTCCTCTTGCTTTCCTTCAGTGTTATTTGTTTCTCTAATACTGGAAATTGTTGCATTTTGGAAGCTTTCCATTTACTAGCAATAACTAAGTATTTATTGCAAAACACTGGAAAAGATGAGCATAACAAAATAAAATAAAGAAAACAAAAACAGCCTGAGAAATATTGGTGAGAGGAAGTTTTATAAACTCAGATCTGATACAGGACTGAAGAAAGGAGGGAAAAAAAATAACTGTAAGGTTATAGGGGTTAGAAAACTGTGAGAAATTTATATGTAAACCTTTAAAATTAATTGACTGTGCTAATTAAAATTAGAAATCAGCTATTTAAAATGATTTGTCTTCTCTGACTTCAGTTCCCTCCTTAGAAAAACATAAAGTTCAGTGTGGTAGATGCATCACAAGGGAGACATGCCAATAAACTGTCACACTAAGGAAATAGTAATATAAAAAAGCATGTAGGTTTGTAGACAACCTTATCCTGAAGTAACAGCAGTCTTGTACGTGGTATGCAGATATTTTCTTCTCATAAGTTATTCAAATTAGGATGTTCCAATAACTCCCTATGCTAAGGATTTTACCCAAACCATATTTTCCCCCTCTCTTTTTCCCTTCTGTTTAAATACAAAGCACACTTCAAGCATGGACAAAGACCAACAAATTCTGTGTCTGGACTTCCCTGGTAAATTCTCTCTCAGTGGCTGCAAGCAGTGATGTTGATCAAAGGAGTTGAAAGGTACATGTAAACCTCAGTCCTGTTGGGTTATTTAATACATGTGTAAGATATTAATGACAAATTTTCACGCTTCATCTGTTTTTATAGCCTTATCGAATCTGTTTTCTTTCCTCTAGACAATAAAATTATTTAACTTTTGTTTGGAGGAAAAATAGAATATGACTAGTTCAAGCCAAGAAATTGGGCAGAGCAAGAGGAATGATTGCAGCTTGGGGACAGGGAGTGTGGAGGGGGAGCCAGAAAACCTGAAAGTAATCTGCAATTAAATAATAGCAATCATTTTGTATGAAGAAAATGGAAGTATAAACAAAGCTAGCTGAAAATTAAAGTTAATGAGGCAAATCACACTGAGATTTCAGGGTCTCAAACAGGAGGAAACTGGTGTATTAAGGAGAGGGGGGTCTCCATGAAGAATATTTAACATGAATTAGTGACTAATAAGCCAAGGAGGTTGCATTGAAAATCAGCAAGTGTAGAGCTAAAGGGGACTCAGTAGACACCAGAAGTGTGTGGCCATGCCAAGCTGGTGCTGCCAGAGGTGTTTGCCTGCTCGTTTTTGTCTCCCAGTCACACTCACACTGTTGAAGAGCTGTTTGGGTGCACTGGATTGAAGAATTCCTGTGGGTTCCACCCCTGGACAGGGGGAAAGGTAAATCTTAAATCCATGGATTGCCCAGTTCCATTTGCCCCACGAGGCACAGCTTGTGGACAGCAGATGGGGAGATGAGGAGTAGCTGGGGCAAAGCTCTGCTGGCTTTAAGTGATCACCAGAGTGCAGAGAATCAGTCCTAGGAAGAATTAAGACTGCAGTGTTTAACCACATAGGAGGGAGGCTTGCAGCAAAGAAGGCATCTGCTCATGATTAAAGACAGCATATACTTCTTCCTCCAAATTTAAAGAACACTTTCACCTTGACTTAATTTTTGATAAGGATGATGTTGATGAGCACAAAGGCAGGCTGATGAAGAATGATGATAATGGCTCTAAAAGTCATGGCAGGTTCAGTGCATTCGTGTGGAGGAGAGGAGATAATCTTCCTCCCAGGATATCAAAACTGATAGTGTTTCCCTTATTTTTCCGTGATTCTGACACACAAAGTGTCAAGAAAAAACAAAGCTCTGGTCAAGCTCCACTACTGGGAAGTATTTGCAAAGAAGAAAGTGAGATGTATATGAATATAATGCAATAAATGGTATCATGGGTTTCCCAAGAGTAGGATGAGATTAGCTCCATTATCTCACTTCCATGATATGTATTTTCAACATTGGGGAATACATGTACAGTTAATCTATACATATATTTAAGGACTAATAACTGTTATTATGACATTAGGGTGGAGCATTAGTAATTAAGAATGAAAAGATGTAGAATAATACAAGAATGGAAAAATCTCCATAATTATCTTCATGAAGGAGTTTGGCATTAAAAAGCAGGAATGTGTCAATGAAATATTCCAGTAGCTCAAAGCCAAGCATCACTGACAATAGAGGAGGAGGTGAGCATGACACGAGAATTGGATTTTGCTAAGGATTTGAAGTAATAGCAGTGGGATGAAATCTAATAGTTGAGAGTCATTCTCATAGGAGCTGCTGTATGTAACTAGTATATAAATCACCAGCTGAGAATGACATAAAGAAAAAAACCAACTGAGTATTACAAAGATAAACTATAAATCACCAATACCTAATGTGACTGTGAAAAAATCCTGGGCTACTCCTGGCAGAGGGGAAAAAAAAGAAGAAAAGAAAAAAAACCCGGGGGGGGGGGGCTGCTGACACCATAACAGACCTGTTATGAATAGGGCTGGCTTCCCACATTAAAGAAAGGTGAATTCTCATGAGAAACAGGCATAAAGAAATATTATTAATAACAGGGGGCTGGGATGCCCATATACAGAGAAAGGAATTCACATTGGCTCGTTCAGAGTGCAAGGTGAAGCCTGCCTGGGGCTGCTCTCACACCACAGCAGGGAGGGGAAGCCAAAACACAGCCCTGGGCTGGTTCCCTGGGAACGGGCTGGTGCTGCCTTCAAACCAGCCAAGGCTGGAAATCTGGGGGCTGCAGATGAGATCAGTGGGGAAGTACAGGAGCAGGGCATGAGAATTCAACCTGGCTGTGAAAAGGAGCTTGATCAATTTGTGAGAGAGAGGGGAAATGAATTCTCAGTCTGTGAGAGCAGCAAAAGCAGTGTGTCACAGCAGAGGTGACTCTTACAGCTGGGGATGTGGAACCCAGGGCTGAGCCTCAGTGCTTGCTCTGGGCTGCAGCTCCAGCCCAGCTGGACACAGGGCTGGTCATCAGCAGGCTGGGAGAGTGGCCGTGCCACCATCAGCTGGGGGTGACAGGGGCTGGCCCTGCTGTCCCCAGCCCTGCCAGCAGCTCAGGGACAGCCTGGGGGTCCTGTACCTCTGCCTGCTGGAGAAGAAAGGGTCAGCACAGGGCTGCAGACAGGGAGCTCATTCTCCCTGGGAAAAATGCCTGCGTTTTCTGCCATGCTGGCTTGTCTGATAATCAGAAACTCGGCAGTTGCTGAAATATACTCTTTAAACATCATCAATAAGATGCTCTGGCAGCTGGATTTCAGACCTCATGCTGGGGCATAAGAAAAAGTAAATCTACAAAGTCTTAAGTTTCTTGTTCCCTGTCCAAAAACTGGACTGCCAACACATAGAATTTTTTTTAAACTATGCTTTCAGTTTTTTTCCTTCCCATCTTCTATACTTTTCATTTCCACAGGAAGGTTGAAATGCAACAGCAATATTTTAGTTTGGTTGCTGCTGAGTTATAAACACACTAAGGCCTAGCTTGAATAAAACAGAAAGAATCTGTCATTAGTTAAAGATAACAAATCTCAGGCTAAAATACATCCCAGTCTCCCACATCTGCCCACTGGGCCCTCTAACTCCTGCTGTACTGGGCTTTTCTAACCCCACGGCTGAACACTAATAATTAAGTCGGAAAGTGCTGAGGTAATTAATCTTTCTGAGGCAATAGAGTTTGATTGATCTTCTACCTTTAATCAAATTAGCTTGCACGTAGGTGGGAGAATGTAACAGCTGAGCAGGGCTCTGTGAGGTGCCAGCCCAGCGGTGACCGCGGTGAGAGCACCATGAATCACAGCCTGGGAGCCTCCAGAGCCTCCTCTGAGGGCTTCAAACCCCTCTGTGGGACCCAAAACTTGGGGGATCTGGCAGAGATCCCCAGCAGGATGAGCTCCCCACTCCTGTTTTCAGGTGTGTCTCCCTTAGGGGGGCAGTTTCTGTCTGCGTGGCACGTGTGCGAGGGCGCTGAATGTCACAAGGCTTCCAGCTGTGTGGGTCTTCCAGATGTTTCAGCTCTTTGTTTCTAAAAATAATTTTAGTTATAACAGTAAATTATAGTTTATAAGCTAAGAGGTTTTTTTATAAAGTTATAAAGTTACTCAAATAATTTTAGCTATAGAAAGTGAAGCAAGCCGACAGAAACTCCTATAAAACAAAGCATGATGGTATTCTGGATTTGTTCCTGCCTGGAGAGGGGCTCAAAGGGCAGGCTGGAGAGGTCAATTTGCAGTGATACAGATGAGTGGCTTTTGCAAGCAGATTTTCACTTGTACCTGAGAGGATACAGATTGCATATTCAGAAATAATTCCATGATTTGGTAATTTGGTCCCTGGGTGACTGACTTAAGAGTTATTCAAGCAGCTGACACAAAGAAGGGAACATGGACAAAGCAAATTAAATTTAAAAATGCAAAAGCAAAAAGATTGCCCCACTCGACCTCTCAGTCAAACACGGCACTATAAGCACAGATATTCAATTTTAAAATTTTATACTTTCTGTGCATAAGGGGCACTCTTTATAAATTATTTTAAAAGTAAATTTTAGATATTTTATTGCTGATATCAGAATATAAAACCTTGATCTACCTTTTCTACTCTTTGAAGAAAAGGAAGATAAAAGCAAATTTTCTGAGATGCACCATATTCTTTCATGCAAAATCAATGGGGATTGATGAGGAAAATCAATGGGGAAAACACGCTGGATTTTCTAGACTGCATAGTGGGGTGAAGTAACTCAGGCAATACTAACATATTTGTGAATGCAACTTAATGAAATTCTTGACTGAGGTTTATAATAGAAGTTACTCTGTCTAAAGTGATTAGAAAGAAAAGCTTCACCTTCCAGCTGAGAAATCACTCACTGCTCATGGAATAACAAGGAAGGCTTTAAAGCATTTGTTTTGGTGGGGGGATTTTTAATAATAAATGAGATCTGACATTTATAAACAGTGATTTAGTGGCAGATGTTCTGTGATATATATTTATGTTATCACTTAAGCTGACATGGTAATGGATAATCCTATTTGTTTTGTTTATGAAAGTTTTAAAATATATTGCTATGGTGAGCAGGCTGGTGGGGCAGAGGAGGAGAGAGAACAAATTCCTTCCCTCCAGTTTTACAAATTCCTTTCAGCTCTGACTGGCTGTCTCTCTACTTTGTCTCAAACTTTCTCTTCTTTTTTCTTCTAAGAGCAGAAAAACACAGATGATGCAATTTTTTTACTAAATCAAGCTAATCAGTCGCTGCAAGAGAAGCTTTTAGCAATATCAAATATTAACTTTTTTTAGCATTGAGTTCCTGTTTTAAAAATGGAAATATGGGGGAAAAAATTGTCTCTTTTATATAATTTAAGCCATGCGAAAAATTTTGTGATTATAATTTGATTTGAAGCATCATAATTTATTCCTTGATTTCTACTGTGATTAATGAAAAATATATAACGAAATATTTTTAGAGACTGTCTGCAGCTACCAGTCTGTCTTAGAAATTAAATGGAAAAATCGTATTTGTTGAACAAAGCAGATCCCCAAGTGATGGTGCATTTCAAGTCACAGCATTTGCTGACTCAAAGCTGATCAACTCCATAAATCCAGGCACTGGTGTTCTTGTTTGTGTAGAGATGTGGTCATCCTTTAATCTGATGCTTTGGTAGGGAAACAGGATGGATCCAGTCTGGAAGCATGCATTGGGAACAACTAGAATTGTTCCAAAAGGTCATTTGTACCCATATATTCCTGAATTGGGGAGGGAGATATTTTTACCTTTACTCTTCAAATAACTTTTAGCCATCTGGAAAAGCAGCATATTGTTAATAAACTGCTGATTCTGTCTTTTTTTTTTGAGGTTGTATGATTGGCATTGTGACCTTTTTATTTTCTGGTTGCTGTCCAAGCCTTGACTTTGCTGTAGCCCAGGAAGGAAGGAAGGAAGGGCCCCAACCCCTTTGTGAGCTGCTCACTGATGTGATGCATTCATTCTGAAAAATAAAATATATTTGCCTGGCTTGAGCTGAAGAGACCTGGGCAAAATATTTATGATTATACTTTTGGATTTATATTACACCAGAGGTTGAGATTCTCGCCTTTGTGCTCAATACCCATAAATAATGTTGCTGCTTCCTAGTTAGTGGCAGGATTTTGCAGGGGTTCTGCTTTGTTCCTGGTGCTGTGTGATTCTGTGGTGCTCTGATTAATTCAAGTGACATTCTAATTGGTGTCAAATGTTTTCAGAGGCAGCTCTGTGCGTTGCTGAAGTCAGCAGCTCCACAAGCTCCAGTCCATGTACCCATTTCACAGTTCTCAGCCCGGCCTCGTGCTGTCTCGGCCGTTTGTACACATCCATCCCCATGTTTCAGCTGGAATTAGGCAGTAAAATCCCTGGATTACAGAGAGAATTTTGCTCTGTGCTTGTGGGCTCTGAGCACACTGTGGCTGTTAGGCTGATTTTCTGCTCCCAGTGCAATTGCAGTAAAACCATCACAAATCCTTGTAGAACAGGAGTGGAGCAGACCTGTACCACGAACATTGCTGTGCTAGCAGTGCTTCCACGGGCAAATCCGGCCTTGTTTTCATTTCAGCTGTACAAACCAGTTAGCTCAGGGATTTCTGATTGCCCAAGGTCAGTTCCACTGCAGGTGCTGGTGAGAATGTGGGCAGGCAGGGGCTGAGAGGGGCTGGGGGCAGCTCTGGGGGACCAACACCACCCTGGGGTGGTTCAGAGTCACTCTGCAGACACATCAGCTGGGACAGGGAGGTTCCTGTGGTCAGGAGTTCCTTTATCCACCTGTATAAGGTGCCTGGCAAATGCTCCCCTATAGCTATCATATTTTTTGAAAAATCATTTCTTTAGGATTTCCCTCCTGAGAAGCTGAGAGGCCTCAGGAACAAAATGCAAACAATGATTGTCTGCTGCTGTGGGATGCAGCAGGTGGAGCTGGGATGGGTCTCATGTGGTTGTTTCTAATTCATGGCCAGTCCCAGTCTGGCTGTCCAGACTGTCTCAGCCAGAGACAAACCTTTGTTATTCTTTCCTTTTCTATTCTTAGCCAGCCTTCTGATGAAATCCTTCCTTCTATCCTTTTAATATAGTTTTTAACATAATATACATCATAAAATAATAAATCAGCCTTCTGAACATGGAGTCAAGATTCTCATCTCTTCCCTCATGCTGAGACCCCTGTGATCACTGTCACAGGGATAACAGGGTGGGGCAGTGAGGTGGAGCAGGACTGCACAGACCCCTCAGCTTTTCCTGCTTTGGAATCATCTCTGCCCCTGCCATGCCTTGCTGCCAAGCAGCCCTATTGTCATCCTTGCAGTGCCTAAAGCTCTGCCTAAAGCCTTGGGGCATCAAATTAAAGTTCTGCCTTTACAATAACAGGAACAATAATAAAATAATAGTAGGAAGCACCAGTTGATCCATCCAAAATGCTGTTTCCAGGAAAAGGGCATGGTTGTATGGGCTGCTGGACTTCAGTTCCTCTCAATCAAAATAACCCTGTGTCTGTGGAGCTCCAGCAAGAACAATCATGCTATTTCAATAGTTGTTCTTTTATCTGAGTGATGTTCCAAACCCAGTGTCCCAGAAGATGTGTCCACTATAGGGTGAGATATTATAAAGTCTGGCCCTCATATCTTACTTTAAAAGAAAGCAAACCTTTCTCTACCAAGAAAGGCTTTATTCATGTCACACACTAATCATACACCAAAGAACTATTTAGAAATAGAAAGACAACCTTTGCCTCTCCTCCTTAGTTGTAGTACATATAAAGAAAAACAGTGGCAATAAAAGGAAATAGGAGTGTTGAGAGAAAGCACTTTGAAAACTATAAAGGCAAAAATTATTTTTATCTCATTAGAACTGATATTAAAGCTTTTCTTTATACACATTCTCATTTTTTTACAGAGGGTCAAATATCACTGATTACAGATTCTACTGGGGCTGACCTCTCATCCTTCTGTCTCTAAAATTAGCTCCTTATTTCTCTTTTTTGTGAAGATCACAGGAATCTTTCTCCATCAGCCCCCTGATTGCCCTAACCTGGAATGTATTCAGAGTATTGTGAGAAAAGGCTCCATCTGTAAATGAGGCAGGTCCTTTTCCTTGTGCTGCTCTGTCCTGTGAATGGAATAGCATTTGTTGTGTCTGCATGTAGGGTCATGTGAGAATTAGGAGTTTAGATGATTACAGCATGATTTGCATGTCTAAAAACATGTAAGCAGTTGAATAATCTGCTTGGATATTGAATTATCCAGTTTTCCATTAATTGAGTCATAATTAAAAGATCTAGGAAAAGGATGAGGTGCTTCCTCCCACATTTTATTTTATTTTTTTATTCCACATCTGCTGAGCTACAGAAAGATTTTAAAAGTGCAGTACTGTGAATAACTCTGGAGCTAGACAAGGAGAATTCTTTCTTGTTTGCTTTCCTCCCCCTGAAATCAGCTGATTTCTGACACAGCTGGGGTAATTTCTGTAGAAGGAGTTCGTGCCTGCATCACTGTACAACTCCTGGCTCTTAATTTGTGTCAGAAAGCAGCAGATTGCCAAATGCTCATCCCAGCTTCAGAGGAGTTGTTGTCCCTGTCCCCCTGGAGCTGGCAGAGCAGCAAAAGCAGCGAGGGGAGGTTGGTGGGGCTGGTGGCAGCAGGGCTCCAGCACCAACCCTGAACTGCTGCTCACTCTGATGGGCTGGAGCTGTGTCTCAACCAGAGCCTGACTCCTGTCCTGATGCAGGGGGAGGATTTGGATTTGTGTCTCTGAGCTGCCAGGGCTGTGGGGAGAGGCTTTGAGGAGCATTTCTGTGTTTGAGGGCTTGTCTCCAGCACAGCTCCTCACTCACTGCCCTCCAGAGCAGGGAGACTTCACACTGCAGCTCTGAAACTGCCAAGGATGTCCACACTGGGATAACCCAGTGAAATGACAGAGGAATTAAAGATTGGCAGTGCAGCCACAAAGCCCAAGGGAAATATTTCCAACCATATAAAAGAAGAAAATGCCTTGAGCTTATTCTGGTGCCTGTGTTAGGAATGAATCATGATAAGGATTACAAAACTTAAGATATAGTCATTTAGCCACTAAAGATGTCCTAAGAAAAAGCTCCCTGATAATTCTCTCTTTATGCTTTTTATAATACTGAATTTTAGGATTTGTTTTCCCTTTGGAGCGCAGCTACAAAGGAACACAATTCTGCTTTGTGCACTCATCTCTAACCTCTGCTATCAACTTTGTGTCTTCCATCTGAAGAGTTCAAGAGACATCATAATACAAGGAAGCAGATGTTTTCTCTTTTGTATAACACCTATTCTTGCTGAATGGGGATAAAAGATGGTAAATGCGGGGGGACATTAATATTTCTTGTTAGAACGTGCTTCACAGCCTGAAGAATCTCATATACATAATGATAATCAAATGTCAGCAAGTAAAAATAGGGATTTGTTAAAAAAACAGCTGTGCTGCACAACTCTTTGACAGGAATAGAGGAATGCTTTATCCAGGAAAATTCACAGAATTTATTTAGCAGAAACTGTAGCTGTTAATTTTCATCAAGACAGAAGGTTAACAAGTCTGAAACGGAGGGGCTGGTTCAGCCTCGTTTCATGACCATGGAAAAAGAAATTTTTAACTCTGCCAGAGCTCTCACTTCCCTCACAGCAGATCCTCTGTGGCACCAGGCTGCAGTTTCAGTGCAGTTTTTAATGCACCATCATCCTCGTGTTCCCTGAGGATGTTTCAGGGACAATGACACCCAGCAACGCTGCTGTTAAATGCTCTTGCTGCCAGGTGTTTGTAGGTGTAGGTTTTTGTGGGTGTTTTCAGGTGTTTTTAGTTTTTGTAGGTGTTTCCAAGTTTTTGTAGGTGTTTTTAGGCTTTTGTAGGTGTTTGTAGGTTTTCGTAGGTGTTTTCAGGTTTTTGTTTGTGTTTTTAGGCTTTTGTAGGTGCTTTTAGGTTTTTGTAGGTGTTTTCAAGTTTTTGTAGGTGTTTTCAGGTTTTGTAGGTGTTTTTAGTTTTTTGTAGGTGTTTTTAGGCTTTTGTAGGTGTTATTAGGTTTTTGAAGGTGTTTTTAGGTTTTTGAAGGTGTTTTTAGGTTTTTTTAGGTGTTTTTAGGTTTTTTAGGTGTTTTTAGGCTTTTGTAGGTGTTATTAGGTTTTTGAAGGTGTTTTTAGGTTTTTGAAGGTGTTTTTAGGTTTTTGTAGGTGTTTTCAAGTTTTTGTAGGTGTTTGTAGGTTTTTGTAGGTGTTTTTAGGTTTTTATAGGTGTTTTCAGGTGTTTGTAGGTGTTTTTAGGTGTTTTCAGGTGTTTTCCCCAGGGTGATGTGGCAGCCACTGCCCCATTTCCCAGGGGAGGAGCCAGGGTGAGTTCCTGCGTCCTGGGCAGTTCACATTTTCTTCTTTTACACACTCTGAAAGATCCCATCTCCCTTGGGCTTTGTGGCTGCATTGCCAATCTTTAATTCCTCTGTCTTTCACTGGGTTATCCCAGTGTGGACACCTTGGCAGTTTCAGTCCTGCAGTGTGAAGCCTGCCCTGCTCTGGAGGGGCAGTGAGTGAGGAGCTGTGCTGCAGACAAACCCTCAAACACAGAAATGCTCCTCAAAGCCTCTCCCCACAGCCCTGGCAGCTCAGAGCCACAAATCCTCCCCCTGTGACTGTCACTGCCCTGGGGACAGGGCTGCTCCCTCATCCCTCCCTGGCATCAGCAGCTCTCCAGGGAATTAGGCTGGGACAGACCCCACATCAGGAAAGATCCTGGTTTTTTAGCCAAAGGATCATCACAGATCACCCACTCTGTGACAGGAACTGCCTCTGCACTCCTGGAATGCAGGAGATCATCTCAACTGCAACACTGATGAGGCTCTGGGATGTGTGGAACAGAATTGTGCTGCATTTTTGCTTTAAAAGTTGATTTGCCTTTGAGCTGTAACTGTGCCCTACTATTTACAGTCACTGGGAGAAGTGGCTGTGATGTTCTGCACTCAACAGTCTCTGACCTGTAATGCACAATTTGCAAAGAAGCACAGAAGAGTAAGCAGGGGGTCACTGAGATATTTTCTTTTTTTTTTTTTGTTTTTTTTCTGTGAGACTGGCACAGCCAGGCAGCTGCATTTCACATTTCTAATTCACAGTCACTCCATCCTCTACCCCCCAGGAAATATTCTCTAATCCATGAGCACTTGGCATGCTGAGGTGAGATGTTAAATAGCAAGATTTGCTTCTAAATAATAAGATTATGATACAAGCCAACAAGAACAGGGATCTCAAGGTTAAAGATAGAATTTCTCTTTCAATCTGAGCTGGTAGAAAGGAAGAAAGAGATTAGAGAAAAAGGGAAGAAACAAAAAAAAAAAAACCCCAAAACCAGTTTGCCATTGTGAAGTTGTGGCTACATCAAGATATTCAAGATACATCATAAAAAGGTTTTAAATCTGATGTTAGTGTTTATGTGTGTGTGTATATATATATATATATATATATATATATATATATATAATTAAAGTATATTTGTTTTCCATTGTTAAAATATTTCTGTAGACACAAGATATTTCTCAGGTTCTTGTAGAGGAGGGACATACTTTAAGGCAGATGGCAACTTTTTTTTTTTTTTTTTCCAGAGCAGTAGAAGATGGTCCCAGTAAAATATATACTATCTTTATTCAGATGTCCATGGTAACAAATAGAGAAAAATAAAGCAGATTTTTCTCTCAGCAGAAATCCCTTTGAAGACAAATGTGGTTTTTGTTTTTTTTCTTACTCTAGTATTGGTGGTATTTCTGGAACGTGTTTGAATGTTAAGTGTTTTCTCTGAGCTTCTGCTAAGATTCTGCTCTGAAAGAGAAAACTGTAAAATCAGTTAGATAAACCCCAGTGTTTTGTTCTATTCCAAAAATATTCACTTTCCAGAAGAGAAGTTCAGCTGAAAAGTGAGATGCCACTTTTCTTTTGTGTTTTGTAGGAATAAGGCATCTTTCTCTGGAGTCCTTGATGGATCTTGCCTTTTTCCTCCCCTTGTGAGAGTAATTTATGTAACTTCTGCTCATGCCAGAAGAAGTTGTAAAATGTATTTGTAAATTACTGTTTGAGAATCTTGAGCTAGAAGACCTGGTTTATTTGATGTGAAAATAATTCTGGTTTCATGTGTAAGATATATAAACTGCACCAGTAATGTTGCATTGATTGTACTGCTTTGTTTGGAAAAAAAATTACAAGCAACCCTGAGTGAACAAGGCAATTTGCAGCCTTGATTAAATAGAGCAGACAGAGGAATGGCTCTGAGGAGGAAAAAAAAGGAGCTCTGAAGCTGTGGACAGAGCAGTTCCCTCAGCACAGATCTTCTCCTCATTTTCCTTCCCTATGCTTCAGCTTGGTCACATATTCAGCAGCAGAAGGATGAGTTTGTAATATTCTTTTTCCCCAAACAAATCAAACTTAGCTCTACCCTTGAGCAGGACCCTTGTTGTCACCCAGGATCTTATTAAAAATCTGTGTACAGCTGAGTGAGCCCCTGGTGTCAGAGGGGTTCTGGGCAGTCCTGCTCTGCCTGTTGGCATTTTCCCAGTCTAACTTTGGGGTTCATACTGGGGGAGGAGTTCCACAGGCTCTGTCTGGCCAAAGGGGGGATCAGTCCCCAGAATGATCTTTCACCAAATATGGTGCAACTGTGAAGTGATTAATAGCCAGAACTATCAATCTATAAATCATTACAATTGCTGTTTGCAATTGTAAAGCCAAGACATAAATTAGGAAACTCTGGGCAGCACTGTGGTAGGCTCAGCCATGCCCAATTTCACTATGGAGTGCAATAAATAAAGTGATAGGTCTTCAGAAAATGCATCTTCTATGAATAAATGCAAATAAATTGGACATGAAGGCATTTTGGGTGGCTGAAGAAAGTACTTGGGTTTTCAGCAATGATAAAGGACCATTCTTAATGCACAACCACTCCTATAGCTTTAATGTAGAACAGAAAGGAAGAACTTTGTTTCAAATCTAAGTTTGAAATAATCTTTAACGTTGAGATTCTGCCAGTGGCTGAGCACTGCAGAGACCCATTTTCCCCAGTCACCTGGAGAACAAACTACCTGTATGGAAATTCAGCACCTTTGATCAAAAAAAAACCAAAAACCAAACCAAGTTTTGAGTTATATTATATTTTCAGTTTAACATTGAAACTTGTATGTGCTTGGAAAGCTGAACAGCATGCCTGGCTTTAGCCTGTGCTCATTTATAATGAGTAATTATCTAATGATGATGGTGTTCAGCATGCATGAGAGCTCCTGTAGCAAGATTTGGAATTTTAAGGAAATGCTGTAGATCAAATGATAATGTCTCATTTGTATTCTCTCAGTTCCCCAGTCACTCCTGCATTTCATGAAGCAGCTACAGAGATGTACTGCAAATCTGCATCCGTGTTGTGTGGGATGGCAAAAGGCTCAGTGCTCCTCAAAGAGTGCAAACAATCCTTCCCCACACCTGGCAGCAGCAGGTGATGCTGTCCCAAGGAAATCACACCTTGTATAAAATGAGTTTTCAATCCTGCCAGGAAGGGCACCCCTCCTGAGGACTGTGGGGATAATTAAGTGTATAAATGAAGGCAGAATTAGCTCTGAGTGTGCGGATGTGTGCTGTAATTCCTGCCATCCTTCTCTGCCTGGAGGATCTGGTGATCCCTCTGCTGGCCTGGGCTGTAGGAATTGTAGGAACAGTGACCTGAGCAAAAACCTCTATTTCCACTAAGAAATGGGAAGTTTGGCAATCCAGTTAAAACTTCTTTTTTCTTTTTTTTTTTTTTTCCTGCTTGTGGCTGTTAGTTAAACAGACAGCAATCTGTATAGCAAAATAAAAATGGTTTATCGTGTTAAAGGCAAAGAATTAGAAATGTGAGTATTCTATTTTAAAAAGATTTAGGAGTTTTCCATTGGCAGTAACAGTAATTTGGCTTTTATTCTAATGTCAGTACTTTCCACTGTGGAGGAGATCTGCTTGCATATATGCACATCTCTGCATTTTTATCTGCCTCCATAATGTGAACAAATTACTTTTGCATCTCAACATATGTATCTGCAGATGCATACATCTCATCTCCCACTGACTGATGGCTCTGTTTTGCTTCATTCAACATTTTCTCCAAGGCACTCTCAGGGAGCTTTGCTGGGGAAAGCCAGACCTGCCCCTGGAAGGTAAAAAAATTGGCACCACCAGAGGGCAAAATGCTGTCAAGGCCAGCCTGGACACAGCCCTGCAAAGCTGGGCTCAGCTTTTCACCTGCATTCTGTACTTAAATTGTAAATAAATTACCTCCTCTGATCACTTCCAGGGAATTCAGTGGGTCTACCCTGAATGAGCACAGTTAAGTAGGTGCATAAGTGTTTCCAGGCTTTAGGCTTTACAAGCTTTCATAATTAGTGCTCTAGACAACATTAATTAAAGAGTACTTTAGAAAGAATATAGCTGTTTAAAGCTCTCCAGTGGTTTGCATCTTATTCAGGGATCCCAATCAATGCAGCACATGGGGAATCCACTCAGAAAGGCAGGCGTGATTATAGTTTAATATCATCTGTATATACATCTTTGGGATTGTATATAGCAAACAGAACTGCACAGAAAGTCACTTCAGTTCAAGGGCAATTCAATAAAAGACAGTAATAATGAAAGAAACATATGTTTTCATTATCATTTCTTCAAGGATTGTGATCTACAGTAATCAAATATGATGAAGAGGGAGGCTTTCCTGAGGCTAGCAATATTTCTCTTATTTCCTTGGAAATAAGAGCCTTGGGACAGTTAGAATTTGTATCTTACTCATCCTCCTGTTATTATATATTTGAGGAAGAATTAAAAGTAAAGCACTGACTGATAGTTTTTTTATGGAAAAAAAAAAAGACATTGAAATGTTAAACATGATGTTATATCTGATTTATCGTGCAAGGCTGGTTGGAATGTTTCTGTCCCACTGCACTTGGGGTGTGATGATGATGATGATGATGATGATGATGATGATGATGACTGCAGGAAGATGACTCTGTCTTCACAAACCCTCTGAGTGTCGTGTGGCAAATCTTTTGGTGTGTCACTGAGGATTGTGTTTGGCAATATAGGATCCCCTGCAGCAGCTCTACTTAAGGCTTAAGCACAGTTTTAATTCTTGACATTGCTTGTCTTTTATGCTCCTTTCCTGCCATATTGAGATAATTTCCAAATGCTGATGAAGAAAATTACTGCATCTTGTACTGATATAGTTGTAAAGGCACAATAAAATTTGACATCTTCCATTTAGTGTGTCTTGATCAGAAATAGGTCTATCACTCAGAACAAATTATTTTGAAGCCTAAAGCAGGAAGGATATAATAGTTAGGCACAAAATTACCTGATGGGTTTTTAATCACCCTGACAATTATAAAATAAAGGATCTCTGTCCATTATTGAAAAGGGAACAAAGACCAAGAATAGAAAAGGAGACAATGACAAAGTAAATGATTGAGGGGGTGGGAGCCTCCTGTACTATCTAAAAACTTTAAAGATGCTCAGCAGCGACTCTGATATTTCCTTGAGCACCCTGAGCTCCTTTTCAGCTGGCTCAGAGTGTTAATTACTCTGACAGAAAAAAATACTGAACAGCACCTGGTCAATTTGCATGTCTGCTCGTTTTCCTGTCATGTTTCCCTGGAAAAAGGGGAGGACCCAGCCTGAATGCAGGGTCTGAGGTGAGGAGACACATCCAAGGCACTGGGAGGCTCCAGGCAGAGCAGGACTGCAGCAATTCTTTGGGGATGGAGGAGCCTGAAACTCCCATCTTCACAGTAGTGACAGGGTTCCTCCTCAGAGGGGTCAAGGATAAAAAAATCTGCAGGTCTGTAAAGAATATTTCTCTGTTCTCTTTGAATTTTTTGAATTTTTCAAATATTTTACTTTGATTTTTTTTTTCTGTATGTGCTTTCCACTCCCTCTCAGCATTGCTCCCAAAAATTCCAGTCAGTGAAATCAGGTACTGATAACACAATAATTATTAACCAGGTAAGTTTGATTCATCATCTTCTCCTCTGGTCTACACTCCATGCCCCTGACTGCTGATTATAAATACCATTAGTGAAACAGAAATCAGCACAGTGTATTTAAATGTCTTTTTTTCAAACAAGGGGCTATTTTTTCAGCATTCAGGTTCCCCATAGGCTTTTAATCAAGGTTATGGCAAAGTCCATAAACTTCCCACTGAATATTTAACAAGCTGAAGGTCGTGGCAGACAGGAGATCCCAAGGACAAGGGAGGTGAGATTGCAATCAGAAGAGCAGAGGAGACCTGGAGATAAGCAGAGCTTTGTCTACAGATAATATCTGCCAGAGCAAACACCAGAGTCAGGCTGGCAGCTCTTTTGGGAGATTTAATTTTCCCAGTATAAACAGCCATAAAAGGGGGTGAACACAAATGGGTGCTGTTTGCAGGAATGTTAGTCACTGAACTCCTTTGAAATGATGATTGAAATGCAGTCAGAGAAGAAGCTTAAAAATGGGAAATATTTCTGTGTAGTTATATACTTTTCTTTTTTACTGACCTGAAATCCTAACTCCTTCACGTTTAATGAATTCTCTAAACAGCCTCTATTATACTGAAGTGTAATGCCTGTTTATATGTTCAGCCAACAATTTTTCTTTGCTAGATCTTTTTAATTGGACAATTTTTAACAGTCTGGTTGCGACAATATTTTCCCGCGTACAAATGGAAAAGCAATCTTGCAGAAACTCTGACCCATGCCCATTCAGCAGCAATAAAAATATAATCACAGCACTCTGCATAATGCATGGAGTGAATATTCAGGAAGTTACCTGAAATGCCAGCCTGGGAGGCAAGACAGTGTCCCCTGTGCAGTGCCCAGGGCTGTGTCCAGAGCAGCTGCAGGAGCTCTGGGGTGGCACAGGATGCTCTGAGTGGGTCTGGGGTGGCATCACCCTGCAGCCTCTGCCTTTCTGGGCATCCTCAGAACTGCCTGAAAGTTCTCTCCCCAGTAATTAGTGCAATGTAACCTGGGTATTTCCTCAAGCTGATGTGTTCCTTATCCCTTATTTGTAAGCAAATCCGATGAAATATTTCATGCTGAGTTTCGTAGCCTGTTCTGATTAGTGTAGATATAAACTCCTTTTGTGAAAATAAGTTGTCCTGTAAGTTTTTATCTGAGGATAAAAGGGTGGGCAGGCCCTGGCACAGCTGGGGCTGCCCCTGGATCCCTGGCAGTGCCAGGCTGGACACTGGGGCTGGGAGCATCCTGGGGCAGTGGGAGGTGTCCCTGATCATTGCTTGCAGAGGAGTGGAAATCAATGATCTTTAAGGTCACTTCAAACCCAAACCTTTCTATAATTCTGTTATTTTTTTCCCCTGCTTTGTGTAAGGACCATTAAAATATTTACTGTGAAAAATTCTGCTGAACTTGGAGGTGGAGATGCAGCTCAAAAGCTGAGCACATCTCATTTCTATTAATAGAGTAGCACACTGTTCCATTATTGTTTTGCAGTAAATGTGGTTAAAATGGGTAGAATATACTCATAATATTGTCTCTGCCTTAATTATTATGACAGAGGCTGCAGAGAAGAAACTATGCTTAAAGTTTTCCCTCCTTTTATTGTACCAGGTACTGTTAAGGACCCCAAATGTTGGCAACTCTGTGACCATTCTAGATCTGGGATGCTTTCCAACAGCCTTTCATCAATCAAATTGTTGATTTGGGGCTTAAATTCTAAGAACTGGATTAATTTTTCTTCAGGTTTTTCCCTTTAGAATTTCCATTCATTTTTGTTGAGAGAAAGGAGAGCCCAGAAGAGAACTGTAAGCAAGATTATATATATATATATATTTTTTTTTTTTTTATGATAAAACATTTGAGACTTTCCTGTTCCAAAGGCTCTGGTTTTTACAGCACACTCCTAACCTCCATCAGTCAGGGAACAGATTCTTTACCTCTTGTCAAGCCCTGCCCACAAGGAAGGCTGAAAGTGGCACAAATGTTTTCATGAGCAGTCTGGAATCTCTGTTTCACAGGAATCCCTTTTCCCTCCCTAATGAGTGAGGTTGTCACCCAGAGTGGCTGGGCACTGTCCCACCTGGAGTGCTGATCCTGCCATCCCTGCCCACTCCCTGTGATGATGAAGAATTGATGCAGCTCAGGAGCAGAGAGTTTTGTGTGGCTCCTTTCCAAACAGGGGAGAGAACACCTGGCTGGGGATCCTCCCTTGCCTCACCTCAACCCAAACCTCACCTCCTTGTAGGGGATGAAGATAATTTCCCCTGTGTGGGGCTGACAGGGCAGGATCCATCTCCCCTTTGTTTTGATCATGCTGGCAAACCACCTCTGCCACCATATAAATAATTTCATCTGGAAAGAACCTCACTCGTGCTGCTGTATTTAAAAATACAAGACAAAAAAAAAATTGAATCATTCTATTTTTAAGTCCAGCCATAAAATAACAATCAAGCATTGCAACAATGAGACTTGTCTGATAAAAGGATTGAAAAGCTGGAGCAGAAGTTGCTTAATAATAAATGGAATCTCAGTACTTCTCTTGTAAGACGCTCATTTTCACTTGAGACTCTGCTGCTCTTGAGATAGAAGAGCTGAAAAGAAGAATATTGTAAACATCCATTATATATAGTTCATGCATATGTCTTCTTCCTTTGCCACTCTGATCATGCAGAGTTACACTTGCAGCATAACACAAACAAGTTCAGCAACTGATGAAAAAATTAGAAAGCTCATGTTGAAGATAAATCTTTGAACCCCCCTATGTTTAATTTGTCCAGTGGACTTGCACAGGATGGAAATATCACAAAGGAGAAAGTGTAACACCACAAAAACCAAGTTTGTTTTGCTGGCTTAAATAGAAAATTTTGTTAAAAATGTAACAGCTCTCTAATATTAATACCAGGAACAACATTAAGATTAAAATACCAGGTTAAAATTTAAGTTCTGGCATGATGTAAATTTTTTCTTCAATTTATAAACTCAGTTGCTGTCTTACCAGCCCAATGTAGGACTATTGAGTTTTGTTTTTCCCTGTAACAAATCTTAATACTCTTGTTACCCTTGATGAAATATCCTTGCTCAAGTGTGCTTGTCTGCTAGAGAATATCAGACAAATAACAGATAAGAAAACCAAAACCTTTTCATCTCTTCTAGCTGAACTTTATTCAACTCACTAATGTATAATAGCTTCTCAAAATGTTTAAACTTAATGGATCAAACTGCAATCAGTTTCTCCAGACACACTGAAGTTCATGTACAAACATTTTAAGAAACACATGGAGGTTGAGTTGTCCTGAAAAATAATTATTTCACAGAGCTGCATTACGTATCTAGACATTGGAAATGTTTTCTGGTGGATGTGTTGAAGAGCTCTCAGCAGCAGCCAGGCTGGGGCAGGGGGTGGCTCAGAGATGTTCCCCCAGCCTGGCTCCCCCAGCAGCAGCTCAGGGACAACCTCAGCTCTGGTGCTTTTGGCAAAAATGAGCTCAGAGTTGTCTGACTATGAAAAAACCCAAAGAGCACAAATAGCCTCTAAAAAGGATGATTTCCCAAGGCACCCCTTGGGCTTCTGTGAGATCCATGAAATTAGGAGGAAAAGGGAGACTAAGATTAGAGACCCTCAATGAGAAAAACTTTCACAGCACCTCTGCAGAATGTTCTGAATTCTGAGCTTATGAATAACACATCATCACTGCAGAAATTCCCTTTTTTCATCTGGATTGTGGAGCCAGTGCAGTAGGTCCCATATGGATGTCTCATGCATGCAGCTGAAAGGGATTTTTTCTATTCTTTATGCTTTTTGCATTTTCATTTGTTACCTCTGAAAATATAAAAAGTTTTTAGGAAACAAATTATTGGAGTTTTTTTGGGGGTTTTTTTGTCTGACAGTTTTGTTTTTCCTCAGAGATTAGGAAATACTTGTAAACCAAATGAGGGAAGGTAGTAAAAACCAGAGATAAAACTATTTCAGGATGAAACTGGTCGAATAACTATTGATCTGGAGAGAATTGGAATTTTAACCCTGTCTCTCCCAGACTACAAGATGGTTATTAGATGTGGAGAATAATCTATTTTAAAGGGAATATTAATGTGTTGATAGATATGAGAGGTATTGATAAAATGAGACGTTCAAAATAGTGAAAGGAAATATATATTGTCTGATAATTGTCTGACCTAAGAGAGGAACAGCAAGAGTTGTTTAACAAATGTTAAATGATAAATGGGCCACTCATGCTAATTGAAGAGCAGGATCTGCAAACCTGGCTAGGCTGTGACAGGCCTGCCAGAGAGGTAAAAAGCAGTAAGGAAAGAACGTGTGCTCTTGTCACATTAGAAATATTCATAAATCCTGCATAATTTGACAATGAAATGGTTTGTAGACAGATTAGGCAGGGAAGCACAAAATTATTTATTCTTTCCAGAAAATAAAGCAGACTACAAAAATGAGCAGGATGACGTCTTGTCAGCATCTCTGAGGACCTGATTTAGCCCACGTCCTTCAAATCTGATCCAGAGCTGCAAAGAAGGACGTGATGGGAGGAGAAATGAAAGTTTTCCCCATTTTGTGAAATTCAGTGCTGTTGTTTTTTTGGTTGTTTTTTTTTTTTTTTTTACTTTATTATAAATTTATTAGAAATTATTATAATAATTCAGCCATATGTCTTCCTGTAATGCAGAGAGAGGTGTTGGAATTTGTACTGGAAAATAGTACTGGAAAATTGTACAGGAAAATACTCTTTTTCAAGATGGGTAAAGGGAGAAAAAAAATCACGTTGTTGCTCTGTCCTTGGTGCTGTTTGAGGAAGTTTTGCTCAGGAAGTTGGAAAGAGTTTAATATGTTTTCCTTTGGGTTTATGAGACACTCATAGAGTATCATAAAATATAATCAAAGCTGATAATGCCAAGTCAAAATCTGATAAAAGTAAAGTACAAAAGTGGTGTGGCATGAAGGGAGAATTGTCAGCCAGTTATTTATTGGAGGGCTGTCAAGCTGTGGGAATGACAGGGATTTTCAAAAATTAATTTGAGAGGTCGAAATGGATTTTTTTTTTCTCAAACCTTGTTTTCACGCTCATATTTTTAAGTGTTCATCATAAATGCTAATTTTAATTATAGAATTTCCTAACTGGCCAACTTTGAAGGATGCTTGTATTAAGATAATATAAAAAAAGGTTATGGAATTTTAAGGATCTTTATTAAATTTCTCTTATTGACATATTTAAGAAGTGGAATTTTCACAGCAGCTGTGAAAAGCAAGTATTTTTTTAAGACACATTTTATTTAGAAGCTAATATTAATTTATTAATAAACACCCCACGTTTCTGCCAGCATACACTCAATAACTGCACTTTCAAATGAAATCATGAAAGAGATGGAGATTTGAAGTAAGATTGAACATGAAATTCCAAGAGTAGAACATAAGTAAAAGCTAAGAGTAGTCCTAAGAATAGAAATAAATAAAGAAATAATTCTTCACATGTATTTTTCAAAGCTATGCTGACATTCTTCATTTTGCCAATCTGTTGTTTGGCATCACTTATTGTCATTATTCTGAAACATTAATCCAGCAACAGCATCTCTGCCTTGATAAACTCCCTGGTGTGATTGCTGTGTGCTGTCACCAACATCTGGGACTAAAATAATTGCAAGAAAAAGTTACATATGTAAGACTTCTACATGGAAAAGATGCATTTCGTGAAAAGTCAGTGAAAAGTCACTATTCCAAACATTCTGTCATATTCAGGCTTCATGCCTGTTTTGTCAGAAAGGAAAAGAAATCTGTGCATGCTCACCTTGAAAAGGAAGAATTCTTGACTTTGTTGGTTAACAGTTTTCAGAGAAGCCATTGTCTTTCTCCCATAATAATTTCTTACATAACTTTTGTTTTTCACCTGCATGCTGTGAAACCCACAGTTAGACACGTGTCCTGTGCCTTTGCTGATGTTAGGAAATCATACCCTCGGCCTGCAATTCCCCACCAGAAATTTCCTCTTTGTTAAATGTGAATAATGGATAAATGGTGATTGGTTGTGTCTTAGCTCCCTGGGCTTGTTAAGTGAGGCTTCCTTTGGAGTTCAGGGCTGGTCTGTGAGTACAGTTTTCACAGCACAGACTATTATTTCATCAGCAGAACACAAACCTTGCTAATTTGTTTTACGATGACAGTGCCTGGTAGCTGGCACTTAGACATGTTTAAGCTACTGTACTTACCATTCTCTTTGGTGTAGCTTTCTGCTTTCTGCAGTAAATGTCATCTGCAGACAAATTATTAATTTGTTACCATTTGCTGGAGCAAGAAATAAGAGAGGTGGAAGTCAGCTAAACAGGCAGGGTGGCAGGAACCAAGGAAGCAGAGCTTGGAGTCTGCCCTCAAAATGTACTGGCAGAATGCAGTGAAGCTGAAAGAGACTCTGCACTGTTCCCCACATCCAGGGCATTATGAAGAGATAAACACTGAGAGGTGCTACCAGGTTGTGGGAATCCATAAAGTCAGAGGGTTTTGGGAGAGCTGCAAAAGGCAGCCTCAGAGACAGCAGAACTGTGGTTAGAGCTGAGCAGTAACCATGAGAATGGTCAGCAGAAAAATTATGTAAAAGGTAGAAAAGTAAGGACAAATAGAGCAATGGTCTGTGTGTTAATGCTTGTCTGGAATAACTCCCTAAGCTACAGAGAAGAATATCTAGCAAGGTATTAGGAAGTTTGAAGCTTAATAATGGAGCTGTGTGCATTGTGTTTTAAGGCTCACAGGCAGGTATTGTATTTGAAATAAGCAAGCATTGTTTTAACCAAAGGTATGTGTGTGTACTGTCAATGTGCTTTTGCTTTGTGTGATTGGTCAAAAAATTTTAAAGTAAGTTGTAACATTAAGTTCTTGGTTTGCTGCCTGAGATGTGAGCTGCTGGCATCTTCCCATTGTCATAACCATGTAATGAGACTGATGCTGGAAAATAAACCAGCTAAAAGAACATTCCTAGCAGTCCTGTCCCATTTGTAATTTGTACATAACCCCCAGCCAGCAATACCAAGTATTGGGAAATCCAGGACTCCTGTACTACTGCCCAGTGTGATCAAGCAGAAGCTGTTTATTGTTTATATTGCACACACTTTTATAGCTTGTACAAACTACCAAGAACACACTTCTTGATTGGTGCCTTTGTCTTGTTCACTCATTTTCTGCCTGCATTTCTCAGAGTATGTGATTGCTGCAGTCCAGGTGTTTCACAGTCCCCCGTTATCCATCTCTTGTGGTCTTGGTATTCTGTTTCTCAACCTCTTCTTTCTTAATTTAGCACCATTTATGTTCCAATAGCCTTGATGAATTCCTGAGGCTTTGGTAACAAACTTAGAAGCAGGCTGGCTGATGCACACTGTGGCCTGACCCCTGCAAATTCATTGCAACAATCAAGTTCTGTCACATCACTGCTCGGGGATGGAGCGTGCTGCAGGGCAGGGCACCAAGCCTCATCTTGCAGCAGGAGTTTCAGCATCTCTTCATGAGCAAGCCTCTGTAGCCAGCCAGGTAATTAAACATAAACATAAATTATCTTTTACCATGTGCCTGGCAGCTGCAAGTGTGAGGACTCTGCAAGGGTGAGGTGGCTGGTGTCCATGAGCCCTGGAGTGATTTCCCTCCGTGTCCTGTGGACGGGGATTTCTCCAGGTGAGCTGCAGTGCAGCATCCCTTGGAGAGCCCAGGGTGCCTCTTTAGGATGCTGAGCCCCTTCAGAGAGGTTCAGCCCAGCCCTTGTTTCTGCCTGGCTTCCACAGGAGTCTGATCACCAAGCTGTTGGTGAGAGGTGAAGGCTGCTCTCGTCAGGAAATATTTTCTGTTTGGCAGTTTCTGATCTTGCCCTGCAGAAGGACTCACAGGCAGAGGACACGGGGAGTCGTTTGCTGAGCTGCAGCTCAACGTGGGGAGCTGCCTGGCTGCTGCTTTTAATTAAATCCACCAGCAGCCAAACAGCTTGGCTTGATTCCATGGCCTCCTTTCTTGGAGGAGCCCCCCTGCCCCCTGTTTGTCCAAGGATAATCCGAATGCTACAGCTTATTTGTGATGTTGACTAAACAGCACATTGCTTTTCTCTTGGTAGTTCGATTAATCTTTATTAAGCTCGTGGCCAACCTGGACATAGTCCCTTGATTTTGCTTTCTATTTTTAGTATAGTCCTTAATAAACAAAATCACCTTCATCATTCTCAAAGGAAGGAGTAAAAATTGCCTCATAGACAGGATATTTTTACTAAACAGGTGTGTTTGCTATAAAGAGTGGTAGCACATTTGAAAAAAAAAAAATAGCTTGTTGAGTATGTGGTTATTTGCTGGTGCCTTGATGGAGCAGCTTACAAATCATGGCAGTCAGACATATCCTATTATTTATACAATGGGGTTCTTAAGAAAGTTCATTTTTAAGGTAAGCAATCAAGTAATTCCTTATATGGAGATGGGGGAATACTTAACCTTGAGTACAACAACATTAACTCCGGTGAGCTTAATGAATTATTCATGCTATTATCCACCTTGAGAGACATCAAATTGCTCTGCACTGTCTGCAAAGTGCAGTTAACAAAAAAATGATAGCTTGGTGAATTATATTTGTGTATCTGAGCGTTCAAGACAGTGCTGAGGAAAGGCATTGGTGGATGTACCTGCACAGCCCCTGCAGAGCAAGGTCCTGCTTGGCCTTTCCTAACCCACTTCAGTCATCACTCATTAATAACTTGTTTGCAAGGAATGGCCCAATAGACAAAGACCATTGAATATTCAAAGGTGCCTGTACCAGCCCTAGAGGCTGTAATCACTGCAGGCACTAACCTTTTTACAAAGAAACTGTTCATTATAGTCCCTGGAGGCTGCTGCAGCATCCTGAAGTACACCACGTTGCCTTTTACTCTATTGTATTTTGGTTTTTACAGACAGAAACAAAACTGCTATTTGCCTTTCAGTATGCAGGGACAATCTTAAAAGCTCGGCTGAGATTGGTGCTGGTGTTTTCCTTGAGTAAAAGAAAATTTTGCCTCTTCAAACTCTTTTTCTGAGGTCTTCAGACATGTGCTCTTCAAAATACTTCCTGTTCCCTCCATCCCTCATTCTAAGCTTCTGGTTTAGCACCTTAGTTTTATTTAGTATTTAGTCCCTAAATATACATAATTAGGGAGCATACAGATAATTATCAGTATTTGGGTTCTTCTACGTGGACACACTTCTCACAGCTGTGCTTGCTGCTGCTGCTGCTGCCCTGTAGTTTTGGAAAAACTTCCCTCAAGGAAGTCATGCAAGATTGGGCCTTTTGGATTCCTATCCTGAATTTATTTCTGAATAGGAAGATCCAGAAGATCCTTCAGATTCTCACTGGATCACCATTTGCAGGGCAGTTTGAGAGACAAGGCACACAAACACACACACACACACATCTTCATTTACCAGGAGAGGTGAATGGAGTTCCTGCTTCTCCTGGTGACTTGCATTTATTGCATTTTACTCCCCTCACATTGTGATTTAATAAATAAATTATTTAAATTATATTTTAATAGTAAATTGCCATCTTGCTGGAACTGCTGATTTCAGGAGGTTGGTTGTGACAACAGCTTTGTTGGCTCCCAAAATAGAAAAATGGCTGTACACCACTTCTTAATAATTAAATGTTTTAAGAGAAAGTGGTTTTGAATATAAAAATACATATTACATGCACACAGATATACATTTCTATTTCTAAACTACCATTAAGAATGTCATCAATTTTCAGGGAATGTGGGAAAGTCCAAGAACAAATATTACACTGTTTATCTTCTGTTCAATAGAACTGACTGCTTTTTTATAATCTAATAAAGCTATCTGGGTAGGTTTAACCTATGATGAGACAAGATTTTAGCACAAGATTGCATTCCAAAACTTCTTCTCACTGTTTTTAGTGGATATTCATGGACAAATATTTATAGTTTTCTATGGCTGCTCATTCTCTGGACTTTAGCACAGTGTTGATATCATTTTCTGCCATATTTATTTTTAACATTTTAAAAATTATCTTCCAAAATCTTAGCAACTCTCCATGATGCTTAGAATGAAGGAGTGGGGGATGTTTGGAGAGGACAGGGGTTTGCTGTTTGAGTACAGCCAGATGCAGAACTCCTGCAGAAAGGGATTTATCATTAACTCAAACTCAGAACATCAAAAAGATTCAAATGGAACCCCCTGGCATCTTCAGCTCCGTGTCAAGATGGCATTACCAATTCCTGAATTTAGTCACTAATTGCTTTTGTCTCTGAGATGTGTTTTAACCCGTTAAAACCGCTCAGGGCAAAACCCATGTCTTTTATGGATTTAGTTCCTAATACTTTGTAACTGACAAGATCTGATAACTCTGATAAATCTCTAAAGATTCCCATCCTCTGAGCCTCTTCTTTTCCTTGTGTGCTGTGCTTGTAGCATTAGTTATGTTTTTTGGAGATATATAAGAACGCATTCACTGATTTTGAAATATTCAAATATTTTCAAAGCACGATGCTCAGGAAAACTGTTTATCATCCAAATATCTAAGCACATGGAACCTTTCCTGGTTATGGAAGTATCAAAATGAGTAGGGCAGAGAGCAGTTGGCATCGATTCCAACTTTTGCCAAGAGATTTTTGATCAAAAGATTTAGAAGTTTTCCAGCCAGTGTTTAGACTGGGAAGAATGCTGGCACCACTTCAAACCTGGATTTCTCAACTTATTAGAAATAATAATGAGTAATTCTGAGTTATTTCAGGGCTTGAATTCATAATTCTGTTTTCTGGGATATGGAAGGCTTGATGTGGTATTGGGGGTTGAGGTTTGAAGCAGACTCAGTAGCTGGACACCCTCAGTCATGTTCAGCTGCCTGATATTTGGTTGTCAGGGACCTTGGACAGAGCTGGAAGCAGAGATATTTACCTTGCCCATTTGCAGACAGGTCAGGACTGAGGTCACACACAGCACAAGTGAAGGAAGTCTCAAAGTTTGCCTGCTAGCACTTGATTGTGGGATGCAGCTCTGTTCCACAGGAGTCCAATTTCTAATGCTCCCTGACCCTTACTCTGCTATAAATAATCAGAAATATTCATTACAGAAATGGCAATGGCTTTGGAGAAGTGATGGAGTGTATATTACAAAAGGAAAAATACATCCAATTCTCATAACTCCTTGCAAATTGTATTGGAAAGCCTTCAGCTGAATATATTCATATCCTGCTTTAAGAAATGCTACAAATAACGTGATGAGTTGAATTATCCTCAAATAATTCAGCTCATGTAGATGTGTGTGTACCTATTTCACAGTGCAGAGGCTTATCATTTTCTGTTTTCAGCCTGATACAGCACCCTGAAATATTGAAAAAAGTCCCTTAATTTAAGGTCGAGTGTCACTATTGAAGTCATAAAGTCCTACAGATCGAGTAGTGCTAGCATGGCACTGCTTTGGGGTTTTTCCATTTCTCTGCTCTTTATTTTGCTCTATAAGCTTGAATCCTTAGATTTAACAGCCTGGAAAATTCTACTTTTCTAGGCATTAATGTAAAAATGATTCCTGGCCAAGGGGAGGGCAGCTGTGGTGGAGGAGGATCCAGGTGCAGGAAACCTGGGGTGGGTAGGAGTGACTCCCCAGTGCTCAGGCACACCGAGGTGCAGCTCTGTTCTTCCTGGGATAAATGCAGATGGGAAATCACACTTCCTTCAGTGATCCATCCTGGTTCCTCTCGGGGCTCCTCTGTGCCCACTTTTGAAAAAGGAGAGTGAACTTTGCCGAGGGTTCTCACGGCCCATTAACAGTGTCCACAAGTGCAGCAAGTGCACAGCCCCCTGCAAATTCACAGCCTTATTTACTGCATAATAAGTTCCCAAGGGAGACACAGGCTCAGGTGCACTGATCCATAGAGGCTGAGAAAAAATTGGAGACGAGCAGAACTCACCGACATCCTTCCACTGATTACTCATAAACCTTGGAGAAATACCATTTGCAGCTCTGAGGCAGGCTGGTTTTATCCACACAGTGCACTATTTTAACTTCATGGTAGCCTAGAAATCTTCCCATGTTGCCCTGGTAATTTATGTGATGTTCCTTTGCAGGAACAAAAATCTATCTTACACTTTTTAACTCCTTTTGATAATTAATTCTCTCCCATCTGCTTACAGCTGGTGTGGTAGAAATGTGCTGGAGTTTCCTTATTTGCTCATGCCTTGGAGTCATCTTTTAATATAAATAGCTGTGAATCTACCAAAAAGTTTGAAATGAGCCTTTCTCAGTTTCTGACCAGCATATCCAAGCTGTATTCCTTGATGCAATTTTTAATGTGTTTTTAGGGGAATGCAGACTGATCTTTTTATACCATTTAATAGGAAGGTATGAACTTCATATGGGATCCATCTTGCACTTGAAATAAATGTTTAAGATCAGTGTGATCAGCTGCACATAAACAGAAACATCAAGTCTTTGAGTTTGGCTGTTTTCTTCACTCTGACAAACTTCACAACGTTTTAAGTACATTCTTTTTTGCAACCAGGCAATGTTTTTCACCTAATAAATAATTGCAGAGTGTTGCTGCTCTACCAGCTCAGTTTCTTTAACACAAAATAAGGCACTCTGTGTTTCCCCTTGCCCTGGTTAACACATTGTGCTTTTATGTAGGGTCTTAAAAAAAAAAGAAAAATCTTAAAAGAATTATCTTTTGACCCAGTTTTTAAGGTAAATGTATCCAACTTTTGTCTTGAATATCTCATTTATTTTAAAAGCCCCCAAGAAGCCAGGAGAGAATTCCTCCAAAACAAAACAATACAGGAACAAAGCAGCTGGCCACAAAGTAGAATATTCCTAAAACCTGGGCAAATGAGCTCTGTTGACTTTGGATTCCTTGCAGCTTTCCTGATGTGGGATAATCTCCAGTGTTGCCCTCTTACACAGTGAAACAAACACTGGATTTACAGTGGAAAAAGAGCCCTGAACATGGATTTAAATGAACAAAATGTGTGCTTGCACAATGGGGGTGCACGTGGTTGTCTGCAAGGATTTGTTCATCCTTGGCAGTCGGAGCTTCCACTCACCAAGGTTTTACTTGGATTCTGCAGAAGACAAATAAGGAGATTCTTTGCAACTTGGCTGTGTTTAAGGAAGTTTAATTTACAGATTGGCTCTTGTTCTAAAGTATTTTATTGGATTTTTTTACTCTGAACTGATGGCAGACAAGCGCTGAAATGTTATTTCTATTTTTTACGTGTTTGATGCTTTTTAAGTTATTAAGCATCCATTTAAAATTATCCTCACCAAACCCAGTATTGAGAACTCCTGCAAGTCCTACTTTCCAATTAATAATACAAACTGAAACATGCATCAGTCCTTATTCATGTGCTGTCAGCTACTCTGAGGAGCTGTTCATTTGCCAGATTAACTCATATTTTTTTATTTCAGTGAAGACCTGCCAAAAAAAATTATCTGAGGTGTTCAAATAGCTCATAATGATTAAAAATTCTAAAAGATGCTTAAAATAGGCAGGTTTTTTTTCTCTGTAAAGTTAAATCTAAACACTAATTTCTGATAAAATCACATATTTTGCTGTACCACTTTCAAATTAAAATTTTAAATCAAAAAGTATAATGAAGATAAATTTAGAAATTATTTGGGGTAAATGCTTTTTTCCTTAAATGTCAAAGTATTCAATCTTTTCAGGGTACTTTGGTTTTCACAAACAATTGTGTGCAATCAATGAAATGGCTGTCATTTTTCATAATTTGAATAAATACAATGCCAGCTAAAAAATACCAAAGCTCTTCTAAATCCAGTGGAAAAGACCAAGGATGATTTTTGTTTAGAACAAATTGTCTGTTCTCAGTGAGGCCACACAGCAGGGACCCAGCCCCGTGCCTGGCAGTGCCAGTGACTGCAGGAGAAAGCAGAAATTAAACTTTTTTCTGGCTGCTTTGACTGGTTCTGCTCACTCTTGAGGAAGGAGTTGGGCAATTCCTGCTGTGGCAGCAAAGATGGGGACTAAAGCCACCCATGATTACTCTTCAAGTACAAAATTCTCTTGACTATTTCATATTTCCTTGTCCTCCGTACACAAACCTCTCAACCAGTCCTTTTTCTGTCAGTATCACAGAAATCAATGACATCCTTTCAGTGCACTTTAAAGTTCCATTCTGCTGCAGAATAGAAACCACCTATGAATGAAATGATCATTGTGAATTTTGGCATATTTTGCTGTTAATGCAGAGTATTTTTAGCACTGGAATACCTACGATGTTCCTGATGAAATCTTTGAATTCTCAGGGATTTGGTTGAGCAGAATTGAGAGTCTGAAAGCAGCTGGTGAGGTTTGGGGTCTGACCTCAAGCAGCTGTGGGTCAGCACCCACTCTTGGCTCTGGGATGTGTGGGGAAGGAGCTTTCAGGATTTTCTGTGGTGGAATCCTGAAAGGGCTTTCAGGATTTTCTGATGGGATTTTAACACTTGCTGTTACTTGGCCTTGTGTTCAAATGCCAGCATCATTTCCTGAGTTTGCTGCTCCATGTCCTGTCCTCTAGGGCTGGGAACACCTCTGCTCTTTGCTAACACAATCTGAATTTATATGCACTTTTCCGCTATTTCTAGTTGGATAGATTTAATTTCTGTCTCTATAAAGACAAGCAAGTGAATTTTAGGAAGGCAGAAATATTTGTTATGTCATATTGGTGTGTTTACTTCTAATAGTGCATTGGTTTGATTGTTAAAATACTCTTATCCAACACAAGGCTTGCTCAGTTTTCTTCTCAGCCTATTTCCCTACATTATCCAAGCACTTCATCACCATTATTCAGTTTATCCACACAAAGTTTTATGTCTGCGCTGTGATCATATTCAACTTTAAAACTGGAAACACAGGCAAAAGAGAACTGAGCAAAGAACTTTTTTCATGGAGAGGAAGATGTTGGGCAGAACTTGGCCTTAACTGAATTCCCCTTCTGTGATCACCAGAGCGCTCTCACTGCTGGGGCTGGAACAACTGAAATGACTCTGGTGACTCCAGAGCTGCACAAACAATTTAAATAATCTGATAATAGGCAGTTTCCACCTCATTGAACATTCCTTCTTTTGCTTTAGTTCATATTTGTTCTTTAACGAAAGCTCTTTTATTTACTTATATCTGTTTCATTTTATTTCACTTTATCTCTTTCATTTTATTTCATTTTATTTTTCATTTCTTGCACCAGCTCGTGTTTATTGCTGGTGCTCCAGCCACAAGCCATTGCCATCAGTGCTGCCTCAACAGGAACTTGGGATCCATTGCAAATATTATTGTCTGCTTCTGGGCTCTGATTTAATTGCTTTCTTTCCATATTAATTACTTACATGGCTTTAGAAGTTAGTACATCTTCCTTGGTTTTTGTTCTTTTTTTTTTTTTTTTTTAATGTAGACTGGACAGTCTAGCAAACCAAGAATTTGGGGAAAAAGATATTTTTTGTAGACAAGTGAACATCAGAGTGATCATATGTTAGGAGCACTTTACAGACACAGAATAAATTCTAAAACAAAGTGCATGGACAAAAACTAGAAAAACACTTCTCTAACCATTTGTATTTTTTCTTTTGTGATCCATTACTGAATAATATTTCAGATAAACAAGCTACAAAAATGTCAACAATCCACTTGTGTCATTAAAATATCAATAGGACCTAAACTGCTCTTTTATAACTTTTGTTTATTTACTTACAAAGTGTAGAACCAACAAATAGATATAAGTAAGGAAAATTCCTGATAGTAACGAATAAACAAAAAACTGTGATAAACTACCAAAAAAATACAATGTTATTAATTAAGATTTTAATTGGCATTGTAGATTTCTTGGGAAAACACACCTGGTGAGTATGATCTTGTACTTCATTAATTTGTACTGCCAGGCTCCAGTTTCTTTGGGAGCCAATGCAGAGGCAGCTTGAGGAGGATGAGTAAAGGGGACTTTGATTTGGCTGCTTGCTCAGTCAAAGAGCAGGGAAAGGGTGCACTGAAGGTCTTGTTTGCACAGCTCTCTGCTCTCTGTGTTAATTTTTCTGAGCTGTAAATTGTCCTGCAGTCCATAAATAATTTGACTCCTGACATTCCCATGTAAGGAAATCTCTCAAAGTACAAGTTTTACTTTGCTGCTGGTGGTGATCCTGTCCAATACATTGAGTCAACATCCTTCAGGTTCCGAGTGCCTTTCTAATTAAAACCTAGAATTTGGATATCAAATGCCAATTAGTTCATCATTTGCATTCATAATTTCCACAGAGCACGTGGAAAATCTGATTCTCCTCCCTTTTTCCAAACCCTTTAGGTGGCAGCATAGCAGATGCAAAGCTTTGTGCAGCTGCAAAGAATTCCCTCAGTGGGACAGAAACTACCATTCAATCTATGATTTTATTTTTTTTTTTTAATTTTTTTTTTCTGAAATGCCATTTTTATTACACCATCTTTATTTGTGCAAAAGTATAGGCAGCCAACAGAACTTATCTGTGTGGAAAGTCAGCTCCAAGTGTTATCCTTGTCACAATTCTTTCAGGAACTAGCAAAGCAAAAGTTGTTGGTAATTATAACGAGCCCATTAAGCCTAGTCATGAGTTAAGTTCCTTCAGGAAAAGTTTTAGATTATTTTCTCATCTCTTCTATTCCTTTGAGAATAATTAGCAGCATGGTAATCTGCTTACTTTAAGAGAGGAATAATAATTATTTTCTAATCCCAGTGCAGTGTGTGATATAAAACAAGGCCATTACACCTTTGAGTGGGTTGGGGTTTTTTTGTTTCTTTTTAAATTAGAATTAGGATAGCCATAAGTGTGAAGTGGGTGACACGCTCTGTTAAGTTGTTTGGGGCTGCTTTTCATGAGCACAGTTCCACTGAGCTGGCTGGGCCCTCTCACATCTAATAAGGCTACAAAAAGTTCCAGAGGCTTCCAGATGTGACAGATTTGCAGCTGCAATTACAGAGCACATCCCCAGCCAGATGAGCATTCAGGTGTGTGCTTAACATGGCATTACATGGTAATAAGTCCTGGTGGCCTTGCCCTTCTGCCTGTCATTGGGGCTGAGCTGCAGAGAGGGAAGCATCAAGGACACCTCCAGGGCTCCAAAGTGAATAATCTGCTACATTAACAGCAGAGTTCTGGGCTTGCTGGAGGTACAGAGAAACCTTGGGATGTTTATGGCGAGGAATGGCTGCTGTCTAATGCTTCAGCTGCTCCACGCACAGTAAAATCAATAATGGTCTCCGACAGATTTATAGTTTTAAATATTTCAGTTGCCTGTGTTGGTGCAGGAGCTGGTTTTTGTTCTTTTTTCTTGAGGAAAGGAGGAGTGCATTTGGGGTCCTGAAAAGCTGCATACACCACAAGCTCTTATTTCACTTAGAAGTAAAAAAGATATGCATGCAGAAAAATTATGTCACTGTGTTTCTGTGACTAAAAAGAGAAAGCAAGTGGCCAATTCCTGGATTTGTCCTTACTGGTTTTTAAGGAACAGTGACAGCTCCTGGGGATTTGGAGCACAGGAATTTCTGCATTTCTGCATTGCTCCAAAGGTACTTGTGTTGGTTTGAATTGCTGTTGGAGACTGAGATAATTACAGACAGCAAAACCACCAGGATCACTTCGAGATAGGAAAGTTTTTAAGGTGATTTCTACTATTACTTACAAAAAGTTTTGAGGCAGTTCTGGCTGCAGGCTTGGTGTGCACATTGAAGGTATTGGAAAAAGGCAGTTTTGGTCCCCAGAATGTGCCTGACATCTTTGTGCCATTTAATTCCTGCTTAATTTTGATGGAATCATGAGAGAAGACTCTTATCTTTCTTATCTTTTCTGGGGCTCTAACCAGCAGCTGTCTTCATTTCTTACGTTCTCTGGCAGGAATTTGCTGTTGATAATTCGAGTTAGGTTTTGAAGGGCACCAAGGGGGAAGTTCTTTGTGTATTAAAATCAAGGTCCCCATAACAACAAAGACCATGTTTTCATGTAGATCACAGAACAAGTACTGGTGCCACCCCGGTGACATCTAAAGGAAATGTCAATTTCTTGCTCTAAATGCAACAAAAATAAAAGAGCCATGACTGAGTGATGTAGACCAGGAAAACAAAGCAGAAATTTAAAGTGGGTTGTACATATAGCAATCAGTAATAATTGAGCAAAAAGGTGCTGACAAAATCCCATGTGATTTTTAACACCTTATTTGTCAATGCTGTGAATAGTAAATATAATTTTTGTGATAATACTAGAGTGATGTTTCTTGCTATGGCTTAATGCTTCATTTCTGCATCACTTGGCAAGCGGCTTAATATGTGCAGAGCAGCAGCAAAATTGTTACTAGAGGAGAAGCAGCTCCCAGTGCTCTGCTCAGACAAGTCCTGCTGCTAGAACAAACAGGCACCAGCTCCTCGCTGGAGAGCTTGCTGGGCTGATGGAAATCTGCACAGAGAGGCAGCCCACGAGTTTTGTTCTCTGTAGGATGCTTGTGCAGGGGCTGGGGGATGTGTCTGCTGAGGAAGGGGTGTCTGAGGCTGCACTGCAGGTTCTGCTGCAGTTCTTGGTGGAGAACTTTGAAAAGGAGCATTTTGTGACCCCTCAGGGGCTTTCCCTGACTGCTTTCCAGGTGCTGCAGGTGTGGCAGTTTTAGGTTTTAGTGTGTTGACAGGTCAGACGTTAAAATCAATTCTTTAGTGTAGACTGTTGTTTTGTATTCACTAACTTGTGTATCATATTTATGTCCTTGTTAGTTTAACATCCCTACATGACTCACAGAGATCAGGGGTTGTATTAAGGCAGTTTGTCTCCTGCAAAAGTTACAAAGCAAAAATGATTACGTACTGAAAAAACAGTTGTATCTAATTGCAAGAATAGTGTACTCTCAAAATCAATATCCTTGAAAGAAAAAAAGAATTAAAAGCAATAATAAAATCTATTAGAAGTTAAATTGCTATGATATATTAGGGTGTGTTGGTAAAATGGTTTCCTATCTTTTCAATGGTGCATTGAGAAGCAAGGCAGGATGGATGGATGAGTCATAATATCCATTATTAAGAAATGGTTAGGGCTCACCAACATCCCAGGGTCATTAGGCAGCTTAATGGGAAATAATTCTGGTTCCAGAAAAGGACTGTGCTGCCCCATATTTCTGATAACTGGGTGGAGCATCTGCAGCAAGCCCTGCTCGTGGCCCAGTGTGAGCACAGGGGGATCCAGGTCCTGTGTCTCCCTTCCTGACAGATCAGCTGCAATTCTCCTGTGAAGGGAGAAAAACAGGAATTATTTCTGAGATATGGAAATGCAAAAGTGAAGTTGTGATGAGAGAGCCAAAAGTGATGGAAAGCCTGGCCTCTCTTCTGGTGAGCCTAAAGCCTGCCTGGTGTAACCCTGCTCTTCCACACCTTGGCTTTTAAGAGCCCAGGTGGGAAATGCTCTGTGCCACGCAGATAGCAGGAGTGCACTCTGATCACAATTATTTCCATTATTCTAATAATATTTGATTACCAATTCTGCACTTACTTTTCCTTCTGTTTAGCAAAGTGTTGGATTTATTTATGTGTTTCTGGATTGCTGGGTTTCTATTTTTACAATGTGGAGATTTTTCTAATGACAGACACTGCAGTGATGTGTCAGCAGCTCTGGACCATCAATGGGAGGAAGGTGCAGACTGAACAATTCTCAAGTAGGATTAATAGCATTTGGGTATAAAGATGATTTAAGTCATCTTTTATAAGGGTGGATAGATAGCAGGTTGCAATTTTATTTTCCATTATTTCTTTAATTAAACATGACACCCAGACCAGGTCTAATTACATCAGTGAAACGGTGTATTTCACAGTGTGTTCCAATTTTTGTTAAATCAATACCCTCCAAACCGAAACTTTCCTGCACAATTTTTCTGACAAGCTTTGTTGGCAAGTGCTGTGAGCTGCTCTGAACTGCTGGGTCCTCATTGCCCAGACTGCTCATCAGACTTTGTGAGAACTCTCAAACCTCATTTCTCTGCACCTTAATTCTTTTAGTTCTTGTCCATCACGTGCTTCTCCTCAAAAGCCTTGGTGAAAGTAGATTTGTTGTTATCAGAGGAGAGTCAGGTGGCCCAGTGAGGAATTTACAAAGTGGTGATAGAGATGAATAATTCCTCCAAGAAGAGGTGAGCAGGTCTGTCCTGACAGCTGGGTTGGAAGCATGCAGTAAAAATTGAACAACTCGCACACTAATGAAGAAACACCAACCAGTGCTGTTGTTCCTGCCACTGCAGGTGAGATTCTCAGCTCTCAGAAAAAGAAAGACAAATTGCATTCAGGATTTTTAAAAGCCTTGATGGAATTGTCCACATGTTTCTCTAAATATTCCATGAAGTAATTATCAAAATACTCATTTTTAAATGGACAAAAACCTCTGCTCTGCTTAGAATTCGTTTCAGTGCAAGATATAGAAACCAAAGACTTATAAGAACTACTTCCTCTTTTTAATTTTCTGAGAGTATTTAAAATGCTCCTCTTCTTCTGCATACCATCAGAAAGTTTGTGTCTGGTGGGCTGTGAGGAGCATTAGAGTGGTATAAGTTCCAGGATCCACGTGGAGCTATAATTTGCATTCCTGGATGAGCAGTTCAGAACTAGGAACATCAAATAAGAAGAAGTTCAACTCATGTCTGTTTTTCCCCTAAGTGGAAAGGACTGAAAGAAAGAAAGAAAGAACTGAGATTTGGTTATCCTGTAAGAATTTTCTCTTCCTGTATTGGTCCTAACTCAGCTTGTTGAATTACAGAGCTGCAGGTTAGGGATTGGTTTTTGCTGCCTGCACAGTGGAGTCTCAGTCCCTTGCATTGTTCTGTGTGCATGCAGGAGAGAACCAACAGTGTGTCATTAGTGCTGAGAAATATCATTATCAGCGAGTTTTGTGAGAATCTCACCGTGAATAAAGTTTGTAAAAAAATGAAAGGTAGATTTCAGTCAGAATGATCAACCAGCATGGAATTAGCTCTGTGTCTGGTGGCAGAGCTGTCTCTCAGCTGCATCACTGGAGTGTGCAGATCACACCACGTCTTTAGCACAGCCCCTGCTGGCTCACAATCACTGAACAGTTTGTCCAAAACTGAAATTAGTTTTTAAATAACCCATCTGAAATAAAGGAAATACTAGGAAAGCCACGTGACTTTCAGGAAATGCTTTCTAATAAATCTAAGGATGTAAAAATATTATAACTAATAATTTCTAATAAATCTAAGGATGTAAAAATATTATAACTTCTAGTAAATGCAATTCAAAATGTTTTCCTTTTTTTCAGTGTTTGCATATATCTAGTGCATATGGAAAATACCCTTTTGAGAAAGTCAGGATCAGTCACTTCAGAAAGCTCCAAACTCAAAGAGGCTGTTTGTTGTCTATTGAAAATTTTCAGAGAGACTCTTGTTATTGCCTTCAGTGGAAGATAAAAGGTTCTTCCTACAAATACTTTATCTAATGAGATGACTTTTCCAATTTTTAAATAAGTTCGCTTTAAAATATTTTAAGAAGTGTCAAAGAATGCACATTGGATAGTGTGAAGCAGGCAGGGTGAGGACATGAAAGAGAATGTGTTTGCACACAAAGGATGAGTGTCAGTTCAAAGCTACCTGTGACCTTCCTGCTCAGCAGCACCAGCCAGGCTCGGCTCTGCTCCGTGATTGCAGTCAGGCCAGCAGCCAGCTGGGCTGTTGTTTTAATAAAGCAATAACAGCATTGTTTTAATAAAGCAATAACAAAAAAAGGTTGGTTTTTATTCTCTGATTATGGGGAGAAAACAGCAAATACTCTGCCAGAGCAGAGATGAGGAAGGAGAGTGGTTGTTCAAAATTAGAGTACGAACCGTGTGTGGCTGAAAGATTTGAAATGCAGCAGAAAGAGATAAAGGGAAATTTTCAATTCTGGTCCTTTTATAACTGTTTACTTTTACATTCTGGGTTTTTTTACATCTGTCTTAATCCAACTCTTTAATCCACTGTTTTTTACAAGTTCATTCTTCAGAAAGAACTACTTTTCAGGCATTCTCCCTTTTTTTTTTTTTTGAGAGCAAATGCTAAGCAGAGCAGCTTTCCAAATATTTGTTCTAACTAGCCTAGCAGTAATAAAATACTTATTCAGCTGAATTATTCTTAAATCTCTTTTAGGTTTATGTATCACAAAAATATACAAACAAGCTGAAAACTGGAGAAACTGAAACTGTTCAGATACCTGGGGTCACACAAGATACCAGTTTAAGATCTAGAAACAGAAAATGCCTCTCCTGGTTCCTGTTATTTGCTTCATCTACATCATTGCAGTATTTTATATCCCTCCTTTATAATATGATTCAGGAAATTTTGTCCTAGCACAAGATAAAAGTGAGAATTCCATTCTGAAAAAAAAAAAAAAAAAAAAAAAAAAAACTTTAAAGGACATTTGTCCCAACTTCTCCACAGGAAAAATTAGTACAGCAAAAGCTTTATATTTAAAAAAATGCATTTTTTTAAAATCAGTCTGACAGTCATACTAAATAAACTATTAATCTCTGTCAATTTATGTATCCATAATTAGTAAGATTGAGCCACTAGGCAGATAAAATGCAATTTGTAATTATTTTGTTGGTGAAAAGCCTCCTAATTATTGCACAGTGGTTCTGGGCACTCAGGGCACTGCTCCTTTCCTGGTGTTATTCACTGAGGAAGATTTAATTTATCTATTGGATCATTATGAACCCTGGTTGTTTTCACTGGAATATTTTGTCACACAACAAACATTCCAAGAATTCTCTCATGTGAAAATATTTTTGCTGCATTTCTCAGTTTTGATACAGACCAGCAATAGATTTTCACTGGAAAAAATAACTTTACAAGTACTACTTAGAGCTCTCTTTATTACAACTGTTAGGCAATTGTGCTTTTTGCCAATCATGAGAGAAACTGGCCACGACACTGGCTGCAGACTTGATTCTAGTATTTTATTTAGACTTACACCTTTAGGTTTCATTGGAACTCCTTTTTATCACCCATTTGCTGAGTAACCTCAATGAACAGCCAGCAGGACTGCTGGAGAATTTGTTTGGTTAATTCTTTGTTTTCTCATGGGTTTTGTGCTCATTGGCCTTAAAGAGGCACCAGAATCCCAGCAAATATTGGGGCTGGTGAAGGATTTTGCAAATCTCTCCTGGTTTTAGGGTGCTGTTATTTCAAAGATCAAGTATGTGTGAACCAGGATGTTTATGCAACTTTCCATTTACTCTGATCCAATTTTTGATACAATTCCATAAAGAGTTTTTTTCTGCTGAAGGAATTCCTGCTTCCAAAGGATCTGGAAACTTTACAGAGCTGGCAGAGTTCTGCTCTCCCAGGTTCTGGTGTCATCATTAAGAGCTGTGTCTGCAATCCACTCTTACAGCTCTGATGCATTATTGATAAGCTTAATGAAACTCAATGAGGTTTTCAGTTTTAGGATCTCAGTGCTTGTTTACACACATGTACACAGGAAAATTAATGCAAATGAGCTCTGAAATTATCTTAATTCGTTTTATCGTTCGTTTAGGAGCGAAATAACATAAACTACATTAAGATCATTTTAATTTTAAATAAGAATAGCTGCACAAGGACTTAGGATAATGTAATTAATCCACTTCAAAGTTCATACATTTTAGTTAATTCCAATTAACCTTCTTGAGTATCATCATGTTGGTAAATTCCTGTGAGCAGCCTGTCTCTAATGCAGTCATGCAGAGGACCAGAAGAGCTTCTGGCATCTCCCTCCAGAATTAGAGCAGGGAACGACTTCCTGGAGGATGCTTCTTTCTTTTGGGATGTGTTACTCTGCTTCTCTGACCAGCCACACTTCCTGAGGAGTGTAACAGAATTCTTTTTACTTTTCTCAGCAAGAAAATGCCCCAGACACTCCTATTCTCACATGGGCAGGACAAGTGACTGTAAGCATTATCCCAAAGATCAAAATTTTACTTTTTTCTAGACTTCCAAGCATTTTTATTCATAAAAATGAATCCTTTAATGTATGAATTCTGTAATGTGACTTCTTTAATGTATATGTTATGCTGTCTGTGTCACAACATCATCCCTGGAGTCACACTCCTTAGCACACCTTCAGATTTATCCCACTGGGGGCTTTTGGTTATGGCTGGGTTTATTTTAAAAATAGAGAGTGTTTATTTTAAAAAGAGTGAGTGTTTATTTCAAAACAGTGAGGAAGAGCTGTCTCTTCCTTTTCTAGGAGCTTCTGTCCTTTGTGTGAGGCCCCTGGAAGATTTTCAGCCCTCCTGGCTCCCTGACTCCTCCTTGCAAGGGGAGTGGGCTCTGATGGAAATGAGGACAGTGCTGTAAATTCTATGGGATTTCCATCCTCAGGGAGGTTTGGGGATGGGTGACTTGTGGTGCCAGCCCCAGGTGATTCCACAGTCCTGGCATGATCTCAGTGAGTGCCTGCTGAGCACGCACAGAAGGAAGCCCTTACACACTGCTGGCTGCACGCTCAGGTTCTGGAGCAGAGCTCTTTGGGTTTTTTCCCAGCAAGTTTGCTCTCTTCACACAGGGTCCCTTCCCCAGAGTGGGATTGCAAACAGCTTCTCTGCCCCTTCCTGCTCCAGCTCCCTGACATTTGCTCCTCAATCAGCTCTCCCCATTAGCAGCAGCAGATTTCCACGTGGTTCTTTGTTTTCCTCCTTGCAGTGTCCTGCACTTATTCTGGACACTTCAGCTTACAGGCTAATGGCCAATTCCTTTTGAGCTGCTTATTTCCTTGTTCTCATTTTCATTTAATCTACAGCCCTACTGCAAAATTTCTCTGCACCAAAATAGCTTTTGTTTCCTTTATTTATTGGGAACTCTTCTTCTTTTTAGGGGTGCTGCTGTTTCTTCTTTTCTGCAGATTTCTTATTGAATGCTGCCATCAGCTTTTTCCTGCCTGTGGCACCCAACATTTTTTGGATTTGTTTTAAAATTCTCTCAAATCTGTGCTTCCTTCTTATTCTTCCCTTGCTTCCATTTATTTTTATATCGTAAAATCTGCATAATAACTTGTCACTTTCTTCTGGGAAAAAACCTGACAAAATGAGGTGTTTATCTCTGCCTTCCTGTTGGTTTTGACATCCTTTCTCCATCACAAAGATCCTTCATTACAAAAGTTTCTCATCTACTTCCTCATCTACTTGTTCTGCCTGTCCCATCACATTTCCTTATATGTCTTGCCCCGTTTTTAGCTTTCATTTCCCTTGACAATAAAAACATGATTAAGCCTTAAGCCTCTCAACCTTTAAAATCACCAAACTCCTGAAAACTCAGCTTCTGTTCTTTGCTTTCTGTTGGTTTATGCAATTCTAATTAAGGCTGTCTGGAGCTCTCTTTCTCTCAATCTTACCCCACTCTGGCTCCTGAGCTCAGCTCAAACTCTTGTTACCAAACTTTTAATCACACATTTTTAGTTTGAAGCCCTTCTCATCTTACCTGAGCCATCAGTTGCTTTAAAAGTCAGCCATGTCTGGGTTTTTTTTTTGAGATCTTGTAATTTCTTATGTTTTATTTCATCCTACTGTGGAATGAAACTGCATCTGTTTTCCATTTGCCTGTGTTTTATTCTTTATGAGCATTTTTATTTGGTAATTAGGGCTCCTATTTTTGTAATAACACAGATAACAACATTTTATTGCTTCATCCAAAGAAGCCAGTAAAGTTGAGGTGAGAAAGGAAATTTGAGAACATCAACCAAAATACTTTCTAGAACAGAAGTGGTTAAAATTAAGCATGGTGTTAGCATCAACACCTTTAGAACATTGTCTAAAAGTGTAAAGTTGAGTATTATTTCCAAGCAGTAAGGAACCCACAGAGTATTGTAAATTAGGGAGAGGTGTAGGGTAATAATCACACCTACCTGGTGTGTAAGCAGAATGACCCAAAATAGAGATCTAGAGAGATTGACTAACTTTGCACCAGATATTAGTGTGAAAATATTATTAAAATTAATGCTGTTTACAGGAAAAACAGATGCTGGGTCATTATGCCATTGCATATTCTGAATACTCTGGGTTTTATATGGACTTTTCCATGTGATTTGGCCTTTGAGCACAGTAAACTTTGTTCTTGAACATTGAGAGAAAATGTTCTGACGTTAGTCCGTAATAAATGAGAGTAAAACTTAGAAGTAAATTCAGGGCTCATCAGAGATTCTCTGCAGTGGGAATTAGCATATGAGACTTTTTATATAAAGTTAGAAAAAGAAAAACAGTTCTGCCATGCATATTCATAAAGCTATACCCATAAAGCTCACTCCAAAGTGTAGGATTATTGCATTACAGTAGTCAACTTTTCAATGAAAATGCCCTTAAACATAAAATAATAATGTCTGCAATCTTGATTATTGTTGCTCATATATGATTCAATAATATTAACTCAGAGACTAAGATTAAACTCATGAATCTGAAATCTCAAATACTGTGTTTTCCATGTGATCTTAGGTGGAAAATAGGTAATAATTTACTTTTTGTTTAGCTTTTAATAGAAACAAACCAATTACCTTCTTATACTCAATTAGAAATGAAAGCAAAAAAGCTCAAAAAAAAATTTGCAGTGATCTAGAAGAATAACAAGAACAACGAAGAAAAAACTGGTTTATTACAAGTGCAGTCACACCAAGCTGACTTTTTTCTTTACATTTTTTTCCTTCAAAACTATTCACTGAGGAAATTCTGAGTGGAACTGGTGGCAAATAGATTTTCAATGTTTTGCAGTGACAAGGGTGTACTGAAAAAACGATGTGCAGCCTTCACAGAGCACAGGGGGATGTGCAGGGTGGGGTGGGATGTGCTGGGCAGGAATTCAGGGATCACTGGTGAAGTGCTGGGGTGGGATGTGCTGGGCAGGAATTCAGGGATCACTGGCGAAGTGCTGGGCTGGGATGTGCTGGGCAGGAATTCAGGGATCACTGGTGAAGGGCTGGGCTGGGATGTGCTGGGCAGGAATTCAGGGATCCCTCGTGAAGTGCTGGACTGGGATGTGCTGGGCAGGAATTCAGGGATCACTGGTGAAGTGTTGGAGCGTCGGGGGCAGGACGGTGGGGACGGATGGAGATGAGAGATGTCCGAGGCCAGGTCTGGAACTTGGGGTTTATTGCAAAGGGCCAAGTGCAGGGCCCTGCTGGGAGCTGCCAGGCACAGCTGGAGCAGCCCCAAAGAGGGAGAGAGGTGAAGAGAGGGAGGCAAGAGAGTGGTAGAGGGGATGAGAGAGTAAAAGAGAGGGAAAAAGAGCGAGGTTCCCGTTACAGTACAATAAATCTTCTTCTGTGATGAATATTCTAATTCTCTCTAACCAGCCTAGTACAAGATACAAATCTACAGCATTTACATGCAGCCTATAAGAATAATTGCATTGCCATACTGTGTTACATGTTAAACCCTAAAAACTCCTCTTTGGGCCCCTTCTGCCAAGCTAGCAGGGTCTGCTCTGCCCCTTGGAGCTGTCTGCAAGCAGAGGGTGTTGTTCCATCATTACCTTCAGCTGGCCATGCCATTGTTTTCCATCTGTTCAGTAACTAAGGTATCTCAAAATTTACTTTCATTTCAGTCTCGCTTTTAGTTTCCATATTCTCAAAATCTTTTGCCAGGCAATCACATTTATAAGGCTTTCCTGTTTCATCTTCCCCAAGAGTAAAGTACATTTGCCAAGTGCCTTTCTCTCTGTGCCTCCTTCTGTGCCTGGGGAGGTTTGCCAGTGAGCCCAAGCCCGGCCCCAGTGCTTTCAGACCATCCTGGGCTCTGGTTGTGAGGGAGCAGGGTCACACAAACTGTGCTTCCAGAGCTTTCCAGAAACCCCCAGCAGGGCTGGGCGCTGTGCTGCTGTAAATTCCTCTGTCTGAAGGCTGTGTCAGCCCAGGATGTGCTGCCTGGGCTTTTGCAGATTTACACACAGCCAGAAGGTTTGCACTGCAGCAGCAGCTCAGGTTTATTTTATGCTGCTGCTTGGGAGGATATGTAAATTGTAGAGGCAGCAGGTTTTTTTCTCCTTGCCTCCAGACGTACTATTTCAATTTAGATATTGCCAGTTTGTCTAAGCTAGTTTGGATTAGGTCAATACTTCATGCTATTCCTGAAGCATCCTAGTTTTCCTTAGAGTCTTTTCATTGAATAAATTGCTCTTTAAGTCAATACTGAGCAAATCACTGTGTTCAGAGGCACTATTGCAGACATTGTGTCAAACAAGTGTCTCTTTAATTTGAAACTTTTTATGAGCAAGAATCAGCCAAAAATAAAAGCACTGGAAAAATGTGACCAAAAGAAATTTGTTGTTGAGCTTATGTGAACATGCAAAAACTCACTGTACTTTGGCATATGCTTCAGATTCTACCTACCTACCAAAAAACCCAACACAACCTAAAGTGCCAATTTTGGAGTGTTTACCAATTTCTGCAGAAAAAGAGAAAATGTTAAGTTAGAAAGAAAAAAAAGAGAGTTTTGCCTTTTTTTTTTTTTGGGTTACAATTCTGTGTTATAAAACAATTTATTTTTATTCTGATATGTTTGCCCTATTATTCTGATAATGGCATGAGGAAATTACTCTATCAAGTCCTGCATTAAAAAATTATTATAAGATGGAAAATAGTTTGATATCTATTTTGTGAGTCCATGTGATAGGGCTGTTCCTCATTAACCCTGCCTGAAACCCTGGTTATTATCAAGCTTTCTTACAGGACTGTAGTTCTGGCAGATTTGTGACTCCTGTAACTCAAATCCAGCATGGAAGGCAACTGCTGGAAGCTTCTCCTAAGAATGTTCTTCAGGTCTGGTGTGATACTGGGAGAAAGGCTGTGCTGGTAATAGGAGAAACTGGACCAGAGCATGTTCTGTTCTGAATCCTGACAGGGAAGGTCTGTGAGTCCTCTCATTGCCAGAAACAGTTTTGGTGTTTTTCATTCAGACAAATTCTTGGTTGTTGAATCAAATTTCAATTTGTTCAGTGTGATTATATGTGCCATAAGGCAAAAATTCAGTGTAGAGCTGAGTCAGATTGATACACCTGTTGTCAGCTGAGGCAGGAAATGGAGCTAAAGGATCACACAGAAAGGGTTAACACCTCTGAAGGAGCAGAGCCAAGGGATTTAAAGAGAACAGCTCTTGGAAGAGCCTCCAAAGCCAAGTGCCATGTTGTGACAAGGGCAAGGATTGATGCTCGTGTCAAAGCTGTGCTGAGAGATGTCTGTATAACATGGGTCTGACCACCTGGAATAATCAGAATATACACAAAAGTTATCCCTCAGCTTGGGGGTGCAGTGAATCAGGGTACAAGGAAATGTGATTGCACTGTTTGTGCTGACAGGACTGGGAAGTTATGAGCTAAATAATTGTAAGCAGGTATTTTCCTCTGAGACTGAGGGGCCAAGGAGGGAGACTTTAAAGAAAGCTCAGCATTTATTAAATATTTCCTCATGTCTCAGTGGCTTGGGCAGAACTGGTTCCTTAAGCATTTCATAAAAGCTGTCAGGAGTGCACTGACTTTGCACACCTAAACACTGAGCACTTCCCCAACTGCAGCAATTCCCTCAAACTCCGTCACCAGGTGCTTCATCCACAGCCCCTTCAGGAGTGAGGGATTCCCTGAAATGATCAAAGCATTGTGCCACTGCCTTTACTACCTAATGATTTTTGTTTCTATTTTTAACAAACCCTTTGTACCTTCCTCCTAAAATAGCCGTAAAATAAAAGCAGCATTAAATCTCAGTAACAGCATAAGTACTTTGCTCTCTCTGTATTCTGTGGCCTGTTATGCAAAAGAGGCTCAATAGTAAATCAAAATACTCCCTGTGGGGTGCCCCACTCTTTCCTCCCTGGGGAGAAAGTTCAAATATTGCACAGGTGAAGGAGCCTCATTAAAAGCATTTACCCCCTAATGCTCTGCCAGGTAAAACTGCCTAAGTGTCAAGGAGAAAGGAATTATTTAGACTGCAGACAAAAAAGAACTGCCAGAATTATATCCAGTTCAGGAAAAGACACAAGAAACAAACAGTGAAAGAGGATGAAAAGTGCAGTTTATAGAAAATCTGATGACAAGTTGTTTCCTTTCAGTCCTTTTGTTTTTTCCTTTTTTTTTATTCAAGGGTTCTGCATAATCTCTCTAATATGGTTGTTATGATTTAAAGTGGAGAAAAAGGGAATGCAGCTCAAGAGCCCTGGGACAGAGCTTAGAGGTGGATGGTTCAGGAGCAAATTCTGGCTTTCAGCACTCAACAGAAGCTGCCAATAGTTTTGGCACATTAAGAACAAAAAAATCTGGACGGTGCAGTTAGGAAATAATGCAAGTAGCAGTTTTCTTCTGTGCTCCAGTAGGTAAAGCCAAATTTCTGCTGAAGCTCATAGAAGTTTATGGTGGTGGTGGTATGGTTCTTCAGGTGAAGAAATGAACTCTTTGTCACCCCCTCTTGCTGTTACTGCTGGCTTTAAACAGTTCTAGACTACAACGTGTTCTGTGAAAAGTGCATTATCTATTTCTTGATATCTGTGTGAAACAGTTACACTTTGGTAATTACACTTTTATAAAATGCAATGAATGGATTAGGGCAATGTGGTGAGGAAACAGAAGGGGAGGACTTACATCTTTGGGGGAAAAAAAGCCAATGAAAGATGAAACCAAATCTCTTCCAGGAAATAAATTTATTGGCATTTTTCTGGGGAACATCTTAAAATCTGTTCAGAGGTAATGTATTTTGATTTACAACTTGCTGCAAATTTTGCAGGCAGCGAGCAGTTGTTGTTGCAGTTTCTGTTGATGAATTTGAAGAGCTACTAGAATAAAACAGAAGTCTGGTTCTATTTCTTCTGTTCCTTTTTTCCAAAGAGAAAGGAAACAGAAACTTAAATGTTCAAGTGGAGTAAGAATAAGCACTTAAGATTCTAAGAAGGATCAATCTAAGTAAAATATGGGATGTCTCAAAAATGTCTCTCTACTGTCACAGGTCTATTTAAAACAATTAAATTGTCTCATTCATCCTATTCTAAAAACAAAAGAAAAGAGTTAGAGAAACAATCTGAAAAGAAGGTTTAAGAGGGAATATCAGCTTTGAACAAGATGCCCTGCTAATATAATGTATGTACATCCCAACCAGGAGAGGAGGCAAGAATATAGGGGGTTGGTTTGTCCAGATTTGTGTTTTGATAGGATAAATGCAGTGATGATGTGGATAGTTAGAGTGCTGGAGGTGTGAGACACTGAGCCCCACCAGGGCATGGGAGCTCTCCCTGTCCCAGAGCTGGATGTGCTGCCTGCATCATTTCACACCCCAGGCTGTGCAGAGGGAATGTTTCCTTGCACTTCCCTGGGTTCTCAGCATTCACAGGCAACCAGAACATCTGCTAAACTGTTGGTAAAAAAGAAAACATCCGTGGATGAATTCCACAGGAGCTTTGGCAATCAATTGGTGAAAATGAGCTCTTAATGGTAGGCTATTTTGTGGGGTGGAAACTTGTGATATCACGACCTTGCTGCAGCGGGTGCACTTTCCATGCCTGGATGGAGTTTCTGACAAAATCAGCATGTAATCATGAGCATTTGATCAAAAGTTCAGGGGGAGAAGGTGCAGTCACTCTGAGCTTGACAGGGTCACTTTGAGAATGCATTCAGCGTGCACTCTTACATACCTGCTGTAGCAATGCAGTTCAGTCAAAGGCATTTGGAAAAATGGCTCCATCACCAGATGCTTCATCTCTGGGAATATCTTCAGGTCCCATTTCCTTGAGAAGTTAACAAGGCATATTCTGAGGATAGATGCCTTTGGCTAGGGTACATCCAATATTGTATATGCAATTTTTCATGAATATGAATGAGTGACTTCCAAATTAACATGTAAGTATTCATTTCTTCACTGGTGAGGACCACTACTGCACACACTTCTGAATGCAGAATGTGCTGAAAAGCAATGCCTCTGAGGCTGGAATTAACAAAAATACTCCGCGTATTTTGGCTATTTTGGTAACTTTTCACATTCTTCAGCTGATCAGATACTAATGAATGAATGGATGACTAAAAGCTGGAATGAAATTAGGTTCTAATCCTGTCAAATTGCCAGTCTGCCTCCTCATGAAGTGAGTGAAGAAAGCAGCAGGATCCTGCCAAAAGCATCCAGCCTGGGATCTGCTTGTTCTGGCATCCCCCGTGAGGCATTCAGCAATGAGCTGTAGCTCGTGGTTACTGTTCACTGCTGAAGGTGCTTCTGCTTCCAAAAATAAGTGAATTGATAATTATGTTCTCTTTTCCTGAAAATGCAAGCCCTTGTATGCATTGGTAGCTAAGCTATAATATTGAGCCAGAAGTTAGAGGTGCCTCAGGGTAGTCACTTTCTTCCCCCACTTGGTTAACATGAAGGAATCCAAGATTAATAATGAAACCCCAAAGAAAATTATATCTGCTGCTATTTATAGTCAGTGTTCCTGTGGTCCCTGCTCAGGGCTTGAAGGAATCTCCAGGATTCCCAGCCCAGCACCAGATTCCCAGGGTGAGTCACACTTCCCACACTTTGTGCATGCAAAGCGAGGCAGGAGCTGGACACATCAGATTTATTGTGTTTGCACAGGATGTTTGCATGTCACACACAGCCCAGCTCGAGCTGGGACAGCAGGCACCCAAACAGCTTTATGCCAGAACGTGATGCCAGCCAGGAATTTGTATGCAGGGAATGCTTCAGAGCTCTGTCATGCTGACAGAGCTGGAGACCAATTCATATTTTAAGAGATTTTCCTCTCAGAGACAGAGGAAACAATGTTGGGAATTTCTCACCTAGCAAATGTGGAGGCTTGGATGAGCCAAGGGGAGGTGAGGTGTGGGCCCAAATTGTGGTTACAGCTGACAGTGGCTCCCTGGTGTGCTTCTCACACTCCGTGCTCCTAACAGCCAAAGGTATTGCAGAGTTGGAGAATCTTATTTTTCGTGCCTTGATTTGGCTAAATAACGACCCTCCAGACATTAATGTATGATTATTTAGTAATTTCAGTTCTGCTGCAATATAAATACACCCTAAGGCTCGAGCCAGCCTTTGATTTTGGGATGTGCCAGTGAAAGCAAGTGGAATGGACTAATGGCTTCCTTGAACAGCCCTCAGAATATGAAAACTCATCTGCATATCTGTCATTGGATATGTGATAATAGCTACAAATCTAACATTAAAATTTCATTTTCCCTCTTCTCCAAGATGACATGAATAAAAACCAGTCAGAGTTGTAGAAAATTCTTTTTATGATTCCATTTCTGCTCACACACTAAGCGGCGAGCACCGCTTTCCATAGCTCCTCTCTCCCATCAGGGTGTTAGAGTTTATGGCCAGCATGCTGAACTTCCCCCCAGTTGGAGGAAATATTGCAAATAAAAAACTGGAACCACAGAAACACAGAGGTTGGAGAGAGCCTCTGAAGGTCACCTGGCCTGAAAATTGAAATGCCACTGGAAAAGCAGCACAGCCCTCTTTGTAAGTAAATATTTTATTCTTGATCTTTATTTATATGGGAAAGCCAAGAGAAACCTTGTTCTTCTTCCCAGCAGAATGAGGAAAGCATTGAGTGCTTTTGTGTGCCACTGACACCCCTGCAAGCTGCAAAGGGCAGGGGTGTGAAGTGCTTTGTGCAGGGACCAGAGCAGGGGATGTCCAGCAAATCCTGCGGAAGGCAATGCCTGGAGGTCACCCCTGCTCTTGGCTGCCCTCTTGTACCTGGAGGAAAGAGCCCTAGAAAGAATCTGGTTCTTAGATTAGAAATCGTGTTTTCCTGCAGAAGGGCTTTGAGAGTGGGGGAACTTTAATGAAATATCATTCCCAGTAATGTGGTTTTTTAATAAAAAAAACTTGTGGTGAAGGTAGACCCGTCACAGGGGTGTCAGGGAATGCTGGAATTGTGGGCTTAAAGGAGCAGCAGAATAAACATGTCTATATTTCTACTTCTTCTCTGTATGTGGTCAAAATAATTTAAAAATTGCTTTCATTTCTTCAGCAGAAGTTGAATAAATATTTCATTCTAGTGATGTTCTCATGTTAATGATTTTGGCTGGTCACTTCTGAAGCAAAGATAATTTTTTAAGTGCTTCTATACTGGACAGACACTGTGTTTTCTAATCTCGTTATTGAGTTTAATTAGTCTAGGTTAAAGGTCATAAAGTGCCAAATTTAAAATAAATATAATATATAATTGCTTTTAGAGTGGATTCTCCATAAGAATTGTACACTGCAGTTTCTACCCCCAGTCTTATTTACAAATTATTAATTCAACAGTAGCATTGCAGCATATACCATTCCCAATGCTTGAACTTAATTAAGAATGCATCCCTGCTAATTGATTATGGTACTGCTTTCATAGGCCTTTTCCCCTAATGGCTATCTCCAGAAATTTCCTGCTAATTAGGTAGAAAATTTATTTTTCTGTCTTACAATGTCACTAAAAGTAAGAGCAATCTGAACTTCACCCTTGTACTATGGGATCTATAAGTGTTTTCTAAAAGTTTCAGGGAAATTGCATACTCTCACGTTTCCTACTCCTTTTCAAAATCTGGTCAGACATAATCAATTTTGTTGGTTTTGGGGTTTTTTTCCTCAATAAATTAATGGAATTACCAGTCTTGTTCACCCAGTGCATTTGTAAAGATGCTTTTCTTCTCTGTGGAATAAAAGTGCTGTGCTGGATCAAGGCATTTGATCTGCATTTGGTCCTCAGGTACCCCCAAGAAACCAAAACTGTGTGGAGCATTGCAGCATTTTTCTCTCAGGTGTGACAGCTCCATGCAGAGACACAAATCAGAGCCCCCAAAGGCTCAAATACTGGGGTTTGGTGCAGATTAAAGAATTGTGGGAAACAAAAAGTTCAAATCTGGCACATAAAGTGAGAATCAGCCACTAATTCTGCCCTGGTGTGAATGAGAGAGGTTCAGGTTAGGCAGAGGATGAAGATGCTGCTGTGTAACTCTCAATGACACCTTCACCTTGTTTAGACTTGCAGATTGGGGAAGGGATCATGAAAGTTATTACAGCAGCCCCTTCATCCTGTCAGCAGCTTGTGCATAATGAAATGAGGAGTGCAGGAGTAAACAATTGTTCAGGGGATAGGCATGGCTCCATAACTGTTTATTTCTCATTACTTTGTGCTTGTGCTTCTCCACTTCTGATATAAGAAGTGACAAAAGTGAGCTTGACCCCTGCACCCAGCACAGGCTGGGATTAAGGTCCCCAACTTGAATTTGATGTGAATTTTTCAAGATTTTACAGCTTCACATTAGAGACAAATGAGAAGTGACCTAACAGCTGATAAACTCCATCAAACAAAGATAATGTGTGTGTGCATGCTGTGCCACAGAACGTGTCTGGGAGAGCTGATTGCAGGCAGAATTCCATCTGCCATTTCCCACATCAGCTCTGTGAGGAAGGCATCAGGGATCACAGGTCCTGCAGGTGATGGAATAATAATAGCAAGAAAAGTAATAAATAAAATAAAATAAAATAAAATAAAATAAAATAAAATAAAATAAATAAAATAAAATAAAATAAAATAAAATAAAATAAAATAAAATAAAATAAAATAAAATAAAATAATAATAATAGTAAATGACAGTAATAATATACTCTGATAAATTTCACTGCAAGGATGCCTGGAGTTCAGCCTTTAGGCTCTGTGCTGGAGCCCTGCAGATGCTGATGGGCACTTCCCTGGTGGGTGTGTGAGTCCATGGAGCTGTAGAAGTTTGCATATTTCAGGGTGCCCCTTTTAATCAGTTATCTAATGACAGTCACTTACAAGATGTGAATGGAGGGCAGAAATCCACTCAAGAAACAGAAGGAAAAGCACATATTCATATTCAGTTCTAATGATTAGGATTTTCCTTATCAAGCAATATAGTGCAATCTGTAAGATGTAAAATGGAGATGTAGGGATTTTTCCCTGAGTTGAATTCTCCTGAAAGATGTCACTTTTTTTTTTTTTTTTTGAGAGTTTACAAAAAGATTGTATTTTACAGACATTTAGGTGGTCACAATATGAAAAAAAAAATCAGAGCAAGTGTTTGGTATTCAGCAAATATCTCATTTCTTTGGTAATTTTGTTCAGAACAGACTGTGTCTTCCTGAAAGCATACTGACTTTTTCTCATTTGATTTTTCCCCCTCTCTTGCATTTATCTTTGACATTTAATTTCCAGATGGGTGCTTAGTATGACTGATGCTTTTTTTTTGTATGTGTGTGTGTGTAATTCAATCCTGAATTCATTTTCAAGGCTTCAGAAACTTGACGGCTGCCAGTTAGGTCCCAGCATTTTTGTGTCTCTATAAGTGAAATCCTAATGTGATTAATTAATTATTAAATGCAAATTAAGGTAGCAGGAGCCACACAATCTCTGTACATTGCTGGGGCTCTATCTTATCTGATACATTTTGATTTGTTCCTCATCAACATCCCTGTCACCATAGTTACCACCAGGAGAAGTTGGGAAAATGTCTCAGTAAAAACAAAGGAGGAAAAATCACTGGTGTGGGGTCTAAGATGGCAAAAGGTTGTCAGGTCATTAGAAATGGCAGGCAGAATTCAGATTTTTTGCATTGTGAGGTGATGGACGTGTCTGGTTTAAAGCTGACGGGCAGAGAATTTGCCAAAGTGTTTGCAGACTCACTGTGAGAGTCTCTGCTACCACGGATAGGAATTATTTTTATTTGGCTTCAAGAAACGTGGAGGTGAACACTTGATAGGAACAAAACCCAAAGAAAATCTTTCAAAGGAGTTGTAACAAGTGGGGGCTGTTTGCTGTTCAAAGACCAGTCAGTGGAACAGCTGAAGATTGGGAAAACAATTTGGCAACTGAGTCGGCCGAATAAAGTTCAGAGGAAGTGCTGCTGGCAGAAGTTCATTTCATTTCATTTCATTTCATTTCATTTCATTTCATTTCATTTCATTTCATTTGGCTGATTAAGTTTAGCATTGTAGAAAACAATGATTTCCTTTGCAGTGGGCCAGACTTTGGGCACAGGAATAGTTTTGCATGACTTGTGGGAGCATTACAGAGGTGGCCTGGCAGAGAGAGCCCGGCAGCATTTTGTACACCCAGCCTTTGCTTCCACTGGATACATTTTCCTCTTTCCCCAAATTAACACTGTCCTGTAATATTATCATTTGGAAGGCTCAGAGATTCTGCATCTATAAATATCTGTATTTATGTCTATATCTATATCTCTGATAGTGGATATTGCTTGTGAGTGAGTAAATAATGGAATAATGGAGTGGCTCTGCTCTTTTGAATAATGTTATGCAGCATTTATGTCAAAGTATCAAAGTTAGTTCACTTTCATAGATAATTCAGCAGTTCCTTTTCAGTCTAGATGAGTGAAAAATTAACTGTGACATTTTATATCTCTCAGAGTATCTGACCTGAACTTTTTTTCCTTATCCCTGCTGTATATTTTATATTGATTGGTCCCACTTAACCCTGCATTTTGATGGAGAAGTACTTCCTTTGAAATGACTGAATGTGCTGATATATATTGAGTTCAGCAGGTAAAATGCAGAAAGGGAAGGGATTTATTTTAACAATAAGGGCCTCTTTTAGAAATGCATGATTGCAGTGGTGAGGTTCTGGACTTGATCAAATAAAGACAATTCACACTCCAGGTGGATGTGGTGTAGGATGGGCACAGATTCACACCCGGGGTCAGACATTGAAATGTGGAAATAAGCACACAAGTGAATAACACTGTAAATTCAATAAATCTGGCAAGTGGAGATTTAAAGGAACAGCTCTTTACTTTTGTCCTGCCTCTCCCTGTAAGGCCAGCTCCATCTGTGTGATGAAAAATGTTTTATCATATCCTCAGTGCAGCCTGTTGTGTTCATTTACAGATCCCATGACAATCTCTAGAGAGTTTCTCATAGTATCAACCAGCTGATCAGTAAAAATTATTTTCTAGCCCACATTCACTTTAAAGGAGAGGAATCAGGAGGGTCACACATGAATTTCAGCATTACAAGTAGTTCTTTTTCCCTATTGAAATCTGAGAACAAACACGTTTTCTAGTCAAATAGAGAAGAACAATGCAAACTGTAATTTTTAAAAAATCAGTTTAGCATTTCTAATGTGTGATTGTGCAGCAAGATAACCTTCAAGTGCTCCAGATCTATCAAGAATTTTTATCTCAGTGAATTATATCTGCATGTTAATTGTATTAGAGTTTCCTACTATACATCACATGTCTAAAGCTTGTTGGCCATAAGTAAAAGGTTGTTGGAGACAGAAGACAAATAAGATCTTTAAGTAGAAGCTTTCCAGCACATGAAAAATTTGCCTTCTGTTGTCACTTGCACTTTTAGGAGTTCTTTTAGGATTACATAAAAATCAGTTCTAAGTCTGATTATCCTCTAAATTTTAAACTTTAAACAATTTTTAATGTAAAGTTTTCAAATAAGTCTACCTATAATGTGAGGGGATTTTTATCTAATGATATTAATCTCATTAAAAAGGGACAATTCTGGTACAGCTTCCACTTATTGATATTAAAAAACCTTGTAGCTCTTAGCATTAATTCATTTAGTTACACCAGACATTGAGTTGATAATTCAATACAGAAAATATAAAATATTTTTGATAATTTATGTTATCATCATTCCTTCCCTCATGTTTGCTGTTCATCAAGCCACTAGTTAGCCTGGCATAAAGCAATATTCTGCTTTTTTCCAGTCATTTTGTGCAGCCAGCACTTAAGTAGCAAAGTTCAAAGTGCAGTGTTTGTATTTAAACAGTCTATTTCTCCATTTCTTCAATGATGGTGTGTAACACAAGGACAACCACAGCCTCATTGTGCTTGGAGGTGTGTGGAGATAACAAGGCAGCAATGCTGCATTAAATAAGCAGCAGCCACAGTGGGTTTCACCTTGTCCAAACCCCTCTTGGGGAGCAGCCCTGCCAGGATCAGGTGTAAGGGTGATGGCAGAGTCCACTCTGATTGTTTCATTGTCCTACACCAGGAGTGAGAAATGCTTTTCTGCACAACCCAGCCCCAAGAGCTCTGTGAGCTGGAGCTCTCACGTCAGGGCTCAGCACTGCCTGATTGTTCTCATGGCTAAATCACAAACCTCACAGTGATGGAGTTAAAAATGCTGATAATAAAAATGCTGATAATCAATCTGCTGTCATGACAGGAATTCAGGGATCAGGGATGTTCTCCAAGCCTGTAAAACCACCCTGCCTGTGACCTGCAGTGGTGCTGGGGGCAGGAGTCACTCACTCCCTCAATTAGGAGGCTGAGGAAGGCAATTCCCACTGTACTTCCAGGGCAGGGAAAAATATAGACACATTTAGTGAAAATATGGTCATGCCTCTACTTTGAAAACTCTGTGATAGCTTTACAAATGGTCACTGGGCAGAAAGAAGCCAGCAACAGGCAATTTGCTGTTAACACAATTACAGCTGCAATGGCTGACTCCAGTTTTGGTGTGTGACAGGAATCTGAAATCCTGCCACAGGATATTATGCATGGGAATTTCCAAGCACAACCCATTAGAAAAAGCCACAGTGCTGCTCTTTCGAGTTCCCAGCTGCAATTAGGCAGCAGTGGGACCCTGATGTGAAGCCTTTATGAATAGAAACCAGCATGGCCCTGGGCAAAAGCCTGTGAAGTGAAGGGATGGCTCAGCAGCAGCAGCAGGGGACAAACTCGCATTTTGAGCAACTCTGTGTTGCATGAGAAATGTGTTTTAATGTGAACAGGCATCCACATTCACCTGGGTATTAGAGGAGACAAACTCCCTGACAGCTTCAGCTCCATCAGCCCTGACTGCAGCAGGAAGCAGGGTGGCTCTTAAAGAGCAAAGTGTCAAATTATTCTGTTTATGGAAGTTTTTCCACAAGTTAACCTCATAAATCAAGCTAGTAACACCGCTGAATTTTATTATATAGTAAATTTGTCCAGGAGGCTCTTCAGGTTGGATCCAAAACTGGTCAAGAAGCAAGGAAAACCTCAAAAAAAAAAAAAAAAAAGGAACAAATGAATCAGTTTTTGCTCAGTAAGTTTTGGGGTTTGTTACCTAAGAGCTTTGATTTGTGGTGATTCCTTTCTTGGAAGATGGAGAGAGATTGGGTTGTACAGCCATGACTGGGCAGATGAAAAATGATTAAGAGCTGTCAACGTATGAATGTACTTAACTGAGATAAATCAATTGAGGACCTTAGTAAATGTCAAAAGATGCAGAGCTTGAAACAGCTAAATTATCAGGTTACAGAGACAAGGTCTCTGTCAGCAGGGTGAGGGAAAAAATCAAGAATGAGACAGAAGGCTCTAGACTCTTACTCTCTCAATTTCAGTTGCTGTTTTAGAGTCCCTAACTCGTCTTTGTTTTTTTGTGTTTGTTTATTTTTTTTTTCCCTAATAAATGCTGCTCTGTGCAGTTCCAAACATCAACTGGTTGCAGAAATGTCAGAAAGGTAAAGCCTCTAAAGTGATGTTTCATCAAAAAACTATATATAACAATATTTAGTAGGTGTTAAGTGTCAAAGTACAAGTCAGAGGGGAAGCAAGTCACCATCCTTGTGAGCAAAACAGCTGAAGTCTGCAGAGTTTAGGGAAGCTGGATCTGAACTTCCCTGGGGGATGCCAGTGAGACCTGAAGCTGCTCTGATGTTAAAAACACTGAATGCTAGAAAAGCACTCAAACACCAAAAGGTGGAGTTGCTGAGACAGTGTTACCTGTTTGTGAGTATTTCTGATTAAGTCAGAACAGCTAATTAAGCAAATCCCAGTAACATGCCTTATTTTGTCCATTATTTGTGTAAATTCTGTACTTCTGTATCATTTAACCCTGGCAGAGCTTTGCTGCAGCATTCAGGACAAAATGCAAATAATGCTGTGTTTGTACTCATTTAAGGGACAGATGTAACAAAATCCACAGTTTTGTCGTGGCCCCTGAACTGCTGATCGAGGCCAGGCTTGAAAGACCCTTGATTTTAAATATTAAATGTTAATGGGTTTCAAATCAGAACTATTTTGATCACTACCGGTATTTTTAAAGCTGAAATACTTCAGAGGTCAAAATTCCCAGTCAAGATCCAAACATAACTAAGTATGCACTGAAAAAGAAGTGAACAGAACTCCACAAATGAGGAAAAAAAAAAAAAAAAAGATGGAGCAGTGCTAAAACTTCCAAAGAATCTAAAGAGGAAGCCTCAGAGTAGACCCTCAAAAGTGGAGACAAAAAACAAACTTACTTAAAAGTATTACATTCGGAAAATGATCTTCCCTAATCATAAATATAATCTTGGCATGGTGAGATCAGTGAGAATTTCGCCCTTGACCCTTTGAGTCTGGGTCTGAAAAAAATCCAGATTCCCATGTATTTGGAAAAAAAAAAAAAAAATTGACCAGATCTACTTACTTAATCAAATTAACTACTAGCTATTAATTAAAGAGAGGGTGAGGCAGTCAAGTGAGAGCTGTGGGGCTCCTTTCCAGGGAGCCTGGGCAGGTGCACAGGCAGAGGAGCTGCTGTGCTGCAGTGGGAGCTTCACAAAGAGCTGCATGCAGGCAGCTTTGAGACAGATCCTTTGGGGCAGGGCTGTGTTTAACCAGATCAGCTCCAAGCCATCTTCTACTTTTCAGATAAATACGTAGGTTTCTGCTTTTATGATATTAAAATGTAATTGGACCTGCCAAAAAGTAGCAGTATTGTCTTAGAGACGTGGGAGTGATATAAAATGCAAGAAAATGAGACGCAAGAAGCCTGTTAGAAATCTTAGATTTGTCTTCACCCTAAACTGAGGATACTTTAAGGCTTCTCCTCTGTCAAAAGTGGCCAGTGAAGATATAAAAAGGAGGCACATCCCAAGTCCACATTCCCTGAGGATGCACTAAATAGTTTGAAAGAAAGTTCAAGCAGCCCGTCCTATCAGAAGCATTTAATATGCAGGAAGCATTTATTCTGAAAATATTTTTAAAATCCATCCTTCTCAAAGATGGTTTTTTTTTTTTCTGTCAACATGGCAAAAAACTGAAACTATGTAAAAAGCCTCATTATCCCATAAAGGCAGCTCTGAAAGCCTTGTCTGGCTCCTATTGAATTAGCAAATACAAAAGTGGAGCGCTGGGATTGATGCTGCCCTGTCAAAGCAGCAGCCAAGAGGATTTAGGTGGCTTTATTAAAGCTGGGTTGTATGGCAAGACTAAGTATTAATTCTTAATATGGTCGAACACAAGGTTGGAGCATGTCTGCTGAGACTGCTTTTTGCCTCTCTTAGATTACCAGATTCAAGCTTACTGTCAGAACGCAGAGCAGAGGTTTAGATGTAAAGTACTCACTGTATTCCACAAAAAAAAAAAAAAAAAAGCTTTAAAGTTTTAACCTTATGGCAGTCTTAAAAATAAAAAGGACCCTAAGCCTGCCCTCCAACTCGAAGCAGTTGAATGTGTGAAATAAAATGTAAAGGGTGGCTGTACCCAACTTTTTCAAGAGGGGTGTTTGACTCTTCAAGAGTGTGAAGAATGCAGTCCATTTCCTAAAAATTACTGGCAAAACAGTGGCAGGAGCTGAGGTGGCTGCACTGTCCTGGTGATGAGAGCTGTGCCCCCATCAGCAGCCCCTGCAGGGCCAAGAGGTCCCATCCCCACACACTCCCCACGCCAGGAAAACCAGCCCAGGACTGCTTACAGGAATTGTGCTCAGATGGCAGAAAGATTCAATTCCTGTGGCATCCAGCAGGCTTGAAGAAGAACTTACACTAACACAGCTTCATTTGTCTACTGCAGGTTCTGATTAAAGGAGAGTCAGCTCATTTCTACACAAAAACCATCTGTAACAAAAAGAGCACCAGAGCAAACTGGCTCATTGTTAACTGGTGGAGATGGAGTAAGAATTGAACAGGGTAGAAACTGGGTTTTGAATTCTGAAAAGATTTTTCAGGTTTCTCTTTTCATGTCTTTAACATGAGTTAAATAGGAAATTCCTACGACTAGAAGAGTCATATTTTTTCATCAACTGCTGGTTTCATTGCCTACATATTTTTGTGTATCCAGAAAGTGGCAGAAAACAAAAATGACATTCAAGTACAAGCTTACTGCTCATCACCACCAATGCTGGGAACTACTAAAGTGTCTGTCAAGATTTATCTCTGTGAAATGCAGCTGATTGTGCAGGCTATCTTGTTCCTACCCAGAGATGAAGATATTCTGTTTGTGTTCTATGATGCCGAGTGCACAGTGTCAGAATGCCACAGACAGGGTAGTGAATGGTGCTGAAGAATTTAGGAGAATGTTTTAAGATCATTAAATGCCCCTCTCAGTTTCTGTAAGCTTTTGTGTAAGCTTACATCTGAATTGTTATCAAAAGAGGTCCCAAAGTATGGGGACGGCAGGGACAGAGAATAGCTTGATCCAAAGTTTAAATATCACTCAATTCGTGTGAAATAAAACAAATATTGTACCATTTCAGAGGTGTAACTCGCTAGTTACAACCCATGTCCTGCTCTGGAGTGTGGGAGCTCCTTCAAACAACTTTGACAACAGCAAGGACACAGAGTTTGGTGTCCAAATTCGTGTGAAGTTACCAAAACTGAGAACATCTGCTTACGCCCTAAGGCGAGGCAGGGGCCCAGGAGCTGAGCCCTGAGCAGCAGCATTTGCAGAAATCAGGCAGAACGTGCAGAGCAGAGCTCCAGAGCAGCTCCTACAGTTCACAGCTAATTTCTGCCTGGCAAACAAGGATACAAATTTGATGAGCTTTAACATACAAGATAATAAGAGCAGTCCCATGGTAGGGAACACTACACAAAAAGAAACAGGGAAAACATGAAAAGCTAATTGCTTTAAATTCTCAGCAGCTGTAATGAAATACAGTAAGAAACATCCCCAAGCATAGTGCATCAGATTCACTTGCTCAGAAATCAAGAACTGGTTAAACAAGCAAAACTGAGATTGAACACTCCCGAGCTCAATGGCTCCAATTTCAACATAATTTTTACAGGAAAATTCATGCTGTTTGCCCAGCATGCACAAATTAAAATTAAGCTAAAAATGTTTTTTCTTTGTTCTTTTCTACTTTACTTTTCAATGAGCAATTTTTCTTGCATAAACACTGAGCAGAGCAAATAACAAGCTCATTGAAAATATGAGTCAAGAACAAGCAGTTGATTTCTTATCTTTGCACTGCAAATTAGGCATACAACTCAAGTACAGTCTTGTCCTTCTTAAAATGCATCTTGAAGAGTCTGTAAGAACGTCTCCATTTCCCAAAAATGGGATTACTCTGCCAGCTGAAGGATTCGTTATTCTAGTGATCTTTCCACTTCTGTGTTATCCTGGATGTGGGCCTTAAATTGAAGGACATCACTCAAACCCTGGGATGATGATGGGCAATAATTCCTGGCTTCACTCACAGCTGGAATGGAGTCAGTGCAAGTCAGCCCAATGTTCTCATACCTGTGAAATAAGGGTAGAGTTAAGGACACAGCATTCCTCAGAGAGAACAAGAATTAAGAATTAACCATCCCCAAACATCCCACTGCTGGCTTAACTGGAGGAGGAGGATGGACCACATCGTGGAGACTGAAAGATTTCAGTGTCAGATTTCCCCACCCTAATTTGTATTTTTTATATTTTACATTATATTTTATAATTGTAGATCTATACACTATTGCCAAATCCATCTGGCATCAGGGCTGCTGCCTGGACAGGTTGGAGTCCATCTGATGATCTGAAATGATCTGAACTTCAGCAGATCTCAGTCATCCACTGCAATAAAAGTCCAGGGTTTCCCATTCCAGGGTTTTAACCATTTCAAGCAATATTTATTTCTTGCCCATCTGGAACCTGGAAAATCTGTGAGAGGTTCTGGAACTCTCCCCAGCACGAGCCATCAGCAACTGCAACTAAAATTAAATCTGCATTTAGGACTACTTTTTACTAGAGATGATAGAAAAAGCTGCATTTTGTAACCTGGCCTTTATGAGAATCAGGTGTAGCTCAGCTCTCTTGAGTTGACTGATCACTCCCAGAGAGTGGAACTGCTCTGATTGAATCACCTGCCTCTGTTAAGCATCTATCAGTTTTGCCATTTCACTTGCAGAAGTCTTTGCTAGCAAACTAAAAGACTGATTAAAGTCACTTTAGGAGCTCAATTTGGTGAAAATTTCTGTTAAGATTTTGTAATTAATTCATTTCCTCTTTTTCACTTGGCAGTTGAAAGTGTAGAGATTTATTTAAACAGAAAAGCTTGTGGGTGTTAATTCTCACACCGCACGTCCTTACTGCTGTTGACTAACATGCTGAACAAAAAAATGAAACCACTTCCTTTTCCAAAAACACAGAATTACTCATTTTTCACTTGAATATCAGGTATCAATCAAAAGTGGGTCTCATAATTACGGTTGTGCAGTCACTCCCATTAATTAAGATTATATGCAAAACAACATATTGTTTCTAAATTCCTCTTCAGAAAAACAGGATTCCACTTTTTCCTCCTGCAGTTTATTTAAAGGTTAAATTTTGACTTTAAAGCAAGAATTATATTGTGCCAAATACAAAGCTCTGTTTGTTATGACTTGCACTGAAAGAAAATCTTGCTAATTTTATTCTGACAATTCTCATTCTGTACATGATTTTTGATAAGTTGAATATATTTAGTGCGGAAATACTTCAAATGTTCTTAGTTTGACAGAACAATAAATAAATCAGTAAGTAGAAAACATATTTATTGCTACCAGCAACTGTAAGGAAAAAAAGTAGTTTAATTTTTTTCCCAATATATTAAATAAACCAATAATTTTTCTGGCTTAGACTAGCACAAAACTATCATATCTCACAATATTTACCCAAAATATATTGTGTATTGACAAGAACATATTAACCTTTAATAATCAGAAGAGTTCAATTTTTACATAATTATCCAGAAATGCCAAGAGGTTTTGGGTTGGTTGTGGGGTTGGATACTGCTTTTTTTGTTGTTGTTGTTTTTTACCCTTCTGACATCTACATTAACAGTAAATTTTAGGTTGGCCTGCTTTAATAGTTTTTTCAGTAGCTGAAGTACTGCCTTGGTAGTGAACTTCCCTTTCACTGATTCATTATCCCCATGGTGAAGCAATCTGGATTTTCATGCAGGTAAGATGGGTCCAAGGAGCCATCCAAATTCCAGCCTGCATTGTCCTGGCCCTGAGAGGGACGAGCCAGTGCAGTTGTTTCCTCTGCTGTGCAGTGACACAGCTCAGGGCCAGCTCTCTGACAAACCCAGCTGCTGTTTGGATCCTCAGGATGGCTTTTTGCACGGCTCACAGGCAGGAGCTGAGGGGGAGTTTGAGCTACAATCCTCCACCTGCTCACCATCAGGTGAACTTTGCAGGCTTTGATCTCATTAAGCCACCTTTAGGAATTCTGAGCAGTAGGTCCAGGTCTTGGTCTTGCTGCAGGGATATCCTCCAGCTATTGCACATCTGGCATTGAGAAGCTTTCAGCAGGGACAAACTTACTCAAGCTGGGAAAATGTGATTTTTCCATTAATATGGGAAATAAATGCAATAATTTATTTGGTGTTCCTTGGGCTTGGTGGACAGGTTGATTTGATTTGTGCACTTTCCCTGCCCAGGCAGCCCAACAGCCTCAGCAATCCCACAGTTCTGGGGAATATTGTGTGTATCCAGCTGGGATGGGACTCCCTAGCAAAGTGCAAGCCTACATCTCTGTGTTTGGCTGTCTTGCAGCAGAGCTTTTCAAGAAAGGAATGCCACAATCCTTTAATTGCCACCCAGTGGGAAATCCATTATATCACACAGTCAGTAAGGCAATTGCTTCTGTAATTTACATCCTTTCTGCAGATTTCACTCACTGGAAATGCTTTTGCCCGAACACCAGTTAAGGCCTGCTCTTTCTCAAGATAAATGGCTCACAAAAAGCTCCTAACAAAATCTGGATGCTGTTTTTGTGGTCCTAACCTACCATTAGGAATCAAAAACGATTGAAACAAAGTCTTGGGATTAGCAGTTTGTGGAAATAGGTTTTGCATTTTCAGTGAAGAGCCGTGGTGCACGTGAGCTGTGAGAAATGTGTTTGCACCCAGGAAAGCTGGGCTTGGGGCTCAGTTATGGGTTGCAATCAAAGCACAGCACATCATAGACTTAAGAGCTTCATAGAGACCCAGACAAAGGCTTCTAGAATTTTAAACAAATTATTCTGGGGTTTAATCCCCTCCCAGCTCAGATTTTTGCAGCTCACAGCTTGCTTTCACCCTGGCTGCATTGTTTTCCTTCCTACAGTCAGCTAGAAAAGCAATAAAAGACAACAACGGTAAGGTTCAAGAGTAACCATTTAAAAGTAAATTTTAGCAATCTTTCCTAAATGATCCTTAGGCTCTGGGACACCTTTTGGCCAGCCTGTGCCCAGGGGTGCTGCCCTGGATGGATGAGCAGGAGATGATGTTTCTCCAGACCCCCTGTGCCCAGGAATGCTCAGCCCTGCTCTGGGAGAGGATTCCTGACAGGCAGGAGGGGCTCCCTCTCCCCACGACCCCTTCAGTCTCTGCTGCTTTTCTTTTCCTGAGCCTGCCAGCAAAACTGCCAATTAGTAGCAATTGTGATGGTGATTTCTGAAGTGCAGTTTAAAGGATTTCTAACCGGGTTGGAGCTGTTGTCAGTTGACTGACTGGAATAATAATAATAAAAAAAAAAGCTCACTGCTCCTCCAGAAGCTTGTTAGACTTTCCTGTGTGATCTGCTGGAACTGCAACAGCTTTTGCATTCAAAAGAGGGATTTTCCTAAAAGCATCAGTAAGCACTTGGCTGTTTTATCTGCTCTAAAAAACCTTAATTTTAAATTCTGTTAAAAACAAAAATAAATGAGGATCTGGAAATAGGAGGGGGAAAAAGAAATAAGTAACCTGCAGGGCATGCATAGCTGTTTAAATACACCAGGATCCCTTAAGTGTAGACTTATCAAGTGGAAAAAATATTATGCATTTTTTTTATGTACAGAGTTACTGAGATAGAACCATAAGCACTAAATGGGCTAAAACACAAGGGGCCTGATATACTGCAGCTTTGTGTTGACATTTTATCATAAACATCCCAAACTGACATGTACTGACAAGCCATCCAAAGAAATAAACATTTTTTATTTTTATATAATAAGGGAAGCCTTGAACTATACATGAACAGCATGAAGCCATCTTCTTAAAAACTAATCTTTGTTTAAAATAAAATATTTTCTTTCTGGGACCATGCATATTTAACCTAAATTTTTTGTCTCTTGCTAGTTTGATCTCACAGCGCTGTGAGATTCTCAGAATTAATGCGCTCACAGGAGAAGCCTCTTTGCAAAACAAACACACTCTTAAATCTCAGGGCCATGTGCATTGGTTGCATCACATATCACATCTCCTTTTAGCATTCCCAAGAGGCTTTGTTGTGTTTTTGTTTTTTAATTGGAGATCAAATGAAGCCACACTGAAGGCCCTGTGATTGCAGGAGCTGTGTGGGACATGGATGGCAGCCCCGAGTCCTCCTCCTGCTCCTCTCTGCAGAACTTCCAGCCACCCCTCTCAGGATGGAAGTTCTATTTTCTTGGAGGAAGGAATTTTCAATTGGAACAGGCAATTTTCAATAGGAATGGCACAACTGGCCCCTCCACTCCTGGAAGAAGTGGTGTCAGTGCAATTCATAGACCAGTTAATACCTCACTGAAGTTTTCTTGTTCATAGCTATAACAACAAGTTGTTGTTATAACAACTGGATGCAGAATAAGACCAAAGAATGTCTGTGGTTGTTTTCCAAGTATCTACATCGTTCAAATGAAGTTTTGTGCAAAAACCTGCACACACACATATATATGTGTGTATTTATATATAATAGCCATATTTTCTTTCATAAAACAATAGCAACTCACAAATGGTTTTTTATGTAGAATTATTGATGTAAGGATCTAATGGGGTTTTTTTCTGGCTAAAGCCTGCCTGAATATATAAATATTTTATATAATAATTATATAAATATTTTATATAATATTTATATAAATATTTTAAAGTAAATGTCTTATGTGACTATTTTTCTATAGACCAAGAAAGATCCCTGTGATTAAAGTGTGTCATGTATTTTAGGCACAAGCAGTTTGCCAAATTCAGATTTATGAGCACAGAACTCTTCTGTGTAAACAAAATCAGCCTCTGTTTCTGGCAACCATATCACACAATATCTTTTATGTCAGGCTCTGTCTTAAAAATTATTCTTATGACTGCTTGGAGCTATCAAATTCCTTTAATGGTTCTTAAGTTTTCTAATTTCTGTGCCAATTTATTCATGGCATTTGTTTTGTACCAACATTATTCTTTTAATTCGCTAATTTTTATTCTTCTGATTCATCTAAAAAAAAAAATCAATGTATTTTGGAATTCATGTTGTTAGGCAAAGGAGCAAGCATCCTTTAGTCTGCTTGTTCACCTTTCACCAGCAAGCTTTAGTAATTTTCTACACCCATATCAATCTAACTTCATTTTTTTTTATTGCTGTTTACAAGAATTGTGTAAACCCTTTGATAAGACCCTCATGTATTGAATTAGAGCATGAATCCCTCCCAATATCTATAGAAAAATTCCAAAAAGGCCTGTATGGAACAGGAAAGTGCATTTATCTCTTCCATCACCATGTTAACTGGGAATGTTTAGAGAGAGGAGCAGCTGGGGTGGTTCTGTGGAGACCCATTCCCTCCCAGGCAGAAACCCCTCTGCAGTTCTATAAATGTATATCGTGTAAGAGGAAGGGGATACTTTGAAAAAGAGGTGGGAAAATGGAGGCATTAAAAAGAAGTATGTGGGAGTAAATGGAAGTTGCTAGGGTGAAAGAATTTTGGGATGCAGTCATCCTGTTAATTAGTATTCCAAAGATATTTTCATCTTGCAACTTTTCCCATGAACTGCCCCCTGGGCTACCATTCCCTGTTATTAGTGCACTTAAATTTTAATCGTGGTAAATTTCATTTTGCCGTCCTTCTCAAGGTCATCTCCTTCTCCATGTCTGATGTTCCAGTGCCCTTTGAGCTGGTGGCTCTCAGTCTCCTCTCACCAGCACCTCCTTTTTTATGGGAGCCATTAACACTGGAGAAGAACCCTCCTGTCCTCCTGTTCATTTTTTTTTCCCTTTGCAATGTTTGTTTTGTTATATTTAAGTGATTTTTTATTACTTTGTACAATTCTTGTACTGCCACTTTCTACAGATTAACTTGGAGTTTCCTACCATGTTATGTTGAGGTTCAGATGGGTTGGTTCTACCACATCTCCTTTATCTACAAAACCAGATATCAGTCTGATATCCAAAACTGTGGGTAAACTTAGTCTGTGTCATCTCCTTTACCATCCACCTCCATGTCTTTACACAGAAAGTGATGACTTTTAGGTTTCTTCTCTCTGTGTGGAAGAGAAAATCATCACAGAAGAGTTGAACAATAAAAGATAGTTTATTTCTGTATGTTCAAAGCTTATTTTAGACAGGAAGCAATTCAAGCATTGCTTTTTTTTTTTTTTTGGTGGAATTATAATAGTCATGTTTTTATGCACTATACCAAGTGCTGCCTTTCTGACTTGTTTCTCTGAATAATTCAAACTATATCTGAATTTCTTTCCTTGGGAAAAAAACCCAAAAAAACATCTCTGACATCAACATGCAAATACAATAAAATAGTGTGCCTAGGAGTGTGGGGAGGGAACATTTTGATTTCCTGATTCACAAGAGCAGTCCAAGTGTCTAAAGTGGAATTCTCTGCATGGAGTAGGGAAATAATTTCCACTTCATTATTGGTAGTTTTGGAACGATGACAGAATCAATTCAAGTCTTGTATATATATTTAATCCTAAGGAATTATTTCTCCTACCTTGGACTCTGGGTCTGTGTGTAAGCTAATCTTATAAAATATTGGAATGACATGTAGAATGTGATCTGGATATTTGGGGTTTTTTTTCAGTATGCAGATCTACCACATTGATTGACATCATCATTACAGGAATTAACATAATTATAGGACTAAGGTGCTGTAAGATAATGGGTTGTCACATGCAATGGGCTAAACTCAAACTGTGTACAGTTATTTTGTGAAATCTTCCTTAACATTCAGCATGTTTATTTTGTTGATACTGTTCTGATATAAACAGCCACTGTCATTGCTTATACCCACTGCTCACACCATCTTCTGCTCCAAGCTCCTGGAGACACTGGCTGTGCTGTACCCTGATTTAGCTGTTTTATAGGATAAAGTAGTAGCTAATTTTTGTTTGGAGCAAACTATCCATACACCTATTAATATTTAATCTGTGAAAATTGCATTTGGATGTTAACATTCTATTCAGATAAACGGGGGCTCTTCATGCCTTGGGAAGTGTCTTGCTGTTTCACTTGGGTTGTGAACAAACAAGACAGCCATGAGTCCTTGTGCAGGAGAGAGTTTATCTTTGAAAACAGAAGAAATAGAATTATTTTAAATTAAAATGTTCAAAATCTTAATAAAGCATAACATACAGGAAGTTCTGAAATCCATAAGCTGCTATTACTGTTTCGCTTCCAAATTCCATTTCCATTAAAACCTGATTTTCTTTTTATTTTTGCTTTACACCACCCAAATAATGTTGTGCCATAGGGAAACAGCACTACTTGCATTAATTTGTATTTAGGATTCTGGAGTAATCTGGCTTCTACACAGTGCAATGGAAATCTAAACTTTCTCTTTGTTCAGTGTATTACTCCAATTACTTTCCAGGGACTGAGGTAAAGACACTGATATCATCTGGCAGAAATTGCCTTTACAGACTTTATAAAGCTCTCCTCTCTTTGCCCCATAGAACTGAAAATTAATTGTTATTCAATTAAAGGTGATTGTCTCTAATTAATTTGATTTATTATTTGAAGTTCTAAAGGCAAAACATGAGAAATCTTTCACCTGAACTTCTAGGGTAGTCAACAGTCCTTTTTAAAACAGAGTAGAAGACATAATGAATGTGAATTACTGATTGATTTCAGAAAATATGGTGATTATTCCCTTTGCTATAGAGTAAGTGAACAAGTCTATAAATATGTAAATTGTAAAATCTTTCCTATTGTCTATGAGAAAGTTTGATTTTATTCTTCCCTGACACGTCTACGGTACCCCAGCCTGTTTTTGTATCTAAGCTGTCAAAGATTTCCATGGATTTGAAAATCTGTCCCCTGTTCCCCATATGAAATGTCACTGTCAGTTTACTCCATGAAAAATGAAGTTTATTTGATGTGGTTGTCATGATCCTTGTATAAGCAATGCACCTATCACTTTTGTCTGCAAAGCAAAAACTGACATGATATGTAGTCAGATTTTTTTCTGCAGTGACTTTTGCAGAGCAAAACTCTAGTAATGTGTGTTTTCTTTATTCAGATGATTTACAGAACGCAGCAATGTGTCACACTCTGAAGGAGGAGAGGGTAAAGCAGCAGGATTTACTCCCTGTGCCTTGTAACTGGAATCACTGCTTGAGAGCAGCTGTGTTCAATGCCTTTTGTTCTTGTCTATTGCAGACTTAATTGACAAATAATTATGAAGGCTGATTGCAAACTTTCACCACAAGATTCTCCGTAGATTTCATTTATTTCATTTTTTATTTCATTAAGGCAAAAGGCTAACATTGACCATGTAATGAATGATTTCTAATGAGAACCCTCCCAACCTGAATTAATATTTTTATATTCTTTGTTGTTTTGCTCTTGGGTTTTTTTTTTTTTGGCAATTCCTCTGCATATAACAGGTACATTTAGATTGTAATTTCTCTTTTTTTCCCCACTGTAGTGTTTTTTTTTGGCCCTTTCTTTTGTACTTCAGGATTGCCATCTCTATATTTTCCCAGTGGGTAGTCCCTCCTCTGATAATCCACAGACATTCTCTTATGTTCCTACAGAAAGAGAATAATTTTATTATGGATGTTTGACAACTACATTTGGAAGTTATTCAGTTCTTTCTCATCTGTAGGGTTTAGAGTACAGATTTGTGCAGGTCCAAGGCAGTGTTTCCAGAGTAAATCTTCCTGCTAAAGAATGATCATTTTCCCATTTCAAACGTAGAATGGCCAGTATTTGTTGCCTGAATGGCTCCTATCTGGCAAGGCCAGTACCTGTGCTGCAGTGATATTGCTGCTGCTGGATGTCTGCTTTGCCCCATCTATTGAAGAATAGCAGCCACTGAGTTCATGGAGCACCTTAATTCAGGTGTTTTAGCACGACTGAGCTCCACTGAAATATGTCTCTGGTACAGCTGTTAACACTGTCCTTAATTACAGCATGGCCCAACTCACCTGTCACCAGCAAGAAGAAAAACAGGTATTTAATGAGCCATACAGTAGCCAAGAAGCAAATCCTACACTAACAGTGGCTGAGGAATAAACCTCCTAATGGATGTTTATGAGTTATCTGGAATAAAGTCAGATTTGGTGTTTTAATTAAATACCTTTCCTAGTTTAGGGAGGCCAGTTTAAAATATGAACGTAAGTTTTGGCCTATGTTGACCTGCTACATTCTGGTAAATCAAGGAATCATTTAAGTGAATATTTTAGTCTGTCAAGCTTGCCTGAGCAGGTATAATGAATGGAAAAAAAAAATAATTTGCAAGTCTAGCTGGATTATCTATTATTAATAATAGCCTCCAAGATGTATCAGGCACCGTGCAGAAATGGAGCATTGGTTGCAATGCCAAAGGGCTTACACAAAAACAAAAAAAACACCAAAAAAAAACCAAACAGGTAGATAATCAAGGATGCAACTAGCAACTGTTTTTTCTTTCAATCATATAGCTTCCTCCCATTAAAAAAAAAATCAAAACCAGGACCAACCAAACAGGCAAAAAAACCCCCAAAACCCTGTCAGTTGCCTGCATTTTTTTCACCTTTTTTAAGTTTATTTTACAGTACAACCCTCACTCACATAAACAGTTCAGGCCTAATTTGTTCATCCATATATTTGCACTTATATGTTCCCCATTAAAGCTGCATTTGAGTATTTCAGAATCCCTCTGAACAATTCTAAGGGTGAAATTTCTGACAGGGGAGGATTGAAAGGAACAAATAGCAAAGTCATAGAGAAGGGGGAAATAACTTGGAGGGGATGCCAGGTGTGGGACAGGTGTAGGTCCCATCTGTAGGAGCTGCTGGTCTGCTCTCCCACCTCCCATGTTTTCACCTTATCTCCCCACAATCCCTCAACTGCAAAGTGCTGGCTCTCACCTGACTCTAAACCTATTACAGATCCCAAGAAAACAATCCCCAGTTTATTTTTCAGCATCCTAGTCCAGTCTTTAGTTCAGTTCATTGGGATGAAAGGAGAAGGTTTGGGTTTTGAGAGGTGATGTGGTAAAGCTGTGATATGGGATCATGGAAGATGTGGGGAGGGTATTTTCTAAACTCTTCAAGGAGGAAGAGCCGAGAAATGGAAAACTGGCCAGTCCAAAATCAGCACAGAGAGCTTGTTTTTCTCCTGGGACTAATGATTAATCTGCATCACTCATTGCCATATGGTATCCTGATCTGAACATTAATAAGAATAAAATAACACTCTACTTGAAATGATTAGTATTTAAATTATGTCAGAGTATTGAAAGGATTACAGATCTTATGCTTCCTTGCATAAACAGTCTTCTGGCACTCGTAGTGAAAAGTACACTTTTCACAGGGTAGATTTGTCTCCTGAATGAAGAGTTTTGGGTTCTTTACTTAAAACGTCACTGTTGAAGACAGGATTTGGGATTAGATGGATGACTGCTTTGATCTGTGCTGGCCATTCCTCTCCACACTCCCAGACAAGGAGCTCTAGGATGAACATGTGTCGTCTTGAGGATTTTTGATCGTCTGGCTGCCTTGGGAGATGGAGGGCTGCTCCAGGATCTGACAGGGTGCTGTGATGTGTTGAGATTTCCCGTCAAGCTTTAGGCAGCAGTGAACGTTTAGTGACAAATTATCGCCCACTCAGGAGCAGTGATAGTAAAGGGAATGCTAAGGAGCCTTCAGCTCTGCTGGGGGAACCTGTGCTGATGTAATTAAGAGGGTATCAGAAAATCTACGAAGGTTTTTTTAATAATCTTTTACAGTTTGGACCTTTTTTATCCCCCTCTTACACAGAGTCAGCAAAACGTGCCCTGACTTAGACTGGAGGAGGTTTGAGGGAGGAATAAGGAGATGCCTGACGTTATTCCCCAAGTGCCACCATTTTGCATCTATTCAAAAAAGTTGCTATTATTGTTAATGAAGGTCAGCACACCTTTGACAAGTTGATACTGGTGGAAACTGGGCCAGAAATTTTAGTGAAAATACTGTCTTGAATTAGTGCTTGAAGAATTGCACAACAGATTAGCAGTGGAACAATAGGATCGCGTTATCTGAACTATAAGTGAGATTTTATTTTAATTAACTGGAGGAAACACTGACAGTGGAGGCTTGCACACTCTCCTTTTCACTCCTTTTTTACTCAAACCACTCCATAATCCCTTCCTTTAGGACACCTTCACAGCACATATGGTGTGTGAATTCTCCAGCCCTTGGAGCCCTGTGATGCAATATGGGAGTTAATAGTTCCTAACTGTGGCCATCCTGGCTCAGGGTTTGGAAGTCAGAGCTTGAACAGCTCCTCCAGTATAAATTTAGTTTATTTAATGCTGACTTGAAAAATTTAACCCAAAAAGTCATCTCTTAGAGGAGTATGGGGTTGCTTGAATTCATTAAAAACACTTTGGATTTTTTGGGAAGCGTTAAGTTTGGATCAGAGTTATTATGGATGGCAGAGAAGAACAGCTTACCTTGAAACCAGAGGGCTGCAAGAGGATCTACAAATACTTGGACACATTCTCCATCAACAGATGCTGAACCAGAACCTCATTTTTAAAACTGCCATTAATGTTAGAACACCCTGGGTGTGTCAGTATCCATAGCCCTACTGGAAGGATCTCTTCCAGTTATTGATGACAAGCAAAGATTTGTATGGAGTGGAGGAGAATGATGAAATCAGTGGTTCACATTTTAAGAATTGAGTAGAAAAAGCTGGCTCTTGCTTCACTTGGCTGCACAGGAGAAATTCCACTGAGCTCTGGTCTTGTGTGTGCACCAGTGGCTGTGCCTACACTGAGGGGGTCTGTGGTTTATTTTATGATTATTTAGAAGTTGTTTCTTTGTTTTAATCTAGTTGTGGGTGTGATCCTGTACCTGTTCAGTGCAGAATACAGGCCCATGGCTCTGAGCCCCAGTCTGCAGGGTTGTGCAGCCCTCAAGGCTTTCCTGGGCAGCTGTCCCATAAATGCTCCTGTCCCCACGAGTGCAGCATCCCTAATCCTTCCTGCTTTCCCTTACATGCAGCCTGCTCAGCTCTCATTAGAGAACCTTAATCAAGACTTGGGAACTTGTTTTGTTTTTTGTTTTGACCTGAGTTTTAAAGTGCTCCAGGCAGGAAACACGAAGCTGCTCCATTCCTGAGTGGCCAAGGAGTCCTTTGGGATACTTGGAGGTCCACTATCACCCAGTGTTCTTCCAAACCATTCCTTTTCTGTGGGCATTTGTAGCTGTTCTCCAGAGCTTCAGAGAGAAATGGGAATGTATTTTTATAGCAGGACAGTAGGGTGTGTGAAGCACGCAGATGGTGTTTGAGGGTGGTTCTGGAAGCCCTTTTTGAAGGCTGAGCTGGGAGGAGTGATGCCTGATGCATCCCCTGCCATGTTTGCTCATGGAGTGGTCCCAGATTTCATCTGTGGGAGATCTTTTGTCTGCAGTCCAAGAGAGATTTTGTAGATGAGTTAGCACGTGTGGACAGGAAACTCAGAGCAAGATCCAAGGGTGAGCCCTGCTGACAGAATTAGCTGCTCTTCTCTGGTTCAACCTTATACAAACTGCAATGTCACTTAATTGATCTAGGAAGTTTCGTGTTTTTCTCTTTGTTTAATTTAGCAAAGCACTTCTACTGACTTTCAGTAGATTTTTGGATTGAATTCTCAGACTAACAGTGAAATAGTTGTGACTACTAGAGGAGCTAAGGTTAAAAAGCTTTTAATTTTATATTACTTCCCAAACACTCAGGGGCTCAGATTTAATAAAAAATACCAGTGCTTTTGAATTTTGTTGTTGCTCTCTGTACTGTATTAAATTATGCATTAATTTAATGAGGGCTCTATTGAATTATGATCCCCACTTATGTATGTTTAACAGCGGAGCTTTATTCCCATGTTGGTTAAGTTGTGTATAAATACATAATTTAAACCCCCCTTTGATTGAGGATGGTTATAAAAGACTCAGAATTAGAATGCACAACTTTCACCTTTCCTTTTCCAGGGTCTGAATAGGTGCTGAGCATTGCCTGGCTCTGTCTGGCCTGGCTGCTCCCCAATTTTGGAGTGGCAGAGCAGAGATAGGAGGGGAAGGGGAAGATGCCAGCGCTATCTCTGGAGCACAATCAGATTGTGGCTTTATTTTGTGTCCCCGTTAGCAAATCACAGTTTGATTGTTTAAATGCACCTGGGGTGGAGGAATCTAGAAGCTAGGGAGCATTATAAGTACATCATTCTACAAGAAAAAATCCCTTCTTTTGTTAAAAAAAAAAAGAAAAAAAGAACTATTGAGTATTGCAAATAAGTGTTCTCGTTACTTCTTTCAAATATGCAGGGAACACGGCATGGTCCATGGATTTCTTCAAAAGTGTTTTGTCATTAAAGGCTTGAATGCAATAATAGATTTCAAAATTATTCAGTAACACGAGTTTCAAATGTGCAGGCTGTTCTAGTATTTCAGAGGGAAGAGCAAGCATCAGTGAAGGATTTCTGTGGTTTTTTTCTGCTTATAAAGTTTCTTAAATAAAGCTGTAAAAAAGTTCTCTACAATATTTAAAGCAAGCAGCTATTAAAAAAAATCTTAATTTCAGTATTACCTAAGGAGTTAATGTATAACCTTAAAAGAAGTTAATTAATTTTAGTTTTATTTGCATCTAAGATACTCCAATATTTGATGTATAAGTTTAGTTCTACTATGTGTTATTTATTGGGTCCTTTTGAAGGCAAATATCTTAAGCATGATAAAAACCTAAGTATGTGCATTAACTCATAATGCAGATTTAATCATTCAGTGTCTGCAGAATCTCCAGTTAACTCCACTCTTGATATGAAAAGGTTTGAGCTGCTTGGTGTTTCCCAGTTAATTTCTTCTACTACCACTATTTTACAAACGGGTAAATTAAAAATTCTGCATTACTCAAAATTGCATTGTTCTCACTGATTTCTTTCACAGTTGAGGCAGGCATCCCAAAAGGAGAATTTCCACCAGAGGGAGATCCTGGGGCTGTTGGAGACCATGCATTTAAATCACTGTGTGTGGAGAGTTCCACGAGAACAGGGATGAGCAGAGCAGTCATTGCAGGGTGTTTCCAATCCTCCTCTTCACAGAGCTCCTGAGCTCCCAGTCAGGCCAGTAAAAACTCCAGCTTGGCCACTGCCAGCCCCACAGTTCATGGGGACACATCCCTCTGACACTGGGACATCTCAGTGCTATAAACACATTAAACCACGGGGCACATTCCTAAAATCTTGAACTGCTAGGACAGAGTGTGCAGAAATGGAGTGCTTGCCTTGTACTAATCTTCTCCAAAAGTTTCAGAACTTCTGGGCCTTATGTTGATCATTTCCACCTTATTTACACTGATAAATTTCTTGTTGTGAATCTTGGTTGGGACTGCAGAGTAACTCGTGCATGGGCAAATTTAGGTGCAGTAGCTGACCTTGGTCTGGGCTAATTAACAGATTTTTTCAGTGGAGATGTGTAGGAAGGCTGACACTTCTCCAAGTGAAAAAAAAAGTTTTTTACACTTTAAGCTTTTGTTTGTCTACATCAGATCTCTGGCAAATATCTGCACACTCTGTGGATGCTCTAGAGGGGAGATGGGGCATCTTGTGCAGAATGTTTTGCATCAGCCTCTTTTTTTATTCACTTTCCTAGCAACCTCCTGAGGAAACAAGACATATCAAAATTAAAACAGCAGCAAGGAAAAATCAGTTGCTGAGGTGAAGTTGAGAAAAGCAAAAGTGACAGCAGTTATATGAAGGAGCTCTGGCTCTTGAAGTTAAGCTGCTCTGTCACATACCATCAATTGGACTATTATCTGGCACAGGAGGACTGTAATAAATTGTCAGATTTTCTTCTTAGCTGAAATGATGGGATGGAAATTGTGCTGTGTATTTTTGGACAGGCATAGGGGGAAAAAAATCCAGCATGTAGCAGATTTCCTCACATGCCAGACCTGCCATGATGCACAAACCCAATTTCCTGAATGTAGCTTTTAGAAATCTTGTATGGTAAAAGCTAAAAACAGTTAAAAAAGAATTCCTAGCTCTTCTCTGGGAAAATAAGGTCAAGGAGGAGAAAAGTCACTAATGAGAGACAAACTATTTATATATACATATATATTTAAAACATTTTAAATGTTGTTTGAGATTTTTTTTCCTCCTTGTCAGACAAAGTAATGACAAATGCAGGCTTTTGTATAGCACTGGTTCTGTAGTATTTTAATGCAAAGTAAACTTTTACAGAACTGTGGTATCAGAATGTTGGTTATTTAATTGCTGAATCTGATGATCATTGCCATTGTGTGGGGCAGGATATGGAGAAGAAGTTAAGGACCAGTAGATTAAAAATCCTCTTTTAAAATGTTTCATGTTCTCAGGAGAGGAACTTCTTCAGCAGAATTATTGTATGATTAATAAATTTATCTGTCCTTATGTGTGTAATAACAGGCTATTGATACCCACTTTAAAAGCCTTAGCTGGCTAACATAATTGATGCAGCCAAATTTGAATTATTTTCTGTGGCCAGCATGCTAACTCATGCTAAGACTTCAAGGACCTTGAAGGGTTTTAATTTTTTTCTAAAACATTTAGAATATTGCAAAGAACAAGTTCTTATTTGACCAACACCCTTCAAAGGCATCAACAGACCCACCCCAATGTTGGGCTAAAATTCTGAGTCACTTTAGAAGCCATTGGGGCTGCCAGCTTTGTTCCTCTACCTCCTCATGACCATCAGCTGGGCATCCACCTTCCCCTCTATTTTCCAGTCAGTTGCAGCTGCAGTTTAGTTCTGTAAAAACTCATTTTGGAGCCTTTTCAAAGGGCTTGGGGAGGGCCAGACAATGAATCAAACGTGAAAACACAACTACAGCCTTCAGCTTCCCCTTCTTGGGTCTTGGCAAGCCACTCAGTGGGGAAGGCTGAAGCTCTGAATTTCAGCAGAGACTCAGACCTCAGAGTAATTAATTAAATTTTCTGTGTACATAATATTTTAATTATCAGATAGGGCTCTAAAATGTGCATGTTTTACTTAGACCTTCCTTCTTGGCCAAAGAGGAATATCAGAAGGTATAAAAAGGGAGCACTGGAATTATTTCTTTTTGTATTGTTTCAAAGGTCCTGGCAGTAGGTTCTGAAATAAGTTTCTTTCCATAAGAAAATGGAAATTTCACCTGTTGAAGTCAATAAAAATTTGTACAAGCCACGTAAGAAAAAATGGAACAACAAGAGAGAGTACCAGAGACCAGTGGAAAACACATCCTGGACTGGATTAATCAGAAATAAGAAAACTGTAAAAGAATCAGCAACGCTGACAGAACACTGGGAAGCAGAAAGCAGAGTTGAGAATCATGTGGTGGTGAAAAGTTGGTTATTTACTTGCATTACTCCACTGCCATTAGAATCTGAGCCAAAAATGGAGGTGCCAGAGCATGTCAGAGGAGTGTAAAAAATCTTTAAGCACAGACTTTACAGATCTCTGAATTCTGAAGGAACACATGAACGCGAGCAAGCTGTTAACAAAAGATGTTTGCATCTAAATAAAAGGTGGAAGGAAGAAGGTAGCAGCTGCAGCATCAAGTTTTTACAAAATTCTGGAAATTATCATTTCAAAATGACAAAACATGTTGGCAAAATGTTTCAAAAAAATCTAAAACCGTCTAAAATTCTTTTAGACGAGAATTCTAAAAAAACTAAATTATGCCTGCATGGCCTCTGTAATAGGATGTTTCCCCATCCTGCTTCTTTAGGATTTCTTGTTTGTTGATTGAATAACAGATACATTGCACCTTTTTCAAATAATTCCTTGGAATATTAAAAGATTAAAGTCTCTGACAGATTAATAGAAAAGGAGTTGTCTTGAATTGTCAGCTAAATTATTGCTTTGGATTAGAAACTTGATAAGAAACTAAAGCCAGGGTTACAAGAAGTAAACAATTTAAAACAGCGTTGCCTCAAGGTTCCACTCTGGTGCAATAATAACAAAGAAAAAAAATGGCTTAAAGTTACAAACTGATTGATGGCACATGAAAAAATACATTAGTAAATGTCAGAGAGGTCCAAGGATTTACAAGGATTTGATCTCAGCTGAGAAACTTTGGTTTCACCTTTCTGTACCAACAGATATTCCAATTGTTTGTACATAGTGCAGCCTATGAAGAATTGGGGCAGCCTGTGTTTGAAATGCTCCTTAAGATTGCAAATACATGCTGTTGCATTTTATGTTTTCTTTTCTGTGGGAAAACAAAGTTTTAGATTATTATGGGCGCAGTTTTGTTATTTGGGTGCAACATTTCTTAATGCCACAGCAAACCCCATTATTTAACTGAAACCAAGTATTTCTTTAATTTCAGACAAACTCAGATCATTCTCTGAGCCGTTGCTATCTCAGCTGATTTTTTGGGTGCTTTTGGCGCGGGTATATGTATTCATTCTGTGGCTAAAGCAGCGGGCAACAAATCTTCCCGGGCCTTTCCAAAGCTCCCCAGGCATGAAGGAGATTTCATGAACCACTTGAAGTTACTGTACCAAAAGTCTATTTGAAGAATGATACAAAAAACAAAGTTAAAAAAAATGAAAATGCATGAGTAATGAGTTCAGGGGGGTTGTATTGGGTTTTTTTCTTGTTTGTGTTACTGATTGAACCAAGCAATTTAGCCCACTTAAATCTAGGGTAAAGACTTTTCATCCAAATTGATTACAGTGGCTTTTGTACCCCAGAAGAAATGTTCCAGGCAGCAGAACCTTGTGGTGCACCAGCTTCTGGAGACTGGGACCTTGCTGTGGGTTTTCACTTGTCTTATCCAAGCAAGATGATCTTGCATTCAAAGGCCTAGCAGGTGGAAAGATTTCCTGGAAATCAATGTTTATTACTGTTAGAGTGGCTCAAATCCCCCCAAATATTAATTGTCAATAGAAAAGCAGTAATCAGCAAAGTAAAAAAAAAATAATAAAAAAACCAAACTGTTCATCCAAATCAGTAAAGCACAGTAGCTGCCTGGATACACCTTAGCAGCAGAGGAGCAGGGAGCCTTCAATGCATCACTGCTACCACCCTGAGCAGAGGCCAAGGAGCCCTTCAGTAGAATTCAGCACTGATTCACATGGATTGCTTCTATTCTGCTTTGATATTTGTGTGTTCCACACAGTTACAGCATTTAAAGCATTCCATTCCAAAAGTTGCCTGTCAGCCCAGACACCTCCACTTCCATATGACAGGGAATCCAATCCTGAGCTTTGTGCTGGGGAGTCTGTGCTATTAAAATATCTACTTGGAATGGCACTTTGGTTCAGGGAAGTTTTTGCAGATATATCAGTTTGATTGCTTTACTTAGAACTTTTATTTTGGAGGAAAATAGCTCCTTGTTTAAAAGAAATAAGGAAGGTGCCTCCTGTGTAAAACTGTCTCTTTACTCTCTTCTAGGACTTTTATCTTTTTTGTTGAGTAGCGAAGTAAGTTTAAAAGAAATTAAATTCTGTATCTAGAATGCCTGGGTTTACTACAGATTGAATTGGGAAGTTTCACAGTTTGAAGAAGTTTTCTCTTTTATTCACCTCTTGCAGCTCAGAGCTCTCTCCATCATGCCATAAAAGAAAACAAGTAGGGTAAGAGGATGAAGTAAAAGAGGCAGATTTTGATAAGTGTTAGCTGGGGGGCTTTCTTGTCCTTCACCATTGATTTGTACTAAATGCCATAGGCACAATTCTGTTCATTCCTGGGAAGTGATTCACTAAACTGCAGTCTAAAACTTGGCTTATCACCTTAAAGACAATCCTAGTCATTCTGGAGATCTCATAAGGCAGTCTCATAGGAAATGTTCCTTTCATTTGCTTACTCTGGTTGAGTTCCTCTTATCGTGTATCCAAAGGCAGCTCGCTGGGTTTATTCATTCCTGCCCCTGCTCTACTCCTAAATAAACCTAAAAGAGACTGCAGTGCCTCAAGTCTAACATTTTAAACTATATTTAGAAATGGTAACAAAGAATGGGGGTTAAAAATTTTATGATCTAGTCCAAATTTTAAATCAGTGCCTATTTTTTCCAAATTGATGTTTTGTTAACTGCAGATTAAAAGGAAAAAGTCATTTTTCATTCAAAGATAAAATAATCCAGGAGTCGTTTCAAGACTTGTTAAATCAGCTGTGTCAGTTAAACTTTACAGCAGGCTGTTACTTCCTCCAATAGAGAGCATGGAATTGAAAATAAATAAGAATAGTGCATAATAAATAATACTGGAAGTGAATTCAGCACAATCCCCTTTCACAGGGTGAGCTGGTACTGGCAATGTCCTGAGCTTCCCCCAGTTGTCCTGCTTGAATGTCCTCTTAGTTTATAAAGATTTGAAGTCAAAAGCCAGGAAAACACCAGAAAAAATTAGAGAAATAACAGATTAATCTGTCCTTGGCTGTGTAAACATAATTCTGTATATTGAATTGAGGGGTTGCTAATCCCTTACAATCATGTTTCTTCCAATTAAGTTGCAGGGCTTTAAATACTTTCAATCACAGGAGGCTGAAGAAGCAAGTGCAATGTCAGGGAGGAGAGGAGAGTGGTAATCCTAAATGAAAATAATTTTATTAGGAGAGAAAGCAAGCAGCAAACAGAAGTTCTGAAGAGGAGAAGTTCAGAAAGTAAAAGATTCTGCAAAATGCTCTGACCCCCTAGGGAAGTGAAGAAATAAAACTGGGATTTTCAGCTTGATTAAAGTTTGATTTATGAGCTGCTTTTTGTTAACAGCCCTGGAACAGAAGGAGGAGGAAAAGGATTTAACTTGTAAGGGAGAAAATTCTTTTGGAAATTGCCTTCAAGTTCATGGAGTTTAAAAAACAGTGACAAATGGAATTGTTTTGTAAGTCCTCCCCTTCAAGCTCTTTGCTCTCCACTCCCCTCTAATCCATAGTTAGTAAGAAACTATAAGTAATAGTGATCTGAAAACATAGCAGGTGCCTAATTTGATGTTTTATTACAGTTCAAGAGTAAATAACTTAATTTTGGGGTGCATTTCCTGTATTTATGTAGTGTGCAGATTTACATAGCTACCCAAAAAATGCATCAGAAGATCTAGGAGGAGTGCAAAAGCCTAATTTCTGTAAATGTGGTGTCTTTTAACACAGAGGTTGATACATGGAGGGGATCAGGAGGTGGGAGAAAAATTCACAAAAATTCACAAAGTGCTGCCCTTTTTGGGCAGTCTTTAACCAATGGAAATCAGATGAGAAAAATGTAGAATAATAAAGAGTTTCTTATGTTTTTCTCCTACTGGGAAGGAACATGGGTAAAGCTGGGACTGGTCCAGACTTCTCAGTGAATGAAAATATTTTTCCACCTTTGTTTCATGAAGCTCTTGCCCAAGTTGATGTCAGCACCCAAAGCACAGAATGAAGGAAAAACTTGTCAGTTTTTCCTGCTGTCCCTTTCTCTGCAAAATATTCCCTAAGGGACTCCTGGAGCCACCTGGAGCTTCTTCATTGTTCCACAGGTTCTGGTTCTCCAAAATGGAGCGATGCTGCCATCCCCCCTCAGATCCAGTCTGCTAAAAGTCACCAATTCTTCACGGCACCAAAGGGTTAACAAATATGCTGCCAGGCCCTATAAGCAATAATGGGCTCAGATTGGCTTACAAATTGAAAGTTACTATTGTAAAATACCTTTTGAAGGTAAATGTAGGAGTAAAATTGCTTTTCAGTTTGAATTGCCTCAGACACTGAAAATTCAGGATTGTCACTGTAAAAAATTCAGGCTGCTTGTGCTTTAACCACCCTTCACCTTTCATTTTTAGATGAAGTACCAAAGCTGTGTAAAGTAATTGCACACAGAGATTTCACTTTTTTTTTTTTTCCTTCACTGAAGAGACATTACAACTTATTGTCCATCAAAAGTTTTAAATGTGGCCGTGATAGGATAGTTTGGGCCACTTTGTAAGTACGTGAAATATTTTATTAATTTCAGCTGAACTTGAATTCTAAATAGACTCCAAAATGTCATGTTAATAATAAAGCTGTCACTGTGTAAGTTGATACTCTAATTTCATTTATAAACACTCTGACTGTGCATTTGTCAGTAAAACATACTTAGCATGCAGGAGCTGCTGAAAATATCTTACACATAACCAAGGATTTGAAATTCCTAAAAATTTACCAGTATAAGTCCAACTGTACCCACTTTACTGATACATGATATATGTATAGCTGAGGGAAACACTGGAGAAGGTATAAATAATGGATCTTGATATAATTTATTTTTTTCCCTAAAAAATATAAGTCAGTAAATAATGTATATAATTTAATGGAATTCATGAATTTAAAATTATCTTGTCTGTATATAAGATATTAGCATCTGCCTAAAGAAACAAGGGATCTGGACAGGCACGGTATTATACATTTGTTGACCCAGCAAAATCTCTATTTCACCATTTCAGCAGAAGTCAGAATGAAATATAAAGGTTTCCCAACTGTTAGGCACAGCAAAGCCTTCGCTCTGGAAGGCTGAAATTTGTTCATGATGCTGAGCAATAATTTATCAATGCTGTCAGTAAATCCCAGTTTTCCACAGGCTCCGCTGGCCGTGGTCCTGTCAGGAGCCTCCCCCACAGGTACCTGGTGAGACCCCAGCCCAGAGGGGAGGCTCAGGTGTCTCTGTGCCTCCTCACACAGAGGAGGTGATGCCTTTTTGGGGCTACCTACAAACAGGAGCCAGACAGAATTAAGGGAATAAAACCGAGCTATATTTATTGAAGGGCCTTCCAGTAAATTTGGGGCAGACAAAGCCACCCAGGGGCTACACCCAAAAATGAACAACAGGTCATGGCTTTTCACCCTTTGATAAGTTTGGTCCTTTTCCATGTTGAGGGTTAATATTCCAATCACAGCTTCAGGTAATGAAGTCACTGACCCCAAGTTTGCTGCCCAAACTCCCTTTTGTTTCCATCTCTGGCCCTGGGGCAGTGAGGTGTCCTTGGTTCCCAGCCTGGAGAGGAATTGCTGTGTCTGCCCAAAGTGGGGGAGCAGCAGCTCACACTGTGTGTGGTGTTTAGAGTTATTTACTTAAGAGCTGCAGGATCACAAATACATGAAAATAGAAAAGCTCCAATCCTAAGGCATCAGAACCATGGCTCCCCATGCCCCTGGCAGTGCAAACAGAGCAGGTCTGGGGTGCCCCTGTCCCTGTCCTTCCTCAGGCACCTTCCTCTCCCCATCAGAGGGGCACAGAGCCAAGGAGCCCCAAGGGCATGGTGGGGGAGAGCACAGGAGGGTGGAAGGGCAGAGGGAGCAGGGAAGGTTCTTGAATGGCTGGGTTCCATAGCTCTGTAAAGAGAAAGTTGGGAAGAGAGATTTGAGACATCAAGATATGAAACATCTAAGGTACCACAGGTATGGTGTGTTAGCAAATAGTTTGGCAGGAAATCAATATTAAATGTCTGTTGAAGATGTAGCACCTTGGCTGAAAAATCTCAGCAAGGGCTCCCATCACAGATCTAAAACCTAACTTCTGGTTTTGCTTTGTGAGTGTGCAGCCATCATGATAAAATCAGACAGGGTAAAAACAGGGCTTGCACACCAGATGTGTCCTTTAATAAGGACAGAGCACCTCTCCCAGCAATGCCCACGTGTAACACCAGCCTGGATGCAGCACCAGGAGGCACTGGAGCATTTCAGAGGGCAAATATCACTCTGTAAAGTCAGCAGCAGAGATCAGAAGTACAGTTTGGTGTCTTCTCTGAATTGAAGGGTTATCTTTATTACAGAGTGGGTGGTGGGGGGCTGCTGCATGTAGAGATTTGTCCCTACAATCGTTGTGCCTTTTAGACAATCTTCCTGTCACTGGGCTGTTTCTAGGCTGTCTCTGTGCCACTTAGAGAAGCTGGACTGTCACAACACTCCTGGCTGCCACTGTCGAGCTGGTGGAGGAGAAGTGGCTTAAGTACTGCTGATGAGTGTTATCTGTAATTTACCAAGAAAAGCAGAAATTTTCAGGGTTAAAATTCTGCCCTCTCATATATTTTCTGGGTGCTATTTTATTTTTAATGTACTCTTACAAGGTTGCTTTGAAGTCATTTCACATAAAAGAGCCTCCAGCCCTACATCTCACAAAAAGCACGTGGGCCTCATTTAATATTTCTTTTTATTCCTCTGACTCGAGTGTGATCTCTGTTCCTCTCTCACTGATGGAGCTGGCACTTTATCTTCATCCAAATTTATTCTTGTTCTAATTCAACAGAACACACAGCAGAACAGATTTCCAAAGTGGAATAACAGCCACTTAAATATTGTTTAAGCCTACCACATACAGAGGCAGCAATTTCAATTCCTTCTGAATTATGTTACCTCTTCAACAAGCACGATTATTCTTCCTTTTTAAGACACCATCTAAGTCACAGCATGTCAGCTATAGGCCAGAGGTATTTTTATGTGATCATTGCTACCACCTTTTCTGTTGGAGTGATTTTTTCATCTGCAGGTTGAGGGATGGGTTTTGGTTTTTTTCAAGCAGAAAATGGAGTGGTTCTGCTTGGAGCATGAGCTACTGAGTGGGGAACTTCCCCTGCTCAATAACTATGGAATTTAGCTCTCTGGATCCAGTGCTTCCCAGACCACAGAATTCTCAGATCATGTGTATTCCTGCACTTATTTTCATCAGGACGAAATGCAGAGATCAGCAGAAATGCATTTATTGCTCACTTTCTTAGAAATACTACTCAGCCTGCAGAAAGAAAAGGCTTTGAAATGTATAACTGTCCTGAAATTTTGGGTCAGGTGGGAATTGTTACCTTTTCCCATCTACCTCTCTATGAACAGATCTGTAGGTCAGCTAAAGTGCAATTGGATTAAAAGCTGGGATGTCTTTTTCTCATTAGCCAGTACATGGAGTAGCAAAAAGGTCTTCATTACACAGATTCATCTGTGGGAAATAACTTTGCAAGAAACTTTTTTGTTAAAGTCTGCCTTTCCTTTCTTCACCAAGCAGCTTCCTAGAAAGTAAAAGAATAACATTATTAAGGCAAAGTGTGTCCTGGATCAATCAAAAATGATTCTTTGTCATCTAGGTGGTATTTCTTGGTGTGCTTTTGGCTAGGAAGGGTGCTTTTTTTAACTTTTGAAACAAAAAAAAGATCAAAAAAAGAGAGCTCCCCACCAAATTTTAGTCGTGCAATAATACTTAGTTCAATTATCCTAACGTTTTTATTCCCAAACTTTAAAAATGATAAGTATAAGAGATATCTTCATTTTATAAGGATATTCTGCATGAGATGCCTGTCAAAGCAAAGTCACATATAAACCTGGAGTAGTCTGGCCTTCAACCTCTGATTTAGTACAAAGAAGAGAATCACAAATGGTCACAGAGTTCATAAATTAGCAGCAGCGGTGCTGTCACAATTGTGCCATGACTATGACATGTCATTTCCTGCCTGTGATTAACTGTGCTTTACCAGAAACCCATTTTTTAGTGGAACAAAATGGGAGAATTAGGTTTCCTTTATATTTCACTTAGTTCATTGTGACCGTAGACTTCAGCCCGTGCCATCCAAATTGGTTAAATGTTAAAGCAATTTGGCCTCTTTTCAGCTCCAATTCCTACTCTCAGCACCTGAAGACCGTGAACTCTGTCTTTGTAAAGGGTAAACTGGGTTTTATTTTCTGTTATGTAAGCTAATTTGTGAGGGGTTCTCATAATGTCATGTCTGCAAGGAGATGGCAACGAGTGTCTTAAAGTTCAGGCCAAACACGGGGATTTGCTGTTCGTGTTGGAGGATTAATTAGCACTAACTCAGATCTTTTCCAAATGTCCACAATCTACAATTCAGAAAACCAAAAGTCTCATCTACAAGTGATCTGAGACCTTAGACAAATTCCACCAGAAGTGTATTCAGAGCAGGCATTGGGATTCCTCTGTTGAATCTCTGGCTGTTCCATTGATTCATTATTTTTTTACTTAGCCTTTCATTCTTTCTCCATTAGTGGCTGTCATATTGCTTACATTTTTATGGGGGCACGACACCTAATTATTACATTTGGCAAACTCTGACATAGCCAGATTCTTTTAATAAATAATAAGGTGTTATTGAATGAAAGCATTTCCCATTTTGGGCAGACACAACAATTCCTCTCCAGGCTGGGAACCAAGGACAGCTCACTGCCTCAAGAAATGGAAACAAGAGTGAGTTTGGGGGAGCAAATTTGGGGTAAATGACTTCATTACCTGAAGCTGTAATTGGAAGATTAACCTCCAACATGCAAATGGACCAAACTTATAAAAGGGTGAAAACCTGTGGTCCATTTTTGGGTGTAGCCCCTGGGTGGCTTTGTCTGCCCCAAATGTTCCTGAAAGCCCTTCAATAAATAGAACTGCTTTTTATTCTCTTAATTCTGTCTGGCCTCTGTCTTTAGGTATCCCCAAAAAGGCATCACAGGAGCCACCACTGCTGTGCCAGAGCTCAGGGCTCATCTCCAGCCCCCCATCAGCTGGGACCTACCATGTGCTTGTGTATTCCTGCTGATTATATCTTAATGAATGGCAGCTGTCATACACAGGATAGCAAAAACATTAATTAAGTTTTTGATAATTTTCATGAGTCTGGCCCCGCAATAACAAAATACTGCTGCCTTAGTTATTTCTTGTTAATTGCCCCTGGCTTGCAGGTGAGTGCACAGTGGATTTGCTGTACATGTGCATTGGCAAGCTGTGCTGGGGTTTATATGAGCTCAGTGAAACAAGTAAACTGTAACACATGCAAAAAAAATTAAAATTTCAAACAGAAGAAGATAAATTTAGGGGGTTCCTCTGGTTTTTGAAAGCACCAATCACAGTGGTGTTTGAACACATAGCAGATCTGTGCTTTTGGAGAGTTCAGATGCAGCTTTACCAGCCCTTTGAGAATTAATTTTGTGTCTTTCAAATTATTCCATATGTAATCTATAGATTCCCATTTCTGGTTAAATATTTTATTCCAGTAGCTTGCACTGAAAACAAAAAAACTGCAATATTGAGGAGAAAGGGAGAAAAAGCCACTCCTGCTCTCTGTGCTCAAATCTGGAGAATAAAGCAGGAGCCTTAATCAAATGGAAATATCCTCTGGTGTTCATAACAGCCTGGCACTGGCTGTGAGTTCCCTTCTGAGCTTTGGAAATGAGAGTCAGGAGTTCAGTGGAGTATTGTAAACTGCATCAGCTGGGGATTTATAAAGGGAATATATGGCCAAAGGATTCTCCTTCAGGGCTTCAGCTGCTCAGGAAATGTGCAGCCCCATGGAATGCAGAGCAGAGAAATGTTCAGGAACTCCTAAGTTTTGTTAAAATGGAAAAGAAAAATATTTCAAGGGCAAGCTGAACTGTGGCTTTTTTCTGGATATTTCTGGAAGAATGGCATATAATAACAAATAAGCTCTGTAATGATGGCCGTTAGAAAAGTGTGGATCAAATGGTTAAGCGGTTCTGCCATTGTTTACAAATCTCTGGACTTCTTTTTTATTATCTGAATAATACCTCTGCAATCCTGTAACCCAGAGATAAATCCCTGCCCATGGTAAGAAAGCTGAGGAAATCTCATTGTCCTGAACATTTTAAAACTAGTTTGGATGGAAGGGGAAAAATCAAATCCAGGCAAAACAAGAGTAGCTCTCAGCAGAACTTGTTCTGTGTTTCCTCCCACCTGACTTAAACCAGAAGTACATTTTAAAAAGAAGCTTATATTAATTGCAGATTATTTTAAAGTATGAGGTTTTTGGGGACTCAGATAGTTTTAAAAGGATGTGAGATGAGTCTGAAAAGTTAGTATGAAGAGATATTTTAGCACATGGTTCATCCCACCTACCTCAGGCTGTGGGCTACCAGGGATGGAATAATCCTGCTCTCCTCTTCCCATGGCCTTGTGGTTGCTTTGGTTTCAAGCAATTCTTTAGTCTTAAGTACCTGTTCTACTTAAATCTACCTCTGTTTTAAATCTACTTTTCTTTTAGCATTCAGAGTCCAATTTATTTTGTATTAAGTTACCTGAAAGCCTCACTTGTGCCCATAAATAAAATAAATTAAAACAGAATCCAAGTTTTAAGTCTGCTTCCTGGCAGTTACTCACTACATGGAAGGCAATGTAATTAATTACTCAGTTTCTTAAGAGACTTGTAATGCTGGATATCTTGATACAGCTAAACTGGAAAAGCAATATTTGAATTTCTGTCGTTATTGCTGGCATTCTCTCTATAAAAAATCCATACTATAATTATTTATAGTGTTTAGCCATGGTTAAGGGGTGATTGCAGATCTGGATTTACAGATAGCAATCCTTTCATCACCCAGCTGTGTGTTTCAGGAGCACAGGGTTTGGAGGCTGTGATAGTTGCCATGGCACCCACATGTGTACCAGGAAGATTGTCAGGAAAGGTGATTTATGTTCACAACAAACCGAATTTTAAAAAAAAGTGATCAAAGGTGAGTGGTACATTTTAAACTGTGTTCCTTAGAAATAGAATCTTTTTTTTTTTCTTTTTGGAGTGAGGCCAAAGCTGTGATTCTCCACACCAAAAAAATGCTGATGTGGAGGTGGAATGGCTTGGGCATGTCCTGGGGTGATGCTGTTGCTCCCCTGCTTTTTCCTGCTCCAGGACACTCAGAGTGCCAGTGCCACAGCCATTCCAGGTAAAATTTAATTGCACAAGGGATAAATGAAGGTTGCTAACAGCTCTCCTCAAAAATTCACCCTTTATTGGTGAATACCCATTTATTGGTGTGGCCACTGGCCCAGCAGTCACGAATCACACTTTGGATTCCCACCCTGTCTGTGTGGCTGAGGCTGAGTGCTTTGGAAGGAGTCAGTGCTCATTTCCTGGAGAGGGATGGGCAGAGCCAGCTCTTCATCCTCAGCTTTGCCCTTCCTGGGCTGAGGGGAGGCAGCTGGAAGTGCCCCCAGCCCTGGCATTCCCTGCTGGATGTGCCAGCCTGGGATGTGCCAGCAGGGAGAGGTGAAACCCAAACCCAGAGGCTGCAGAGGGAGCAGGGAGCCTCCTCCTTCCCCTAAACACCAACTTTTCCTCTTGTCTTGAAGCTTGCATTCATTCTTCCTTCCAGTTAAGGGAGGTGACCACTTAATTCCAGCTAATTAGGGAGATTTTAAGATCTATTCTCCACTGTACATGGCAGATCAGCTCCTTACCTTTGCTGTGAACTCACATGGATTAATCGCTCCTCCTGCACAGTTTAATTACTTCCCTTCAACTCTTATTTACTTTTGACTTCTAATTGACTTTATGAATGCCTTTATTTGTATTGTGTGACTCTTTAAGGAGAAACTGGCAATATTGTGATTTTTTTTTTCAGTAAAAAATACAAAATACCTACAGGAAACGTTGCTACTATGTGGATAAACTTGTTTTCTAAGAGATTATAATGTGGAGGACTTAAAAAATTTTTATATGTAGGCCAAAGGCTTTTGTACTCACCATTTTCTAATTTTTCTGAGTTGCTGATGCTCAGTTCTAGTTAGCAGTTTTCCCCTTTTGTTTTGATGCCATTTGATCAGGATCTGTTTTCTGATCATCTGGCAAGACTTTCATTTCGAAAAGAGGCTTCCACCTGTGGGGATTGAGATTAAACCCTCAAAACATGAATCCTGAAGATGCAAAAATCATGAATGCAGCTCTATAAAATGTTCTCTAAGTGTGACATCATGCTTGATCTTTGGATTTCATTTTCTGAGTCCTCTGGCTGCTCAGTTTATTGTCCCTATGGCATTGTAATGATGCAAAGTTGATTTTGTCTCTGATAAATATATTATTAATCCATCAACAATAAAAAATTACTGTATATCTTTTTTTAATTTTAACTTGCTGTCTTTAGTTCTGAAGTGGAAAGGTTGGTAGGTTGTTTTTTTTTTCTTTTATTCAATTTCTTGTCTGTCTGCAACCATTTTCTCATTCAGTTTGACACTCAATTTATGCAGTGTCCATCTCCTACCCTGAAGAGCAAGAGTCTTCTACTTAATAAGAAATACTTATTGGCACATAGCTTTGATTCATAAAGAGAATGTTTCCTTGAGAGAGTAATTGGTTTGGGATTTTTTTATTTTTCCTGCTTACCAAAGGAGCTTCTCAAGTTCTTTTACAGAATCCTTAATATTATTGTTTTTCTTCCTTGAATGTGAATAAGTGCTGCAGTCTGGAGGAAAACTGACTCCTAACTTATCTCTCTTTCTTCAAATCAAAAAATGGCTTTTAAAAAATTGTGAGTTATAACTCTGTTTTCAGAAAAAAAAAAGGAAAAATCTATATTATTGAGTCCTGTAAACAAGATGATCCCTGTGACTGCAAACTGTGTTGGTTCAAAGGCAGCCAGGTCCCCTTGGCCCTTTGGAGAACAAGTCAGCTTAGAACAACATCTAATAATGCAATAGAGTTAGAGGTCAAATTTGTTGGGTTTACAGTGAGGAAATATTTTAAAGGCTGATGTGCTGATGGTCTGTCAACATTAGGAGTGAAGTGGGAATCAGGTAGACAAATCTAGTGGGTATTTGTCTAATTAGCAGTGACCTGTATTAAAGCAGAGCTGCCTGAATTAAATTAGATATTGCTCATCTGGTACTAACTTTCTTTATATCTGAGAATCTGGCAAATCTCATCTAGAATGCTAATTCTATCCTTCTCTCTTTTCCTCTGAGGTATCTTTTCATTTAATAATGAGTTCCTTCATTGTTTTTAAATTTAGAACAGAGCCCCCTTTTTTGGGGGGGGGGTTGGGGAGTACCTTTTAATTTCTGCACTGAAATATGCAAATAGTTCTTTTGAGGGAAAGCAGTAGGAGAGGTGGGTGCTTCAGGCAGTATCAAATCTGTTGCCTTCAAACACAAAAATAAAATATTGAGCATCAAGGTAGCACCTGAAAACTTCTCTGTGCCAGAAGGTTTTTAAAAAATAATCTCCAGCATTTAGCATGTTGATGTTTTAAACCTAAACCTCTTTTTTGGGGAGTTCTGTGCTGCCACTGCCCATCCCTCCTTTCTCTCTTGGGGTTAATAACCTCCCTTTGTTTGGATAAATCTGAATTTCCTTGACCACCCAAAGTTTGAGCAGCTTCAGGCTCAGCTTTGAAGAAAGTTGAGGCGGTGCAGAGTGGCTGCTGTTCATCTGAACTCTGCCAAGATGCCTTGATAAACTGGCAAGGAAATTAATATACAAGGGTAGAAGGGATTACAGACAGAGATAGAGGGATTAGGCTGTGCACTAGCAGCAAGACTTGCTGTAAAACTGTTGCTTCAGGCTTTTGTTTATTATTTGGAGAAATTCTATTTAAATGCAGATTAGATTTTGTACCTAGAAGTACAACTTGGTCTTTGTTTAGAAACTCCACAAAGAAGAATGAAGGCAGGGCTCTTGTTTTCATTTCTGGGTGAACTTTGACAGTCACGTTGCTTATCCTGTTATCTGGATTAGATATGCAAGCTCTGCATACAGGAGTTTGAGCAGTTTGTTTAGAGACCCGGCTTTAATTAATCAGAGTAAGATTACCAAATTGCCTTGGGATGAAAAACTGCTCCTGAGAAGTTGTAATTGGCTGCTGACTAAACAGAAGGGCCCAGCTCTGCACTGGTTTGGGAGGGGGAGAGGAGGGCAGAGGCAGCAGGGAAAAAAGGCAAAGAAGAAGCAATCAGTGAATTAGACAATTAGATTTTGTGACCTGAAATCTTTTCATTCTGTATGCAGCTCATTTTGTTTGTATTCTGTAATCAATCACCTTGTGAAATGACATTGTGTCTTCCTTAGAAGTAAAAATGAAATTAAAATGGTGCTTAAGCAGTGCTGATGGGTTTATGAAAAGTAGTCTGAAAAGTTTTACCTTTAAATAGACTCCTAAATAATCAAAAATTATTCTTTTGCATAGTGCAAAAAAATTTTTTTAATCAAAACATCAGTAAATTATAGCTAAGGAAATATCCCAATCACTTCCCATGGGTTTATTTTTAATCTTTTATCCATTCTTCTTCCATCTTGTCAGCACCTCTCCAGCAATCCTTACTGGTCCTCTCAAAATTATGATAAATTGATAATTAGCATAAAGAAGACAACTTTCTGTTAATCATCTCATTTTTCTGTACAAAAAACCTCCCAACCCACATGCCATACTAAAATCACTGATTTTAAGGGATATTTTCATTTCACCTATTTCTTCCTCCCCAGTATAATTTGTGGTTTATCCACCAAGTTTCAGGACAGAAAATCTACACAATGATTGGCAGGAACTGTCACTGGGATTCATGTACAGAAGCAGAACTGAAATATTTTTCAGGATTTGAGATTTTGACCCAATTTGAGACAAGCATGGGTAACTTGAATTTTTATAAATAAATATATATATAAATAGAAGGATGACTCTTGGGTTTTTTTGCCTAATATATCAGATGGCAGCCAGATTTGGCTGACTGGAAATCAAGAGTGTGGTCTGAGCAGATTTATTTCACCAGCCATAGAACATGTTCAGTGATTTTATATTGATCATTTAGCTTGGAAATAACAAGCCAATGTAATGCATTTAATGTGGTGTTATGGTCATGGTGAACCATTTGGCAAGGTAATATTTTAGTACTATCAGGTTCATAAGAGCTTGTCTTTTGAGAATATAATGAACATTTCTCCATGTATAGTCCAGCTTTGTGGAGAAAATATGAAGAACAAGTCTTTGCTTAAAGGAGGTTGTTGAGACTTTTTGCCTCATGACCTTTTAGTTCCCCTGTGGCTTTTTTTCTCCTTTCTTTATTTCTTTTTGATGGACAAGATAAAAGAGTAACTAAAATGAAATTATAAAAATATTCTTCAGAAGGTAAAGAACCCTGGACCAATAATTTACAAGGGGTAACATATTCTTGAGAGCTCACACACTCCATTCAAAGTATCACAGCTATTTAAAAAAATCTGAATTTATACAATTTTTTTTCTGTGCTGCCCCTTCAGAGAGCCAATTGTTTTCCTTCATCCATTTTTGGGTAATATGATAAGCTGTGCATAAAATAAGTGAGAAGATAAAAGTATCTGTGATGAACAATGCCTGTCTGGTGAGGGACAGAATTTGCCATACATGCCAGAGGAGAAAGCACTGAATCCCAGAGTGAGCAGTATGGGATTGTCACATTGTCACTGTCACATTCTGTATCATACACACCAGTGGACTGAAAGGGAATTATTAGAACAGCTTATTTACCTTTAATGCATCATTTCACAGTCACTTGTACTCTTAAGCACTATCAGATATTTATGTTCTTTTTGAGAGTTTCTTGCAGCACCCTATTAATTGACTGGAATACAGCAATTACCAGCTTTGATTTGAATATGTGATTTAATCTTTGTGCCGTGGCCAATCTTTTTTTAATACTTATTTTCATTTTTTGGCATTTTTTATTTACCATTTCAGGCAGGCTGGCAGGACCAGCAAAAGTTATAAGCTCTAACTTAGTTGTGTTTTAGTTGTGAACATTTTCTAATAGATTTTTTTGTTGGTTTTTTGGACTGGAAAGAGAAGGCTGCATTCAGGATGCTTGCTGTGAGCTGAGGAACTTCTGAAGTAACTGTATCTAAAAATCTTTGGACAAATGGCCTTTCTAGTGGGTACTTGGAGTCCAAATTAGAAAATGCAGTTTGCTGAGCTGCCCTGTGGGGTGGACAGCACCTTGTTACTTGTGAAGATGGAACCTCATAATGAAAAGCCTGGCATTAAAACCTGATGGACCAGAACTCCTTTGGAGTGCACCTGGCTTTCCCCTCTTCCCTTTTCTCTTTCATGAAAGGATAGATATTAATATCTGCTTTTTTCCCCCTCTTTTCTCTGGAACATGAGAATATGACCACTCACTTCAGAGCTCTTACTCTTCAAGTTGTCACAAGTACAGGGGCCAAGTGCCAAGCTCTTTTGTTGGGAGTTGGACACCCCTTCTTCTCCTCCTGCTTCGGAGCTGTCCTCAAGCCCATTTACACCCTCTGCTACGTAATGATATTGATCTAATCTCTACTCTCATGAAATGCCAAGCCCTAACCCATTTTCATGTGCTTCTTAGTTCCTCTGAAGGGTCTTTCTTGTGAAAAGGGGTGTGAGCTGGTCCAGGGAAATTTGAGTAACGTGGCAAAGAGACTTGAAAAGTCATCATACAGGAGGAGCAGGTACATTTGTTTGTAAGTTACAATTTATGAAAGCTATGCTCTAGATGAATATACTTATGGGAGTTGCTGCTCTCAAAAGTATTTCCTGCTTTCTTCTGCTTTTGTCTCATTCTGCAGATTCTTTGATTCTTTTCTGCCAAGGTTGGGATTAAATCTCGAGACAGAATTTCTTGTTGCGACTCAGATGTTTATTAGTTCTTATCTCTGTTACAGTCTCACAAACCCTTCACTAAAAACTAAAAATGGAGTCCCATCTATCTCTACAAGGCCTTTTAAGGATAAACTGTCCAATTGTCCAAGAAATGTCACCTAAATTATTTTTACTTTTAACCCAATAACCAACCACCCATGGCCCACAATGGGGACTTTCTTATCCAATTACACAAAACTACCCAAACCCATGGAGGAGAGGGAGAAGAAGAAGGTGAAGCAGAAGGTGAAGTGTGTGATATCACACTTTTCAATTCAAACTCCACACCCACAATCCCAGCTCTATCATTCCATTTGGAAGCCTTCTCCATGGCCTCAGGTCAAACACAGTTTTCTCCTGGGGGTCAGTGCCTGCCAGCAAAGTCAAAAATTCTCAGCAACCAGGGTTCCAACACCTTTCCCCTCTCTTTGTTCTCAGTCTCTGTACTTGGAAAGGAGATGGAAGCTGCAGCCTGTCTGTGGAGCTTAGGGGGAAAAGGGCACAACCCATGGCAGGGACACAGAGGGGAAAAAGGCTGCAGAACCAACCACTCATCAGCCAGGGGTAATAACAGCACAGTTCTGAGAAACACTGATGGAAGTGCACGTGTCTCATTGCACAAGGGCCAATCTATTTTTACTTACATCAAATAATGAGATTTTACAGTGGGAACAGTTGTAGCTGCAGTCCAGTCCGTTTTAAAAATGAATTAAAGTTTGATTCCGAGAAGCACTTTGAGGAATTTCTAGAATTGGTTTGCCACGTAAAATTTTATGAAATCGTTACATTTTATTGCATTACAGTTAGTGCTAAATTTTAAGATAGATCTTTTGGAAAGTTTTGGCACCGTAAGAAATCATCAAAGCACATAAAATTATCTGATTTTTAGTGGTTTATTAAAATAATGAACTCTCCATCATTGGGAGACTATTTTAAGTGTATTCACAATTTTTTGTGGTTCTATTTGGCTAGATTTAGTAATGACAATGCAAGACAGCTCTTTGATATTCCTATATTTTGTTGCACATTTTGAAATGGGTAACACAGCTCTTTGGTGGAGGAAGAAAACTGAATTTTTGCTGTTATGTTTAGTCATTTGGGTTTCTTTGAGTGCCAAGGACATCATCCCTTTCTCCAACAGGTATGTTTTGAAAAAATATAATATAACATAATAAATATAACATGGTATAATATAACATAATAAATATAATAAATATAATTAACATAATAATTAATATAATATATAATAATATAATATAATATTCAGTGTTCAAGGGTGTAAAGATCTGGTTTAAGCTATCTCAAATTGGGCACCCAGATATAATTAATAATGGAGGCTGCTAAGTTTTGCTCAGTTTTTTAATTCCTGAGTTTCCCAGATGCAAATGGCCTCAATAAAACAAATAATGCAGGTGGGGTATTATTCATGTTCATGAAGCTTTTGACTGTGCTGTGAAAACAACAGAGAACATGAGGAAATGAATAAATCTGCATTCAACATGAGGCTTTGAAAGTATTAATTAAAAAGGTGTATGGCCACATGCTGATTAGAGTAGATAAAGAGAAATAGTGAATAACTACTTACTCTCTGAATTGGGCCCAAGGGTCCTATAAGAAAAATAGTATATGATGATTTAATTAAAGTTTGCATCAAAACACATTTACACAAGGGAGCTGAGTTAATACTGCAGAGTTTGCACTTTCCAACTCTCCAGTGCTTCCCTGGGAAATGTTGGATCCCTTTCAGTGCAGAGGTTCTTCCCTGGGACATCAGGTACTGATCAGACACTTGCTATATTCACCTCACCGAAGGCCTTAGATTCAAAGCATTCATAGAATAAAAAAGTATTTGAATCAGAAAAAAAAATCCAAATATCGATAGCAGCACATTTGGGAGCACAATTCAGTTGGGTTCTGGAATATTATAGAAGAAAGGGGGAAAAGGGAGCTGGGATGTTCTGAAGGAGCCAGCCAGACAAGCTACAGATTTGCAAATTTAGCACTGATATTAATTATTATATCAGTATGTAAGATCCTCTGTAAAATATCTAGGCAGAGCCGAGTGAGTTTTTTATTTCCTGGACAGGTCTGGACTACTCACTGGCTTTTTTCCCCTCTTTTTCCCTGGAGAAATTTGGTTACTCAAGTCCTGAAGTGACATGTTGACTCAGTGTAACATGAGCAGGAGCAGGGAAAGGGCTCTGGTGTGTACAGAGTTAGGAGACAAGTCCATGAAGGGGTGGATAAATGGAGTGACAGCCTGATAGAGATGGGGCCATGTCCAGGAGGGGGAATTCTCCCTGTGCTGAGTCTGGGGACAAAGCAACAACTGGCTGAAATAATAATAGTTAGAACATTGACTATGATTCTGTGATCAATTGTTCATTTCAAGTGTTTCTGGGCTTTAGAGTAAATCTCCAAACCTCTGTTACGATCACAGTGGTGCCACATTCACGACAGCATCTCAGTGCTTTCCAATTCCCCTGGATAATGGACCTATAACTACAAAATGTGTTTGATTTTTCCAATTGTAACAGCCCTGAAACACATTATAAATGCTGTTATATCCAGTTGCTTCTGTAATTCAGATGATGTACAGACACATAGCAAGTGTGGTGTAACAGAGGAGCAGATCAGCCCAAACCCACTGTAATCACGGGGATGATGGCAATAAATAGCAAATTAAATAAATTTAATTGAATTGCTGCAGCCCTCAGCGAGGCTCTGGGTGTGCTGATGAGCAGCTTGTGGCCCCAGAGCCTGGGGACCATTTCTGCAGAGCTCTGGGTGTCCCTGGCACTCCCTGTGCCCCTCTGTCCCGAGGTCTGGGTGTGCAAGCCAGGGCCAGCAGAGCCCTAAGGATCATTTCTGCCTCAGGGCAGCACAAAGGGTAAGAGAAATTACCTGTGAATGTGAAAATGAAAAAAATACTCAGTGTCAGGAACCTCCCTATTTGGGGAGTTGGAGTCAGGGGTTTATCATTTGTTTCTTTTCCCTCCAAGAGTTTCATGTCCTTTTCTGCAGAAGTTCTGCCATCATTCCAGTTTCATCTCCCAGCATTCCAACAGCCCAGTCAGTGGGAGGCTTTTTCCCAGCCATGATAAATTATTCTCTGTCAGAATCCAAATCTGCCTTTTCAAGTCTGATCATTTGTGATGAATTTATTCTGTTAACATGGGCTTGAATAGAAGCAATAGAGGATAATAAATTAACTTTGAGCATGTTAGTGACATCTCTAGACTATGGGTGAATTAAGGAATAAATAGATTAAATAGGTTCAATAACAGGCTGGTGAACACTTAGTCAGCAATTGACTGGTAGCTTTTTATTTAGGTCCTTTTATATCCTATGGTTAATTAAAAAACTTAGAAAGATTTAAAGCAGCCCTTTGGAGCACAGACTGAGCTCCAACTCATCCTGCCATCCGCAGGAACTGTAGGAAGGTGGTTGTGAAATGCAGTTTGCTGAAGCTCAGGGAACATCAGCTTCAGAAATTCAGGTTTGGACCCTCTCAGAAAGAAATCTGCACCAAAAGTGGTGACAGCTTTCTATATGGCATCTGCCAGAGCAGCACTTAGCCCAGACTTAAAATATCTTTTCTGTAGAACTTAAGAAAAAAATAAACATAAATGATGGGAATTTGTGGGTTTGCTCTTATGAACTAGGGATTAGGTTAGTTCAAGGACTTTCACTCCCAGCAAGAACTGCTGTGATTTGTTTGGTGACACACAAACCTTCAATGTGTGTCTGCCCCGACCAGGAGTTCAAAACTGGTTTGAAACTTAGACTTTCAAAAGAGCTGGATGCTGAGTTTAGTGACTTTGTAAGAACTGATTTTTCTTAAATCTCATCCTAAAGGAGCCTCTGTCCTTTGCAGTAGAGAAATGGCTGATTGAGGCTCATATACTAAAGGAAGTGACAAGTTCTCTGACAAGTCTGATTGCTAGTTTTTAACCTTGTTAAATAATATATGTTAGGCTTTTATTAGCCTTGGCATACTCATGCCAAAGCTTATCAAACAGGAATGAACATTACCTTTTTTGCAAAAACTATGGTTCAATGTATAAAAATATGAATATAAGGAGGGCTGAGTCAAAACTTGACACCTACTCTCTGAAATTTGAAGGTCAATAAATTTATATCTCTCCTCAGAATCCTCACATAGACACACACAGACAGTGTGTGGTTACAAGAAGGTGTTTATATAATTGAGTTTATAAAAGCATAACTTAAAGATCAACCAATGCGTTTATTTCCATTTAAAAATATCTCCATCTTTGAAGTAATGAAGTTTAATTTCATGAATAATTGGATACCTCATGAAGTTTAGCTTAATACCCCCACAGTTTTATATTTGTTATGCTCCAATTAAATAATAATAATAATAATAATAATAATAATAATAATAATAATAATAATAATAATAATGAAAATCACTACCCTGTTTTCAGGCATGATGGTTACAGGCACAGAACCTTTCCTGACAGCTGTTGCAATGGGCTGACAAGATGCTGTCAGGAGCTGCTCACTTCCATTCTCTTGGCTGATCTTACTGACACAAAAATCTTCCAGGATAATCACAGCCATCGCTGTTTCCTAACAATGTCTTTTTAAAATTATCCATGCTAGGAGAAAATGTTCTGTAAAGAATTGTGTCGAGCGTTGATCTGGCCTAAATTATTCCCATCACTTGTCAATTGTCCAGGGACTGATAGAATCATCTATTTTAAAAAAACCCTACAAGTTTAGTAATGCTTCTAGCTAAAAGTCTAGTATTTTTATATTTTAATTGGAAATTACTTTGAAGAATACCTTTTTATATTTATAGTTATATTTAAAGTTATAGTTATAGTCATTTATATATCTCGATTTCATCTTTATCTTTATATATATTTGTCATAGATATGCCAAATATATATTATATTTTTATATATATTTGGCATATGTATGCACGCCAAAGAATGTAATAGCTGGAGAAGGTTCATCTGATTGAGATGAGGAACTTCCAATCAAAGAGCAAAACTTCAGTGGAGGACCTGGTAACGAGGGAATGGTCAAGAGCTGGTAACTGTGACAGTATTGCCTCATCAGGATGCTGCCCAAATTTCTGAAGGTGCCAGCAATACCTACAAAGGCCCAATTAGGAAGTTGGAGCCATCCCAGTCAGTGATTTTGGACTCTCAGGTAAATGATGGAAACTGTGGATTTCAGGAATCTGAAATTTTCCTTTTTCTTGTTCAAATGTCTGCTCGGAATGAGGCTCTGAGCTAATGTGCAGAGATTGCTCCAAATCACTCAGAGCCACACTCCAATGCCTGACTGGAGCACAATGAAGTTTGGATTATGCTGTTTTAAATTATCACCCATTTGAAGTCATTTTCTTTATAAAACAAGATTAAAATGACTGTAATTCAAAACATTTTACCTCAAATTGATGTGAAAATTGTAGTGTTCATATTATTTCCATTTTTCAATTTGACAAAACATTTCACTCCACATACAAGCTTTTCTGTGTTGTCACTATCTTAACAGTGAAAATATGAATTTTACTCTGTGCACTTGACTCTTTCCTGATGTGTCTTACTTCTTAACACTACTTATTTAAGTTTTTGAAAGCATGTCTTTCTATAGATTGTTGTGGTACCTGGGGAAACTACAAACAGATTTAGGAGGTTTGCTTACCTCCTTTCTAACCCACACAGTAACAGTTTATAACTTCATATTGTTAAGTTTGTTCTCTGGTTTTCTTACATGCCTGATGCTTAGATTGCTGCTGATGAAGGAGCAAAGCAAGGGAGAAATTTAAGCTCTAGCTTAATGGAGTTGAAACTCAGATTATTTACCTGAAACTTCCTTTCATTTGCTTTCATATTAATACGATAGGAGAAATTTCTCTGCATGATTTTTTCCTCAAAATTTAATGTCTCTGAATAGAATCATATGGGTAAAGAATATTCTTTTTCTCAGAAGTTTAATTCATAGACAGGGAGTATTATCAGTCATACTTTTTAAAAATAGAGTAAATTCTGAGTAACTTATTTGAGTTCCCAATGAAAAAGGGTATATGTGTCGTCTAAGAAAGAGTTCTTCTTGTAGAGTTCTTGAGCAAGCAAAGAACAGAACAACCCTGAAAAGCATTTGAAAATTGAGTGACTTGCAGAAGTCCTTGTCTAAACAGTTGCCAGTGAGATTTACAACTGCAAAGTTCCCGGCCTAAAAATACAATTGCATTTATTTTTAAATCACACTGTGCTCGACCATAAGTGCAGCAGAATGCCAAACCTTATCACTTAAAGTAATAGCAAGGCACATGTCAGCTCTCAGACCCTCAGACCCTGCAGAGGGGCTGTTTCTGTGTGCTCAATCTGCAGAGGATAATTCATTCCTTACTAGGGGGTATGATTTCAAGAGCTGAAAGCTTGAACTAGTACATATGTATAGGGTAGATTTAAAGTGATTATGGAAATGTCACCGCAGGGCAATGCATTATTAGCAGGCCCTCATATGTTGTATGCTGTCCCCTTATGTTTGCTGATAATTAAAAAGCAGATTGGGATGTCGTGGTGAGAATGAGTGCAAAATGTCCCTTTTATCATTTGCAATAAATATGAAATAGTGGTCTTGCTGTATCCTTCAGTGATTGTTCTATTTGTGTTGGTGACAAATGACATCTTTCTCCTTGTAATGTGCCTGCAGGGTTAAATGACTTTATTATTATTAATGAGTCATTGCTCCAGCTGCCCAGAAATACAGGGAGTAGGAAACATAAGAGATTTAGACCTAAGTAATTACAAATGTAATTATTACCTTTCAAATTTCATTTTCACGGCAATCACAAGGATGTTAATCAAACATGGCCCTTCCCATGTGTTCACACTTTTTGGAGCCTTTGTCAAAGGGATGAGCGGCTCCGTGGGTCCACTGAGGGTAGTTGGTGGCAGATTGACAAAGTGGTCTTGACAGAAAACTGCTGTGAAAAATTGGATGGAAGCTGCTGTGTAGCCATCAAGGAGGGCTGTGCTCGAGAGGGTTCTCCAAGAGGAAAACCCTCCTGAGCTGCAGCCATATGGAGGAGAGTGTCCTCTTGGGGAGGTGGAACGGTGCAGTTTTACTCCTCCAGCCCGTCCTTCCTCAAGGTTGTTGCTTGTCATGAAGGGATCTAAAAAACACAGCAGAGCCAGCCTGCTGCTTTAGGGGAATTAAAAAACGTGGCCTCTTACCCTGAGATATTTATCCTCATCACTCATAATTAGGGATTTTTAAGTTTTGAGGTGGAGCATAAGGTTTTTTCTCCTGCAGTAGTGGCAAGGGTGCTACAGGGAATTCAGAAAAGGGGAATAGCTGTGATTGTTAGGCCACGTTGCTGATGCCACGGAATATAAGCCCTGCTGTTTCCCAGAATCATAACCTGGACTGATATTTATTGTGAAATGTAAAGTCTGAGGGACAGCTTTGGAGAAATGAGAACATTTCCATTCAATAATGCCATTTCTTCATAATAAGAAGGATCCTCATATTTTAAAGAAATAAGTGAAAATGAATTGAATGGAGAAAATGGGCACTACCTGGTACCACACTTTATAACCCCAAATGTAATGTGAATCAACACTGTCACAAAGCATTTGAATTTTGAAGCTACATTTTTTGATGGGAAAATTGTTTTGTCAAAAAACCCTCAGCAAGCTTTATTTATATATTCAGCTGGAGTGAATTAATACTGTTGATGGTCCAATAAAATGTAATAGCTATCAGCACTCAAAAAAGCATAGTGTGTTACATAGGTATCAGTGTGGTAATTCTTGTAAAAATGTTTAAAAGTATTTAAAAATAAATAGGGTATTCATAGTAAAAAAATGTTTTGCTAATATTCTAATAAAGAAATATAATGTGGTTTTTTTTTTCCCCTTGAAATGCAATTGGAGTTGCCACAAGAGTTACAGAATATTTTTAGACTATTGTAGGTTTGTTTTGGTTGCTGCTCTAGTGGTCTTTGACTTTAAATTTCTGTTTATGTACATCTGATGAAAACACAATTCAGAACAACTTTTACTGGCTCTCTCTTAAGTTTCCACAGGAGATATCTGTTTACTAGCTCACTGAGCATTTGGGCATTTTATGACTCCCTTTTGAAAATTAATGTTTCATTGAAGTGTCTGAACTGTGACCAATTGCCCACAGTTGCTCAATGACTTCATTTAAAAGATTTTTTTAGCATTCCACTTTCCATCAAACTTTTGTTTATTTGTGACTGTGTAGTCGATAAAATTGAAGGCACAGCCCCATTTGGCATGGAGGTACACCAGGAGTCTGAAGTGCACAGAGGGTGTAAACACAGACTTTTGAGGGGTTTTTCCCTTGAAGGAGCTGCTGTGTGTGAACAGAACTGAGCAGGAATTTCTGCTGGTCCCCATCCTCCTCCCCCAGCCCCTGAGCTCTGCTGAGCCCCCAGTCTGCTCCTTGGCACAAGTGTTGGAATCTGGGATTAATTGGGATAAAGGAATATTGATACGTTCATGTGGGTCCTTTATCAAGGGGTAGTGCTACTGACCCTGTCCTACCCAGAAATTCTCTTCCCTTTGTCTCTTTCTGACACTCATCCCATCTCCAAGCCCAGATCTTTGTTCTGAGCTATCAGAATTTTTAATTGACATACCTGGTTTTTTTATTACACAGCCTAAGCTTAGGAAATGTATTTTCTTCTGTTTCCACACCTAAGTGAGTTCATGTAGATTGCATAGTGATTCTTAGTTCTCTCTATGAATCGTCACTCTTTTGGGATATTTAATGACTTTCAGTAAAATCAAGAAGCTGCCTTTCATGGACACACATAATTTTATTTGGAACTTAAATCTGAAGAACTAGGTATAGTGCTATATTCTGTGTGAATTCTCTGAAAAGTGACAGCTGAAGCCCTTTTTTATTCAGCACATTATTGTAGGATGTTGTGTTTATTATAGGTATTTTACATCAGTAGCAGAGCTTAATGTGTATTACTTAAAATGCATAATCTTTGCAGGTATGGGGGAAAAAATGCTAATTTCACTCTTTACTATGTTTCCAAGTCAAAGGTTATTGCTGGAGTATAAACCATTTCTCACTATGTAGTTTCACCTTGTTTAATTGATTTGAATTTGAATTTATATTCCATGTTAAATAATGAACCATGTATTAATAATTAAGAAGGTTCAGTACAAATGGGAAGCAGTTAATTAAATATTAAATAAAGCACGTTGTATTAGCCAGTATTGTAATCGATATATTAGATTTTAAGTTATCCATTTTAGATGGTCATTATACTTTACTAGTTATAGTTAAAATTCTCATTGAAAACTCAATATACACTTTATAGGCCAAGAAACATGCAGCCTTTGTAAATGACCATATTTTTTTCCATAAATATTAGCAAAACACGGACATAAAAGATGAATTCAATTGGACTGTTAGAGTAATAGGGGTCACTGCCATGTTCTCTGTCCCACCCATGTTCATTAGGCTGAAAAAGAGTTTGCAGAAGGTTTGGGGGCTTGGTTTTCTTGTGTTTTTTGTGTTTGTTTGTTTTTTTTCTTTTTGTGTGAAATCTCTTTCTGCGGAAAACAGTAATTATTGAAGCGGAACTTTTTACAGGAGCATTGCCTTTAGATTATATCTTGGGTATGATTAATACAAGATTGAGGTTCTAGTCAGAATAGCAATGAAGTAACCAAATGAAAGATTAATGTGTTTTATTTGTGGGCTATTGTTTGGGAGGGAAAGATTCACTTCACAGGAGTAGTTAATGAGACAGGAATTACCAGAGGCTGACTCTCTTACCCTGACACTTCCTCCCTTTCCTCTCTCTTTCTCACCAACTTTCCTTGGCCATCTCTAATAATGTTTGCTTGACTTGTTGAATTCAGGTGCAAAATCCTCATACCTCATCCTATCATTTGGATTTCATGAGAAGTACTTTTTCTGATTAAATTCAAAGTAAAACCATGGCTGCAAGGATATAAACTGTGTTCACTGGAATGGAAGCAGAGCTGATTCTTGCAAGCTACCCAGCACAATCTGGCAAGCCTAGGTAGCACAGAAAGATGTGATTTCCCTCATGCCTGTTGATTCCTCAGTCAGAACATCTGGAGGATCAATATTCCTCTGATTTCTCAAAAGCAAAGCAAGCTCTGTACACGGAGCTGAAAATTAGAGAGTGGTGTGTCCTACTTGTTCTTCGAATAAAATGTTTCAAGGGTAGAATTTAAGGAACTCTTTTAGGTTTTTAATTTATTGAGACATATACAGGAAATAAAATATTCATAGGGAACTCCTCCCAAAGGCATTTTATTATTAAACAAAAAAGCTAGAGTATATTATAGCAGCGCTCATTCAGAGTTTCTACATTCAAGCTTCTTCCTCCTGACCTTATTAAAGTAACCCAGTTTACACTACTATTCCCCCCTCCCTTTTTTATTGTTAATGACATTTCTGTTCTCCTCATATGGTGGAGACCTCTAAATGATGTTACTCCAGTGGCCACTTTTGGTCACCAGGGTAATTCCGGACGATAATTTCACCACATTCCACTTGAGTTCCTGCTTAGATTTAGTACCACATTTAGTAAATACACATGGGCACAACGTGGTGGGGGAGCCTGGCCCATTCCTGGCTGAGAGGAGGAGTTGGGGTTGTCATCTCCATCACTCTGGTGGGTTCCTGCTGAGCAGAGAGCGCTGGAGGTGCGCTGGGAGCTGCTTAAAACGAAACGCTTCAGTAAACGAGAGGCACTTCTGGATGCTGACAGAACACTGTTGGCACTGCAAGCCATGTATTCATATATGTGCTGTGTTGTGAAAATATGAAAAATAGCTCAGCAATGGCATAATTATGGGCAATTTGCTTAATTGCTTGCTAATTGTTGCTTGCTTTATTATAAAACAAGAGTGCTCTAAATGTAACACTGGATGGTTTGCATCCAAAATGTGTCAAATTCAAAACTGGCTTTTCATTATGACTTCAGCTACATGGCTTTAAGATTCAAGCACTCTGTATTATGTGGTTTAAGGTTTTTCTCTCTTTTTTTTTTTCTTTTTTTTTTTTAATTGGTTTGGAAATTTTCTTTGCGCTGTTTCTATGCCTCTAAACCTGCATTGGTATAGTGCAGTCTGGTGGTTTCTGAACTTCAATGAATCTGAGTACTTTGCTAATGAATGCATTTGCAAATGTCTTTTGATCTTTGTTACACATGTAAAGGTGGAGATCTTCTAAGGCTTCTCCAGGAGCTCATGCTCTGGATTGTCCTTCCTTAGAGAAGCACATCTTCCTTTCAGCACATTTGGATTTTTTCTTTTAAGGGATATGTACAATTCTGAAAGTTTGGCCTTTTGGAAAAGCTGCTCTTTTTTTTTTCAACCAACATGTCCAGATATGAGCAGAGGGTTAGACCAAAAGTCCTTTCCAGCCTAATCTCTGTGATTCTGTGGTCAAGTGATGACTTTCATGGCAGAGTGAGGAAAGCTCTCTTGATGTTCTTTTAGTAGCACAAATCTCTTTTAAGGCTGGACGGAAAGGGTAGAAAAGAAAGTGTGTTGTCTATACACCAAGTATGTGCTTCAGTGATTTTACAGGTCTTTTACAACGAAAATGATTCCATAATTGTAAATTTCAACATTCTGAGACTGCTGGTAACAGACTCGTACCAACAGCCTGTCTTGCTTTGTGAATTTTCCATGAGAAACAGTCTTAAAACTGGAACATGTTATTAAGCTGGAACTGCCAAACAGTTGTGCCACATTTTGCAGACTGAGAAGGAGAGTAGCACTGTCGAGATCTCCAAAAAGCAAAGAGGAGAATTAACATTTTTATTTAGTACCTCTAAAGTTCCACTCAGACTTTATAGCCATAGGAAGTCTCTGGTCAAAACAAACAAACATACCTTTTATTAGGTATTTTTTGTATCTGTTTTTATTGAAGGATAGCTATCTGGCAAGGCTGAAATTCCACATTATCGTGAGTGAAGGTAAATATTCTTGAAAACTGTTTTGAACCATAAATGATGAGACTGTGGAACAATGATGAAAGTCTTTTAACTGTTGTGCTTTTAGTTATATTTGACAGTTCTGATCTAAACATTTCTTGAGAGCTGACAGACACTTTCTTTAAAAGTGTTCTCATTTCTGCAGACAATTAAAAAAAATCATTCCTAAAACAACCTGGAGTTCAAATCAAAGTGGCAAACTCACATGTGCATGAGTGTGATCTATTATATGAATTAAAAATTCTCTTTTGCATTATTTGTATGTCATGTTTGAAGAGTCTCCATGTAGTATGGAAAAAAATTATCTAAAATTTAGAGTGAAGTAAGAAATTAGTCAGACTGCTAAGAGTTCAATGGAATGTAGTCTTTATTCATACTATGCGGGGAATATGCAAACTCCTATTTCCATTTATAAACCTGTCATGTCTTGTGTGAGAAGACGGTACCAGACACTGAATTTCACTTGCAAGAACCATCATTTCTTCTGGAAATATTCAGAGACAGCTGGAACTTTCTCTTCCTTGATGGGTAGAGGCAGGTGTCAGAGGTGTTTCCTTCCCCTGATTACTTATCAGACTATGCAGAATAATCACCTCCACTACTGCTTTGGAATGAGAGGGAAACTTTCAGAATATTTGATTGTCACCCACATTTAGAATGACTTGCAAAGAAACAAAATAGAAGGAAGCTTAAAGAAAAGCAGCCAGAGGGTGCCGTGGTCAATTTGCAGAGCCTCTGATAAAGGAGCATTGAGCAGTGAGCTCCACATCTCCCACAGGTGTGGCTGGAATGATATGTAAGGAAAACAGAGAATGAGTTGGGCAAAAAGGAGATCTATTTCATGGCCTGGAAGAGCAGGCAGAAAAGGATAATGCTGGGTGAATATTCATTTTCCTACAGTTTGCTCTAGTTTGAGTTATTTTCCAAGAGTCATTGCTTTGTGGGTGTGGGAAGTTGTTTGTTTGACTCAGAAAAGGGTTTTTCCAAAGTTAAAGAAAACTATATATTTTACATTATATTAACCATAAGCACTGATGAAAGCATACTCTGACAGCAGTATTGAAATGAGATTAAAAGAAAGATTATGACTTCTACAAAAGATGTTTCTTCTAAACAATCCTGCATACAAATGACTTTTGTATTAGAAAACCCCAACTTTAAAACAAAATAATTTGAACTCATATCTTAGGATTGTGTCCAGGATAATTATAAAACGTTGAGGTTTTCTTTCTTGTGGTTTTTTTTTCATTTATTTTATTATTTTTTTAATAAAAATAAAACTTAGATTCAAATATGTCTTTATTAAAAGAAATAAAAGACTGTAACTTTAACAATACTCTTATTCTTAAAATGGCAACGTGTTCCAAGTCTCCAGGTAGTCTGATAACACGTGGCACAAAATTACTGTCCTGATCTTTGAAATGGTGTGGGGGCTGTTTTATTTGTGACCTTTTTTCTTCCACAGTTGCCTTGGCCAATGTTAAATGTTAGATTTTTATTGTCAAATGCTTCCTTTTGCTGTTTTAGCTTTGTGTACTCTCTTACTGTGGTTTGAGAAAAATGGTACAGTAGAAGTGTTGTAACCACTTGCTGTGAAGAGCTCAGAACAAATAAGCATCATTTCCAAAGAAATAATTGTGTGTTTCACATTTTAACTGAATTAATAGCATTTTAATTTTTTTTTTTTAATTAATGCAAAAAAGATCAGTTTCTCTACAAAATGGGGATAACTCCACACTGTCAAGGTTGTACCTGATTTCAGTGGATTGCCTTCATCAAAATAGAAGCAAACCTGGATAATTAAAGAGCTTAAAAGACTTGTATATACTTAAATTTATGTCTCTAATAGCAGATAGTGGGACACAGAAAGATTAGACTAATCTACCACTAGAAACTTTTCTTTTTTGCAGTAACTATAGACTCCACTGAATTATTTCCATATTTATGTCTCCTACTGCCCATCAAAACTGGATTAGTATTGCAGCAGCAAGGTGCCAAAGCTTTGTCAGGATTAAACTGAAAAATACTTAGGCAAAATGACTGAGGACATGTTGAAATGCCAGCAATACACCAAAATAACATTTATAAACAATCACTCCTCTAACTGACACGTACAGCATCCTGAAGCAGAAATAATCAAGAATAGAGCATTCATGATATAACAAGCAACCAGCTGTCTTCTTAAAAATGGTAGATTTTTTAAAAAATGTATCCTGGTTTGGACAGCAGCATTATATATTTCAATGCCTGAAGGAAAAACTTAATTCCTTTGTATTGAGATGTAACATGGAAATAAGTGTTTGTGCTCTGCAGCTTTACACAGATTTCAACATGCAAAATATTTGTTAAAACAGAAATGCAGCATCTGTTTAAACACACAGCTCAGAGGGTGGGAGGCTCCTACTCAGCACTCTCATTGCTTTAAGTAATTTTTGTGGCATTCTTTCTCCAGTGCTTATGAGCCAGAATTCACTTTTAAATGCTATTTTCATTAAGACAGGCATTAAAAATATGTATGTATCTTTCACTGGGAAGTTTTATGAAGAAAACACAAAGGGAATATCCAATCAGATATTCTTCTTCACTTCTGATGTATTTAACCACATACACAGGAAGAGAATATAAAATTAACGCTTGCAATATTAAAACTATTTTGAGGACTCATGTGTAGAAATTTAATTCCATGAATTTTTAATTTCCCTACCATGCTAAAGCCACAATTTAAATGAAACAGATCAAGAATATTTATGTGTTACATATGAACATCTTTCAGACTTAGGGGTTTACTTTGCCTTTGAACAAATTCAAATTTCTATAATCCTTTTTCAAGGGCACAAACATTGCATCTACTGAAGAAATCTGCTTTGATTACTAGAAAAATATAGAGATTACATCTTCTTTTGCTAGTACTCTTTGATTTTTCAAGGTGTCCAGTATTGAATGCATGGAGAAATCAATTCTCTTTAAAATAGCTGTTATGCTTTTTCATTCTTATAACTCTTGAGTGCATCTTTGAGGCCAATGGACCATCTTGGCTAGTGCCCAATTTAAGGGTTTTTACCTTAAGCAAAGGAAAACAATAAAAAAAAATCCAGTTTTAAGAGAATATTAAAAAAATAAATAAATAATTATTTTCTTTCAAGGACGTCTATGCAAATATCTAGAGTAATGGCATTAATTTTTTTTATAAAGATTTTAGCTTTATTACAAAAATGACAATTGCAAGGAGTGAAAATTTTATTTTAGGTCTGTTATTATTTAGGTTTAGTGACTCGTCCAGAGGACATGGTCAAGTTGTGCCAGAGGAGGTTTATTTTGGACACTAGGAAAAAATTACTTCACTGAAGGGGTCAGCAAGCGTTGGAAGAGGCTGCTCAGGGAGGTGGTGGATTCACCATGCTGGGAGTGTTCAAAAAGTGTGTGGATGTGGCACTTGGGGTTTTTGCAGTGCTGAACAGGGTGGTGCTGGGTTAATGGTTTAACTCACTGGTCTTAGAAGTGTTTTCCAACCTGAGCAGTTGCATGATCTGGAAAATCAAGTGTATAAGGGCTTATTATAAAGCTTTAATGATGGTGTGACAACACTGTGGGCCCCAACATCTGAACCTCCACTGAAGCTCTGCACCTGGAGGCCTTTTCCTCCCAAAATGTGGCCATCATTGGAGGATGGGGATTGCTTTGTTTAGCAGGCCTTTTCCTCCCAAAATGTGACCATCATTGTAGGATGGGGATTGCTTTGTGGAGCAGGCTTTTTCCTCCCAAAATGTGACCATCATGATAGGATGGGGATTGCTTTGTTGAGCAGGCTTTTTCCTCCCAAAATGTGGCCATCATGGTAGTACGGAGATTGCTTTGTGGAGGAGGCCTTTTCCTCTCCAACTGTGGCCATCATTGTAGGACTGGGATTGCTTTGTTGAGGAGGCCTTTTCCTCCCAAAATGTGACCATCATGGTAGGATGGGGATTGCTTTGTTTAGCAGGCCTTTTCCTCTCCAACTGTGGCCATCATGGTAGGATGGGGATTGCTTTGTGGAGGAGGCCTTTTCCTCTCCAACTGTGGCCATCATTGTAGGACTGGGATTGCTTTGTGGAGGAGGCCTTTTCCTCTCAAAACGGGAGGATGGGATGGAATCCCCATAGTTGTAGGACGGGGATTGCTTTGTTGAGGAGCCCTCCTCCCCAGCTGTGGCCATCATTGTAGGACAGGCACTGCTTTATTGAGGAGGCCTTTTCCTCCCCGGCTGTGGCCATCATTGTAAGATGGGGATTGCTTTGCTGACCTTGATTCCCTCTGTGTGTCGGTTCTCACACCCCTGACGGTGCCTTGTGTTTTTCCACCCTCCCAGCCATCGAAGTGAACCTGCAGAAAGCTCTGGCCGAAGCCTCTGAGAACTGCACGCAGGAGTGCCTCATCCTCGGCCACTCCGACAACTGCTGGATGCCGCCGGCCCTGACGCAGTTCCAGCAGCCCAACCCCTCCTTGCCCTCGTTCGGCTTCCAGCAAGGCTGGGGCCGGGGAGCCAGGCCCGAGGGACGCCACACTCTCGGCAGGCCCCTGCCAAAGGACGACAGTGACAAAGGCCAGGCAGGGCCCCGGCCCCAGTTCTACAACACCTGCGAAAGACATTGCGCCGGCGAGGATCCCGTCAAGGTCATCCCCCTGGCAAACTTCGCCGCGTCCCACCCGGCGCCGGGGGCTGGCAGCAGCGCCACGTTTATACACGAGCACCAGCTGTGAATGCAGATGTGGCAAATCCCCAGTTTCAGGCTTTAAGTGTGACTGTGGAGGGTCACGGCCTAGCGCCGCTCCTCGGGCGCGTACAAACTCGATAGGCTTGTGAATATTTGTGTATATAGAATCCTAAAGCTGAAAGAGAAAATCTAAATCCTTTGAACCTGGTTGAAAGGTGTTTACTGTAGCTCTTGGTAAAATCCAGAAAATGGGGAAGAGAACCCACAACCCAGAAGCAATCAGAAGAAGAGCAAAATCCTGTTCATTTTCTTACGTGGGCCATGTAGTGCAAATATCTGCCAGCAGTTCTTTCTCCCTTTGAAGGCAATTCCTTAGTACAGTTTGGGGAATATTGCAGTCTAAAAATAGCTTACTCAAATTTTTCTTTGTTGTTATAATTTATAGCATATTCATAGATTTCATCTTCCATTTGCTTAGCATTAGAGATCAAGTGAGCAATTTCTCATTTGATTGCTTGACATAATAGAATTAATAAGATCCTAAAATCTAATTCTTCAGAAGGATGGTATATCTTCCCACCAAAATTTATCTTTTATATAATTAAAAAGGAGAAAGTACGCGACAACTGATTTTTATTTTAATTTTTATTGGCTCAATGTACAGGTATTTATTCTCTGAAAGAATGCAATAGATGAAATAGAAAGCTCTCAACTAGGCTTTTCTGTGTGAAATAAACAACGTGACAATGAGAGGATATCCAAGATAAAAAATGGAAACAAATAACAAACAACTTTTTTTAATTTCCAAGATTTTCTTTTCTATAATAATTCAAGGAACAATATTATACTTATGTTTTTTAAGCCATAAGTCTATTTCTCTCCTTTTTTTTTTTCTTTTTTTCATCTTGCTGAGCTTGCTTGGCTACTGTTCCTGTTAGTTGAAAATTACATGGGCACTGCTGAAAACAGTAGGAAGTGGGGTAGTTTTTTTGGCTGATGTGATGTCGTGGCAGCAAGCTACCGGTGTTTTAAAGAATATTTAATAGTGATGTGTACGGCTTTTTTTACAGCTCTATTCACCTATTGTAAGTATCCAATAAAAGTTTAACTATCATATTAGTTACTTCATCACAAACCTGTTAGATTAAGAAGTACTTGTCATTGTGGATTAGTTGTTAGAGAACGACTGATAGTGCTCAGCAAAGAAAGAAGGAACTAGGTAATGAAAGTGGGATGAATATAAACAAACCCTAATCATATTATTTGAAAAACTCTCAAGCTGATTCTCTTTAAAGAGGAAGGATTTTTTTCAGTGTTCTGTGTACTGGAGAATATATTCTCTTGGTAAATTCCACAGTGGATGAAGAGGAGTTTCCTTTCTTAGATGAAAAAAACATATTTTCTCTAGTATTTCCTTCTAGTACTTTGTTGGTCTTTAGCCATTTCATCATTTGCAGTATGTACATACCAAGAATTTTTTCCTTTAAGAAAATGCATTACTTTTTTGTTTTATTGCTACATTAAGTGAGACAATCGAAGCTGTATGGAGGGGAAAAACAGTGTGTGAATATTTCCTATGGGGAGAACTCTATGTAGGCTTCATAATGTAACTTAAATCTGTAATTTATAAACAAAACTGTGTGTAAAAATGCTGTAATATTAGCTGCTTGTAAAATTTACAGAAGTTCAAGTTGTTGAGGGTTTCCAATGAATGCTAAAAGAGCTTCTCTTATGTGCCCAGCAGGTATAAGTAGCTTTATATATCGCTGTCCCCACTGTAAATCTATTCAAACCACATTTAGAGTTTATGTGCAAAATATTTAAAAAAAAAAAAAAAAACTTCACTTTTAACCTACTGATAGGGTTTAATTAATGGACATCAGATTATCTAATGGTGTACTTCCTTTGCTTTCTTTTTAATTTTTTTTTTAAGTAGTTTTCAATAACGTTTAGAAAAGATGTGGCACACTGGCTTCCAGTTGCATGTAAATCCTGGAAAAAAAATCACAATCCTTTGGGTACTGACACATCTCATTTCCAATTCTGGGACAATTAAAAAATTGACAAATTAATTCATACCTAATGTATACAAAACCCTTTGTTTGCTTTGGAGACACCAGGAGGAGAGAATTCGGAAGCTATTTTCAGGGATATGCAAAAAATGAGCTTATCTGTAGTTTACACAGATTTACCAAACATACTAATTGTGTAAATTTAGAATAATGCTGGCAGTAATTCCTGCTATTGTAAGCAGAGCTCTTTAGTTTTTAGTACAGATGTTGCTGTACCAAATGTTTACGCAATTGGCAGCTCCATTGGAAAACTCTCCTTTTTCTTCCTTGTTTTTTCACCTGCAACAGTTCTTTTGCAGATGAAAATTGTAACTGAAATTTCTTGGCAAGGAATTTAATTCTAAAATTTTAGGATTTTTATAGGAAAAGGTGAAGGACCCAGAATTAGTGGGTTTTTTTTTCATTTATAGGGAAAACTTCACCTAATTTAAATATTTAGGGGTTACTTTGTTTTTTTCCCTAAGACAGAGAAGCACTTAACCCTGTCCCTTCCCTTGAAAACAAACAAAAACCCAACAAAACACCCAAACCAAACAACAATAAAAATCAACTTAAACAAAAAGCATTATGATAATGAGTGTGATTATAATTATTAAACATTGTATCCATGGAAATGTGTTTGATATTGTAAAATTCAGTCAACAAGATACAGAACAATTAATTGTAAATACCCATTCTATCAGGAGATAAATGGTTCCCTCATTTTTATATATTATATCTCTAATATACAAAAATACACTTTTCTGAGTAGCATGTCAGTATCCAGAGGAATAATGTTACTAGAGACTCGTTACACATCTTGCCATATATATAAATAATTTATCTAGTACATTGACTATATATTTTTGTGTATTTTTTTTTTCTTTTTTTAGTCATTTAACTTATTTTATCTTACTTGTGTGAATTTGTGGAGAAAACAATTCTATATACAATATACAGTAAAATGCTAGTTACATGATTAGATTTGTTCCATACTGTGTAACAATAAAGGAAAACCTTTGCCTTCAAAGTGATGTGTCACACAGTCTAGCCTAGATTATTCCCCTCCAAACTCCTGCTTGCTGCACTCCTGAGTATTGCAAAAAGGATTATTTCCATATTGCAAAGCAGCCAATGCTAAAATAAAAAACAAACAAACAAACAAAAATGTTAAAAGAAAGAACCAAGTCAAACTGTTTGAAGTAAGAGAGGCTGTTTCTTTGTTTTCCTGAGCTGTGCTGCATTCTGAAGTGTAACTTAATTCTAAAGAATAATTGAGCATGTGTGCCTGGCCAGGCAGAGGCTGCAGAGCACCTGCTCCCGGGTGGGAGCTGGCCCATGCAGGTCATTTAGCTAATTAGCATGGCAATGAGCCCGTGCTAATAGGACCTGGGGGTTTATGAATGGCAGCTCCACACAGCATCAGTGCTGTGGTGCTGAGCCCAGCCGGGAGCAGAGCCCGGCCCTGGCATCCCTGGGCCTGGATCCGATGGGATTTCCATCCGAGAAGGGAATTTGGCTCTGTGGTACCCTGAGCAAGCTGTAACCCATGGGGAGCCCAATTCCCCTGCTCCCAGCACGGTCCAGCCTGAGGCAGAGCTGAATATTTCCACTGGTAATGCTTGATTAGCTCAAGGTTGTTGGAGTCAAGCTGAGGTTTTAAAGTTGGAAAATTTAAGCTTGGCTTTATTTGATTTCTCATGTTTTCCTTTTGCAGGTTGAATACCGACCCTTAATCAATGAGAAGCAATTAAATGATCACACTGCAGTTTACTACCCTGATTTAGCTGGGTAAATAAAAAGGAAGGAATTGGTTTGTGCAGACACACAGTAAAGTTGAAGGCAAAGATTTTATTTGGTATACATAGGAAAATTGTGTATAACTTATGTTATCCCTAGTGAAGAAAGAGATTGACGACTTCTTGTAAATATTTGAGTTTGTATTTCTGGGAAATCTCCCTGCTCTGTGGCATACTACAGGATCTGAGAGTGAGCAGTGTATGTCTGTGTATTGAAACAGCCCTAACCACACTCTACAAATGATGCAGCTGGACACCATATACTACAGTCCAGCAGCATTTAAAGTCCAGTCAATTTGCAGTAGTTCTATTTCAGGTTTCTGTACAGCATGTTGTCTTGTTAATTACAATGCTTATTAATAAACTAGATCCACGAAAGCAGTTTTCTCCTTTGCACTGGTTTTTTTTGGGTTTCTGAAATGTGAGTTGTTTAAAAGTATTCCCCCAGCTACGCTTTTCTCCCATTTTCAAGTGGGAGCTTTCCAAATGTTCTTTCACTGGGAAGCCCCAAACTGTCAGAAAGTCAAGAAAATTTAACTTTATTTGCAGTTGCTTCATGCACCTGAGTAGAAGTCTTCTGGTAAGCAATAAAAATATTCACACAATGTGTACAGCAATTGAGCTTTACATGCTCAGAAATATCTTCCATTTCTGTGCCATTTCTCCTTGTACCAAGCTCTCCCATTGTACTTTGCCTCTGATACGTTTACTTATAGAAAATCATTATGAGCTGGAGGCAGGAGTGTTTATGGTGTTTGCTTTGTTAGAAAAGAGGCTATTTCTAATTGAGAGAACATGGTTAATGAGTTGTTGTTGAGCTAAAGGGATTATCCTCTCACCATGAATGTGATATAAAGAAATAGCCATCAAACAAGGAACTAATGGAACAACATTTTATGCATTTCTCTATCTTATTTTAGTCCATATTTAAAGAGCAGCTCTTGTTGGCCTGACACTAAGGCAGTAATATCTTATTCTTTGATGCAGTTATGGCTTTTATGTCTGCAGGACCCTTTCAAGCAGGAAAATATTATTTATTTTGGCATCAGAACTGTGCACGAGTAGATTCCCTTACAGCCAATAACTGCTGACACATCAGTTCCTAGGCTAGACAACACATTCAACCTCCAAATTAAGAGAGTGGATGAAAACTTAGGGAGCTGAAGGGTTTCCCTGGTTTGGATGAAGCTGGTAATATTTTGCAGGGCCCCCTCAGAAGGCAAGGCAAGTGTGGAATTTCAGAGATCTGGCCAAACAAGAACAGAGCAAGGCAGAAATGTGTAGCACCTGAAGAAGTGCAGAATTTTGTCGCTGGTGTCACTGCAGAGCTGCAGGGGAGTTGCAGAATTGTGCTGCCACCCTTCTGCTGTCCTCCCTGCAGGGAGCACCTGGAGCCCTGCTCTGGCAAGGAGGACATTCCTGAATCCCAGGGATTTGCTGGCCAGCCCTACAAAATGCAATATTTTCACCAAAGTGCTCCAAAAACATCTCTTACCCGTAGGAAGGGCTTCAACTCCCGCTAGGTAATTTGGGCTGAGGGAAGGGCTTGCAGGAACATGCACGTGGATTTGTTTAAGATAGAACATTTGTTTCCCAGCAGCAGACAGTTTTGGAGATGTGCTGCCCATATGATACTTTGGCATTTCTGTCTTTTCCCCAGGTTTTTCCAGGTGTGGCCTCAGGGCTGAGCTGCAGTTGGAGCTGCCCTGAGTCCTGCTCAGAAGTGCCATGTGCCAAGCAGAAGAGGGAAGGAGCAAGAAGGGGCTTCCTGCAGCAGCCAGAAAACAGCTCTCCACCCTTGAGTCCTCATGAAAGTCATATTTTAAGAAGGTACTTGTGGACTCTACTTCCAAATAAGTATTTCTCCACGATGTATCCTTTGTGTCCTGCTCCTTGCATTCCTGTTCCAGTATGAAAACATGGCATGTCTGGTAATTGCAGTGACACTAATAATGTATTTCCACTTTTATTTTTATTATTTTCATGATTTAGGTGTCTTGTGTTAGTGCTAATGTAATGTTTAAAGCTAAAGCTCTAACAGTAGATGTGTTTAGGATGTCACAGCTTGGTCTTCATATTTAATTCAGAGCAGAAATTAAAATCTGTGGCTCCATGAATTCTGCTTTTCACTATGGAATTGGTCCTTTTTTTTTTCTCTTTTCTCCACCTTTTTCTCTCTTTCTGTGAGTTTTACAATATTTTAACAATAAGCTACAAAATGGCTCCCTATCTATTTTATAAGGTCTTTTAAGAAAAAAAAATTAAGAAATGAAACTTAAATGATTTTTACTTTTAACTTAATAACTAATTACTCATGTCTTGTAAGTGGACTTTTCTGTCTAATTATACAATACTACTCTATGAAGAAGAAGGTCTAGCTACTGTTTTAAAACTTCTATCTCAGCTTTATCTATATTATTCTATTCTAAAACCTTAAACTTCAAGTTTTCTAATTTGTAATCTTTCTCACTCTTCTTCTCCACCAGGATTAAGTCTGTGTTTATGAAAAGGGAAGTTACTGAGCACATCCATCCAAGAGACAGATGAATGAGGTGCCTGGGAGCTCTGTGCTAGGTTTTAACCCATAGCTGTAAGCCACCAGCTGTGATGTGTTCTAGAGCAGATGAGTAGGATGTGCAAAGGAAAAAAGGACATTTTACAAGGCACTGAAATGAAGTTATTCATTGCCACTGCAGCTGTTATGCATGTAGTAAAAGAGTTGATTAACATAATGAGATTAAACTAAGAGAAATTGCTTTTAACCTGTGCTTAGCTTGAGTTGTTGTTTAGTTACCAGAGATGATAAAAGGCTGTACCCAAAAGCTTGTCTAAACTTGCCAAATTTCAGCCGTTCTAGAAAGGATGTGCAGTTTTTCTTCTCTGCTCTGTAGATCAAGCTCCTGTGTACAGAGGGAAGTTAAATCAGTCTGAAAAATGAAGTGATTATAAGCAGGGTGAGTAGGTGGGAAGAAAGGTGAACACTTTGAATATTTTTGGGAAAAGAAGAGACAGGAAAGCAAAAAAATGAACAATTTTTCCAGCTAACAGGTACGCTGAGATGCACTGGGCTGTCTGCAGTGAAATGCTAATTTGATTCATTAGCATTTTATAGATATGTAAAATTTCTGGTTTGCAAAGAAATATCTGTTAAAATCAATATAATCATGATCTGTAATGACAAAGGAGAGCTACTTGGAATACTTTGAGGCCTCTTTAAAAAGTCTCTTTCCCCAGGAAATCTTACAGGCTCATTTCTAGAAAATATAAAGGAACTCTTGCTGTTGCTGTGCAAAAGCAAATGCTTTGAAGTGATTGAAACTGGAGAGACCAGAATGGAGCAGAATGGTTTAAAAACTGAAATTTGATGGAAAAAAAGAAAGATACATATAAGTGTAGGCACTCCAAATATAATTATCATTGTTTTCAAAGTTCAACTCTGAATGAGAAACAAATGTCAGCATTGGGCATCATGCTAGTTACTACACATAATCTAAAAATATTCACCATCCTATGGAGGCGTGCACAGAGTCAGAGCTTCCTGTCTCAGCTGATCCACGCTGATGTTTGTTTGTTTTAATTGCAGCAGAGACATTTAGCACCGTGCCTGGCTGGTAATGTAGGAAATGGAATGCAGGGCCTTGACATCTGAAAAGTAAAGACTGTCTGAGCTGACTCCTAAAAATGATGCCGGGGAAATTGGCAAAGAAAACAAGCCTGTGAAATTCTAAACAAGCTTTTTAAAGGCAGGAAAAAAGAATCTAAAGGGTCACATTTGCAGCTTATGTGCTGCAGATAATGTGCTGCACAGCTCCTTCCCCATAAAGCAAAATTGTCACCGTGAGGCAGGGGAAGATTGAGCCTTTTTGTTAGCTGGAGTCACTCTCCTGCAATGATTGCACACAATCAATCTACTTGGGTTTTTAAATGCTTCTTATCAGATTTCAGCCTATTGACTCAAAAATGTGTTTCTTGTCAGTGTAAAACTACTGAATATTAAAGAAAAGATAAAATTTTCCAACCTCAAAGCTGTCACTTCAGTCTACAAAAGGCAGTTATTGAAGCCTATTACTGTTTTGGCAGTGCTTGTCTGAAATTCCCTCAAAATATGCCACTAAAATTCAAAGAAAGGATTACAAAACACTAATATTGAAGATTTATGCTGTAAAATTTGAGCACATTTGCATATAAATGATTCATTGAATACAAGAGATGTAATGAAAATTCAGGAATCTTAATGTTTACTCTATGTAGAACAGCTGATGTGAGTACCTGAAACTAATTACAATGAAAGGAAATCTACCCTGCAGGCTGAATACAAACAGAAAATAAAAATTAAAAAAAAAAAATACACATTTGCCTATTACATATTGGGAGAAAAAAAATCTGTGTCATTTTAATTAGATGCAGTAGCCAAGGATTGCTACATCATCTGTAATTTTAGGGAGCTTTTCTGTCAAAGTTCATTGTCTAAAGAATCTCTAAGCTAAGGGGAAAATGAACCTGCAGAGGTAATTCCTTCACTTGGAAAATTTTTGAACCTCCTCTTGTTCACCTGAGAGAAGAAAAGAAAAGAAGAGGAGAGGAAGAGAGAAGGAAAGTAAGAGGAGAGAAGCTGAAAAATAAGATGCCTTTTAGATGGCTAAAACCATTGAGTCCAAACCCAGCATTTGCACAGAGGTTTCTGTTCTAGGTATGAAAAGGAGTGTGCCAGGGCCATTTGGAACAGGAAAAGGACTAAAATCTGATTTTCCATTCAATAGTTTTGATACCTAGCAGCTCCTTCTGGGCACATCCCAAACTCCTTCTCACTGGAGTTTCCCAAGTTTACTTGGGCAAAGTCTGCACCATCAAGTTTTAACATTTATTTAACTAATTGTTAATTAATTATTTTCTGGACTGTGTCGACCCTGCATGTTCTGCACATGGCCAGGAATGAGCTGCCAAAAGCCTGTGGCTCCATAGCTGCTGCCTTTTCCAGCGTATCTGTCTCACATGCTGCAGCACGTGGCACTGAAATTACAACTTGCTGCCAGATTTGGCAAGTTTCTGCTTCCCAGAAAGGATCTCAGCTCATGAGATTGCCAGGAACACCTATTAGATAAGGTCATATTTGGCTGCAGTTGGCAAAAACTTAATTAAAGTAACTCCAGCTGTAGTAATACCAGTGGTAGGGAGCTTGGGGCAGATGCAGTGAGGATTTTTGTCTGAAAAACCTCTTTAGTTGCCGATTCTTCAAGGATAAAAGACCTGAGAAACAAGTTTAGGATGGGCAATATGTACAGGCAGTAAAAGTGTGGGTGTTGGCATGAAGGAAATAATGTCAGAGTTACCCTTACCTGGCTCTCAGCTCAGCTGGGCATAAATATGCACAGTAAAGTAAATGTGCACTCTGTATTTTTTAATATCTCTAAATCATTTCCCCTCAACTTTATTCCTTATATCATAAACCTTTTTAACTACCCCAAAAATTTTCTTACTCTGTTATTCACCTTCTGAAGGAGTATTCCCCAAAATTTTAGTTGCTCAGTCATAGTTACCTTCACAGACCAGGTGTGACATGAAAATATCATAAACTAGATATAAATTCAAGGAACTTCCTCCTGTGATTTTAGTGCAGAAAGTTCATATCCAGAGTAGGAAAATGATTCTTTTATACAGCTACATTACACTTCTTACCTGGAAGTGCGAGTACTTGATAAAGTTCCATATTCATGTTGTATTTCATGCAGATTTTATTACTTGATTTGGCATTTTCTTAAGTGGAGTCTCTGGCAGCTGTAATAACTAAAGGCTCACAGATTATTCTGCACAGGGGTTTTTGCTCAGTTTATGAACACTAATTTAAACAGGCTGAATTTGGGACTATTCATTCCATAACTTTCAGTTACCATAAAAGGCTTAAAATTAAGTGATCAATTGAATGCTGACCCTCTAGAGAGGCTTTGGTTCTTCAGCATAAATCTAAGAAGTTTTACATAAGTGGATTTAAACTATATTGTTTAATAAAAGAGCTGAATCAATCAAGGTTATTGTAACCTTGTTTATTTAATTTTTTTAGAAAGGACACTGTGTGTTTATTGCAGAAAATAGTGCAGTAAAATTGCATTGTACTCCTGAAAGGTGTTAATTTATAGTAGCATTATTACTATGGGGAATTATATGTCTTGAAATAACACTGAAAAAGTTGATTTGTACAAACCACTGTTACATCCCACACTTCTGTCTTTAAGCAGCAGTGGTAAAAAAAGATGGAGAATATCATAAATTCTTGGTAATGTCTTTGAATACTGTGGCAGTTTGTTCCTTCCTGGCCTTTCCAGGCAACTACCACAATTTCAGCAACAAATAAAATGATTTTAGCAAAAATGAAAACAGATGTAGCTCTCAATTTCTATTTAAGGGAGCTTGCATTCTAGAGTAATTTAAATGTGATGCTAGAAATTAGGATAGAAAAGGTAATTGAGCCTTTCTAATTTTAATATAATTATCAACAACTGAAATTAAGAGAAACCAGTTAAGCTGAGTGCTCAAGGAAATGAAGGCAGTAGGGAAACTGTCAACAAAGCACATTCTGGTTTCTAAGCTACCATGAAGTCTTAGGAGTTGGATTCTGTAATGGAATGAAATTAGCATTAAAATTTATATTAACATGATAACTTTTATAGCCAAGTTACCCTGTCCAGCTGTCCCTGCCAGAGCTTTCCTCTCCTTTGAATGCAAGCTTTCAAGTCCTCAGACTTTGCAGATGTGATTTATTTTTCATTTGCCATAACTAACATTACTACTTGTCCCAGTAATTTCATTTGGCCTTTTCCCACCGCTGTTTCCCAACAGTATTTGATAATCCTGGTACTGCTGCAGAAGAATAGCTGAAGATTTTCTCCAGAGAGATTCTCATCCCTGAGAAGGCAGGGAATGAGTGCCTCACTGTCATTTATTGCCCAGAAAGCAGTGCAGTAATTCTGTCATTGCATCATCTGTTCAGCCCAGGTTATTCACTCTCCTGCATTATCGAGATTGCGTTTTTCCTCCCTGAGAAACAGCAGCTGGAACAATTTCCAAAATGACAGCTTAAGTGACTCCATGGTTCTTTAATATCTACTCAGAACTCTTGTCTCCTTGCAAATTTTCATTGCTTTCTTTAAAAGCAGCTTGTGAGAAAGGTAATACATTATTAATGCTACATGTCATAAAATAAAATAAATACTTACCTTTTGAAGAAGCTGATCCACTAATCAAGAGTAAATGAATGCACCTGAATTATTCAAAGACCCTCAAATAGTGCAACTTGTACTCAAATTGAATATTGTGAATAGAATATTCGCAACATAACAAAAAGAACTTCCAGTCATATTATCTCCCCCATTTTCATAACAGGAAATGAGATTTTTATTCTTCTTTTTAATCACTTTAAAAATTTTGCCCACTTTGCAAAGGCAAAAAGATGCAGGGTAGGTTTTGGCACTTTGTTACCCTTAAGCAGCCTCCTAAAGTAACGTTTCTGTTGCTGAGAACAGTTGTTGGGGCAGGTGTTGCATGTTTCAAAGGAAGCAGGTAGGGCTCTGCTCCTGAGCAGCAGAATTATGCCTCGCTTACTGGGAGCTGCAGGCTGGCACTCACTGAACAGCTGTGCAAAGAACAGGGGAAATGCCACCACTTGTTGGGAGAAAGGCAGCACTGCTGAGCTGGCAGCACTTCCAACCAGTGAGTGACAGCATCAAGGGCAAGGCAGGAACGAGATCTCAGGCACTTAATTAAAAACAGCTCCTGCAGCCAGAATTCCCTTCCTCCCTATTACAATCCATTCATGGCAATGAAGTTTCTGGCGCTGCTTCAGGATTTTTTCACCACAGCACCCTGTTTTCCACAGTGTGCTGTTTATACCATATCCCTCACAGATATTTGCATTCCCCAGCAGCTTTCTTTGGGGAAAAAAAAAAAAAAAATTAAAAGTAGCTGTGCCACATTTCTCAATGCATCTGCAAAATCTTGTCCTTGCAAACAGAAGGCTCCCAAGTTCTGGGTCATGTTCAGGTTGTCCTTTCCTTTAGATGTTTTTATTGAATGGATTCTCCTGGATTCAAATAGACCTGCCCAGGAACAATTACAGGTTGGTAAAAGCAATGATATTCTTCTCAAGGAAGTAAAGCAAAGAATTGGAGTTTGTGATTCTATTCCTCACTGATTCAGTGATCCAGCCTCGAATCTTTGGGATAATCAAGTCTCCCTTCTCAGTTCAGTCTGCTTGTTCAATAAATTCCTGATTTCCCAGTATTTCACTACAAACAACATTTTCTCAGGGAAAAGACAGGTAGGAGGGGAGAAAGATATCTTCAAGAGGACGTACAAACAACATCTCAAAATCTAAAAAATAACAGAATGTTGCTTCAGACACACAGTGCCTGTCATTCACTGGGGCTGCAGAGCTGCTGGAATAGTTTGGGAGAGCCTTTATGTGAGCCTGAAACCAATGCTGATATTTCCTATATTCTAATGCCTGTGTAACCTCTGTACTACTCAATAAATCACACAGCTATGTTTAATTTAAACAACATCAACCACGTGGAAGTATTACACTTCTGAACAGGATTTGGAGCTGCAGATGCCATTTGGGAATTTGAGATTTGGCAGGCATTCCTCGACCTGTGATCCTATTACCAGAGATTCCAAATTAATGCTCAAATCAAGCAGCAAATTTGAGACCTCAAACCTGGTCCAATTCCTGTTGAAATCAATGGGCTTTTTTTCATGGAATTCACTGGCCATCTGTTGAAACCAAATGTGTTTTGTATTTTGTGACAAAAGGAGTAAAAAGCAAGAGAATATTTTCATCTCAGATAGTATTTTCCTTTGAGAAAAGCCACAATCTGGAGCTTCAGGATTTACAAACCCCTTTTGTTCTGTCCTGGAGGAACAAAATGTCCCCAAATACCAATATTCCCATTAACTTTATGCGCCACATCTCTGGAATAAAGATATTTTTCTGGTTGTGATTCAAAAACATTGCAAAAATCTGCAATAATCTTGAAGAAAAGCAACTTCTGCCTGGAGAATATGCCAATTTCCTTCAGAATTGAGCATTAATCTAGGAACATTAAGTACACACTGAGCTCTATCAGATTTATTGAAATGTAAGAGAGTCACTTAAGTGTTGTTATATTTTTCTACTCAACTTTGATCATGTTTACATGCCTTCCCAGATTCCCTTACAAATTGTTTTAAGCTGTGTAGCACATAAGTGATAGAGTATCTGTGTGTTTATACACACAGAGACAAGCTCTTTTCCAATACAGAGTGAGCAGGTCAAAGCAGAGGCAGAGAGAATGTATTTGTCACATCTTCTATTCAATCTCATTTGTTTTTCCATCTCCATGTATTCATCATAAATCTACTCAAACCTGCTGGAATGCACTGGAAGGGCAGCCTCAATAATGTCAGGAGATTTATGTTAGCAGGACTAGGTTTTAACAGCAGCATCACTTTCCATTTCAAGCCTGTGATAAAACCTCTGCTGCTGCTTGAGAGATGTCTGACAAAACATTTCCTTGTTTCAAACGTGGCAGGGAGGTGAATGATTGGGTTGGCAGATAAAAGGTTAGGAACATTCTTTATCCAGATTATTTTCTAAGAATAACTTTGAGTGAAATATAGATTATCCCTTTTAAATCTGGAATCTTTATTCACATGTTTTGCTGGGTGCTGGAATTTTCAGGACCTGAGCTATCAGAACCAATATCCAGTGAAGATTTTCATCAGTGGACCTTGAATCATGTACTAAATGCATAAGGATTCTCTTACAGAATTTTATATATATATATATCTTACAGAATATATATCTTAATTTATTTTGTGTCTTTTATTTAATAAATCTCTCACTACCATCAAAAAGAAATTGTTTTTACTATTAGTTAATAAAATGAAGGATAACTTTGAAGATTAACCACCTTTCTTCCTGTGCTCAGCAGTTTCAGTATGCTTTGCCCTACTGTTAGTATCCTTCACACCACCTTTTTCCTGTCAGAATATTCAGGGTGAATATTAAACCAAGCAATTTCTTTATTTGCAGTGCATTTTTCATACAAGAACAGCTCTGGATAAAATTACAGTTTTTTACAGCGCTCTGCTCTCTTGGTGTGCTTTGATTTTGAGATCAGTGTCTGGCAAGCGTGGATGTAATCTCTGGTACAGGCTGAATTTGGCAGCTGCTCAGAAGGAGCTCTGGCTGGATGAAGGAAGGGCTGCCTGGCAGAAAACCCCTTTTCAGGATGAGTTTGGTCTATCCTGATTGTGTAATTTGGGAGGGATTCAAAGCCTAATAAAAATCATTTGTAAAAAATAATTTAAGTATGATATAGAGAACAAAAAGCATTGACAATGCTGGGGGAAAAATATCACACTTTCCTGTCTTATCAGTCAGTCATAAAATCTAATTGGCCCAGCTGTAGAACATGGCAGGAATCATTAGGGTGACATTATCCTGTCCTCACTCATTTCCTTCCTGCTGTATCTCCCAGGTCTGAGGTGGGCAGCTATTTTTAATTCTGAGAGCTCTCATATGCCAGGTCCCACAAGAACGTCCCTCCATCCTGCTCAACATCTGTCACAGCAGCAGCAGGAGATGTTCCACACTCAACAGCCAGCGACACCTGACAGTGCAGCTCATTTTTCAGGCACAAACAGCATCACCCATCTCCCTGAGTGACCAGAGGAGGAACAGCTCTCTTGGGACTTTCAGAAGAGCTGAAAATCTGGGATCTTGCCTCATGAGCAGCCTTAGCTGCAGCACAGGTTTCTCCAGCCAAGCTTAAATCAATTCAGGACGGACATCCACCCTGCAGCCACGGGTTCTTTGGGTCCTGTCGCTCTGCAGTGGCAAAGGGGCAATAAACTCAAAAGTGGAGTGATTAGAAATATATTAGAAAATGATGAGTGGTGTCTGACAGGTGAAGAGGAATTAATTGCCCATCAAAGGACTAGAACAGAACTAGCAAAGAGTTCAGAGCATGGCAAGGAAGGTGGCTGTAGTTCATGTCTGGCAGTCCTGCCTACAGCTGCTGTCACTGCTTGGAGCTTAATGGGTTCAAGGGGACACACAGCAAATCCTCAGAGAAATCCTCTGTGGTTTGTATTAAATATAGCAATGCTGTCAGCTCAGCAGGTGCTGAAGCTACAAATGGTTGGATCCTGAGAGAGATGCAGGAGGAGGTGCTGTTCCCACTTCAGCATCTTCTTAGTGCCTCATTGAGCTGTACCTGGCCTGGTGAGTCACACCTGTGGCTTGCAGCCACCCCAACCTCCCTGCTGGTCCTTGTTCACAGCCCCAGCACCCCTCAGGTGATGGATGGACCAAAGGTCTGGGTGCCAATGAACGTGGCACTGCTGAACCTGGGTTCTTGCCCTGGTGCAGCTCAGAGAAGGATTGTTTAGCTGGTTGGAAGGAACACCTGGGGTCCATCTGTCCGTCCCACCATCTGTGGCAGAGTTAAGGTTTGATTGGGCTGCCTGGGGCTCATTCAGCTCCTGTTCCAGCATGCCCCTCCCTGTGAGTTATTTTTTATTTATGGCTGGTAAAAGAGAGACTTGTTCATTCAGTCTCTTATTTGCTTCTGGTTCTGTGTTTTCACCGTGTTTGCTTTGCTGAGAACAAGGCTGCTGCTTTCAGCTGCTTCTGGGACCTTCCAGAAGGTTCTGCAGCCCCCAGGTGGGCTGTGATTGTCAGGCTGTGCTCACTGGGTGACTCCTGAGAGGGGCTGGCATGGAAGGGGCTGCAGGACCCCGGTGCTGTGGGAGCTGTGCCCTGGCAGGTGAGTGCTGCCGCTGCACTGGGTGATGGGGATGCCCAGGAAGGGGTGGGAGGCAGGGCCTGGAGCTTCCCTCCAGGCACAAATTCTCCCTGAAGCAACAAGCAGAAGGGAAACTTTGGAGAGTTTTGTTTCTCTGATTTTGACCTTGTGCTGCTCCTCTCAAACTGGGCTGAAGTGTGCTTCTATCACAAAGCTGGGGTAAGGATCCAAGTCTGTATAAGCCGAGGGATCACCCCGAAGGAATGACATTTAATTCTGGTTATTGGGTGTTCTTTCACTATCAAACATTTATTCTGTCTTTGGGAGAGTCAAAGAAATCAGCTTGTTTGGCATTTGGAAGAGAAAACAAAGGGGTGAATTTATTGCTGTCCACAGCTGCTGGATGGGGAGAGCTAGAGCAGAGAGAGTCTTTTAGGAAATGCAGAGGGGGAAAGCTGAGCCACAGCAGACAATAAACCCAGGATATTCCAGCTGGATTCAAGAGTTTTTTACCATGTGAGTGGTCAGACCCTGGAACGAGGGGTGTCACAGGGGTGGGGGAATCTCTGTCTTAGGCCAGACTGAGGGCTCAGCTGAGCAGCCTGACCTGCTGAGCCCAGCTCTGCTGCAGGAGCTCCAGAGGTCCCTTCCAACCTGAATTATTCTGTGATTTTGTGAATCCTATTGGTAAGCCTATAATACATCTCTTCATTACTACACATGCAGTAGATTTGAATAAAAGTATTAACAGAAATAGGCTGTGTGAAATTTGAATATCCTGCTTAGCATTTCCCCATTCCTTTCTGCATTTTTTGCCTGCTCATGATTCCCATTACTGAAGAGGAAATACTTTCTTGTAAGAATTTCTCAATAATCCTGGCAGGAAACCAAGACCCCCAAACTGATCTTAATGTAAAATTATACATTTAGTAATGTTGATTTTTTATAATTTGCTATTTTTTTTTTGTTATGATCAGCGTTCAGGGCTCAACATTCCCATTGTGAATATGTGGGCTCAGTGAGAGGGGCTGTCTAGGTTCTGTCCTGGGAAAGCAAGAGACCAGAGACCAGCTTGGGGTGGCATCATTGCAATTCTGCTTTGTTTCTGATGCAGCAGCTGCCACAGTAAATAGACAATATGAAATCTAGGAGCAGATCTCTCATAAAATGTAAATTTCCTGTTATGACCTTCCTCAACTCTTCAGTTGACATAAAATCTCAAAATCCTGTTAGAAAGATCTTTGCCAAAAAAAAAAAAAAAGGGGGTTGGAAGAGCTTTGGAGAGACAAAAATAGATGGGTGTGAGTCTTCTGGGATGTTGTATTTTCCCTAAAATTAATTTAATGCAATGTATGTCTGAGGAAAGGGCCTGAAATAGGGTAAATAGTAGTCTCACAGAAGGAGCTACCCACTCACTGTGGAGGTGTTTCTAAAAATTTGAGGATATTTTTACTTATTTAATCCCTTTCTCTTCCAGCTTTTCTTCAGTGGGAGTGTTACTAAGGGAAAATACAAGTGGCTGCATGTCTTTTTCATCAGTCTGCCATCAGGCCCTGTAATATCCAGAAATTCTCTCTCCACTTTGTGCCAGTCCCCAGAATATCTCTGCACACTATAAAGAAAGAAGCACAATAGAGATCTCTGTTGTAGAAAGGCAGTGAAGTTTGTGACAAGTTTGGGAGACAAAGAGGAGAAGATGGCAAACTGATCCAAAGCCACCTCCTCTGTGCCATTGACAGATCTCTGCTGCATCCAAAGGACACACAGGAGTCTTCCCTCACTTGATCATTCCTCAGAGGAAGCCTTTTCCCAGCTTTGATCATTCTTGTGGCCCTCCTTGGAACCTTTTCAGGTCTAGGCTGTCCTTTGAGGTGAGAGGATCTGAACTGGCTGCAATAACAAGATGTCCATGAATCATGGATTGCTCGTGGTGCTTTATCTTGTTATAAAATTATTCACATCTGATTTGACTTTCAGGCTGATGCTGAGCTGGCGTTTTCAACTATTTATAACACCCCAATGTCGTGCTCCTGAATTGAAATAGTCACCTCTGAGCCTGGTTTTCTTTTTTTTTTTTTAATCTATGAAATTAGGGTTGCTGTGCTTAGCCAACACACACATTTTGTGATATTGTGGCTTTGTCATTGAGTGGAGCTGCTCTAACTCAAACTCCTGCAGCTCTTCTCAGCTGCTCTTCTGTGCTTGACTTTCTGTGTTCAGACTCCCAAAGTTTTTTTATTTAATGGGTTTCTTACCCTGTCCAACAAACTTTAGGGAAGGCTAAAACATTTTTAAGCTCTTTAAGGAAATGGAAGCATGTTTGAATCTTGTAAAATATGCTTATTTCTCATTGCTATTTAATTTGATTTCCCTAAAAGGTCATTTTTTCATTTTTTTTTCTTTACAATAGTCTATATAATGTCAGGCACTTTGCTGAATAGGGAAAGATTTAATTAGAGACTTAAATATTTTGCTGACTCGGGGCTTCATAACTCCAGCTTCCCCACAGTGTAAGTGATAATGTATTGACTAAGAAGGATAAAATTCACCCCCAAACACCTTGACAATTAGTTAAAGTTAGTCGAAGAGATCAAAGCTCAATTTAGCAACTTTCACTGCCTTTTTCCCCCTCATTTTCCCTTAACTAATTCTTGGAGCACACTTTTACTTTCTTTCCAGGGCAGCATACAACACACAGTGACCCTGAAAGCAGTTTTCTTCATGTCTGGTGAGTTCTGAGTCGAGGGATTTGAAGTGGTTGTTGCAGTCCTCCTTCCTCATTGTTCATTAATTATAGCACTGCTGTTGGGATAGAGATTTATCAGGTAAACTGAAGCTCTCACTTTCATTTTGGATGGCTGCTTTTAGATTTGCCCAAGCTTATCTTGATCTCAGGTCTTCCTTTTAAATTAGTTTCCCTGGGGTTCTGAAGTTTTATCAGATAGGGGAATAGTAAACAGTTGTTCAGACTTCAAGCCCTAATGTTTCAGATTAAAGCCACGAAAGATTTGCTTTCCTGCTCCAAGTTCCAATTGAAGCAAAAATGCCAATTCAGGATTTTCTTCATAAAGAGATTCTTCTTTGAAGAAAGAAAAAAATAAAGCCTATATTTATTCAACTTTGCTTTATTTAAAGATTAAATTAACTTGGAATAAAAACTGCTTACTTTACAGCTATTTATTTGCTGTAATGCACCAAATCTTTCTAATATACTGTCCATATCTCTAGTCAGAACTTCCCCAAAATAGCTCCTCAGGCAGAGAGCATTATGTTCTTTTGCTTAACAATAAGCTCTGCATGCCAGATTCATGTACCTAGACAGAAATAACAGTTTAATATTGGGTTTGGCATAAAACAAAGTAGCCAGTTGGGGGAAATTTAATTAGAAATGCTTTCTTGCTAGCAGGAGGGATTGGCTCACTGGTGAATGATGGATTGCCTTGGTGATCCTGATGCTTTTTGCTGGCCATGGGATTGGTGGGAAGAGCTCAGGAATAGCTTGGTACTGATCTTCCCAATGAAGGAAGTGTTGGTGGTATTTGTGAGGTTTCAGTATTTGTGTATTAAAGGGGGAATAGTCAAGGATTAGGACCAAGGATTAAACTGGGGTTAGGAAGATAGACTCTGAAGTAAGATTACAGGTGGATTAAGTAATGCTAAAACTCTATGGAGCTCAGGTGATTATTTTTTGGGTCATTTCTTGATCTCTTCGTAGCTTATTTGTGCAAAACTCTGATAGATGGTTCTGTCTTTTAGTCACAGTCCTAAAACCTCATCCATTGGAAGGCAGAGAGCTTCATTTGATAGACAGAGCTTGCAGGCCCAGTGGGCCAGCCCTGGCTCCAGATTGGCAGGAATCATTCAGCACTCCTCTAAATGTCACTTTATCTTTGTGCTTTGAATGTGTGCAAACATGCATGTGCCAGTCTGTGTTCCAAATAAATAACTGCAGTCTCCTATCAGATCTAATATCCCTGAGCCCATCCAAATGCTCAGCACCATCCTGCTGCCAGCTCATTCCCCCTCCCAGGCTGTGTTCCTTTCCCACAAAACAGTTGGAGAGTTTGGCCTGCAGGAGAGGCTTTGGCAACTCCATTTTAGTGCTAAATCTGATTTTCCTTTCCAAATTAGAGGTCGTGTGTTCCCATGGTCTCCTGGCTCCTGCTGCGTTCCTTCTCCAGCACCAGGAGCCCCTGATTGATTGATTGATTCCTGCTGGAATTCAGCACCAGGAGCCCCTGATTGATTCCTGCTGGAATCCAGCACCAGGAGCCCCTGATTGATTCCTGCTGGAATCCAGCACCAGGAGCCCCTGATTGATTCCTGCTGGAATCCAGCACCAGGAGCCCCTGATTGATTCCTGCTGGAATGCAGCACCAGGAGCCCCTGATTGTTTGATTCCTGCTGGAATTCAGCACCAGGAGCTCCTGATTGATTCCTGCTGGAATGAAGCACCAGGAGCCCCTGATTCCTGCTGGAATTCAGCACCAGGAGCCCCTGATTCCTGCTGGAATCCAGCACCAGGAGCCCCTGATTGATTCCTGCTGGAATCCAGCACCAGGAGCCCCTGATTGATTGATTCCTGCTGGAATTCAGCACCAGGAGCCCCTGATTGATTCCTGCTGGAATTCAGCACCAGGAGCCCCTGATCCTGCTGGAGTGCAGCACCAGGAGCCCCTGAGCCTGCTGGAATTCAGCACCAGGAGCCCCTGACTGATTCCTGCTGGAATTCAGCACCAGGAGCCCCTGATTGATTCCTGCTGGAATTCAGCACCAGGAGCCCCTGATTGATTCCTGCTGGAATTCAGCACCAGGACACCCTGATTGATTCCTGCTGGAATTCAGCACCAGGAGCCCCTGATCCTGCTGGAATTCAGCACCAGGAGCCCCTGATCGATTCCTGCTGGAATCCAGCACCAGGAGCCCCTGATTGATTCCTGCTGGAGGGCAGCATCAGGACCCCCTGATTCCTGATGCATTCCTTCTCCAGCACCAGGAGCCCCTGATTGAATCCTGCTGGAATTCAACACCAGGAGCCCCTGATTGATTCCTGCTGGAATTCAGCACCAGGAGCTCCTGATTGATTCCTGCTGGAATGCAGCACCAGGTGCCCCTGATTCCTGCTGCATTCCTTCTCCAGCACCAGGAGCCCCTGATTGATTCCTGCTGGAGGGCAGCACCAGGAGCCCCTGATTCCTGCTGGAATTCAGCACCAGGAGCCCCTGACTGATTCCTGCTGGAATTCAGCACCAGGAGCCCCTGACTGATTCCTGCTGGAATTCAGCACCAGGAGCCCCTGATCAATTCCTGCTGGAGGGCAGGGCAGCAGTGCCAGCAGCCCCTCTGGAGGCTTTGGGGAGGGTGGCAGCCAAGAGCTGGGAGGATTTGCCTCACCATTCCTGGCTCCTGGCTGCTGCTCTGGGGCTGCTGCAGGGTTTCCCACACCATCCATTCCTCCCCTGTCCCCTGAGCAGTGGCCACTTTGGAAAGACTTCTTTTGTTTTAAAAGCATTTCACTAATATGTTCAATTCCTTTCCATCTTAATTCAGATTGTTCACTAGCAATACCTGCTTCCTTTTTTTCCTTTTTTTTTAATTGCTTTTTCACTGCAGAGTCAGTCATTTCAGGAGCAGACAAAGATTAAAAAAAATTAATCTTTATTTGTCTCTTAAAGAAAAAAAAATGTCAGATTAGCAAATTTGAGATTTTCATTTGCACCTCCCAATTTTGGGATTTCATTAAGAGTTTTCTGACAAATAAAAGGCATTTCTTGATGCCTCTGAGCTTTAATGACTCTAATAGTAACTCTCAAATGTATTCTTTATACAATAAATAATTAAATAAAAAGGCAAAAAAATTAATGAGAGAAAAAATTGGTGAGAAATCAGTGACAAGCCCATGACAGCTGAATGAAATTCATATAAATGTGTCTGGTACTAAAAGCCTCAACCAGCAAATTAATCTGAACTTCCTGAACTGTTCCCTTTTATTTCTGCTCTTCCTTCATCTGCATTTTACTCCTGTCAGGGAAGCCTTTGCTCTTCCAACAGTTGTACAGAAGATGTTAAAAACTGCAGCAAACTGTACAGTAGCTTCCCTACAGTCTTTAAAAAATTCAAAAAAAATTGAAAAATTGGCCCTGCCATCTGGAGCCTTGGAAAGATTAAAGAATTTGCTTTACAAAAATGTGTTTGCATGCTTTAAGGTGTTGCATTATCATCATAATATTAAATCCCCCAACAGCAAACAGAATAGGTGAAGGAAGTTTTAATTTTTTTGATCAATTTATTAATATGGGGGTAAGGTTGTATAAATGTGCTTTGGAATAGAGGAGCAAATTGTGCATGTCAGTGTTTTCACTAACTGGAGTCTGGTATTTCACTGTGCCAGCATCTCCTGTAATGCCCCTCTGCAGCTCTGTACGTCCCTGCTGAGCAAAACAATGGCCTGGGAGGTGTGGAATGGGCTTTAGCACGGTGTGAGGGGTGCTGAAATGGGGAAATTTGGGGTGGTTTGGGGGTTTACAGCATCCTTCAGAGTTATTTGGGTCTCTTTGGAAGTGGTTCAGTATGGCAAAGCCAACAAAAATATTAAAAATAAAAACAAACAAGAAGAGAGAAAATGCAAAAACAACAAAATTCCAAAGATGGAGTCCTACACTGAGAGAGGTACAATTCCATGGGTTTGAGTAGAGCAATGCATTTTCCTGGACAGATATTCTTTAATCACATTTTGGAATTCCTACTGACTTTCCCCATTCCCAGTCCCCATTCCCAGTGCTCCCTGGAATGGTGAACCAGCTGAGCCCAAAGCTGCAGCAGCAGCCAAATGAATGATAAACTTTTCCTGTCCTAGGAAGGTAACAAGAGCATCCACCAGTCCTGCAGGATACTGCCTCATGTTACACCTTCCCTTCACAGAGGGGTCTTGGAGCAGAATTCATTTAAAATATGTTCTCTCAGCAGTACAAATAACAGCATATGCTTTTATTTTTTTTTTCTACATAAACCTGTGCAACTACAGCTCCAGTTAAATATATATATTTATAAATATATACATATGAACCTGAGTAAGTGATTGCAGAAATGGGTAAAAAAAAAATCTCTGCAAGGCTGCATTTGTACCTATATCTGTAGAGATTTCTGGGGGGATTGGTGTGTGTGGAACATTCTATGCCAAACAAACATTCTGTGTTGCTAGAATATTTTTGTACTAAGCCCCTTGGTTGCTGCCACACCACCTCCCTCACCTCTCCTACTCAGGAAAGTCACTGGTGTCTTTAGGGAAGTCTACAGGACTAGTGTCATCAAGTGGTTAAGGAAGGGAAATACTCTGTGTTCCAGCAGAAGTAAAACAAGAAATAGTCTCAATTTGAAACTAAAAAAAAAAAAAATACTAATAAATTGTTAGAATTTTAGGAAAGGTCTGAAACATGTCTTGTATTCCAATTTTCTGCCTTGTAAAGGTCTTGCATTAAGTCAGGGATTATTTTATAATCCATTATGCTTGGTACCTATTAAAATAAAAGAGGCAGTTTTTCTTCCATTTAAAATTTGGAAATCAATATTTCAGGTTTCTCTCTCAGTGAAGCAGGGAGAGATCCAGCACCATTCCTGAGAGCTCAGCTTTCCCTGGGAATCAGGAAAGGCTGCATCCCTCTCTCACCAGCTCTGAGCCCCACTCCTGCCTGCAGTGAGGCCACTCCTCACTCTGCGGATGAAGAGCTGATGAGGAGCCTCTGCCTCTTCCTCCCTGAGTCTTTCTCTGCCTGCTCTGATGCCTTCAGTTTGGGTTTTCATATTTCCCAGACTCTGCACTGCATTGGTTTATAACTCTGAACTCCACACCCAGTGCCAGCAGCTCTGCTCACAGCTCAGGCACACAGAACAATCCAGAACAATCCTTGTCCAGCCCAGAACCAAGGACACCACGGCAGCTCCAGCCCCAAAAGTGCCAACAGGGAATGGAGGAGAGCAGCCTGGGAGGGTGGGACTGCAGAACCTGAGCTGGGACTGGAACCTGAACCCAACAGGGAAATGGCCCAAAACCCATAAAACTGGGAGAGCTCCTGCCCCAGAGTCCATCCTGGGTGCAGCCCTGGCTGAGCTCTTGCACTGCCCAAGGTGCATCCTTGGAGGCCTTTTAATAAATCCTCACTTTATTCCTTTAACTCTGCCCAGCCTCTGCTCCAGGCAGCCTCTCCAGGCACCATCTCCTCGCATTTCCTGCCGGGACAGCATCCCTGTGCTGCTCAAGGTGCAGTTCTGGCTGTCCAGGGATGAATGCCACAGCAGCATTTTGACCCCTCCCTGGTGCACTGTGCTGTCTGAGAAAGCCATGAAAGCCCAGAACAGGTGGGAGGCTACAATCTGTGTTTATCATTCATATTTTATGGGTAACAACTTTGATTTTCAGTTGTGAAAGCAATAGCAAGTGATAGCTGGGAAGCTGTCAGAATCACTGAAGTGTTTAGCAGTGTTATTCCAGGGACTGTGCTGAAGACTATCTGTGGAATTTGAAGCCATAAAACATTACTGAAGTCAGGTCCCTTGCTTATCTATTTAAAATGGTTGAATTCTTTCTCTGGAGACAAGTATGAAGGAAGAAGTAAAAAAGGAAAAGATAGCTGATGACTGAAATGAAATTTATTTTCCAATACTATTTTTTTTTTTGCATTTAATGCCAAAATATAAAAGCAGCCTGTGATATAATGATAGAGAAATTGGTCTGGAAGAGCTGAGGAAGTCACCAGGACCATCCCTCTCCTGTCAGGTGCTATCAGCTCTCTGGGTGCCAAAATTTACCTCTGTCAGTTGTTGCAGGGTGTTTGGTGATGCCTGACCCCAGCGTGGCTGCAGCTCTGCAGGATCTGCTGCTGCTTGCTGTGACAGTGTGAGTGTGGAAAGCACCTCCTGCTCTGCTGAGGCTTCTCCTCCTCTCCATCTCCCAGTTTAGCTCAGACTAGGAAAAACCCTCAGCCTGGCAGAACAGGCAGAGCTCCCTCCCTCCCTCCCTCCCCCTGCCCAGCCAGACTCCTGTCCTGGCTCTGGAGCCTCTGGAGCTGAGCTGCACAGGTAGAGCAGGACTCCTGACAGGCTGAGAACCTGGATGTGATGTCCCCTGATCAAGGAAAATAGCTTCATTCTGTGTGAAAGTCTCCTCCTGGAGCAGTGCTGAACACTGAGCACCCTGTGAAGTTAGCAGGGATAATCTGTCCCCAAATCAGGCTGTGGGTTACCCAGGCACAGGGGAATATTTCCCTGCAGAGAGCACAGGGTGAGCTGTACCCTGGAGATATCCCAGAGCTGCAGTGAATCTTCAAAGTTCAGCGTTATGAGGTTCTGGATAAAAACTCTTTTGGGGGAACACAGAAAGGACTGTGGAAGATGAAGGTGTCAGGATGTCTTTGGAACCAGTAGGAACATAAGACTGGCTGGTGGAGCAGGACTCCTGACAAGCTGAGAATCTGGATGCTGATGTCCCCTGATCAAGGAAAATAGCTTTATTCTGTGTGAAAGTCTCCTCCTGGAGCAGTGCTGAACACTGAGCAGGGATAATCTGTCCCCAAATCAGGCTGTGGGTTACCCAGGCACAGGGGAATATTTCCCTACAGAGAGCACAGGATGAGCTGTACCCTGGAGATATTTCAGAGCTGCAGTGAATCCTCAAAGTTCAGCATTATGAGGTTCTGGATAAAAACTCTTTTGGGGGAACACAGAAAGGATTGGTGGAAGGTGAAGGTGTCAGGATGTCTTTAGAACCAGTAGGAACATAAATGCAGGTATGGCTGGGAATATGAATTGCTGTTAGGGAGCACTAGTTGGGTAAACAGCACGGAGCAGGGCAAGGAGCATTTAGGCATTACAGAAAATAAAATGTTTGTGTTATTGCACAGTGACTGTGTCAATAATCTCACCTAGCTGAAGAGTTCACTGTAAAGTCTGTGAAGCACTAAAAGAGTTTAGGAGCCAGCTTTAGAGTCTGTATGGCACAGCAAGCTGTGTGCCTGGAGAGATTTAACTATCCTAAGAACACCAAAAGTGTGGTAGCCAGGCTTTGAAAAGCACAAAGAGTGAGAATGGTGCATTATTTTCCTCTCAAAGGATTTGTTGTCCACCCTGCTCTGGCAATGCACTTTGCTGTTCCTTTATTCGACTGTTTTGTCAGATATTAACAAATTCTAACCTGTGAATTTTGCAGTTGGTGTCAAATGCACTCTGCTGAAAAAAAAAAAAATTCTCCAGGAGAGTGAATATTCTGTTTTATTTTGTGCAAGAAAAAAGGTATAGAAAGATGAGTGAGACTTAAGAATAAGAAAATATAATAGTTGTATTGAATGGATGTATTTCATCCTGTTCTGCCAGGTCCCCAATTCTGATTTAACTGGCAGCCTACACATGGAAGTTTTTATAGCAGCTTGGGAAGATGAATAGAGACAAAAACCCAGAAGCTGGGAAGAAACAGGGTGAGGAAATGCATTATGGACCATGCCTTCAACAAATCCCTAAATTTAGGAGAAAGAAAAGTCTTGTTTATTGGCTAAAGAGGCCACTGCCACTTTGGCCAGTGTGTTCTCCAATTCCTGTGTCATCTGTGACCTAAGGAATGCACATTAGTGTTACCCACAGGAGCTGACCCTGCATTTTGGTGGTGCCTACATTGCCCAGACCCTATTTTTACTGTATCTGCACGTGTAATAAAACTGGCTGGGATGTGCACTTAGAGATGAAAGCCCTGCTTTAAAAAGCTTTAGAGATGTCATCCTTCAGGGCTTTCCCTGCCCATCCTGAGAGTGTCTGTGCTCCCTCTGGGGGAGCAGGGAGCTGCTGATGGCACCCAGGCACTCCCCAGCCTCCCACCCAGGACAGGAGCACCGAAATGCCCTGGGAATGTGAGCCAGAGCTGCATCCCTGCAGTGCAGCCCCAGAGCCTTGTCCTGCTCCAGGCTCCTGCTCTGCCCCTCAGCCACTCTGCTCCAGGTGAGGAAATTCCCCCTTATTTACACCAGGTGCAGGAACAGCCCCTCAGAAGCAGCTGGAGGTCAAGGCCAGGATCTGCTTCACTTCACTTGCAATAAATTCAGGTTTATAATCCATTCCCGTCGAGGCTGGGGTTTAGTAAATGCTACAGATCTGGCAGAAAAGCTGTTTTCTATCAGATTTAACTCTGTTAAAGGCATACTAAATCCATGAGTTAGTGTGTCCACACATTTTAACAGTCATAGAGAGGCTATGCACTTTTCAGTGTTCTTTTATTTTAGTAAGCTTAAATTATTTTAGTCAGGGGACCAAAATAAATGGAAACATGGCTTTCTAATAATTCACTTAGGATTTCCAGAGAATAAAAATGCATAAACACCTTCTCCCAACAGCAGAGGATTTTCTCTCTTCTTGCCCTCCAAAAAATCCAACACAACACCACAACCAGAAGACAGGCTGCATGAATTCAAGCTGCTCTACTTCCTCCCATGGCCAGAATATTGAGCAGAAAAGTTCTAAAGCAATAAAGTCAGGTGGAAAATAGAAAAACTGTGGAGATCAGACATGGTTTTATGTTCAGAAAGCCTAAACAAAGACCCAAATCTCATTGTTTAAGCAAGAGATATAAAAAGAAAGCAGAAATAGCTTCAAGAGTATAAATTATTAAACTTAATAATGGGAGAGAAGAAACCAAATGACCTTCAGAAAGCACACAGTGTTCTTGATTCTGAGTGCTTGCTATTCCCATCCCTCCTCTGCACAGGCTTTGCTCCACACAATGCTGGAGTGCTTGCACATTCCCTGGAAACTCCAATCCTTCCAAGGACTTGCATGCCCAGAGTGCACTTACCTATTATTTACATTGTTTATACCAAACCATTCAACTGCATCAGGAACCAAAAATAGAGATTTATAGGGCTGTGACTTCTTGGTAATTCCTGCTTGGATTTGCTAGTGAAACAATGGAGCAAATTTTGAGATCATATCTTAGTGTAAAACAGTTCTGCTTTTTTTGTTTTGTTTTGGTTTTTTGCTTTTTTGTTGGTTTTTTTTTTGTTTTTTTTTTTGACACAGCTTTTTACGAGCTCAAAATAATTAGGAAATTTTAGGAGAGCATCTTGCTCTCAGCACACTGCTGCCCTTTCAGGAACGGCAGCTTGTAGATTAATGCAAAACTACACTCCTGGACATCTGATTTTGGACACCTGAGGAATCTTTTCAGACTTCTGTAGCAGTAGGATCTTGCTTTTTGGAAAGGAGAGTCCTTCCAGATATTCAGAGAAGAGTGGAGGAGACTAGAAATATAAAGCTTAAAAAAGGAAAAAGGGAGAATCCTCACTCCTTAATTCATTCACCTCTGGCTCATCTTTCCTAACACAAGGAATTTTTCCGGATAGCTCAGCAGGTCGAAGAAATAAGGTCAGAAATTTTTCATCTTGGTCCCTTTGTTGTATTTTTTTTAAGTGAGAACTATATATTTGTTTTTCCAAATCCATTTGCCAAGTCTGTGCAAAATTTCTGCTCAGAAACTGCCCAAAAGTTTGGGATTCTGGGAAACAATGGATTAATGCCAGCGAGGAACCTGGAAAAGGTCAGCTGCACCCACAGCTCAGGGAGATGCTTGGCTGATATCCCAATTCTGAGATGGAAACAGAGGTTCTGCTCAAGAAACATATAAAAAAAATTAAAAATTATGTTGTAGTTCCAGCCACAAGGTCCACGTGCAGAGTCGTGGGCTGTTCAGCGAGTCTGCATCTCAAGCTGTGTAGAAAAAAGAACACAAATCAATGTTTTGGTGGGGAAATATCAACGGGGGTTGCAGACAGAAGAGGTTTTCAAGTTTTTCCGGAGGTAAAAGCCGGCTCTTTCATTGCCTTCCCTGATACATGACAAATCTCTCACTGCGAGGATTCCTTACAGGCTCCCCTCAGTGAGGAAAAGAAGTCGTTATCCTGCTAAAACCCTTCAGATTTCACTCAGCAATGTTTCAAATCTTTCTCATCCTCTTAAGTTTTTTTCTTTGTAGCAGTATGAACTGTTGCTATCAAAGCAATCACCTAGGCTGTGTGTGAACAAAGAAAAGCATCTCACAGGTTGCACATGGAGGTACAAACAGCTCAGACTGCTGGGTGCCTCCTGTCTAAACAATGTCCCCATGCCTGGGAAGGACCTGGAAAACCAGAAAAGGTGCAAGGTCATTCTGGAAGCTGTGTGAGAGAAAATATAACTGGCCTCACCTGAAACTGAGCTAGAGGCGATTAATCAGGGCAGGGATTTTTATCAGTCAATTATTTTTGCTCTTTTTTTTTCAGTTAATTTTGCTTTTTTTCAGTAAATTAACAATTTTGATGGGAAAGTTTCTGGCTTTTAATCTCACCACACCACAGTGTTACAGCTTTATCAGGGTGATGAGTGGTTCTCAGCTGGCAGGCTGGTGTTAAACTGAGAGCCCCATTTTCCCATTTTCCCCATCTTCTGTGAGATGACACAGGTTTTGTTCTGCTGTCTGCTTTGCAATCCTCCCTGTCCTCAGGGGGTGCTTTGTGCTCTGGGATGGGTTTGGAGCCCCCGAGGAGGCAGTGGCAGGTATTGAGGGTAGTGCAGGGTAGGGCTGGGCTCCTCTCTGTTGGCTCACCCCAAACCAGCCCAGGGTTTGTGCTCTGGCACATCCTCACAGTCAGAATCTTCAGCAGAAAGTGCCACTGCCCACCCTGCAAATATTCCATTGGAAACCAGGAGAGAGGTCAGGATTGGAGATTCCTTCACTCCAGGGATCAGTTGGGGGCTGTGGAGGTGTTTGAGCGTTTCTAGGACGAGGGAAGGGATGAGAATCTTGACTCTATGTTTTAGAAGGTTGATTTATTATATTATGATAAATATAAATTATATACTAAAACTACATATAAGAAAGAGAAAGGAGACATCAGAAGGTTAGAAAGGAATGAATAATGAAAACTTGTGACTGCTCAGAGCTTTGACACAGCTGGACCAGGACTGGTCATTAAGTAAAAACAATCTACATGAGACCGATCGAAGATGCACCTGCCGTATTTTACAGCAACAGAGAATTATTGTTGACATTTCTTTTCTGAGGCTTTTCAGCTTCTCAGGAGAAAAAATCCTGGCCAAGGGATTTTCATAAAATATCACAATATTTTAGGTAGCAGTCCATGGTTATGATAAAAAGGATGGAGAAATCCATCCAGCTGTTTTGGGATCCTCTGCCAGGACCCACTGCATGATCACACCTTTAGGAGGGCCAGTTCTGGATTCTTGACTATCCTGAAACTCCAGCATGGGCCTGTTCCAATATTTTCCTTTCAAAATTTGCCAAAAGAAATTGTCCTTTTTCATTTGAAGAATTTCCCACTATTTCTATGCTGTTAATTTATATGTCTGCTTTTAAAAGCAGGAAAAATAATATTTCAGATCTTTTCCAAAGCTTGACATCAGCTGAGCACATGTAAATTAAGGCAGAGTTGGATTTCAACTGTGAACTATTTAGAGGCATTTTCTGTCAGGAAGAGTGATTTCCTACCTGGCCCTGCATCAACATATCCATGAACCATCAGCTCAGCATTTGACAAGACCACTGTTACAGACAGCTGTCATATTTACAGTTTGCCACTTTGATCTGCCGTTGTCACATCATGGATTTTACATTTGAATTTGACGTGCCAGGCTTTGCAAGTTTTCAGTACCTTAAGGAGTGTGAGGGTTTCTTTTTTCAGTTAGGGAAGGTTTATGAGCATGGGAAGGTAAAAAAGGGGCGGCACAGACAAGAGTGTTGTAGTGAGCTGTTCTGACTGTGTGGAGGAACCTCTTCACCAAAAAGGATGGCATTAGAGCAGATTTCTTAAAAAATTAAAGGGGAATGCACAAAAAGCTGCTGAGCCCTATCCCACAGCAGCACTGCCTCCTCATTATGGTTTTGTAGGTAAATGTGGGTGTTTGTGCCTTGTGTTGGGTGGATGATCTGTGGGGCAAGGATTTAGAAACACACCAAATATAGTGGATTGCTGGGTTCCAGTATGATTTGATTCACTCCTGTCAGCACTCAAACAGTCCATGGGTGATAGCATGAATTTTTAACAATATCTACCTAAATTTTTTACCCTTCTTCGCTGTGAAACCAAGAGCTCATACTTGTTTGATTGTGGGATAGCAAAGAGAAATGCTAACGGTGCTCTATTGTGCTGCAGCAGATGATTTCCCAAACTCTGCCTCAGTCAGATTTTCTGATCTTTAAAACTTTTGAGCACAAGCCTGGACCAGTAAGTCACCAGTAGAGTTTCCTGCTGGCTAAGACAAGTGATGATTCAAAAAATATTCCAGGTTTTTCCTTAGCTCCAGACCTGAAAGGAAAAATGTCAGCCCATCAAGGAGGGACTCATTATAGAAAACCACCCTCCACTACTGAAAATATTTCTGCATTTTAACATAATTCAGCTCAAAAACGGTCTGCTGAATGGAGCAGTTTCCTGGGTAGCTAATCTGGAAGTTGCGTGGTGTGTGCAACAAAAGGAAATTCTTTAAAATTGGTTCCTCAGGCTGCTCTGGGACTTTGGGGGGTCTGTTTAATTGGCAGGGCTTCTCTCCAGCCCACCCTGCTCGGAGCTGGGGGCTCCTGCACCCAGCCCAGCTGTGTCTGGGGGTTTGTGCAGTCGGGTTGTGACTTCTGATGTGCCCACCCAGCTCTGGGAAAGCCTGGTCCAGGTGACAAACTTAACCAGGGCCTTTCTCAATCAGTGCTTTTCAGCTGGGTAACACTTGAGTCTGGTCTTCCTCAATAATCCAGGAGGATGGTGAGGAGGAGGAAGCATGGCCTGGGAGATTGAGCATGTGAGGGGAATTCAGGAATGCTGTAGCAATGCCAGGATGAGTTTAGGCAGGGTCTCCTGTCTCCTCCTTTCGTTTCCAGCCTGATAAGAATGAATGAGTTAATGTCAGCTTTGGAAAGGTCTAAGTCAAGATGTGTGTAACTGAGAATTATGAACAACACAGATGAATTCCACTGCATCCATTAAAGTGAAATGTGCTGTTAAAAACCCTGCACATAAAGGATAAAATGTGTCAAGACTAAAAGCAAACAAACAAGCTATTTTTAACCTTATTAAGGTCTGATGCCTTTCTGTCTAGAGGGCTTAATATCTTTTAATACAGAGCCATAAAGAACAATTACTTTTTATAAGTTACATTACAATCTAAGATGATTTACTGTTTGGTTTCTGTTGCTGATGAGAGCTGGGCTGTTAATTTTACTGGATGCTTTTGATCTGGGGGTCTATCGTGTTCAGGCTCTCATTGCATTTTCTGTTACCTAAAACTCCTTCATGCTTCTGTGTCAGCAGGTAAGTGAGCTATGTAGTGCAATTTGTTGAGGATGTAGCAGCAGAGAAAGCATTGCCCCCTTCAGAAGTGACATTTGCTGTATCACCTGCATGTGCAGTATTGTCAGGGGTGTAGTTTCTGACCTGCAATGCATTATCTGCTCCACTGACTTTGGGGCTGTTTATCACCAGTGACATATTTCTCTGCAGGAGCCTGCCATTCTTCTTGTGTCTGCTTCCAAGCCCCAAATGCAGACATCCAGTCTGCATTTCTGAGAGTGGAATGAAACCAGATTTTTCTTTTTTTTATTTTTTTTTAACAATTCCCCTCAATGTTGTCAGTTAAACAGGGTGCTTGGTAAGCTGCTTTTGCCAGGGTAACAAATATCATGTTAAAGAGCAGAGGCACAGTAAGAGTGAAATTAATTATGTATGTTTTATGCTTGTCCAACTAACCACACTGTATTCCCAATGAAATACTTAACACATCTGTGCCTTCCTGAAGTCAAATAACATCACTATAATTTGAGACTTATTTTGAGCAGCGAAGGAAAGGCTTTGTTACACCTCCAGGAAAGCCATTCTTTTGGAGGGGGCTTTTTTTTTCATTTGTATGCTTTGATTGTGAGCTACTTAATTTAGTCAAAGATTCTAATTGAGCTTCTTGGCAGACTGCCTGATATTTGGCACAGTAGGAATCTCTGAGTTTGAACCTTTGGGGATGTTTTCAGAGGAACGTATGTCTTCTATTTCGTGCTTTATTGTGGCAGACTGATGAGAACTTCTAAAGCAAATGACAGTTGACAGAAAATAACTCACCCTGGAGTTTGTTCTCCCACTGTTGCTGTTTCAGTGTTGAATTTCAGATAGTCTGCTTTGTTTGTGGCACGTGAGGTGCTGAAATGATGATAATAGATGGCAATGGCTGCAGGATAATTCGGTCATGGAACCAGGGGTGAAGTGTGGGAAGAGCTCTTTAGCAGGAATGATTTCTGACTAAACAATCTGTGGCAGTCACTGGAGCAGCCTTCAGTAGCTGAAGGAGTTAAAGATAGATGTTACTTGACAGAGCAGTGTGTGTCATGATCCCAGCAGACATAATAGGATAAAATTAAGAAATTTGAATATTTAGGCTACAGACAAGGCTATTTCCTGATCCTAACACCTGTTCTAGCCTAAATGGTCTCTCAAGGAAAAAAAAAAAAAAAGGAGGCAGTTCCTAGCAGGGAATATTTAACACCATGCTGAACAATATGCTAATCCTCAGAGGAACTCTACAGAATTGCCAGCAGGATGAACTAGCTGATCCCTTCCATCTCTGTTCTGTTTAATTTCAGTATCTCAGTATGAACTCCACAGCTTCATTTTCCTGTTTCCTTGCAAACTGTCACATCTGCAGCCCCAAGAAGGACCAGAGTGCAGGACATCCCCCTCTGGTGCCCACTGCCCTTGATTTTCGCCATTCCAGCTGAAGCATTCCAGCTCAGAGTGCCCAGTTCCATCCTGAGCATCTCTGTGGAATCCACCAGATGCTTCCATCCTGGAATCCCCACCTCTCCAAAGGTCCATCTTTGCAAACAGATACACACAAACCAAAAATGTCTTTGACTTCTCATCTGCTCTCTATTCACCAGAGAGAACCTGAAGGGTTTGCATTAATATCTGCCCCCTTTTCTGCCTCTGGAAACATGTAGGTAATGCCCCTTCAATAGACTTGTGTGAAGAAAAAGGAGACAAAATTATGCTGAGAATGGTTTTTAAAAGGTTTTGAACTGTTCAAAGCATTGTAGATGGAACTGCTTTTCTGCCAGAGCTGGAGTGTTAGGTGTAGCCATTCCTTGGCTATCAAGATCTGAGTTATTTCTGGGAGTTTAGCAAGTTTCTGAGCACAGTGATGGCAAACACCAAGAAGGGAGGAGGTTTGCCCATCCAAGAAGGTGTGAAGGTGTTTACAGGGTTGTTTTTTAGCCAATGAATTGCAAATCTTCAGAAAAAGACCAAAGGGGAAACAGAGAAGTCCATAAAGACCGGAGACAACCATAAAACACAGATTGCCAAGCACACTGATGAGCAGGCAGTTCCTCATTAAGAGCTTGTTACAGTACATACATATAGTCTCAATCAATTTGTTTTATTTTAACAGGGCATCAGGTGCTTCCCATAAAATTTGAGGGTGCTGAGTGTTTAATTGAAATCAGCCTCATATAACCCCTGTACTCAAATAAATCTTTTTTTTTTTCAGAGGTAATCAACTAAACCTTACCTACATAATTATATATAGAGTAGCATAAAGTAAAGCCTAATTATTTCAGTAATTATAATCCTGTACATACTGATCAATGCACTTTTAATAATTGACCTGTCAATACTGAGGACCACTTTATTCAGAGGGATTTTTAATAGGTTTGGGAGTGGAAATTGTCCAAAGCTGACTGGTGCTGGTTCTAAACACACAGGAAAAAAAAAATTTAAAATCTTAGTTTTGTTCTTAGAGAATCTCAGGTTTGTCTCTCGTTTTACTATAGAACTGCCTATGTTGTTACAGTCTTGATGAAAATATGATATGAAAAAATGAAAGATTGAAATTGATAGAAAAAGAAAACTTCAATTTTGAAGGCAGTGACCTCAATTCTGCACAAATACACACCCTGCACCTTCCCAACTCCTCCAGGTGACTCTCAAGCACCAGATGGTCTTGGAGGTACCAATAGGGGTAAATACAGATATCAAAGGCAAAACATGACCATGTTAAATTCATAATGAGAATCTTCATTTCAGTAACAGCCAGGAGGAAGCAGTTCCTTCATTTGGACACACCATGAGAACAGACTAACCAGAATCATAAATAAACATTTCTAATGGCTTGACTGCTTCTCAAAGCAGACAGGGTCTGTTGCTGGAGGATATAAAAATGAGGTTTATTTAACAGAGTTCTGTAACTTCGTGTGTACATTTGAGCATGTAAACTGCTAGAATGCATTACAATGTACACAAATCCCAATATGCTCTCCATGGAGCCCCATCTGCTCTCGATGTGCTGATCCCTGATCACAGCTGATGCCTCACGTGGTGGGAGCTGTTTGCTGCACACCAACCAATACAGCCTAATTACAAGTCAATAAATTCCAGATACAATCCAATTAGTTGTCATAGAGACTCTCGTGTTTAGCAAATGTAACTGATCTGTTTCAGCTTGTGAATTTAACTGGGCCAATATTTAATTTATTTAATTGCAGACCAATATAGTCAGTATATTGTACAATAGAAGCAATAAATGCTTCCCAGTACAATCTATTTAGGGTGGTTTCTCTGATAAATCAATTGGCTTCCTGTGGGAGAGGATGCCACGAATGCCTTCAAAGTCATCTTCCTAGCACTCCTCTTTTTGTGGGAAATTATCTCTAAATGTTCACAAAACACAGTTAATATGAATAAAAGTTTAGGATACAGACTTGGCTCTGCAGTGGATTTTCCCACTTGGGCAAACCAGCACTAGAATGGCTGAAAAGCCTTTTTCAGATTTGTGAGGAGCAAAGGAATTGAGATCCTCCACTACAGTACTGGTGGTTTAAAGAACCCAGAATCTCTGTACCTCTGCCAAAGGTGAAGCATTTCCAGAAATACTAAATAACTTCAAGAAAAAAAAAAAAAAACAATTAGAAGAAAACAGGGCTCTTCCCACTGGGAAAGACAGCATAGGTGACTGCACGAGGCTGTCAGTGCTGCTGCTCTGGGGAGAGATTAGACTCCAAAATCACTGTATAATGAATAGAGTGGAAATGTAAAATCACACAGGGCTGCCTGGGGAGCAGCCAGTCTGTGGTGCTGGATGTTGGCTGATTAAAAACCAGCTGAGGTTGCTCAGAAGGTGTGGGCACCACAGCACTGCTCAGATTTGGGGCACAGAGAGCCCTGAGCAGGGCTTACACAAACATGGGTCTTGTCCCACCTCCTGTGAAATTCCCTCGGGAGCTTTGTCTGGGACATTTTTACCCAAGCTCATGAACACCTCACCATTTGCACCTGAGCCAAAATGTCCATTATCAGCAGGTGGAGTGCTTTGGATTCCTTACTGTGCAGGTCAGCTCTGACATTTTTAGCCATGAAAAATTCACCACGTGTCAGCCTGGGGCTTGGAACTGTGGGATGAGGTTTGCTGTTGGGTCAGAAGGGAAGAAACTTCCATTTCTATTCCAGACTGTTGCAGCTTCTCTAAATATTCCAAATATTGCACCCAGCTCGTAAACAGCAGTTTATCTGGCGGAGCTGAATTGAAATCTGCAGCCCTGTCTCTGGCAATGGTTGGTAGATAACTTTCTTTCATTTTTGAGGTGTTAGCCTCAGCATTAGCAAATTCACAGATAACTTTTTTCCTCCCAGTGAATATGCAGAATGTGACTTAAAACTGCCTTAAACGCTCCCCAAAGAAGGAAGATGACAGTAGAGGGGAATTTATTTCAAAGCAAAATTCTATTGCAAGAGAAAATGGAAAAAGTTGGGAATTCATAGCAGAGAAGCCTTAAAACTCCTTAGCTTAAAATTATTCCTCTTTACCATTCTAGTCTGATCTCTGAAGAACAGCAAAATTACCTGAAAAAAACCTCTGCATAAATAATTGATTTCCTTTACTCTAGATAGGGATTCTTTCTGCATAAAAATATTCTTGTGGAGTACAGTTTGTAAGGCAGTAAGAGTGAAGGATTTGGTCTTTTGCTCGATATAAAATGGTTCTTTTTTGTTTTCCTGGCTGTGCTTCCCAGATCTGGCAAAGAGAAGCTCTTACACAGCAATAAATGATGGGTTTGATTCTGGGTTAATGATCTGAATTTGTATCACAATTTATTACTTCTAGGTTTTATTTTTTTGCTCGTGCCAGGGTTAGGTCCAGGCCGTCCTGCAAAATTGGAGACTCTGGGCATGAAAATAAACTCCCAAATGAAGTGAGAGAATTGTGTTAATAGTGCCTCTGCAGGTTTCTGGGGACTGGAGAGGGAGAGCTGGTTTTATCCTCTGCAGAGAGAGCAAACAGAGGCACCAGTGGCTCCTCTGAGGTGTGGGTGCTCTACCACACAGTGCCTGAAAATGTGCATCCATGGGCTGCCAGTGAGAACAAGAGTGGGTATTTCAGGTTGTTACAGGTCTCTGCACCAGAAAAGAAATATCCTAAAGAGCACCAGAAAACCTTTTAGCACATATCCTGGTTTTATTTTAATGGAATCAGGTCACAACTGGAACTCATAGGGCACAGAGTGAAACAGCTGAATTGTGCAGAATAATGAGAATTAGCATTTTGTGCAGTTTTGTATTCCTCTGCTGCCTCCCTGCCAGCACGGATGGGTGACTGGAGTTACCTCTGGTCCGCCTGTCAAAAAAATACAAATCACAATGGAAAATAATCAGCTGATGAAAAAGTTCAGGCTGAGATTTGTTTCTCATTTGTCACACGAAAAACAAGAAACCTTTTATTTGGGAAGCTGGAGAGTATTTGACATTAATCCTGCTGGTATGCAGGGAGAATAAATGAGGAATTTTTGTTGTTCATGTGTTCATGTAGCATATTAATGATTTTGATAACAGCATAAGGATATTTGGCTGCTGTCTGAAATTAAATTGTTAGGGGCTTGAGACTGCTTTTGCCTGTCATGGTTCTAGTAAATTTATACAATTGATTGTTATATGATTGTTAGAACTGTGAAGAACAAGATCAAGTGTGGTCCAGACAACAGTGAAAAAAGATTATTCTCTTAAAGTTTTATGACATCTGTTTGGTTTATTGATTGACAGATGAACACACCATTTCCTTTTTCTTTTTTGTTTTTATCAGCAAGTCACTCCATCTCCAGTGGTATTTGTGCGTCCTATGTGTGCAGTAGTTGTTTAATGACATTAATTTTAAAAGGAAATAATTCAGCATATAAATAAGAAGCAGCAGAGGGAAAATTGCAATTTTTTTTTTTTTAAGACACATTTTTGTTTAGACTAACAGTCCTCCCACGGAGGTTGAAAAATGTAGCACGGACTAAATTTAACTTGGCTACTGTCACCAAGGATAACAATGCATCCACCTTCTAACACAACAGACTAAATGACACCTGCTCCACTAATATTCACTTTCTGCACTCATATTCCTTCAGGTCTCAGGGGAAGGGCTGGGAAAACCAATCTGTGCCCTCATCTTGCAAATTCACATTATTGGGAGAGACTCCTGGGCTGCAGCAGGGGTGCAGAGCCACTCCTGAGCTCTCGGAGGTGGCTGGGTTTGTTCTGCCACAGGAGAGTTTGTTTGTTTGTATTGGGGAGATGCTGAGTTTGTTTTGTCAGATATTCAGGACACTTCCATGCAGCTGAGTGACTGACTGCAATTGTCACGATGCAACACCCCGATGTGGGAGCTGCACCAGGGCAATCTGAGATAAAAACCTGCTTTCTCATCTGTTAAAAGTCAGTCTTTCGCCTTGATAGGCTTGCATGCACAGGAGAATCAGGTTTGCAGTATTTTATTGTAACATTTCTTCTTGGCTTGCCAAAAAAAAAAAAAAAAAAAAGTTTTCAGGACAACCCACTCCTTCTCCAGTTGGTTAGTGTAAAAATCCCATCCTCATTTCTGCAGTTAGGAAACAAAATGTGCATTCAGATGTTCAGTTAGAGAAAGGCAGAGCTGGAGCAGGGCTGAGCTGTTTCCCAAGAGAACACAGAAATACCTGATGTGTGTCAGGCACCACAGCTAAGAAATTTGGGTGCTGCTGCAGCAAAACCAAGTGAGAACCAAACCTCTGGGCAGTTTGTGAGCAGCTTGGGCAGAGCCTGACCTGCCTCAGCCCTGACTCCCTGCAAGCCCAGGACAAAACCTGTGGCTGCTTTTATCTGCAGGGGTTTTGTAAACCCAAAATTCATGAATACAAGAATGTGATTCCTTTGCAGCCACGGCACGAAGATCACAGCTTTGAACCTGAGACCATGCAGGAGTGAATGAAATGCTCATTTTGGTGCTGCTGATTCTGGAACAACACTTTCAGCAACTGTGAGTGGAAAATTAGGAGTTTATTTAAGATAATGAGCCTTACAGCACTTTCATCATGTAAATGCAACAACCACAGACACACTCAAATCAAGATGATTAAATTCTATTGCATTAACCTGTTAAATTCTTTTAATGGCATTAAAGGCAGTAGATGCATTTTTTTTTCAAAACTCTCTCTAAAAGATAACAACAACAATCAGTGACTTCACAGGTCTTCAATTTCTGCTCTGCTCTTGAGCATTTTCAGGGAGTTAGAGAAGCAGATCTGGTATAAAAAACAAACCAGTGCTACCTGTGGAGGAGTATTTCCTCTCCTGGACAGAGCAATGCAATACATAAATATGGGTGGTGGTTATACCACACCTGTAATGGGAATTTTGTAGTTTCTGACCCCATTTTCAGTTTGGCTTTTTACTCAGCTCTCTTGGATGGGCAGCTAAAGAGACCCAGCAGAGGCGCAGCAGTCTCTGTTTGTACCTTACACAAAACCCACAGAGCAGTTCTTCAAAAGGCTTGAACACAGCACCCTCCACTTTTTTAGCCATAAGATTTCAAAGACGTGCTTAAACTCGCCCATATTCAGCCCAATTAATTTTTATGCCTTAAATGGAAACAAAGTTGCTTCGACAGGAAGATGCAGCTCTTTGCCATGCGCTGTAAAATTGTTAAAATCCTTAGAGAGTGCAATGAGGTGCCTCAAAGTTTAGTTCCAGAGGCCTCTGTTCCACCATGGGAGGTGGAAGATGGCTCAGATGTAAAACATGGGAAGAGCTGTCTCAGAAGGGAATCCACATTAAATTATTCAAAATGCCCAGCTGGGCAGAGAATACTGAGGACAAGAGGATGCTCCCCAAATCTCAGAATTAACAAAAAAGTGCTAGTTATTAACTCAGAAAAAATTAATTTTGCTTCTAGAAGTCCAAGTCCTATTCAAGGTTAACTTCACATGGCACAGATAAAGTTCTCTCTGTGTATTAAAGGCCCTTGAGTGCCACCAAGTAGAGAAAAAGATTAATAAGGTCTGCTCAGTTCCCACCTGTTCTTCCATAGATCAATCTGTCATTGCTTCCTCTGATTTTACTGCAACAAAACATAACTTCAGACTTGAATATAAATCTGACTTGCAGAGTTTACTCATTGAAACATAAGATATGAGGCTAGAAAAGAAAAAGCTGTATAACAGAGTGCCTTCTTTACTGAAGCAAATCCTTCTCCCTCCTTGGAGAGCAGGATAGTGTAAGGTGAACAGATTGCACTTCTCACATCCTGGAAGAACAGTTTATTCCATGTTCTGACAGCATTTATTTGGACCTTGAAGAAATGGCTCATAGGGAGTATGGGCAAAACGTTGTGTTGGCCATGAATTACCCTCCTTGGGAATCTGAAATACAGAGCAATGTCAGTCACTTGGTGTCTCGTGAAGAATGCTTCTGTCATTAGATTCTTATCTTGAAAACCAGATGCTAAGGGTGGTTTTCTCAGACAAGTCAGCACCACAGCCCCCGGGAATAAAACCCGAACCACAACGCTGGGAAAATCTGTAACTGGTGAGAACAGCGTGGTTGGGGATAAAAGCAACCAAATTATCTGCAGATGCACAATCCTGGGGCCACAGCAACATCAGCTACTGCAGGCTGGAAAGGACCTCTGAGCACCTTCTCTTCTCCTCCCTTCAAAACAAGGCTTACTTTGGTGAGGTTGCTCAGCCTTCTCTGCTTTTGAGGGATGAATGTCTCCAATAATGGAGATTTCACAGCCCCTCTGGGCCCTTGCTCCACCTTCAGCATGAAGAAACTTCTGCTTAGCTTTAATAACAACTTTCTTCTGCTCCAACTTATTCCCATCTCCATGAGCCTTGTTGGGAATCTCTCAGAAACAACTGGCTTTGTCTTCCTTAAAAAAAAATAAGATTGTTAAGGTACTAAGTGTCCAAAACCAGGCAAAGTGTGGTCCAATAAATGCCAGGTAAAAGAGAATAATCCAGAATAAAAGAGAATCATCCCTTCTCCTGAGCTGCTGGCTGTGCTTTTGCAAATGCAGCAGAGAGTGAAGCTGGTGCACTTCAGGTCTGAATTTTGCTCTTACTTTATTTTTAGAGTAATTTCTTTATCTATTTAAGGAATCCCAGAAATTAAGTGTCGTTTCATTGCTTTTTATGTGTGATAGTAAAATTAGATCTTCACAGAGCTCACTGAGAGCACAGCTAAAATAAGAGTTGCTTACAGAAATATCCTGATTATCTACCTGGGAGTATTCCACTGAGGCTCTATAGATCTATATAGGTAAAATTTGTCGTGTTCATTTATATCACGAATGGCATTATAGAGACCAGGGTAGAATAACAGATATGCTGTACCTTTTAATCTGAAATCTCTGAGTCCAGCAGTCCTCATGGCACTGTAGTGCCCCCAAATTTGCTTTGGGAGTCTGCATCAAAAGCAATCCATACTTCTCACTGTCTGTATGTGCTGGCAGGCTGACAGCTCCCAGGAGCTCAGATGACACAGACTATAATGAATTTTATCTTAGTTCCAGGCTTTCACCATTAACATTTTTACCTGAGGATCTCCAAATCAGAATTTTTAAAATTTTTAATACAGAGATATCAATTTCTGATGTTAAAAGCAGCAGAAGGGGATTATTTGAACAGCATTACAAATGGAATCCTTTCACTCTGCTTTCCACTGCCTCAAATATCAGAGCTCCCTCCAAGAATAAAGCTGGGTGTAAATAAGAGACCTGTCCATGCAGAAGCTGAAACACGCTGTAATGAGATGGCAGCACATTCCAGATAGCAAATGTTTGCAATAAACAACCCCTGGCTCTATTTGTCACTGCTCTGGGATATCTGGACACAGACACAAGTCTTGAAATGGGACCATAAGTGAAGCCAAGCACATTCAGAAAGCCTTTTCCTGATAAATCCAATCTCAGCGAGGTTTTTGCATGAGCAAAATGAATGTGTTTGATTGAATGGTGCCAAACTGTAGCCAGGGAAGCTCAGCAAGTGATTATCAGAACTTTGGGGGCAAAAAAAAAGTTGTTTTAAAAAAGGAGTCACTGAGGGATGCTTGGCAGTAAAACAGGTATGCAGGGCAAAATAATTTATTTTTTTTAAAGCCAGTATTCCTGAATATATGTAGGTGAATCCAGTCTTATGGGCCTGGAAACTCACACAGTTATGTCAGTACCACTGAAATCCATAGATTCTTAATTCTAAAGTTCCAGTAAGGAAAGCACCCACAATCAGCCTTCCTGAAAGATGCAGGCAATCCAGGCACGGATGTCAGTGCATTATTCTGTAATCACAAGTTGATTTCATCAAGTGATTTAATAAACCATGCTTGAGATTCAATTCCTAATGGACCTAATTCAATCAGGTGAGGTTTCTGGCTTGAAAGGTGATGCATCTTGAGGGGAGTGAGGTGCTGGATGCTGGGGAAACTTCATTTTCTGCTGCAGAAGTGGCTGAATGTTATGTAATATTCAGGAAATGGCATCACAAGTTTAATGTCATTTAAAGCATAGTCCACTCCATGGACTTTTTTTTTTTTTTTGCTGGAATTCAGTATGAAATCACACCAGTATGAAATCACACATATTTATTGATTTATTTTTTCTCTTATTTTTGTCATTGATGTCTTTTGACACAAAAGAGATAACATTCTAATGGAAAAGAAAAATCCTTCTGTCAAAGATCTGTTGGATTTGGGTGTCCACACACACAATCTGCTTTAATAACAAACAAAAATGACTACATTTGGAATGGAGATGTTTGGGGTGAATGCAGAGAATTCTCACAGTTGACAACCACCTTGCATTTTTAAGAATTTGCTAATTTTTTTTTTCTGCTAATTTAGGAAACAAAATTAAGAAAATATCTTTGTAGATAATCAACCAAATGTAACAAATTAAAAAACCTGAGTGATTGATCAAGCAAGCTCAGTCTGGAATCATCCTCAGTCTCCCTGAGACTCCTCATAATTTTTGTGAATCAGGAGGGTGAGAGAGGCTGGGGGTCAGGCCAGGCAGAAGATTATTCACAAGAAAACTTTTTTTTTCTTGTAAAGAAGTCTCCATAACATTAACAAAAAAGACTTCTCTCCCTAAGTAAATTAAAAAGACAATTCTAAAAGTAATAAACTAACTGAAATTTTAGGTTTTATTTGTTTTTTTACATTATCAGCGAACAATAAGAGGTTCTAGTGAGAGAGGAATTATTCTGAAGGTTTTGTTCTATTCTTATTGCTCTTTCTTTTAGTTACTGTTAATAAATTTCTCTCTATACCCTTTTAAAGTTTTGAGCCTACTTTACCTTTCTCCTAATCCTACCTCACAACAAAAAGGAAGCACACCAGTAATTAACCAGCACTAACCCCTCCACACTCATTAGTGCATTAACCAAGAAATCTCAAAAATCAATAAAATCTCAGATTAGCAAACCAAATCACTACAGGGTCAAAGACAGGAATACACTCTGGCACGTGGGGAGAAAAGAGACAAACTCCTAAATTTCACTTTAATGAGCTAAAGATGGGCTGCTGCATTTCAGCTTTGCTCTTGAGAGGCTGGTGCAATTGCAACAGCTGCAATATGGCAGGGAAGGGCTGGGCTTCCTGAGCCAGCAAAGGGAAAAGTGTGTTTTTCCTCTTAGCACTGGGGTATCTTCAGAAAATGTCTGTCTGAAAAATATCCCAGTTGTTTGTTTTGTTTGACTGACTGGTCATTCTCAGGAAAGGTAGAGGCAATAAGGATTGAAGGAGTCATTCTTCCTGTGCCATCCATCCCAGGTCTGTGAGATCCCAGTTATCCCCAAATCCTACTGGCCCTGACTAATAGGAGCAGTGAGAAATACATCCCTGGCCTGGTTCTGTCGTTTGCCATAAGTGGAGCCACAATCCAGCTGAGCAGTTTTTCCCAAGGGATCATAAAAGGCAACAACCTGAAAAAGAAAATGCAACCCCGAGGATTTTCCTCCTGTACTTCAGGGTAACTCTTTGTACCATAAAACAAAATATTACTGGAATAACACCAAAAGAATGAATCTCCATCTGCTGAATAAATAAAGAAGTGTAATTTCTATGTTATTGCACGTGTTCTGCCTGGTATTTCTCATTTCTCCAAGTTTAGGTCCAAGAAGATGAAAGTTTTAACCTCTGCTGCAGCTAATACATTAAGCACAGAGAGCTCCACCATAAATTACCTTTTCTTTACCTTTTTCTGCCAGGGTACAGATAATAAATTGTCTTCCTAATGTAACCAGTTTTATTACATTCCTGAACTTAGCAGAAGACAGATAATCACCTTTGCACCATTAGACTTGATGAAGCTGAGCTCAGAAATTGGACCTGGGAAGCACTGAACTGCACATTTCTCAGGCCAAGCTTAAACACTCAAGAACATTTTTCAATACTAATGACTCGAAGGGGTTTTGTTTTTACAGTTATGCAAATAGTTTTCCTGGTTGTTTTCTACAGAAAATTAATGTCAAGGACATATTTTACAGTATGTAAGATGACATAATACAGAGCAGCAAAAGCAACCAAGCATGCAGGTAAAGTTCTGTTCCTCAAATCACACCTACCATGGTCTTTTAGACCTGTGTGTTAAGTGCTATTCATACATAGTAGGGTACAACAATATTAATTCCATTAATTCAATTGAATCATTCTAGTATGAAATTTTTTTTTTTATTATGAAGATTAATTTTTTAAATTAATGAAGCTCTGATTTTCAGTTTGCACTGTACATTAAACTCTGGTTCTGAGCTTGTATGTAAGTAACAATGAAGTGGAATATTTTGGTATTTTGGATCCCAATTTAGTACACTACACTGCATATTGAAGGACAACATTGGAGAAACTTTTTTCACTGCCTGCATGTCTGAAAATGAAAACTCCCTTTATTTTCAACCCCATATATTTTCTCTCCTTTACGCTGTAACTTTCCATTTAATGCATGTGTATAATTTTTTAGACTTTATAATAATGCAAGCTGTTATGAAAATCTGCAATTTCTTCTTGCCTTATATCCTAAGGAGTCTCAGACTGTTCCCTGTGTATACAGATACATCTATTAACAATGGGGGAGCAAATGAGTGGTTAGTGAGGTGAGAAATACCTGGTAAGTACTTTCTGGTCTCTGCATGAATTCTCTTTACAATCCAGTTCCATGCTTTGTTGGCTGTTCAGGCTGTTAACCAAGCTAAAAGAACTTCACAGCCAATTAAGAAGAGATTTTTTTGAGTTCTTTTTTTCTTTACTTGAAGGAATAAGCAAGTGAGAAGGTTCTTGGCTATGAAAGTTCCTGTAGACGTTGTTAAACTCTGAATGCAAACTGAGATCTCCATATTTTGGCTGCAGCAATCCTAAGGTGTAAGGTGAAGAAAATTTGGCAGTGGAGTCAGATAAGACTGAGACATCATCCCTTTTTATTTTTAATGATTCATCTTTCACACATTTCGCTTGAAAGAGCAGCTCTGAATAATTCTGCCTTGGAATGAAGTGGCCTTCCAACGCCAAAAAACGTGAGAGACTTGGACTGAAAACATGCCCACCACCAAGGCTGGATTGTGAATGTTCAGGATTAGCAAAACTGCTTGAAAATGAGTCTTTTTTTTTCCCCCAAGTGCTTCCCTGTAATGGAGCAACTTAATTTGGTTGCTCTGCAGGATTATTTGATTGTGAGGATGCTTAGACATTGAGGCATCAAACCCAAATTGCTTACAAGGAAAGGTCACAGGTGCCTACTAGTTTATAAGACAACTATTAGCCCTGGTTTAGGGTTGAAATTGCTATGGATTTCTCACGTTTTCAACAACCTGTGCCTTTCCTGGAACTTACCAAAAAATAATGAAACCACAACTCAGGAAAATCACATTCATTATCATCTGTGCTCGTCCAGGACATGAGTCTTGACTGCCAACACTTGTACTTATAAAATATTTCCTATATTCTCCAACACTGTCAGGAGAGTTATGCATTGTTTCTCCATCACATTTCTGAGGGCAAAAAGGTCATTTTCCTCACCTCTGCTGTAAACCTCTGCCGGCAGAGGAGTGGGACAGGCTGAGCGCCCACACATCTGAATTTTTGAAGGTGTTCCTCGGTGTGTGCATCCCAGTGTTTAGTACAATATAAACCTCGTGTGTGCAAACAAGTTCATTAAAATTACAAGAGCCTGTAGCACATTTGTAACAGCTTGCCCAAAGGTTAACATTTATGGTTTTGCACTGCCAACATCCTTGCTTTTATGGGGCACATTTGTATGCTAAATTGCCTATTATGTTAAGCTGCAAGTTCCCATTTAGCAGCATCAGGAATAAGATTTGACTATAAGTGTTTAGATTTTATTAGTGCTGTGCTAGTCTTAACAGCTCAAACTTCCCACAGCCTGAAAATGTGCTGCAGCCTCTGGAGAGGTTCTTGGGTACCAGATGTGTTTGGGAACAGCTGAGGATGAGGAGCATGGGAAGAAGGAGGTGCCTTGCTGTGTCACTGCTTGCATCTGAAACAATCTCAGCAACATCCCCTTTTCCAGCTAATGAGACCAGAAAGGTCAGCTGCAAGTATTCCAGGGGGAAGGGTGTTTCATGGGCAGGTGAATATGTCCAGTGGCTTTGTTTGTGCTCTAGGTCACTTCCCAATGCATCACCCAACAGTGCCTGTGATATACCAGCCCTGTAAACTGAATTCCAGCTGCACATGCAGTTCTCAAAGAAACAGAAATGTATTTGCAAATGAATCTGTTTCACCCAGTGTTCCCTTGCTGTCAGGGATTTCTCAGGAGATCCTGGGCCTGAGGGACTTAAAAATGTCACAGAAGCCTTTCAGTTCCAGGTCAGCAGACTGGCAGAGCAGGGACCTGATTTCAGGACGTGTTTTTAAAGCCTCCATGAATATCTGCTCACCCTAGCAGTGACTGTAGTCTGCCAGTGGTGACTGACTATGGAAAGGAACTTGACAAAAATAACAGGAGCTTCTGTAAATTAAAATAAAAAAAAAAGGTGTCAGAGATTTTTTATCCAATCCACTGTCAAAAATGAGAATGTGAGAGCACAAAGATGCTACTCTGCTCCTGAGCTTGTCCCACCATGCTGGAAAAGAGCTTCCAAAGCAGATGTACTCACATCCTTCACAGGCTGACCAGGCCAAGCTTGCAGATTTATTTCACGTGGTGGGTGTAAGGATGATGCTCTGTGTTTGCAAATGGCCACAGAGCTTGAAGAATATTATCACTGCAATTATTAGAACTAGCTATCCACCCCAGCCACAAGGGGAAAACACAGAAAAGGAGCTTCAGGTTGGTCATACAGAAAAATAAATATTTTCCATGATTCACAAATAATCTTTTTATGTGACAGGATGTTCTTAGAGGCAAGCAAGAATGATAAAAGCAATGTAAAACCTTTGAGCACAATCCAGGGCTGGGGAGGGCTGCCTCAGCCACTGATTAAACAGGACTGCAGAGTTGTGTGTTCTGCAGAACTCAACGTTTTTCAGGGGTTGTAACAGCTGGAGTGAGGAAGGTGCATTTTTTGTGTAAAATACAATATCATTTCCAGGAGACAGAGGTCCCACATGAAAGGCCCGAGGTCTCTGTAGGAATCTGTCTGCTGAACACACTGACTTTGTTGTCAGTAAAGGCTGCAACCTCCAGCAAAAGCAGACAGTGCTTTACCTATTAAGACAATCCATAGGGGAGAGACTCAGGGAAAGTAGCTCAGAAAGTTGTTTCTTTTTTTTTTTTTTTTTTAAATGACCTATTTAAAGTTACATTTTTCAAATAATTTAAGGAGAAGACTTAGTTAATGCTACTTAATCAAAGTTCCCTGCAAATAACTTAAAGGTGACAGGTCAGCAAAGACATGCTTACTTAAAGACAGTATTTTAAGATTTAAAATGCTAAGAGTCTTACCAAGCCTAAGCTGCTAAAAATTATAATAAAGCATAAGAGAAGTTCAAACCTTATTTATTTCAAGATCAGATTTACTATTTTTTTCAAAACCTTGCAGGCAGAGAAACTGGCAAGAATTAACACAGCAACAATTTCTTTGAAAGCACACATCCTATATACAATGGTGGATGGATGGTGATTGATCCCTTCTGTTACCCAAAATATTTGGGATTTCTGGCCAATTATTCTCTGTGGCCTAAATGAGGTTTTGTGTTTTAGGTAGCTGAAATTATTTACTGTGGGAGTTGATTTTCTTTCTGCAGACCTGGTGTGACATCTGTAAATACACTGCAGTACTGTGCTATTTCCTAGTTCTTCTTGGTTGTAAAGTTATTTTTTAAATGGCTGTTGCTGTAGTTTGAAATGAAAATGGTGACCTTAACAAGCACTATCATTATTGTGCCTTCAAGGGACTTACCCACTCTCCTTCACTCTGATATTCACTCTCTGACTGGCTTGGAGTTCTGGCTCTATTATTTTGCTGAAGTCACTAAAAAAAAAAGGGACTCTGCATTGTCCTCTGTTGCTTTCTTTGGATACATTTCATATTAGGATATTGCACAGCAGGATTCTGATTCCAAGTTAGTAATTGGAATAGTATTCTAATTAGAATCACATACCTAGAACTTCACTTTTCAGAGTGGCATGGTGAATAAGCAATTGAAGAACAAACCCAAGTGATTTTCTACTTTTTATTAGGCTAAGGGAGTGGTGTGGAGCATCCAGTGAAGGCACCACAGACTGCTGGAAGGAGAGAATCCACTGCTGTAACCTGGGGGGAAAGGAAAAAAAACCCAAACCACCAGCTAATGAAATGGAGCAAACCACAAGTTCAAAATTCTAAAGAAGATTTGACATAAGCACTGATACATTACTAGCCTAAAACCAAAATATAACTCAGCCTTGCAGCCAGGGCTGGGAGAGTGGCAGGGCCTGAACACCCTTTTCATATCAGAGCACTCCTGGAATTTCAACAGCTCAGGAAAGGAGGAGCAGGGCCCTGAGAGGGGCAGGTTGCACCACTGGGCATTCTCCAAATCAGTGCTATCCCAGCAAAAAAATAATCCAGGACACATTTTGGATCCTTTTGAAGAGTTGGGAGGCAAAGATGTCGAGCATATTAAGAACAAAGCAGCAAATCCAGGCAGTTTTTAAATACCAAATGATGTGATTTAGTTTAGAATGAAGCAATCAGTGTTTGGAGAATGCCTCTAATGACATTGTCTCTTCCTCTGGAAATTACCTATTCAGTGCAGGAAATTTCTGTTTGGTTATTTCTGCAGGTAAACTTTGTATTTATTACATTCAGAAAGCAACAGAAATTTAGATGGCTGAGCCTAAACAGGCTCCTGTAGCATTTTCCTTCTCCTTTACATTTCTAATAAACATGAATTATATATGGAGACAGCCATGCTTTGTTTAAACTGCTGCACTAAGTGCCCTGTGACAGCAGTAAATCAATGCTTGGCTTTCTCATACATTTGAATGAAAGTAATAACTGGAATAAACAATTAATCTGATGGATACACAGGAACTCTCTGCAGCTAAGGAGAAGTAGAAGAATAACACTGTTCCATTGTTCATCCATTTGTCATTTGTTGATGGTCACACTTTATTGACTTTACATATTATTTGTCTAATTATTTGATTCTCAAAGTTATTTTGAATAATTTATTCAGTCTTCGCTTAAACTGATGTCTGAAATGTATTTTTTGCTTGATCTCCAACTAATAAGCCAATTATGATCAGCTTTAGAAGTTATTAACCAGACTCCAGTTTCTATTTTTGCTACCTAATTAAATCTAATGCTCCTGGTGCTACAGTGACACTTTGGGTACTTAATGTGTTAATGTATTTTTTTATTACTGGTAGTATTTGTATAATATATATGCATATACATGCAGATGAGATAATGAAAAAAAATATATTTATTTATAAATACCAATGGCTACTTGCTTTTTAACTTGAAAGACCAGGATGAGCTCCAGTTGGGCTTTAAGGCTGTTTGGATGTGTCAGGAGAAAATGTGGGAGTGAAATTGTTCAGAGGACCTTTCATTAAGCCTCTGCTACCTGGAGGTGCCATGGACAGTATTAAATTAAGGAGGAAAGCAGGGTGGGTGCACAGAGACATTCCCTGGACAAGCAGGAAACATTGGATAATAAATTCCCAGAGCTTGCTCCATTTTTCTCCTGATTTTCCATTTTCTCCTGATTTTGGAAATTGAGGAATTCAAACCACTTACACGAGAGAAATAAATGCTGCATGCAATGTTCCTGTTCTGGCTTGTCTGTCTTTGCTAGGTGAAATCAAGGGACAGGGAAAATTCTCTCTTTACAGGACTTTTACCCATCATATTTGACTTTTACCCACCATATCTGCTGAGTTCTTGGGTTTGTTCATGAAGTACAGAGATATTTCACTGAAAGAAGAAATTCCTGGAACATTTCTGATTGGGATTGGCTTTGCACTTACACAGACATTAAATAGGGTCAGTTAATGACTTTGTCCCTAACTAACTAATAGTTTACCATGGCTAAAGGGCTGGGACAAGCAAGCAAGAACGGGGCCTTGCATGAAGGGAGAAAAAATGAGATATTTCCTCCCCTCATGAAGGTTCATCCCATTTTCACATTGAATAGAATATGTTTTTACATGGAATATCAATCTACACTCACAGAGATCACAGGAGACATTCCTGGCTTCTTTTTGAGGCTGACAGGGACAAAATCTCTTTGGGACAGGACAAGTCCAAAACACGAGCTTGCCTTTGGGAGACAAGAGTTTTAATGGAGAGCACTGCTGTGAAAAATATTTATCTTTGCTTCCTGCCAACCCTGTGAAAGGATTCAGAGTAGTTTCTGTGTAGCCAGTGGTATTGATGTTTAAATGATCAAAAACATGGCTTTGAACATCTTTGTCTCGAGGCCTGGATAATTTCTTCTTCAGAAACAAAACCAAGCCATTGTAAAGCTGCTGAAAAAAGGGAAAAGAAGCTCCCATGGATGGACTCTTATGCTTAAAAATATTAAAAAAAAAATTAAAAAAAAAAAATTCAGAGCTATTGCAATGTTACAAGTTTTACTCTTTTTATCCAGAAAGGGGTTTATGTTTGGGGAGGATGGGATAAAACACGTCACAAATTCCTTCTGCTAGGAAGAAACAGCATTATTTAGGTCACTGTTTCCTCAGTAATATTTCTGAATAACCACACAGATTTCTGTATTGATGAAGAAACATCAAGTTATTTCATTTCAGTGATTTTTTTTTTCCTCTTTTAAATTTCTCCCTCTTTTAAATTTTTCCTTTTTCAAATTCTCTCAGATTTTTTCCTATATTTCTATATATTTTTCCAAATTATTCAATGTCAAAAGGAAGGTGGAAAAGTCTACTTAAAAAATTTGAGGAGCTCACTAGTTAAAAAAACTTCCAAAGGTAAACTTTTCCATGTTTGCAAAATTAAGTGAAAGAGAGAATCCAAGTGTGATGGTTTGATAAGGCTGATGATTACAAAAAGCCAAATGACAATGAAAATAAAATAGAGCTTTGAATTAAGACAACCTAATTTTATTTCCCTTCTCCCACTGACTGGCTCTAATAACTTTTAAGGACAAAGCTGTTCTGCATGACCACACTGGGATTGCATCCCCTGCTGAGATGTGAGTCCTCCTCTGCATTTTTGGTGAAATATAGTGAAATTAAAATGACTGATAATTGAGTTTGTAAAACAGCTTGGCAATCACGAAGGTGAGCCTGGCTTCCATACAGCCAAGAGACTTACTGGCATCAATTCTTGTTATATTAGGAGGAAAAAAGTCAATTTCAAGATAACATTTCCTGGCTGATCTAAGGCCTGGGTGTCCTTACATTTTGTTTAGCCTGGCTATAGATGTTTGATGGGATGTGGACAGATAATTGAGTGGAGGATCAAGTCTTATTCCTGGAATTGCTTCTAGGGCTACTGAAGTAAATTTTCTCAGTTCGATAACATCAAGAAAGCTTTAAGTAAATGAAACATCTTGTATTGTGGTCAGAGACATGAAAGGTACCACTGCAATAACCAAAGCAGTCATATTATCAAGAAATATGCCAAAGGAAGCCAGTAGCATTCTCATTTGGAAATAAATAAATAAAAAAAAATATCATAATCAGAATCCAGGAAGGGAAAATTGATCCCCTTTCTGAAATCCATAAAAGTGTACGTAGGAATAAAACATCCTAAATGCAGTTAACACCTGTAGTCACTATTTCCTTTCTACTGTGTGCTGGGGTCTCTGCCTCAGTCCTGTAGAAGGTGATAATTGCTTGCTGCCAAAACAAAAAGAATGGCAAATAATTATTATTCTCATGATAGTGAGAAGGTTGATTTTTTTTTTTCTTTGCAATGAAGGGGTGTGTGAACTCCATTTATTTGACTCCCTGTCAGAAAATCAGCTGTTACTCTGGTTTTTTCTGCTTCCCAGTCCCTGCATTTTCCAATCTTCCTGGTGCAGGGGCTGTCCCTGCAGCAGCTCTGTTACCTTCTGTCACAAATGCTCAGAGCCCAGGGGACGTGGATGTGCTGAGACACGACCTGATGGAACTCAACACGTCCCCAACACAAAGCTCTGCCCTTTCCTGGTCTGGGGGACAAGGGTGGGAACTGAAATTCTGCTGCAAAAGACACCTCAGGCAATTGTGGGTTTATTTACTGGACTCACTGATTGAATAAGAATATTCCATTTCAACATGGAGTACAGTCAGTAATATTTAATGAAAACATTTACTGAACTGTGTGGTTTTAGCATGTTTTTTTCTCATTGCCTGTTTTGCAAATGTTAAAGCCATAAATGAACAGAGGGCCAATGTAAGTCATTGCCACTGCTTGTTAGAACCCAGTTGAACATGTGATTAAACAATGTACAAGCCTTGTTCTAATCCTATTCATGGAATGAATTTTATTCCATAGAAATAATTTTTGTTATAGGAAGATCATATATAGAAAGAATGTCATGAGAGATTTATCAACAAACTCAATTAAACTAAAAGCCAGAATGCCTGGACTGGCAAAATGGTACAAGAGAAATTGCTTCATAAAGTTAATGGTAATGCATTACATCCAGTGATGATCCAGCCTTCCTTCTGACTCAGGCTAAGATTTAAAAGGGGAAAAAAAAAGAACAAACAACAAAACAAAATCAGAATCCTTTTCTCTGTACAAACACAAAAGAATATGACCCTTTTAATCTTAACATGAACTGCAGGCTCATAAAGCTCTTACTGAAAGCAAATCCTAGGTGTTTGTTGCTGGTAGGGGATAATGGATGGGCATGGTCAGGAAATGAAGTTCCCCCAGTGAGAGGGGGATTTTCTGCAGCCACAGTACAGAACCCAGTGAGGGGGCTCATCCTTCATCTTTTCCAAGCAGAAAAACCTGCTGAAGTACTGTAAACACTCTTCTCCCTGGCAGAAGATGAAAATGGGGTAAGCACAGATCACCACTAATATTTATGAGATATTATTATTTATTGCTAATAAATAATATTGCTAATAGAATACAGTCTTTCTAATAAATGGTATTGCTAATAGAATACAGTCTTTCTAGGTTGGAAAAGACCTCTGAGGTCACCAGACCCAGCCTTTGACCCAGCCCCACCTTGTCACACAGACCTTGGCACCAAAAGCCACGTCCAGGCTTTCCTCAGACACCTCCAGGGGGGATGGCTTCACCACCCACCCAGGCAGCTTTTCCCAGTGTTTGACAGCCCTTTCTGTGAAGAAATGCCCCAAATGTCCAGCCTGAACCCCCCCTGGCTCACCTGAGGCCACGTCCTCTCCTCCTGTCACTTGTGGGCTGGGATCAGAGCCTGCCCCCTCCTCTCCAGGCTAAAATACTCTTTTTCTTCACATCTCCTCAGCCTCTCTTCTGGCACCTTCCTGTCCATCCCCACACATCAGCAGCTCTGGACTCAGCTCACAGGACTTTGCACAGAGGGTCTGAGACCCCCTGAACTCCCTGAGGGCACACACAAAACTCTCTGTGTGATGGGGGGAAGGACATTTGTACCCATGGGGGACATACACAGAATTCTGTGTGATGGGGGGAATGCCACCTATACCCCTGGGGGACACAAAAAACTCTGTGTGATGGGAAAAATGCAATTTTTGCCCCTGGGGGGCACACAAAAAATTCTGTGTGATGGGGGGAAGGACATTTGTACCCTTGGGGGAAACACACACAGCTCTGTGTGATGGGGAAAATGCCACCTGTACCCCTGGGGGTCACACACAAAACTCTGTGTGATGGGGGAAATGCCACCTGTACCCCTGCGGGTCACACAAAAAATTCCATGTGATGAGAAAAATGCCATTTTTACCCTTTGGGGGCACACACAAAATTCTGTGTGATGAGAAAAATACCATTTTTACCCCTGGGGGCACACACAAAATATTCTTTGTGATGGGTGAAATGCCACCTGTGCCCCTGCCAGGGCAGCCACCCTGGGCTGGGGTGCCCTGTGTGACATTCCCAGCTCCACACTCTGCCCTGAAGGGACAATTGTCATTTAAAGACAAGATTAATTTCCCACTCCCTGCTGGATTAACATACCCACAGCCAATTTTGGGACAGGTACCTGAACTCAAGTAGTTAATGCATGCTGAAAATCCTAAAGAGCTTCCATCTGAATTTATTTCTTATTGTTTAGGAAGCCTCTCCCCCCACCTATTGATGATATCATTGCTACTTGAGAAATAAAGGCCTTTGCTTTTCTCTTGGGGTACAGCCAGATCTTGGCTTGCTCACACTATTCATTACAAGATGAATAAAAATGTTGATTTTGCTATTTGAGCACTGCCTGCTTGTTATTTTTCCCATGTTAAGTACAGATTGCTGCCTGTTTGTTGAAAGACAAAAGAAAATCAATACAAGTGTTGAAAGGGAACCTTGAGTATTCAACTTTGCAAAGTTCTTAAATAAGCACCAAGAAAAGTGGTAATAGAAACAAATATGAATGCCTGACTTAATTAGCAGTGTTCACATGAGGAATATTGCTTCTTCAAGTATAAAGAACTAAGTGGAAAAAGAAAAAAAAATATATTTCCAAGGAGACTACAAATGGAATGATCCCATACATTTTCATTTCAGCTATGGTATATTGAGTACTGATATGTCTTAAATTATCTTTTGACACAGAGAAAAATAAGGAGGAAAAAAATGAATCCTTCATACCTAAAATCTAAAAAATAAAGCACAATTTTTTTTTTTTTAGTTGTTGCCAAGAATTATTGAATCACCTGTATAATCATTCAGCTTCTAGCCTTTGAGTATCTCAGAGCATTCATTTGGGCATTCTGAAGGTGAAGAAAGAAACTTTAAATAATTTATGATACTCTCAGGAAAAAAAAAAAAGCATGTCTGCGATCCTATGTTTTGGTAGGTTTCTTCTTTTCTTTTAAGCTAATTTTACAAAAGAAATAAAACATATGGATATATTCCCTGCCTGCTCCTGAATTAAGACACTGATATAAAAATAAATAGAGGAAAAAAGTTGGATACTGACTCATTGGATTGAACATAAATTAATTGTTTGGTTCTTCTGTATTAATGTCCATAAATTTCACATGGATTTTCTCACTGATTTCTAATTAGTTGTAAGAATATATTTTATATACCTGAATTGATATCACAGTATATTAAAAAAATACAGAGTCTTTTTAGGTAAGGAGCAAAACACATCATTCACACGAGAAAAAACTTACCTAAAAAGTAGAATTAATGATGCCTGGTTCCATTTCACATATAATTTCAAAGTTGCTTGCCAGGACAGAGCTGCCCAGCACAATTAGACTTTCATGTACTAACGAGAGCAGGAAGAGCTGCCAGCCAAAAAAAAAAGATAAGCCAATCAATCCTGAGATACAAAAGAATTTTTTGTGAGGATGAGAAAGGTACATCCAAGGAGGAGCTGGGGAAATAAGAAGCCACTGATGTGGGTTTGTTCATTGGCAGCATTTCCTGGGAAATAGGCACGAGGGGAGAACGGGGAGAAGGACACCAGGTATCAGATATTGATATTTACCCCTTCCCTGGCTCTCAATTACAGCCTTGCAAATATTTGGATTCTTAAGAGAAGCAAGAGTGCAAATAAAGGGTCAGAAGAGCTACAGTGATGTCCTACAAGAAGCTTTAAGCTTCAGCTCTCTTTCCCATTCCTTTGCCAATTTCTCATCCTCCTCCCACTTCCCCTACCTACTTGCTTATAGTATTAAGTCATTTAACTGCTGCTATTAAATTCTCAGATGAGAAATGGGTAGGAGAGAAGCCTGCTTGTACATCCTATGGATATTTAAATAAGGAGCATCAAAATTTAGAAACCAGCCAGAGAATTGTCCTCTGGAGACTGGTGTGGAATCATATAGAGAAGAGTGTTTGGGGAGTTTTGTTAACATCTGTCTTTATAAAGCTGACATAAAAGAGCCACACTCTGGGCTTAGAATCAGTTCACCTTTTGGTGCAAATCAATAAAATTTGTCTATTAGAGTCACTGGACACAAAATGGTATCTCAAGACACAGTTATTCCTTTACTTCACTGTGAGAAGAAAAGATATTTATCTAGAGCAGATCTTGCAGAGAATAGCCATTACTCTGGTACTGTAAAGCAGTCAGTTTGAACACTCTTTACAGAGCACACAAAAATAATTTTTCCACATCCCTTTCAGCCCCAGCCAGATTTAGCAGTTTCAGAGGTACCTTGGTAGCATGCCACCAATATGTACCAAAAATGAGAGAAACTGCTGATCCAGAAATCCTTTTAATTCAGGCAATTAAAGAGGTACAGTTCTGAGCAAAGCAGTTCGTGTTTATACTCTACATGTTATGCAATTAAAAAAAATAAATCAAAAGCTCTTGGGGACTGCGCTTATTTTTTAATGAAATCAATGTCAGCATCTAGTTACTAATAAGAAACTCTCAATAACAGATCCTTGCAAGAAAGAAAGTTGTTTCAGCTTCAGGCTGATAAAAGGATTATTAGAAAACAGCTCTCTGTGTGAGTGTGCATGGCTGAATGCTTAAACAATCTTGAAAAATAATACTTTGAAGCCACTCACCTCAGGCTCGTATAAAGACAGTCTGGTCGCACTAAAAGCCAGTGGGGATCTGGATCTGAATGTGATGGATTCAGGAGAAAATCTGGAACTGATGAAAATGGCTGTAAAAAGGCCACTCAAATCATCCTTTTGGGCCTCTGGTCATGCTAAGGATTTGGGAGAAGTTTCCACATTAGTTTTTGGGGTTTTTTTTTAATACTTACCCACTGCCAGCTTGCTGGGATTTTCTGCAGTAGTAGTAGTCCCCATGCAAACTTGCTGTGTAAAATACCAGCAGAAAAAAGGGTTGACATAATGAGTCATTACAATTTAAATCTTATTACACAAAGCTTCATTTGAGTCAATATGCACAGTGCAGAGCTGCAGGGGTGCCTTTCAGCCTGGGGAGAGAGGAATGAGGCACAAAATCCCATTATGGGCAAGGGAAGGGACACAGAATTCTCATTATGGATAAAGGAAGGGACACCCAGTCCTCATTGTGGGCAAGGAGGGGACACCCAAGTCTCATTGTGGGTAAAGGAAGGGGCACCCTATTTTCATTGTGGGTAAGGGACACCCAATTCTCATTGTGGGAAAGGGAGGGGACACCCAATTTTCATTGAGGGGAAGGGACACAAAATTCTCATTATGGGTAAAGGAAGGGACACCTAATTCTCATTGAAGGTAAGGGAACAGACACAAAATTCTCATTATGGATAAAGAAAGGGACACCCAATTCTCATTGTGGGTAAGGGAGGGGGCACCCAATTCTCATTGTGGGAAGGGATACAAAATTCTCATTATGGGTAAAGGAAGGAACACCCAATTCTCATTTTGGGTAAGGGAGGGGACACCCAATTCTCATTGTAAAGAAGAGAAGGGACTCCCAATTCTCATTGTGGGTAAAGGAAGGGACACCCACCTCTCATTTTGGGTAAGGGAAGGGACAGAAAATTCTCATTATGGATAAAGAAAGAGACACCCAATTTTCATTGTGGGTAAGGGAGGGGACACCCAATTCTCATTGTAAGTAAGAGAAGGGACTCCCAATTCTCATTATGGGTAAAGGAAGGGACACCCAACTCTCATTGTGGGGAAGGGATACAAAATTCTCATTATGGGTAAAGGAAGGGACACCCAATTCTCATTGTGGGTGGAAAGGGCACACAATTCTCCTTGTGGGTAGGGGACACACAATTTTCATTGTGGGCAGGGGAGGGGACACAGCCCCACCTTCTTCAATCCCCTTGTGGCCCCCTGACCCACAGCAGGATGTGGCTGCTCCAGAGAACACCCACAGCAAAATCACTGCATCCCAAACTTTGGGCTTATCCGATTCAAAACTTTTTGGAAATGACCTTGCATTCACTCAGTGCAAAAATATAATTGGCAGTGATGATGAGTCCTAATTGCCAGAGGAATAAATGGAGGCTTTCAGAAACTGGGAAGGGGAGGGACATAAACCACATTAGCATGGATCATGTATTTCCTCTCCTCTCATTATCTTTCCAGGCAGACTGCTAAATTTTCTCTTCCTACTCTCTCATTGTTGTCCACAGAAAGAGCTGTTACTGAACCTGGTCACACCTTTCTTGAATTTTAGGATATATTTTTAATTATTGCTTTTTAATAAACCATGCTAGCTTATATGCTTATGGTTTTAGTTGCTTGCTTTACTAATGACTTGTTCCAGCTAATTAAAGGAAATCTCCAGGAAATCTCTTTTTTCTGATAAGTAGGTTGCACAAACATCTTCAAGGAGAATGCATCCTTCCAGACATAAATCTGTACTTAGAACTGCCAAGTCTGTTTGCACAGGCTGGAGTGCTGTGCTTGTAACTTCAGTTTTATTTCATTATTGTAGATTCATGTGCAGTTGAAAAGAGATATTTATTATTAATTACTGGGGGTTTTTGAAAGAGCATCTTGTAAAATATTTTTAATTATGGACAATGCTACTGTAGATTAAAATCAGGCGTAGATTTACTGGAAATAAGCACATCAAAAAGGGCTGAATTCCCAAAAAAGTGCATCCTAACTTTCAAGTTAACAAAAGTGTTTCTTCTTTTAGTACTTCAGTGCAATTAAGGGATTTGATTTATGAATGTGAACCATCTGATCTTTCCAACTTTTAAATTTTTCCTAGTTTTTGCAGAAAAACTCAGATGTAATTCAGAGAGCTTGCACTGCTTACAGGACTTTACACTTAGAGAAAATATCCAATTATCAAAGCGCTATTTTGAAAAACCACTTAGCAGCTTTTGTGAAAGCAGAGTCTAAATAAAAACCCCAGACTTTATTAAAGATGAGACACAGATAGAGAGTTTGAATTCATTTTCAAATGAGCTGGAAAAGCCCTCACCAACCCCTCCATGGGCAGAAAGGTGCAGGTGAGCAGGGCAACACCAGCAGGAATTCAGCTGGGATGCAGCAGAGAACACCCCTGGTCCAAGGGGCTTGCAAAGGCACTTTGGAAAAGAGCAGGATTTCCACTGTGGCTGTGCTGTGGGCTTGACAGAGAATTCATCAGGCATTATTGATTTGGAGGGAGGCATGGCTGGAGTGAGGAGGATTGATCTGAAATCTCCCTGGGCTGAGTTAACTCTTGAGGGATCTCTCCACATCAGGATGGAGCTCTGAGGAGTGACCTGCAGGGATGGGAAATGTGCATCTCTGTCCCTTTGCTCTGCAGTGTGTGTGAAAAGCTCTGCCTTGCTCTTGGGACTGGTTTTTTTTTTTTTCCTCCCTCCATTAGCTCTCAGAAACATTATCTTTGCTAAGTTTAGCATTCCTCCATTTTCCTGGGCAATTCTTCACGGAATTACAGAGAAGCATTTTCCTCTGAGATGGCCTGGTAGAGGGATAAGGGACAAAGAGCTTTGACCTTCTATTCAAGCTGCAGCCCTGTGAGAAACTGAAGGTGGCAAAAGCAATCCACCAGCAGCCTGGCCCAGCTGGGAGCTCTCAGCCAGCCCCTCCTGTCCCCAGATGTCCCAGCATCTCCCCAGGACATTTCTGGGGTCACTTTTGCCATCCCTTCCCTCCCCCTGCATGGTCACTGAGGAGCTGGGCGTGGTGACCCTCCTGGGTCCCTTCATAATCAGAATATTCTGCTTCCCTCCCAGAGGAATCTGCAGCTGTTCCCACAGACAGGACCATGGGCTGGTGGCCCAGCAGGACTGTCCTTGCTGAGCTGTCTCACCTGGAAAGCAGAGCCTGCCAGGGACCCCCCAGCTCTGCCCTGCATCCCACATCTGCAGCACCTTTCTGCAGATTCACAAGTCCAGGCCTGGTTCAGTGACAGCCATCTGAAACATTCCTACAAGCAGCATTTCTCTATTCCTCTCTTTGTACCTTTCCCTTTTTTTTCCTCCTTATTTTTATTTTTTCCCCCATTTCTGTCCCTTCCCAGGTGACCTGTCACGTGCCTTGGTGGCCTTTCCTCCACCTCATCATTTCCCATGAGCTACTGATGCATCAAGGGCCACCAGGGATGAGCTCCTGCTCTCAGCTTTTCCCTGCACTTAGGGACAAACAGATTCATTCCTTGTCCTGTGCTGCTCTTCACAGCCTAAAGGTCCTTTCTACACACCAGGGCTTTCCCTGCAGTCCTCCTCAGGGAGAAATAAACATATTTTTCTTACCTGCTCCTCACTCCCTCTTTGTGGCAAAGAAATGAAAGGCATTCAAAGGCAAGACCAAGAAGCTACAGTTTTGTAATTATGTTTTGCAATAGTTTAAAATAAATATAATATTATCATTTGGAATGTTACCTTTAAGAGCAGATAATTCAGACCTGTCAGCTTCACAAAGGAATAAACAGCAGATAACCTGAAATAAAGAATAAGCATGAAATTCAATGAATCTGAGTAGCTTCAGATCTCAAGATCTCTATTTCAATACTTGGATTACCTTGTCTCAAGATCTTTATTATTTTAAGTATTTCAATCTAAAGAAACCTGTATATAGGAACTTATTTTTCCCACTTGTTCTGCTTTACTTCACATGATGTAAATGGGAATTTAGTGCCAGGGACCAGACTGAAGTAAATCTGAAGTAAAACTTCCTCAATGCGCCTTATGTTGTTGTTGAGTGTGCATTCAGGGTAAAAAAATTAAATAATCAGACAGACCACGCCTTTGAAATTAGTAATCATGAGAAGGAAGGTGCAAACCTGCATTTGCATGGATTCCTGTGAAGGGAACAAAAGAAATCACAGCCATTCTTTTAATGATTAATCAAATGAAGAAGGCTCTATTAATATTCTGGTTCTCCCTGAAAGGCACCCAGGAGCAGTGAAGGATCTGATACACAGCTGACAGTGTTTCTTTCAAAAAAAAAAAAAAAAAATTGTGATATGACCCAAGAAAAAGCTCTAACTTCTGAGAGTTTTATTACATTTTATAAACTTCTCATCTTTGCTACTGAAACCACTAGACTACTTACTGTGTTAAAAATAAAGTCATCATTGTAGTGAGTTCACCTTCAAATCATCTCATATTTCTTCTATACTGCCTTTACATTTATGAGTTACAGCATATTGATTTCACCCTTCCCTTGCACTGAGTTTGACTCTCCCTTAATAGACAAAATGACTATTTGCTTTCTATAAATCCTACTATTTGTATTTCTTTTCTTCTCTGAGCTGTAATCTGTGACTTACAATAGGGCCACTGCTCAGGGAAATGATGAGGTGCTAGCTCAGCCTTAATATTGTTCAAACAACAAAAAACCTCCAAGTGCCAGCCTCTTGTTACCAGGGCCTTTCTCTCCTTTAAATTATCTGACTTCCCCAGCAGCAGAACAGAGCTGTCTGCTCACCTGAGAGCTGCTCAGGTAATTATCTCATGGCACATTTGATCCCCTCACAAAGCTCAGCGTTGGCTCCTGCTCCTGGCTCCATCCTCTGCAGCTCCAGCTCCTCATTGCAATTAATTCTTCACTCCAGTTCCTCACTCCAGTTCCTCATTCCAGCTCCTCATTCCCATTAATTCCTCACTCCAGTTCCTCATTCCAACTCCTCATTCCCATTAATTCCTCACTCCAGTTCCTCATTCCAACTCCTCATTCTAATTTCTTATTCCAATTAATTCCTCATTCCAATTCCTCACTCCAGTTCCTCATTCCAGCTCCTCATTCCAATTAATTCCTCACTCCAGTTCCACACTCCAATTCCTCATTCCAATTCCTCACTCCCGTTCCTCATTCCAGTTCCTCATTCCAATTAATTCCTCACTCCAGTTCCTCACTCCAGTTCCTCATTCCAGCTCCTCATTCCCATTAATTCCTCACTCCAGTTCCTCATTCCAACTCCTCATTCCAATTTCTCATTCCAATTAATTCCTCATTCCAATTCCTCATTCCAGTTCCTCATTCCAACTCCTCATTCCCATTAATTCCTCACTCCAGTTCCTCATTCCTACTCCTCATTCCAATTCCTCACTCCCGTTCCTCATTCCAGTTCCTCATTCCAATTAATTCCTCACTCCAGTTCCTCATTCCCATTAATTCCTCACTCCAGTTCCTCATTCCAGCTCCTCATTCCAATTAATTCCTCACTCCAGTTCCTCATTCCAGCTCCTCATTCCCATTAATTCCTCACTCCAGTTCCTCATTCCAATTAATTCCTCACTCCAGTTCCTCATTCCAACTCCTCATTGCAGTTAATTCTTCACTCCAGTTCCTCACTCCAGTTCCTCATTCCAACTCCTCATTCCAATTAATTCCTCACTCCAGTTCCTCATTCCAGCTCCTCATTCCAATTAATCCCTCATTCCAACCCCTCATTCCAACTCCTCATTCCAATTAATTCCTCAGTCCAGTTCCTCATTCCAACTCCTCATTCCCATTAATTCCTCACTCCAATTCCTCACTCCAGCCCCTCATTCCAATTATTCCAATTCCCCATCCATCCCCGTTCCTCACACCCTGCTGCAGTGAATTCCTTTGGGCTCTGCCTTCCCTCCCTCCCAGCCCTGGCACTGCAGCCCCCCCAGCCACCCCTGCTCTCCCCCAGGGCTCTCTCAGGTGCTCTCAGGTGTGTGAGCTGTGACCCTAGAGCTCGGTGCCAGCTGCATTTCCCGCAGGTGACGGGAGGACGCGGTCCCTACATTTCCTACAAGCGCCCCTGTGTCACCGGGGTGTCACCCCAGCCCCGCAGCTCCTGCCTGTCCCCCGGGCCTTCCTGCTCCCTGCCAAAAGCTCCTGTCACATTGCTGGCAGCAGGATGCAACTCTGACCATATCCATTTTTCATTAAGGGAGCGGGTGACCTCAGTCACTTCTCCTTTTCTGCTCTCTCGCAGAAAGAAAAAAGAATTTCAGGCAGGATAGGAAGCTCTACACATCATTGAGAAATAGGGGTTTAAAGCAATAATTTGAGACAGAACTGGAGGCAATTAGCTCATTATGCTTTAAAACTGGGCTCTCTCCGTGCTCAGCTTAATGTTTAGCCCACAATCCCAGTGAACCAGAGTTAGGGTTTTTTAAACTAAAATGAAGTACATAAACTCAGTCCAGACTGACTTGGAAGGATTTGGCCCCTTTAATAAGCTTGATAAGAGGAAGGAAAAGCCTATTGATAGAACATATTTTTGTTTGCTTCCTTCTAAGTGTGCCATCCATAAAGAACTACATTCAGAAAAAAAGAAAAAAAAAACTTAATTAATGCAATTAATGCTTGTTATCCAGTACCAAACTGTCCTGAGCAGGTCCAACATCCTGGTTTGCCCAGGTTTCTCTTTTCTTCTGCCATTTTTCACCACTTACCACCACCTTCACCACCACTTACACCTCACCCTTACAACTTTTACAGGCTTCTTTGGGAGACTTTTCTTCACCAAGGGTGAAAACAAGATCAGCCCCTGCTTTGGAGAAAAAGATTTTAACCCACTGAATAATGAACACAAAGGGAAAGAGTGCTGAGCTTCTGAAAACCGTGTAGATCTCATTGGTTTTTGTTTTTTATTTTTCTCATTGCAATGCAACTGAATTAGTACATATGACATTCCTTTGCTTGTTTTCAAAAACAAATGTTTTGCTGAAATGATAAATGCATCTAGAATCTGCATAAAGATAATAAAGAAAGGATGATTATCAGCTCTCACATCACTAAGATCTATTGTCACTTTTGCTAAAGTGAAAAGACTTGACCTAACTCCTTAATAATTAGCAATATTTCTGTAAGTTAGTAAAAATTGCATTTAACAGTAGTAAAATTTTCACTTCAGTGGATTAAAATAGATTTGAGAAATACAGCCTGGTGCCTCATACATCAAGCTCCAGAGGAGCACTCATCACAAAGGCTGGTTTAAAACAGACAATTTATTATACAAAATGGTACTGGAAGATCATGCTCTAACAATTGTAATCAAGGGCTAGCAGGCCAAGAAGGCTGTGGGTCAATCAAAGAACAGAGGAACTGAGTGGAAAGTGCAGTTCCTGCAGGTTCCAGCTGCTCAGTTGCCCCATCTTAAACAATTTTAATTGATGGCTGTTGTGGACTACTCCACTAAAGGTTATTCCTTCTAAGGCTATTCCTTCTAAGGTATTTTCCAGGTGCTCTCCAAACAGGAAAATGCTCATTGCTGCAAGATGCTGTTGTTTGCTGCAGGAAAAGCTGTGCTGCAGGATTGCAGATGGGACAGAGAATTCCTTGGGCTCCTTCCTTCCCTGGGAGTGGGTGTGGAGCAGGAAAGCATGTGCTGGAAATTCTGCACCTATTCCATTGAACCCCCAGGCTGAACCCACTTGCTCCCAGATAAATTCCATCAGCTCTTAGGTGCGGGGTTATGGAAACCTGTGGCTGCGGGGAAGCATCCCAGGGAAAGGAAGGAGCTGGTTTGGGTGGAGGTGGAGGCAGGAGGAGGGCAGGAGGAGGCCTGGCAGCATTGTTATCCAGCACACAGATGCAGCATGGCTGAACAGAGATCTCGGACCCTTTAATCTGGTTTTTGATCATCTCTGAAATAGATCAAGGCAAAACCATCCCTTTCCTCTCTGACAAAGAGAGCTGGCTGGCTTCTCTGTGATACCCATCCCCTCCTGCTCTGGAAATTGGGCTGAGGAATGTCACCTGCTTCCTGCACTGCTCTGTGCTCAGCAGCCTGGCAGAGCTGTGCCCCACTCCTGCCCCACCTCACTGAAGGGCTGGAATAACTGGGGCACGTCCCTCCTGAGCAGGGCAGGTGGGACTGATCAAAGGAGCCACAGAGAATCCCAAAAAGAACTGCTGGGGAAGAACCAAAGTGTTTGTGCACCAACAGACAGCCTTTAAAACCAACCAGAGGAGCCCTAACAAATGGTGCCAGTGGTGAAAGCTGATATGATGAGAATCAATGGAGAGCTGGTATGAAAAACCAGTGGTGGCTGGAGTGCATTCATCACAGTCCTTGCATGCTCAGGAACAGAGAGTGCCATGGTGTGTATTAAAGATGGACTAGGGCATAAAAATAGAGCAGCACAAGAAAAGAATCGATTTGGATCAAAATCACTCTGGAAAAGAATGATAAATAGCCATTGAGAGACTACAGGGATTCCTTCTGTGCAGTCCAAAAGGTTACCTTAACCAAAGATTGATATCTTGATAGTATTTATTACACACAGGCACAAAACCCACCTGCAATTGTTTAATTTTCTCTCATTGGAGAGAAACGCTGCGGGCAGGGACTGGCCCATATGTTCTGTGCTGTGAAAACTCACAGGGTTCTTGAACAAAAAGTCACCAAACCCACACAGTGGAACGTCACTGGACTCAAAGGTTTGGTAACCAGTGAGGATATTAAATTAGGGATAGAAAAATGACCTTGCTGGTGATGGCATCCTGCTTGCTCGTTTTAAATGTAATGAAGAGCAGAGAAAAGAGGGGCCATTCCAAAAGGGCAACAAAAAAAGGTAAGGAAATGTTCTTTACTGTGGGTCTCTCTCTTCCTGCACTCGCAGGTTTAATCCCTAAATTGCTTGAAACAAAGCTTTTGGAGAATGCAGAGCACAGCATGACCCAAAATGAGGGAGCAGACCTGTCATCCCAATGATTTCTCTGGTTCTTCCCCCCAGTTTATGAACCCTGGCAGTTTTGCATACCCCTGCCACATGCATGCACAGGTATTCACTTTAGTACCCCAAAATGACTCCTACTGCACCTACTGACTCATGGATGCTAAACCCAAAACCTGAAACAGCTTAAAATTCATCAAGTTAAGAGCAGTAGCACGGATACAGGACATAAATCCATATTTTGACATCCTGGAGACACCGTTAAGCTTTTTGTTATCTTATTAAATTGTATCAGGCTTGCCTTGCAAAGAGTACAACCAGGATTGATAAATGCTTGGCTTCAGCTACACTCTCCCATTTATTTTCACTCTGTCAGACTTAATCCATAACTGCTGCTCAAAGGCAATGGGCAGGAGATGAGGCTGCATCTTGACTCAGCTGGGAGCTGGCTACTGGCAGCCAAAAGCTGCAAGAATTTGTTACTATTATTATTATTATTATTATTATTATTATTATTATTATTATTATTATTATTATTATTCAGACTGCATCTTGACACCATTTATTTCCACTTTTTTAAATAATCTATTCCCTCAGGATAAACAATTGATAATCATGTTATTTAATTAGTTTTTATTTAGTGTCAATTTGCTTAATCTCATTGACCAGAAAGCATGGATCATTATGGAAAGAGAAAAAACCCAACCCTTAAACCTGGCCACAACCACAGCATCTGAAAAACACATGGGAGACAAAAATGGAAAACTCAGATTGCTGGAGTGAATATAAAAGCCATCTTTTACTCAAACTGAAAGTCATACAGATATTCCTACCCCATGGCCATGGACAAGCTTGATGTATTCTGAATATTTTGAGTGACAGAGGGGGTCTCACACTGGGCTTCACCTCAGATCAGACTTTGATTGGAACCTTCTTCATTTTTTATCTGATAGTTAATGCTAGGGACAAGCAAGTAAAGCTCTTTCCCTCATGAGATGTTCATCACCCCAAAACTTGCATTTTCCTTTGTCTAAGGTCTCATTTTGGATCTGAAAATGGCTGAAAAATTACATCCAAGCACACTTCCTTCAGTGAGCTGCCAGGCAGATGTAAATAAAACAACCAAATATGGATTTTGAGCACCAGCTCTTCCCAGACAGCAGTGATATAAACTCCCTGTCACTGGAGAGCTTTTAGATTAGATTAGACCAGGCTCTTGATAAGCAACTCAAAATCACTGGCAGCCCCAGAGAATCCCCTTTGCAAGCTCAGCTGTAGAGAGGGGAGGAGAGCTGAGTGAGCCAAGAGTTTCCACTTTTTCCATCAGAATCACACCAAGTGGCACCAAGGAATCTGAGCAGGAGGCAGAAAGAGACTCTTGCCTGTCTGAGAGAAAGTAAGGTGTGTTCTGAGAATATTCAGTCGGTTCCTGAATGATTCATGGGCAGGAAAACAAAAGAATTCAAACCAGACAGAATTTGTCAGTTTACTCCCAAATTATTTCCGTCAGTGGACTGCTCTAACTCTGACTGCCAGCACTGAACGTGGCACAAGTGCTGTGCTCAAGCTTCAGACTAAATATTTAAAAACTTTGTTCAAAACAGAAAGATTGCTGATTCTAACAGACACACCACTGATCTGGTGGTGAGGGATGAGTTGGACTGACTTGCTGTGCCTCTGCAGGAAAACACCCAGGGAGGAAAGGACTTCGAAAACAAAGGGTAAAGGGGAAAAAAAGACTGCAGAGGGAAAAAATCTATCATTATTAATTAGTTATTATTATTATTATTTATTATTATTACTATTATTATCACTGAGTAGCATAGAAACAAACTGTCCCTGCAGATCATGCTTAGGGTTTGTGTCATCCAGGCAGGTCTGTCACCAGATGGGATGAGCAGCCCTGCTGGAGTCCCCATAGATAATTGTTTGGGAGCACTTCTGTTCCACTACCTCTGTACTGGGACCTGAAACCAGGTAATAAAACTCCCTTACATTACCTGGGCAGGACACTTAATGCTTAAAAGCAATTTTTTAAATTTTGAGAGAAATTCCCATTTTCATAGAGGATGCAGTCACAGTTGTCATCCAAGCTTTGCTTTTTTAGGGAGCCTGACAGCTTTTGGAGTCCTAAAAAGTTCTAAAGGTCAGCTGGCCTTCTGTCCCCCACCCCTAATTTGGGCAAAGATCTGATGAGGCTGTTTTCCCCTGTTCAGTACTGGGCTGGGATAGCTCAGCACTCTGTCAGCTCTGCCACCTCTATTCCCTCCTTTTAGGCAACACAAGATCAATGGCCCTAATATAACATTTAATCTTATCCCTACTTTTAACATGTCTTGCTGCAAAAGTGCTCCGTGGGGGGAACTGTGTCACTGTGGTTGGATCATCATTTCCCAGCAAGGGGAGGAACACTCTCAATGCCACAGAGCCCCTTCCACTGTTTCAGCAGGTATATTTATTCACAGGGCTTGTTAAGAGTGAAAATAAAACAAAGTAAGTGTTTCTGGATGTTCCTGTTCATCATCAGAATCTGTCTGAATTGAAAAAATGCCGCTGCATGAAGCAACTATTTCCTTTATCCCTTGAGTTTTTGAGAAAATCTTATTGACAGAATCTCAATCACTCCCTTGATTTGGGATATTAAAAAAACCCGTGCTGATTCCTTGGCAATTGGAATTAATCACATACATTGTGCACATGGAGACAGCTTCCTTCTCACCTGCAAGCTGCCAAAGTGTCTCATAGTTTTCTATGAAAGTGCTGCTTCGTCTGCTCCAAGCTGTCAGTGCTGTGTTTACACCAGTTTCCACAACAAGCTGAACTGAGTGATGAACCCCCCTTGTCACCCCCTTGTCACCTGTGAGGGGGCTGCTGGTGGCTGCCACTCACTCACCACGCAGCCCCTGGAAACAAAAAGCCTTCCACAGGAGCAGGCTCCAGCTGAAGAAGATATTTGCACTTTTTCACAGTCTTTGTTAAAGTTTTCTGCCTGTGAGTAGCAGCCAGGAGGGTTCCAGCACAGCAAAGCCTGTGCCTGGTTCAGATTTCAGCAAAAATCCGTGTGTTCCTTATCTTCACTTAAATAAGGCATTCAACCATGTTGATTTAGGAGCAGTTCTGACCTGCTTAAATCACCCTCTCTCTAACCAGCTGATACTTAAGCTGCAAATTACCCTGGGGGCAGAAGAGCAGCCCTGATCCCAAGAATTTGTTGTGCAAAAGGCTGAATGACCCACTTATGCAGGCAGAAACAAACGGAGACAAAACCGAAGGAATTCTGTTGCATGTCAGGAATATTGACCCCCATAAAACACGATTCTCCTCCTCACACTCACCTTTCCATCAGCACAGTTACAGCAGAGCCATTCTGAGGACTGCACTGACTGATAACCACTCTTGCAATCCCACTTAAAAAGTTGGTGACACACCGGAGAAGTGGAGCAGAGGATGAAGGAGTGCAGCTCTGAGCTGGGAGCAGCACAGCCATGGGAGGATCCATTCCCTGCTCATTTGTTGAGACAGAATAGTGAAAGGAGTCCAAAACTGAGTATTCACTTTCATTGCCAGGTAAAAGAAGGGGAAAAAGAATTTTCCCTGCTTCTTTTGATTTCAGGAGTGATTAGGTTCACTTGCATCTCTTAAATTGCTCAGTAAGTGTTCTATCTCCCTTCTTTCCAATAAAAGGGATAATATATTTCATTGTAGCATTTTCACTCAAAAGAGACTGGAATCATAAAGGACCAGCAAGAGGGGGGCAAGGTGGTATTCTGAGGGCATTAGGATGTTTTAAGAGTTGTTTCACTTTCTGTCTAAAAGCTCTCCATCACCCATCTTCACATCCTGTAAATAAGAGAGCTGTTTCTCCTAAAAAACAGCATTAGTGGTCATTTTAGGAACTTTTTTTTCTTCCAGGCTCTATTATCCTCTGCTGAACTACTGCACACAATTCATCAGGACATTCTTCAGTAGCATCAGCCTGAGTTAGATCTCGCTGCAGACCCCAGTGTTTTGTCACAAAGTAAAATGAATTATCATGGCAACAATGATTTGGAAGGTTCAAAGTATAAATTTTACTTCCAAGGATCCATTTTATCCTGCCAGCAATTCATCACCCATTTCCCTGACTCAGGAGCCAAGCCTAGAAAAGCAGGGTGTAATTTTGAATAGATCAATAACCATTGTCCCTGTTATTAATATCAGAAATTAGCATTACTGTGGGCTTAAGGGCAATATCTGAGCCACAAGGATGCCCCTGCTCAGCTGTCAGCATTGCCAATCAAGGGTGGCATCCAAAATCCCAAACTACACCAGATGCAATGGGCCCTCACGTTGCAGCACTGTTGTTTTTAAAGTTATGCAACAGCACCAATTTTACAGTGCGTGGTAAAGGTCAACAGATAAAATATTTGGAACTTTTACTCATGAATATATTTAATTTGCTCCTGCGAGTGATTTCGATTACATTTCACAAAATACATAGCTGCTCCTCGTTTTGCAATTAAAGATTTCTAATAATGCAGCCGAACCTTCTTAATCATTGCTCATTCTAGCATAAAGCAAAGCTTGCTGTGTTTAAAGAGAACCAAGTCATCTTAGCAGCATCCCTTTTTGTTCCTTTTTAGTTTATGAGATTAGAATGCTTAATAGCCTTTGCTATATCTGGCTGCAGTGCAAGTGTGAAGAAGAGTAAAACTTGCACAGTGGATTATGTGGCTGGGGCAAAACTCAGCTCTGTAATTAGGTTTGGTTCTGTTGCTTAGGTTTGCAGAAAAAGTCAAAATTAATGGTTCTTTGCCTAAGATTCCGCTGCAGAGTCACATACAGTAATTAAGCATGCTTAGAGACAGGCATGTCATATGAATATTTGCCAAAACCATTGATTTATTTTTTTCCTTGCTAGGACCCCATCATTTTTGAGGAAAACAAATAGAAATACTCAACAGTCATCATTTTAATTGCCAATAATGAAGACACTAAAATAGTCTTGGAACACTCACAGACCCTGACACTCATTCCAATAAAAAACTCAAGCTAGTCTCAGATATTTAAAGTCCAGAGCTGGTGCTGCAGAACAGTCTTGGGACTGACCAGAGAGAATTCACAGACCCCCCCAAATCCCCAAAACTGAGCACAGAGTTCTTTTTAACAGAAGCTTCATTTTCATTAAAAAGAAAAATGTGTTCAGGCAAGTTGATGGAGAAATGAACCAATCTGAATGTATTGAAGTTCCTCGCCGTGCTACAGTGCGTTTTAAATGGTGTCTAAACAGTTGGTCACAGATTTATTTATGTTTCCGTGTAAAGAAAGAAAATATTGTCATTTCCTATATGGGAAACAGTTTCCCTAATTATTTGGCTCCTTCTTCTACTACATAAACAGCAATTTGTACCCCTCTCCTTCAACTGGCTGCAATTAACAGCTACATTGCAATAAGCAGATTATGTTAATTAAAAACTCAAAACTATGTAAACAATGGGAAAGCTGACTAGCCATTTTCTATTTTTGCCAACTGGGAGGAACACAAGAGAAATTAGCACCAAGCTTAATTTTGCTGTTTATAATTCAACTTATTTGTAACAAATTACAGCATTTTAAAAGTATTTTTCAACAATTAACTGTATTTCTCGACACTATTTGAACCACATCCCACTTGACAAGTTTACAAACTGGGGGGGAAAAAGAGTGTAAAAAAAAAAATAATCTGAAAAGGTGTTAGGGGAACAGATTTGCACACATCATCACCAAAGAGGAATATTAAACACAATTTTCCTACCATGTCTGAGTCACACTCCCAAAAAGTCATAGCTAAGGACAAAAGTGTAACTTAGTTCTGCTTCTCTGGCAAAAATGAGCAAACTCCAGGAATAAACATTACCCAGGAACAAACATTGCCCAGCTGACACCAGTAAATTGTGAACTTTCCCCATGTTGCCACAACTTCGCAGAATTTTGGGTCTGTCCTTCCCTTTCCAGACCAGGATTGTTTAAGGAGAGTGGGAGTCAGAGGTGGAACTGTGGAATATTTGTGTTTCCAGTGCTCCCTTGCCACCATGGAATTGCAGGTAATGCACAGCTTTTGGACTTTCTGTCCAGCAGTTGGACTTTGATGGTCCTTGTCGATCCCTCCCGACTCAGGATGCTCTGGGACATCTCTCCTTACCCCACCCTGGGGGGATGCCACCACCAAGGGAAACAGAAGCACAGGGAGGCTGTGCAAAGAGGGATTTATCAACAGGGATCTTGCTCTTGACCAGACTTTGGGGAAAAAAGAACAGAAAAAAGGATGGGAGCCCTGCTCCAATTTCATCCAGGAAATGCTCCTAGTGGGTGAGGGACACAGCTAATATCCTTCCCCTGGTTGGCATGGCTGGACATTGCAGATTGACCACAAGGAGGAGAGCACCAGGCTGGGGAATGGTCATGGCTTCAGCTGAGATGCTGGACTGTTTCCAGGGTTTGTTTTATTTTTTCAAAGCCCCTGTGGAAAAAGAAGATGACAGCACACGGAAAAGCTGGGACCAGGCTTTCAGAGTGGCCGATATAAAAATATCAGTTCAGTGCATGGTTTCAATTACAGCCCTGAACCAAGCTGCTTTAGAAAATGGGAATGGTCTCAGAGGATGTGAAAGTTGCTGATGGATGCATTATTCACAGCCCCTCAGGAGGCCACCAAATGCTCAGTGCACAGCAACAAACAGCAGCAGGGGAAGCTTGAGGAGGGCAGGCATTTAGAAGCACTCTCCACATCGTTAGAGTCTGCACCTCCTGTCCTTGAGTAGTTTACAGAGAGGGAGAGTACTGGGGAGTTTCATGTATATTATGTTAGAAAAGACATTTCCTGTGTTTTAAGGGCAGCTCTGATTTCCCATCTCTGCTCCCCGCAGAGCTCCTGGCCGGTGGGAGGGCTCCTCCACACAAAAGTGCTGTTGATCATTTCACTTTTTGTATTTCCACCGTTTTCCTTTTGGAGACATGAACTTTAAATGAGCTGCTGTAAAAGCTTCTTGGGGTCAAAATAGAGGAAATCACATCCACCACAGAGACAGGGCTGCAAAAACCCCTAATATGACCATTATGTTCAACTCAGCAGTCTTTTCCTGTTGGTAGGGTTTCAATACAAGCTTAGCATCAAGCCATGCTGTCAACACCAATGAAATCTATTTCTGTGACATTGAAAGAGCTCTTGATGAAAGTCAATCAGTTTAGGGAATGTGTTTTGTTGGGGTTTTTTTTGATTTTTTTTTTTTAATAGCACCTGGAAACAAGACAGGAGAAGAGTGAGGTTTTAACAGAATTGCTGCTTTTTCTTAGTTTCAAAGAGGTGAGGAATATGTACTAAGTAAACCCATTTATTCTACAAGCAGCACATGTAGTGTTTGATGGTAACAGCTGCATTTCAGCCTGGCCATTTTCTCAGAGTCCTATTTCCTAACAGAGTTAACCCTTTTGCCTTTTCAGAATAAACATCTTTTATTCTGGAATTACTGGAAGGGTTTAGATCTTGTTGTGATTCTGTTTCTGGGTCAACACAGAGCAGCCCTCGGGCTCCTGGGTTAAATAACTTCAGTTTTCATACTATAGAAGGAAGTGAAATGCAGATCCTGTCACTGAGTCCAGGACTTGAGGCCACAGCTCTTTCCAAGCTCAGTAAGAATTCACTTTCTGAAGTTGCTTCATTTCAGAAGAGGATGCTGATGATGATGATGATGGTGGTGATGATGATATAATCATCATCATCATCACTATTACTAAGAATCCGTGCATAAAGTCAAATGATGGACCGTGGCAATATTGAAGTTTCAGACAGTGGCTGAGATGGGGATTTTTTGTTTTCTTATTAAAACACAGCCCATGGAGTTATATTGAAATAACATAAAAGGTGATTTCAGAGGGAGGCATGCAAAAGTTAGCAACCAAATAACACTGTCCCTATTTCATTGTCTCTATGCATGGGAGTTATTTCTGTGTTAAATCATCTTCCATTGCTCTTCCTTTTGCTCTCCTGACTCAGTGCCCAGAGTGAGAATCCTGTTCAGCTGAAACCCAGCCAGCTGCTTCTGTTCCACCCTCCTGAGACCCCCAGAGCAGGGACACTCCAGGGGCTCCTCAGGGAGAGCAACATTTCCCATTTGTGACTAAGAGCTCGTTGTTTTTAAGATTTGGGGTTGTTTTTAAGATTTGGGGTTGTTTTTAAGAAGGGCTAGCAGAGAACCACAACCATGGCTGTTTTCCTGCCACTCCCATTCCAGGGGGGATGAAGAAGCCCAGGGAGATGTGCAAAGCTCACCTTCAGTGTGACAGCCCTGAGTGACCAGAATTTTGAGCTGACAAGGACATAAACTCTCGTAAGTGAAGTGTGTTATTGATTTGTATGCAGCTACAGTGCAGAGATCAGGGGAAGTTCAAGACTATACACTGTCATTAAATTCCTCTCAGATTAGGGGAAAAAAAAATCTAATTACTTTCATTGAGGTACACAAAATGAAAAATCTATTTCAGTATTTTGAATTTAAAATTGATCAATTCCTTTGTGCCATTTACCTCTTGAACTGATGGAGGCTTTGATACATTGTGTAAAGAACAATTATATTTTAGAATAAATTAAAAGCAAACATACTGTTTGTAAAACTGAGCCACGGATGTTCTCTTCTTCTGGGTATTTTACAACAAATAAAATCAAGATCATGACTCAAAAGGATGCAAGAGAAAAAAATGATTATTTAAAATGCTCTTGTTACTTTTAATACAGATGACCCAGGAGTGATTCACCCTCAGAGGAACCATCCCTCATTTTATCTTTAGTCATTTTCAGGCTGAGTCCAAGGTTCTTTGCAGCCCCAGGAAGGCCTGAATGGTCTGGTGGTTCATTTCTGCTCTGCTCATTGGTGTTAGTCTTTTATCCAGCACTTGCCTTAAAAAAATATGCATTCTAAGAAGTGCACAGAAATGAACTCATTCCACTCGATTTTCAGAGTCTTAGGCCCATTTAAAATAATCTCATCTGCTTGATACAAACAAGCCTCGTTTGGCCCTTCCCTTCCCCCAGCCTGATTCAGCTTTTCCCCACTGCTGTGGCAGAGCTCTCAAAGGGTGTTGGATCAGAAATCCCTCCTGCCTGATGTCCTGTGCCAGTGACTGGCAGGAGTCCTTTGTGAGCAAGCATTTCAGTAATGATGCAGGGACTCGTTAGGGAGCTGCTGTGTCAGGAAGAGAAATGAACAATAAATTAGAATAAAATGGAATTGCATTTGAAACTTGGCTGGAGGATTTTGCATTTGTGAGGACAAAGGACATTTGACAATCTGAGTCATCTTGCAGCTTTGCCTGTAGCAAATGTCAAATTAGTTCTTAATGCTACAGGGAAAGGGATTGAGTCACAGCATTGCTTAAAGTTAAGAGGCTCATCAGTAAATCACTGGCAATATTAACAATTATGAGCTACACATTAATATGGCAAAAAACACTCTGAATATTATGCTTACAACAGAAAGCCAAGAGGTGAACATAATTTTCCTTCCAGATCCCTGTGCTTTCTCCCACTAACTGCAGCTTTAAATTGGGGCAGGCAGAGCAAAAAGAAGTGAACAGATTCAAGATTTTCTGAACGCCATGTCCTCACAACCACGCCATGAGAAGAAAATCAAGCCCTAAATCTGGATTTAGCAAAGTATAAAAGCGAGGTGAGGAAGAGAGTTGCTTACCTGCATATAAATTCAAGGTTCATGTGCTTGTCTGTCACCCCTAAACTTACACCCAGCAGGATCCTGCAGTGCCCTCCCTCCTCCCAGGCCCCTCTGGCTCCAGCCCTTCCCTGCAGCAGCTGCAGGATGTGCCCAGGTGCCAGGGGGGCTGCCCTGCCACCAAAACCTGGCTCAGGTAACTCAGGGACATTGCTGGGGATGGGCAAGGGCTGTGTCACACCCGGCAATTCCAGTCCACCCTGGGAGAGCAGCATCAGCTGTCTGTTAGGTGTATTGGGGAGTGATATTGTCTCACAGATTCCTCACACACACACAAAACTCTGAGTGTTATGCTGCTCTGATGCCTGAGAGCCTGAAGTTGTTTCACAAAGCTCAGTCCCTTTGGAGGATTTGGGTCAGAGGGTGCCCTGGTGTTAGAAAGGCTCACAGAGAATCACTGCCTTTGAGCTGTTTGGAAAAATACAGTGTATTTCCAGGCCAGCACCTTCAAAATCATTCCGTGCATCATTTTATAGAGGGGCTTTAGCGACAAGGAAAGCACACCCGTGTTTTATTTGTGAGATTGGAGGCAGGGCTGAACTGCCCCGTAGGATGATCAGCATAATTCCACCCCTTTGAAAACCCCCTGCCTCGATATTCCCCACAATATCATGAGGAATCCATTGTGCCACTTTTCAAAGACACAACCGCACAATTCTACAATTTTCTGGCATGAAAGGGGTCAGGGGGGAGCAGCATTAGAGATGTTGTGGGAATGGCCCGAGGCAGGGCTGCAGTGACAGCCGACAATGCCGCTCCAGGACCGCATCCCTCCGCACGGGGCTCTGCCCTTTCAAGCGCTGGCACTCTCTAATGAAGTCCCTGGCACGGACAAAAGAGGGATGATGAGCGCATTCACCACCTGAAGAGCCTCTCAAAAGTGACACCGGAGAAAGAAATTTCCCCAGCTCCGCAAACACTGCGCTAATGAAACTTCGAGTGGGATTGGCTGGTCAAAATTTATCAAAAAAAACCCCAAAATCCTGAAAGCCAAAACCATAAAAACTCAGAAACAAGCAGAGGAATTAATTATGATGGGGAACTCCACTGATGGGTATTTTTACAGGACTATTTTGTGTACCACAGCTCCTCTCTTGAGCAGAGGCGTCTCTCTACTCACCAAATTCTTTGCCTGGCACACAAAAATATGATCAAAGGGGTTTTCTGATAAGGCTTTTGTTTGTTTGGTTTAGTTTTGTTTTTCTTGGGGTTTTTTGTTTATTTTTTTCTCTGTGAGAATACTTATCTACTTCTGGCAAAATCTCCAGCGAGGTCTGATAAAATAGGACATTGTACAGAAAACAGCATCCTTCTCTTCTTTGGAAAAGGACAAATAAGTTTAAGATACTGATTTCTGAATACCAACATCCATGCTCAAAACCACCTGCCACCTACCTCCTGCGTTGGCAAAGACCTCAAATGCAAACCACAGGCAGGGATTTTATCTTTCTTGTTGTCTTTTCCAAAAGAACCCTGAAAACTCGGGTGGTGCTGGTAACTCCACCTGCAAGAGCTAACAAGGACATAAAAGCCAAACTCCAGACACATGTAAAATAAAAAATATCAGCAACAACATTGAGACAAATCCCTAGAGAAAGGGAAGCATGGATGTAATTTTCTCAATATCTCCCTTTTTTATGTGTTTGCAAGTGGAAGATTCCCTTTTTTCTTGGATTTTTTTTAATGTGGATTAAGAAGCAAGGGACTTTCTGCATGTAGGAACAGGTTAAGCACCCGAGAGGAGCTCAGAAGAAAAACCAACTGAACAAACAAATAATAAAAGAAATCAAAACAGAAAAAGAGTAATTAAAATAATTTGTTTCTCTTATACGAAGAGCCCTGAGGAAGGGAATCAAGCTTTATACACTGGCTTGATGTAGGGCCTTTTCTCTTTCCAGGGAAAATATCAATGAAAAACATCCTGAGGGACAAAAAAATGGATGATCTGAGTTTAATGAAGGTTGACAATGACTATTATTGATGTCCTTATCCCAAATGACAAGAGGTTTAGGAGACTTTTATAACATATTGACGCTGAACTGCTTCAAATGCTTTTTTTTTTCTTTTTTTTTTTTTTAAAGTTAATGTACTGTCTGCTTCAGGGGTAGTGTTGGAAAACTTGATGTGCAGAATGACATTTGTCACCCTTTGTTCCCCAGCTCAGAGCACTTTCTTCCTCTTAGAGATCTCTCAAACTGAGTAGCAGCTGCATTAACACAAATTATTTTCTGCCCAACAATTTTATAGTTTCAAGATGGAAAACAAAGGCAAATCTCAAGTGGAAGAAGAATGTTTCAAAATTAAGTTCTGCCCTATTCTCCTCCTACCTTTTTACTTTTAGAAGAATGTCCATTCAGATGCTAGAATTAAAGGAAAATGAGAAGTCGGGTATTTCCACACCAACGTGATAGAGAGTGTAAAGTGATATAAAATATTCTTCCAAACACATCATCAATTTATGTTGTACAAATTCACTAAACACTTACAAGGGAGATAAGAAACTAGGGAAAAAAACAAACATTTTCATCTGCAGGCCCTGAGAGCATCCTCAAGAGGTCATCTCACAAAAAGTCATCTAAAAAAAGTTGACTCAGATGAAATCCCCACACGCTGCCCCTGCTGCAATCCTCTCCAAAAAATACACAAGTATGTGTGTGTTCCTTATGAAACACTTGCCATGTGTAAAATATGGACTATAACTGCTGTCACTCTGAAATTTTGTGTTTTCTGACATCAGATTTATTAAAAACCATTTGAAATATCTCTGACTTCTCCAGATGTCAAGCCTTTAAACTAAATGCTCAAAACACAAGGTCAAGCTTTTTATCTACAACTAAACATACTGGAAATGTTTTCCTGACAAGGGAATAATCAGACAATTCCTGAAGCTTTAACATAAGCAAGGCAAACCTGAAGTTTAATTTTACACCCAGGTTACACTGCACACGTGTAGCATCCTCATAAGTCATTAGGAGTATCTGAAAGTAGAAGCTCTCCAACTCATTAGCATTAAAGCCTGGAAAATTAGATTTTATTAAACAAATTTATCTTTGCATAAACCAAATTCTGACTCTGCACTGCTTGTGACAGGCAGCTTCAATCATCTTTAAGACACAAAGTTCTCCCTCATTCTATTTTTCATTTTAATACCAAAACTGTTGCTACAAAAGAAACAAACTCTAATCAAGAAATAAGAGTGTAATAAAATGAGTGCAACAACATTGTTTTGGGCTTTACAGTATATTTTTGGTCAACACCAAGACCTACACTTGTATAGAAGATCAGAATGTTACTGTTTGTTTTAAAGGGAAGGCTCATTAAGGTTAAAATAGGCAGATCAGAAACTGTCTGCATCATAAAACATTGACCAAGTTAAACATGTGGTCACCTCAGGCTGGATGCCTTGCAAAAAGAATTCCTTTGCACGTGAAAAGTTCTTTAGATTTTTTTTTTTAAAGAGGACAGGAACCAAAATGTGTCTGAGAATCTTGTGGCAGAGATGCAGCTTGGGAACCAGCTGTAAAAAACCCCACTCTATTTATATGAGATGAGAACCACTTTAAAAAGGAAACCCCAGGCATTATTTCATATTGAACTTAGAACCTTGTGCTGAGTTTCCAGAGCCTCTTTGTCCTGAAATGAGATTTACCAGCAATGCCCTCTCCTGCTCCTGCTGGCTACAGAGATTCCTTCAGAAAACTGAAGAGCAGCAAAATGTGTGAAATGACTCCAGGGAGCAAAGGTCTCTATAGAACCTTTAGAAAATCCAAACAGATTCCACTAATTCAAACAAAACCATCACCTGTGAAACAAATGTTCTTCACTCTCACAGACCATCATGACTAAACTTTCAGGAAAAGGAGTGCCACTCAAATGAGGGAGAGAAGGAAGCAAAATTAGCCAGGCAATAAATCTGTCTATTAATTTAGCACTTAATATATCCCAGCTTTTCTTTAGGTTGTAAAAAGGATTTCATTGATCCTTGTCTATTACACTTCACCCATATTTTGAAGAGTGATACTTCCCACCTATTTCCCAGCAAATTTGTGCCATGTTCTAGAGTGACTGTCCAGTTCAGCATCTTGATACCAAGTTTACAGCATGCTTAGGCAAGTAATCAAAACAAACCATTGTCTGATGCAGTTCTTTATTTCCACTAAAGCTGTACAGAAATTGCAGTCTGTGTGGAAGTAGCCAAGAGTTATGAACTGTCAACATGCTGATAGGAAAATAAACAATGTAAAAGTGAAGCCAGCATTTGAGTCTCACAGCATGGCACAGTGCTGTAATGGTTTAAATCATAAGCCAAATGATTGTTATTATAGAGATAGTGAATGTCATGCTTACAGAAAAATTGTGCATGTTAAAAATGACTGCCATTAAAAAGATAAGTCTCATAGGGGGAAGTGACCTCAAGCCAGTAAACAGACAAAATGTATTACAGCAAAAAAAAAAAAAACCAGAAAAAAAAAAAAAAAAAGAAGTCTTGTCTAATTTCCAGATTCAGTTATCATTTATAATGCTCTTTATTACCAGGAGAAGGCTGGAAGAGGCAGATACAAGGGCAGTGTCTTTGTAGGCGAGCCTTGGTCAGTATTCTGCACATAAACAACATTATTATATAAATATCAAAATAAATAAAAAGAAAGCTAAAGCTAAGGCCCATAGAAACTCAGAGAATCATTTTCCTCCACCATCAACACAGAGATGTGCTCCTGTTCACAAAGAAAAACTGCACAACCATGCTGCTTGTTACAGCCAGAGGAAAGGGCCAGGAAAGGAATCTCTTTCAATCACCATTTCAGTTTGCTGGCCACAAGGCCAGAAACATGTCCCATGGAGGGACAAAAACCAAACTTACTTTTCAGTGTTCTCCCAGCACATTTAGAGAACCCTTAAAATCAGTCTTGTTGGGGTTTTTTGGGTTGGGTTTTTTTGTTTTTTTGGTTTTTTTCACTTATTGTTAATAGAGAATCTACAAATATTTTTAGAATTTTTTTTCCTGTAGTGGCTTATTCAGCATGCAACATGAGAAAAAGATGCTGTCAAGAATTTGCTGTGCACAGTGCACGGAAAGTCTCACTGATCTTGGGATCACCATCTCCTTCCAGCCACAAATACCAATTTAGACACACCCAAGGCCATGAGCTCTGATCTGGATTTCGAGCACACATTTATTTCTGTGCTGTGCTATCAAACATCCTTGAGGACACTCTGCCCAGTGTTTTAAACTCTCTCAGAATGGAAATCTCAGCTTACACGTTTCCTGATGAGAGCCAGCTTTGTTTCCAGCAGAGCTGATGCTCAGGCTGGATTTGCTGCCCTTACCCAATGACTTTTCTGAGTTTCCAGGGTGCCACAATAGCAGTGAGTCACACTGAGACAGACAAACAGTGCTGGAGCAGAGCCCTGTGTGCAGGATAACTGCCCCTGCCTGCCTGCACACCCTGGCACTCACAGGGGCTGTTTGTTTGCACAGCCCTCAGTGCTCTCTCCTTCCCAGTTCTCCTCAGCAAACATTCAGAGCTGCCCCTCCTGAGCCCTGGCATCACCCCAGGTGCCTCCCCATGGGTGAGAAGAGCAGCAGGAAACACCCCTGAGTGTGCTGCACAAATTTCAGTCAGTGCCCGTGCCCCTGACCCAGCCAGCAGGAGCAGACACTCCACTCCTGCTATTAGCACAGCCATGCAAAATGAGAAACTGGGATTTTTCTATTTGCTTCTCTCTCCTTCGTCTAAGGAAGGAGCATATCCTCCCCCTTGGGCATCCAGACAGGCTCACAACTGATTGCCCATTCAAATTCGAGTGGGTTATCCACTGGAGCTGCAGCTTGCTCCCAGAATAAGGCTGCAGGGTGGAGGGGATTGTGTAAAAAAGTGCTCTTTATTCCTGGGAGAAGAAGTTCCTTGACTTCTAGCTATTTCAAAGACTCATTATTTACTGGCAATGAAATCCACTTGGAAACTAATATGTGAGAGAAATGCTCAGTATAGAGCAGGAGTTGAAGGGCAAAAATCATCTTTGTAAGTTATTCTCAAGGCAATCACTTCATATCTCATTTCATTATGCAGCATATTTTTCAGGTATTCATTTCAAGTGTATTTTTTAAAAGAAAACATCGAGCTCACTATATTTTGAGACTCCTAAAATACCATTATGCATTTGAAGGATTTTATGCTCAAGGCCAGTAGTTCCTCATTTCTGTTACGTGTGAAACTAGATGAGAAAATAAGATTATCACTCTCAGAGCCCTTTAGGAGAAAACTGAGTTAACGTGACAATTCAAGTTCATGGGAGAAGATACTTGTGCAAAGTGTGCATGACTTATAAATTCATTTAACATTGACTTTGCAATTAAGTTTGCTTCCTTCCTCACAGATACTGCAGCAAGCTTGGGTAAATGAAGTAGCAATGAAGGAGGCTGAACTCATGCACTGCCTTTTAAATACCACTTGGATAAATGCGTTTTTCCAAAAGTGTCCAGATACTCCAAAAGTGCTCATCAAAAATACATGAAAAACATTTAAAAAAAAAATACAGCTGGGATTTTAATGTTCAGAGAGAAAATGGCAGCAGCAGAAGGAAAGGAGAAGCAAACCTGCCCCAGTCTGGTTAGGGAGAGGCAATACCCAGCTCAGTTTATTGTTACTGTGTCCTGGAGGACAATTTCTATAACTCTGGTGGTATCTCAGGGTTGGTACATAATGCATTTAACAATGCTAATATGTTAATGCAATTTAATTTGCTCATTGCTGAAATGCCCTCTGAAAGATTTGTGACAGAAGCAGGGAGATGGATGTGGATGAAGTGTGAATAGAAATGTGGATGTGGGAGTGCCGGAGAGCGGCAGAACAGACAAGAAAATAATGTTCTATACTGATAACAGAGGAAATTACAGCCAGCAATAAAATGAAGAATGGGCTTCTTTTGCCTAAACCAGAAATCCTGCTCTGTGACAGAAGCACAGACCTCAAAAACACAATGGGATGGGAAACAGGATTCAATAGTTGATGTCTTTCGTCCTGAGAAAAATCAGTTTCCTCACAGATTTTGTCAACAAATCCCAGCCTCAGCTGGTGCAACTTGTCACACAAGTAGAAAAAGCAGAGCCTTGAACTTTTAGCTGCAAAGAAATGGTTGCAGAAGGAAGAGAAGTGATTTATGTGCCGTTACTTCTCCAGCAAACATCCACAGCTTTCGCTGAGATTTGGCCTTCTCAAAAGTTGTCATGAAACTACTTATGCAGGATAAATGGATAAAATGAAGACAAAGTGATAATTTTCATACAGTATTAAGCTTAATTTTGCCTTCATGTGGTGCCCTTATGTTTATATACCTGGATTATAAATCATATTTAGGTGAGAAGAGACAGACACCTTTGTGCAAGCCCCAGCCTCTTTTAGCTGAGGTGAAATCCCAACACTTTGAAAGAGCTTCCAGAAATAAGTAGCAATAAAAAAAATAATAGAAAGAAAATCAGTTAAAGAGTAATAAACTCTTGAAATAAGCAGAAAAAAGTTTGGAGATCCCTGAGAGGAGAAGGTGCTTGGATGACTGCAGAGTCCAAAACCACAGAGCCAAGAGGGCTGAGGCAGAGTTTGGCAAATTTACACCCCCAGCCTGATGCCTTGTGCAGGCTGCCCTAGAACAGAGGCTGGATGGGGTTACAGAATAAAGCAGGGATTTATCCAAAGGATCTCCTCCATGGACCCACCTGGGGCAGCAGCAGAGCCCAGCCAGGGCTGCACCCAAGATGAACCAAAATGGCCCCAAAATGCCCGGCCGGGCACGGGGTCTCTCCCTGGGATCAGCTCTGCTCCATTTGCACCTTGCAGTTCATTGTCCCATCCCAGCTTCAGCCCCTGCAGCCCCACCCTGCTTGTTTTTCTCTCTCCAGCCCACGGGGTTTGTGCTCCTGGGCTGAGATTTGGGTCATTTGTCCTTTATCACTGATCAAGATGTGATCTCTCTCTCTTATGATGTAAGAGATAAGAATGGTTGATGATGCAAAGATCCTGTTGTTCAATTAAAAGATGCAATGAATAATGAGAAAGAAGCAGAGGGGAAGGAACATTCTGGTGAGCACAGGGTGCAAACCTTCTCAAGAGTCACAGGCTGCACATCCCAAAGGCAGTCAGTTCTGCAGGGACCACAAATGCCAACTGCATCCAAACAAACCCTTTTTGCCACTCTACAAATGTCTCAAAATAAAGACAGTTTGCAGTACTGAGACTGGAAGGGTTCATCATAATCCTGAGGAGACACAGCATTTAAAATCATTCTTTTTCTTCAAATTTGGAAGCTTCCTACTCGTCATAATGTAATGTGGCTTGATTTCATGCAGCATCTCAGTTAAAGAGTGTGCAAAAGTGTAAAGTTTGCCATCTGGTCTCTACAACACAGCTGCAGACAGAGAATATCACCACAAGGCACCAAAGATTTTGCCAGAATTCAGATAAATGGAAGTTTAATAACTTTCCTTTGCAGTAGTCACTTTGTATCAAAATACTAAATTTCTATTTTGCGCTTACAATGCGCCTTTGAGTCAGAGAAATAAAAAAAATACAATTATATAAAGAGATAATTTCCTGCATTACTGAAATAAATCCTTCTTTGGGCAATGAGGGATTGAAGAGTGTAGCAAATCAAGAACATTATGATGTTCAAACATAAATCTCTGCAAGCCCAGCAAGATGCAGGGAGTTTGATTTCCAGAGACCCAAGGCAGGTCGTTCAGCAGAAGAGCATATTTGGAATTTGGGATATCTAGCCATGAACAGCACAAACAGAGGGGCTTCCAGCAAGTTCTCCTCGAAGCCCTGATTGCAGGGAGGCATTCCCCGAGGGTGCAGCAGCTCTTAAGTCCTGCCTGTTGCACTCTTAGCTCCATTCCTGAGCTCTGGGGTTAACTCAGTCTTAACACAGCCCAGATTAACTTAAGTGCTCTGCACTAATGGGATCATAACGCTGGAAACTCTGACCTTGCCCTCCCTGACCCCCCAAGCATCCTCAGACTGTAACAGCCTTTGAGAGCCTTTAGCAAACATTGCTAATTATAACTGCCTTTTTCTAGGTTTAAAAGCAGTGAAACACGGCTTTTAGCCTGACTGAGGCAATGCTGGAAGTCTCAAGAAGAAATCTCTCTTTTCTAGCCTCAGAACTTCTGATAAATGTAGAACTTTGCTGTCTTGCAGTGATACAAGACAACTTCCAGTTACTAGATTACATATTCAAGTCTCACACAGAAAATTATTAACTTCAGGTATAACTTTGTCTTACTAAAGCATTACAAAAAGCCCAGAAATAACAATTAATGAACGTGGTCATCACTGCCTCAACAGGCAGTTTCTGAACACCTTATACACTCAGGCTGTCACCTGCAAAGACCACAGATACAATTAAGAAATTGTCACCACAGAGATAATTTCCCAGGCACACCTTTCTAGTATGTGTATATGTAGACACACACTCAAATATATTTCTATCCAGCATTAAAATTAAAAAAAATCTCCCTCATAGCAGAACCCCTCCCCTGCCCTTGAACTGTGCAATTTAATGTTTTTAGCAGCTGTCAGTAGAACTGTAGGGGCTATTCAGTCACCAACAGAGCTGACACTGAACAGAGCAGCCCTTTTCCATCTGATGTCACGTCCCAAAATAACAGAGCAGCCCAGTGACGTCACAGCAGAGACTGAGGGCTGTCACAGACATGTTTTATGAAAAATCCTTTCCTTAGGATTTTCCTTCTGAGAAGCTGAGAGGCCTCAGGAACAAAATGCAGACAATGATTGTCTGCTGCTGTGGGATGCAGCAGGTGGAGCTGGGATGGGTCTCATGTGGTTGTTTCCAATTAATGGCCAATCCCAGTCCAGCTGTCTTGGACTGTCTCAGTCAGTCTGAGCCTTTGTTATTCATTCCTTTTCTATTCTCAGCCAGCCTTCTGATGAAATCCTTTCTTCTATTCTTTTGGTATAGTTTTTAATATACAATATATATCATAAAATAATAAATCAGCCTTCTGAACATGGAGTCAACTTTCTCATCTCTTCCCCCATCCTGGGACACCTGCAATCACCCTCACACTGAACTGTACAATTTAATGTTTTTAGCAGCTGTCAGTAGAACTGTAGGGGCTATTCAGTCACCACAGAGCTGACACTGAACAGAGCAGCCCTTTTCCATCTGATGTCACGTCCCAGAATAACAGAGCAGCCCAGTGACCTCACAGCAGAGACTGAGGGGCTCTCACCCAAACTTGTGGCACAGCTTCCTCACCAAATTGAACACTGCAGCCATACATCTGCCTCATCACAGCCTAAACTTTCACTTCAGAGGCACCAAGATCACACCCATAAATCTGTGCCTCCTGCTCTCCTCAGCAGCCTTGCTGGAAGGATTTATCTCCAAACCCAACTGCTCAGGGCCACAGCAGCATCTCTGCTCAGTGAAGGGGTCTGACCCTCCCTGCAGGGAAAAAGTGCTACCAGCATGTGCACCAACAGAGCCTCTGAGTCTCCCCAAAACCTCCCAACATTTCATTAAAAGCAAATTTAATTGTGCAGTAGATTGAAGGCTATTGAGATGGGAAGATACACGTTCACTCCTTAAACGACTGTGAGGTGTGAAGTGGGGTTGTATTTATAGGAATGAGAATACAAGTCTGAATTTCTCACACATTTTGTTTAAAAGTCATGTTGGTGCACTCTCTCTCCCCCTCCACCCCCTTGCCTTTCCCTTACATCTTTTCTCCAGCAAAGATTTAATTATTTAATGCCAAGTGCAATAACATCAGGAGCAACCAAGAGCATTCTTCCATGGAATACCTCATAGCACACTAATTAGGACTCTTCTGAGAGGTTTAACAGTCCCTGCAGGCAGAGGAGGGAGCTGGATCTGATCTCTTCTCATCCCAGGGACTGCCCTCATTTTTGTTCTGCTGCAGAGGGTTTCCAGGGCCTCCTTTTGTGAGAGCAGTGCTTCACTCCAGCTGTGCCTGGGTGACTTGTTCAGCTCCAAGGAATTGCTTCGGGCTCACTGGAACCTCTGTGCCTCTTGTTATTGCCTGGGTGGGCTGCACAGCTTTGATCCCAGCATAGCAGCAGCTCTTCCTCCCTGGAAAAGGAAAGTTGTGTGCCCACTTCAGAGCAGTGAACTCCACCAGGAGCTCACTGGAGGATCTCTGGCTCTGGCCCTGGCTCCCTGCAGCAGGATGGAGAAGGTTGAATTGGCAACCAGAGGGGGAAGCCACGTGGAGAACATGTTTTTATTTATGGCAGAGCACAGAATCAGAGAATGGCCTGGCATGGAAGTGACCTTAAAGATTATTGCATTCCAACCCCCTGCCATTGGCAGGGACATCCTCCACTATCCCAAATTGTTCCAAGCCCCATCCAGCCTGGCCTTGGGCACTTCCAGGGATCCAGGGGCTGCCACAGCTGCTCTGGGCACCCTCCCAGGGAAGGATTTCTTCCCAATATCCCATCCAGCCCACCTGCTGGCAGCCCCTTCTCCAGTCTCTCCATACCTTTGTCCCAAGTCCCTCTCCAGCTCTCTTGGAGCCCCTTTAGGCTCCAGGTGATGCTCCAAGGTTTCCTTGAGCCTCTCTTCTCCAGCTGACAGCGTGCTGTGAGCAGGGAGGTTCACAGGCTGCAGCAGCAGCACAGGGACCACCAACAGACTTCTCTCGCAGTTCTGAGCTCCTGAGCTCCTCACAATGCCATCACCATGCTCCAAGCAGCCTGAGAGGGACTCTGCAGTGCTTGAGGGAAGCACAACCAAGCTAAAAGACCAGCTCTGGTCTGAGCATTGCACCTGACTGCAATGGAATGAGTCACTGGAGCCATTAGCTGGAAGTGATGCAAACCAAAGGCATAAAAACATCTCTGAATCGCTGATAATGCTCAGTTACCTCTACCCTTGTTTCAGATCACTGATGTTTGTAATAGTTCTGCTCTTCCTTATGTTCCTCAGTATTGCCATTGAAAATTCAGCAGTAATTAGCTACCATGAAAACTAAGAGCATTAAATAAGGACTGTTTATTATTATAGCATGAAAGAGTTTCAAATTGCAATGCTCATTGAAATCCGCATAAATCTTCCCCCCCAATTAAACGAATCTAAGAAGATCTTTCCATTAAAGCAGAAAGTTGCAATGTGAGCATTAGCTATGTCACCCTATAGGGCTGATCTTTAAACCAGACCAAATGTGAAATTTCCAACACATTTTAAAGTTGCTGCTCTTTATTTTTGCCAATTAATGACTCTTTTGAACTTCACCTCACGATACTTATTAGCCTTCTTAAATATACTGGAGGTGATACATTCTTCATTTGTGTCACTCATTAATCAGCGCTCAATGAGTGCTGTCAGGAAGGCGCTGCCTTTGATGTCTCATTGTTCAGCGCATTCTTTCTTGTTGGTAGTTAATCAAACGCTTCCCTGCTGTGGTCAAAGCACAGCTTGAGAGCAGTTTCAGGGGTGATCCGGCGTTAAAACACGGAGCTGATTGTGAAGGTCCAGGGTTATTTTTACATACCATGCCAAAGAGAAAGCTTTCATTTCGCATTCCCTGGCAAACGAGGCGTCGTTGTCCTGCCCTCCTGACTGGGAGAACACAGCGCTGAGTTCTGCCATCTAACTGGAGCGCTCTGTAATGACTGACTAATTAGCTGCAGTTAGGAAATGAGCTGCAAAGTTTCCACTGTCAATCACAGGGAAATCATGTTTCTCCTTTTTTTTCTTCCTTTTTTTTTTTTTAAGAGTGGAATTAAAATAATTGTCAAAATGCTTTAAAACTTCAGGGGGTGGTAAGTCAAATGAAAGCATCCAACAGGGAATAATATCTGTCCTGGGATAAAACGAACATTTTCATTTCTAGTGTTTGTTCAAGCCGGGTTTATACTGAAAATATTCAGGAAGAGATTCTGCGAAAGCAAGAAGGGCAAACTGAAAACAAGGGAAGGACCAGCTTACTGAAAGACAAGAATGAAATGGCACCAGGAGCAATCATTGAAGGTTAAAAAAAAAGAATAAAATTAAAGACTGACTATTAGAAAATACTGCATATTTTAGTAGTAGTTTGGCACTGCTATGCTTATTTGTTTAAAAAGAAATCCCCAGTGTTTGGAATCTTTGCAAAGATGCTAAAATCTTCCTGTGTCTCTTTTCACTGACCTGATAACAGGACATGCCAAACAGTTGCTGCTGTGCAGATGAAGAGATCTCTCAGATTAGTGTATATTACCATTTTCTTCCACTTGTGAGTGAATTTGGAAGTTTATGTAAGACTGAAATAAAGAAAAGTAAATAAACACGATTTACTTTTAGAAAGAAGGCTATTATGCCACCTAATCCTTTTATAAATATAATAATGACATTTAGCAAGTGGTGCCTAAGCAGAAGTCAAGGAATTTTTAGCCTGTTTTACCCAGTTTTAGCCAATCTCCTCTCTTGCTGTTCCCTGAATTCCTCTCCTGCATAAAATCTGTGACAATCACCAATTGTTTAAACACTCAAATTAGGAAGACAAGAACTTGAGCAGGAAAGGAGATTGAAAGTAAATGATCATTAAGGTCCCTTCCAAAGCATTCCAAGATTCTGTGATGTGTCATTTTAAATAAAACATTGTGAAAGTCTCTTTGTAGTAGGGACCTCACAACCCAGCCATGGCACAGATAATGACAAACCCCATCTGTACAGCTCTGACATCTCTGTGCTGTCTCGTAGCTTTCATGACAACACAGACCTATAATTAAAATAAGAACTTGTTGGACTGTTTGGAGTCTAACTTTCACTTTGTTACCTGCTATTTCCCATTTTTCTCTCGTTTGAAACTGAACAGAAAAGATTATGCCTTAGCCCACAGGCACTTTCTTTAGATTTTTTTTTTTTTTTTTTTTCAAATGGCTGAGGGAACAAAATATTTCCCTTTCTCTAGACCCTGGCATTCCACCTCACTCAAATCCCTGTGACCTCAAGCATCATTTTTCCCTCTGTTCAAGACTGGATATAAAAGCACCAAGTTAATACATGATCTGTTCATTGTGGGTACGATGCTCCTCTTGGTGAGCCTTGTGATCTGCAGAAGGGCAGGATAAAAACTGAGAAAAGCTGAAGGCTGGAAATCCCTGAGGCACTAATGGCAGGCACTGACCTGCTCAAAATGCAGAGGGGAATTTGCCAGGGCTCTGAGGCAGGAACACAACTCCCCTGGAGCCTGGATGCTCCAGACATCCCCTGCAGTTCACTGACCTGAGCAGGGCTCACTGCTCCACTCTTGGGACATCACTGCTCTGTTTTGGGACATCACTGCTCTGGTTTTTTATTACATCACTGCTCAAGTTTGGGACATTGCTGCTCAATTTTGGGATATCACTGCTCTGTTTTTTGGGAAATCACTGCTCAATTTTTGGGATATCACTGCTCTGGTTTTTGTGCCATCACTGCTCAATTTTTGGGACATCACTGCTCTGTTCTTTTGTGCCATCACTGCCCCATTTTTGGGATGCCACTGCTGTCATCTCACCCTGCTCCCACTCAGGGAAAAGCAGAGCAAACTCCAGAAGAAATCAGGGACATCATGAGCCTGATTCTGTGTGATGAACACCTGAGGAGTGTTTCAGTGGGCATTTGGAAAGAGGAGGGAGCCAAAACCAAGGATTTCAGTGAGATCTGATTCAAGCCCCTGATTCTCTTTTCCTCCCCCAGGCACCAAGTTTTTGGTGCTGTATCCTTGCCTCCAGTGAAGATCCTGAATATTTCACAGGAATATCACAACAAATGACTCAGGCAGATTCTGTGCAGTTGTTTAGTGCATCAACCCTCAGTGCAATGAAACTGCAGCAGGATGAATTTGGACTCTCATACTTCAGGGAGTATGAGGGGCTTTGCTCCAGATGCAAAATGACAGATTGCTGATGGCTCTTTACATGTATTTTGCAGACTGAGTTACTCACAAAAAATTATGCAAAATAAACTCCCCATAGCCTTTCCAAGGAGGAAACTCTGAGAACATTAGGGAAAAAAACCAAAAAACCAAAAAAACACTGGACAGCTATGAGGTAGAGAAAGGAACTAACTGAAAGGTGCTTGTTTCCTTTTCTTTTTTTTTAAATTGAGTTAATTTGAGAAGGAAAAAAAGAAAAAAAAAAAAAAAAGAAGAAAGGCAGCTCCCAGAGGAACTTTCCAAAGGTTTTCACCAAGGTGTTTAAATTTTAAGATTTCTGCATTCTAAGCCAAGTGCAAGAAAAAAAAAATGCTCTTTTCAATACCCATACTGTGGAACCAAGAGGATTCCTGTAAATTAATCTAGTACAGCATTGAGTCTATTCATATTAGGAATAATTTATTTTCTATCTTTTTCCAGGAAATATAATCCAACTGGGAGAAAGAATTTGACTCAGACTGCATCATTTTTGACCTAACAAATGGGGTAAAGTTCTCTACTCTCCCACAACTAGTATTCTAATGTATAATTATATGAAGATTGAAAACTCTGATATGAAGATTCGAGCTGCAGGGGACAGCTGCTTTTCAGGACACAGGCTGTCCTGGTATCTTGTCACAGTCTGTAAGATGTCTTCAGCACCCCCATTGTCTCTCTTTTCTTCAGCTTTTTGTCTTGCTGTGATTTTTCTCCCCCTTTTCCTCATTCTCTTCTCCACTGTTCATTATTCTGCCACATTTCCCCACGGGCTTCCAGCTGACTCTCTCCTTGGATCCCATTCTCCTCTCTGCTTTGTCTGCAACCATTTTCATTTTTAACTGTGGCTGTGAGCTGCTCTCCCTGCTCCAGACTGATTTCCCTGTGCTGTTTGCCCACCCCACCACAGCCCCAGCTCGGAGTGTTTTGCACAGAGCTCCTCCTGCCCAGCAGAACTTCCCTCCCGATCCCCTCGCACACCAGCAGCTCCCTGCACTCACAGCACTGGCAGCAAATTGGACAGAAACCCCACTAATCCAGGCTGTATTTTATGGAATCTCTCAGCATGCCAGCCCCTGTTTTCCCTGCTACAGGGAGCTCTTCATTTCTGGAACATTACCTGAACGACACCCATCCTGTCACAGATTCTGTTCAATTCTGTCCTGCCCCACTCCCAGGAACAGAAAATGTCTCTCATCCTTTACTCCTTAGTGAAAAATCAATACCTTAAAATATCCAAACCCACAGTTTTTTTACTAGCTTGGTCTACTTTGCTCATCACACTCCTTCTCCTCATCATTATCTTGTTGCATTTTACATTTTTTTCCTGTTCACCATTACTTAGAGCTGCCTCTTATTGATAGGATGAGAGGAAAATTTCCCTCCAAGCTGGGCATTCTTACTGGCTCCATAACTTCAAAGTTTTCCATACACAGCCTCAAAATCCCCCTCTGCAGTAAATAATTCCTATACATAGCCTCAAAATCCCCTCTGCAGTGAATATTTGCTGCTAGTCACAAACAGGAATTTACAGAAGTGATCACATCATCAAGAAGAAATAAAATTACATGGAAAAAGGCACTTTTAACCTGAATGGCACCTGGAAAACATCAAGGTCAGAATTGCAGGCTCCTGAGACTGTCAGGGAGGGGGAATGCTTCCCGAGGGAAACCTGCACCAGCTGCATTGCAAGGGATCTGGCATCTCCTAAAAACACAAGTTGGATCATGCTTATTGTGGGGATTTCTGGGCTTCTGAGGGGGTTTAGTGTCTGTGCTTTAGGGTTTGCTTTAGGTTTTTTTAATGTAAACATCTTCCCAGGGACTGTGAATGGAGTTTTGGAAGTTGGCCTAAATCTGGGAACTTTAAATATGGTGCAACTATGGTTGGGCTCAATTATCTTGGAGGTTTTCCCCAACCTTAATGATTCCAGGATTTTGTGCAGGGACACCCCAATTAAGGGATTTGTGGGAAGAGTCTGGCAAAGTCAAGTACTGGTGGTTACTTATTACAGAACTTCCCCTCAGTATTTCTTTTCTGTAGAAGTAGGAAGAAAGTGCTTAGACTGACTACAAAACTGACTTTAAACATAATCACGTAACACGATGTAGTTTCATCAAGGCACACACAAAATATTGGACTCCAAACTGGTATAAATACACAACCTGCATAAGGAAAAATACAATTTATAAAAATAAACACTGCATGTGGTCATCTCTTCATACAAATCTAACAGCAGGTACACATACCTCCATTGAATAAAACTTATTGACAAATATAGAATCTGACTGCAACAGAAGAGCAGAGTGCTGCAAAAGGCAGTATTTCAGCAGCATGAGGGTCTTTTACCCATTCTTTTTTATCAGCTATGTTTCTAACTTGAACAAAGAGTGTTATCCATCATCTTGACTCAGAACCCAAAAGCACAGTTTTCACAATATTTCCACTGAGAGGAGACATACCCAATTTTATCTGGAATTGACACAGTTACCTACCTGAACCTGTACTAGAGTTTGTGAGCTGGACTGGAAATGGAGGTAAATAATCCAGACATTAATGCTGTGCTTTTCCATGGGGGGATTTCTCTCACCATGGCTGGAGCACCAGTGACTTGAGCAAGAACAGAGGTTATTTCACCCAAGGGTGATGTCACATTCTCTGACAAAGAAAAAATCCTTCTAGCTGGAAAGTTTCTAACAGGTCCCCCCTAAACAGGGCTGGCTTTAGGAAAACCCCTGCATTTCTGTGCAAAATAACAGCACTGATCATTTGAAAATTCCTTACTCCTTAAACATGACCAGACTTAGATCAGGTTTGAAATTCCTTGCAAAAAGGAAAATGGTTATTGGATGAACAGGACCATTTCTGAAGCATTCTGTATGACTGAATCCTTAGACTCTGGGGTTTGTTAATGGCAAAACTCATCTAGATGAGGAAAAGAAAATCAAGATGAGTTGCAAAGAACTCTTTTATCATTATATATTTCCTATTTTTCCTCAACTAACTACCACATTAGCGTGGGGTATATAATGTTCAAGTTAAAACAACAGTGCAGTTTAGATCTCAGCAGCTGTTAATCCAGTTATTTTGTGAGAGGGGAAAGAAAGAGATGTTTTTTAATGCAACAAAGAGACAGCTCTTCATTCCCTCCACGCTAATCTAACACTTGTGTAGAGACTTCCTCCCTGAGTGATTTTTCAGTCAAAGAGGAGATGCTTTTGGTTATATTTTCATGGGAAACACCACAACTTTCCTTCATGCTCTGCCTTGCAAGGCTTTCCCCACAGGTGTGCAGGAAGATATCTGAAGCCCTGCAAGGGTACAACAGAGGCTGCTGAACTGCATTTCAGATTTGTGGGGTTTGAAATGCAAATTGGCAGCAACAGTTGTCCAAGACTGTCAGACAATCAAGAACTCCCAGCTCCTCTCTCCATGAAATACAGCGAGATGCAAGCAAGGACCAGCCAACCCTAATCAAGAAGAATGTTTCTGTAATTAGATGGGATTGTTTGTTAGCCCAAGAAATTAGAGGCAGCTCTTACAGCACAAACAATAACAGAGTTTATTGCCTCTGTAGTAATTTTTTCTCTTCACAGCCTCATGATTTGCAATAGCATTCTGATTTTCATTTTAAGCTGTTTGGATTTTGCTGTTCCCACTGCCTTACTTTTGGGATGTAATGAATGAAGATAATGAAATTATCTTAATAATTTACCATCACAATTATGCTGTGGTAGTTTTGGGGGGGGTTTGCTTCTTTGCTTGTTTGGTTTTTTTTTTCCTTCACAAGAAAGCCAAGAAAAACTGCTCTTTTTTGACATGCCACCTTCCCCTTTCTATGTCTGCCCCTGTTCACCAAGTACAGCCATTCTACCATACGAATATGGTGAGCTGAAGAAGGAACTGCAGTAAAAAAATAGAAATATTGGCATTTCCAGGTATTTGAGTATTTCACCTTCCTAAAAGGCTGGAACAAAGCAGGTGTCCTTGTAGCATTAAAGTGAGATAAAACTGGCTCCTTTCTTGCAGTGGTTTCAGCATCCTTCCTAAAAGGACACCGAGACATCACCTCTTGTGGAGGCAGAAAGGATTTGTGTGCCTGAGCTCACATCCTGCACTGGGGGCAGCCCATGCTCTGCACAGGGATAGATCATCCTGGAAACTGGGACACCTGCACAGAAAACCTGTCAGGAACAGGCAACACAGAGGTAGTTCAGGTTTCTCTCACACTCAGGATATTTTAATGTACTCCAGGAGGGATCATCTCCAGAAGATTAACTGGCCTTGGGACGGCAGGGGCTGTGGAAGCTGCACCTCTGTGGAAAAAATCGGTTTTGATGGCAAGTCTGGAATGATTCACGTGGGTGAGGAGGAATGGCAGTGTGGCATGAGGTCACACAGGTGACCAGGACATCATAAATTATTTCCTCTCCTTCTGTGGCTGCTGGGAGTTTGATGATGCTGAATGTGAGACTCCATAAATATGACTAGAGGGATTTTAGAAAAAATGGCTCCTTGCAGCTGCCTCGTTCTTTTCTAGCTGGAATTTGTTCCCAGTGCCTTCTGCTTCAAATCTTTTCTCTGAACACTTTAATGGGATTTGCCCTTTAAATATCACCCAAAATTTTCAGTAAAGACTAATTATAACCACCTCACCTGATTTCAGCGCTCACATACATTGCAAAAGGCTCGCTAAGAAGTTGGTGCCTCTCCAGCTGTAGGCATTTACACCCTGCAGAATGACACATTCCAATTGCACACTCTGGCAGAAAGAACAATTCATTTTCAGTTGCCCTTGCATAAATACAGAAAAAAGGAAAGAAAAAAAAAAAGAGTTAGCCAAAAGGCAAGCCAAAAAAGAAAAAAGCTCCAGATTGTGTCTAGAGGTTCCCTAAGATGCCTTGCTGCGATGTAAATGTGTTTGTGGGACTGAGAGCCCCACTCTGACCCCTCTGGCACTGGCACCTGCTGGGTTTATCCACTCCTGGTTTCCTGCAGCTCCATTGGGGCAGGCTGAGGGTGCAGTTCCCCTCTGAGAGTTGGGGATGTGAACCTGGGATGTGAACCTGGATTTCTGGAAATGGCACGGGGCTGGCATGAATGGACAATGAAAGCATCACAGTAAGGATGAACAGGTGAACTTCCCAGCAGCAGTACCCACTGCCAGGCTAGACCTGGGTCTTTGTGGCCTTAGTGAGAACTTCAGCTGTTGAATTTCTGCTGTGGGAACAATTTGCAGGAGGATTCTGAAAGATGTCATTGAATAACCACTGGTCTTTTTGTTGCTTGGGTTTTGTGGGCATATCCCAGCAGCTGCAGAGCAGTCAGCCACACCATAAAACTGGAAATGTGATCAGCACATAAGTGGCCAGCTAAGGATAAACCAGCATCACACCAGCTCTAAACTAAAACCCAGCAGCTAAATCTTCAAGAGCACTGTCTACAGGAGAGCCTGAAAGCATGGAGTTTCAGCAGTCACCCAGAGACAGGCTGGGCATCAAAGGGATCAATAAAATATCTATTTGGGTATTATTTCTCCATAACTCATCTATGACACCTTAGAGAAAAAACCTGCCCTGGCAGATGGCCCCTGGTCTTTTCTCCCATAAAGGTGATGGGGCCGTATCTCAATTTTAAGTGTAAGCACGACTTTATTCTTTTCTACCACTTCAAATAAAATAAAGCATTAAAAATCTCCTTCTCTTACATCTCAATGTATAGTAAGTACAGTCACAATAAAGAAAAGCCCACATAAAATATGGTAATTTTCTTTTCAACAAGAATTAAAAAAAAAAAAAGTTAAGAATAACAGCTTCATTACAGGATCCTGTGAAGTTACACATTTCAGACCAAACTTTTCTAATAGCATAGCAAACTTAGAGTTCTCTGCAAATAAAACTAAAATTGCTTCTCCACTAATTTAAAATTATCCAACACTTTATTAACAATTTATCTGTCTCTAAAAGTGACAGAAAGGTATATTATTGTCTCTCTGCAAGATGACAGAAAATCTTCAAGGTCTTGCAAGAACTTTACCAAGCGGAGAAGAAACCAAATAAATAGAATCTGAATGTACATTAAGCACAGCTTGATTTAAATTCAGACATAAGCTCTACCTCAAGCATGAGAGGACTACAGGTGATGGCATTTGAAATAACCTTAGAGAACAAAGCAGATTTCAGGCTCTGGCTCTGTCTCAGGTGCCCAGGCATTCTGGTGGGAACACATTTCCTTGCACCACTCAGGAGATGACGTAGGGAAAAGTGACAGCAGCGCTTTGCATATCTTGCAGGAGCACACCATTTATTTACAGGCTTAAAGAGAGCCTGGAACATTCATCCAGGCAGCTTGTTATGCAATTTCTATGGTACAATTTGCTTCTAAAATAAAAGAAGAGTACAGACTGCCTTTTATGTCTTTATATAATGTGCCATGTAGGAACTATAGGCATTCCACGGATTTGGGGTTGGAATCTATACTTATTTCCAATATAGTTAAGTATAGTCATTAAATTTCAAGCCTGTGTGTCCTTTCCTAATGTTCTTTCATCTAGAAACACCCTCCAAAGAAACCATAGCACAGCTATTTGATTTTTCTTTTTTTTTTTTTTGCTAAATTTTATCCTCCTGCAGCTTAGTATTACAGGCACAAAGAATACAGGGAAGGGAGTAATAAACTCTAAAAGGCAGAGTCAATGCAGATGCAAATTTTCCCTCTTCTGAGGCAGAGCAAATGTGATTGTTCCTCTCCATGAATTACAAGAGGAACACAGATTAGGTTTGCTATAAATCTCAGAGAAATCATTTATATGGTCATATTACTGCATATCAGAGTGATAACTCATGTGACAGTTGTAGAAATCACATGAACACCCAGCATCAAACTGATTTTTGCCAAACTTTCTTTATTTAGCTATAACATCAATTTGCATATTTCCATTTAGTCAGCATAATTTTGAAACCGTTAAACTAATGATAAATGGGGCTGTTTATTGCCAAATGAGGAGATTATTGCACAACTGTTGATCCAGTGGCCATCCTTGTAATAACAAAGACAATTATTTATGGGTTAGGATTGCTCCCCCTGCGTCAGCTTTGCAGTGTTTCACTGCTTGATAACAAAAACAACACAAAGGGCCTTGCAGAGCAGCCAGATTTTCCTGGTGTGCACATCCAGCACAGAGCTTTGGTTTTACAAACTGATCCCAGCATCATCACCCGCTTTTCAATTTAAAATGCTCAAATAAGCAGAAAAGATTATCAATAGCAACGCATCTTTTCACACAAACAAGGCACTGAAGTGGTTCAGACACAGTGATAAATATTTTGCCATTTCATTCTGAGCCATTTCTGGAGGTGTTTCCACATTTTAACCAATATGTCCCTTGTTGCTCTGTGCAATTTGTTCAGTGTATTTACTGACTACAAGAAAAGCACTAGGCACTGGCATTAAAATATAAAGTTACTGGAGTCATGGACATGATCAGAAGGGAAGAAAAGCAACCTATCAGCCCGGGCATCCCACTGACTGCAATAAAAAGCAGCCCTTGGCATTTATTCATCCTGGTGAGATATTGTTATTGAGGAGGCTCACACGTTCTATTTCATGCAAAATACTCTGTGCAGCAACAGCACAGCGTGGCTGGTGGGAAAGCCAGGAAATATCACCTGGATGCTGGGATTGGGAAAGATTTGGGATGCAATCTGAGGAGTTACTGGGCTGCCTCACCTGCTCTGAATAACCCAGAAAGCAAACCCCAGCCTGGGCTGCATCTCCAGAAGCATTGCCAGCAGCCTGAGGGAGATGTTCTTTAAGATAAAGAAAATAATTTGAACTGAAAAATATTTCTGAAATACATTGCCCCCCTACTAGAACACTGATTTGTGGACTTTACTAACAAAAGGAAAAAAAACAAAAAACCAAACAAGCCTTGGCTCTGTGACCTGAGCAGCACAACTGGACCTGGGAAATTCTACAAATTCAGTGCAGAAAGGGGGTCAGGTTACAAATGATCATTACAGGCAGGGATAATTTCTGCTGCTGCTGAACCTTTGTGAGTATTAATCCAAGTCCTAGAAGGCCAATATACAATGGAGAGTATGAAATTGTGGTTGTGATGTTTCTGAGGCTTTCTGATGACTTTGGAAGAATGTCATATGATGTTTAAGCCATGGTCTATTTGTCACCTGTGCAGATTAAAGGTGAGAAATGTAATGCCATTAAGCCCATGGAAAAGTTCCACTGACCTCAGTAGAAATAGGATTTCCTGGGAAAAATTCATACACTATTTCAGACACAAGATGAAATTCAGAGTCTCTCTGGCATTTTAGGCTTACATGAAAAAGCACAAGCATTAACAGCTCTCCAAAGGAGAGCTTCACCACGAGTGAAGTACCAGCAACTTTGGATTAGTTCAATTGCACAAACAAAAAGAGAAACTTCAGAAAGCTTTAACACATAGAATATCTACTTGAATAAACATTATTGCAGGTAGCCCTTTGGCCTGCACAATTCTCCTGAGTGTCATATGCTCCTATTGGCATTTCCTGAGTGGCGATCAAATCTGATTCAGTAAATAATTTGATTTAAATGTCAGCCAGAGCCCTGGCAGAGGAATCAGACTGACTTGCTGTGCAGAATCGCCATTCTGGATCCCATTCTGCTTATTCTGTATTTTCAAAGCTTTGGCATTCAAGAACTAAACAACATTCACTTCATTTTGAATATCTCTGTGTTCTCCATTTCATCAGTCCTTCCCTTCTCCAAGTATTCTTTGACAAATAAGTGGTGCTTATGCTTAACACACAAGTGTTTTGTTCCTTAAACAGTACCCAAGGTGTCTTTGCACATGTCACCTTCCCAGATCCCTGGTGACACCACTGGCAGTTTCAAAGCAGAAAGACACAGCAGTAGAGAAGTTGAATTCACAGCTGTGATAAAGAAAAATTGGGATCTGCCATAGACAAATCGTTTGGAAAAGGAAAAAATTAAAAATTCAAGGAATTAAATAAGAAATAAAGTTTTTGAACCATGATAAGAAGTTTCATATAAAAACACCTTGCCTAATTCCCAGCCCATAATCTAAACTAGGAAAACTCCGAGCAAAATGACTTTGTAAAGAGTCTGCCTTGAAGCAAAATCCAGCTCATGAAAATTCAAGCAAACCAGAAAAATTATGCCAACAGCCTTCTTATCAGAAGCAATCCAATCAGAGAGAGAGAGGTGAACCCATGCATGGGAACCTGAAAATACCAGGAACTCAGGATCCCAGTCAGGATCTCTGTTTTTAGCATTGAGCTCTGGAGCTATTCCCAGCTATAATTATATAACTATATATAGATAGATATAGTAATAAATAAATATTTTTTTAAAAATATATATAGTTATATATATATATATATATACATCCCAGCAGCACAGCCCCTCCTCTGGAGGGGGGCAGCTTCAGGAGCAGTGGGGTTGCAGGGCTGTACCAAACTGCCCCAGGCACAGAGGAATTGAGAGGAGAGGGACTGGGACACACTTCTCAAAGGACACGTTTGTGTTAGCAAGGCACAAAGCCTGCACTGCTCCAGAAGATGAAAAAAAACCTAAAAAAACAAAGAAGGGGCTGGAAACATAACAATAAATAAATATATTAGAGTTCACAACGACCTTGTTGTAACATTTCAGAACATCCTTCAAACAGAAACACTTGGTTTCATGACACTGCAGCTCTACTGTACCTGGAGAGGTTTTCTTGGGTCCTGGGGCCAGAGGGAACAACCTGAATCACTACAAACAACCTCATGCCACCAATAACCTCCACCCCTCCTTCCTTAAATACCTGGAGTACCTGGAGTCACCTGCAGCTGTGGCTGGCTTGAATAGAACAATTTCCTGGGAGTGATTCACTGCTTCCCACGCTGAGTGTTTCTTCAAACAGCCCCTTGGTCATGGTACAAAGCTGTCAACTTTTCTCCTAAAATAATTTAAAAAAAACCACCAAATCCAAAGGAAAAGCAAATCCATGTTCAAGCACAGCAAGAAGAGAGGTATAAATCATCCTGCTGTATACAAATGTGTGCAATCATGCTACAGATTGCTGCAGTAAATAGGTAAATATGAAGGGTCTGGCCACAGGGTTAAAATGTTTTTATCCAGCAAGAATGGACACACAGGCCCTTGATATACAATTCCCAGTACCCACATACCAGATGATGCAAAATTCTTCTCCACAAAACCATGTTTCTATTATATTTTTTTTTTACCTGTCCTTTCCATATTTCAGTTGAAGAGCTGTGGCACTGCTGTGAGTTTTCTCCTCCAGAGCAGTGGCCAGCGAGGTCCATGTCTTTGTCCAGGCAGCTTTGGGAGCTTGACCTCCCTCTGCCTTCACCTCTGGGAGAAGCTCTGCAGACAAAGGAGGAGCAGCAGAGCCACAGCCTCCCAATTCATCCTCACCTCTCTGTCCATCAGAATATCTTTTACTGGAACAAAGGTTAGCAAATTCATACTCACAGTTTGTTCCAGGGGAAAAAGAAGAGAAAAAATCCCAAGGTTTATATAAGTGTCTATTACTATTGATCTGGAAAGAATCTAAAAATTCTAATGAGCTTGTGGTTGTAGCTTTACCTCATTTAAAATCTCCTTTTCCTGGCTGAGATGGCAACAACACCGTAAGATCTCACACATGCTGGATCTGCCCAGCTCTTACCAGGCATGTCTTTTAATCTAGATACAAGGCTGGATAAAAATAGGCTTTAAAGTCCTAGCCAGCCTCTGCCTCAGGTTTTGTATAATCTAGAAACCTATCTACATGCATTTTTTGATGCCAGCTGAAACCAGAGTGGAATAAACTGCTTTTGGCATGGAACAGATTGGATGGATGGAATTTAGCTCAGTACTAGCAGAATAAAGGCTAATATAACTTTGGGAAACTAATCTAAAGAGATATTTAATAGTAAAAAAGGCAGAAAATTCTAAAAAAAAACTTAAAATGGCTGAAGAGGGATTATTTCATATTGATTTTAGTTTCAAATTTAGCTAATTTTAAGGTTCCAGTTCAGTGGGACTTTTAAATATAGTTATCAACACACTTGAAAAATTACTGTATAATCTTTTCACTACTTCAGCTCAAATGCTTTAACAGAATGGACAGGTATGACAGGAAATACTGCACAATCTACTTTTCATTTTACCAGGTTACATCCTTAGTATAAACAAGAATAGAGCTGTGGTTTTAAAATAAATTAGAGGGGATTTTTTAGCTCTGAGCAACAGTATTTGTATTTCTCAACCTATTAAAGTGACTTGGAACAAATATATACCTCCACCTCCAGGAAAAAGAAACAAATTATTATTTTATGTAATTATAGAGAGAACAACTGAGAACCATGAGACTCTCCTAGGCAAGGATTTTTTGAAAAAGCCTTTTGTTCCATCCTTTGCAAATCATTTTCCATGACTCATCACATAAAGCGTTATTCAAGCCTTTTCCAGAGGAACTATCCAACTTGTAAATTATTTAATGATAACTCTGTGTTGAACACGTTTTTCTCTGCTTCATACTGCAGTATAATCCCATTTTGGTCTGGAAATAATAACTCAAACCTTCCTTGACAATCAGAGTAAGTCACACTGAGATTTTTAATCAACTAAAAGATGGGTAAAGTTAGAAAGAGAACTAAAACTACATCCAGAGCCCATAGAAACAGGGAATCTCAGCAGTATTCCTGTTCTTTATGCTCCTCTCTGAGCTGTGCACATCAATCATGCCTTCCAAATAAAAAGGAGGAGAATTTTAAATAAAGAGGTTAACAGGTAAGTCCAAGCATCTGCACCATTCTTTTACTATTTACCAGATTTGTCTTGAATTGGGCTGCATTTAAAGCTCAGCTGTGAAGGGAAAAATACAATTCCTAGGGGGCACAGGGAACCCAATAACTTTCTTCTTCATGCTTAATAATCTTGTATGTGAGGGACCAATCTAATTTGTGGAAACAGATTGTACCTTAGGGATATGTTATTTCAACCCAAACTGAATATATTATTCATCCTAAAAAGCAGCAATAAAGATTATATAAGATGTAATTCATTATTTTTCTCAATGTTCCCCGATTCCACGGGGAGATGAGACTTAAATAGCTTACAGGAAGCCTACCTTAATTAGGTTGCTTTTCAAATCAAATATAATATAATTTTAACATTAAAAAAAAAATGCCACTCAAGGGAAGCATTCCATTTACAAGGATGATTAATGAAACTTAAAGGGGAGAAAACCCACACAGATCCATGGGCAATGACAGATGTGGAGGGATCTGGGAGAGAGGGAAGGACTCACACATAAATGGACGTGTACAAATATGCTGTGAGCTATCCACAGATCTCCCTCTCATATTCATGCATTCCTGCACACTCTCATGGAGAAAGGCAATTTGTTACCAGAGCAACCACGGCCAGTTGGCTTCTCTGTCCTCCACCAGAGTTGGTTTGCATTTCTGTTCACTCATTTCAGCCATTGAAGCTCAGGAAAATTGGTGGCATAAACAGATTTATTTAAGACTCGTACTCACGTGACATTTGTAGGAATGGGTTTTCCATTTCTATGAAAAAAAAAATTAAAAAAGAAGAAAATCTGAAATTTTTTTCAGCAATTTACAAACAGCTCATTGTAAGACAGTGAAGGTATACTTGAGGTACTTAGCCTCAGTGGGTTATGACAATACTGATGTATGTGCCATAGAAATAGGCATTGCTTTCCTGTGCTCAGAGCAATGCTTCAGTTTCTCAGATCCCAAAATGCATTAATTTCCATAAATATTGACTTTTAATGAGGGTCGTGGTCAATGATTTAATTTGGGGACTCCAATTCCACAAGCAACATTCAAGCAGCAAGGGTAAGAGCAGAAATTCGAGTTCTTTAATTCCCAGTGAATCCTTTGCTAAAGACACTCAGTGCTAGGTTTTATTTATTTTTTATTACTTTATTTTATTTGAAGGTATCTTCAAATAGCCTTTAAGTGAAGGGCTTGGATTAGGCAGCAAAACCTGAAACTTCTGGGCTTACCCTGTGTGCATCCCAGTTAACACTGTAGGAAACACTCCAGGAAAATTCAGGTATCAGGGATTTACTCATCATAGGGAGCCATGGTCCTGGGCTGGAAGATGCTGGGCAGAATCCACTTACAATTCTTATTTTTCCTATCAGGCAAGAAACTTTTTGAAATGAAGGATATTTTGACTGAACAGTGAGGGAGGGAAGGAAAAGCCAGGAATTTATTGTTTTTTCCCAATCTGTTTCTTGGTTTGTTCCAGTTTTGTTTTGCTTTGTTTTTTCTGGTTTGTTTTGTTTTGTTGTGTTTCACAGTAGTCTGGGCAAGGACCACTCACATCTTCTCTATTAGAAACAGATCCATTCCTGTAAGTCTGGCCTGTACTTTAAACAAAACAGACTAATGTGTTTAATTAATTACAGTCTGTTCATCAGAGACACTTTTCCAGTAAATAAAAATCATATTATCTCCAGAGAAATGACATATATGAAGTGGTTAGGGGCTGCAAACAGTAATTTTCCTCATCAATGGCAGTAGGGATTTTGTTAATGTGATTTCACATAGAGCTCAGATATTTCAGTTTATAATGTTAAGATGTACTTCACTAGATCTGTGAAAAAAATGTTATTAGTTCTTGGCTTGGTGAGAGACTACAATTTTTAATCAATTCTGGGTTAATCAATTTCTAGTTTGCTTAGAACAAACAACAGATGTTGTTTTGAGTCAAATGAACCTTTGTTTTTAGCTATATGCTTTAACCTTAAAACCTGCTATTTAGTTTTAACCAGCTTTAGATGAGATGATATTTCAAAATAACAGGGGGTTTTGGTTTGGTTTTTTTTTTTTTTAGGCCTTTATGCCTGTTTCTTTACAAATTTTGAAACATATTTCTGGAATTTTAGTTGACTTTTTTGTATGGATTATCCAATGCACTTGTCAAATAAAAACCAAATAAAAATGAAGTCAGCCTGGACATTTCCCTCCACTGCAGCCCCCTCTGTTTCACCCTACACAGATCAGTCTTCCCATACCTTCAAAAAGAGGAGGCTGCAGTAATAAGTAATAAATGTGAAACCTCGAGAGACTTGGAAATAACCAGGACTCTCTTGTTAATGAACAAAAAGCAATTAATCAGGTCCAGGGCTGTGTTGGACAAACAATTGGTATCTAAACCTGAAGCATTAGCTAGAGTCACCCAAACATTTGTTTTAGTCTGGCTAACTGGCAAATTTGGGCTGGAATGCTCTCAGAAGTCTCTGCCCTCTTTTGCAGCCCCAGCCTGCTGCCAGGGTCCCAGCACATCCCCTGTGCTCACTCAGGCACGAGGTTACAGCTCAGCAACAACACAAATACCTGAAATTACCTCTGGGGCTCTCTGCTTTCCACACTCAGATGAGTTATTTAGGATTCAGCTGTGGTCACTGCAGTTTAGGTAAGTGGGGGTCACCGAGGAATAAAGAGAGGAAAATAAAAGAGAATATCTGGAAGAAATATTTTTCAAAGGAAAGGAAAGATTTCAGTTGTCGAGTTTTATTTCCTATGATTTTACAGCCTGCTCTTTGATTTTCTGTGCAAGAAACAGTCTGCCTGTCTTATCTGTGAAGGAAGATAAGGGCACATCACAGCACAGTATTTTGAACCAACTCTTAGCCTTAGACTCTGCTCTAAGGTCTCATTATTCCCAGAGGATATAGATAGAAAAGTCTGTCTCGGGCACAATTTTTTTCCCCTTCAAATTATATGACAAGTCTTTAAGAGAAGTTATTTGTCCATTATGCTACAATATGTCTGGGAAAGGTATCCATCATGACTGAGGAAAAAATCATTCATTTTCAGACCTGTCAGTCTGAGCAGACAGAGTAGGGAGCGTCTCAGCATGGAAAAATAGAGGCAGGAAAGCTCAGCCCTGCCAAGGCACCTCTGATATCCAGAGCTCCTTCTCCCTTCCCAGCAGTTCCTTTCACTTTTCCAATGGGAAGTTCATGCCTCCAGTTGGAGTGCAGCTGTTTTAACTCTGCTGGCAGCCCAGTGCTGGAAAGGAACGGGAGAGCTCTGGGGCATCCTCAGCCTGCTCCTCTGCGGGGCAGGAAAACCAGCAGAGAATCGCACGCTCCCAGTTCATCCCAGTTTGAGACACCCCAGTGAGGATGAGGCACAAAAATTCAGAATAGAGGTTAACAAACAGTATTTGGCAGGTGCAGCAAAATTCTCATGTCACTGTTATATTTTATGAAAATCCCTCTGCTAGGATTTTTCTCCTGAGAAGCTGAGAAGCCTCAGAAAAGAAATGTAAACACCAATTATTTGATTGCTTGGAATGTGGTTTAGAAGTTGCTTACTCACAAAGTGCATCTTTGATTAGTTCTATGTGAATTGTTTTTAATTAATGACTAATCTCAGTCCAGCTGTGTCAAGACTGGTTAGTCATAAGGTTTTATTATTTTGCTTGTCTAGCCTTCTGATGTCTTCCTTTTGGTTTTTTTAGTATAGTTTTAGTGTATCATTTTCTTATAATATGATATAATATGATGTGATGTAATATAGTATGATATGATGTGATATATGATTATAATATAATATAATATAATATAATATAATATAATATAATATAATATAATGTAATATAATGTAATGTAATGTAATGTAATGTAATGTAATGTAATATAATGTAATGTAATAATATAATATAATATAATATAATATAATATAATATAATATAATATAATATAATGTAATGTAATGTAATGTAATAATATAATGTAATACAATGTAATACAATACAATACAATACAATACAATATAATATCATAATATATAATATAATATAATATAATATAATATAATATAATATAATATAATATAATATAATATAATATAATATAATATAATATAATATAATATAATATAATATAATATAATATAATATAATATAATAACTTGGAGTCAATTCTCATCTCTCACCTCGTCCTGGGGACCCTCACAACACCACCACAACAATTAGTAGCCACATTCTCATGTTTTGGAAGACTCTCCCCATGATGTGATGATGGTGTTAAATGTTTCTCACACAGAGGTTTGCATCAGACCCCAAGAGCTCACAGAAATAACTGCACTGACAGGAAGCAAGCCATGATCATAAAAAACCCATTAATCCCTTCTGTAACAGAGATTTCTACAAACAAACCAAAAAACCCAGAAAATTCTCCAGGTTTTAATGAGAAATCCAGTTGTACAGGTTAGCTAGAAATAGAAATTGTGTTAGCACCAGTTAATGGGCAATCATTGTATTTTAAAGTGTTCATTTGCAGATTGTTCCATTCATAATGACAAAACAGGAAATAATTATCCAGGCCCTTAATCCTAACCCTTCATAAATTAGGATTCTCCCTCTGCTCCAATGTCTCACAGGACTTGTGGCAAGAAAATTTCCTATTAATGATGGATTGATTCCCCAGTATGAATACCTTAAAATAAGACAACAAAAAAGGGAAAGAATTAGCCAAACCTGAGCGAGGTCTTCCAAACTAGAGCAGCAGAAGCATCAGCCTTCATGCTTCATTTATTCTGAGAATGGAAGAATTCCCACTAAAAGGTGGACTGCAATCCATAAATGCAATTTAATTTGGCTTATTCTCAAAGAAGTGGACATTAAAAAAAAATCAAGAAAACAAAACAAAAAAGAAAGCTGGAATTAAAGCATTTTTTGTCACACAAAAACACGTACAACAAAACAAATTGTATGTGTAATTGTATTTTGACCATGTTCCTATTATCTATCATAAATCTTGTGCCTGAGTACAGATATTGTACAATTACTTTCAACATTTGGCATAATTGTTTTGATCTTAACCGTTATTCATTGTGAGAGAAAAATACAGTGGATGATACCAGATAACAAAGGGAGCATTTATGAGTAATGATGCTGCTCAACAAACCCATTGTCATTCTCCCATTTAATAACTACAGTTAATGGTTATGTTCTGTGTGTGGCCCAAATTATGTGGCAATTCCTAATGTAATGATACAGCTGGGGTAACTCTGCAATCCCTGAAAAGCACAGCAGAGAGTCTAAATTAAAAAAAAAACAAAACAAAACAACAAAAAACAAACCCTGTGTGTCACCTATTTGTATCCAAATGTGACATTAGTAATATTTCAAATAGAAAAAAAAAAAAACACTATTAAGCTTTTATATCACAGCAGGTGACATCCCATTCACCTAATTTAAGCCACCAGAAAGTGGAGACTAATTCTAAAATATCAATTTATTGTACCATCAATTACCAGGAGATAATTAATTCCTTTTTAAAATGTAGAGGCTGGACTGTTCTCGGGGGAACCCCTTCACTGACTGCAGATCACTTCCAGACAGGTTCTGCAGACCAACCAGGAACAGAAATATTACTGTGATTCTCTGTGTCATTTGACTTCCCTCTAACAAACAGCAACTTCAATCACTCAAAGAATTTGAAGTCTCAGAAAAGCCTCTGAAAACCTCCAATAGGACAGGAAAAAAAGCCCAGCAGAGCACTGATATCCAGCACAGCACTGATTACAGGAAGTTCTTCTTTTTCAGATTGTTCATTCTCCAGTCACCCCTGAAGTGAATTTAAAATGTTGATATATATTCATAATCAGCATTAAACCCTTCTTAACTCACTGAATTTCTGCACAAGAGCTCCAACTTCCTGAGCACAGTGTGTGGCCCTCGCTCTGAAGTGAACATCACTGTGCACATCAGTATTCAGTTGTGACCATTTAATTAAGTGCCCCAGGTCATTTCCAGACCAGATGCAGTGGGAGGAAGGAGGAAGATTAATGGAGTTGTGAGTTCTCCCCTGGGGAAGGAAGGGCTGGCACAGGGAAGGCTCCCTTGGGTGTTTCTGTTGAGCTCTTCACTCAGGCCAGCAGCTGAGCCACCCCTGGCTCTGTGGGAATTTCTCATCAGTCCCTGACTAATATAAATATTGCACCATTTGCAAACTTTCCAAATTCTCTCTCTGTCTCCAGCAAGTGCCAACTCCTCTGTCACATCCCAGGGATTTCTTTTCCACCCATTAGCAACTTAAAACTGTTTTATGAGGGAGTCACTTCTAAGCTGAATCTGCAGAACACCTATTATTCTTTTTATTGAGAGTTAGGGAGAAAGAAGCTGGAGAAATCCAGACATCAAAATGCTGCCTGCAAGTCTGTCAGAATGGGACAGCACAGAAAGTTTGAAAAGACAAAATGCACAAAACCAGATGTGTAATATAAGATCCAGCATTGCAATATTTAGCTGTCTGTAAGTCCAAACACAATTGGGTTTTTTGTTTTCTTAGAATCAAATATCAATCCAGCTGATCTATAACTCCCAAATTGTGATTTTTACCTTATCCAATACCGAGGCAATTTTATAACCTCAGTTTTTTGTGCAACCCTCCTTTTCTTTCAAATGTTGGTGTTAATTGTGGCTCAGGACACACAGCCAGCTCTTCTCTCCAGAACTCGTCCTGGACTAGAGGATTACAGATTGTACTTTTGGTAAATGTGACTTCCTCATCCTCCCCACTCAGAGCTGACAACAGTTTTGTTTCTCCAGGGCTGGAAAGAGCTTCTTGATTTCAAATCCTGGTATGACTTTTATTTCTTACACTGGTCTTACAAAGCTATTTTTAATCCAAACACTCTTTATTTTGAAAAACCTTCCTTTTTACTTACTCTATTCACTATTGATATTGCTATTCTATTTTTTTCTCCCCCTTAGTAACTGCTTAGAGCCTTTTTAATAGTAACTTTTGTTTACCACCCGTTTCCTGGTTTTATATCCCTTATTCTCTTTTATTGCTGCTCTCCTGTGTCCTTTTTCACCCAGGTGACTGCCTTGAACACTGGAGCTTTGTTTAGAGAACAATATAGGGGATAAAAAGCGTTAAATTTAACTGTTTCCAATCTATATAATTACAATATTGCAAGCATTATATATCTTTATGTATATCAGAGCAAATATTCCAACTGCTTTAAAAAAAAAATCAGGATTCCTGCTCCTTTTGTTGGTTAAGACCCAGCAGCCCTCAGTGGCTTGACAGGCACAAAATCAACTCAACTTTGCCCAGTTTGGGGGCAGACTGAGGCTCTCACATCTGGGTGAAATGATGGGATGCCACACATGGCTTCACAGCTGCAGGATTTGCTTTGTGGCATCCATGGATTTGCTTCATCCTGCTGCAGCTACTTGCTTAAGTATGGGCCTGCAAATAATTCTTGACTTTAGTTTTTAATTTAATTCTTTAAAAATAACTTACTTAATAAAGCAGCAGAGATTAAACATATTGGAAAGAGTGATTTTTATGGGAAAAATAAATGCCTCTCATATAAGTGACAAGCCAGAGTGCTGCAAAAATAAATAAGACTAAAGATAAAAATACCAAGGGAGAGAAAAAAAGGATGTTTTGCCAGTGGTGAACCAGTCTCTTAAAAAGAAAAATCACTGGGAGAGGAGCTGTACATTTATCTGCTTTCTGTTGTGTAAGATCTGAGGGGACGGGAGAGCATTCCAGCACTCGGTTCCTGAACTCCCTTCCCTCTCCTCTCTTTTAATCCTTTTTCAGCTGCAGTTTCTCGCTAAGGTTGGTGCTCTCCTGCCTGGTCTGGGCTCAGCTGGGTGTGAGTGATGCTGCAGAGAGGAGCTGGGCAGGTCCTGGAAGGGACAGGAGCTCCGCAGCTGCAGCGCTGATAAGACCTGGCGTTATCTGAATGCTCCCCGGACCAATTGTTTTTCCTCTCACTGTCCTCACAACACCTCTGCACAACTCTCAAGTCAGGTACTTAAAGTCTTAGCAACTTTCTGCTGTTTAAGACACAGGGGTGGCTTTGGGGAGGCTACAAAATAAAGTTAAGGGCAGAATTTAACCTTCATTGCTTTTCTGCGTGGTTACCATGAGCTTTATGGTGCACTGACCTTTCTGTAAATCCAAGGTTTAATTATGTACAAGGCACTTGCTGGCCAGGTTTACCACGTTCTGCATGGCACAGACAAACTCCTCCACCGAGCTGAAAAAATCCCCAAGCAGAACATACATATAAATAGACCTGAATGCCTCTAATGCAGGCATCATCGTTTGGTTGATATTTCACTGCAAAACTTTGTGCCAGACATGAAGACATCTTCTTCCATAATGATCAACCCCAAAATAAAGGAAGATAAATTGTGTTTGACAATATTAAGCTTGCACACGTCTCTCTGCTCCTTTAGTCGGTTTAAAAGAGATTTTTTGCACAAGCCTTGCAATTTCTTTTTCTTGGGAAGAGAGTAGAAAGCATGCAGTGAGGAAGTAATTATATGAAATAACTAGTGTGGGATTCCCACATGTAAAAGTACTCTGAAATGCAGCTCCTTATAAATCAGAATATCAGTATATTCTCATTCTTGTTTGGATATTATCCAAATACATTTCCTGTCCTTCCAATACTTCATGTGGTATAAGTTTTTTAAAAGTCACTTTTGGAAGCATTTGAATTTGAACACAAAGTCTCTTAATAATAATTATCTGATACAACACATGAATACTGAATATGAATTTGATGCTACTCGATACTTCAGTTGCCTCGTTACTTTGGGAGCCATTTAGATATGATGTAAGCTTTGGAATTAATTAATCATACAGTCATGCTTAGGTAACAACATCTTATATATAAGAAGGCAAGAAAAATCTGCTCTACAAAGATTAGAGGGTTGAGAGCTAATTGTGCTCCAGCGACTGCTGTGCAACACAGCAACATCCAAACTCATTTTAACCCTTCTTCCTACTGGCAAAACTGTGCAGAGCAGCTTTCACTCAGAAAAGGCTCTTTGCTCTGGAAAATGAGGCATGTTGCAATGCTGGTCTGATATTTCTAAATGAAGCCATTATTGTTCACCTTTGACAGCAGCACTGGGGGAGTGCATCCCTCAGTCCAGCTGGGAGGCTGCAGGGTTTGAGGGACCTTTCTTCCCTAGGCCTTTGAAACACAGCAAAAAATGGAAGCAAAAAAGGGGTTTTAGGGCATCTTTCTGCTGCCAGCTGGAGGACAGGCTGGATGAGAATGTCTGTTGAGTATTTGCCATTTTCTCCTGAATATCAAGTCCATGAGAACCTTGTGTACTCACCTAAGTTTATTTCAGAGACTCAGAGGATGGTTTGGCTTGGAAAGGACCTTAAAAACCATCTAATTCCATTTTTTTTTCTTTTTTTTTTCTATTTCTCCACTTTTTGCTTGTGCTGTCAGTACATGAAAGGCCTGAAAGCTGCCTCGTTTCTGCAGGCTTTTTGACAGAGCTGTTCTCTGTAAAGCTTTTCAGAGATGGATGGATTTGAGTAAAAGCCAAAAGGCATTTAGAAGGAAATGTCCTATGGAAAGAGACTGCCCAGGCCTGGGATAATGGAAAGAGCAATGTGGTTTTGACAACTACAAGGGAAGCAAAGGGGAGAAAAATCAAAAAGAGGTGAAGTGAGTCCTTAGGCAGCCACTTTTTGTTGTTGTTTTCCATTTTTCCTGAAAGGCTGGACTGGCAGACAGCAGTCAGAGGGCCTTGGTAGGCTGGAAGTTAAAAATGAACCTCTGCTTTTTACTCAGAGTTTCTCTCCTTCCCTGTGCACTGATTCCAGCTACTCAAAACCTGAAGCAAACTTCTGTGAACCTTCTGTCAAGGTCTTTCCCTCAATGCTCTGCCTCTGCCAACTCCCCTGTTTCAGTGTATCTCAAAACAAATGGTGCTTCACATTAAAAGCATGTCAGTCAAACCAAATGGCTTGCAGGATTATATTAAAATACCTATTGACATGAAAACGAACAAAAATTAAATAATAAACCATATGAAATTCAGCAGCTCTGGACCTGAACAAACCCACATCACTCAGGGCAACTCCCAAAGCTGTTTCAAATATTTGCTGAAACAAAGTGACAAAGGCATTTAATGAAAAATTATATCTCTGTTTATCATCATTGCATTTCTTTCTTGCAAATATTTAACCTTTGCACGTTCACAGACTCTTTAATCCATATTTTCTACAAGTATAGTGAAAATGAAATAACATTAAGATGTATGAATTATAAAAGGCACAACCACCACTCACCAGCAAATTGTAATTCCCTACATCCATTTTAGCTGCAGAATTACATTTTTTAAAAAATATTACTGATACCCATGAACTATTTCAAGACAGAAAAATTGTATGTTACAGAGAAAAACTTATTTAGCAAGAAAATGTTTGCCTTGATGGAGATACAGGATTTCATTTCCCTGACTGAAGTGCCCAGCTTAGAAAGCTGCTCACACACTTTATACCCAAAAGGAGAAGCTGGGTTTCCTCTGGAGGGTCCAATGCAAAGCACCTGAGCTAAATTCTTACTCTGAATTACCCTCTGGAGAAATCTCTCTCTCTTGTCACGAATTTCATTGGAGGCTTAAGAAGATTAGTTTCTGGTTTAGGCACCAAAACTCCTGGAGTTAGATGGTGCAACTCCCCCTGTATGCACCTAAACACATGGAACCACGCTACCAATGTGGACTTCAGGGGCTGCAATGAATTTCCAGTATTCAAATTAAATTAAGTCACTATTGTTTTTCCTTTTATTCCCATAAAATGACAGTCCATGTCTGGATTAAAAAGAAAAGTGAAAATGGCATTTCCCATCTTTTTAAGCTGTTATCTTCATTGCTGAGGCTGGCAAGAGCGTAGGAAGCATTTGGACTACTGAAACCCTTGCTATTTTTCCATATGGATTGCCAGCAGCACTTATAGCCCTCCTGATTCCATTTTACCAAGCTGACTAAACAGAACTAAGGGCATTTACCCTCTGGAAGGGACATGAAAACCAGCACAGACATAAATAAAGAACACACCTCACCCAGCCCAGTGCACTGGGTGCTGGAGCAAACACTGAGCTGAGCGGGTTTTGTGGAGAGCAGCATCACCAGCACACAGCTCTGCTCTCCTCACTCACAGCCTGTCAGCCCCTCCTGAAATTCACTGTATTTCAGGTGCTGTCCCTGGTTGCCTTGCCACAAGCCAATGATTTGTGTCCCATTCAATTTAGCTCATGTGAGAACAGCCCAAGCTGCTCACCATGTGTCAGGGGCTGATAATTGCATTGATCCCCTGGCTTGGGCTCAGCCAGGGCTCTCTGTGAGCACAGGGCAGCTGGGCATGGGCTGGAATTGGGAAATTTGACTCTTTGGCTGGTGTGATTCCAATCAGCCTCGGCAGAGTGATGCATAAAAAAAGGGAGTGCTAAATGTGCCAATAAGTGAATTACTTTTCAGGTTATGTTTCCGGTGGAGATATCGATGAGTGGGTTCTGTGAGCTGAATACAGCAGTTTGTTACAGCCTATTTCCTATTGAACAGGTGAATGTGTTCTGATAAAATGAAGGGGGGAATGCTGTTCATCTGCAGACTTTAAAAAAAAAAAAGTTTGTTTTTAAAGAGCACCACGGTTACTTCTAACAATAACTTTCACTCTTCTCTTTAATGTTCTTGTCAGGGAAGAACTCTGAGTGAAAAGATCTTTTCTCATGGTGATGGACATTCAAAAACAAAGTTTATAAAACAGACTAAAAGACAAAGCTTCTGGAAATACAGCCAGACTTCCATCATTTTGGGGTACAAGATCATTGCTAGCTGATCCTGCATCAGAGCCCAGTTAATAATGTTTTTTAAAAATCAGTTTTTGAGATATTCTAGCTATCAACTTCCCCGGCTAATTCCCTGAAAATCTTTATTAAAAACCCCCAAATATCCAAACATAAAGATGTTATCAGCAGGTGATTAAGCTGTCAGCCCCTCATTTAAGGATACTCATACTTAAGACCCCAAATTTGAACAGGGACAAATTCATGATTCTCATGTCTCTCTTGTTTCTTTTCTAATATCCCTTTAAGCACAGTGCCCCTAAATCAGGGGAAATATAGGTGCAAACACAGATTTTCACAGCTCCATTTTCCAGCTGTCTCTGAGCACCCACAGCTCCTAGGAACTTTCTGAAAGGTGCAGATGTTCAGCACCTGTTGAGGATCTCTGCCAGGAGGATCCTGCTCGCAGCATGCCAAGCAGCCACCGGCATTTGCAGGACTTGTGGAGGTGTTTCAGTCCCTCATGCTTTACTGCCTCCAGTTCTGGACAAAACCCGGTGTTCTGCATGCTAAATGTTGCAAAAATCACATTTTACTGTCAGTCTCGCTGCTGTTTAGCCAAATTTTGCCAGTTTGTTTTGCTTTGCCGAGCACAAATACAAGGAAATTGCATCAATAGATTAAACAGGGTGGTTTGGAAAGGAAAATGTTATTTAAAGTCAGAGGAAGTACATGTTTGAAAGGAAATTATCCACAATCACCTAAACTTGTAAATCATAATTCAAAGCCAAACCCATGAGACTATTCCCCACCCATTAAGAAATGCATTTTAAAATAACAATGTTTAAGATCTAATTTTTTACTGCAACAAGAAAACCCCCACATAATTGCTCTGTAGGCAGAAAATGAAATGAAAAACGTGTCCAAAATCACTTAGGGACATTTTAGCTGCTTTATAAAGTTTTTGCTTGATACATTTACTTTATTTTTAAAGCTCAGTTAAGGTGACTGGGGGGAAAAAAACATTGGTTCTTATATTCTGTTACTCAGTGCTGAATGTTCTGTACACTGTCATGTTGTCCACACTCAAATAAGTGAGATTCCAGGACTGCAAGAATATCAGAAGTATTAATTTGTTGAATTTGCCATTGGACAGGTATTTTCAACAAAAATTGCATAGATAAAGTAATAAAGAACTAAATGCAAATCCTGACTGTTGAAAAAACATGGTCATTAATTAAAAAGTTAAGAGCTGTGATCCTCTTCTTTGGAAAAAAAAAAACAGTGGGTGTATCAGCATGGATTCATTGGCAGGAAATTACATTTGTAAGAGGAAGAAATTAGGATAACCATAAATCCTATGGTTTGTTAATTCATCAGCACAGCAGGATTAGCTTAAATAGCAATGAGTGAGCATATGTGGAATCAATGAAACTGGGTACAGAGTTTGTGTTTGCTCACCTCCAGGTGATGTGGGGAAGTTTTCAGGTGGAGTCTGATGGAACATTGACTGAAATGAGAAGAAAAAATTCAGTTTAAAGTTCCTCCAATACACAGCCATGAATTGCAAATCTTACACAATTAATTGGGGTGAATCAGATGCCTGCTTTACCCATAGAGTTCAGATTAAATGTGGAAATATGGACAATTCTGATGGCAAAGCACAAGATACTGATTTTTTTCCCTTCTTGGGTCCACTTTTTAAGTGGTAGGCACACATGCTGTATCGTAGGATTGATTACTGGGCTGAATTCAGTAATTAAAAAAATACACAAAGGTTGCATTGAAATTAAGGTACTTAAGATTCATCGAATTCAGCACTTTGCTGCTCTCAATTTAAAAAAAAAAGTTTTAACTGCTTAAACTTCTACTATGAGAGGAAAGGGAAAAAAATATAATGTGGGATGCATAAGCTGATAAAAAAGCAGGCTGTCAGATGCAGGACTTTGCAGATCTTGTCCTACAACAACCACTTCTGCTTCCAAAGAGCAAATAAATCCAAATTTTTGGAATTTGGAATTGCAAAAAATCCATTCCATACGTGAACAGCAGCCTGCCTCCATCAGGTTATCTGTCTAAATAAAATAAATGTTTCTGCCTATAAAGGCTTGAAAAGGACTTTGGTAGTGTGTGTATGCAGAAAACCTTTGATCTTTACACAGAAATGATGGTAGCTACTATTGTAAAGCATTTTTATGTATGGAATTCTGAATATTCCAGTTTTAGAGTCTAAAATATACCTATAAAATATGTACATTTTCTCCAAGGAAGAAGAGAGTCATCCATGAGTAACCCCAAGCACTAAGACTCTTTGTTCTGGTATCAAAGCTGGTTTAGAATTTTAAATTTTATGGCTGACCACTAAAAATATGCATCTGTCAGTTTTATATCTTAAAGACCTCCTATTTATTGCATGTAACTAAATGTCTCCATTATTACTTCTTAAGAAAAATCTGTACACAGAACAGCTTCAAGTCACTGATCTGAACACACCCATGTGCCGAAATTTATGAAGGAACACAATGTCTATAATGAAAAGTGAACATTAAAAAAAAATTAAAAAAAGGTTCCAGAATCTCAAAAAGAGTATTTAGCCAAATATAACAAGAAATTGTAAAAAACCCATAAATTTAGAAAAATATCTGATACTGTCAGTGAAATGTGCTAGCCAGCAAAGCACAATGGACAGCACAGACTACAGAGCCCTTGTGCTGGGTCTGCATTTTCTCTGATGCTCTTGGTCACCAATATAGAAAATATTTCCACTTTCACAGCTCCTGCCAGATCCTCCTCCATTGCAAATGCCACCCTCCTTGGTGGCCCTCCCTAAACAGCATTTAGTGTGCCAGTTTTAATGACTGAGTGCAGATTTCAAGTCTTTCACAGTGCTGCAGCTGGGACAGCACGCAGGTTATTCCATGGAAATGCACCAGATAGAATAAATATGAGAGATATCACCAGGAACTTCTCTCTTCATGCTGCTCCCAGCTTTGGTGGGAAGGACGGCTGAGAACAGTGGGAATTGCTCCTCACTTCACTGGACCAAGAATGACACCAAGAAGTTGTTTCTTGTTTGTATTTGTTGGTTTGTTTGTTTGTTTTGTTGTTGTTTTTTTTTTTTTCTGTGAACACTCTTGAATTTTGGCTGCATTCTTACAACTGTATTTAATTTCTGTAATTCATAATTTTCTAGATATTGAGAAAAATGTGGTGTTTTTAAAAGCCTTCATTCCAAGTCAGAAATTGGTCTTATAAGAATTCAAGCTGAACTCCTACCAGTCTTTGTTCATGCTTCACTCAGAGAGTAATTTGGATTCTGAGTTACAGGGAGACAGGAATTGCCGTGACCCTCTGGTTCATATTATTTTTTTGAGGATTGAGCTGTGATGAGCTGGGGAGCTTGTGCATAATTTATGAGCTCCAGCTCCAATATGAGGTCCAGATTTAATAACCACCTCCAGCCTGATGTGCCTCCTGCCCCATCAGTGCTGCTCACTCCAGGGCTGTGGGATGGACTGGGAGGCAGCAGCCCCTCCACTCATTAAAGTCACTCAGCCAGAGCACAACTGCTCCTACCAGGGAGCTGAAACCATTTCCAAGTATAAAATCCTCACTGAGACTCCTCTTTTGAGATCTGGTTTTTTGGGGTTCTTTTCACTCTCTTTGATATTCTCCAAATCTTCCACCCCTCCCTGACGGGGAAAGAATGGGAATGATCCCACACACCACATTTTGTTGTCAGGAGGAGCTTCAGGGTGGAGAAGGCATTGAATGCACTGTGCACAAGTTCCCAAGGGCAGGATTTGAGAGCCCAGCCTTGGGAGAAGGCAGCTCCCTGTTCTCCACATTGAAATTCCTGCTCTGACTTGGGAAATCTTTCCCTGCATTGACAGAAGCTCAGCTGGGTTTGGATTCCACTCTGGAATGCAAGCAATAAAAATCAGGAGCTGCAAGTCTGGCAGGACTCTTGTTGATCAAAATAAGCTTGAAGAATAAAAATTTGGACATATTTCCATCCAGACTCAAGGGATAACAAGGAAGAGAGCAGAGAGCAAAGAATTATCTCAATTTTGTTTGATTGGGTCAGACCTCTTCATTTTTTATGCAATCTAAAATGGTATTTTAGTAAATAATTATAGTATTAGTATACTATTTAGTATGAATATTTAGTATATTAAATGGTAACTTTCTAAACTTTTTTAGCCATCAGATATTGCTGAAGAAGCGAATCAAAGATAGGAGAGGAAAAGAGCTAGCATTTGGACAGGCTGAAATTCTGACATTTCTCACTGAATAGGGGCAACTTCTCTTTAGAGAGGGTGGCCACTAGAACAACGACCCAAAATATGCTTAAAAATGAGATTCTGGAAAGCCCCATTTGCATTAAAGCACAGGCACCAAAGAAATCAGATGAAAGTCCAGTCAGAGAAACATAACCAGCAGTCTGAGAAAATAATTGGACAACAAAAAATAAATGTGGTTATATTGTTTGTGTTTGTGTCTCTTTGAGCTTTCTCTCACTCATCTGAGCACTCATTGATCCTTGAATCACAGTTAAGTTATAACTAAATTGTATTTCTTTAAGATATTCTAAAGCTGTAGGAGCAGCTCTTCAGTTTTAGTTAGTTCCCATTGAATCCAGATTAATTGGGGCATCTTTTTAATGGAGAAAAAACCTCAATATTTTAAACTGCTTCATTGATGATTTCACTCAGATTAGAACACAGGAAATTCTGCAATGAAAAATAGAAAGCTAATCAGAAAAAATGGTAAAAGAAAGGAAACCGGATTGTCCTTTATCTTACACCAATTTACACTGTTGAAGTCAAAGAAATCTGAGCAGTGAAATGAAATGATGAATCAGACCCAGTGCCTTTCTCCATTGCAAATTTAATGTTATGGAAAATGATATTAAAGTATAATACCCCTACTTTAGGGCTTACCAGAAAATGACTCATGATAAACACAGTGCGTTTGCAGAAATGGCATTAAAAAATAAATTTAGCTTCTCTCTCAGGCTCATTCAATATTTCAGGGTATAATTTAAGTACACGTCCTTCATTGTGTTCAAGAATTCTTCCTTGGGAGTGGGAATTCAGAACTTTAATGGGAACTTAGACATTCATGCATAAAGTTATCAATGAAAGCTGAAGTTAAACTGAACATTTCTGAATACAGAAGTAAGGCAGCACAAGGAAAGGCATGTTTCTCTTTCCCAAATTGCCTTTGAGTAAGGCAATTTAAGTGACATGAAAGATAGTTTGGCTTTTAAAAACTGCATTTAAGTGCCCATTCACCTTGATATGGAAAGCATTTTTATTGGCTTGAACCTGTGCAAGTTCTTTCAGATAAATTACCAAATAAATAAAATAAAAAAATAAACATTAGACTTGCAAAGAATGGAACAGGGAGAACTGACCATCAGACAGAAGCTTGCCTTGAACAAACCAAGTGGCAATGAGGAGAAACCCATTTTTCTCTAAACTCTCCCAAAAAGAAGACAAAATAAAACCTCAAGCCCTTTTTGGCTGAAGGCTGCAAGGTTAAGTTGGTCTTCCTGAGAGTGTGAGGATGACATGTCCTGTTTTATGGCAAGATATACTCTTTTATGAACCTCAGCTAAATGAAGTAATAAAAATTTCTGCTTTCCCAAACTATCATATCAAGGATATTACTCTGTACTTGCAGCCCTAAGAATATGTATTGCCAAGATTTAGGGAGTTCAGTGCTTTTTCTAAGCCTCTGTCATGATCTCAAAGGAAAAGACTGAGGTGAAACTATCAGGGATACCTCAACAACAAAAAATATACACTGCAATCAATACAGATTAAATTGATGTCAGCCAAAGAGTAGGAACTATTTTCTTTCTACCATCACTAATGTCTGTTCCAGAAATATTTTAAGCTTTTTTTTCCCTTTGTCTTGAAGACCAAGTTTATTAATTTGGAGAACAAAATGCTCTTCAGCACTGCACAGTCACAGATCAACTGGGACATTCAGGGAAGGTGCTGGGGCAGCGGGAATGAAAATCCATCTGTGCAGAAAGCTGCAGAGGACACTCCATCACTGCACCTCCCACAGCCATGTCCCATGCTCTGGGCTGAAGAAGCACCTGCAGCTGAAGAGAATTTCTCAGGAGGTCCCACCCCACCCCAGAGCAGGTTTTGGGGCTCTCCCCACTGGCAGCACAGGCCCCCAGAGCAAAGAGCCACTGCAGGCTTCCTCTTGTTATCCTTGTGCTTGACCACATCCCCAGGAGCAGGGGCTGCATGCTGCTTCCAGCCCTGCTCTTGGAACTGTTTCCCCACATCAGCTGCACAGATTTTATAAAACAAGCCCACAGCAAGGCATTTCCATGACAACTAAACTTGGAACCAGTTCTTGTTTTAGTTCTTAAAGTCTAAAAGCATCTCTAGACTGCGCTGGTCTGACCACAGCCATCAGCAGTCCAAGGTGCATTGTCAGAAACGAGTGAATGGAGCACAGGGAGTGCAGCAGCCCCAGCACTTTGCAGCTATTCTTAACTCTGATGTGAATTTTGAGCTCTTTTTTCTGGAGACCCAGTGCTGACTGATCCAGCAAGCAACACCACCTGCAGCTGAGCTCTGTAGCACTGGCAGGGATGTGAACCAGCAGAGCTCTTATTGCTGTTTTCCCTCGATCTATACACAACTCTTTTTTGTTTCTGCAATTCCACATGCCCTCTGCAGGGAGAGAACACATGGCTCCCGGAGTCAGGAGCGAGGCAATAAAGCAGAACTCACCTCTCTGCAGCTTTACATGGATTCCTTTTGTGTTCCTCTCTCTTGCCAATACTGAGTTGGCTCAATGCCACACAAAGAAAGGCACCAGGAGCACGGGCTGCCACAGACCCCAGAGCGAGAGCTGGGTGATTGCAGGTGTCCCATCCTGTAGGATGAGGATGTAACAACCACATTTCTGCCACACACTCAGAGAAAACCTGTTTGGCTGTATTAAACCGCTGCCTAATTAGAAAAAGCGCTGAAATTACATTCTTTGAATGTCCAAAGCTGCAATTCAGATTTTATACAAAACCCGTGGTGCTGCTCTGTGCAAACTCACCCTTCTCTGGGGTGAAACCTTTCCTTTCTCCAAATCCTGCCACAGACACCCCGAAGAATTTGTGGTTTGGGTTTTTTCATAAGACTTTGTTTAGCTGGGCAAAACTTTCCTAAGTGGTAAGAATGCCCTGGACAATGGAAGATGTTCCACAGCACCCAAATACTGAATATACTGACTAACATGGTTTACAGATTGATTTATTTGATGGCAGACACCAATGAGGACACACATAACTTTGAATTCTGGCTAAATTTTTGGATTGCTATACCAAAATAGACTGAGAGTTTAAGTGCTCTGTACATTTCTCACAAGAAATATCCCTCTTTGGTTAATTCATACACTGATCAAACAATTATTTTGTTTCAGTATAAAAATCACAGAAGCATTAATCAAAAGTATTTAGTTAATAATAAAAGAGAAGACAAAAGCCACTGGAATTGTAACTTGAAGAGTGTTGTGCCAATTCCAACATGATTTTAAAGGAAGTCAAATGTTTGATGTATTTTTTAAAAAACACCTTTCTTGATTCTTCGAGTCAATATTAATCTCTAATTGATGAAATAAATGCTACTGCTGTTTCTCTTTGAAATGAATGGACACAAAAATGTTCAAAAGGAATCCTTTATAGACATCACATGTGGCCACATCAGAAACCTTAGGAAGTTAAACTACATCAGAGTAAGAACATTAATAGTGGCCTGAAATAGAGGCATTGATCTGTTGAAACTGAATGTAGACCAAGTATCAAAAGAAAATCATACCAACATTATTTCCTTTTTGAAAAATGCAACCAATTAATAAAATGAGACTATTTTATTAAAAAAAAGGAAATCCTTTTTAGTTATAGTTCTTTAATTTTTCAATTCTCTAAATACTAAAATTGTGCTGTAAGAATATCCTGAGTACTGTTAGAAAATATTAAATAGGTTCTTATTCTAGATGGCAGCAAAAACTCATACTAACAGAAACTGAGATATAGTCAATATTTCTGGTTTTAAAGAGACTGTTTTTTGTAACGACCCAGCATGAGGGGAGTTGTATAACCTCACTTTGTCAAAGTTCTGGAAACTACAAGATTTCTCTAGTCAAGCCTATTCCCTATTCAGCCTCTGAAAAGGCATCCAAAGAGTTTTGCTCACGTTGCCTGCCAGACTTGGTCGAGGAGTGGTGAAATCCCATTTCCCAGTCCAGCCAGGTCCTGCTGAACTCAGGGAAGCCCCCCTGGAGATGTCCTGGGCTGCTGAGAGCTGACAGAGGCAGAGCACCAGGGCACTGCAGGCTTTGCAAACACGGGGGGCTCCATTCCAGGGGCACTGTGAGCAGTGAAATCACACAAACGCACTTTGCTGCGTAACTCTGCACAAATGAGGTATCAAGTTGACAGCAGAAGAGATTTTGGAGGCATGAAGCAGCAGGAAATTGAATTCCATCCATTTTTACTCACCATTAATCTGAATCAGGTCATACAAATCAGGTGGTGCTTCAGCAGCAGGAATGATGGGGGATTATTTTTCCTGTTACCTAAAAATCCAGCACTCAAAACTTAACCTTGATCTCTCAGCTCCTCATTTTTGATTTTACCTCGTCCCACACAAAGCCCTGAAACCCACTTGCCATTTATGCCAGAACCTCCCTCTGGTTCCAGAAGGGGATGGTGCTCCTGACAGAGTACCCAGGATAATATTTCTGTTGATGAACAAGTCCTCCTACTTGTTCTGTGCTGACATTTTTATGGTATTATAAACTATCCATTATTTTAGATGCTTTTCTTCAATGCTACCTCTTTCACAAAGACATAAAGAGAAGCCATTAAAGAAAATCATCCTAGTTGCATGCATGCTTTCTTCTCGCTTTTAATTTCACAAAGATGTCAGGAAGAGTGAGGCAAAGCCGGAGAATTCCAAAAATTTCTGAAGGAATTTGACAGTGAATTTTTTCTGTGCCTATTCTAAGGTTGCCAATTTTATCTGTGCAATTGTTTGCAGCCCCTCCAGCAGCTCAGGCACCTCTCTCACACTGCTGGGGCACAGGCTGTTCTCCTCTCCAGCAGGCAAATCCTGCTGGAGCTTTCAGGATCCTCAGACACAGCTTCTTTCTCATTCTCTTGACACCAACACATTTCACACTTTTAGCAAGTCTTCATTATAGTCTGCAAGTCCTTCCTCACACAGACAGCAAAAGGAGGACAATAATCCCAGTTTTGAAAAAGCCATTTCAGTGTTTCAGAGTGGGAAGCAATTTATGGAAAGCAGTTTTCACTTCCTTTGCTGCCCCACGTACAGAAGAGGAATAAACACCGAGGCTCTGCAGAAATGTGAATTCTTTGGGAGAATCAGACCCTTGAACAACACCCACCCATAAATCAACAGCAAAGTGAGTTACTTGGACTGAAGCTGGTTTAGACCCAGAGTAAAAGTGTTCAGCCTAGATGGGCCAGAGGACCCTGATTAGAAATCCAGAGTAAACACAGGGGACCATTAGGCTGAACAGTTTTTAATGGCAGACACCTTTATAATAACCTTGGACTTTTTGCTTTCCTGAGGATAATGAGTCAGTCCAAACCAGTTTTCTTTCCTGGTGCACAAATCTATTGAGTGGAATACAGAATATTCTCCAGTGAAGCAACTGGTTTCCGTGGATACTGCTAAGATTACGCTTCAGCATATTTTCTCTTTCAATTCAAAGTCTAGAGGAGCTCAATTTGCCTTATTAAGGAAAAAAATGTCTTTAGTAGTCTGTCCAGAATGCAGACAAAGGAAAGCAAATGTAGCATTCTAAATCAAGAAGTCTTATAAGAACTGCTGCCCCTTCATAGATCATTAAAAAGGTTATATACTTACAGCAACAACTGTAAAAGAAACATATAATTTAAACATTGGGAGGACCTGTGCCATTCTAATAATTATTTTGAAAGCATAATATGCATTTAAATGTTTTCCCTCAAACATTTAAAATATTTTTATGGACAACTTGCCAAAATCCAGACTATTATGCTGTGGTAGAGCTCCTTTTCTGCAACAAATGGACTGTAACACACCAGAGTAGAAAATCTGTACTTGTGAGACTTTTATGTAATGCAGAATCAAAAATATTAGCTGGAGAATAATGTTTTTTTCTTAATATTCTGAACACAAGGAACCATGTATTTTTCCATTTGGTGACCCAGACAGATTTTTGTCCTTACTGTTGGGTTCACAGACTCCCACGTGTTTCTGTGTCTCATTATTACTCTAGAATAGAAATGTTTCTTCAGCTACAAATATAACTGATGTTAAATGACTCAGTTTCTACAGCTTCAATTACTGAGCTGCCTTTCAGCCACCTCTGTTTTTATAGAAATTGTTAAACTGTAGGTCCTGGCCCTCCACATGCATTCTAGTGAGGTCTTGGGGCAATTTCCTATAGATTCTTGAATCAAAACCCCACGTGCTAGAATTTCACATAGGTCCCAAAAATCCATCAGTTTTAGCTGCCAGGGAGCCAGTGGCAGACAGACTGCCCCACAATGTGAAGGAATTCTTATCCCAAAGAGAAAATGCAAGTGTTGAAGACAAAAACACGTGGCCTCTCATAAGTTTACATGCTCTTAATATGGCTTTTATTGGGATCAATGATATTGATTTACATCAAACAATCACTGCTTTGCTGCTGCCTCCCTTGCCTCTTTCAAGAACACACGTATTTCTGCTCAACAAGCCTGCAGTGTCAAATATTTTATGTTTTTGTGCACTGAGGGATATTTCCTGAGTTTGCCTGCTTTTCCCCAGCTGGTTCCCTACAAAGACACTCCCAAACTTCCACCCAGTCTGCCAGATCTGGCCCAGCTGCTCTGACACTGCTGCTTTTTGCCTCCTTGCAGGGCATTGTTTGCTGATTAATCCAGGAGACAGCTCTCTGAGGCTCCCCAGCTTCTGAGGGGCTGTCAGGGTTTTTGATCTACACTGCTTATTCCAGACAATGCCATGATAAAATTCAGTAGTGCTCAAATTTCTGTTCTTTCATTAGGGCTCCCTTATCTGTATAAACATTTCATGTTCTTTCTTTCACAATGCCTAGAGGTTTCCAATAGTTTTATGCATTTTTTGCCACTTCTATCTTTAATCTTGATCCCAGTTAGTTCTTTATAGTTGCCAGAGGCTTGCTTTTTTTTTTGTTTTGTTTTTCTTTGTTTTTAACTTCAAACACAACTTTCTGTTATACTTCCTGCACTGAATACTGACAAGTTGAAAGGAAGGAATACAGGAAACACAAGGCAAGGCTGCATTAATCTGCAAAACCTATTGCAGATAAGTAAGCTGCTGCTTAATTCATATTCTGCCAGGGTGAGGCCAAACTAGGAATTCTAATAAATATCTAAAATACAAAAATAAAAAAAAATAGAGAACAACTGCTTGTAGGGCTTCTTAGATATTTTGTTCATATGCCTTCAAAATGCATTTAAAAAAAATTATCTTCCATGAACACATTTTGGTGAATACTTTGCAGAAGGTACTTATATTTTAAGAAAAGTTTTGTTTGTTTCAATGGACTCTGTAACTTTGTGTATTTTTACGTGCCTACCTCATGAATATATATGAATATATATCACTACCATGCTTCTCTTTCTGGGAGAAAAAACAGCCAAGAAACATATGGTGTCTATAACTGAATACCAAAGGAGCCATGGAAAAGACCAAAATTACAACATTCTATAATACCTTACACTTTTTTTTTACCTGAGAGGAATTTAAAAAATCCATTGCTTTTAAATTAGACTTTCTAGAATTAAAATAATTCTTCACTTACCATTCCCTTACTTGCAATCACCCATTCCATACTCCCAGATCTGAGAAACATTTATTCCACTGCTTCTGGTAAAAGTGAAATATATACCTGGATTATTAACTTATTCATTTTGATGCAATTAATTTTAATTTCTACATTTGTAACTTATTAATGGTATTGCAAGTTAATTCTGTTACAATTAGAGCTCCTATTAAATGTTGAGGTTTCTTCCAACTATAAAGATTTTGGTGAAATTGTTGACAATTTATACAGGGAAGGGGTTTCTGTTTTAATGTAATATTTATTTTACAGAATGTTAAAAAAGATTCTTTTTCTTAAGTGAAAATAGTAAGGATACAAATTGGTGAAATATCCTGTTAAATTCAAACAAATATTTGAAGACTTTTAGCCTCCTGGTATTTTTCATCTCAGATATGAAGTTTTATCATCATCACAGTGAAATTACATCCAATCTGCTACTAAGTCCTGCCTTCTGAAAATAGCAGGCTTTTTTATTTTCTTACTCCCACCAACTCCAATTTTCTGCCAATTGTTAACAAATCTCAAGTCCCTGGTAGAACTAAGGTAGCTCATTTTTCAGATTCTATTTTCCCCCTGACCTCACACAACTGAAATTACTCTCCATGCCCACAGCAAACCAGTTATTGCCCATCTTTAATTATTCACGTTTTCAATGACCCTTCTGCTTGGGTCTCCACCCCAGGGACTCTGGATTTATTTGCAGCAGTGGCTGTGCACCAGTTTTTCTGCAAGGGGGGACAAACCAGAACCTGCCAGGTGGGGTTTCCCTGCAGAGCATCAACCTGAGCTCTTCCCCATCCCCTGGACAGCACTTGGCATGACACTTCCAGGAACTTAATTATCTTTGAGACTCCTGTGCCTTTGTCAAATGGGGTTGGAATTGGCCAAGAAATTCAACATTTACCAAAGGGAGAGCAGGCAGAGGATGCCTCCACACCTACAGCCTTGCCTTAGGACACGGGGCTAAAATAACTGTGCAACAAATGGTTGGGAGGAAACTGGCTCGTGGATGTGCCAATTAAATCACAGACAAGTGATTTCTTTTTGCATTTATTATCATAAATACTCCTCTTTACCCTTTGCAGAATCTCATTTAACTGCATTCATTTTAAAAGAACAATTTAAATCCGAGATTTGTTTTTGTGGAGCACTGAGGGGAAAATGTTCTCTTATCTTCAAATGTTATTAACTGGAAATAAGTGTAACCTACCCTTTGAGGTCCTTATTGCAATTTAGATAGACAATTAGATATCCGACACCAAAAAGAAAGAGAAAACTTTGTAGCAGAGATTTTTCTTGTGGTGCCCCAGGTGACTACAGCAGACTTCCTCCTGTGTTCAAATGATTAAAAAAGTACAATTTCCTTCGAGCCATTTTTAGAAAGCTATTTGTAATTGCACTATCAAGTAATATAACTTTTTCAAAATTAGCTTATGAGCTTTACATAGGATTGAGCTTTTAACAGGAAGGTGAGCTGGAGCCTCATTTGCCATCGTTCTGCTTTCTTTCTTCAAGGCTGGAAACTTGCAATAGAGGAAACCAAATCCTTCCTTCACTTAACTGGATCCACAAAGAAAAATTTCAACCTTGGAGACTTTCAGTAGCTTCCACAACAAATACACATCACTTGAACTAATAAAAGTACGTGTGTCTGCTCTGTGACAAATCTATCCTTCAGGACAGTGCTGAAAATGAATTGCTTTATGCTGTAAATTTAATTTTGGTTTCAAGCAAGCCTTTCTGGTTGGATCTTTGAAGGGGACAAAAGAATAGTATCTCTGTACTTGCATCCAGATATTGTCAGCATAAAGACTTTACAGATGGAAGGAGTTTTGGTGATTTAGTCACAGAGGACCCATGAGAAAATCGTGATTCAGCCACTGACGTTTTTGTGGCAGTTTGCATGTTGTAAATGGGAAACAGCACATAGCTTGAACAAACATTTATTTACAGGAGAAATGATCTCCAAAATAAGAGGCATAAAGCTATATGAAGCTTAGTTCAAAAGAATCTACAGAATCATCCACTTAGGAAGCTTGATTTAAAAGTTCTTTTGTCTTACACTTAGCAAATGTTGTTGAGAAGAAGCCAGAGTGAAGCAAAGAACAGAATAAAGAACATTGGCACTCCCTTGCCAAAAAATAGAGAGGAAAAGGAAAAAACAGAATGAAAATTGTTTCTCTTTCCCCTAATTTGTAACTGCATTGTTGAATCATGCATTTTATTAACTGAAATGTATACCCTATAAGCTTTACAGGGACCACTCAGAAAATGTCTTCATTTCTCACTCACATATTTGCATCAGCCTCAGATCCTGGGGATCTGAGAGCAACTAACATTGCTAAAATCATATTTTCATAAGCTCTGGAAATCTGCATAATTTCCTTTTGTTAAATGACTTCTCCAGCACGTAGGGTGCTGTGGGCGACTCATTGCTCACAATTGATAATTAGCTTTTGTTTAACAGCATTGATGTGTGATTTTGCAGGAGTTGTATTTGGGCAGAAGACCCTGGGATGTGTGGGATGACCCTGGAGAATGTCCTTGCTTAACTGCAGCCCCAGAGCCCGGGTGTTAATTGGCCACAGAGAGTAATAGAAATGGATAAATGGGAGCAGCTTCCCCAGTGAACTGAGAAATTTATGTGGCAATTAAACTCAATTAAAAAGAATAAACATCAAGGGTTTTACTAAAATAGCATTGCAAAAATCTAAGCACACTGAGAAATACCTAAAGGTCAGCTTGAGCAAGAATAAGGTGTAATCTTCACCAGGTCAGCTCTGAATACCTTTTCTTCTTTTTTTCTTTTGTGAAACAATACTTCTGGGATATTAAAAATCACCTCTTGGAAGGTGGAGATGAAAAACCACCAGGCTAATCGAACAGAAGAAAATGTGCTCTTTCCAGAAATCCAAGATTTCTGGAAGCTGAGAGAGGATGTGAGATTTTAAAATAAGAAAATGAAAGTTAATCAGGAAAACAGGCTGCTTTACCTTCTTGGAGTACACACTTTACTCCAGTGTTTTCTGCTTGAGAGCTCTGACTTCCTTTTTGCCTCCTGAACAAGGATTTATCCACCATCTAAATTCAAAGTTTCCTAGTAGGTTCCACATTCAAACCTAAGAACTCATTAAAATACAGGAAATGCTGCCCTTACCCCTAGGATCTCAGTCATTCAGTGGCACCATTTTGACACACTGGGTCCAGTTTGTCCACAGAGTAACCTTATTTTCAAACTGAAGAGAGTAACAAGCAGCTGTATTTAAATTAAAATTCACCTTGTAACTTATGTGTCTTCTCATTAGAAATCCAAATTCCAAGTATGGATAAACTTATTTACTACCCACATACTAAGATTATTATCTCCCCAAAGATTTTTAAGCTGTTATGTAGATGCTGCATTTAAGTATGTGAAAAGTCACTTTTTAACCGTTAAAAAAACAAAAAACAAAAAAACATGATTTGAGTGACTGACTGCTGAAAGACAAAGAGAGTCATTAATGACACTTCAAAATGTGTTAAGAACACAAACATATGGAGACCTATAAAACAAACCAGAGCTCACTCACTTGACAAAGGCCAAAAGCCCACCTAAATGTCAGTGCACCTGCTGGCAGGTATCAAACCAACCCTGGGATGAGCTTCAAAAAGCTGCACAGGAGGGTCCTTGACATTCTCCTTTTGTTTGACCTTTGAAATCATTTGGCCTCCTTGTTTTCCTGATTCCTGGCTTCCTCTTCATCTTTCTTTCCTGGTGGAGACAAATGGAAAATCCTTCCCTGAGGGAACTTGGAGCTCCTTGGGCTCCACTGGAGTCAGCCCTGGAAGAGGATTAGAGGTGGCCAAGAGGGAAATGTTCTGGAGCACATGAAAGGGCTCCCTCCTCCTCTCCTCGTGGCCCTGCTAATCCTCCCAGCCACTGTTGGCTTGTGCATAATTCCCTCACCATGACAGGCTCTAAATTGCAACCTTAATGTGAGTTCGAGGAATCAACACGACTTTTAATGGCGAAATAGTTTCCTACGAAACATCAAAGAGTTTCTGGCTGATATTGTGGCAGCTGCCATTTTCCTACCAGATCATAAGCAAATGGGACTGGCAGTACTTTGATTTTAAATTGCACCATCCTGTCCTTTAGATAATATTTTCTTGCCTAACAGCAGTGCACCAGTATCTGAAACTAATCTGAATTTGATTATACAGTTTAATTCTTTATTTGTCCCTATACTTTACTATAGGGACAAGAAAACTATAGTTTGCAGGAAAAGAAGAAAAAAAAATTACCATGGAACCTGTATTTTTCATTCATTTGCTCCAGTATTCTTACAACACCATAAATGTAAATTGCAATTTCTTTATTTTTATTTACTACTTAAAATTAATAACAGACTCAAAGGGTAAATGGTTCATAATGGCAGATTTCATCTATTTCAAAAGAAAAAAAAAATAACCCAAACCTTAGAACACTGATAAGCTGATAAAACAGTGACCAACCTCTGTTTATTAGTAATAAACCTTCAAAAAGAAAAACATGGATTTTCAAAATGAGAGCACATATCTGTGAATAAGGACAATTTTTGTCATGGCACTTTCTAACTGCAATCCTTCTCAAGAATCAGAAAACATGATGTTCCATAATCCTGACACATTAACTAGTGTTTCCAGTTTACTGATAGAATTCCTTTTCTTTCCAACTAAAGTAAATGCTGGCAAAATTAAATGTCTCAGAGGAAGACACAGACTATTTGAGACATATATCCTCAGTTTAATGGAGTTGTAAATGCTTTCATGCTACATAGTGGAAGGTCAAGTTCTTTAACATTTCCCTCCACACATAATAGAAATAAATTGCATTCTAGTTAAATCTAGCCAGCCTGAGTTCCTAGAAACTCTTGTATCTAATTTTAGGATCTTTTATTGTGTAATAGTGAAATTTTATGAACTACAAAAGCATTACCTTTAATCATTGTGCCAGATACACTTTAGGGGAGTTCCTTGTGAGATTATAAATCTGTACGTTTTTGTTCTTACCTAAGATTTTTTCCTGGTGTGGTTTCTTACAGCTAGCATGTAATTTAACTTTAAAGAGAGACACCAGTGAATACAGAACTATAAAACATAATTATACATAATTATATTAGAAAGCAACCTTTGATGGAATTTATTATGAAGTTATTTAAAAATCTTATCTTTCTAACACAATTACTGGTGGTTCTGGTATGATACATTAAGCTATCTAAAAAACCCCTCAACAAAATAAACATACAAAGATAAATCTGGTAAATATTCAACAGCATAATTTCACTTTAGTTTGCTCTAAATGACAATCATAATATATTTAAAATAGAATATTTTTTATTCCTTTTCTGCTGTTATTGCTGGCTGCAGTTTCTGCAGTAATTCTGAGCAGTGCCACAAAAGTTCCTCCTACTACCAAAACAATTCCCATTGCACAGGAGCAGACATTTCCAGAAGTGCAGAAATGGATGAATTCTTTCAACTACTTTCCCCTTTCAAAGTATTCCATTATTTACTTAGCAAATTATTACAGTGGCGTCATAATTATTGACCAATTATGGCAGGTATGTAGCTACTATCCCTTAAACTGGGTGGATTTTAAAACTAAAAACAAGAAAAAAGGTGAAAGCTGTGATGAGGGAGTACACAGCACTTCACTTAGCAGGGGATCTGCATTTTTTGTTTAATTAAGAGGATTGTTAAAATGAAAAACAAGGCTGATGCTGTCAGAAAGCCTTACCCAACGCCCAGGAATGGTTCTAGGTGTGTCTATGACTTGGGGCCAAGCAGATCCAGAAGAAAACACTTTGTTGCTATCAGAGGCATAAAAAACTATTTTATTTTTTTTCCCCAAGGAAGTTTAACAAAGAGCAGCATTTCAGGGAGATGAATTTGGAACTCTTGTCAGCAGCTGATTCAGAGCTTGGTGCCCATGGAGCAGTCAGCAAGTTTCCCATAATAGGGTTCAACACCTCCTCCTATTACAGGCAAAGTCAGTCGTCCATAAAGGCATTCAAATTGCTGAGTTATCCACATGTTCTCGAGCTGTTTAATATGTGCATTTCAGAAGCCAAAAAAACTCAGCTCAAAAGGGAAAGTCTGAGACTCACCAGCCTTGGATGAAGAAGAGGAGTGAGCAATTCAAACCCATGGAAGTCTCTTGTGTTAGATGACATAAAAAACTTTCAGACATCTATGCTTCTTTTCTCTATAATTAAAATATAATCACAAGTATAGCTCATCATGTAAACAAGTTATAAAAAGGTTTTATCATATTTACAGAGGATGAAAGCTAAAAACACTCAGCAACCACTGCAAAGAGAATGTCTGTGCTTCGGTCCAACTTTTCTAACAAATGTCTTGGCCTTATTTAGTAGTTAGTTTTAAGGAAAGGCCTAAGTCTTAAAGACATTTAAAATGTTTAGGGACAAGGCATAAGAGATAAAACATTAGACATGCAGTAAATAGAGCCTTCTGTCTGTGATTAACAATCAACACTTGCAAATATGGTGGTGATCCTCACAGGAAAAACTTAATCAGGAATGGGGAGTTCAGCTTTTAAATGGAATGCCAAACATAACACAAGTGGAACGCCAAAAATAACACAAGTGGTCAGCAATTTCAAATATATAAACATCAAATAATCTAGTTTATTTCTTAAAGATGTTTAAGGAGATGATGTGATTAAAAACTTGCAGAACTGAGGTTATGGGTAAGGTGGAAACTGTGAACACACTGCAGTTTAGCAGTTGGTGTGATTAATTGTGGGTAAATATAAATATTCATTTATAAATATTATATGGAACAGAGTCCTCACAAAAAACTTGTGCTCCTGTGATATAGAGCCAAATGATTTTTAACATGTGAACTTCTGAAAACCATGCCTTCTTAAATTGTGAGTAAAATACAAAGAGACAAAACACTGCTAAGAGCTCAGGGGATGGCACTCAGCCTTACTGCGGAGGACATCAGGACTGCACTGAAAAGAAAGAAAGAAGAAAAGACAGAATTTCCCTTAGAAGAGTTGCAGCATTTTATTAAAGCAAGTGGAAATGATCATTGTGCATAGCATTAAGAGGTCCATCTGGGAAAAGCAATCCCATTTAGCAAAAGCAGAGAGGCTGCAGAAAAAAGGAAGAGGAGATTGGGTGTGAAATCCAAGCCCCTTTGAAGTCAATGGGAATTTTGCCATTGATTTCACTGGGTCAGGATTTCACTCAAGGTGGATGCAGACTGTGCTCTGTGAGATCCATTCTGAGCTGAGGCTTCTGATTCCAAAAGCCATATTAAAGTCATCCCCATGTCAAACTAATAAAGCAGAGCACAGAATAAACGTCATTATTTTTTAATGGGGGAAAATGAAAAAGATTATTGTCAAAACCTTGCTGTTAATACAATTAAAGGTGGACAGAAAGGAAGAATACATATTTTAACATTTGCCTCCTGTGTCTATTTTGTTTTTTCCCCTTTTAGTTTTTCTCACTGAACACTTTTATGCCTCCTTGCTTCACTCTTTACACTCTCTTCAATGATTAACTGCAAATTCCAGTGGCAAAACTGACCAATTCCAGTGACCAACTGAGAAAAAACTACTCCCATTTTTGTACAATCCAGTCACTTCCACTGTTCAATTTCTGGGAAAAAGTTTGTTGGACATAGTTTAAAATATATTTTATTGACATTTTTCAGTAAGAAAAAAAACCCACTCTCAGGTGCTACTTTTGTTATTATAAAGCAAATTCAGATTTATGGGTAGGATATGAAAATGCCAGCTTTGAGTGATGTGACATTTGATGCAAATAAGCAATATTACAGACCTATTTTTACTATTGTGGAAAAGCAATAGTAAGTATAATTCATCAATAATATAATAAATAATACTCTTTATAAAGGGGTCCTTTCTCATGAAGAGCATTCAAAAGTTACAATGAGCTTTGTGCTTTTAGATAGGCTATCTTCACTCATGGGAAGATGCATTTTCCTTTTCCAAAACTTCACACATCATAACAGCTAATAACTTTCATAGAAACCATGTCCAATTAAAAGAGAGAGCGAAAGAAAGAAAAATAAAACTTTCTGTGCTATACAAAAATGAGCCTTCTTTCTAATTAAAATTACTTCTTGAACCTAATGTTAAAAATGTGTGTTCATTCCACACATGTATTTAATGGAATCAGGGGTGCTGTTTAATCAGATGCTGGAGATTTCAGTTGGAAATATGAATATCAGGCTGGGAGAGCACTCAGATATTCCTTACCTGCTCCTTTCCCATGGTTTGGTAAATGTATTTTTAATGCAAATAAATCAGAGTGCTTTCATCTCTCTGCTGCCCACAAAGGGGCAGCCCCCACCTCCCTCCCTGCTGTGCCAGAAGAACAAATAACTCGTGACCATCATCATTTGAATGATCCCTACCTAAAGCTGGCAGATCTGTGTCTAACATACCTGAGGTTCATTTAAAAATATTGTTTACAGGTTAATTTAAAAATATTGTTCCAGAAAACTGCTGTACATATAGCTGAAAAATTCAGAATTTAACATTTTCGAGACTCTAGAGAAATATTCCTTCTAAACCTTTTCTTATCTGGATTATCCAGATATCCAGAGGAACACTGGATTTCTGAACTGAAAAAATAATTTTGTTTTTAATGTTAACAGTGTCAAACATCTACTAAGTCTCATGGAAAATAAAGGGAAATCTGTCTAGTTTTGAATTTAAGAGATTGAAAAAATTGATTTTTTGTTTTAGATGAATCTATAAGAACTTGCTTTGCTGATAATGAAATACATCTCTTTGAACATTTGATCCTTTTACTAAACAAGAATTTTTCTGTGTAAAACACACTCCATTTTCTTTCAATAAAAAGTGACTGTTCTAAAGTTTTTTTTTTTCAAAGCTGTTTTCTTTCAAGCATCCTTGTGGAAGAGATGGCTCTCTCTAAACATTTCAGAGGCATTTGCCACTCATTCAGCCTTTAGCTTCATGCTGCACATGAGAATATTCCAATCCTCTACCCAAATACAAAAATCACTGCATGCAATGGCAGCTAAGGTGAGGCACCTTCTACTAAAGGTTGCACTGAACTTTAGGGTCTAAATTGCTTTTTCAGAGAGTCTTTTAAAACAAGAATGATGTATAATAGGTCATTGTCTTCAAGTTGCTAAAGTCATTTACAAGCTAAAATTTCTTTTTCTTAGATTTATGAATTTTAGGATTTAGCATGTTATTAAGAATCACATTATTAAACTCTTTTGCATCATTCAACAGAAAAAAATAGCAAGTCAGTTTGTGTGTTTTGTGTTTTCTCTCAAATCATGTTCTCAGCTTTTGTTCAGTGAGAGTTTTTTGGGTTTTTTTGAAGGATAATTAAAAGCTTCTAATAAGAAATAATAATGTATAGAATGTAAGAAATGTATATAATGTAAGAAATAATGATGTATCAATGCTGAGAACCCTGATGGCCACATTTATTATGTCTAACCACAAGAGTCCCAGTTTTCCATAGGCAGCTTCTTGAGGTTTTTCTCAGATTCTTTATTCCTCTGTCTTGACTCTGTTTGGAGTCTTGGATTTTTTCTAAAGGCTGGAATAGTCTGGGGTGGAGCAGGAGGGATGGGAAGAGTGGTGGTGCTTCATTCAGGATCCCTAACCAGCAGTAAATCCTCTCCTGTCTCAGGGGAATGTGCCTAAACATGAGGCTCCAAACACACTCTTATTTCACCAGAGCTTCAGGACTCAACCTCATTTTTTTGCTGAGAAATCAAGGCAAAATTTGTTGGCATTCTGGGTTCTAGAATTACTTTAAGCATAAGCTTAAATACACAATAAAGTTAATTTATGGACTGAACAACTGTAGTTTACAAATGCTTTAGTGATAGCAACCACTGGGGAGAGAAAAAAAACAAAACTGTTAAAGCGTCTGAGAGTGTGTCACATCAGCATTAAAGCAAAGAAGAAATTTAGGCTAGAAACAAGAAACTGGTTTATAACTCCCAAAGGGGTGAGATGCTGAAGCAGCCTTCTGGTGGGAGAGGGAGAGGAGGAGCAGAGAAGAGAGCAAAGAACACATCCACTCTAAAATAAACTTCAAATTCGAAGAACTTGACAAATTCAAAGAACCAGCAGAGGAAGACATTTCCAGGCCTGTTTTACCAAAATGCTTAAAGGGATTGTTGAAACCTGAGACCAGAGGTGGGCACTGAGAGTTTGAAGAGCTGAGCACAACAAGAGTTAACAAGACAACTTCTCAGCTGGGTGGGAAATGAAAGAAGCCCCAGGTTGTACAGCAAATTCAATGGAAAACACGGGAACATTCTGTCTCCACAGAAAGGCTGGAAGTGCCCAGGCTGGAAAGAAAAATGAGAATCATGAAGGTAAGCCCTGTACCAATTCATCAGGTGCATCAGGTGCATTTTCTATTTGGCGCTGCTCTGGCTCTAAGCATTCAGCCTCTCTGCAAACACTGCTCCTCTTAGGCAGCAAGGTGTGAATGATGCAGCATTTGTGCTTTAACAACACTGCTCTGGTTTAACCATTCCAGAGCCTTTTGTGTGATATTTGACTACAAATGCAGTCTGCTCAGCCTGCCTCAAATGTGCCAAAAAATTAAATTACTGGTGAAATTACGGAAAACTGATTTCTGTTTTTGCTGTCAAAGGGAAATTAAAAAAAAAAAAGACTGATAGGCTAAATAATACAAAACATATGCAAGGAATATAATGGAGAAATTAATGTAATCACAAAATAATTCATTCCCCACTAGAAAAATAACAACAACTATTAAGAGTTGTCTCATTACAAACCACCAAAGGTCACAGTTAATTGTCCCAAATTATCATTTGCCTTAATTGCAACGTAAAAGAAAATAATCCTCCAAAAAGTAAACGTGTGGGTGGAGTTTTGCACGCAGAGCTGGAGCAGGTTGGGGCTCCACCTCCCAAAGAAGAGATGCTCAGTGGCTGCACCCAGAGCAGGGTGTCTGGTGGTGCTGTCCCCTCCACGTGTCTGACACCAGCTCCATGGGAGCACCACGGGCTCAGCTCCAGCCAGGCCTGTTGGGCTGGCAGGGATGGCTGTTTTAGGCAGAGGGTTGCCATGGTAACCCCCATTTACATAGTGAATAGCTGCATGAGCTAATGTGACTCAATACCAGCATTCACTGCCAGGGAAGGTTTTGGTTTATTAGCAAAGACAGAGCTGCTGTGTGAGCCTCTGGAACTGCCCAGCCCATCTTCCCAGGGTCCTCCCTCTGCAGTTTGTGCCTTGTGTGGGCTCCCTGCTCACCTGGTCACTCAAAACCCAGACTGCACACATGGAATTGTTTGTTGTTTTGTATTTATTTTTTTTTTTTAATGTGAACTTAACCTGCTGCAAAGTTAAATCTAAACTTTGAATCGTTGAACTGTTTGGGTTGAAGGACTGAAGATCACCTTGTTCCCATCCCCTGCCATGGCAGGGACACCTCCCACTGTCCCAGGCTGCTCAAAGCCCCGTCCAGCCCAGCCTTGGGCACTGCCAGGGATCCACGGGCACCCACACCTGCTCTGGGCACCTGTGCCAGGGCCTCACCTCCCTCACAGCCAGGAATTCCTTCCCAATCTCTAATTAAACCTGCCTTCTCTCAGTTCATCCTTGTCCAAAGTCCCTCTCCAGCTCTCTCATGGACCCTTCAGGTCCTGGAAGGGGGTCCAAGGTCTCCCTGGAGCCCTCTCTTCTCCAGGCTGAACCAGCTCAGTCTTCCTCCCATGACAAGCAAAAACCCAACAACTTCTTGCACTGAACCAGCTCAGTCTTCCTCCCATGACAAGCAAAAACCCAACAACTTCTTGCACTGAACCAACTCAGTCTTCCTCCCATGACAAGCAAAAACCCAACAACTTCTTGCACGGAGCTTAAAACCAAAGTTCAGTTTCTTGTGCAGGAGCCTTGGGTCTGCTTCTGTCCTTAATTACTTAACTCAGCCTGACATTGCAACTTCAGAGTCTGACTTCTGGGAGCATTTCAGACATTTAACTGAGCCAAGGGCAAGGCACAAAAACTCACAAACTCCCCAACAATATTTATTAGCGCTGGGACTAGCCTTAATCAAGAGCTACTGCTAATATGCATTAATTCCACATCCATACTTTTGAATCTTACATGCACCTACACACACATTTCTAAAAGCAAATTTCAGTGTTTGAAGGAACTGCTGGAGCAGGGATAATCAGTTTTGCAAATACACAAGAAAGGATCAAAGATCAGATGGAAGTTCTTCAGAAAAAAGTCCAGGCAGTGTTTGAGTGTGGGCAAAGCACGAGTCAATGTCATGACACTGGTGAAGGCAAATATCACACTGGGATCTACAAACAGGAGTTCAGAGTTGCAGGATATATGAAGTGATCCCTGTTTGCACAGCATGCAGAGAATTTCTGCTAAAATCAGAGTTTTAGACCTTGTGTTCCCAGACATACGTGGAGGAAAGCGGTGGGAGGGATGAGAGGTCAAGAGAAGTCTGTACTAGGAAAGACAGAGTTAAGTACTGCTGGCTGGGAGGAAATTCTGAGTTTTTGTGGGTTTAAGAGGCCCTTGTAAAGAGGAAAGATATCATCTGATTTCATGGCTCTCTCTGAGAAGAAAAATGTCCATGGTATAAATAAAAGTACTGAGGTTATTCTAAGAGTAATTTCTACCTGAAGAATTGTCATTTCAGAAAAGACCAAAGGAGAATATTGCAGCTATCTCTATTTTCAATTGGAAAAAAAAAAATTAAAGTCAGAAATAGTTTGGTGAAATGAAATGTAAAGGAAAAGAATCTGGGTTTCTGAAAAATTAGCCAGAGGCTATTTAAACATGAGATGTTTATTTTCTAACTCCAGGTAAGCAATTTCTGAAATTTAATCATCTAATTTCCAAGTCTAAAAGTTCTAAAACCTTCTGGATAAATAATAGCTCTCATTTTATATACATGTATGTATATATATAGCATTGAAACAATTATACTTCACTTGGAATTTCTCATATCAATTGATTCCAATTGTTAAAAACCATACTTGAATGGGGTGGCATGTCCACACACATAAAATAAAAGGGTTTTTTTATAGGAAGAGGCATCTTTTCAAGAGGCTCTGCACAAGTATTGTTATGCACAAATTGTCTTGTTATCCACAGATAACATATTGAGTTCTACATTAGACCTCTGGAAAAAGAACCTGCTCCTCTCTTCTCAACCTTCTTCTAATAAATACTTTATGTGTAGCTGGAAGGTGTGTGGGCAGGAGCCTGTCCACTGTCTGGTCCCCTGAAAGTCTGATTCAATAACTGACTCAACCAAAAACCCTAAAGGACACTGAAAATATATGCACTATGTACTGGGAAGTGTGACACTTAATAGAATTGTGCTCTCTCTCCAGCTCTGCTGGAACAAACGTGCCAAGATTTAGTGCTGGGGAGCAGACATGACAAAAAGCATTCTGTCTTTGAGGAGCTTTAGTGCAAGAAGGAAAGGCTGAAATAGCTGGGGCTTATTACCAACTTAATAAGATTCAGATTGTTACATGTCTTGGGAAGAAAAAAAGATTTCCAAATTGCACATTTTTTTTCCAGAATACAGGTACAATTCCTGGTATATCAATAGCCCAAGGGCACAACATATTGAATGACTTATTAAAGATTCATGATACAAATTTATTTCCTAACAACACTGTAGGAATGTGTTGTTTTCCATTACAGGAAGCAATGCTTCTCAAAAGTGTTTACAAGTCTCAAATTGCAAAATTTAATTTTCAAATCAAATGAAGCATAATGAGCTTCATGAGCTCCTCATTCTTCACACCAGGTTTAGCTGCAAACACAACACAGCAAAACAAATTAGAAGGAGCAAAGCAGGTGTAACAAAGAACTCTGATGGAGCATCTGTCTCTTGACCAATGGCAAAAAAGAGTTGTGAAAAGAGCAGAGCATGGCCAAGCCAACAGCCTCTGAGATGACAAAAAATGACATTAAAATTTGTTTGTATCATCTCATATAGAAGCAGCTTATTGTGAGATGTGTCTACATGTAACCTGTATCTAAAATCCCGACAAAAAACTATTATTCTACTGTAAATATGCTCTTCTTTTATGACAGTATCTGCTGGCAAGGGGAAACTAAAGGGAAATATTTAGCATAATCAGAATAAGAAGCATCAAATAAATTACAGGTAGAAAAAGGGGATAATTACTAAATTTAAGACTTTGAGCCCAATTTTACAAGAAGTAAAACTGGTATTCTAGATCAACTGTGGGTATCCCTGATTGGAAATTTTGAAATCTGATTATTTCTATTGATCCAGACAAAGAGAATCAAAAATGGAGCACCACTACACTTTCAATGAACTACTGTGAAAGCTGCAGTTATTAAACAAAGAAACCTGACAAACAACCAAACTCCCAAATGTGTGTAAAAAATAGACATTACTGAAAATTTTCAGCATATTTTTATATATTAATGACTTAAGAAAATATTATAGCCCAAATTCTTAAATCAGTTTTGAATTAGTTTTCCTTTATTATTTCGTCAAGAGATATTTTTTCAGAAGAAAAAAACTCACAGAAACTTAACTCTAAATTACTAATTCTTCTAGAGTAGCTTTGCCTTGCTATTATTCTTAAAAAATACTAAAAGACATTTAACTCAAAAATTAGACTTCATCACAAAATAATTTAAAATATTTGGGGTCTTTTGTTCAAAACAGCTAAGTAGCCCCAGGCACAAATACAAAACCAACTTAAAAACAAGAGTCAAGATAAACCCCTGCCTCCAGGTGAGCTTCAGCCTACTGCGCACCTGCCTCAAGAGTGGGAAAAATCTTAATAGTCGCTGATTAATCAAAATCTTAATAATCCCTGCTGGTCAAGGAAGATTATTCAGGGGCTGTCAAGGCCTGGGAATCTGTTTTCTGCACAGTTTGGCCACAGATGCCCTGGCAGGGACCCTGTGCCCCTCTCCAGCCTGGCACACTCCTGTTTCCCCACGTCCCCTCCCTCCAGGCACTGCCTCCTTGCCTCGTCCCTCCTTCAAACAAGAAATTAAATGTGAATTTAGAACCAAGAACTCAACCACGTGTTGTCTGTCCCAGGGCAGCCTGACAGGTTCACCCACAAACCAAGGAAACATTTGAGGTGCACGATTTACGTGGTGGAGCCTGGAATCCAACTGCACCGATAAATTGGAGCTTTTTCAAAGTGCTATTAAAAAAAAACCAAAAAAAACCCAACTCCCAGCCAGATAAATTTGCATAAAGCTTCATAAATGTCAATAAGTGTCTTGCCTGTGACTTACCAATGTATAATTGAAGAGAGGCCCAGGAGAGGCAGGAGTTTAGTTTTCCCAGGGTACTCGTTTCCTTCTGGTTATTCTGTGACAGCTGGAGAGTGAGTCTTAATATTTTTCAGAAGTGAATTTAATTGCTTTAGAGAGTCAGTTTAGCATATCACTTCAGAAATACCCCAAAGCTACAAGCAAACCCATTGTTAGCCAAATAGCTTCTTATTTGTGAGATTCTTAGTTGATGACTGGAGTCACCAAATTATGTTTTCAGCACCTTACTGGGCATCCCACAGGTGGCCTCCAAATCTTATCCCTGTTGGAATATTTTCAATCAAAAGTTTTATGATCAGAATTCATGATAGTCTGAGAACTGTTGATGATAGATAATGGTCTATAATCCAATGAATTTGGGAATTAGGGGAATAAAGGTTAAGCTGGCAAGAAGAATAATGCACAGTTCTAAGGAAATAATGGTTTAAAATATGATAATTTGGGAAGGAGTGGCAAAGTTCCTTTCCTGAAAATGATAATGGTTCTCACATTGAAAGTAGTTTATGTCAAATTAAACAAATATAGTTTATAATTAACAGTCATTTGTCTCTGCTGAGAATACAGAAAAAAAAAATTTGTTTAATTGTAGAAAGCTCTCTAATCTTTCAAATATCTCAACTATATATTTTCAATTACATACACTTCTGGCATAAATGTGTGATAGATAATTTGCATTATCATCAGATTAGTTGTCTCAAAAGACACCCTTCTTATTTGGAGGCATTGGTTTCCAAAAACACCCATGAGAAAAACATATTTGTATAGTTAAGGAAAATACTGTAAGGTGACATAAAGTAGTGACATGATATTTTTCTGCATTTTTCTCTGGATATATAAAAAAATTATAACATATCTATACAGTATATATATATATTTGTTATATAAAAAAGTGTTAAATTTAATCATCATCTTGTCTCCGTAATTAAAATCATATTGATGTTTTTGACACTGACAAGAAGTTTCTTATTATCAGTCTTAACATTTCCCCTCCTTTCTGTCCTTTAAATTTTAGAAAAAAAATTCCAATATGTAGCAGTTTTGTTCAGCAATAATAACCCAAAAGACAAGGAAGCTCTCCCAGTGTTATTCCAGTCTGTAAATTGGGATGACTGAGATTTTCACAGTCAGTTTTTTACCTCCAAACAAAGTATGCTTAAAGGGCACATGAACAATTCTGCTGACATGTGCAGTGTGGTATTTAGGCCCATTTATTAATTTGTATTTTTCATGAGGGAATTTAGTAACTAGCTGTGAAATATAACTGCGTTGAAATGTTACATTTGGTAGGTAGGGGCAGTCTCTTTACAGCTATTTATAGAGTACCTCGTTCTAATAATCTCATTTTCACTCAGCACAGAGCACCCTGAAGTCTTTTAGGAGAAGGTTATTCAGATGGCATTTTTGTGAATTCGGACCTTTTCTGGGTTCTGGGTCAGCTGCACTGGCAGGGCTCTGTGGGCAAACCCAAATTCAGCCAGGAGAGCCCCCAGGACCTCGCCAGCCAAGGTCACCTTGCTGCAGCTCCACCAGTGGAAAGCAGCTGGTAAATGCAGCATGCAAGGAGAATGGCACCACGACAGCTTCATTTTCCATTTTCTTGCAGGCATGAAGGGCTCTCTGCGCTGCATTTAACCCCCATTCCACCAGCTTCGAGTGCTGAAACAGATTAGGGATCACAATTGCTTCAGTGCTTTTCTATCTGCTCTACAGAATTATGGCACTCGTTGTTTCTGTGGCACAGGTGAGGAAAAATTACTGTTTCACCTCGGAGAAACAGCCTAAATTTACTATCCAAACATTACAGAAAATGCACGAACCAATTTACAGGACAGCTGATGAACACTTTATTTCTAGTAGCAGTTATATTTCTTTGCAGATTTGAGCACGTGGCTGATCTCTAAAGCTTAGCTCTTAGGACAGTTTCAGCCACATAAGTAGGAATTAAAGAATAAAAGTCTACTAATTCATAAACATACATTATTAGTGTAAAATCCAGGTAACATCAGCTCATCTCTGCTGTTTCTTTGCTAAGCTTACTCTTATATTTTCTATTTCCTGTTCTTTTTAGTCTCTCCTCCAACCAAAGGTCTTTCCAAAGCCATGATTCTGTCTCCATGCCTCGTCTGTCTGATCAACAGATTGTACCTACTCTTGTTTCATCTCTGTCTCTGACATCTGTACCAATAACTCAGCAGTAAAACCATTTCTAGCCATAAATGTGTATGAGCCCCCATCGTTTTTCAGGCCTTATTGGCGCTTCAGTAGCTGACATGAAAAGAAAAAAAAAATCACAAAGCCCAGACAATCTAAATTGAATTCATAATGTGTCTTGGCAGAATCCTCAGAAGCACAGTTTAAAAGGAATATAGCAGGAGTTACCATATTGACTAACACTCCTCAGAAAAAAAAAAGAAAATAAAACCATCAAATCTAAATGGGTGAGGTGCTAAGAAATGAAATTAAAGAGCCACCAGAGCTGGTCCAAAGATTATTTACACATTTGCCATTTTTTCTGAGTGCACTCTTTCAAAGGCCATTTCTCACGTAATGCTCTGAATTGCAAGTACAACATTTGCAGTCACTGACTTTTTATCATATTTTAAAGCAGTTTAATTACATCAAGAATGTGTTTTCATGACTCAGGACAGAAATCTACAGTGCTCTATTCATGTAGAACAGAAGAGACTCTTTCATTTGAAAGGGACCTAAAGTGATCATCCAGTCCAGATGAATACACGATTATGAACTGCAATCTTTAAACACCAACAACACCACAACTGCTGTTTAAAAAGGGGATTAATTTGGTCTTAGTTGAGATGGCAACAGATGAATTAAAATAATGGAGAAAACCTTCTGTACCAGAACAAATTGGATGGTCACTCCTGAAAATGTTAAGCATGAGTTTGCATAACAAACATTGGAGAGGAGTTTCCTGTGAAAGGACACGATCCCCAGTGTCACCTGGAAAGTTTTTTTGAACAAATTGCACCCACAATGTCTTTGATTAAATTTTAACCCTCTTTTCACTGATCTGTGCAAGTGCTGTTCCAGAGCAATGTTAAAAAGCAGCAGAACATGGGCTGAGCAACAGGAGCTCTCTACAAGCTTTCTATTTAAAAACTCACAGAAGCAGTGAAAATAATTGCCAAGTTCAGCAGAGAGGGGTCACAGCTCTGTCCTCACATTCCCACACAACTGCTTGGGACAAATGGAAGGTGACAGAGGAAATATATAAATAAACACTTCCAGATTTTTATCATTCCTTTCAGCTCTATCCAGAAAACATGGCAATTTTTTGGAAGAGGTTTCTAGATGATGCATGACAAAGTAGATTCTAATAAAATATTATACCAGCAGAATTAAAATCTCTTATGGTTACTTTCACTGAAAAGACCCTAATTTAATATCTGCACCTCAAATAGAAAGTTGTTGATGGTACTTCCAAGTTTTAAAGCATGTTTATCTAAATTTAAACTTACTAATTATACAGGGATTTGAAGGGCACCTTCAGCTGTAATTGGAAATCCCATTAAACCACAGTGCAAAGCTATGCTTATATTTAAAGACCAGATATGTATCTAAAAGTAATCTGGAGTCTTTCTTTACTTTTGGGTTTCAAATAAACCATTTTGTAAATGCTGGACATCTATGGAGAAAACAAAAATCTACTGCATAGTTGTGAGATAAACAACAGCTCTCCATGTTCTGTCATTTCATAGCTTAAGGATTATTTTTTACACCCAGAGTAATCCTGACAAATCTCATGTTTTTGTCACTACTAGCTGCATTACAGAATGTTTATTTACAGAGTGGGAACTCTGGTTGCTGAAAACTAAATTAAGTTTGGGATTGTGGACTGGTCAGGACCAATGTCTTTTGCAGAACTGACTCTGAGATTTCACCGTCACAAAACTCATAATTCTATAGGAAAACTTTCAAAAACTGATTTTTTTTTTCTTTTAAGCCTTCACTATAAAGAAATAGCAGAGGAATCAGGAATAAAGCATGAATTCTGCAGTGATGAGCCCTTTTCATCTCAGGCTCTGAGAATCTGAGATGTTTGTACTGTGTGTAAGCCATGCCATTCTCCATCACCTTTTTTTTTTTAAGAATAAAATCTCTCCAGAAGCTGGCTATGATGGAATTCATGACTGCCCCCAGGCAGAGACATCACTGCAGAGTTCCAGAGGTACTTATCAAAATTGTCAGTGCTGAGGTTCTGTCCAAGGCAGAGCCATTTTCTTGGGGAAAACACTCTGTCTGAATATTCAGCGGAATTTATTACAGCACTTCTTTGAGGCCATGCTCAGATCCTTTGGGCTGTTTGATTTCCATGAGCATTTGAGTGACTAACTTATTGCCATGCACATTTGTGCAAAGTTAATTTCAAAGCACTGTGCACCGGTATTTGCAAAAGGAAAGTAAAATCCACACACAAAAGTGTTTGTGCTGGAAGGGCTTTACTGCTGTGGGACTCATCTGATTTACCACAAAATCCCAACCTCCAGCAGTCAGTACCTACCCAGCTCCTCATGAACTCTGCAAATCAAAATTATTTCAAAGAACTGGGTTATTTAAACCCATAATATCTGTTACAAAAATTTAAAATCTGCTCATAAAAACAACCAAAAAAGAGACTTAAGATTTTATAGTGAATGTATTAACTACTTACCTCCATCAAAATTCAGCTATAATTGTAGTAGATACAGAGAATATTTTTTTTAAGAAGTCTATTGACCAGGGTTTCTTCCTGTTTACTTTTTCATGGGACCAATATCAATCCAGTGTTAGTTCCAGTGCTGTTCTGCACACTCTCCATCCTTTCTTTCCTTCCACATCTGCCCCCTTAGGACCAGATTAATCTTTCTCCTCCAGAAGAGTGAAATAACAGGTGATAACTATGGAAAATACAGCCTTATTTGATTTATTGAGTGAATCACTTCTTCTCTGGGTCATTAAGTTTCTCAGTAAGAAAATTCACATTCATACACATTTTTCTCCATTTTCAAGTAGGCATTCCAGTTGTGCTGCTCATCTACTTTCAAGATAAAGGATGAATTAAAGTATTAATCTATGCAATCATTTTCTAAGGGAAGCACCAATAGTTTTATACAAAATCTGCCTCACAATGCTGTAATCACCTTTTGACGACCCTCTCATAAAAAAATCACATTGAGCTGAGGATGAAATAAAGCCTTGTCCTTCTAGGAGTTTACTATTATTTTCTAAACTACTAAATGACATTGGGAACAGGTTCTTGCTTATATCTTCACTTCAGAAATATATTTGGATTTTAGCAGCTGTGGAAATTGTCAGAAAATGTGCAAAGTAAAAATAAAAAAATTGAACTCAAGAGCTCAAAACAAGGTTTATTCAGGCTCCATGTTCCCACGTGAAGATGCTTTTATTTTACTTATCACTGCATGATTTGTAGGAGAGGAAGAAAACAACACATTATGTTCTGCTTCCTTGCTTCTCCATGATCAGTAGAAAAGATGAGTTTATTTTTTACTTTATAAAAAGGTAATAAAATAGTCATGGAAGAAATGAGCCTGGATTTGCTGTTTGGAGTGGGATCATCACACCAAATATTAAAGATATGAACACTCATTGCTCATGTACGAGGGCATGTTGGTGGTTTAGCACATAAACCAAAGGCTGGGAAAGTTCAGGGAAGAGCCAGGCTCTTCTCCCTTTAAAATCTGCATGGAGAGGAATGGCAGGGAGCTGCTGGCACCTGGCTTTTCCTGAGTCAGGGAGGCATGTAAAACAGAAATGTGAAAGTAACCTGGACAGCTCGTTAGGAGAGTGCCTCCAGCACTCCTGTGCTGCTCTGCTCTGCAAAACCTGCACTCAAGAGCAGCAAGTGCCTCAGAAAGCAGCGTGTCAGAGGGATTATTGGGTAGGCAGGAGCCTTGCCTGGGGAGAATTGTACCCTTTTTTATTCCTTTTAAGAGTGGTATGTGCAGGGCTCACCGAAAAAATAAAAATCCAAAAACCCAGACCTGAAGAAAGGAGAGATGCTAACCTGCAGAAAATGTGAAAGAAAATAAAAGGTGCTCTGGGAGCCAGCACAAAACAGAGAACTGGAGGAAGATTTCTTATTCAGATCCACAGACACAGCTTCTTTTCACTTCTCTCGCACGACACTGCTCCGCTCCTTTCTCTTCTCCTGCTTAACACAGAACTGGAGTGAACACCCCAGCACCAGCCAGGCCAGCTGGGATCCCCACAAAGAGCTCACCTGCAGGCCCAGCCCACACTGCACTGCAAAGCCAAAGAGGCACATCAAATCCTTCCCCCAAGTTCAATTTTTAAATCTGATCTTTCCACTTGAACACAACTTATTAAGAGTTTTCCAATTGGGAAATTTTAAGAACAAGCGACGCTGTATTTCAGATCAAAACCCAAATGCATTTAGGAGAAGGAGCAATTTTCATTCTGATATTTTGCATGTATTGCTTTTTTTTTATGATGGAAATCTGACTTGCTAAGTCTGTGTTTGCCCACAGGAATGCATCTGTGACAAACCCAGGGTGCAACTCGTGGCAACTCCCAGCTCCAGCTCAGGTCAAACCCTTTGTCATTGCAGCAGTGGATGGGGAATGGGAGGTGGAGGAACACAGATAATTAGCTTTTCTTCCCTATTATTTTGTCCTTCCAATTTGCCTCTTTTTCCTTCTTGACTCTCCCCCCTTCATCTCTTCCTGGCAAACAATCTCACCCTGACACACAGGGAGAAGTTCCAGGGCTAAAAGTGTTCACGCTGGGGTCATGTCCATCCCTTGCCACCCTTATAATCATTTTCATTGCCACCATTATAATAATTTTTCATAGTTACTCACAACGTTTAAACAGTATTTCCTGTAAATATAAATTGATCAGATTTTCCTTTAGGAAACAAAAAATGTTTGAATTGAAAATAAGGCTTTGATATCTCAAAATTCATCAAAATGTAGAAGAATAGAAGTTGGTTAAGATACATTTTCTCTTATCATATACAAAATTATCTATCTTTTGGCTGATTCTTTATCTTTGCCATAAAGAAGAGCTGCCTTGAACCATTCCCTTTGACCTGGCAGTTTTATTAATAAATTGCTGCTCTGTGTGCCACTGCACAAATATAAATTGGAGGTTGAAGTTACCTTTCAGCCAAGTCTGCTCCAAAAAGTGGAGTTCAGTGTTGCCTCTCCATTCTGGGACTCCATTTAGAAGCTGAAAGAGCTGAGAAAAGGAAGCAGCAATCAGGGCAGATTGAAATTGCATAGGTAAACAAAACTCATCCTCCTCACACAGATATTTCCAAAAAATTAAGAATAAAAATAGATTTAAGCTAAAAATTATATAAAAAGACTTTAAGGCTTCAAGGTACAGATTTTCCTCCCAGTAACTGCAGCCACCAATGGATTTGGATTTGGATTTCTCCTTCCAGGGAAGCCCTGGGTCAGGAGACTGAAGGAGAGGAGAAAAAGCTCCTGGTGAGGATCCTGGGGCAGGGGATGCTGTGCAAAGCTACAGTTGATATTTATTGACTTATTGGTGTTTGGGAGCTTTGCAAAGATTAGGCCATACCTGGCCCCTGAGCCTCTGGCAGCATCAATAGATGTTCTGCAAAGATTCCTGCCTTCAGCCTTGTCATCCTTTATCTTAGTAAACATCAAAATCTGAGCACAAAAGACAGAAAATGAGCTATTGATTTCCCAGTATTGTCTTAACCTGCAGCTTAATTGAAGGTCAGGATATGTATTGCTGTCAAAGGCAGGCTTGTGCTGCTCCTGGGGGTGTCTGGCACAGAGCTGGCCCCAGCAGGCAGAGCACAGATTTATTCTGGGCAGTCACCAAAGGGGAATGTGCAACCCAACCCTTTCTAGCGCTCCCCGAGGAAAACTGGGGCGTGGAAAGGACTGCAGAGGAATTGGATTAGATGGGGAGAGGTTTGCCAAAGGGAGAAGGTACAGAAGGGGAGTGGGAGAGAGAGGGAAGGGCAGAAGGAGAGAGAGAAAAGAGGGTCAGAAAGAGATGGATGCGAGTTTGTCATTATGAGGTGACAAATAAATTGTCTCTTTAGAGAAAGTAGGTGACTGCACAAATCCCCCTCTGTGCTCTCTCTCTCTCATTGAGTGATGTAAAACTGTAAATTCCTCTTTTGCTAACACTGTAAGATGGCAGCTTTTGTAAAGAAAAGTACTTGGTTTTATTAGAAGATATATGTAAGAATGACAGTGAAACAGAAGTTGTCAGATAATAGATAGGAAAGAAAATCCACATCTTTCTCTTCTTTTCTGTTATTGCTTTGGCTCTGCTATCCTTCACCATCCTCCTCTTGTGAAGTATCAGATTTTGACATTTTATATCTGTCGTTCAGGAGGCTAAGATCATTTCTCAAAAAAACCCTCCAAAATAAAACAAAAAAGAACAAAACAACAACAAAAAAACACCCTGGTTTTAGATACCTCACTTTTAAAGATATTCTGTTTATGAAGAATACACTTTTCCTCTGTCATTATTCTAAGTGTTTTTCTTAATTAATTTTATCCTATATATGCCAATCAACATCATCATATACCCCTCCTGTTTCCACTCTTGCACCTGAAACCTGGAGAGAAAGCAAAGTTTTATCTGTATTTACCTTGACATTGCAGTGAAGTGCCTCAGATGGTGACAGACGACCGAAAACGCTCTGGTAAAATCAGAGAGTGCAGTAAAGCCCCTTCATCTCTGTCAGGGTGAGAATTTAGGCTGCTGTGGGAGGACTTGCATGATCACCAGGATACTGAACAGAACCAGCATGAAATCACTGAATTTACCTGACAAGGTGTGAGACAGCAGAAGGATACCTGGCCTCGCTGAAGCTTTTAAACTTGGATTTCCTGGTGGTGGCTGAAGCAGCTGGATTTATTTAACTGTTATTTGCTACAGAATAAACATGGCAAGAGCATAGAATGCTGGAACTGTTCAGTTGGACCATCCAGACCTTCTGTGTCAGGCTTTAGAAAGATTGGGTTTACTTTCATCCATTTATTTTAACTTAATTGCAGCCACTGAGTAAACATCTCAAAAATCTCAGTGGTCTAGAACTGTTCTCTGGGGGAACTCAGCTCCCAAACCCTGCAAGGACAAAAGGAAATTAAAGTGCTAAATATCTTCAGCCACCAGAGCTCCATGGCCACGCAGGCACAACAGAGAAGGCAGATGTTTTATTCAGCAAGGAGGAATTTGTTTTTCCTAGCCTGATTTTATTTTTCATTTGACCTCCAGCCCACGTTGGACCTTTCCTGGCTCAGCTCCTTGAATAAAGATGGAATGGAGGGCACCCTTCATCTCTCATCATGGGCTTAGCACAGTTTATACCAGTTGATTGTAGTTTATATCAGTTTGCCATTGCAAAGATTCTGATTTCTTGGTATCATTTACAATGGCTACCATATAGTTTTGAATTCTTATTAAATCTGTTTAGTATTATAAATAAATAAATAAATAAATAAATTTTATATATATATATATATATATATAAAATATTTTTTTTTCACACTTGCTATGACATTCTGGCCTGGTTTTTTATGCCTTCTCTTCCCAGAGAAGGGAAATGCTTCTCTTAATTTTATTTCAGTTTACTTTTAAGTGAGTGTATTACTATGCTTCCTAAGTGATTGCCTCTTGTCTTTATTATTCTTGTAGCTATGAGAGGTGTAAGTCATACCCTGGGGCAAACCACAACCTCCTTGTTTAGCTAAAATTAACCAATGCTACAGGAACAAAGTGAGCTGAGAAGAAAAACCTTCCCAAACACCCTCCCAGCCAAAGAAACATGAAGTCCTCCATGATGCTGTCAAATGGTAGCAATTCTCTCCCCAGCAGGAATTCAATACACATAGAAATGGAATACTTCATCTCCTGGCACACTCCTGATGGAATATTCATTCTCCTGGGATTTCTCACTCCCTCTTTGGAGAGCACATCCTTCACCCCTCTGGCCCAGGCTGTGATTCCTGCAGCAGGAACTGGCACTGGGGTGCAGGTTTGCTGCACACCTTCCCTTTTCCTTTTCCTTTTCCTTTTCCTTTTCCTTTTCCTTTTCCTTTTCCTTTTCCTTTCCTGCCTGGATTTGTACCCCCACACCTGGGGATGCTGGGTCTGACACGGTGGGTGCTGCACCCCAGTGAGACCCTCCTGGGAGGCTGCTGCTGGGGAAGGGGCTCTACAGGGGCTTCTTCTGGGAGCCAGAGAGGAGTTGGATAAGGTGATGCATGTTTGATAAGAGGATTCATGTTTGATAAGAGGATTCATGACTACCCCCGAAAGAATTTCCTACCAAGGTCACTGACAAGAAAGAAAGAAGGAGAAATCAGAGAACCCTGCAGCTGCCTGTTCCAATCAGCACTTTGTCTTTTGTGACCAATGAGCAAAGTGTAAATTTATGTGTTTGTAAGAATGTATAAAAAGCATGCATGCCTGAATAAAACCAGTTTGAAGCCTTCTGGAAATGGAGTGTGTTGTTTTGTACTGTCTCCATCTCAACTAGGACATTCTGTCACACGTGAGATTGTCTGGATTTCCTCTCCAGGCTCACAACTCTTTGCAGTTGTTTGTGACACTAGGATTGACCCACAGCATGTGTTTTCTGAATTACCACAATTGCCAGCATTTTTCTACTGTCCAGCAAGCCCCTTTTGCCCCCTTTTTTATCACAATATGCAAACTAAAGATAAAATGGCCACACCTCAAGCCACACATTCTGGTTTTGAATTCAGGATTATTAGTTTTGATCTTTTTAAGCAAAACTTAACAGCATGGAAAACTGAAGCAGACAACAAAGGGAGAAGCTTAAAAATATCAAAACATATTTACCTTTCCAAGGAAAACACAGCTGAGACACAGAAAGCAAGCTGTTCTCCAAGAGGTGGATTATAACAAACAAATGTACACATTCCATAGCAAGGCTCAAACTCAGTTATAAAGTGACAACCACACCAGAGTGCAACGAGGAGCTACAGAATATGATTTAATGCAGAACCAAAAGCATTAACTTGAATATTTTTTTTAGTCCTTCCAAAGCTTATGAAATCATTCTACTCCAGCATTATAAAAACTGTGCTGAAATGTCATACCTTCACAGTGGGAGTCTGCTTTTTTTCTTTTTAATTACTAGGAAGCTGGAAAAGACTTGACTTCCCAAGAGAAAAAGGACTTGAAACTCAGCCAGCCATCTACAAGTGATCCTACAAAGACAGTACAAGCTACATTTCCACACCATGATCAAAAGCCCAGAAGAAACGACTGGGAATGCACTGAGTTTAGAAGTTCCTACTTCTTCTCTTAGACACTAATGCAAAAATCAGAAATGCTCCATTTGCTTTTTAAAAAAAAACAATGTAAAGTGTATCAATTTAAGCTAACAATCTCTTATTTTATGTCTAATTTTCTTTTTTGTTAATATTTTAAATTACATCTACAATTTTTACTTTTACATCTTCTCTTTTTGGAAACATTTTCAGGTTACACACAGGATTTATTTATTCAGTGCCTCATCACCTTTCCTTGACTTTGCCTTTCCTACCTCCCAACTTCACACAACTTTGTATCCATCACGAATTCTGAAGTTCAGCCTTTTTTCCTCCAGCTTTATAGAGTTCTTTTCTGCACCATTGCCTTCAACGTGGGCTTGGTTTTGCCTGGCTGCATTTATTAGGTGTGTTTTATAAACAAGGAAGCACAGGCACCTAGGAACACTGGATTTGAGAAAAAATTTCAGGGGGTATTTCTCAAATGCTGATATTTTTTGGGTTTGACCACACCTAAAGAGCCTGGCCTCCCTTCCCAGCTGCACAGAGAAGAGACAGAGAAGATAAAAAGGGAAAATGGTGCATATGTGGTAGCTCATTTTCCTATTTTAGAATAATTTTTAAAAGCAAATAGTTGTCGTATTTGAAAAAAAAATTGCTTCGATGTAAAAAATAAAATTAAACCATTCAGTCTAGATAAGCTAATGAAACACAAATATGTGCTTTGCACTGCTTTATAAAGGGTAAGATTTTCTCAATAGTAAATAAATTACTGAAATGCTGCACACAATAAAAGTAGTTCATTGCTCCCAACTCTAACAGCACTTAGCAGGAGCAGCAGGAGGGAGAAGGGGGGGATTTTATTTTTTCTTTATTTATTTCTACAGACTCAATCCTTCAAACATTCATTATAACAAATATCAAGAAAGTCCCCATACAGGGATCTCCTTAACCCTGTCATGTTTTGGTGCCTGTTTCCTGGGTTTAGGGGATAACACTTGGTGTCAGTGCTCTAAAGGGAAAAAAATCTTTTTTTACTTCAAGAAAGGATAGCTGAGAGATCAGAGAAAAGATTTCATCCCAGCTCACCTGTGCAAAGCCTGGACTTTTCATCACTGGAGGAGTTTTGGAGAGAGTTCACCAGCAACTCTCCATCAAATCTTCTCTGCTGCCCCTCTAAGCTGCCCAGATTTGCACAAACAGAACCAAAATTGCCCCAGTGTTGGGTCAGCAGATTGATTCTGCTTTAATCCTGCTGAGGCACCTCTGCATGCCTGACACCCCCTCCCATTCCAGCCTGGGCCAGGTGAATATTGCCCATTTCCCTTTATTAGCCAGGGCCACCTCACTGCTTCTAAACTGGGATCTCCAGAGAGATTCTGGTATAAAAACCTCCTAAAGGCTTTGTAAACAAATGGAAAAACTATTCTTGGGCTTAAAGCAACGTCTGGTCTCGTGAGCAGATGTTTTACATCCAAAAGAAAATACAAAGTTTTCAGCTTCAAATTTCCAAGAAGCCCTTGTAAAATTCCTTGGATTTCAGAAACATGCCCATTTTGGGAAATCAAGGCTCTGAATGTGAAGAAAAATTACATGTATTCAATCTTACATCTCATATCTGGCTTCTTTCTCAGTTTTTCTCATAAATTGTGTCTCTTCTGAAAAACCTCAGCCTTCTTCACTTGATTGGTGAAGATGCCTTTCTACTTAACTAAGAGTTGGAGGGGTTTTTTTAAGTTTGGTTTGTTTTGGGGGGTTATTATAGTTATGTTTTATATTTTTATTGAAGTTGTAGCACCTTAAATACATCTGAATACAAAGCTTACATAGACACTCCTCACTACTGAATATATTAAGTTAAAAACTCAAATTATGTTTAAATTGCTTGGTGTCTTTTTGTGAGATATATTAATTTCTCCAATGTTCATTATTTAATTGTCAGTGGTTTCAGTTCTCCACACTCAGCCTTAAATAAATAAATAAGAAAGAATATTCTTTGAGGCAATGCAATAACAGAAAGAGAGGCTTTTGTTCCTTCAGCCTGTGCTGTACCCTGATTGCTGATTTTCTCATTTTGCTGTACAGGCATTGCAAAGTGATCATCATCAACACTCCCTTTCTGCCTGGGGGTTGATTTTTCATTAATAAACCATAAACAGAGCGAGTTCCAACCTGTTGAAACTCTACTTTTCAGTCAGTTTGCTAGAGGTTTACTTGGTTCATACAAAAAAAAAAAAAAAAAAAACCTATTTTTGAGAAAGCCAAACCTGAACTACACTTAGGTGGATTTTTCTGGTTAACTGTTCCACCCTGACCTTTCTAGATGTTATCCCGCACGACACCAAAATACTTTTAAAAGATATGATCAAGCCCACCTCTTAAACACAATATTCTCTGGAGAAAATCTCATCAGGGCACTTCCCAGAGGTTTCCTGGGCTGGATTGGTTTGAATGCCAGCTCTGAGCTGTTGGCAACGTTGGGCACAGCACCTGGGAGCACCGGGAAGGAACGGAGCTCAAATTGATGGTTGGAGGTCAACACCTTTCTATGACTTGACATTCACTCTGCACTGAAAATGCCAATTTCTCCTTGCTCCTGCACAGTCTATTACAACCTTTTTGCAGTGTTGAAAACTTTCTGAAATTCCTCTCTATGGTTCTCACAGGTGCACCTTAACCCCAGCCCAGGAAAGCATATCACCCACGTTATTGGCACTTGTCTGACATTCAGCTCTAAAGGAACAGCAATCCTTTCATAATTTGGAGTTTATCTAAGGAATGGGGAAAGAAAACTCTCATAAATGATAAAATGATTTTTAAAAACCCACAAAAAAAACCAAAAACACCTAAACAAAAAGCTAAACCAAAAGGAACAAAGAGCTGTGCAATTCCAAGTGGATGTTGTCTCTGTTCTATGTTCAGGCCAGGTAATTGTCCAGCACACAATCTCATATCTCTGTGACTGCAATTACAGATAAACACCCTGTATAAGAAGGTATTCAATGCAGAGTTTACAGGATATCTCTATTTTCAGTGTTGACCCACCTATAAAATGTGACACTATGTGTTTACCACACCTATTATTTAACACGTTAGAAAATATCTTGAGAAGTGCAAATAGAATGCAGAAGATGAGCTCTCTCTGCTTTGCAGTCACCAGACAAATTCTGAAGCTTATTTTCCTTTTCTTTATTTCATCTTTGACTTTCACTGAGGGAAAGCCACTAATGGAAAAAAAAATATTTTCCCAGGTGCAGTAATTGCAGTTATCTGCAGCTACAAAACTTTCTGGCAGCTCTGTGATTTAAAGCACACAGGATCCATCGACACTCCTCAGGCTCTTGGCACCACCAGGTTTTCCTGAGCTCATGCACAACTCCAACAACCCTGTTTGGAGCAGCAGCCCTCCCTAAAGTCTGGTGGAGCCCTGCCCAGGCTGCTCCCTTGGCTGGTTCTCTGGCAGAGAAAGTGGAGGAGGAAAAGCACATCTGTGTTTTTTCTTGGACAATATAGCCCTGCTCCCAGAGTTTGTTCACAGCTATTACCTGTAAAAAAGCAAGGAAAAATACATCTGGTGTTATGAGTGTTCCCTGGTTTGGAGGGACAGAGAGGAGCTCATGTGTGACCCTGCCCTGTAGCTGCGCTGCACTTTAATCTCTGGCACCTTTTGCTTGCCCTCTGACCCATCCAAATCCCACCCTCACCTCCAATTTTCCCTTTCACAATCTCCCTTGAGGCTCCTTAACAGCCCAGAGTACCAAAATTACTGAGGAACACCAAACCTTTTCTCCAGAAACCAGCTGCTGTTTCCTCCTCCTCCAACACTGCTCGGTTCCACACAGGGAACGGGGAAAACAAAAAGAATTCTAACACATGGCAGCACATGCACTGCTGCAGCTGCAAGATCTGCCCATGTCTGAAGCAGCACCACGCTCCCACCAAGCTCAGGGAGCATATCCAAGGAGAGATGGCTCTCAGGACATTCTCAAGCCATCTGTGAACATTCTAGAGAGCGTCCCAAAGCACGCCGTGGCTGTGGCATCATTGGGAGCGTGAGAGAAGCACATGGCTGGATCCAAACCCTTCTCCTGGAGGCTGCCAGGAACCCCCAGAGCCTTTCTGGGCATTGTTTCACACTTCCAGAGCTGTCACCAGTGACTGTCAGGGCATGGCTGGGGTTGGAAGGGACCCTGGGGGTCACCCAGTCCCACCCCCTGCCACGGACAGGGACACCTTCCACTGGACCAGGCTGCTCAAGGAACATCAGATGGAGCAACTCCACGTCCACAGGTAATTAGTTTGCTTCATTAACAGCCTCCTGGAGAAAGACAACTCTTTTTTGGGCTTCCTTGGAAGCAAAGCCAGCAGAGTCCACAGTGATGCTGAAGCTTTCTGCTCTCCATGTCCTGTGTACAGAAATAATGCATTTGGAGTCAAAGAAAAAACCTCAAATAAATTACTGAACATGCTGCTAAGACTAGAAACTTCTGTCTGAATGAATTGCTTTCTTTTAGAAACTATGCCAAATTGATTTCTTTAAATAAAGGTTTATTTTAAAGGAGGTCCTGTTCTGTTCATTGAGAGTAAACCCTTTTGGTAACAGCCTGTCTTTTGCAGTTAATTGCTGCTTGTCTCCTTGGATATCATCATTTGCATAATTGTGATTCTTTTCAATAAAAAGGGATTATATCATCTCGGAGAAGCAAACATCATAAAATTTAAATTTACATGAAATTAAAGGAATAAGTGTTCCATGGTAACAGTGCTATTAACTTGCACCAAAGAATAAAGTCTTTAATATTATAAAGTCAACGTATTTACAGGAAATCACTTTGCCTATGCTGCTTCTCAAATGTCATGCAAAATTAAAACATCACACCATACTTTGAAGCAACATTACTGAAATAAATATTAATGCCAACTTTAAATGTTTGTAATAAGGACACAAGGTGCTCCCAAGGCCAGTTTTGTCTTTCTGAAATGGAAAATTTGTAAACCCTGCATGTGAAAAATAAGCAGCTTGCAATTTTAGAAATAGGAGTGAATTTTGAAGAATATGTCGAAGTTTTCCACTAGTCACATTTGCCTAACCCATGGCTGCACTAAAGAACTGTAACATGTGCCAGTGAGACTCTGAGGTTACAGCAGAGTTGTTCCTGCCAGGGTAACTGGACCATTTATTCCTTCCTTTTTTATGTATGGATTAATTAATTGTGTTTGTTCTCATTGCCACTAAAGCTGGAATTTGCCAAGAGCCTGTGGCAGGCTAATCTAATTAAGAAAGTGCTTTGTAAGCTGAAGAACAAAACCAAATCAGTTCAAAGGTCTGACACTGACAAGTTACCAACTTGGATTCTCTAACGTTGTCAGTGCATTGTTAGAGCTATTTCACGGCCTTCTGTAGCATATTTAATACTCTAAGAATTTAATTAGGCCAAACTCTGTCTTAAAAACAGAAAAATTGCTGCTCACACCTCCCTTTCCACCTTGCACCGCGCAGCTTACCACAAAGTTTCTACTTTCTGTGAGTCAGATGTGCTTTTGGTACTTCTGAGAGTTTATTTCCATCAAATCCCAAAGACAGCTTGGACTGTCACTCATATCTGCAAGCTCAGATCAGTCAGTTTGGGAACAGAGCTAGGGAATGGAACACAGTGCTCAGCACAGCCTGGAAAAAATAAAAAATGTGATGGAGACACAGCACAAGACAGAATACATATTAAATAAAAACCCCCAAACACTCGGAGAATGAAGCACCTGCAGCTTCTTTGAAGGCCATAAAACTCACTGCTCCAGCTTGATAACAGCACCTCTCCCTTCACCTGCTCATGGTTTTAAAAGCCTGACAGAAAAACCATCAAGCTCAGTAATCCAGGTGTCAGCATGGTCTGGGGGTCAATTGGCTGCAGCCTGTCCCCCAGCCTGGCACAGTGAGCAACACAAGCTCTCCCCAGAAAAACCTACTGGCCACATATCAAGGAGCCTTTTTCCTTCTGGAGTATTTTCTTAGCTGTTCAGGAAGATGAAATGGCAGAGCCTGTGGGGCCCACCCCCAGCTCTGGGCTTTAGCTGGCTCCCCAAATGCCAAAAGCTTTTAACCCAGCAGATGAGAACATCCCTGCCTTCCCTCCTCTGCCAGGGCTGCTGGGAGGGTTTGGGAATCCAGGGATTGATGTTCACAACAAAGCAAACAATTTTGTCACAATTCAGTGTACACACTGGAAAAGAGATCCAGAACAATAAAAATAAGTGTATTTATTTTAGGCATGGATCTTGGCTGACATAGCTGGCTGGGAATACAGACAATGCAGAAAATCAGCCCTCGTGTGCTTTGTATTTGCCTTTCTCTTTGCAGCCAAATATGCTAAATGTTCATGCACAAAAATAAGCACTGAGGGGGAAAAAAAGTAACTAAATACTGGGTGGGGAGATGTTTTAACCATTCATTCAGCACAAAAAAAAAAATTCTAGTTCCACAATAAAAAAGCACTGTAAAACTTCCTGTGCAAAGAAACCTTTGCAAAGTGCAATGGCACAAACACAAATGAGCAGCAATTCTGTAAGTGTCCTATTTTCAGTGAAGTATGACATATGGAACATAAACACAACAAAATAATTTCTGAGACACAAACTCATCTTTGACAAAGCAAAATAAGGACAAGGAAATAACAGGCACTGACACCTCGAGATAAGAAAATATTTACAAGTTTGGAAGACTTGAGATAAAAAAAGCAACAGATTTATGTTATTTATCAGATTGTATTGGACCCCTGGGTGCCAAGTGCATTTATAAAATAATATCATACAGTGTGTTGAAGGTTCTGGATGCAAGTTGATGGCCATGGACATCTCTTCTTCAACTGTCCAGCACAGCCTTGCAACCTCTGCTTTTGTGTAGAAATGTGGCAATGCAGGAGATTCTGTACAAAACTTACCTGCCACAGGATACACATTGTATGCATCCTGCAGCTTTAGAAATGAAATCTGGGGGGACAAATTCTGGTTTAATTTATTGACTTCAAAAGGACTCTGTTAAAAATAGGTTCATTTTTAAAAGTCTTGGGATGTTCTAAGTGCTAATGTCAGTAAATGGGTTTTTCTCTTTGCAACTGGAGAGGAAAACAACCCCCACCATTGCAAACTGAAGTGCTCTGCCTAACTTAACCTGGAGGGGGGTAAAGGGGGAATAAATAAATGGACAAAACTCCCAGCCAGGTGGCAAACAGAACAAAAAACCACAACTTCATCTCCTGTCTGTAGTAACCTGCTACAATCTGTGGCAGAGCTGGAAAAAATAAAGACACCAGAGTGTCTGCTCTGCTCCCAGGAGGGAGAGGAGCAGGAATGGAATCACTCCTCCCAGAAGTGAAAGGACAGTGAGTGCTGAGCTGAAGTTCCACCTACACATGCAATTGTGCTCTGAGAGCAGAGCTGACATTTGGGATTGGAACCCAGCAGGGACAATGGTGACAAAGCCACTGGCACCAGAGCTCCCTGAGGGCCCAGGTGCTCCAGGCTGATCTGCATTTTCCCCAGCAGACAGTTCTTCTGGAGAGGCTGTCTCGCTTTTGGGTACAGATGGTTGAAATTAAAATAGTGATGGCAGCTCATTAGCACTTTGGGGGTGGCTGCTTTCAGTCTGTCCTTTCTGCCTGGACTCTGTCCTTTGCCAGGCAGGATCTGGTCCTCACCAAGCCCAACAAGCACCTCCCAAGCACCACTGCCAGGATTTGCTGTGGCATTGCTGGATGGTTTTGTGCAACACACACCATGATCAACCATTCCCCAGTCATTTTCCCTGGAAGAAGAGGTGTTTCATCAGTATCCAAAATGTGTTATGAGTGGGGAAACTATAAATTATTTTCTATGACACCCTGAAGAACACACAGGCACTGGATCATGTTTTTTCCTAAAAAAATCCCAACAACAATGAAATCCCAAAACAGAAGTCTAAAATGGAAACAGATCAAACAAACAAAAATAACACAAAGAAGAACCAAACCACCACCTACAAAAAAAACCACCAAAAAACCCGCAAACCCTGGAACACCAGAACCAGGGCAATTTTTTCTGGAATTACAAACACCCCTGGCATATCACTACTCTTTAGTCCAGATTCACAAGCTTATGCAAAGTATTACTGCACATTACACCCGATGTGTGATTTGAAGTCTGGATTAAATAGCTATTAAGAGATAAGAATCAATGTAGAGTGTTCAAATGCACAGCAAGCCCATTATTGCACACAGGCACCACGGGCTGCAAAGGAGCTCTGTCACCTTCACAGCTCCCAACAAGTTAAATCTAAGTTATTGCTGCCACCAACAGGATGTTCCCCAGCACATTTTAGCTGAGCAGTTCTCCAAATTCGCCTTTCTGCACAAACACCTGTATGCTTGTAAGGCTGGTGTGATGTGAAGCTCACAGTCAGCACTGAAAAAGCTGCAAAGCAATTAATTCAATTAATTCCGTGTTTGCTGTTAAATCTGGGAAGAGCATTCCATTCCCTCCTTGCAAAAGCAGCCTGCAGAGAACAGGAGTATTGTCATAGGCTCTATTCAATTACTGTAAAAATAAACCCAGACAAAATCCCCACCCAAACAGCTCTGAGGAAGTGAAGACAGGCTGCAAAGTGGATGAAGGGTTCAATCTGGTGAGCGCCACGGAGAGCAGCAATGGCACAATCTGAATTTCTGCAGGAGCAACAGAGTCTCTACAGATAACATAGCTGTGATACAGCCAAGCCAACTGAAAAGAAAGAAAAACTTGGGCTGAGAAACTCTGCTGGTGTTGACAAGTTCATTCTTTTCATATTCTCCTGTTTGATCTGGCCTTGCTCAGCACACTTAAAATGAGAGTGAAGTTGAGAAATTAAAGAGAAGGAACAGTGACATTTCATGTGGTAGAGAGAGAGAGAATTCACCAGTGACACTGTCCAAGCTTTGGAGGAGGTGGCTCCCATAAAAGCTGAAAAAGAGCTAAAAAAAAAAAAAAATTAAAAAAAAAGTCATTATAGCTGCTATGATATACTGATAAGTATCAGGCAGATGATAGCAAAATTATTGTCTGTAACAACAAAGCTTTGACAAGACTAGCAGATTTATAAACAAATCAATTCTAATCTGCTGAAAGGTCATCTCTCCATTAAGACTGAATAGGAATGAGATTAAATTACATGGTTGGCTACAGATATCCACAACAGGGCACCAAACAGGGGAAGCTGCACACAGAGGAGGCAGAGTGATACTCCATCCTTTGCTCACAAAACACTCACATGAGGCTGGCTCACCAAGGTCTGTGAGGCCGAGTTTGAGGTGCATCTGTAATGCTCAAAATGGAAAATCTGACTAAGGAAACGCTGCAGTGAGAGCTAACTCTGTTCTTCCACAGTAAATGGTTATTTCCTATAAATTAGGTCCAGCTGCTGGAACCTGCATGGGCAAGATTCAGCTGCACTGTATCACTCTCTGCTGGTTTTCTTCCCTCTAAATTTGACCTGATCAAGATCTCCCATGAATTTCTGGTTTTCAAAAGCAGACTGATAGCAAAATCTATGAGCTAGGAACAGAAGCAAGGGTTGCTCATATTCAGCTGTACTGGAGAGGAGGGAAAAGAAGCAGGGAAGGGACAGGACAACCTTTGCCATCAGCACTCCCAAGAAAGGTTATGCCCCACCCAAAAGGATAAATCATGAAGAGAATCTGTCAGAATTTTTAAAATGTATATTTTTAATGTCTCCTTTAAACCTGTAATTATATATTTTAGCTTAATTAGCTTATACTGGCACCTATTGGTAGGAAATATAGTTTGCATCACCATTATCAGTTATTGCTTGTTCTTTAATCAACTGCAGAAAACCTGTTTGTGGTAATTATTAGTTTGTAATCAACTGCAGAAAACCTGTTTATGGTAATTATTAGTTTGCACTCTTCCCTCTTCATTAAGAGTATGGTTTTATTGTTTTAACTGTGTGATGGACAGAAATCAATGACAAAACCAGACTTTGGATGGAAGCAGAGCATGCCTGAGTCTTAGCAATCAAGCCACCACTTACAGCAACTGTAGAGGAGGTAAATGATAATTATCCTTTGAATGGTACTTAACTAGAATATTAATGCCAGGGGGAAAAAAAAAACTAAAACCAAATTAATAAATAAAACAATATTTATGAACACTGCTCCTGAATGGGTCCTGTGTAGGAATTATTTTCTAGTTTTCTTTCCTCCCCTGTTTGATTATTATCTGCTTGTTCAGAAAGCTGAAAACTCAGTTCTTCAATAGCAATTTATTGAGTAGATCATATTGGGAAGCTAAAATAATTTCAAGGCTATCTACAGCTGTCCTCTGAGTGCACATTTCTCTGTACTGGAAGGATCTCACCTACAAGTGTAATCCTGATTTGGAGACTCTTTATTCCCCTTAGGGGCTTAGCAACATTTGAGATTATTAATAAATATAGAAAATTTGAGTCCATTTGAATCTATTACTCTTCAGTTTTGCAATAGCTGTTTCCTGCCATTCCTAGAGACCATTTTTTACCTCCTAGAATCCCAAATTTTGGCTGCCATAAAGGTCACTACTCAGTAATTCTGTAGTGAAAGTACAGGTTTCTTGTGCCATTTTGCAATTTCATCTGTGGCCTCTGGCTGCTGCTTCAGAGGAGTGCTGGTGTCCCATCCATCCTTACACCTGCCAGCCCCAAAAAAGCTGCCTTTAATATTAAAAAATAGCTTTCGATTTTGATATTTAGGCAGCTGAATTTTACCCTTGATAGGAAAAAGAGATTTGCACAGTTGCTTCTACTGTCAGTCCTAGGAATTGCTAAAATGAATAAATAAATGGATGCAGCCCCCTGAAGTTTCATGGAATGCATTCTGTTACTGCTGCCATTTCTCCTTTCCTCTTGTCCATTTTCCAGCTGCAGTGCTCAGCCAATCAAACCCAATCAAATTATTAATTATCAATTATTATCAATTATTAATTAATTATCAATTATTGCTTTTGCATCATTAATTGAGCCCCTTTTCAGATGTTGGCTGTACCCATTACACAGGAGCTGGAATAGAAACACCCAGCAAAGCCACAAAAAAAGAAAGGAAGAAAGCCTGAAATGCATGAGGTATTTTTATTGAGCAGCCCTGGCCAGCTCCAGCAATAAAATGAAGTGCAGGGAAGGCCCAGAGTGCCTAGCAGACATTGTGACCACATCTTCTTTCACTTGGAGCTCTGTAAAGATGCCCTGAGCACACATCTTTATGGCACTGTGGTTGTGATTTCATTTCACATCATAAGCTGCTATCAACACAGCCTTGTCATTGCAATTTGTCACACACAGGAGCGTGAGTTTGCTCTATCTCACCGAAAATTTTATCTCCCCCGTCACAATCACAGGCTGCTAGTTTAAAGCAGGGCTCTCAGACATTATGAGAAGATGAAATCACAAAAGATAACATTAATAGACATTGCCACCACCACAGAGACAAATGCTGTGGCTTTGCTGGAGCCTATGAAAAGGGAGCTAACAGGGTACAACAGCCATGAACATGTGTGTGAGTGGGAAGTGAGCAGCCACTTCAGCACTCCTGAAATTCACACAAAACTCATCCAGTGCTGTTCATGGGAAATACAACACTTGCCTTTTTGGAGTTTTTTGGGTGATAATTTTAATATCTCCCCTTTTCTCCATTTCCTTCTCACAGGAAATCTCAGGGAATGTGTTTTATTTTCACTTCTCAGCTCTTGAGCGTCGCACTTTTTTTTTTTGTTTCACCACAATTCAGATTTGCTCTGATCATTCTCTGTTGTACTCTGGACCGTAAAGGTCACGAGCCTTAAGCCAAAGACATTGAATCAATGGAGGTGTGGTTCAGTGGCAGTGTTCACCCTAAAATAGAGCAGGAGGAATTCCCAGGAACAAAGACCATCTGTTTTTGGGGCTGTGAATTCCTGAGTACCCACCTGGTTATCAATTCCTGAGCAATTATCTTGGCAGGGATCTGTTGTTACCTTTTAACTGCTACAAGAGACTGCTTCTGCACTTGGATCTCCAGCCCAGCTGATCTGTTTATTGAGTCTTGCTAATCTAAAATCAGCAATCCCATGCCTCAATCACCTGCTCCTAACTTTTTTTGCTTTCAAGTTAAAAGGACAACTTCAAAAGTGGAACTTCTAAAGACCAAACATTAAGAAATCCTTTGGTATCTACTTCTCATTAGTTCCCAGTTATTTTTCTGGCTGATATTGACTGAAATTTCCATGAAGAAAAAAGTTTTCCACAAAGCATTTTAAAACAGCACCCTAAACCATGATAAACTAAAACCCTCACCTTGGGTCAGCACGTCACAAGTACCAGGGCAAGGAGTTAAAGGGGGGAGACAAGGAGCTGCTAATTTCTGTGAGTGAAACTGCAAACAGTCATGCCCAGCTTGTATTTCTTCTTTTGATTACTGTTCTACCAACAAAATTTTGTTCCAAATTCGTTTATCAAAAATCGGTCAAGAGTTATTTTCATTTGAGCAGCTTACCCTTCAAACAGTAAATTATGACTATAAATAGAAACCATCCACTTTAGTTTTCTCTGGTTCTGTCTTTTACTTTCACTGTAGACTGAAAAAAAAATACTCTAAATATTTTGGAAAAAATCCACAACAGCCTAAAATGTGCTGTTTGTGCATTGTTGGGCCTCTGTTTGTTCTACACCACACCAAAATGGCAGGAAGGTCAGTGCCTCAGTTTGCTGCTGATGCCAGCTGGCCTCACTCTGTGGCCTGAGACAAGTTTAATATGTCCAAAAAAAAAAATCAGATATGACTGCCCAGCTCCAAGCAAACACCTGTGATCTCGTGTACCACCACTTTGAGCAGAACTCCTCAATAACAAAGTGCTTTCATTTTTTCTTGTAAATGACAGTTCAAAAGATCCACACCTATGCAGAGTTACACTTAAAAAAAAAAAAAAACAACAAAAAACCACCAAAACAAAACCCCCTGAAACCAGTTTACTACACAGGCACTTGATTTGTCACAGTCTGAAGCTTCCCATTAAAATATTCTTCACAAAGGCATCAAATTAGCACCAGGGCTTCTGAAGGTTTGGAGCCTTTTTTTTGCTGCCATGACATTTTGTACGTTATGCAGTTGGATTTATTCAAGCTTTTGCTCTCTTTGTCGTTGTTTGCACTGTAAAAACCAGATGCTTATCCAAGGATGTACAACCTTTAGCTTCCCTTGGAAAAAAGTATTTGTGTGACTCAAGGAAAACTTCTGGGGCCTGATATTGGAGTTTGCTTTCTCTACAGAAAGATGGTATTTCTGAATAAAGAACTGAAGCTTGGGCAAACCCATAAGGTTTTAAACACATTTTCCATTGCTGGATGTGAGAATACAACCTCTTCCTTTTCAAAAACGGTTGTAGAAATAGATCATGTATGGATAACTCATCTATGTTTAAAATAGATGTTTAGAACATGCTTGGAAAAGCAAAGGCAGATGTATAAAATTAACATTATTTATGTGTATTTCTTCTCCTCCCTCTGACAAAATTGCTGGTACCCCTAGAAGTGGGAACCAAGCAGATTTTCCTAACAAGTCTCTGTTGTCACAAAATTTTAGATGAGGAATGGTCTTCTTCTTCAAGGCTTGGCAATCACCAACAAGATTTCTTGGCATGTAGAAAAATTATTTAATAAGAGGAACTGTTTGGGAATTTGAGATCATAAGGATAACAGTGGCAAAGTTTGGATGATGAATCTCTTAAGCAGTTAAAAAGTCGAGGTGGGAAGGTACAAGTAGCAAGTTTATGTTTGATGAACCACGAGCAATTCAGAGATATTTTACAACAAATATTTCCTTTGATGACAAAACGAGACATTCCTGAGAGATTTCCCTCTAATGCGCTGCAGGTCCCCTTTGTTTCCATCAGAAAACACAAAAAATTCTAGGAAAAAAAAAAAGTCCAATAGTAAGAAAAATACAGATATAGTGCTCAGCTCCTACTGAAAAAAATTCAAGCAGAGATCTTCATGGAGGATCTAATCTTGAGTAAGAGGAAAAGGTTATCTTATTCCAGACTTCCTTTAGATTCTGGACAAGAGGAGCCCTTGATAAAACAGTATGCAACGAGAAAATGTGATGCATATTAATGTGTGAAAACACTGTAAGGTGATGCAGCTGGTAAAGAGAAAAGCTTAACAAAGGAGGGCTAAGGAAGAGTGAGTACATATTTTCACACCTTGCTGATATTTACAAAGATATAAAGTTTCAACAAAAATGTTTGCTTTCAATAATCAAGTAGGAAGCATATTTTGTCTTAAGTTTTCCATGGCTATATAAGGATGATGATGCAGGAACAATATAATTTGAATTACCAAAGATGCAAAAATAGTCTTCAGAGCTTTTTCAAGTGACAATTTCTGTATTGGTGCAACTTCACCAAAGCTGGGCTCACACAATTTGGACATTTTATAAAAGATTTCAATAGGGAACTAAATTTTTTTGATGAATGCATTCAGTTGGCATTCAATTGCTTGGCAAGGCAAACAGGAGATGAAAGGCTGAAGCAAAAGCTGGATTCAGAATTAACAAGATGATCATAACCAGCAATGGCTACAGACAGATGATTCACAGACATATATGAACATCTCAAATCTAACAGCCTCTCAATCTACTGAGTTAACAGATAAGATATTAATTCAACAAATGCACTTCTATTTCTGTTGATAAACACAAGATGCCTTTTTGAAAGGAGGAGTGGTACTAAAAATACATTTAAATAAAAGTCCAAAATGTAATCACTGAACCCACATTTAACCTGAAATGTCTCAATCAAAGCATTAACACTGGATATTTTCAATACTGTATTCTTTAAAATTTAAAATAATATTTTTTTCTGGAAATTTCTATCATCTTCCAAAGTATAATGAACCTCCAAATGCAGATGGGTTACACAGACTGTTTCTGCTTCTACCTGAACTAAAATATTGACTTCTTGGTTTTATAAACTGTCTTTCTAGCTGATAAACAAACATATTTTGTTCTCTCCATGTAATTTCTTTTTTGACCTCATGAAATTTATAAACTGAAATGAAAGAGGAAGCTGCAAGAAGCAAAATATGCAAGTTGCCATTTGCACAGAGAACGTGGCAGAACTCACAGCTGACCCAGACTGCTCCAAGACTGAACAAGGAAGGTGCCACCATCTGATTACACAAATGGGCACATGTAACCATGGCAGCTCCCTGCTTTATAAAACCAGCCAGGGAGAGAACAGATTAGGAAGCATCAAAAAATCTTTGTATTTCAAGCACAAGTGCACTTCACCTGTGAATGATCCCCTGCCATGCTTCCCAGCCTGGTAAAGTCTGAATGAGCACAGCAGGTCACACCCTGAGCCACACCAGGAGCAGGGAGGCCTCAAATCCCAGCAGGGCTCCTTCTGGGGAGGGTGATTATCCCTTACAAAGGTGGAGACAAAATGTGGGTTCAGGGAGCAGTGAACATATGGAATGGAAGGTTGTTGGAGTGGGAGTGTGTGTTTCTCCTGCACTGGGCTGAGGAACCTGTTAATGGTGCCAGGCCTTCAAGAAGTGACAAGGACATTTTCCCTCAAGCACCAAGACAGACTGAACAACACCTGAAGGTGCAGAGGCCAAAGATACCCAGAGCTGAAGGACGATGCTTTCAATGAACTGCTCAGACACGCTCCCAGCAGCATCCCAACGTTCCCATGGACCATCCATGGGCTGGAAAAGAGTTCCAGGGTCATCAGGAGCATCAGGGCCACAGCTAAACCCCATCCTCAGGTGCCACATCCCTCCTGAAGGCTCCCAGGGATGGTGGCTCCACCACCTCCCTGGGCAGCTTCTTCCAAAGCCTTACAACCCTTTCTGTGATTTCTTTTTTTTAACCCTGATATCCAATCCAAACCTCCCTTGACATAACACGAGGCCATTTCCTCTTGTCCACTCAGTTATTACCTGGGAAAGGAGACTGACCCTCACCTGAACACACCAAACTTCATTCAGGGAGCTGTGCAGAGCCAGAAGGGCCCCCTGAGCCTCCTTTTCTCCAGGCTGAGCCTTTCCCAGCTCCCTCAGCCCCTTCCCAGCTCCACTCCCTTCCCTGGACCTGCTCCATCATGATGGGCCCCAAACTCAAAAATAAACTTGATGCTGCAGCTCATCCTACCCCCAAACAAGGTAATAAAGTGTATGACCATATAAATACTGGGGATAGGACTTGAAAATTTTTAGTATACTTGTAAATTTGCTGAAAAATTAAACACTGATAACTACTTGTGGTTTTTATTCAGAATATTCCTGTCTTTTCCTGCATTACAGGAAATGGTTTTAGCTTTTTAATGCTTTTTCTGGAATACTGATAGAGAATGACTAAAAGTAAATCAGTTAAAAACTGAATTAATTTTTTTTCTTCCCAATTTATCTACTTATTAATTGCCTACTATTAAGGACATTACAGTTTAAAAGTCTTCCCTTGTCCTAAAAATTACAGCAGTAAAGTAGTTTGCAATCAATTTCAGAAACAACTCAAATTTTTGCTTTCAGATGTGATAAAATCCAAACTCATTCAAAAAGTCTTTCAACAAAACTCCCACATCATCCTGGCTGACAGATACATCCTAAAAAAATGTCAGGGCAATAGGTTACCTCAATATGCTTTCAAAATCCAGAATATTAATGTTAATGAGTCAATGTTAAATGTAAAATACTGAGCAAAATCTTGAATCTCTTAAAGCCCCTCACTGGTAAAAATAGCTACAAAATTATCTTATAAGTTATATCCTAATTAAATAAACCAAAATGACCAAAGGTTGTGATTTCACAGTCTTAAAATCTTTTTAAAATTATTACCACAGTTATAGGATACAAATACTTTGTAAGTAACCAGAAATAATCCACAATGTCAAAGAAATGGATATATTTTTCTTCCCTGCATCCTTATTTTAATTTCACTCAGTTGAAAATGTCATATAAGACAGGCTTCAAGTTTGGACAGACAACTCTGGAGCACAGAATATTCCTTTTAAGACAGCACTTTTATAAATAATATAATTTTTCATATTTTCCAGTTAAAACTGGGGGAGGCAAAGAGAATCCTTAGAACATTTCTGACTCCAGGAGAGGAGAGGTCAAACTCTGGTCTCAAGGACTTTGAGCTGCCTGTTTTTAACACGTGCTGGGAGTGTGCCTGTCCTTCTTCAGCTACTGGAAATCATAAAATGCCTTTTATTCCTGGAAGTTAATTACAGCCCAGTTTACCCTCAGAAACTTAAAACACAATTAAATAGATACAGTGCAGAGTTCAGGAGATGTCCCTCCTGATGAAATAAGCTTTGGCAGTCAGAAATCAAGCTAAGAGGAGAGGTTTGCACTTAAGAAAGGAAAATGTGCCATGGCAATAATCCTGTTATTTTATTATACCTCTGACAACAAGGAGTATCCTCCATCTGGGTAGGTGGATGGCTGAGATGGTCTTAAGTACTTGATAAATGCATTTTTCAATTTAAAACTGCAAAGAGCACAATAATCATGTGTCATTTGGATTTTCTGTAACTTAATAAAATCCAGGAGACTTCCTTAGAAATATGTTGGTTAAGCTATAGTACTTTTATATAAATTTAGTTTAAAAAGGTCTCTAGTTGAAAAGCTAAAATGTCTGAACTGCCCAAAGAGGGTGTCTGGAAAAGTATTTCATTTCTTTATGAGTCTCTCTGGATGTTTCTCTTTGCAGTAATAATAGGAGAGCAAGCAAATGTCAATTGTTTTTAGCGTGCATCATCAGAAGTGGACCTGCTATCTCAGAAATATTTAAAAATTATGTTCTCTCTAGTACAGCCTAAAAACAGAAACAAGATAGAGAAAAGCAAGCTGAAGAGCAGATGGCACTGAATAAGACTGCAGCAGAAAACCAAAATAAACCAAAATAAAGTGATATTTTAAAAACAAACCAGCACACATCTGTAATAGGTATGCTTCCACAATGGCATTGCAATTCTTTTGGTGGCAACCAGGAGTTCCAGGCATGTAAAAAGGCACACAAATCCATCTTCACAATAAGTCAGCTAAAAGCCAACTTGTGGCATAAAGAGCTCCCTGCTCCAGCCACATTTAATTAGCCTCTTATGAGGTCTTTTAGCATAACTGCTGAACTGTTCACCTGCTGTACTTTCAGGGAAAATATCAACTATGTAATTTCTCCTTTGTTAGAAAGAAAAATAATTCTTTTTTCTGTGAAAGAGAAACCCATCTCACATTTTGAGTCAAGACTGGATCCTTACAAAAAGTACTTTGGGGTTGGTCACCTCTCAACCAAGTTTAACCTTCCAGGGATGTTTTTCTAACAGTTAAAATAAAAGCAGCACATCAGCCCCTGTTTCCTGTAGTTGTAAGTCCATGGGGTATGAGGGGCAGAGTAGCCAGCTGGCAATGAGGGACAGAAGAAATGGGACACACAAGAATTCCCATGGCCAGGAACACATTCTAACAAAAGCTTAACTCCAGCCTTTTGATTAAACATCTCTGAAGTAATAAAAAAGAAAAAAAAATTAAAATACAGTCAGTACCATACTCAGACAGAAGCTGATGCTACAGCAGAGACCTGTGGTGGACAATACATGGAATTTTCCCCCTAACTGTAACACAGGGCCACAGCTGGGGTAAATGGCAGCACACAGAATGAGTGGGACAGAACAAGGAGAGAGATGGAGCACAACCATCACACTTGGGCCATTACCAAAGCACTCTGGGGAGATAAAAGCTGCCAATGAGACTTTTCTTACCTGATTTGAGCAGACTCAAAGGTAAGGCCTCAGCTGGTCAGGACAAGCTCAGCAAGGCTGAAACCAGCCCAGGGAAACAGCAGCTGGTCACCTGAAGATCCTCCTTTCCCTTAAATGTGGTGCTTATTCAACTGATTGCAATCCAGGCTGGCAATTCAAAAGACTTCACCCAGTGATCTCAATCACCCATTTTAATGAGTGCATCTTTCCTAGCCCAAATATGTCATTACCAGCAAGTAAACAGTGACATAAAATACATGACTGGAAGTTCAAGTTCAGGTAAGCATCAGAAAGAGAAATTCACTGCAACTTCTTCAGCTCTTCTCCAACATCCTCCCAGTGCAGCTGTACCCCAACAAGCACAAATCATTGTCAGATACACCTCACTGAAGTGCCTGGCAGAAAGCAGGAAGCTCACCACAAATACATTTTAAATAATTCAGGTGCTGTTCTAATATGTATAGCCATTAATCCTTCCTTAAGACATTTGCATATATACACCCTCTTCACTCTCCCCTTGCCAAACGAAGAAAACCACAGATAAACCAAGGTATTTATTATGGGTCTGTAACCGAATTTTTTCCCCTGACTTTTAATTACTTATGACTTAAGACAGGCTTTATATACTCATACATGAGTGCAATTTATGGTCTATTGGATTTATTGTAATCAAGACTGACTGGCAGCTTTTGCAAAATTTTTAATCCATTTTTCAGTTTTCATATAGAAACCCTTATATGCATGTTTTCTATATGACTGTAGCTGCTGAATTAATGGGGGCAGCATGAATATAGGGAAATGAATCTGTAGAACTTCATGGTACCATTACTCAAACTTTGATTAGAGAGCTTAAATCAAGTGAGTATCGTACTTTCCTGTATGTGAAATAGCTGACACGCATGTTAGCTATTATATTGACTAAATAGAAGTTAATTAATGCAAGAAAAAATATCTAGTTTGGGTTTTTACCTTCAAATTAATACATTTGTGTTGAATTTGATGCGCAATTCCTTGATTTGCACTGCCAGTTTTATATAAAGAGTCATATCGTTAAGGACTGCAGGTATTTTTTAACTTCTCCATCACTTTGTTAATTTTGAGATTTAATCATCCTTTCCATCATTTAGGACCCTTGATTGGGCCATGAATTTAATCAGAATGTTTATTAAGCGTGTCTGTGAAAAACAAGGGTTCTCATTAAGTGGATCTGGTCAAGCCTTTCCACTGACAGCTGGCACCCACCAGGTCACCAGAGGTTCTGGCCACAAACCAGCCTGACCTTGATCCAGTTGTTTATTCCTCACTTCTTCAGGTTTCTCTGTATTTCTCCGTGGATGGCAGTGCAGCAATACCTCAGCAATGCAGCAGGTTGGCCTCGTTTGGGAGATCCAAGTTGCTAATTAGGGCAGCACGGAGATCAGCCCAACCTCAGCTAGCATCACTTCCAAAAACTGAGCTTCAAAGCATCACCCAGGGCCTGTTGTCCCACAGAACCTCCCTTTCTACAAGAGGACAGAAGGACAGATGGCCAATTGAACAAACACACTGTGCTGGTTTCATTGAGCTGCCTCCCAAACAGATCCTCAGTGGCTGGAGGATTCAATGGGGCATTGAAGGGCTCAGCACCTCCAGCTCACCAGGTACAAATCTGTATTATATCCTTCTTTGTGACACCAAAGAATTCTTCTCAACCACTTTTTGAGACTTGAAGGGCAGAAGGGTTAAAGAGCAGGAGGAAAGGTCAAGCCAGATAAGTAAAAGTCCATATTCCATAGAATTACTGTTTTACTTATCACTTTCCTTGAGATTTGACAGGCATTCTTGTGATTAGGTTATCACCTTCAAATAGATTTATAGGCTCTAGGGAATTTCTGTTCAACTTACCCTTGGGATGTCTTGACATTCTGTCTCTACATTGGCATTTGTGGCTCTTAAAGGTCTCAAAAAATAATGTAGAAAGACACAAGCAGCAAATATCTTTGGATTCACCGTGGATTCTGGTATCAAATATTTCACATTATTTTCAGTACGCCTATTTGCATTGCACAGTGCTTTTGAATGCATACTGCTGGTGTTCCAGGAGAACTTTAAGGCAGTGAGTGAAAACCAGCATTTACAGCTTTAACTGACTCTGATATGTGGCTTTTGTCACCAGCAATCTCTTCTGATGCAATATTAATTAAGTTCTTTAGTACTAATTGGACAGGTGAACACTGAAGCAAACAGAGCAATGGATCTGAATTTCTCAGATGCAGGATCAGGTGTGCACACCCTGCTGCAGGAAAGCCAGCAAGAATTTAAGCAGGGAATTTTGCAAAAGCTCGTGCAGTTTGCCAGAACCAAATGCAGCTGAAGCACTGCCTTGAAACTTGACATCACAAATCCGTGGATTTACTCAGCAGATGATTTCTCGAAGTATTTTCAGTCTGTGTTTGACAGAACTGTATCTTCACAGTAAGTCCTTTAAAAAGGTCCTGCCAAGTTTGCCACAAAAGACATTCCCCTCTCTACTGACAAAAAGAGCATCAGATAGCACTCTATGTAAAATGTTAGAGCAACAAACAAATGACAGCAAGATCCAGACAGTTGCCTGTTCAGCAGTAAGACTCTGCTCTGGCTGACTTGTGGACTTCTGCATTTCATTATTCTGGATTTCAACGCCTTTTTTTTTTTTTGTAAAATCAGCCATTAGCTGTAGGTCAGGGGTAGTGCTGGTGCCTGGACCACCACCCGCAGTCTCATTTCAGATGTAAAGATTTCACTGCTGTCTGGGTGGCCCACCCCTCTTAATTTAGTCCTAATTTCCATTTCTCAGCTTTACTGGGCCAACGTGCAACACCTGTGAACAAAAACGAGCGGGATGCTTGCTGCACTTTGTTGTTAGGACCATCAAATATTCATGTGGCTTCTCCAGACACCTCAACATTATGGCAAGTGCTCAGAACATTTCCCCACAGGAAGGAGCTTACTCGACTCGTTGTTTCTGCAGCTTCAGAAAGAAGATCCCTCCTCACAGGGAGAGGGGGAGAGCTGTCACTGCTCCTCTCACCCTTTTGAGACAAAAACATTGACCGTCAGCTACTTTCTGACAATTGGCTGTTATTAAACTCCAACTTGCGAGGGCCAGCTGTGCCTAATTTGAGTCACTGGTGCAAAAATAACCAGTCAGCAGGAATCGAGGCAATTATGGGTAATTCTGCTGTAGAGCAGTCCTGCATCAGAATCCCAGGATTAACTTCAGGCAGGCACTCCAAGGTGATTGAATGAAGAGCACAAGGCCTCCGCAAAATCGTCGGGAGCTGGAATCAGTTTTTATATGAGCTGATTTTGGAAGCCTGTAACCTGTATTTTAATTTATTTACAGGAAGATTGTCAGAATTCTTTACTGCTTGAAGATGCATAGAAGTATAGAATCATATTTTCAAGGGGCTATTGGTTTTACTTTTAAATATCCAGCCCTTTTGCCCAAATGTAAGCTTATAATAACCTTATAACCAAATCAATCTCTGAATGTGTTCAGCAATTTCTATACCTTGCCTTCTATATGCTCTGCTACACATCAAAATAATATATTCCATTTTCTTTTTCTTAAAAAAAAAACAGAGCAGAACAAAAATCCCTTTTATTTTAAGAAAATACTTTGTTCTTCCTAGTCAAAAAACATATAACAGTATTTTTGCAAGTACTGCTGTGAATTGCATACAATAAAAAAAATTCAGAGAGTAAGAAGTATTAGTCTAAGCAGTCAGCTTTGAGTTGTGTTTCTATGTAAAAAAAAAGAAGTAGGAATAAAATTTTAAGTAACTGTGTCATTTTGACAAACAGCTCCAGAAAAACAGTTACAATTTCATACTACTGCATGATGTAGTTTATTTTAAGATTTTAATATGAAAACAGCAGAGAGGTTTGTTACATCACTTAAACACCGTCACTTGGAAAATACTGCACAAAGAAAATTATGAAAAGAACCCAGCACGGAGTTTACATTCCACAGAGTCCTGTCTCAAATAGCAGCATTAGGCAGAACAAAATAAAATATCTGTAGATTTGTTTCTAAGGATGGCACTTTACCTTCCACCCTTCTGACTCTGCTGTGTCACTGTAACACAGAAAAAAATCATAGAGAAAATTAACGGCATCTTTAAGTGAGGATTACAACAAATTCTAGTTTTTCAGCTTCTTCGGATATCTGAGACGCACAAAAATATCAGGTACACTGACACTGTTTCCTGAAGTCAGCTTGTGCTGAAACAAAGCATAGGCTCCCCACCTCTAACAAGGTATAATTTAGGACATCAAGCCTCTACTCAAGCTAATAAGTAGATCCATGTCCTTTCAATTATTTATTCCTCTGGCAGACAATCCCATTAACCCCCTCCTGGGCAATAATTTGTTCTGCCACATGCTAGAAAAATTATTTTCCAGCTGCTCAGCAATGCTGCTAGGGTAAATTGAAAGTTTTTCCTGGCAGACAGCTGAAACTCAACAGAGAGGTGAGCAGGGACATCTGATACATGGAGGGGGATGTAGGAGTAAATAGCATAAGACAAATTTAAGTCCTTCCAATTTGTGGACTGATAGCAATAGGATATGCAAAAATACTGATAAATTATTCACTCACCTCAAGAAATACCTGAAAGCTGTTCCTGCAGGGCAGGTGGGACCCAAGCACCAGGCAAACAGCAACAACCTGTGGCACAGAAGCTAACTTAGCAGGATAAGCACAAAGAAACAGCACAGACATGTTGGAATTCACCCACCACAGTGTCTGTGGGATAAAAACGAGGAGATGTGTAAAATAGCAAAGAATTCTTCGCTCACCTTGGGTACACAAGGAACAATTTCCTTCCCTGCACCCTGCAAGGGGCTGCTTGGTGAGCTGGTGCTGGCAAATGTGTAAGGACAGCAGCCTCTGATCCTATTCTTCATTGTGCAGGAGGCTGCACAGCTCAGGAACCTGAGCACTCCATGAGGATTTACACAAGGTTGCACAGCTGCACCAGCTGGTGTCCCCTCAGCAGGACCAAGTTTTGGCTGGGTGTCCAGGGGCACACCATCCTAGACAGGGAGTGGTGACAGCAGAAGTGTCCCCAGAAGGCTGTAAATGAACAGCTGTGCAGGCAGGACAGCTCAGGATTTGTACAATGTCCTGCTCCTGAGTTGGAACAGGTCAGGGTTACTGGGAGGCCAGGCACTCACCTAATGTCTGAGCAAGAAACAGAAATAGGGAGCACCACAAAAATAAACGAACTAAACCTCTACGATGGATCACACACTGAGTGTTACTGAACAGGAGAGGAATCAGCAGCCATTTAATCAGGACCAATGGGCTGAATTCCTTCCTTTATTCCCTCTTTCTCTCCTCATTTTTGTGGAGAATTCATTTATTTGTATTGTGGTTTTTTCAGGTTCATTTCCCATATACTCAATCAAAAGATGCATAGCTATGTTTTTTGTCTGAATACTATACACACCCACACATACATACATATATACATATATATATATAAATAAAATATTAATTCTGTTCCATGGTTAGAAGATAGGAGGTCATTTCTCATTAACAGTTTGAACAGAAAAGAAATTATATCGTTCTAAAAACATATAAAGAAAAAGAAATCCAGGAACCTGGAGAAGCTGGTTTAATGTAAAGAGAAGGTGCAGCATGCTTTACAAATGCTAATGTATGTGATGGAAAACTATCAACCTCAGCTCTCAATAAAAAAATTCCAAGCTTAGATGGTTTACCAAAAATTACACAATAAGTCACAGCTAAATTCTGAAAGTAATCCCAAACCTAATCCCCAGACCATAGCAAGTCTCCAGGGAATTACTTATGGACGTATTTTTCACTGAAACTGTGCTTTCCCTTGTTTCCTTTGCATTTAATAGAACCCACGGCTCAACACCCTTTAAATTTATTATATTATATTTCACAAGCAGTGGGCAGAGATGAGAACCTCCTGAAGGTGTTCTCTCAGTCCTTACAGCTCCCTCAGTCCCACACACATCCCTCCCTGAGGAATCTGATGCCTTTGGGCTCCCTGGACTCTCAGAGGACAGGGGGTGAGCCCAGGCTGCCAAACCCCCACCCTCTGCACTCCTTTAAACAGCCTCTGCAAAAACAAAACCCAGGTCTGAGCCCAGAAACGTACGGCAGGGAAATGTCCATGAGTCACTGCAGTGTGTGAATGAAATTGGGAAAGGAGTGTTGGATTCATCATCCCAGAGTCACCACGACCTGCTGCCCCACCAGTTGTTCCTCATGCTGAAATGGTTCTTAATTAACTTGATAAACTCCGTACCAAGGAGTGGTTTTAGGCTTTTGACATCACCTATTTATTTGCCTTTATTCACTGTAGGTGCAGCCATTATTTTCTAGACCATTTGAAAGGACATTTAGGCTGCCATAAGGAAATTTTATATATTCAAGGCTGACTGTATTTACACAATCACAAAGCTGCACTTGAAGAGGGCTCAACACAACCAAATCACCAAATTCAGCAGAAAAATTCATTTTCTTCTAGAATTCAGGAAGCTGCTGCCAGTCAATGGAAAAAAAAAAAAAGTACTCTGGCAGGCTGGGAACACATGGAATATCACTTTTATGCTTATCACACAGACAGTTAGCAAGGACTGAGGCAGGACACCAGGATGGGAGAACTGTTTATGGATACAGAGGGACTGAACTAAAAATGAGCCTAGCAAAAAAACCTCCTGGCTTAGTGAAGAAAATGGTCAAGAATATAGACAAAGGGAGAAATGGCTTCTAGGAAGCATTCAATTAGAATGGGACACCCAGCTGGACATTTTTTACAGGAGACAACTGAAATCTACCAGCAAATTGTTCCCTCCCACCCTGGTTGATGTGCCAGCAGTGAGGTCTTTAGTAAGGTGCTCTGCTGGGCTGGGCAGCAAAGTCTGAATTCTGCACTGGAAATCCCAAAAACGATGCTGGGAATGGGAGAATATGATGAAGAACCAATGGAGAAATTTCAGTAATCAAAACCCCAGATATATGAAAGAGCCAGGACTCCAAACCCCCCCCCAAATTCTGAAACATGAGAATAAACCTCACCTGAGAAGAATGATTTGTCTGTCTCATCTTGAGTGACTGATTAGTGGATGACACACAAACCCACTGTGCACTTGTTTGTTGTTTCAGTCCCTGTAGAAGCTGGAATGCAAACACATCATTGTTAAAAAAGAAAAAAGGATTGTCTGATAGTCAGAACAGCTGAATGCTGTTCCAAAATACAAATTAGAATTGCCTTTGTTGTGCAAACCACATGTAATGCTGTACAATCCCTTTAGTTTAGGATTTTCTAGAGCTGGTCCTTTTCCTCCTGGGGAGGGTGGTATCTTCATTAATTCCCAAGCACACAGCTTTGAAAATTGATCCTGCTTGTAGATATGGTTTTACAGCTCACCAAGTCAATGAAGCTATGGTATAAGAATACAAAGTTCCATATAATTGTGGGTCTGCTGACAACACCAGCATTTCCTTCCTTGGTTTGGGCAGATTCCTGGATTGAGAGAATATTTGTATCTTCCTTTTGTGCCCTGATTCCCTAGTTATAATTCCCTAGTTACAAGGAGATTTTTTTTTCCTTATTGCTTTGATAGTAGACTTTTCAGATTCCATACAAAAGCCAGATAGAAATTAATTCCATCTTAATAGTGTGATTTTACTTTTGTATCATAACTTAGGACAAGAAGAGGATCAAAATGTGCAGCATGTGGGCAGTAGGCATCCTGTTTTAAAGGATGTAGAGTCCATGATGGTCGTTTTAAAAGTATTCAAATTCATATTAATGGCAGGCTAATTAAGAATGAACAGACAGCCGTAATTTGATAAATCTTCCACTCTTTGTTGAATTAGAATGGTTGCTTATGTTGTGCTTTGTTTGTAATTCCACTTGTATGTCTCAGCAGTAAGCAATGCTTAGAATAGTAGAAAAAGCAGCAAAATGAAAAATCAAGTAAAAAAAAAAGATAAACCTCATAAGTAGTGCCTATGAAGCTTCAATTCATGCTAGGAATACAAATGGAAAGTTGTAAATATCTCTTTTTCTTGTCTTTTAAAAGAAGTGAGTTAGAACAAGCCCATAGAGGGATGATTGATGGAGTATGGTGGTATTATGAGCAATATTCTGGAAATGTCTCAACAGAGCCTGTAAATCTGAGTTCACACATCCCTGCCCCTCACAGATCACAGTTTCAGTGGTGTCTTCCAGCTGCCCTTGCTCTGCCACACTTTCCTGATGCTCCATGTGTCTGAACGTGCTGGGGGTTCAGCAATTCCACAGTGAGGGCAAAAAAGTTACCCCAAACCTTCAAATGAGCTGAAATTCTGTCCACAGCCAAGAAAATAAATATGCTGTCAAAATCAATAACACATTAATGAATAGAAAAAGGAGGAACTCTTGTTTTTGATGCTAGAGGGAAAGGCAGGTTGGTATTTTTGCCTCCCCTTAGATGTAAATGCTGTAGAGACACTTTGGACATTGTAGAGATCAGCAGATTAAGAAAAACTCAGATACTGGCTCAGAATTTATCTGCCTTGACAAGGGGAAAAAGTCCTTTGGGAATGGAGCCTGGTCATCAAGAAGAACTTAAAACATATTTTCATTTTCCATTGCATCTGCTCATGGTGTCTAAAACAGCAAGAATAATTTCTAGCAGCCATTAGCTGAAGTTCAGATGGACACAGAATCTATCTGGCATCAGCTCTAGAGCAGAAAGATTTCAACAACATACAAGGGACGTTTGAGGCTTGGTCACGTATCAAATGTAATGGAAACAATTCCTAATTGTGAAGCTGAAAGTGTGTATAAATGCTTACACAGCATTCATTATCGCACTTATAAGACTTGTGACACAGAACAGCAAAGGAAAAAATCTCTTTCTACATCTACATCAACAGAAAAATGTAACTTACCTATGCCTGACTCCAATAATGAATTCCTTAAAAAGTGACAAAATGGAGAAAACTATTTTGGCAATTGTTTTTATATGAAATTTTAGTTCTCTGAGACTTGTATTGACTCCTTGATTCATATAATATAAATTTTTTGAAAGAAGACACATAAAAGGTTTCAGTGGAAGACTGATATCCTGAATTCTGCTCTCTGGTACATTTGAACACACAATGAAGTCCATTTGCTACTCATTTTAAATGGAGGTTTAGTGTAGTAATAGATTTGATCTAAACATGGTTCTAATTACCTGCATAGTTTGTCATAATAAATTGGGTTACCCTTCATCATATGACTTGGGAGGCTCAAAACAAATGAATATAAACTGGCATAACATGTAGTTCACTCAAAACATTTTACTAACTCTTACATGTTACTGAAAATGAATGAGGAAGTGGAACAAATCTTCCCCTAGGACAGCAATTTACCTCTAATTATGGCTTCAACTCTTAAGACCTCATTTCTTTTAAGAAATTCCCTTCTAGTGAAAAAAAAGCCAAACTTTTCAAGAGCACCAAGACTGGAATCAAATCACATTTTCAGAGATCATATTAAGAAAGATGAAATTGGAAGAAGAATTATGCTTTTAAAACACTGATTCAAATGTCAGAAAGATGTGGCTTAATTGGGACTGCAAGAGGTCTAACAGGGTAATGCATTTCCACAAATACATCTTGTGCCTTCTGGCTTGGAGCAGGATCTGTTTATCAGGAATTGCAAATCCCACACATGTAACAAAACCAATGGAAAGTCCTGAAGTGTTTGAGATTGTGGGGACATGATCCATGCTGCTCCAGCACCATCAAACAGCTCATGTGCCACTGGGAAATGTGCTACCTGAAATAGTGAAATTGGCCTGAAATGTAATCTGGGCTGGGGACAAGGTGGGAGCTGGTCACAGGCTGGACTCAATGATTTCATTTTCCAACCTAAATGATTGAGTAATTCTGTAATTTTACCTAATCATGCCTACACTGGGAGTAAGGTTTTAGAGTGTTTAGATAACAATTTCACAGCAATAGTCAGGGATGAAATCTAATTAATTGTAAAATAAAGCTTGTAACATTTGCAAATAGGATTATATAATTTAATTCCTAATGATAGAGGGGCCTGGACTCCCAGCCGAGATACCTGCTATTTCTAGTCCTAACATTTAGTGTGATTAATTCTGCAGAATTAATCTGCAGAATAGACTTTATATAATTTGTAAAGTATGATTAGCCAAGATAATTTTTACTGAAATCATGTTCTCTACTTTAGCTCGTGAATGGCCCATGTTCTAACTTTAATTTGGATGGGAACAATGGTAACACATTTCACACCACCTATTTTTAATCTTCTCTCCCTTCCTGCAATGAATGTGATTTTTATATTCCTTCTCTGACTACACAGTGAACTCATTTATAACCTGTTTCAGCTTCCTCTCTGATTAGTTCTTTTCCCTATAGATTTAGTTTTGCTGAACCACAATGGTACCACACAGACAGCAGAATAAAATATAAATTCATACATAATCATGTAAGCAGAGATAGAATACCTGCAACTCCTATTCATTTCAAAGAAGCTGCCACTGTTTAATACCTTTAGAAACTGCACCACTGTTTATATTCAGCAGAATGCCTTATCCTAGTAGAGAGCACTGAATAATTATCACTAGATGAATGCACACTGTAAAATAAATATCAGAACTGGCATAAAAAAAAAAAAAAGAAAAAAAAGTTCTTTGCAATCCACTCTTTCCCCAGAATAATTGTGCAATCTTCAGATGGGGGAAGTCTGAAAAGACCACTGAATGAAAATCTGCCCGTGTCTTTGCTTTAACAAGGGTACTACTGAAAGAACACGTACAAAGCTGGTGAGGGAACCCTGAGAAAAGCAATTGAATTTCCATCAAGATTCCAAAAGATTTTAGTACTATCAGCAGACTCAGATAAAACTCTGTACATAAGCACTTCTCTGTCTTGCAAGAGTATATAAGAGAAAAAGAGCAGCAGATTTCGTTATAATTGTCAGTTCTATTCAGATAAGCACAGAGTGCTACTGTTCCCTCACATGGAGCATTTTCTGCAGTTTATAAGGCCATTTGGAAATGTGAGCAAGCTGGCAGTTTATTACCAGCTGCACTTCACAGAGCAGGGATGGGGCAAGCAATTTCCATCAGAATTGGAATGAGGGGATGGCAGCCTCCCACTGCCAGCAGCCACATGGTCCAGGAGGCTGGGTAAAAATTCAGGTTAGAGGAGCCCCATATTGCTGCTAACTTCAGCAATGGACTTAGGATCTCTACATTTCCCAGTAACTTCATTTTCTAAAGTGTTGGGTACAGCAGTGTCCAGCAAAATCACTCTACAGGAACTGCTACTTGTCAATTATTTTAAATTAACATTAATATTGGTAGGTCTTAATAAATATAAGTTAATATTAGCAGTAACAGGACAGCAGGACAGCAGACATCATGGATGGAGCTAACCTGAGTTACCAAACTCACTGGGATTGAGTCTGAGCCTCTGGACATTAACAGAAGTCTGTACACAATATTTCTCTGGTCCATTGTCAAACAATGAACAGAGATCTACTCTTCTCACACCTTTACCTTCAACCTCTGGCAAAATTAGAAAGTGCTGTGTGGAAATTCAGCCACGTGGCTGGAAGGATTCTTCAGATGGATCAGAGGAACGCTGGAGCAGCAGATGCTCCGAGCAGTGAGAAAAACCTGGAAGCTGCTCACAGCTCTGCCAGTCCCACGTGGCCTGTTAAGGATGAGATGGCACTAAAAGTGGGTCACAAGTGTGCCACTTTGTGAGAATTGAGCCCTAAACAATCAGAGCAGAGCTGCTGGAATAACCAGTGTGTGAAGAAGAAATGAAAAAGGTTAAATATTTGATGGAGTGGTGTCTAAGCAGCCCATTAGTATTTTGCCCCTACTTCATGGCTTTCCTGAGAAAACTGGTAAGCTCAGCAGCAGCACTGTCTGCATACATAAAAGCAGTCTAGTGAAACTTGTGACCAGAAAATCTGCATGAAACCGAGAGCAGGAGATAAGTGAAGGAGAAATTTTAAACATTTACTGTTTGAACACTCAGGGATGAGTTATTTCCTTGGTTTGCCTGATTCAAGGTAATAACCCAAACTTTGAGCTCCCTCAATTCTGGCTGTTACCCACCCATAGTCCAGCACAGTTATTAAATGTCTTACCAACAGCTGCCAACTTTTACAATCTGAGTTCTGCCTCTGAAGTGTGAATTACCCACCTGTGGGGTTTTTTTTCACGTCAAATCTGCAGTTCCATGCAGGGAAGCAAAGGTTCTGGTGTGGATGGTGACTCCACAGGGGCACTGAGGTGCCCTCTGGCAGCCCTCCCTCCTGGGCCAGGAGGAGGTTCTGTTTCCCAGCCAGGCTTTTGGGACCTAGCCAAAACTAACACTGCTCTGGATTTTGTGCCACACTTCACCTGGATGAGATGCTGGAGATTTGGGTTCGTGGCTGCAGAGCTCACAGAAGGTTTTGAAAGCAGATGGGGTTTCTTTTCAATTAATTAATTATAGAGCTATATTCCTATTTTATCTTGCTCTACTGAAAAGAAAGGCACAAGAAAATTTCTTGTTCAGGACTTTCATGTCACTTTGATACCTCAATTTCTACATAAAAATCCCAAAAAAAGGCCAAAAAATCCTTTAAAAAGAACACCATAGTCATTTTCCTAATGGCATACCAAATCCAGTCACTCTTTTAGTTCTTTCTGATTACTTTTTCACAGGAGGAGAAAGATATCACAGACTAGGAAGCATGAAAGGAAAGGAGAGGATAATCCACACTGCAGACAAAAATCCACAGGATTTTGCTGGAATAATGGAATAGAGTTCAAGGGCCTGCCTTCTTTTCCACACACGCTCCAGTGAAAGTGCATTTTCACAGCTGAAAGTGTGGAATTTGCTCTGTGCTTCTTTCCCTGTGCTTCTGTGCCATCCCTCCAGAGATAAGTCTAAAACTGAGATACAACAAAACAACACGAGCAACAGCATGGCAAAAAAATCAACTCTCTGCTAACTCCAACAGAAAGTGCATTTTCCTGACCAATAAAAGTGATATTTGTGTGGGCTGTTATTCTCAATACCTCGGGGCATGATTGTGCAGTTAATTGGATTCAAGGGAGTGCCACACAGTATAGGTGGTATCTGTCAATAATAATTGTTGCTAAAAGTAGGGGGATGCTTTAGAAGTAAAATTACAGATGAGATATTCCAGGAGTGTTTATTTTTCTACTGAGAATACAAAAATATTTATGTACTTTTATACCTCTACAGCAGATGCCATATCACTTCTGATTAAAATTGCTTGCCAATAATAAATTTCTGTGGGGCACAAATTAAAATCAGCTTCTATAGATAACTCCTCAAAATAAAAATTTCCGCTGCCTTTGCCAACACGTCCTCCATGTTTCCTGATAAAAATAGGTACAAAAACAGACAAGCAGGACATCAGGAACTGCAAGTGGGGATCACAAGTGTTCTGAAGATCTTCTGAGAGCTTGTCCATTTAGAGACCCCTCTGCCTGTGGATAATTTATGTGTGCTCATTCCAACTATTGCTGATGTAAAATATTAAGACAGCTCAGTAACCTCAGTGAGGAGACTCCCAGGCTTCAAAGACTGGATGAGGCAAAGGGAACAAGCTTGCTTGATGAAAAATTCATACTTTTAATATTTTGTATTTCCACATTCTATTCTGTGTTCATGGAATGGCAGTGAGTTAATTTCTTTTCTGCCTCCAGGTATACACCAGGGCATCAGCCTGATGGCTGGCTCACAGAACACCAGCTCTCTTATTACTCCAGATAATTTATTTATAACGAGGTTTGTGGGCTTTCCCTGTTAGATGTTGATGCAATTTGACTGTGCTTTCAGTTTCTAAAGATGTATAATTGTTAAATGAATACAAATATTGATAAAACATTCCCTACACAAGAGCAGAAGTGTCAGACAGGGAGGGTTTTGAAAGATAAATCCTGGGAAATATACTGCACATAGACAGTTTTTCTGCCCAATGAGAAAAATCCTCAATGTTAAAGGTCCAACTGCAGAGGAGCTTTAATATTTTAATTTAATATTCCCCCTTCCACATTAATTAGCCCATTCACAATTACCTGGAAGTCCTTCACTACATGTGAGGATGCTGTTTACTGGGTTTAGCCCCTGGAGAATGGACACTGAGGCTGGTTTGGAACATGAGTGGATGGAAATGCAGAGACTGCTTATTCCATACATTAAACCATGACATAAAATTGTTCTCTGGATGCACAAAAAATGGAGATTCACTGAGAATTGTGATGGGAGAAATGAGGAGGTTGTGTCAACCTTTCCTGCATGGCCAGGATCCTCACCAAGGACAGACCAGCTCCCTGTGAGATTCCAGGCCCTGCAATAGGTGTGAAAAAGCACTGAAAACAGCTCAGGTTGCCCACAGCAAGATGATGCCACAAAAATTATCAATAAGCAAAGCTCGCCTTCTAAACTCTTTGGAGAATTGAGTACAAATCTTTCACAGGTTGCTGGAAGTGAGAGACACTCAGAGACCACCTGAGAAGCTTTTCACAGGTGTGAGTCAAGTTACTTAGATCAGTGCAGTGAATGCAAAAATAAAGGAAAACAAATGAAAACTGCACACATCTGAAGGCATAACCTTCCTCAGAGGAAAGTGAGATTCAAATGCTGTGATTTTGTCAGATTCTTAAAATTTCTCAAAAAAGAATGCTGGGACTTTGAAAGTTAGATATTAAAGCTTTCTTTTAGGTTCAGTAGCCACAGAGATGGTGAATGTCTTCTACTCAAACCAGTACCCTGCACAGTACAGCACTTTTTCAGATCAGAAGTTAAGTGACACAATTGGAGCTTTGGTTTGTGCCCAAATGACTTGGCAAGACTAAATCCAGTGATAATGAAACTTCACAGATTTGCAGACATCCTGGAAACAGCAGAAGCAAGTTTAGCATTGTACTCCAGGACATAATTACAGCACTCACATATTTTCATTTAAAAAAATATAAAAATAAAAATAATTATGAAGAGGAAGAGACAGAAATTGTTCACAAAATTGAACAGCCCTATCAAAGGACAGCTATAAAGAAGAAACCTCTCCAGCCCTCCAAAAATGATATAGTCATTTGAACCGGTGATTTCAGTAATGAAATTTCAAAATACTTTTGTTCCACCACATCTAAAATGCTCATGCTGGCATGTAAGAAGCAGTGATGTGACTGAGGAATTAGCAGGTAGTGCTGCAGTAATTAGCAGTGTGCTCTGACTGTGCTTAAACACAGGTCATGATGTCCTTACCAGAGATTATTCCTAAAAGATGGAGAAGTTCAGCCCTTTATGCAAAAAATAATTTAGGATCAAAACCCAGCAGTGCAGGAGTCTGGAGTATGCCAAGAGGAGAAACAAAGTACCCCCAACCCAACAGTTAGCAGTGTGATAAAAACAGTTTTACCTCTTAAGCATTTTTATTCCTAAAAATCTGAGTTTAGCCATGTAAGAAAACCCACAGCTACAGCAACCAACCAACCAAAATAATATTTTCTGTATTCTGTATTTTCTGTATTTTGAATGTCAAACACAGCCTATGACAGTTTCAGAGTCTCCCTCTAAAGAAAACTGCAAAATCCATCTGCTCTGATGGGCAAAAATAAATAAATAAATAAATAAATAAATAAATAAATAAATAAATAAATATCCCCCTAACCCTTTTCACATTCCAGGCATGTCCATTAACTTTCTCTATTAACACTCTTTGGACAGAAATAGCACATAGAATGCACAAGAGCTAATATTGGAAAAGCTAAACAAAAGCTGTAATCAGATTTTAAACCAGACAATATAAGGCATTGTAATTAACTGGGTTGGAATAAAGTGGTCTTTATTAGTGCAAATGAGCTCATCTGCTACAGGAATGAATATTTCACAATCTAATCCAGAATGTATTGACACCAGCCACACATTTACATTTCTTCCATGGACAGATTGTTATTGACCTTGTGATGTGACATATCTACTGTCACTAAGCTACAAAATGGGAATCTCATCCTGCCTCTCCTCTTTTATATACAGAAAGCAACTAATTTGTCAGCATGCCAGCTTTAACTAGCTGAGATGAAGGTAAGCTAATTTAATAGGAACTGTTCAATAGCTTCGACCCACCTGACACTGTCAGTTAAGGCAGCTCCACATTGCAGTGCCTTTCATTATTTCCAGCTCTTTCTTCAGACTACTTGAACAGCAAGTCAAATAATGTGCTCAGGAGTCAATAGGCCTGACTTTTTCTCAAGGACATTCTTTTGATGCCAGGAAGCGTCAAGTGGGAAAACAAGTAGCGTGAAGGTGAGAGGACACTAATTAAATATACATAGCTCTGGCCAGGCAAGAATGAGGCACAGCTTGCTATCTGAAAACTCAGTTGCCTGCTTGGCTGAGGTCACAGCTGTTGACTTGTACAAGTTCTTAAGTTGCAGGCTCAGTATGAGACGCTTTAACACTCTTAAACACCAGACAAAGGCTATCTGCCAGGATGCTGTGTGCAGCTCTGCTTGAAAGGCACACAAAAGAGATTCCTTGTTTAAGTTTGACTGAAATGAATATGTATCTTTTATCTATCAAACTGCTCTGGTGTTTCCTGAAGCTGGGAAAGGCTCTGTGCTTGTCACACCGTGAGTAATGCCATTAATCTTGTCCATGCAGGATCTGACTTTCTAAAGGATTATTTCAAAGTGTTGTTCAAGCCACAACACCCCTTCAGATTAAACTGGCTACAGTGAAAAGCAGGTGTTTACACGCTTGTATTATTTCAGAGGGAAACATGCACATTCCCACCCACCCAAAACACTTTCAAGACATGAACTTACATAAAAATATCAAATACTCCAATCCTCTCCTCTTTTTCCTAGGTTTTCTTGGCACTACTGATTGCTCCCATTTAATTTATTACCTAAAAATCAAAATTTCAGTTACCAGCTTGCTAAATGCCACCCTGACCTGCAAAGTCTTGCTTTTACTCTGCCTTGTGTGACACGAATTTTGGATGTTTGTCCTTCCACAGACACCTGGGCAGCGGTGGCCCCACCTACAAAGTCAGTTCTGGTTTTGTTCCTGTGTTTGTGCAGGAAGAGGAGATTCTGTAGGGCTGTTTGCATGCTGCGAGTACTATCCCTCCCTTCAGGCTCAAGGGTAATCAAAACTCACATTATCTCTAAATGGACAGATGAGGAAGTGCTCAAAACTGGGCTTGTTTGATAGAAAAATTATGCAAATTAAGACATTTAATAGTTGCATAATTTCACACTAACAACTGAGCATTCAAAACTCCAACGCTTACTATTCCTAGAACATAAATATAATGGTGCACCACATCCATTTTTTATTGTTTGCAGCCTCTTGCAATTTTATCAGTCTGTGGCCAAAGAGAATGTTTTCCTGAAAGCTGAATATTTCCTCCCAGTTTTTCCCTGCTGACCATGCAAATCACATGGCACTTTTAGTTTATGAGAATGACTTTTGCTCACCAGCCATGAAGTTCTTGCTTTCTTCAGAGACTGGGCTTGACCTCCTCCTTCCCTCCTGCAGACCCGTCTGCTCTGGAGGCTGTGGGATTGAACACCATCTGATAAATTGCTAATACACCATTTATCTCAGTCTCTCCAAGTATTTGAGAGCAATTGCAGGTCTCAGCTCATAAGATTTTCACTCACAGCCTTTTCTTCCCAGGCTGTGAGTGCATTTACACTCTGAGCACATTAATATGCAGGTTGAGAGCGACGCACTCCGCACTCCTCGGGAGGAATTTGGGAAGGCAAAGACTCCAGCACAGCTTTCACTGTTTGTCACCCCTGCTTACCTTTGGCTGTGTTTTTCACATTCAGTTGGTTTAAGGCTCTGTAAATGCCTCAGCCCCTTCAGCAGGTTCCTGGTGTTCCTGGAGGGACACCGAGGCTCTCCAGTCCATCCCGTGCTCTTGGGTGTAGGAACCTGCCCCCTGCTCACAGAGTGAACAAATTATCCTTTGTTCCCTTAAAAAGGAAAAAAGCCCAGAAGCTTCTCTCCTCAATTCAGCAAAAAGACCCCTCATGAGACCTTTGGGACTTCACCTCAAATGTAAAGCTAGCCAATTAGACAGAAGGCAAAAAGTCCCACCTAAGTAATTCACTAGAAAAAGAAGAGAACAAAAGAAATAATCACTTTTATGAAGTGCTTTTAGCAGGAGTGAGAACCTCTTGCCCCTAGCTCAAGTTTTCTCTACAAGGAACTTTGTTAATTTTGCCTTTTATTAAAACTTTTCTGTTTCCAGCCCTAGCTCAGAAGCCATCCTGCTAATTTTATGCCGTTTGAGGTAGTTGAGCTATCTCGGGTGTGACGGGTTTCTCTGAGAGCTCGAGGAGTGTGGGGGTCCCAGCTGGGGGTTTCTCTGGGGATGCACTGAAGGCACTCCAGACAATAATTCATGTTCACACTCAGGTGTTATTATTCCTTATCAGTAAAACAGTCTCACTGCTGTGAGTTCTGCAGCTTTTCATTAGAAGGCACAAAATGGCCAACAGTCTCTTGTTCCAAGGGCTTTTAAGACTAAACTCTCCAATTAAGAGCTGACACCTGGATTATTTTCTCTTTTAACCCAATAACTGATCCCACAGAGCCCCAGTGCAGACTCTTCTGCCCAATTACAAAATGCCACCCAAACCCATGGAGAAGGAGGAAGAAGAGCCATGAAGAAGAAGCCCAGGATGACACCCTGTGCCCTCCATCCTGCTGCCATCCACAGCACACTAAAAACCCCAAACCCTCAATTTCTCACCCAGTGGCACACCCACACTGCTCTCTATAATCTATTGCACCCTTTTGTGGGTTCCAGTCTATCTTGGAGTCTGGGAAACTTTCTCCATGAGTGAGGGTCAGAGTCAGTGCTGCCCTGGGGTCAGGGCACCCAGAGCAGACACAGAAATATTCCCAGTGGTGCCCTGGGATTCCACAGAGGAGAAAACACATCAGCTGGGCACTTCCACAAACACAAATGCAGCAGCAGACACTCACTCCCTGCCCCCTTCAATCACACATTTTCCATTTTCCAGCCCTTTGGTACAGCTGTGAGAGGCTGGAAATGCTGATGGGTTTGGAGACATTTCCTCGTGGATCCTCCTCCATCCACTGCCACTCTGCAGTGGTGTTGGTTCTGCTGATTGCAGAGGAAAGCCTCACATCTATAAAAATGTAACACAGAGCAGATTTTGTCCTTTTGGGCTTAAACACAGATGAATGTTGGCTGTGCTTGCTGGTTTCAGCTCCTTTAACACGTTCCACTCCATAGTCTGATACTGCACTACAATCACGCTTTCATCCAAAACCACTGAAAGAAAAATTATATGCTTTGATCTTTGCAAAAATGTGTATTATTTCCAGAGCAGTTTTCAACTGTGGTAATAGAGAGAAGAAATGCAAACACAACCATCAAGAAAACTGTAAGAGACAGTAGCTTGTGATAGAAGCAAATTGGATGAAGGCAAAATGTTCAAGAAAAATATTTTTTGACTTACCATTCACCCTGAAAGAATTGCAGTATATTGATGGGAGATAAGAAATGTGAGATACTGAGATTTCTGCAAAATAATACCTCAGCTCTCTAGCCAATGGCTCTTCTGTAATTAGTGCACCTCTGGCACTGACCCACTTTAAAAAAAAAATCAAAAAAATGTAGTTATTTTCCTTCCTTCATTTCTTCAGGGCAGGAAGCATGTCAATGTTTATAAGCTGTTATGTAAATGCACAGCACTACATAAATTTTGTTAACAATGAAATTCTGTTTCTATGCCCAAAACCCAGATATTAGGAGTAACTCTTTTCTGGCCAGGGACTCTGCAGAAGTATTCCCCAGCAGGGCAGGAAAAAGGGAAGCCCAGAGCAGCAGCTTTGTTTTGTCACACAATTTTCAGCCTCATGAGCAGCTAAGGGTGATCTCAGAGCTGGGCTTATCAATCTGCACGAAACCATTGACTGAAGATGTTTAACAGCACTTTCAGCTTCACTTCTTTCTCATGAAAATCTAGTGAGAGTATGTTACAAGGTCATTTGATTGATCTCTGATATTTAGAGGTATTAAATATTTCAACATTTTGGTCAAATCAAAAAACTGAAATGTTCAGAATTTAGAATTCATATCCATGCTTACCACAGCAATGCAGTTCTGGTTCAGACCTTGTGTCCCCTGCAGCATCTTTTAGATTATAATACTGTCCTTTAAATTAATCAATCAAACTAATGACACAGTTTTTCAACAAGAAGTTGTAAAAAAAATCATGTTCCATGTATCGATTCAAGAAAGGATATGACAGGTGTATAAGATAATGAATTATGTTAATCAAACTTCACCATCTCCTCATAAATGATCTGAGAGCTAATGGAAACTGGGAAGTAATTATTAAAACAGATTTTTTTAATATAATATGTAATTAAAACATGGAAGTCACTGCTTCCAGGCATCATTTAATGAAGATGTTTATAGGGTTGAGGGTTTTACCCAGTGTGGGTAACAGGAAATTTCACATATAATCCAGAAGAAATGTTCTGCTCCAAGCTAAAGACCAGGGCCATCATTTAAAAGGCAAGACTCAAAAGACTTCAGGTTTCTAATCTGCTAAACCATTATTAAACTACTGTGCATTTTGTCATTAAAAGTCACAAACAGATGCACTTGTGAAATTTATCCTTGTAATAAAAACCACATCTACACCAGGCAGGGAGCAAAATGACAAACCATGGCTCGCTCAGAAAGCAGATTAGATGAGGTTTGTGTGCCAAGGCCCAGGAACTCCACAGATAAACCCCAAATTTCAGCCCTAAAGTACCTGAGAAAGAGGGAGGAAGAGCTCAAATGGATGAGATCAGAGAACCCTCAGTGGAAACAGCCTCTCTGTCTCTATGTGGGCACTGAGGAAAAAATTTTGCACGGACAATGCTCCCACCATCCATCAATTTGAAGCCCCAAACCTTCCTGACTTTCTGAGGCCTTTCTCTACCTGGCAAACCCTCATAAATTTTTGCCAAAAGAAATTTTCCAGTGTTTCTTGTTTATTACTTAGAAATGGAAAATGCAGTGAGGATGGATTTGATTAGGTTTCTTCAACTTTCAGTTTGGTTACCAAGTAAAAAAAGCAAACAATTTGCATAGCACCAGAACAGATTCTCTCCGACAAAATAAGAAGATATAAATATCAGCAACCAACAGCTATAATAAAAATAAACAAAAATTGGACTGAAACCCAAAGTTACTGATCTCCTTAAAGAGACCCAAGCAGAATTTTAAGGCTGCAGGAATTCCTCTGGTTTCCATGGATGGGGAAGAAGGAGAGCTGAGAATATGCAAATAGGCCAAGTATTTCATGATATGCAGATGGTAAGAAGCTAATTTCCATCTGACTTTTTTTTTCCACTGGGTAATTACACTCTCCCTAGCAGAAGCTTTATGTCTGCATTGAAAGCAATAGCCAGTTCTCTGTAAATAACCTACTTCCTATAGTGGGCTGGAGGAAAGGGAGTTTAGCAAAAGCATTTTAATCTTTTTTTTTTTGGTTAGAATTTTTGTGCTGTAATTTCACTTCAAGTGGCTACTGCAATTACAGGTTAAATTTGGCACCTACACTCTACTAATCCAATATTTTGCTAACTCATTTAAGCTATAACATAAGAGGAGAGAAAATTAGTTTTAGGCTTCTGTAATGTAATTATTACCTTTTATAAAAAAAAAAAAAAGCAAGCATGCCCAATTAGTAAATAAAGAGAACTAATTTCTTTTTGGCGGTTGGCAAAAAAAAATGTGCAATTTTGTTCTTACCATTTTTTAAAAAATTACCTGCTGTATATGACCAATTTTTCTTCTAAGTTTTGTAAGTGCTTTTGCACAAATAAACATCAAAATTCTATAATTACAAATTAGAGTCACTGATTACACGTATTTACAGTAATTACATAATTAGCAATAATTACATTAATTAGGCAAACAATACACTGCATTGACTAGCAATGGAAAACAAGAACATTCACACATATAAAAACCTGCTTTGAGCTAGGAAAGAAAGATTTTATCATTAGCACTAAATGCAGAATTAAAGCACAGAGCAGCACCACTGGAGCGTGCCCTGCTTTGTTCAAGCACCAAAAACTTTTGAAAATGCTGTTACAAACACGATGAAGTATTTTGGAATACATATATCCCAAAAAACATGAGCAGAGGAATACTGAATTGATGTGGAATGCTTTAGGGACAAGAATTTCTCTTTCAGGAGCCCCTAACTGTTTTTTTTCCAGAGCCTGACCCCATGGCTGCAGAAAGCTGCAGCTGCCCATGCCGCGGGCAGAAATGTGACCTTGATTTGGGCACCGATGCTCCTGCTGCACCCTCCCACCCTTTCTCTGGTGCTGCCTCTGGTATCCAGAGCTCAAATATTCATGGTGACAACCATTTCCATCCAGCCTGGTTTGTTTCCTGCCAAGCTGCTCCAGGTCATCCTCAGGCTGACGCTAGCAGGGAGAACAAAACTGCTCTGGAGCAGCAGCAGTGCCGTGGATCCAGGGAAGGAGGCAGGGAACTCTCAAGCTGAGGGGCTTAAATTACACTGCCATGGTATGTCACAGACATGTTTTATGAAAAATCATTTCCCTAGGATTTTTCCTCCTGAGAAGCTGAGAGGCCTCAGGAACAAAATGCAAACAATGATTGTCTGCTGCTGTGGGATGCAGCAGGTGGGTCTGGGATGGGTCTCATGTGGTTGTTTCTGATTAATGGCCAATCCCAGTCCAGCTGTCCAGACTGTCTCTGTCAGAGACAAACCTTTGTTATTCATTCCTTTTCTATTCTTAGCCAGCCTTCTGATTAAATCCTTTCTTCTATTCTTTTAGTATAGTTTTAATATAATATATATCATAAAATAATAAATCAGCCTTCTGAAACATGGAGTCAAGATTCTTGTCTCTTCCCTCATCCCAGAACCTCTGCAATCACTGCCACAATGGTAGGTGAAACCAAGCAAAGCCATCACCTGGAAGACAAAGTCACCCTGGGGACACCTCACTGCACGGGAGGTGAACACAGAACCTGCTGCAAGGGGACTGGGAGGAGATCAGGGCAGAAAGCTCAAGAACAGAAACGTGTATTTTCCTGAGAAAAGGAAAAATCCCGTTATTCCATCTGCCACCAGAGACTGGTCACAGCCAGTTACTGCCAATATAGAAAGAGTATTTTTAGTCTGGACCTTGCAAGTAACAACCTCACACTGTTCTAGTGCAGTGCTAATTCTGTTCCCATCCAGGGAGTGAATCCCAAATTCCAGACAGCTCCTGCAGAGTGACCCTGGATTCCTTGGGGCTTCACACCACAGGGTCACTGGGCTTCCCACCCCCTCTCACGGGGCGTTTTGTGGGGTTTTCAGTGGGTATTGATAGGATGTGAGAGCTGTGCTGCAGCCCAGCTGAACAAAGGCATCGATGCCCCACAATGGCAGCTCCAGAGCTTGGGAGTTCCCTGAGCAGGCAGCTCGGCACAGAGGTGTCCCAGGAAGGGACAGTGTCCTCCTCTGTGCTGAATGGAAGAATCTGTCACAGATGTATTTTTATGAAAAATCCTTTTGACAGGATTTTTTCTCCTGAGAAGCTGAGAAGCCTCAGAGGAAAATAAAAACAATAATTATCTGCTGCTGTGGAATGCAACAGGCGCATCTTTGATTAGTCCATGTGAGTTGTTTTTATTTGATGACCAATCACAGGTCCAGCTGGGTTGAAACTCTGGTCAGTCACAAGATTTTGTCTTCATTTTGTTCTTTTCTTTGCTAGCCTTCTGATGAAAATATTTCTTCTATTCTTTTAGTATAGTTTTAGTATATAATTTTCTTTTAATATAATATATATGATAAAATAATAAATCAGCCTTCTGAAACATGGAGTCAAGATTCTCATCTCTTCCTTCGTCCTGAGACTCCTGCAAACACCACCACAAGAAGCCACTGCAGCAAGGGATTCCCAGAAACACACCTGTGTTAGGGAGAACTTAGAGAGAAAACTAATTAGTTCAAACCAAAAGAGAGATTATCCCTGAATTAATATTTATGCAGCACAGGCAATCAAGGGACCAGGAAATAGGACAGTCTGGGGAGAGAAAGTCCTTGAAAACATAGTTGCTCATATTAGATTTGTCAGAGTTGTAGTGAAGGAGCAATGAGGGTGAGGCAACCTGGAATAAGTCAAGGCAGCTGCTCTGAGGGTTCCATTAAACACATGACATCTGTATTTTCTGTCAGACAAGCACAAAAGAACCCGGGTAAAAAACTGAAGGTGTCTGGGTTAGAGCCCTCCCAGGTCAGTGTGGTCAGTGTGAAGGTGCAGTGCTAACAGCCCTCAAAAGGTCAGACCAGAGGTTTGGGGCTGTCTGTGCCCGCTTCTCACCTCATCAGGGACCAAGGTCCTGCATCCATTCTGCTTTCCCAGGAAAGCCAGGGCTGGCAAGGAGGCAGGGATGGTGCTGATGCTCGTGTGGGATCAGGAGGTAAAGGCTGCCCACTGCAAAGGGGTCGGCAGCTGAGAAGGAAGGCAGACAGGAGCGGGCAATCCCACACATGGAGGCGTTTTCTGGTTAATTAAGGCTTTGATACAAAATAAACTATCTAAATATTGTGTTCTTGTTCTGACAGCGAAGTTGTTCCCTAATATAAATTCCCCACTGTGTCTGAGCACAGGCTCAGATGTTTTCAGTACATCACCAAGTGGTCCCCAGGACTCACCTGCTTTTGACTTCATTGCCAAGTGGCCACAATACCACATTCTGAAAATGTACTTATGATATCAATGTGAGCACCAGCAGGACAGCAGGACCTCAGCTTGTTTCAGTACCCAGAACACTTTGACAACAAAGGCTCAGCCATTGGGAAGGTCTACCAGGTTCAATAAAAGGCCAAAGCTTCTGGGGCGCGCCGGGATCTTCTTCATTATCTGCACTACTCCTTATTCCGCAGAACCACAGGTAAAGTGGTTACTGTTTAGAAATTTAGCTACAGCAGTCTGCCTAAAACACTTCAATTATGCAGTTCCCAAGCTACCTTTGTGTTTAGTGAATGACAGCACTGCTGAAGGTTTAATGAGCTGTGAATGACTATACAAAACTTAGAGGATCACAAAACCTGCTTCTGGTAATTTACATGAGCAGTTACATCTAAGTGCCAGAATCTATGTCATGATCCATTGTTAATACACTCTCTCTGTTCCTTCTTAAGACTGGTTGGAATATAATTATTTCCAAGTCTCCAAGCTAAACCTGTCCATTCTGGTTTTCCTTTGTCTGAAGCACTCATTGATACACAAAAAACCTGCCTAGGAACATCAGCTCCCTAGAGCTTTTAGCAGTTAAAATATTTGATACCTTCCACCTCACATGAAGGGTTTTTTGGGTTTTTTTGGGTTTTTTTTTTTGAGGAAATGCTTTCCATTTCTGTTTAAGTCTGTCACATTGTGCTGGTGGGTTTGCAGACTGCCAGTATTCCCTGCTGGAATAGCTGTGGGCTCATGGAACTGCTCGCAGAGCCCACAGAGGCTCCTCAGCAGCAAGCTGGTGCATCCATCACCTCCCCTTGCACACCCCGTGCTTTTCCCAGCTTCCATTTGCACATCTGAACTGGGAACACCCCTGTATGAGGTGCTGTTCCTGGTATTCCTGCAAAGTGTCCAGATCAGATCCCTGCTTACCTCGGGAGACACAAAATCCCCATCTCAGGGGGACACACATCAGCACAGTCATCCTTTAAGCCATCAGATAGTGTTATCTCATTAGTTGGAGCTATTCCCTAACACAGAATCCTTCATCTCCTGTATTCTCATCTGCACTTCTAGCTCTACTTATAAATAGTAGCCACATAATTTAAGAAATTCCTATTATTTAGAAACCCTGCCTTTGAGTGTCTCATCTTGACATCATTTATCCATTAATTACATAGAGAACCAAAAGCTGCATCCCACTTAACAAGGGAAAGCTGTAGGAAACAAAGAAACCAGAATTGATGAACATTCACTGAACCTTTCCTGCTAAAACACCTCCAATCCAGGGCATAAAATTTGTTTTAAAGGTACAGGAAAAATAATTCACTTTTAGCCCTTAATATATACATACATAGGTGCAATTGCTATCGTTACTATTTCTGCAGTCTACAGAATGCTCAAAAATAAGTTAGATTCAACTGCAGAAGCATGGCTAATGCTGCAATGCTGCCATGGAAAATAAAATCAGAAATGCTGGAAAGCAAAGCATTGTTCTTTACTGCCAGCTTGCTGAAGATTTAAGAAAAAAAATCTGTTAAAAAAAAAAAACAGCCACTTTTTTTTTTTAAATTCCATTTATAAAAGTTTTAACCATTATAGAAATAAAGTAATTGTCTAGAGGTTTCATGCACAGAATCTTGCCCTTGATGTTACAAAGTCAGATTCAGAAACACACTTTTTATACAACTACTATATTACTACAACATTACTACAAGCCCTCCAACACCCCTGCTGAACATCTCTTCTGAAATAACTCAACGTGATCAGAAGCCCCAGAAAAACAGGAGCACACAGCACAGAAATTTCATCATGCAACAGAAGAATGAAACACACCCAGGAGGAGGAATCAACTAGACTGGGCTGAGGAGTGAGTGTGGGGTTGCTTTCCATTTCCAAAGATGAATCCACAGTAAAGGCAAACATTTTTCTTCTTATATGTGAGTTCTGCACATCAATCACTTCAGATGGGACAGAGGCAAAAAAGTGGAGAAAATAAAGCCCACAAATAATTCACCTTTTCAGTGCCTCAGTTCTGAGCTCCATGACCCAACCTGGCCAAACCACACAGACCAACACTGCTTTTCTGTGTGTGCCTTAAAGATGAGTACAGAATAACTGACTGCAAGCATTCAGTGCCAAGTGTCCAGCTGTGCCTGTCCACGAGCTGTCACAAAATCCCGTGTCCTACCCTGGGATTAAGGCAAACTTTAATTGTGCTGGGTGGGGAGTCTGCTTTGGAGCCACAGCCACATGTTCTCTGGCATGTTCTGTGAATTGATCATGCAGATCAGTGGGCAAAACCCAATTAAAATAAGAGCCACAGCTCAGCAGCTACAGCAGAGTGCTGGTGACCTTCCACGGTGTTAGCAAGTACACGATGTTTTGCCAGTGCTGATACACTTGTTCCCAAGGAAACATTCCATTATCTAGATATTGAAAAATGGTTATCACCCTGCTTTAAACAATGGTAGTCAGAGCCACCTTTTCTCTTTATTTTTCTGGCTTTTCACAAGGAAAACCAAATATGCTGACTTCAAAATCTTTAGCTTTTTTTTTTTTTTTTTTTTTTTTTCCATCCAAAGAGCAGGAAAATTAACACACTTGGAAAACAGTCAAAAATTCTTAGGTTTGTGTTTATTCCCATTTGGGGAGAACATGTTAATTCTGGAATTTCAGCAATTTGGGCAATGAGTTTCCTATAGAAAGCATAGGGAAGGACATGAATAACACTCCAAAATTGTCTAACCAGCAGGAAAGGGAGGTTTCTTCCCCTTTGAGCCTCAACATCATCCATCCCCTCTTGCTGGGTGTGTAATTCCCAGCTGGAGCCTGGTGCCCTGGTCATACAATCACCCTTCTAAAGCAACATCTTTATCTCACCCTGGCATCCTCCTTTATTTAACAGAACTATTGTTCTTTGTTCCATTCAGCAGACATGGCTTGAATGCTTACCCAGCACAGGGGATGGTTGATAAATAGGTAGATCAATTAATCTGAAAAGGTTGTAAATTGCTGTTTCGTTTCCCTTGAAAAATTACAATTGATGAAAATTTATTTGAAGACAGAATTCTACAACAGACTTCCATAATTAACAATCCAATGTAACAATCATTCCAATTCCCAAAGGTTCAGAAGATCAATTTTATAGTATTTTTCTCACTTGAGCATTATTTATTCATGCATTCATCTTAAATTGTTGATTTTTTTTGCTCCAATATGATGATTTATCAAAGGCAAAACATTTTCCAATGCTTTTTTATTTTAATACCAGCAAGGTGTTAAAAAGCCAAAAGAATATATTTGAAGCCAATCACTAACAGAGAGCCACAAGACTGCCTGAAGTGCAGTGAAATTCTATTCCAGGAATATAATCAGAACTGCCTCTCCCATATCTCAGATTTGTGTCCTGATCCTGGTGGCTACATTGCTTCATTTCCCTCCTTGTCTCACCCCTAAAAAATTTCCAAGCCCCCCACAACACAACCTTATGCTTCAACAAAGATGGATATTCAGGAATATTTAAATTGCCTGAGCTGATAATGCTGAGAGGGTGGACTTCACTCCCAGTTCCCAAGGAATAGAGATAACTTGTGAATGCTCCACTTTAGGTGTAGCCAAAAGGAATTACAGCATAATAACTGCAGTTGTGAGACCTTTCAGAGTTCATCAATAAATCTCTCTTTGATACTATGTGAAGATATAGGGAAGTTTAATCAATAATTAATGTTAATCACATTCAGTCTTAATCAATGCCAGAACTACTACTCTTCACAAAGCCCAGAGACAGCTCTGTGAGGTACAAAATCAAATTTAATTAAAGCTGTGCATGCAGAAGAGTTTTTAATGCTATCATAATGAGTTTGTTTAATACTGCAATTTCCAAACTCCCCTGTACGTTCTGCAGAGCACTGGAATATCAAATCCATTATTTGCACCTGCAGTAAGAGCCAGCTGGGCTTGTCATGCACAGCTCCCACCTGTGAGTCTGAACAGGGACAGAGCTTCTCTCATCCTTCCAACACCCAGGAATAAGGGGAGGGTGCCCAGAAGTCCAAACCTTCCTGAAAGTCAAAACCATCAATGGAAGATGCATCAGAGTCACTCACTCAGTTTCTGAGTCACTCAAAATGCAAGTTATGGCTCTCTCAGCCTCCCAGGGTCACTGGGGAGAGGAGCACTTCCACTCAATGCTGGTTATCAGGGAAAAAAGGTTTCTTCTGGAACCTGGGGATCAAAAAAGGGAGGTGGTGCCCATCACTGCATTGACCTCTTGAGAGGTGTGATGAGGATGGGCCTTTCTATTTCCCTTCTCACTGGGAAGGGGAGGTCACAACCTGACCCCAAATATTCATCAACCCTCCAAAGAGCCAGAGCAAAGAACCAGAGCAAAGAGCCACATTCAGTGCCAGAGCAACCAAGTCAGGAGAGGCCAACATTCCCCAGCCCTGCTCTTGGAGACCCTTCCCATCCCAGCTCCACACATCTTAAACTAGATAAACTTTAACCCATTCACTGCCTATAATGGTACATTTCCCACCCCAGGCAAAGAAAAAAAAAACAAAAAAACCCTGTTTGTTCTGCCATTATTTCTCATTCACACTGGCAAACGTCACCAGTCAAAAGACTGCTGGTAACATGGTTTGCTGAGGAACAGGAGAGCAATGAGCTCTGATTTTTACTTGATTAACATCTAACTTTTCCTTTCGAAACAAACCTTTTTATTAAAATAGAAAATTTGCCCTGCATTCAGTCTTAGCCTAAATGTTAATGCAGGAATTAATATTGCAACTCATACCAATATTTTGAGTTTCACCTGTTTGCATAGCTGCCTCAAGCTCCCAGGTATGAAGGCAAGCAAGGCCCTAGAGATTTGTGAGCTCAAGACCTTCAGAACTCAACCATTCTCCAGCAGTCAGCTTTGACTAAAATCCAACAGTAAAAAATCCCTTGGCATGAAAAAAACAATCAAAAGACAAAAGCACAAAATGGAAATGTCACAAGCCAGTGTGCCACCACCACAAGAAGGAATACCATAGATTACCTGCCTGAATGGCTGCTATTGCTCCTTTTATACATTTTTTTTTTTAATTAAGCACTGAGAGGAATTTGCTGTCTGTATTTTTCTGCCTTAAGCATTCCTGATTGCTGCAAGATTTAGTCTTGTTAAAGAGCAGTCTTGCATCATTATATATTTCATTGACCATTTACTGTAACGCTGAATGACCGATCAATTGGCAGTTAAACTGCTCATTAAAAAAAAGTACAAGTTTCTCTAAACTCAGCTACTCCATTTTTCTCCCAATCATTTCCTTGGTCTATTAATGGGCAGGTTTTGTCCTGCTGTTCAATAGTTCAAAGTTAGACTTACCTTATTCTGTGTAGTGTAAAGCACTTAGGCAGTTTGAAAGTGAAAGGAGTTTTTGAGAATCTTCTTTAAAGCCAAAGTGACAGTAATAACATGCATCTTAAATGCTAGATTTTTATGTTAAAGCATCAATTGAATAGTCTCTGATCTGTGAAAAAGCAGTTATTTTCCTGTGATTTTATTTGTTACAATGAACTGACTGCAATTCTCAGGGACAAATTATGCAGGCTATAAAATTCAAACTTAAAAATTTGACACTAATGGAAACTCCAATACACAGATAGAAATCTACTTAGTCAGCAGCCACAAATCAGGACCAAGATTTTCTTTCAATAACCTTTGCAACTTGTCTTGCAAGTTGAAAAGGCTTATTAATGAAACCAAAAGCAGCTGCTCCCAGAGGTGCAGCCCCTCAATTTTTCACCCCCTTACTCCAGCCTGGCAAGGTGGGGATCCTGCACAAGAACCTATCTGAATCACTTCAGATGATCCACATCAGAAGAATTTCTTCTTCATCTCCTTTACAAGATTGAGACACTATATATATATATATATTTTATTTTTTTTAATTAAGTCACATGAGCAGGTCTTCAGAACTGAGATATTAATGACTCATGAAACACAGGTTAGTGCTCATCTGCATAAAGCCCATCAAACTCGAGGTTAGATTGAGCACTGCCTCATTTATTACATCACCACACATTCCCTTTCCCCAGACAGATGAGTCTGCAGCACTTTGGCTCCAAGCTGGAGGACCAGATGCCAAAAGAATAAAAGGCACCTGTTTTCTGAAGCTCAGGAGCAATTCATCCATCTCACAACACAGCAACCAGTCAGAACTTGCTAAAGGCACCGTGCCTCCATTCAGAGCCACGGAAAGAGCAGAATTATCATCTCAAACACCTGCACATGAAAAGGTACCATTAAAAACCCCCAGGTGCCACCAAACCCCTGACAAGCTGATCTCCACAGGGATGGGAGCAGTGAGGAAGGATGGATGAAGAGCTAGGAAAACATGGAGAGGACACGAGTAGGATGCTGAAGAGCCCAGAGGAGCAGGGAGACCATAAAAAAAGATGAAATTTCGGGCAACAGCCTGACCAGGAGCAGCCTGGAACAGGCAGAGGCACCATTCTGGTCCAGATTCACAGGAATTCATCCCCCCCTTCTCCTCCAAAGACAAACTGAGCAGGAAACTGAAAACTGGTGAACCAGTTGGGCTAAAAATAAAAAAAAAAAAAAAAAAAGAAGAAATAGTGCATTTCAACAGCTTTACAGTGACTAGCAGTTTTTGCCAAACAACATTTTAGAATGGGGAAAGCAGTTTTACTGCCATTTTTTCACCCAAATTTCAGTGCACACTGTAGAACTGAAGCCTTCTGGATTTTGAGCCAGTTTAGTTCCTTCACAGTAATGTAAAATGCCTCTCATGTGGGTCTTTCAGTCAGACTAGAGGTGGGATTCTCCTGAGCTGCTTTCTTCAATCGGCAGTTTTTCTATATGGTTCCTTTTTCATTTGTTTAAGCATATTTGCAAAATCTCTGGCAGGCTGAATCTCATCAGGTAGAAGAAAATAGAAATGTGACAGGTTTGGAGCTAAAAGACCAAACAGTCTGTGTGACATTTGGGAAGGAGATTTTATATTTGGAAGAAGGATGTCGCTCATAATCAAGCACAAAAATCAGAAGTTGTTATTTGGCAGCACTTGCATTTTTTTTAATACATATTATTTGTAGTTTTGCACAGAATGCATCCAAAACATGCAGAGGAAAGAGCAGTTTAGCACAAAATATCCAATTTATCACGTTTGTCACCAATATGGATAAAGACTGTAGAGAGAGGGACAATTTGCTTCCATTTTTGGTTTGAAATTCTGCCACCTGTGGAAAAGCTGTAAGTCAGAACCATGCACATAAAATGTCAGTTTAATCCAGATTCTGAGAGTTTTATAACAGTAAGGGGAATGGCTGGTGGTTTATTTAGTTTTAAAAGGCAAGTTATTGGATTCACAGCTTTGTATATTAAACACAACTTCAATCCTATTAGCTTTTTTTTTTTTACTTGACTGAGTGACAAAATTTCATCAAATAATTTCATCAAATATCTTTAAGAACAGTACTGATAACCTGTTCAAGTTTTTATTAGTATATGTTACCATTCAGTGGTAACGAAGAAGTTAAAATAACAATATTTAGGATGATAAGGAAGGATATGATAAGGACACCCAGCACTGCTGTTACAACCATGCACAATAATAAAGTCCCTATTGAGAAGAAAAACCTGAATTCTCTCACTTAATCTCACAGAAGCTAAAAAAGCAACATTTATGTTTGATTCAGAGACTAAAATAGGCAATAGAGAGATAATATGGAGCCATCTGTCCTGGTCAAGTGTGGTGAGAGGAAGTCACTGGACTTTCAGCTCATGAGCAGGTTTTATACCCACTGCCAAAGCAGCCAGGACTGCAAATGAAATAAATAATCTGCAAATATCACAATAAACAGCCCCAGCCTTCTGATGCACAACCCTTTAAGTGCATCCCTCTCCTGTTTTGCTTTTGTGAGCTGCATTATTCAGCTGGTTCTTTTGATGAGGAAATGCTCAGCCTCAGACCTTTACACACCCTTATTTCACTGCTGTGGGCAGGGCAATCAAAGCAAAACATGCAAATAGCAGAGCAAAGCAGTGACCATCTGCAAAGATATTTAATATGTTCATATACCCAAGCAGCTCTTCACAATAGGAACGTGAGCAGATTTTTGCCCTTTACAGATTTTTTGCTCTTCCCTCATTTTGAAAAAAAAAAAATAAAATAAGCTTTACACGGTTTACACAGAACACTCCAGTTTGACTCCCCCCTGATTTGCAGTTTTCTGCCTGATTCCCAAACACAGGGACTGAAATGGCACTCCATGACTTAGTAATAAAGATAAAACAACCCCCATAATCTTTACTGAGATCTGAAAACACAACCTCATAGTCACTCCAATAAAGGCAGCATCAGCACAGGCAGCACTGAGCAATTATGCTCCAAAACTTTCTAAAAAAACCCAACAAGGCTTCTAAAAAGCCACACAGCTTTTCAGATTCAACTCTATTTTAAAATGAGGACAAAATACATGCTTAGATAATCCACCTCTCTCTCTCTAATTTGTATATATTAATAAGCCTTCATTTCTAGAGCATATAAAGTTATAACACAAAACAAATAAATGCCAAGAGGTGGATTTTGCTTAAATGGGAGGCCTAAATGCTATTGCTGCCTCTTTAACTTTTAAGTACAAGACTTTCTCACAATAAAATAGTCAGCTAGCTCCCCACTGAACTATAAAGAACAGATTTAGTGGATACATTATTAGCACTCTGCTCCTAGACCTTTGCAGCAGAAAGCCAAATTAGATGCTGGCCTAAGCAAGATCAATTTGGTTGCAGTCAGCAGAGATGCATCAGCCTACCTGTGATCACAACACATCTGTAAATGAAAATAATGCCAGTTAGAGAAGTCCTGGGGAACAGCACCTGAAAGGTTTGTTTCCTTTACAAACACGTGGCTTTTGAATTAAGTCCAAAAGTGAGGATTCTCTCACCTAATTGAGAGCAATGGGTTTTAGGGGCTCAGTGTATGAACACTTGAGAGGGAACTGACACCATTTGCAGCAGTGAACAATAATGAAAGGGGGAGGAATTAAAACACACCCTTCTGCTCCAGCCATTTCCACATGGCTTCATCACACCCTGCAACACAGGAGGAAACTGTCTGACAGAGATATTAAAGAGGCCTAAAACTTGAAGTTTTTAAGGGAGAATCAGCTGTGTGGGATTCCATAGGGCAAGAACAGCAATGATCCTCTTGAATGCAGCCGGACAAATGAAGGTCAATGAGTACATGAATAAATTGAAGTGAAATCAGAGTTCCTCGGGCTGTGCTGTTCTGGAGCAGCACCCCAGCATCCTGAAGCAGCAGAGTCAACATACAGATCCTAACTGCTTCTGAGATGTAGCTTGATCAGTTTATTTTACCATCCCTCTCCTATGCCTGGCTGCACCAGTAGGAGACTGGGTTCAGTCATGCAGGGTGCTCCTTCCATTACACTCCCTGGCTAAGAGATATAAATAATACCTTCAATGCTTGTATTGTTTAATATTAAAAAATCAGTGGAGTGAATTTTCTAGTTAGCTGGAGCTCTGGTGCTGGTGCAGGAGGAAGGAGGCTTTGCCAAGGTAAGGATGTGATTTGCAGTGACTGCAATTTGAGTGCACCTGGATGGAGATGCCCAAGGAACTCAGTGATGAACTGACAAGATCATCACAAAACGCACAGGAAGCAAATAGCTGCTCCCAGCTGTGCACAGGCTCTTTAAACAATCATGGTTTGGCATGATTCTGCAGAGATTAACATTGGTACATAAATATGGAAAGGCACTTTCTGCAGTGGAATGGCTCTTTTTCCTCAATACAGGTGAAAGAGCTCAGCAGAACCATTAAAACCCATCCTCATCTGGGATCTCTCCATGCCTGTGTGAGCAGGCACAGGCAGACTTGTGCTCAGACCCCCTAAATGTGACCTCTGAACCCTGATCTGAGGCTGTTAATGTTGTGATGGTCAAATGATGGGCTCAGGTTTGCCTCTGGATAAACAGCTCACTCCTAGCTCACGGTTCAGAGGGTGGTGATGCACAGTTAAGTCTGGGAAAGGAAATAAAGCTACACCTCAAATTTAATTTTCTGTAAAGACAGGGGTGTATTTTTATTCACACCTATTTGATTTATCACTTTTCAATAAAAGAATGGAGTTAAGACTCTTGTGTTTGAAAATGGCTCTCAAGGACAAAATTTGTACCAAATGATGCCTTTTGCTAATGTCTGAAATCTTTTGTCCACTGAAATGCTGAAATCTTCCACATTTGTTATCAAAGCCCAGGGTGGGCCCTTCCATTTATGGTGAACTGGAATAGCCATGGAGGGTGCTTAAGTGTGAAAGAGAAAAATGCAGAAAATTGGTGCTTAAACTTGTTAGAAAATTAAAAAAGAAAGGTGTCTGTGATAACCATCGTTAATTTATTACCAAAAAGAAATAGTTCCCACATTTTATTTTCTTCTGGCATTTTTTGGTTAGATAGTTAACCTTCTGTAATTTTGTTTCTGGTTTTGTTTTTTGCTGTGGTTTTTAATTGTTGGTTTTTTAAAATATATTTTCCATTCTAAACAAAGCTGACAGTAATCACTATATTTAATATGGGGTGCTGGGGGTAACTGGAAAGCCAACTATGAACTATGGAGAGATACTAAAAGTTCATTTTATTCTAAGCTACAAATTCTGTTACTATAAATCCAACAATACAGCTATTCTGATGTTTCTAATAAGTTTTGACTTGTGCAGCACGTTAAATCATAGGCTGTTACTTTAAGATTATATATTTTATGTATTTTAAATTAACAAAAAAGAAAAAAAAGAAAAAAAAAAGAAAGATCCTTGCTGTAATTTAACACAGACTTCTTATAAAATGTCATCTCTTTAGTTTGGATTATATCAGCATCCAGCTTGGATCTTCACAAATACAATTTTAATTATTCACACTGTTCCTTTAGTTTTTTTTTTTCCTAGTGAACTTCAACAGTTTGTCTAAAACACTGTAATCCAGAAATACTTCCATGTCATATCATAAAGCTAATAACCTCACCAACCACTTACTTGCTGACAGAACACACTGTCCTCATTTGCAGAACGTGGAGAATTTAGAATTTGAAAGGAAACCAAACGCCTTTAACAAGGTGTAAAGCACAATTTCCGAAGGAAGCTTCATCACCTCGCTGAATTCATACAGTAGCCTTCTTTCCTCTATAACCAGTCTAATTAAATACAGCTGGAGATAGCACAAAAGAATTCCATTAATTAATTGGCAACCTGCTGACACTAATTAAGCTATGAAAATTCAACTCCCTCACACCAGATTTTGAACATTAGTCAGTTCCATTTGTTGGGAAGTTTGCCTCGCGTCTCTAACGCAACCAGAAAGGAGAAAATGAACTTTGTGGTTAACATGTGTGGGAACAAAGTGACCTATTATTGGAAAAATGAGATATTAAGCCTTGCAGGGATACAGAGAAGCTGTGCTGAAGGAGCCCTTGCTGATAAATTCCCTCACATGAGGCTTTAAGGCCATCCCAACTGCAGGGAAAGAATCCCAAAACACCAATGGCACCGTGCAGGGTAATGAATTTATTTAATCCTCTCCATCCTCTGTAAGATACCCCAACTCTTCAGCCATCCACTAGTCAAGATTTCGTGCAGTAACTGGGGGAAAACATCCAAACTCCATTACCCTTATTCTAAATCTCATGCAAAGCATCCAAGGAGACCTCAGTTAACATCTTAACAGTTAATTACACAGCAACAAGGAAGATTTATTATTTAATGTCTCAAGGCCTACTGGCAGTGAGTGGCTCTGCTATTATCTGAGTGGACACTGATGAACACCATCTGGTGCTCATTCCCTTCCCAAAATTCCAGCCCCATCTCATGAGGAAGGTTTCAATGCTGTGTTGGAAATGTGCTAAATATCATCTGTGTCCACATTATTTACTAACAACCCCAACAAAAAAGAGGAACGTAGCACAGAATAAAATTATTGTCTACTTTTCTTGAAATCCTAACCACTGTATTGCTTCAGGGACCAAAAGAATCAAGAAGCAACTAATAATAATAATAAGAAGAAGAAGAAGGAGAAGAAGGAGAAGAAGGAAAAGAAGGAGAAGAAGTTACTGTAGAAAAGTAGCATATAACTTTGCTGCTTTTTCTTCTTTTCAGTTTTCTCTTTCACATGAGACTTAACAGTTAAATCCCTTAGCCTTCAGACAATACAGTGCAGCACAATTTGCCCACCTCACCATATTTTCAGAAATTTAATTAATAGTAAGGTGTTAATTAATTTTGAATCTACAGGAAAGTAGATTTTTGAAACAATCTAATAAGAATTGATTTGTATAAAGGGTCTGTAACCTGATATGCTTTCAGTTCTGAAATTTTCAGCACCTGGAAAATCAGCCAGGAACATGGCAAACTTCTGGCAATGAATGGGTCATTCATCATCTAATGCAAAAATCTTAAAAAAATTAAAATTATAAAAAAGAAAAAGTCTGCATATATGCCAGTTCACATCCTGCCAAGTAAATACACATCCCTTTTTCTAAGGTATGAGTTTTGTATTAAGGCTGTAGCTCAGTGTAAAGTCCAATAAAATTCCACCTTTCTGTGCAGGTAAAGGTGACTCACCATGAGCCTCAAGGGTGGCAAGATCTCAAGAGCTGCATCTGAGTCTTCCCTTAAATCCCTCCTTGCTGAGGCTGAGCAAATGGGCAGAAGGTGATGCTTAAAAGTTTCTGGTTCTGCCTACTGGGAACAATCAGGCAGGAAAAATAAGAGGGGTCTCATTGCCTCAGTCACTGTGCAAAAATCAGTGAGACACAGGCGTGACCAGCACCTCCAGAATCAGTTCTGCAATGAGCTGATTGAAACACAAGAAATATAATGAAAATAAAGAAGATAATAAAGAATATTTGCTTGCCATTTAGGGTGGAGAAGAACTATGCTGAGCAGTGTAGCATTCCTACTTCTAAACTTTATTATACTCTCATTTACTACAGTCATAACTGCAATATTTTATCATGAGATTAGAGTGTGGCTGACAGTGCTGGATAATGCATTTGATTCATAGATGATCTAAAGTAGAATGCTGGCTTGAATCCCACTGTTCTCACAGGGAATCTTCCATTCCTCAGCCTACCTCGTGTTATCCAACTTTGGGAACATCTTCAAAATGCTGAGAAGTCAAACTGGCAGAAAAACCCCCACGGGGCAAGAAAACACTGAGATTGTCACCAGAATCTGCTTGGAGGCTTCACAAAGCAGGGTCAGGCCAGATCAGATGGGATAAGGCCATTTTAGAGACTGGTCTTCACATTTAGACATTTAATTATTTTTCAAGGGAGGCTCGTTAATTAATCCCAGAACAATTTTTTATGAACATTTATTTTTATAACAATAGTAAAAAATTGGGTGATTGAGGGTGATTTGCTTTCTTGCAAGGGGCTACTGTCAAGGAAGAGGAAGAGTTTAATGCAGTGTCTTGTGATAACAGTTCTCATAATAACACCCAGAGTCATCCTCTGGGTGACTGGCAGTTTCTAACTCTTCCACTTTTCATAAAATTACAAAAAAAAAAAAAAAAAGGAGGGAAAGGAAGAGAGGCAAAAGAGGAAAGCAGCATCCTATTTTAATAACACTTTTTTACTCCATTGTAATTGAAAATACTTGGATATTGCAAAGAATAAATACTAACAGTCAGAAGTAGCAAGCTCTTCTACTGGGGACTGTGTCCTTCAGTTTTCCTGAGGACAACAACGTGAAAACTGAGACAGTGAAGGTTATATTGATAATAGGAAGGAAAAAAGTTCAAGCCATGCCTGGGGCATGAAACACAGAGCAAAAGTTGAAGGAAAAAAATCATGAAAGATGCATAACTATCAGATTCCCATGTATTACTGTTAAGTGCATTCATTAAATGATCATAAAGAATATATGGCATAAAAATGAAAAGATCAGTCTCTAATAGAACCCGATAATTTCAGAGTGGGAAAAGCAGCAGACCATGACAACAATTGAAACCAAGAACACTAAATCTTACATTCCAGCTTGCAAGCAAAGGAAAAAAAGAAACACATAGTAAATGATAGAAGTGACAAAAGAAAATATGACACCGAATTTTAAGGCTACACTGGCATGGCAGAAATGAAGCAATCATTTGTTTTGAAATAATTACAAAATTATCAGATAATTTGCCACTCATTTCTCATTTCGTGAGAAAAGCCTTGGTTCTGAATGCACACACGCTGCAAATCTCCTGAAAACACATGTCCAGCTAAATGAGTTGCTGTGATTGTGACCAGGACATTTGGCGTTTGAAGCCCTTTATGTTCCGTTGTGGTTTATATCATCTGTATTATTTCGCATAACAGGTTCTAACAGATCCCTTGGCCGGGGTTTTGACACCTCTGCGTGAGGCTGTGTTTAACACCTCATCAGTTGGTATACATATGCTAATTGTTGCTGTTTAGCACCTGTTTTCTCCTTTCCTGCTGTTCAGGCACAACACAACTACCACAACTCTGCCTTTGCAGAGCGTTTCACCATTTTGCAGGGTAAATCAGATCTTTTGAAAATGTAGCAGGGAAAATTCTGTCCCCGCTTAGAGTGGTAAAATGGTTGAAGTAATTACTCCTCATTAATTACTCTTTCCCCACCCGTTTTATAATTATATTTTAAAAAGAGCCAATTAGCTGTGGAGAATGGGAAGGGACTGACTTGGTGCAGGAGCCTCTCCCCATCAGTTCTGGAACTTCTTTGTGGTCATTGTCACCAATCTCCACGCCAGGCACACACCGGTGCTCTGACCACCCCATCACACGTGCTACCTGAGCACAATTCCTTGTGAAATAATTCTCAGATCCAACACAGCCCTCGTGGTTTGCAAGCAAGGAACTCAGTCACTAGCACTCTGTGCCACTGGAATGGAAATTGGGGATGAAGACGACAGGGATTGCTCAAATGGCAGCTCCCACATCTCTGTCTTCATTTCTCAAGGTCTTAAGACTCACACTCTTTGATAATTTCACCGATGTGGTGAGTTTTCTTCATGGGAAGAAAAAGAAGAGAACATGCTAGAATTTATCACAAGGTTCTGTGCAGGGCTTTTGGTCAGATCATTTTAAGGATAGATTAGAAGATAACCACAGAACTTCAGGGTGAAAGAACTGTGTTCTTGAACCTCAGAACACGAGTGGAATGCCTGCCAAGTGTGAGTGAAAAGTGAATAAAGGAAGAGAGAATGATTGCTGAATGAACTATCACAACCATCACCCAAGAATATACTAAATGAATTCAAAAGGAGTAAAATCCTCACGAGGGTCCCCATGATGCACACCTGAATACCAGCACTGAAATATTTGTCACTACTAAAGGAATACACCAGCCTCTTGTGACAGCAATCATCAGAAATGTACGTAATGCCCACCCCTGATTTAAAACACAGATATGTCCCCAATTTTAACGGGTAAATATCAATCCTGGAAGTAGAATCTCACATATTGCAAAGTCCTGCACTCACAGAATCACACTCTGTGCTCTTGAGAGGCGTTTCCATTTTTATATTTACTAATTGGGACAATAGCATGGCTGCTTCAGATATCAGGAGACTTTAAAGCTCAGAGCAGAAGGAGAACAACATCAGCGCTTCAGGCTCTGCTGCTTGAGCTTTCAAGATAACCTGAAGCATAATTTGGCTTCATGTTGTAAGCAAGTCTAGAGCCAAATTCAGCACTCCCTGCTGAGCCAGTCTAGATATCACATGTAGCTGTGGCATGGAAATGTATGAAAGAACAGAAATTTGACCAATTTAATTTGAAGAACAGAAAACATTGCATAAAGCTTTCCAGCTCCTTGACATTGAGAATAATGGTGTCTGACAGTTCTAGGGTTAAGTAGCCACTCATTCAGCACAGCATCGTTTATCTGCCAACAGTATGTGTCTCTTGTTGTTACTTCAAAGAAAAAATTCAATAAAAATTTAAATAAAAACAGATCTGTCAGTAGAAAGCTTTAATATTTTACGCCAAACTCAATCTCTTTCCTTTGTAAAGTGCTTTCATACTTCCTGAACTCATCCTGCAGTACACAATTCTCATTTTTATAAAAGAAACCACGAATCACCTTTAAACATCTACACTTTCCTGAAACATTAACATTTATTTTTAATAGGCATCATTCTGAAAAGGCTTCACTAAGTACTGCAGAATGCTAAAGAATTCTGTAGATCGAGAGAACTAAGAATGTATATGTTAAGTCCTTGAGCATCATTGCATACGAGCAGGTTACTTGGTTAAGAATTCATGATTCAGAATATAGCAGTAATTATTTAATGCAATTAATTCCAAATGCTCTCTCACAGAGTACATTTGTTGTTACTGACTGCAGACTGTGCTATAAATATACTTTGAAATAAGTGAAACAAAGGATTCAGGTATTCAAGGCCATGTCCTTTCTACATATTTCTGCCCAATTTTTCCTTTGCCTCCCACTTATTTTATGAAACTAACAATTAAATGCTGCACAATCACTGCTTATGTCAGACTTTTTCTTTAAAGTTGCTAGATTTGAGAAATCAGAGACATTTTATGAGAAATAATTAATGTCTCTCTTCTGTAAGTGCACTTGGCAAGGTATAATCTCTCCATTTTAAGCTTTCTCCCACATACCTTTGAATAATAAAATCATTACTCTATTTAGAAACCTCTCGTATTGTTTAGCAATTTAGCTCTGGACTGTAACTACTTTGAGAAGAAAAAACGTGACTTACCGGCCCCAGGTAGCAGATTCTGATTCTAACAGCCTCAATAAAAACATTTTTTAAACTTTGATTGCACACCCTAAAAGCAAAATTAACAATCTGCCAAAGCCAATATGTTCAAATAAAGAAAAGTTGTAAAATATGACCATAATTTTATATATGCAAACAGGCTCAGTTGTATTTGATTTTAAAAGTTTCTTCCAGCATCTTTCTTCTATCACAGACACAAGTTTATAACCATGCTACAAATTACAGCAATAAAATTTTGTGAAGAAGATTACAATAAAATTGTCATTTCATGTCAACTTTGCTGGGCAAAATATATGCAGTAACATGATAACAGGAATAATCTATTACCTTATTTAAGTATCTTCATTATTTGAAATGATAGTTGCTCCACGCTATTTGCCAAAATACGTTAAGTGGTTTTGAAAGTCATAAATCTCTGCCACTCTTTCCCTTATACAAGTGTTAACTATAAAGTTCTATCATAAATTATGAAACAAAAGGGTCTAAGCCAACCCAATAATACAAAATCTGTTCTTTCAATAATAAAATCTGCGCAGCTGGGAGCTGCTCATTATTTATTTAGCTTCTGCAAGCCAACACCTCTATTTGTTTCCTTGTAACTTCACTGTTTTCCTTGTTTTTCTTAGGGGAAAAAGCACAAACCCCAAACAAGCTGTGGTTGTACCTTCTCAGTGCTGTGTGTGGCACCATTCCCCGGGCTGATCTTCCTCTGCCACCCCATCTTGTCACCTTTTGTCAGCTCAGGTGAGCATCACATAAGAGCCCAAGGAGCACACGTTCCTATCACCATCACCACCAAAAATAACCCATCTGAGACCTCCAAATCACCTGAACGGGATCTCAGTATGACAACACTGCAAATTTGGAGTTTTCATTTGTTAATTTGCATTCATTACTCTTCTGAAAACTGGTGATGTGTCCCTGCCTGAGAGGAGAAACAAAAACCACGTCCAAAGTAAGCCCCAGGGGAATAGAATCCCCACAAGCAGCAGAAACATGATCAAGTGCTGGTCAAAGCCACTCTCTCTGAGTTTTCTTCAGAAATACACCCACAGTGCATCCTGCACATCCAAATTGCCATATAAGCCTTCCCCTGCATTCCAGAACATTCTGGAATGTTCTTCAGCGGCAGGCACCTTGTTACTGCTGCTGGTCTGCTGCGAGATCAGCCCAGCTTCTGAAAAGAAGAAGCAGAACGGTGAAGTAGGTGGGAGTTTGATAAATATTTTCTAAAAATAATAAGTGCACTGGAGCATTTGTAGATGGTGGTACACGAGGTGGAATTTCAGCCTGTACCAGTGAGCCTGGCTGCAAGACCCAGCTCCAAGCAATGGGCACACTGGAGAGCTCAGCTCACACCCACAAGTCACAGGATGGGGATAATCTCAAAATGCCAGCAGAACTTCTGTAACCAAAGTGAAGAAAATGAGGTGGCACAAACCAAGTTCAGTTCTGCAAGTCCAGGGTGGAACACAAGACCCCATTCCCCACGGGTATTTGTCAGCATTAGTATGAGTCCTGCATTTATCAGTGACACAACCTGTTCTGCTCCTATGGAAAGAATAATCTTGGCCTTCTGTTGGAGCAGGAGCTTGCAAAGAGCCAAGGATATGGCTGGGAGGCTGCAAAATAATTACCTGAATCAAAGAGCTGAGGAAAATGGTGCCCAGGACTCAAAAGTGCAGAAAAAGGCAGCTGCACTCCAGATGTGGGAGGTGTGAGCTAAAGGGGACTCCTTGGCTTAACCTTGATTAGATAATTGTGAAAATGATGGCATGATAGGTCAGCTGCTTGCTTCTCTCCACACAGCAGTGCTGAGGCTTCTAAAAGGATGAGCTGACATCCACATGAAATCATTCTGGGCAGCAAGAGATGCAGAGAAAGATCTCCTCCCAGGAGAGACCCTGGATGTGGCTCTGGGATGGGCTGGAGCTGGGCTGGCAGCTGGACAAGAGGACCTTGAAGGGGTCTGTATGAACTGGAACTTCACCTGAAAAGGACAAGAGTTCAGATATTCCCCTGCACTTTTTTAGTATTATATACTTAGTACAAAAAAAAATAGCAATTTGCAATTATTAAATATTATATACTTAATATTCCCCTGCACTTATTTAAACCTCCTTGCTGCCTTCCAGATGGCAGAGACCAACAGCACCCAGCTGGGACCTGGGCTGAATGCATCCCTTTCAGGAGAATGGCATAAAAAACTTATTCCAGCAAATCTGGGACAAAGTATATAAAAATTCCTGGCACTTCGAGGGAAGAAAATTTCTTCCCTCTTCCTGATTTACATCTGACAATAATGCCATAATGCATACAATACACAAAATGCTTTTTTATGGCTTAGAAATACTACACAAATAAAGTTTGAAATCTTCCCGTGGAACTGAAAATGTGCAATCAATGAAAGCCCAACAGTTAATCAATGGCAGTTTCATCAGTGATTACTTTATGTAAGGGCAGCCTTCCTAAAGTCCTTGATTTAAAAATTTGAAGTTAATTCAGAGCAACAGGAGGCAGCCAGGAAAGCATTGTCTGCCACCTAAAAAGTCACACATTTGAAAGTTATTTTGCATCCAAAAGAATTCCTACTGCTAATAATCACCACAAAAGTAGCAGAGGATTTGACAATATACCCAAAAATTAATGTAATCAAAAAATGTGTTTTTGGGGGAAAAAAAGAACAACCTTTTAATATTTGTAGAAGTCTGTTAAAATAGCAATTGGTACCGTGAGGCTTGCAAGCAGCAAGAAAACAATGAGCAACTCTTCCCATTAATTATCTGTTATAACATTCATAAAGTCTCAGTATTTCAGACAAATTTAAATGAAGACATAATTCTCTCTGAAATTCAGAGGCACTATCAGATAAACAGAATTAATCAACATGCAGAATCATTGAATGCTATGGATTTTAAATCCAACAGCAGCTTTCATATCTGCCCCTAACTATGTAATATTAACAGGGGTTTTTTTTGCAGTTCAGTCAAAGTGTAGGTCAATTTGTAACCCATTCACTGCTAAAACACAAACTTCAAACCCACCCATGAACAGCAGCAGGATGAGCCTGCTTGGCTCAAAGAAAACTCTCCAAAAAGGAGGAGAACACAATCCCCAGAATGCTGGACAGACAGAGCGAGCACTGGGGCAGCTCCACCTGCCTCTGCCTGCCCATATCCACTGATGAACCCAGGCCAGGATATTACAGAATTCATAGAAATGCTCAGGGACAGATCACCTCTTAAATTCCTGCAGCACTCTTGCTGGGTTTCAATCTTGCCTGCTTTCTCAATATCCCTTTTTGTTGCCTTTTCTACTTTTCATCACGCTTCTGCCGAGGTACAGGCAGTAACCTTTGGCTAAAATTGAAGAAGGAAAGATTAATTTTGCTTTAACAAAGAAAGGTTAAAGGTACAGAACATGTGCCTCCAAGTCTATCCACTCCAACACGAGTTCTTCTTGATCTATTAAATGTATGCCCAAAAGAGTTCCTGTCCTAAATGCAGAGACACTTGTTAGAAGATAAATAATACAAATGCTCCATTCCCCCCCTAATTCTCTGATTCTTTACATTGTTTTATGTCCAGACTAGAGAAAAAAGAACATTCCTGAACACCTGATACTTAGGAGGAACAACATTACTAGGAAAGAAAAATTGTGTAAATCTTATTCAGAGAAATGGTTTCCATAGTTTAAAAAAAATCACCAATTGTAGCAGGCAAAAATGTAGCATTAAGAATTCTTTATTTCTGGTGGAACTAGGTCATAGCTGCACATGTACAGGCATCAGAACAGAAGCTTCAATAAACAGGATTATTCCTATCAATGTTGAAAAGAATATGACTAATTACATCTGAGGTAATTAGGACCATAAGCAATCTTTAAATGAAACTGGTGATGAGAATTTATTCTATTTTCTTTATTCTGTAATATGCTTTACCCCTCCAGAATGAAGCACTGGTGCACACTCGGTAGGTGTGTTTAACAGCACTTCAACAGAAAATTGTATTTGTTCTTGGATTTGCTAAAAGGAATAAAAAAAAGGAAGTCACAGGTCCTGGAAGGGCACTTTGCTCTGTGCCCTTGTTGAGACTTCCCCCAGGCTGGGCTCCAAGTGCCATTTTGTGCAGCTGAAGAGGACTGACAGCACTGTGTTTATGGAAACTGGAAAAGGAATCAATTAGAGCTGTTAACAAGATCACCAAGGCAGTTCAAGGGCCAGTGAGCTGGAGGTGCTGCTGCAGAGGGGTGTTAACCCCTTCCATCCCATCTCTGCCTAGTGCCTTCACCTCCAGGCTCACCTGGCAAGCACCAGCCCTCACCTGGGACTGCTCCTCCCTTCTGTCTCCTGTGGGTTTATCTCTCCTATGATTTATGGGCATAAATCTCTTATGGGTTTAAATCCCTTATGACTTAACTCTGCTGGTAAGAGTGCCCCCTGCCCTCCCAAAATACTGCTTGGACAAAAGTTCATGTTAATCTTTCAAACATTCTCTTCTACCCCCCAGAATTTGTCTTTTATTTGCTTGCTCCTGAATAGATTTTTCTTTCTATTTTTTTTTTCATGGTGCCATGACTGATTTCTTTCTTTACCTGAGAAATTAGAAAACAAAGAAAAAAAAACATTAAAAAATCATGCACAATCTGCAGTTTTCCTCTAAGAAGCAGCAACTCCTCCTACCTGCCACTGGAAATAGCTACTCAACATTATTAAGTACCTCCAGTTCCCCACAGCTAGACAAATCCCAAAGTACCTCCTTTACTGCATTTTTTTATTGATGAGGTTTGTCATTTTATGGGATGTGGTACAATAGAAAGCAATTAAGTCACTGATGCACACAAATGTTACCTTTTTGCAATGCGTCAGCAGCAATAATCCTCTTTCAAATATGCTGAGAAGCAGCTATAAACCTTCTCCTGCCAGAGGCAAGCTCTGGTGAGCCTCGTTGTGCTCAAAGTTCCTCACAGAAGGTGTTGCTTAAGGTCTGCATCCATCAAAACCAGGGATAATTAAGGTGCACAGCAGCTCCATTTTGGCATGGCTCTAAGAGGATAGCCACTGAATCATCTCTCAGCTTTCCAAAACTGTTTATTTGATCTCTTTGTGAGAACCTTGAGGAGGACATGAAGGCCAGGTACTATTTTCATGCCTTAATTCATCTCGGGCAAGGGCTGATTAGCTGGGTCACAGGAATCAAGGAGCCCCAGGATTTCAGCATTCCAGCTGCTGGCAGAACCCCTCTGAATTGAACATTTTCAGGTGCAGACCCCTGATTTCAGTCAGGATCAAAACCTGTTTCCCTTAACCTTGGTGAAAGTATCACTTTCGACTTCACCAGAAGCAGAAAGAAATGAAAGTCTGTTCTTCTCCCCAACCTTTACAAGTCAGCTAAATAAAAGGCATTACAGCATGCAATTGCTTGAAGCAGTAATATTCATTGAAATGAAGAATTTTTTCCCCCAAGTACCAGAGAAACACTTGATATTTGCTGAAGGAAATGGAAATATTTCATGGAACAATTTAGAGAGGCGACATTTTCACTGGAAACAATTCTGCACCAAATCATTCAATCACAATTTATATCCAGAAATGAAACGTTGGACAGATTAAAAAAAAAAAAGGGGGGGGGGGGATCTCATGCACAAAACTTGTTTCTGAATAAGCTGAGGCTGTAAACTCTGACTGTCATTGATGGAGAAACAGCTCCCAGGGCCAGTAATTCCAGCAGTGAGAGCCAGGCCTGGGGACTGCAGGAGGCACAAACTGCTCCGGAGTCATTTGGATTCCAATCGCAGTTTATGGCCCTGTGGAAATCACTTCATTTCCACCTCCAGTTTTTTTTCATTTCTATCTCCAGTTTTTTAAATTTCTGTGAGGAGGAGGATGTGCATTTTCCTATAAACCTCTTTCAGAGGGGCGGTGGGCAATTACGACTTGCAAAGCTTTCTGAGGTAACAAATCTCTTTTGATCAAGCTGTGTGTTTTTAAAAGGCTGCCATTTTCATAAATCTACCTCCAAACAGCTCATGGCACAGGAAATCTAACCTGGACCTCGATTATACTTCCAGACTGAAATAAAAGTCACCTAAGAAAATATAAATTAATTGTTTCAATATCAAGCATTGACCCTCATTGTGCCTGGGGAGAATTTTCTCAGCATCAATGATGGTGATGTATTGGCTGGACCACTGCAATTAGCACCACTGTAAGCTCCTAACTTAGCAAATATTCCCACTCCAGGAACTTTGGTGTATGTATTTATCCATATCCATACATGTATGTGTTTGTGTATGTATTTATATATATATATATACATATACATACACACATACACACACACACACACGTCTCCCAGATGAGTTTGTCAACGATTCTTTTGGATTATTTTTGGTACACTTACATTTCCATTTCGTGTTTTACATTCTATAAACACACAGATGGAAACTCAAACATGTCACGAAAGATTCCAGCCAGTAACTCTGAGATACTGCTTTGCATTTTATACCAGCCTTCATTTTTGTCTCTTCTCCTAAAGCAATTAGCAAACAGTTGTTCCATAAGCTGACAAGGTAGGAACAGGAGTGAAGCACTATTAAACCTAGAGCTGTCCTTCAAACTTCAAGCATTTAATGGAGTTAAAAGGAACTGCAGATTCTGTGCACTGCCAAAAATAAGAGGCAGGACTTGCAGAGCACAATTCCTCTTTTACCACCACCACTATCCTGATGTGCAACAACCTCAGCCCTTTTTCCTGTTAGCAGCTACCTACAGAAGCTACTTCAGCCTATAGTGAATGGCTTGAGCAAGTGAAAAGCACTTACTTTGTCCCCCAAGACCAAAACCTTCCAATCCCTACTTTTAACTTCCTCTGGGCTGGAGACACAATTCCACTCTGCTAAACTGCAGCACCATCCACTGCTGCAATCCCACAGGGTCATTCTTTATGTAAATTCTCATCAGGAGAGGCTGGGGTAACATTACATTTGCAACATTCCTCTCCAGATTCTGTGTTTTGAAATCCAGCTCCAAGGCTAAAGCAGCTCTGTCATTAACTCACAAATGCCAGACAGGCCACTTGCTTGGCAGCCACACACAAGTTTTTTGGAATGTTTACAGGCAAAAATCCTTCCCCTTGACCAAAACAATAAAAGGAATTATGCCCAAAGCTTCGGTCTGAAGATTTGTAGGTAGGGGAGCTGGAACAGAGAGTGAATGGAAAGTCAGTGCTGGCTGATCCAGCTCCATACAACATTCCAACCCCACTGACCTTCTGAGGGCAATGTGGCACCATTACTCACTCCACATGGGACATCTCAAGAGAGAAACCCACAGCAGTCATTTTTCTTAAATGTTGTTTTTTGTGCATTGCAACACAAAGGACGCTTGTAGGAATGGCAATAATTAACAGATCTAAATGAAGCCACAGTTAGAAAGCCATTAATATATTCACTTTCCATGGATTTTTGAGCTAGATATTGAGCAAAGTATGATCCTCCAGCACCAGAGTGGCAAATTAGTTTCCACTAAATGATCTCATACTAGATTGCACAGGTCAGCTGTTTGTAAAAATGTGATTTTAAAGAAAAGAAATTTAAAAATGTAAATTTCCTTTTTGCTCATTGCAACAAAATGACTTAATGACTGGACATAGCATTTAGTGCAATTGTTCAACTGGGGAAACATCACTGTGTCAACTAAGCCTAATCAAAGGTTGGACTTGATCTTGCAGGTCTTTTCCAACCTAAATGACTCCCTGGTTCCATAAGCTTGTTTCATTTTGATTCCATCCAAGGTCCTGTCATGTCCCTGTGTTCTAACATTTTCCAAAATGAATGAGCATTAAAGAATGGCCATGAAGGAACTTGGTTGATCTGCTAAAGGATCCTGTTTTGACAAAGTTTTCATGGCCTGCAAGTGTTTTTGGCAGCTCCATCCCAGAGGCCATGGGAGCGTGCACAAACTGAAAAACCTCGTGGCAGTGCTGGTGGTCACTGATGCCACGGTGGTTTTTAAGTTCCACAGTGAAGAATTGCACAGAGCAAACGGAGAATTCCTGAGAAAAAGGCTTGTCCAAGCTCCCATCACTCACCCTGCCACATTCCAGGGGAAGGTGCCAAGTCCTGGACCCTTTCTCTTGCAGGAAACTCACTTTCTTCTTTTACATTTACTCTGCTTTACATGAGACTGAAGCCAGGCCTCCCATTCTAGATAGCTGCACTAATTAAGCTAATTAGCTCTTTAGATCAGATTTCTTCCCATGGACTGATGAATATTAGATTATTTAGAGCGCAGTCAGCTGCCAGAAGGCAGTGAGATGATCTATCCCCTGAACAGCCAGTGCAGCTCAGGTGGAACAGGAGTTTCACCTCAAATCCTGCAATAAACACAGAACTGTTACACTACAACATTCTGCTCAATCCCTAAAATAGAGCTGTGCCTAGTTAACCCATAAATACCTGTCCTGCAATTACACTGAGTGTTTGCACATACAAGAGAGAGCTAAATTGGAAATTAAAACCCACAGCATCCTAAATCATTCTAACACATAAGCCAATCTGCTAAACTCAATCAATATAAAGGCAGTAAAGGCAGGCATCACAAAAAGACACAAAACATGGTGCAGACTTAAAATCTGTGAAGACAACTGGAGTCATTCTTAGCTGAAATTACAGTTTCATTTTAATTTTCAATTTTTGCATATGCATTATGAATAGCCCGAAAAAATTATTTGGTCTAACTAATATTAACCAAAATATTTAAAACTGAAAATTATAATAAAATGTCATTTTACAGTTTATATATCTACTTACAAATAGGAATAAAGATATTTTTAGGCAGAATAAAATCAGACTCTTTGTTAAATTATAATTTTGACATCTCCTGTAAGAAAAGAGAAAATTCCTGCTCATTTGCACGCTTAATTCAGAACTGCTACAGTTTAGCTGGCGATTACCTGAAGCACAAAAAAAGGACATTATCAGACTTCTCGTGACAAAATTCGCATGTTTACATCGTGCTCACAGGCAAAAGAACTGAATAAAGGTTATGTAACATTGCAAATATTAAATTAATTCTGTTAATACAAATGCACTCTTCAGGAGGAAATCACTGTTTATGTTTTTAACATTGGGAACAGTTCCTTTGTAAAGGAACATTTGTGGATCTGATCAATTTTTCAGTTTCCTGTCTAAAATGTGACTATTTTATAGTAGAGGATGCTTCAGTATTTGGTGTTTGCTAAGCCAGGATTCTGAAGTTAGGATGGAAATTCTACTTCAGTTAAGAGCAAGAAAACAGCCCTAGAATAAAGGGGTGAAATAGAATATAGTGAAATAGAATATAGTGAGATAGAATATAGTGAAATAAAGGGGTGGATAGAAAACAGAGGGGGAATTGCAAGTGCTAAATCTTTTGGACTTGAGGTGAGTCCTCTGAGTGCCTGGCTGTCACTCACCTGGCACTCTGAGTAATGGTGATCCAAAATGATGGGGACACATGGGATCCACGCAGGCAAAATGTTCCCTTGAGATTCCCCAGATCCACTCCCAGCCCACTGCTATAAAATATATTGGCTCTTCTCAGCTCTTCTGTTTGCTGCTGGGAGACACAGAGAGATATGGATGCTGGTTGGAGGATATTTTTTCAGTTTCAGAAGGGAAATTTAGTTCTTTGGAATGTTTTCAAAGTTCTTTGCATGTGTGCTTTCCACGCTTTCCAACAGCATTTCTGCGCCCCATTTTGAGAAGTTCATTAATAAAAATGTTAACCCTGTGGGCAAAATGTTCTCTAAACTGCAAGCTACAAAGCCCTGGACCAAAAAATGCACATTGAACAGTATTCCTTGGAAAAATGGCAGCAGCAGGATCAGACTCATTGCTGTGCTGGACCTCTTTCCACAGGCAGCCTCTGCCTTTGGATAAGTCATTAGAAAAGATGACATGTGTATCCTGGCACAACTAGGTCCTAGGGAAAAGTTGACAGATGTTACAATATAAATCAGTTCTGATGCACATTGTGTTGCCTCCAGAGGCATCTTCTGGTCTTCCACAAAAGGTTACTGAACCATATATAATACAGAAATGCAGATACAATTGTAAGGAATAAATGTAAGGTTCTGTTCTACCCCACTTAGAAAGTCTAATGCATGAATAATGCTCCATCTGCACAGTGGTCAAATGAGACTGAAATTGATTTTAGATGTACCACATGGAGCAGCACAGACCTTAACAAGCTCTGTGACATAGGGGACCTTGTCAGGAATCTGTACAAAATTCATGATACAAGAAATTTGTATCAATGAGAATCTGGGACAATGAAGAATGGGGCTTACATTACCAGAAACTTTTGTACCAAGTAATCAGAATGAATCACATACCAGAGGCATTCTCAAGTAGAAGATAACAAAGTTTAGTCACATTAAATTTATAATAAACAAGTGAAACATGTCAAATGTGCAGCTACATATCCTGACCATTAACTTTTCTGGAAGCATGAATAAAATGTGAGCAATGGGAACAAAACTGTCTTCTCTTCTGCTAACCTGTTTAGAGGATTTTTGTTGTTTTGTTTTGGTTTTTTTTTGCCTGCAGCTTCAATCTTTCCACCACTTACCTTCGTCAGGATCAGGGTAGTCACACTTGCAACAATCTGGAGTGGTTTAGGATTCCACACATCACCCCTAAAACCTAGACAATGATCCAATTCCGTCTGGTGACTCTGCAGAAGAAAGAAAGATTAAAAAAAATATTTTAAAAATGAAAAAAGCTGTAAATGGAAAAGCAGTAAAATAAGTCACCTAAATTTTGGAAATACCCTGTGCCCAAGCTGGTGCATTTATTCACTAAAACCTGATGATCAACAACAGTCTTTCAACAAGCATTCATGAATATTTTCCCTTCCCCCTGGCCAATCATTTTTATCAATATGTAAAGGCCATTGATGATATTTACACCCATTGATGACATTTTCATCCATGTGCTTTCACTTTAGCACATGGTGACATGAGAACTGGGAGGCTGAGGATGCAGCTTGGCTGCTCTGGAATAATAAATGCAGGAGACCAAAGCTTCTTCCTCACTTCCCTCTGAGATGATGGTTTCAGAGCTCAGGCTGCAAAGCAGACTCACAAAATATGTCTGATCCAATATGTTCTGTTCAGGCACCACAAATTCATGAACTAAAAGGCCTGTCAGCCCACCAATTTAATACAGAGATTTATTTTTACATGTTGCAATGACATTATGAGCCACATGATATTTTGCTTTGAAAGAAAACAAGAGCAATATTTTTCAAATCGGGTTAGAATTTATACATTCACTCCATAATGTCTCAAGACGCTTTTCACTTCAAGATTTTGATTATGGAACCCATAGAATTTAAAGACAAGCAAACTAAATAAAAGTTAATATAATAAAACCAGTTAAATGTTTCTTTCTACTGTCAGTCAATTCAATTTTCACAGATAGGAAACAGAAATAATTCAAATAGGCATCCACCCAGTCTCCTTTTCTGGATTTTAGCACACTTTGTTTTGCATTCTTTTAAATGCATCACACTTTAAAGTGGTTAGGGATCATATTCCTTGGCATATAAAGATTCTTCAGGATAGATTTATACAGAGGGGACTGCAGCAGCTTGAAGGATGGAAACTAATAACATCAGCACAGCATGCATATCATTTTGTGCCCAGAAACTTGGCAAGACTAAGAGTGCTTTTAGTGGAATGTGGCTGTGCTAATACTCCCTCCTGTGAACAGCTCCTCTTCACTGGATAATCAAGATCTCCACGCAGCCATCTGAGATGGCTTTTCACAGAGCTGCTCTCAAAAACCAAATTATCTTCATTATTATTAATTTCGTGAAAATAAATTGCCTCGGAGTTGTGTGCTAATTATTGTCCCAGTCATATAGCCCAGGGAGGGGAGCTGTGGAATCTTGTGCAGCAGAGTCTCAAAGACACAGGCACACCTTGCAGAGTGAGGAAATGCCTTCTAATGACCATTACAGAACTCTTCAGCCAAAATATCTCTAGCTATTACCTCACAACACATATTTTCCCATTTTAAACTCCATGTATATTTATTTTAAACTCCAGTTATATTACTTTTATGCTTGGAGATAGCTTCAAACTAAATGGCACCATTTCTCTGCTGTGTTTTACAAGATGCCAACAAGCTTACATGGCCAACAAGCATGGCAACCCACACGTGAATTTTGGCACATCTGGGCTTTCTTCTTTTGCAAATAAGAGTTGATATTGAAATGCTGCTGAAACAAGTATTAAAAAGCACCTGTGGAAACCCATTCAGCCATCCAGAGGTTTCTGCCCTGCCCTGACCTGCAGAGGAAAGAAAACTCACTAACCTTGATTCCTGTTATCACCTGAGAGCAGGCCAGATAAGCTCTTGGATCCAATCAAAGATACTCCAGGCTAAAATCACCTGCCAAGTGCTCAGCCATGGGCTTAGGCTGAGCTTGAAGGCATGGGCTTAGGCTGAGCTTACTGTCCAAGACAGCCTTGTCCTACAGGTGACACTGGATGGCAGCAGCACCTGAGACAGGAGCCCTGCCCCTGCACTGAGGATGATTTCCTCAGGATTTATCCCTAAAATCGAGCCCCAGGGTGCTGTGAGCAGAAACCTGAGCAGGTCAGCTCGGTGAGGCTGAAACCACCCAGCAGCTTGTGGAGAGCCACCACGCTAATGACAGCTCATCCCCCCAAAAACCGGCAATTTCAAAAGTGACTGGTTTTGTTCTCTGACCTTAAAGGAGATGAGAGAAAGAAGCTGGAGACATCTGAAACACAAACCCAACCCCACAAAACCCTAATTCACCTTGTTTCAGTCAAAGAGAAGCCCCACAAGGCTGTCTGCATGAGAAGAGGGGAATGAGGAAACTCCTGCTGCTTTTAGCGCCTTCCTATAAACCACAGTCAGCAGAACTAAACAGTATTACACAACATTTTCTGCATAAACATAGTTTAGTAACTGCCAGGTAAGAGAAATAAAAGTTAAAGGAGGAAATACTTCTTTCCATTCTCTCTTCCCCTCTCCCCTCATTCCAGCATGAAGCCGATCGATGAATCTTAGGGCTTGCTTAGGTAAAAAATTAGGAAAGAAATAATTTACTGAGAAATCCCTGTCTGGGTACAGGTGTAAATATTATTTTAATATTTTCAATAGTGAGCCAAATGCAGCACAAATCACCAAGTATATGAAAATAGCTACCACTTAAACACTACTGCAAGTAGATAAGTTACACTGCACACCCCTGAGGCTTTGGGGATTGAAAGTAAAGAACATTGATCTGCTGAAACACCACCTCCCTAATTCTTTGGGTTTTTAAACCCAAAGGATTTCTTTCAGGTACTCTATGCAGTCAACACTTCAATTTTATGAAAAACCCACCTTGTGTATTTACAGGGGTTTTAGGAATATCTATATAAAGGTGTGTTTAGAGATATCTATTTAAATAATAGAACACTTATTTTTCTCACAGTTTGAGAAAGCAAACATGAAATTTCATTACATATGAAAAATGAGACAAAATGACAAACACCACATCCATCACAGCCTCATTCTGTTAATTAAAATCAGACGCTCAGCTGAGTAATTTTAATTAGTAGTACTGGACACATTTTCAATTGTTTGGAATCAGGAGTTTTTAATAATTTATCCTCATTTCTTGGAACTCAGAAGTATATTTCACTCTTGGACCTTAAATGCCTATGCCCATAAATTTTACCCATGAAGCAGGAATTACTGTAACTGTTCACAATTAACAAGTGGCTAAACAGGAATGGAACAGGGTTAGCAGTGTGTTAACTGCAGCTCTTCATTGGAAGCTTGATGGAGTCAGAGTACATTATTTCCTTTTTTCTTAATCAAATCTCAAGTGCAGATCTCCTGTAAAAGCACTTTTTGTTTTCAGATGAGTTAAGGTTGCACTTCAACTCACTTACAGGATTCCCAAGGGACCTCATGAAGTTGTTTTTTCATCCAGAGTGGTAGCTGTACTTTTGACCTCAGCAAGCAACAAAAATACTGACTTGTTTTTCTTAGAAGGAGAAATGGATGTTGCTTGATACTCTGTTAATTGAGACTTTGTTACCTTATAAAATAGAAATTCTTGAGAACAGGAGATATGAAGACACAAAAATCTTTGTGTTCAATAATATAGGTGCCTTTACATGTTTTGATCTGGTAACTGCTCCTTTTCAACACTAAATTGTAACAACTTCTCACAGCTGTCTTAAATGACATATATCCTGCATTCTTAGCTGAGTTATACCCAGCTCATAACCAACAAATACAAACCAAATTCTTTCACTGCTAAAAATGCTGCTAAAATTGCTAATTCAAGCACTGAAGGCTAGGAAATGTCCCCAGGGTTTCCTGTTCAACCTTGCCTCTACCTCCAAGGCACCATTAAATACTGTTAATTTTTAATGGGCTACTAATATCCCAATTTTTTTCCCACTGACTCCATTACTGGGGAGTCATTTTCCCACTGAAGCAGCCACTTTCTTGATTTCAGCTGGTGTCAAGTGAATGCTACAGAGGTTCCAAATAAACAAGGCAGAAATTATAATGCCAAAAGAATCAGAACACCTCCCTCAGCCTGGAGATCCTTGATTTCCTTCATCATCCTCACATCAGACCAGGCTCAAGCACAAAGGGTTAGTCAGGGATGTGCCACCACGTGCAGAATTTTTCAGTCAATAAAACAATGTATTCACTGTCTACACCATCCCCAGCGCTGGCTGAGCGCTGCTGCTGAGATTCTCATGCACAATTTTGGTTTAACAGTCAATCTTGTTAATATTTTTTATAGGGACAAAGTTAAGTGCCACTGTATTAGTCTGCCTGCATGAGAGCTCAACCTGAAAGCAGAGTGTTCCACTTCTTCCCGTGCAACATCTGTGGAGTATAATTATAATTAAGCACGTCTTGAATATTAATTGTTCTAATGTCACTGATGTAATGTCCTAGGATACACTGAATCAGTTCTGTTTCAAAGTACTGTTTTATTTAAGAGCTTTGCCAGATGTTCTCATCATTTCACTTAGATTTTTCCACCAGGAAAACAGTTGCTGAGACTTGTGAATCTTCTGCCTGCGCCAACTGTCAAGGAAATAATTTCATCCCCAAAGAGGAGGCAAAATCACCAAGTTTTTTGTGTGGTTTTTTTTTTTTTAAGGAAAAAGAGAAGTGATGTTCCAGAAACATTTGTAATGCTGTTGGCTCAGAAAAGATTTTGCTGAGAACAACACAATTATTGTAATCTTGGGCAACAACGAGCCCCTTAATTCACTCAAGTCACCATCTCAGGTTTTCATTTGCATCTTATCTTTCACCATATCCTGCAGCAGAAATTCCATGCAGCTGGTTTCAGTGCTATAGGAATTGGAAACTTTTGAAAGATCATATTCTTAATCAATACCTCACTGTATTTTTGCTGTCTTGAGTGATCATATGCCAGAAAAAAGCACCTGGGGATCCAATCCCTCTCTAATCACCAACTTTCCTAATAGTGGAAACTCAACAACTGCTGAAACTAAAACATATTTTACAATTACTGATTCTGATATTCCCACAACGCTGAATCCAAATTCACTTGCATTACTTCACAGGTGAACTACTTTAAACATGTTATTTTAGTTTGTTTGTAAAGAACAATAAGAGAAAGGCTTTCTCATCAAGGTTCAGCAGTGACAGTGAATGACTGAAACATCAAACCAGGCCTCAGTTAGAAGCCTATTTGCTTGACATATTTGTTCTGAAATAGTTCTTTCAAAGAAACTACTTCAAAAAAAAAATGCTGAATACTGCAGTAATTAAGGATTTGATCTCATAATGTGGCAAGTGCCTTTCAAAAAACAGTAAGATTTTTTGTTATTGTTCTCAGCAAGAATGCAGGTTCCATGGAGGGGGTTGGAATGTTCAAAACCCACATGAGCTTCACAGGGACTCGACAGGTTTGTGAACCTTGGGCTGGACTGAGATGAACCCCAGACCCCTTCCATAGGTTCATCCCTAGGTAGGAAGACTTTTGATTAGAAAAGCACATTTTTTCATTTAACAATACAATACTAAGCAGTGCTTGTCGAGTCTTAACAAATTCCAGTGTCCTCTTGCCAGCTGATGAAGAGAGAAGAAAATTAATTCCATTACCTCTACTAATGGAGCAGGTTTGCCAGAGAGTAACTCTAAACAAATGAGCACTTGAAAAAAACTATCAGGATTTACTGGGCTGCTCTTTATAAAGCAGAACCATGTTCTATACCATCGCCATAATTTTCAAGCAGGTCTGACCTTGCAATCTTACAAACTGTACTATCAAAATCCATTTTCCAGTGACTGATTTGCAGAAGTTCACAGAATTACCAGCAAGGCTGGGCACCAAACCTGCAGGTCCATGATTTCAGTGCTCTGTAACTGTTCCCTCCCTTTTGGGGACTCTGCAGCTGTCCTCACATCAGCAAAACAGATGGGAGCATTTTTTATCTCCAGAAACCAAGTGAGCCTATGGTGCAGTTGCTTCCACAGAGAGCAAAGGTTCCCTTTAATGGGCTCACTGCATCCTCATTTCCATAATTAATTCTGTTAATCAAGAGGCTGAAGTTTAGTCCTGCATCCTCTTTTTTAGGCTAAACCAAAGACTGGTGGCTTCACATCTCATCATGACACAGCTACTGCTGAGCAAACCACAAGTTCCCACCAACATCAACAGTTCTGCTTCCACTCAAAGCCTGACTCACAGGAAGGAACATAATTAAGGAATGAACATTAATTCCCCACAGACTCCCTTCTTTAAAAAAATATTACCTTGCCATAAAATACATTCATCATCAAACTTTATCATTCCAGTCAACAACACTCATGGTTTGAAACGTGTCCTGCTCTTCAGCTGAACATCAAAGTGAAAATATGAAGTAATTTCTAATTATAAACAACTTGAAGAAACAGCAAGTCTATTTCTTGTTAAATATACTTAATATTAAAATAGATTTTGCTTTTCAGAGGATTTCATATCCTCAGATCTTTCTGTTCTCACTCTCTGAAAATGTTCCTTTGGAAGTGCGACTGTGTTCAGCTGAGGTCACTGTGTACGAGTTCCTCGAGTGGCTGAAGCACAAAGATTGAAAATACTACAAGCAGTTGCTCTAGAAGTCCCCCTAAAATGTCCATTTCCTGTATTTAAAATGCTGTTAATTTTTCTTTGCCTATTAGCAATATGTGCAAATTGCACTTTAAAAAAAATTCAAATAAATGTTAGAAAACCAGAGATGACATTGTGTGCATCCTGCCTCGTGTGACACTTGACTCTCAGATATTGGCAATTTGGTATTGGCAGTACTATTTTTAATTTCATGTGTTATTAAGGACTCCTCATATGTAAAACTCCTCATATGTAAAACACTTAAAGACAAGACACCCCTAATAATAAAGAGTAAACACCTAAATACATACGATAGCCACAAGAAATACAATTTAACTTATGAATTTACATGTGTTTTACTACATATTTTAACTCTGCAGCTTTAGAGTTTTATAACCATCATTGTTTTATCCAAATTTCCCGAATCATTTGTTCACCTTGTACCACAAAAGCTGATAAACAACCCCTATTTTCCAAATAGTACTATTGACCTACCTCTGCTCACAAAAGCAATCTCTTATTTAATGTGATCCCTCACATGAGGCAAGCTCCACTGAGAAATGGAAAAAAATCTACTTTTGCAAGCCTGCCAGTAAAATATATTTGGGTTTGGACAGTGTAAGCTATAAACAAGATAATTTGTTCCTCATTACCTTTATCCCACTCAATACACCCTCCTTTGTTAATTATACCAACGTGCCCTCTGCTGCATAGCTCTTTTTTTTAATTTTTTTTTTAAATTCAGCTAAGAAGTAAAAGAAAATATGGCTAAAGCAGAGAGGCTGAGGAAAACCAGCTAGGAAATGATCTTTGGGTGGAGTTCAACGTGATCAAATTCTTATTGATTTCAAATTGTCAGAGGCTGACAAACACCCAAGTGCCTGTCTCTTGCCTTCTGATTTCATTACCTAATGTACCAGGCTGAGGGACAGGTTTTTAATGTGCTTACTTGCTGCCATCACTGCTGGACACAGAGCAAAGACCTCCAGAGTTCCTTTTAATGGAGGCATAATGGAAATGGAATGAAATGAAAATAAAAATACTTGTTTATTAAATGAAGGTACCTTCATATTACCTGAAATAAGTTCTCTTAAACAGACTGCTCAGCAAACTGAATTTTATTTTGTGATAACCAGTGGCAAGTTAAGCAAAACATAAGTCCTAAGGACAATAAATTTCAAATGCTGATGGGTTGGGCTGATTAAGCAGCTCTGCTGCACACAGGCACTGTGATGCAAGCATGGGGTTTTCACTTTCTGCAGAGCAGACTTCTATTCTTGCTGAGCACTTTCTCAGCATTGTTAATATTCATACCTCCATGGGAAAATTCGTAGGACTGAAGCCATGCTGAAGTTTTGCCCATTATTTTTCTAAGCAGAAAGACATTAGTAACAATTTCTTTCAGCTCACAAAAAAATATGATCAATAAATATACATATAACCCCTATAAAAATAGGGTGGCAAACTAAAATATTCAGGATTTTTTGTGCCTGTCTAGCAGTGAAGAGGACAAATTAAAGGATTGATTTTTTTTTCCTCAATTATTATTTTTTAATCTATTCTTTAAATATAGTATTTTATTTTCATCATGGTGAGAAACATCTAGAAATTTTCTCATATTTAATGAAAATGCCTGAGCATATTTAATCAAATAGAGAGGGGAAATACTTAATGAAAAAATAAGTATAAATGAAGGTACAAATGACTCAATCAGAAGTCTAAAAGCATTGTCAAAGTGGTGGAATCCCAGCACACAATCTGAGCCATGTAAGAACAAAGACCTTGTGATTCAAGCTCAAAGAATTAATCTTAAATTAAAAGTGAGTTACCTGAGATAGTGAGTTTGACAGCCCATGCTGTCAGGTCTGACACTACATAAATTACTGTAATCCAAAATGAAAAGGGCATCATTCAACCTTCTCTTGCCTAAAAGACCTTGAGCTCTTATTAATTTCTTAATAATGTCTACAAGTTATTTCTATAAAAATGATAACTGATGTTCTTGCTAAAAACAAAACAAAACAAAAACAACAAAAAAAAACCAAACCAAACAAAAAACACCCTCAAAACAAACAACCCAAAATTCTAACGAGTTATTTTTCTGCTTTTATTTTCCATGGAGAGTCTCTAAACTTCCCCCAAAGTTTGCAATGACTCTGCCTCAGAACATAAACCTGCTGTGTGTAATCTTGTGTGAGACACTTGAGTCCTGGATTATCCCTCAGGATCTCCCCAAATCTTCAATCCCTGGCCTAGGGAATGCTAGAGGATTAAACTGTCTGAAACGGCCTTTGGAGACACAAAATGCTGCTGGAACACACAAGGCTGGATCCTGCATCTTTTCCTCATGGTTTCATTTAAGAGCACTGTTTTATTGCAGAATTTTAAGCTTCAGAAAGGAAGCTTTGACTCAAACAGATTTGGCTGAAAAAGGCAGGGATAGCTGAGACTGAAGGCAGCAATCAGGATCTTCAGACTGAGCTGATGTGCAGCGATGCACACAGCCACGACTCTCAAACACAGCCTACAACTTGGATTTAACACCCCATCCCAGGCACAGAATTGAATATAATTACCCCAGTAAAAGAAAAATCTGCCCAATCCCTAACAATCAATTACAGTAATCCAACGAATATGCTCTTCCACAAATCTTATTTATAAAATTAGCTTCAGCTTGCCTGCCCATAAGTCCCTGCATCAGGGGCTGAAAGCACCCAGAACGATAATCAATATGCCACGTTGCCAAGTTAGATGCAGGAAATAAGTAGAGATATTTTCACATATCATATGAAAAGCATCCTGAAATATGCATAAAGTCCATATGAACCAGGAGGAAATACAGACAAAAATAATCAAATACAAATAGATTCTGAAAGTGAAAGATATCCAATGTATTCAAAGAATCAGAAAAGCAATCTGTTTGGTGGGAGAAACATGAAGAAAAGCATCCTTCCAGCCTCCAACTGGAAAAAATGCCCAAAGAGGGGCAGGATAAACTTTGCTTTGAGGGAGCTTTTCCTGCTCTGTTCCTAAGATCTTGGCCAGTTTCTCCTTTCATTGCTCGCTCCCATTTCTGCTGCATTTTTGTGCTCCCTGCTGCCCTGGCTTTGTTCTGCCCCACTCACTGTGGCTCCCCTGCTCCTGGCTCTCCCTTGTCACCAGAAAACTGCCCATAAACGCTCATTTTCCCCCAAACAAGTTCATAAACTGTCTCAAAGAGCAGCACAGGCACTCCAGCCCACAGGATCATTCTCCTCCCATGTCCCTGCAGAGCAGCACCTGAGAAAATTCCCTGACAGAAAACCAGAGAGACTCTGCTCGCAGGACAGCCTGGGAGGATCAGACTGAGGTTAATCTGGGATAACATCCTTGGAGGGGGCTCAGCCCAAAGTCCTGGCCCTGCTCCTGAGCACCCCAGCTCTGTGCTCAAACCACTCCTGTCAATGCACAACTGGTGCTCTGCAGAACAGAACGTGCCTGGAAATGGCAGATTACATTTCTAGAGGAAAAACGTTTAAACTGTGAGCTCTGTACAGGGTAATGCACAGAAATTAATCCAGAAATTAGGGACAAGTGAGTGAATATTCCCACCTGCCTCATCAATTCCTTTAGAGATTTATATGTCTGTATTTAGACCCTTACACAGTTTTTAAAACTGTACAAGTCACCAGAGACCAGCAAAGTTTAGGTCTGACCCATATTTACACAGCTTCCAGAAGCACAAGGGTGGCTTCCAAATTCTGTTCTTTCTGGGGGTGCTAAGGAGAAAAACCTCACACCTTCAGTTTGAGTTCAGCTTCCAGGCTTGTCCACGGTGAAGAAAGTTGAAGGTAAACATGAAAGTGAATTTAAATTCTAAGAGTGACTGTCAGGACCTAACCCTCACTCTGATTGCGCTTTTGGGTTGGAAAGGGTGCATTTCCATGGCCCAGAGATAACAAAATCTGCTCTTTTATCCAGCCTCAGCTAACGTGGAAAACAACCTCTGTGTGCTACAGCAGCCACAGAGCATGCAAGGGGACAAACAACACAAAAACATTTTCTGTGGTTTCCCTTCGAGTGAATTTTCCCCCTTATGTATCTTGAGTTGTTCTTGTTATTCTTTATTTGACTTAACATGAAGATGCCTGGAAGCAACAAAATATTTTCTCTTCCTTATTCTACTGTCAGCAGCATTACTTTGACCTTATCAGACAAATTTATGTTGAAAATTTTCTCAAGCAGTAGTCTCTTGTGAGCTGCTATAATGTGCATCTTTAGATTATCTGGTGTAATTTAAATATGTGAGGAATTTCTTAATTATTAATTTTGTCCTGTTTTAAAAGTATATATTAAAAATTGAAAGGAATCCCTGGACACAGACAACTATGTTGCACTTTATAAATAATACCAATAAATAAATATTAATGCTTATATTTCATTTATATTTCAAGATTAAGGCTATGAAGCTTGAGACTCCCAATAATTAAAGTTAAAATCGCCTAATGCTTCACACTAAAAATGTTATAGTAATTTCTCAGGTTGAAAGTATGAGGAGCTGCTGTTGCAACACCATACCACGGCAAGAATGAAACAAAGCACCTCTGATTTTATAAATCAATGAAAAAGGAATCATGTAATGACATTTACATCCTGTTAAAAATGATCTAGTGGGAGCAGAGGTCCACAAAGCTGTTATATTACATATGTTCATTAATTATTTCAATAGTATTTTTGTTAGGCAACAAAAGGAAAAAAAAACATAAATGTGGGCATAGAAGTGTTCAAAAAATTATAAAGCTGGAGAAATTCAACCAAATTCCGTTTGCAAACATCTCAAAAGCTCTTCCTTAAAGCAGCACTAACATGATTTAAGTGATATTACAGAATTCATTGGAGCCAGCTTAGTCTTTTTGCAAAGTCCAGTGGAAACTTGGTGCAGCTGATCACACCTTTCCTGCACCTGGAAATAAAAACTTTATTCTCACGCAAGAAAATTACCTGCAGCACAAAAGCATCAATGCCCAGCTTGCACCTGCCTCCATCAGCACATCCCCTGAGTCCTGTCTGGGCACAGAAATCACCCCCAGTTTTAAAAGACCTGTTCAAAGTCCAAAGCATTCCATGAAAGGAGTGGGAGGGAACACAAAGGGGCTGAAGGAGACCCCTGGGATGCTCTCCATCCCTGCCTCCCTCTGAGAGCCCTCTCCAGGGGATGCAGGCTCAGAGGAAGCACTTGGAGCTCTGCAGCTTCCTGAGCACCCTGGCTCTGCCCTCGGCTGCCCTCTCCCAGTGCTCAGTGCCAGGGCCATGGAGCAGCTCCTCTGAAAATCTTTTCCTTAGGATTTCCCTCCTGAGAAGCTGAGAGGCCTCAGGAACAAAATGCAAACAATGATTGTCTGCTGCTGTGGGATGCAGCAGGTGGAACTGGGATGGGTCTCATGTGGTTGTTTCTAATTAATGGCCAATCCCAGCCCAGCTGTCCAGACTGTCTCAGTCAGAGACAAACCTTTGTTATTCATTCCTTTTCTATTCTCAGCCAGCCTTCTGATGAAATCCTTCCTTCTATTCTTTTAGTATAGTTTTTAATATAATATATATCATAAAATAATAAATCAGCCTTCTGAAACATGGAGTCAATTTTCCCATCTCTTCCCTCATCCTGGGACCCCTGTGACCACAGCCACAGCTCCTCCAAATGGAAAATGGCCCCAGGATCAGGAAACACCACAACCACTCCTATTAAAAAAAAAATATATATATATATAGAGGAAAAATGATAGAAATCTGCTAAAGAAACACAAATAGATTTCACTTTGAAAATAAATCCTCAGCAATCTCTAAGTTGCTCAGGCCATATCTCAGCAATGAGGCTGAACCAGCTTTGGTCCCAGTGCAATTCTCTTCTTGCTCTTGCCACAGCCTCTCCCTTTGCCCGCTCCCCACGGCAGCCCTGGGCACTGCCAAGCTCACTTCCAGCCCAAAGCTGGCACACTGTCCTCATCCACCCACGTGTAAGAGCCCAGGAGGAATCAGAGCTCTGAAAGTCAGCTTCCTGCAGCGTTTCCCCGTGCTTCAGCTCAGCACAAAACCATCTTTCTTTGGTGTGAAATTGAGGCAGCCTGGCTGGGAACCTGTGCTGTGCCATGGGGAGCCCCCACCCCAGAGACAATTCTGAGTATTTCTGTTTTGACTTCTGCTTTCTTTTTGCTTTACTCTTCTCTCATCTGTTTGTCAGGATAACCTCTGAAGAGAGCCTATGGGGAAGCTGCAAAGGGGAAACTGCAGGATAAAAGTCAAGCTTCCCAGTCCACAGAGCCTGAATTTTGTTTGGTATGGAAATGTGTGGCTGGAGAGGAGTCTTGTTGTGAGCCCTGAAAGAGAGACAGGAGTGCAGGACCTCACAAGGAGATCTGAATTGCTCTGTGCCCCTGGGCTCGGCTGACACTGTTACCTGCTTAGGAGGAGGGAGCCAGAACCACTGGAGTAAAAACAACCTTTATGATGGATGTTTGACTTCACAAGTGAAACCTCTCGAGTGAAGGAAAACTGCTTTGCTGTGCCTCAGCATAGATGTTGTCCCCTTGCTCTCCAGGTACTGCTGGTGGAAAAGGACTTTGAGATTAAGTAGACAATAAAGTTCCCTTCTCACTTTGAAAGCTGGGGGAATAGGTTTCCGTGGCAAGGCAGCAATAGAGAGGCTTTGGAAAAAAAAATTAAAAATGAAATCCAGCCACATGGCATTTCTTGCAACTCCCTCAGCTGCTGTGGCATGGACTCACCCATCTGTTATCTGACAACACTTTCACTGCAGCTCCAAATTGTTCAGGGTGGAGATTATTCACGTGTCAGCTGGGACCTGGCTTTAGTGCAGCCTGCTCAGCCATCCTGGCACAGCATTTGTCATGAAACATTTGGGAGATGAGTTTCTATGGCCTGTCAATTATGATGAAAGAATTGGAAAGGGACACGTTCCCCAAAACATTACCTCAAAGAGGGCTTTCTTTTTTAACTTTGTGTGGGTTTGGTGATAAAAAAAATCCCAAACCAGTGGAAAATATAAAACTTATTCTACTTCTACAGAGCTTTTAAAAGTCCTGCATAAATTCTTTAGTACCATACTGGGTGCTGAGGCAGGAATTCCAGGAGCTCTGCTGCAGAACTGGGGCCACCCAATGTCACCAAAAAGACCTCTCAGTGTCACCAAAAAGACCTCTCAGTGTCACCAAAAATGTCACCCCACCTGCCTCTCCCAGCACTGCTGGGTTCTGCCCCACAGCCAACAACCAACCCTTAAACATGCACCATATTCAACTTGATCATTTCTGTCCTGGAAACTGAAGAAGACATATGAATCCCACAAAACATTTATTACTGTTATGTCATCTTTCTTTTGCAAGTATTAATCTTCCCAGGGTCCATTATTGATTTCTGTAGAAAAGATGGAGAAATTAATCAGCTGCTTCAATTTATGCCCATAAGCAATGGCTATGGGAAGAAGAGTTACTTAAATTTTAATGTACAATCATGGAGAAAATATTTTAGCCAGATAGCATCAAAGTAAAATAAGCAGAATCTTGAGTTATTCAAAGAAAAAAAAAATCCTTACTGAAATTAAGCCCTCCCATTTGATAGAGAGTGCCCACAGTATTCCCCACCTGCATTTCTGCTTCCCAATTAATAATTTGGGTTTGTTGCTGGGCAAGCTGCCAGTGCATATAGTTCCCACTACAGGATTGTGCTGCTCTTGTGTGAAAGTGACCCAAAATGACATTGAATAATTCTTTAGCCATGGTAGGAGGTGTCAGAACAGCCCATAGCAAACACCAGAAACAGCCAGAAGAACACAGGTAAATGTTGGAGACCAAATTCATGACAGACTGGACATTTGACCTCTCCTTCAAAACAACATTGTCTCTTCATAAATATATATTTGTATATTATACACATGTATTAAACCTTTTATGTTTTTTTCTCTCTAAATAAAAATAAGACATGGTGACAACTATTGTTTTTTAGTCCTGCCAGCTGGACTCAAATCTGCTGCATATGTCAGCACAAATCTGTGACTGGGGACGTGTTCAGCTGATATTTCACTCAATATTTCTGTTTGGGAAATACCCAAACCAAGCCATTGGAAACAAAGCATCACCCTACCCCAAGCTAATCCTAGGCTGAAAAACAAGAGATTACATTGTAATTGTAATTACAGCTGATTTCTCAGTCAGCTTGAAAAATCATGAAAAATCAGAAGAATGCTGTCCCTTCTGCAGTGTTGGAAGAGTGAACCAAACCTGAACCTGCTCATCCCCCATCCCCCTGTGGCTCCCCAGCCCTGTCCTGGGGCTGGCTGGTGAGGGCACAGCTGAGGACAGGGATGGGCTTTGAGCTCTGCAGCCTCCTGCCTGCCCTGGGGGACCTTTGGGGAATGGGAGAAGCCTCAGCCCTGCTGGAGGAGCAGGGAGGAAAGAACAGATGACACAGTGATGCCTTAGGATTGGGGCTTTTCTATTTTGCATGGATTTGTGACCCTGCAGTTCTCCAGTGGGTCACTCTGAACCCCACACACAGTGTGAGCTGCTGCTCCCCCACTTTGGGCAGACACAGCAATTCCTCTCCAGGCTGGGAACCAAGGACTGCTCACTGCCCCAGGGCCTGAGATGGAAACAAAGGGAGTTTGGGCAGCAAACTTGGGGTCAGTGACTTCATTACCTGAAGCTGGAATTGGAACATGAACCCCAAAATGCAAATGGACCAAACTTATCAAAGTGTGCAAAGCCATGACCTGTGGTCCATTTTGGGTGTAGCCCCTGGGGGCTTTTTCTGCCCACAGTGCACCTGAAGGCCCTTCAATAAACAGAACTGCTTTTATTCTCTCATTTCTGTGTGGCCCCTGGTTTTGGGTAGCCCAGATAAGGCCTCACAGAGGTGATCCCACATCAGCCCTCCCAGCAGCATTTAGGATGTCAGACCTGAGTGGGGCTGCAGCCCCTCCAGCTGAACACAGTGGCCAAACCATTGCACAGTTTGTACAGCTTGGACATCCCTCTGTCAGGAATGCTCAGGACACACTCAGAGCCCTACAGAAGTGAATTGTAGGTGACCAAAACATTGCACAGTTTGTACAGTTTGTACAGTTTGTACAGTTTGTACATCCCTCTGTCAGGAATGCTCAGGACACGCTCAGAGCCGCACAGAAGCAAATTGGAGGTGACCAAACCATTGCACAATTTGTACAGTTTGTATTGTTTGCCCATCCCTCTGTCAGGAATGCCCAGGACATGCTCAGAACCCTACAGAAGCAAATTGTAAGTGACCAAACCATTGCACAGTTTGTAGAGTTTGTACAGTTTGCACAGTTTGTACAGTTTGCACATCCCTCTGTCAGGAATGCTCAGGACACACTCAGAGCCCCACAGAAGCAAATTGTAGGTGACCAAACCATTGTACAATTTGTACAATTTGTACAGTTTGCCCATCCCTCTGTCAGGAATGCCCAGGACACACTCAGAGCCCTACAGAAGTGAATTGTAGGTGACCAAACCATTGTACAGTTTGTACAATTTGCCCATCCCTCTGTCAGGAATGCCCAGGACATGCTCAGAACCCCACAGAAGCAAATTGCAGGTGACCAAACAATTGCACAGTTTGTACAATTTGTACAGTTTGCACAGTTTGTACAGTTTGCACATCCCTCTGTCAGGAATGCCCAGGACACACTCAGAGCCCTACAGAAGTGAATTGTAGGTGACCAAACTATTGTACAGTTTGTACAATTTGTACAGTTTGCCCATCCCTCTGTCAGGAATGCCCAGGACACACTCAGAGCCCCACAGAAGTGAATTGTAGGTGACCAAACCATTGTACAATTTGTACAATTTGTACAGTTTGTCCATCCCTCTGTCAGGAATGCCCAGGACACACTCAGAGCCCCACAGAAGCAAAAGGCTTTGGGTGCTGCCCTGCCCAGGCTCTGAGCCCATTGCAGTCACTCCCCTGCAATACCAGATCCCACGGGATAACCACATCAGGGGCTGCCCGTGCTGCATCAGCCAGCCAGCAGCAGTGCACAACACCATCCTGCTCATTTTCAAGGCTTACTCACCCCACCACAGCCTCAGATAAACTGCAAATCCAGTTTAACAGCTGAGCTGAGCAATCAATCATTCAGAAACAAGATTCAGAGCAGTCCTGGTGAACACACAGAAGGCAATTAGATGCCACTGTTTGTAAAATAATATTGGTGGGAATTCTTTTCCCTCATCTGATTTATTTCTGTCAATCTGCAGTTTAGATTCTGTGTCATGATTAACTCCTTTGTCCTGAGATGCCATATAAAAGTAATGCTGGCATTATTAAATGCCTCTGAAAGCAATTCTGAACCTCACAATTGCTAAGGAAATTGATTAAAGGGAGTCAGCTAGCACTGCTAATTTGCAACTGGTTATTTTTAATGACAGACTGATAAAATGAAATGCTAAACTTGAGAATAAAACTCGCTTTATGTAATATGTTAACTTGTACAGAACACATTTGCATAGGATAAAATGAGTCCTTGGGCAGTTCAGACTATTTGGGCTGGCTGGTTGGGAAGAGATGCTAGACAGAAATATAGTGTTTGCACTGTCAAATCCCAATGTCAAAAGCATCCATCAAAAGTCATAATCTCTATGACTTCTTTGCCAGGTTTTACAGAATAAGTTTTTAGGTTGTGCTTTTCATCAATACCAGCAACTAAACTCATCTGAGGGAGCTGAAAGAGTCAATTAATGTGATATTCAAGGACAAGAGAGCACAAGAAATTCAACAAATACCAAGTTATGCAGAGGTCTCCAAGTATGGAATGTATTTCTGGTATTCCATGTCTGCATTGTCTGTACTTGTGGCTTCCATGAGCGTTCTTTCAGGAATACCAGGGTGATGGCAAACAGAAAACTTTAATAAAACAGGTTTGACTAAATTGTATATTGCCCTTCTTCTCCAAAAAGAGAGACAGGAAAGTGTTTGAAGCAATCAAAAGATAAAGATCTGCATTGATTGCTCTCAGGAACGCAGGCTAAAATTGAATGCCTATGTCCTTACAAACACACTGGAAAGGTTTCCAAAACCCTCTGAAAAGCAAGTTTAAGGCAGGGAGAAACAGAAAACTCTGATTTGCAGGGAGAATTTTGTGTACTCATTCCATTGAAACTGCATTAAGTGAAAGCTTAAGTGATCACTGTTTAAAATTATTTAGAATATTACAGTGGTAGAGACATATTTACTGCAAACTTTGCAAATTAATCAGGTTTACTGACAATCAATGCACGAGAAGCATTTTCAGAGCCCTGAAAACTGATTAGCTCATTTTGAAAACTCCATAAATTAATTTACCACAGCTCAGCAAAAGGTGAAAATCAGTTTTATAGTCATTTAGGAGTTTTCCACAGAAGCACATTTGAGTTCTGAGTGTTTCTAGTGGGACAAAAGGAAATCTTGTGAGCCCTGCTCTGAGAGGGGGCCCAGCCCTGGCAGATCTGCATGCAGAGCAGACTCTGGGTTTGGAGGGTGTCTGAGCTGACAATACTCACTTTTCCTTTCCTGTTGCCAGACCTGACCCTGCATGCCTGGTGAACTCCACACCAGGCCCTATTCCCAGTTGGGAGGGTGGAGATGCTGAAGTAAGAAGCAGTTTTGTGATTGAAGAGCTTCAGCACCAATCACAGTTCTACAAAAGGCAGAGAGTCAGCAGCTTTAAAATTCCACTTTTCCAATTAAAGGTATGGAGGGGCCCATTCTGGAGAGAGGGCAGGACATTTTACCTCAGAAAGTTCTTAATCTGTGACAAGAAATAGTATGAACCTCCTCAAATGAACATATTTACAATCTTCTACTGTAAATCCACATTATTTCCAATAAAAGTGGTCCATTTAAAAAACAATATTCTAAAATACCTCAATCAGATAGAATTTTCCATTGTCATTTGTTTGCACTCATGAATACATTGAGCCATTGTGTGACTGAGTTTCTCAGTAGTTGGGGTATTCAGGGGTCATTATTTTAGTTGTCTGCTGGGATCTAAAAGAAAATAATTCCATGTCAAGAAATTATCAAACAGCATCTAGTTTAGGTTAAGGCCAGACTGGACAACAGATAATTGGCAGTCTGTGTTACCCTGTGGCACTCACATTATATTATTTATAATGTCCTCACTGGTGAAAGACAACATATTTTGAACGTGAATCTAATATAAATTAAGGTATAGGTAACTCCTGATTTCAGTGCACTGTTTAAATTGTAGTTAGAATATCGTTTACAGCTGCACTCCAACTACTACTAGTGATACTTTTAAAAAGATTGATAGCAGAGTTTTCTCCAGAATCCATCAAGCTCATTAAGTGGCAGTAAAATCTGGGCTACAATTCAAGATTAGAGTGTTTAATATACACCAAAAAAAAAAAGAAAAAAAAAAAAGTCAGCATAAGCCAATCTTCAGATGGAATGTAAGAAACACTTCATTGTCTACACAGGTACAAGTACAGCAAATAGAACTCAACACTCAGAGGGAGAAGGAAAAAAAAAACACACTTCTGTGACTTAAATGTGATGAAACAGAGAAAGTCAGTGTCTCCTTCCAAAGCATCACTAAGGTACATTGTAGTTCTTGTCCTACTCTGTAAATCTTGTGCTCCTTACCTTTATAGCCACACATGCACTGCAGCACTCAAACAATGACAGAACTGCTCAGCTGTGACCACAAAAGGGCCAGAACACCTCAGAGTGGATCCATCAGCCCTGAACCAGAGCACCAGCCCTCTGAATGGCAGGGGGGCACAGGGAGCCTCCCCAGCTCTGCAGAAATTCATTCCCTCCCTCCCAGGGCAAGCCCTCACTCCTTTTGTCCCATTAATCACTTGGGATTACGTCTTCATTAAGCAAATTTCATATATTTTGTGTGAGAAGTGGATTTGTAAAGGATTCCCAAAACCTTGCAGAAAGCTCACACAGCCTGGACATCTGTGTGCCAGCTCTGAGATGAGCTGTGCTGGCCCAGGAAGGCCATGGAACAGAGATGGCATTGCTGAGAGAGAGAGGGAACTGCTAACAAGATTCAGCAAGTCTCAAAATATGGCCTTGCAAAAATATCAGATATTTTAGAGAATTACAGCTGTGAAAGATGCATTGTGGCAGGGCCGTGTGGGGTAAAAATAAAGCACAAAATCAGCATCAGGGTTTGAGAACCTTTTGAGATTCTTCTGGTCCTCATCACTGAAACACCCCTGGAACCACGTTTGAGCTGCTTTGTGCTTCTAAAAACCCTCCCTTAGCTTTACTGGCTTGCATTAACCACTTCATAATATTTAAATCCTCTTTTTTCCTCTGCCATGGCTCACCACAGCCACTCTTCTCAGCACATTTCCAACTATATTCTTTGTATATTTGCTGCTTCAGGTATAGGCTTTGTGAAAAATTTACCTGTACTAATAAAAAACACATTTCATGCACTTCTGGCTCACAATGCATGAAAGTACGACACCATCTTTTCTTCTCATTGTCAGAGTCCAAAACCTCACAAAATACTCACTAATCAGCATTTCTTGGGGGGAAGGAAAAGCCCTGAACACAGATTCCCTTCATGCAGACAATTATATTAATAAGGCAGCAGTTCCAAGCAATCCACGGAGCACTGAAGTTCACACACACACATGAGATTTGCAGCCCTTGTCAAAGAGTTTGCTTCTGGCTATCCTCAGCCTTGCAACATTTTCACATTAATTTTGGGCAGCATGAATTATCCCGCTTGGGGCATTTTAAACATGCTTGAAAATAAATAATTAATGCGTTGGGCACTATTAATTAGCAAAACTCAGAAACAGCCACTGTTACAGAGCCTGAAAAGTTTTTCTAAACTTGTCAGGCTGTTAATAATAAATAGGGTGGAAATGGCCAATTAACATACTTAAATAGCAACCTTTATAAACAGTGGAAAATACCACTTTTAATGAACTTTTGATATGAGAAATGAAAACCACCAACTCTGCTACTTTAGTCCTAATGCTTCACTAACAGAAATGTGGATTTACACTTGGGGGTGAAGCAGAACAAACACAAGATCTAGCTACAACAATTCCTTTAAGATACCAGAAATCCATTTTCTTACACTTATTATTTGGCAATAAAGTTTGTTTAAAATAACATGTGAAGGTGAAGATCTATGACCATATTTATATAGTTCTATGATCACATTTACTCATTCCTGCAACTTTGGAAATCACAGATCTGCAGTGATACAGGTTGTATTATAAATCATGATTTCTCTAAGGCATTGATAGAGAATGAAAATAGTTTATTTGCTGCTCTCAGCTCTCTCTAACAAAGACTTGCTTTTGTTGTAGGACTGGAAATAATGAGATGAAGCCAGGATGGTGAGTGGAGCATGGATTTACAAAGCAGGATGACTCTTCCCACAAGGAGAGGTGCTCAGTGGAGGATGGCAGGGCAGGGCTGATGTGGACCTTGACTCCAGCAAGGATTCCAGGGCTGTCTCCCCCAGTATTCTCCAGGACAAACTGACAAGGCAGGACCCAGAGGAGCAGACAGCTGAGCAGGTTTAAAACTGGCTGAAGTGCTGGGCTCAAAGGTGCTGGGCTCAAAGGCTTCTGGTGACTTCCAGCTGGAGGCCATGCTATTGCATCCATGGAAAATACCCCACAGCAGTGTGAAGGCAACAGGAAAAAGGAGAGGGGAGGATGCCAAACCAGGCAGCAGCACTGCTCCTTCTCTTCCCCTTCTCATAAAAACTAACAGAGAGGGTAAAAGAGAAAATTATACAAAATTGACTGCTGTAGCATTTGAGTCCTATCAATATTCATCTTGAGGTGACCCAGACACTGACAGAGCTCACAATGGTACAGCATAAACCATCTACTTGACAGTCAACAAAAACACCAGTACCCTGAGCTATAATATTGTTGCACTGCCAGTTCATTTATTCATGAACTGCAGAGGAAAATAAGCACGTGGAATGTATATAAATTTTCAGTTCAAAAGTTACTGCCATCAAGGGAGAGCCCTAAGTTATGCACTACCTTTATAAAAAAGTTTGTGGTTTGTTTCTTTTTCCCCAGGAATGCTGCAGCACATCTAATGAGCACACCCCTCAGCCTTTCTCTTTTGGAACAAAGCTTCCCTTTGCTGCTCGGGGCTCACACTCAGCTGACATGTGCACCAGAAACAAAACTGCTCTAAAAGTTTGGAAATAAGAATGTTCGATTCACTGCCTCTTTTTTCCCCTTTTTTTCCTCCTTTTTCCATATACCAAGAGTCCATCTGCTTCTTTATCTGAGTCCTTGCCTACATTTGGCCATGCAGTAAAACCACTTTGCACAGCAGAGGAATCCACTAAAGGACACAGATTTAAGATAAAATCAGATTTTCAGGCAATAATCAGACACTAAATTCTATCCCAGAAGGTAATGCAGCCCAGAGAGCATTTATGTTTTCTTTACAACACCTGAAAAGCGTAAAACTCTTGACTGGCTTATGAAAGAACAAAATAACCTGAATTTGACAGGCAGCTGTCGTGAATAATATAAATTATTATTTATCTTCACCTGAGCTGGGGGATTGTCAGAGCAGCCTGAGCTCTGGCTGTCCTGAATCCAAACCCTTGGGACAGGACACATCAGGGAGCACCAGCAGGAATCCAGCCCAGGAGCTCTCCCTCCTCTGCGGAATGATGCTCACACCGGCCAGGTCCAGCTGCTCAGAAAAGCTCCACTTAACAGTATGGAAACTCAGGGTATTCAGGCCTTTTAAAAGAGATTAACCAACATTTAATGCCTTAAGGTACCTCTAAGTACTCACAAAAAAAAAAAAGTTTAAATCTTAGTGTTAAGGTCAATATTTTGGGTTTATTATTATGTTGTGTTCTGTGTCAACAAAAGCACAATGTCATGGGTTCGGGCTGGTCCTTCTATGAAAAAGAGCAGTGAATATTTATAGTTTGCATGTAAAAGATTGGTTAATGAATCAATGCAATTGATAATTAAGAATTACAAGTAAAAATGTTCCTACGAATACTCCTGCCTAATGACATTTAAAACCTGACCTTCTCAATCACCAAACATTCCCAATAAAGTCACACTCAGAGATTCTGAATAGCCATGGAGACTTCAAATGTATGAAATCTTCAGGTTTAGTTATGATGAAATTAAAAACTCTCCAAAAAGCAGTGATGGCTTCAGAAAAAAACTAAGATTAAAGTGCATAGCTACGCACTTGAAATGAAAAAGTATCAGTGAATGAGAAAAAAAAGATGGAATTTGTTCTCTATAAAATTCAAAACAACCAATTAAATAAATTTGAAACATTTTATAGACATACTTTACCATTTTTCTTATTCCTCAATTTAGATTTCACAATATGTTAATTATTAAAACAGGCCATTTAGTCACTTCTCCAAGCTAAGAGAACCAAAACAAACTGCTAAGACACGTTCCTTCTTTTTCCCTGCATTAAAATCCTCTTTTAATGTAGCTATCAAAGTGTTACCATGCAGCTTTGTTTGCCTCTGTCCACCCCATGTGAAAACAAGCACCAAAAAAATGGGAGGAGGGGGAGAGAGGGATGAGGAAAAGCTCTGGTGGAGCTGCCATCTGATCTGAATCCTGATTACCACCTGCTGCATCGTTTAACTGGAAACAAGACCTAAAATCTCCCCGGAGAATTGATGGCTGTGATTTAGCTAACTGACATCTGGATGCTGCACACAAATAGAGCTGAAAGAACATTTTCCTGGCGCTTCCAAGCCCTGCTGGTAAAGGAAGCAGTTTGGGCATTAAGGCTTCATTACATCTCTATTGACAACTCCAATGTTTTTCCCTGAAATCTCAAGCCAGTTCCTGCACAAACTCCTGGCACCACACACACTTGGCTCCTGTGAGAAATTTGGGAGGGGAGGTCTTTGTTTCCCCAGGAAAACACCCATAAACTGCACAGGTAAGATAGCCCAGGAGACAGAAGGGTTTCCTTGTAAAAGTTGTGTTTTGTAATAGGCATTCTCCAGCTCGTGCTCTAGCCCATAGTGTGCAATGAAAAATACAAAGTCTCAAAACCCATATCTGTAAATACAGGTTCATTTCATTACACACAGGTCCAGAACCAGAGCAGCACAAACAGCAAATGCAGAAGTGCAGAAAAGTACAAGCCACTGGAACAACCTGTTTAAAGTCTAAAATATCTTTATGCACTTTTTTAACATTTCTTGTCACCAATCTCAGCAAACATCATCAACAGAATCAGATAAAAGGAATATTATTGGGCAGATCCTCTGCTCTTGACAAATAAACCCACCTTGTCCAGCAACTCAGCAGAGAAAAAAAAAAAGACATTTTTATTCAACATCAAAAAGTCATAGGAGAAAAACAGAGGGGATGAATACTCAGGATAAAGTTTAGCTATTGAAAAACTTAACAGCCTAAAGCATAGATTTACACCAAACACCTGTAAAATTATAAAATTACGCACTGCTAAAATGTAAAAAATTTTTGCTTGTGATAAAATCACTTGGAGAAAAAATTTTTGTGGTACAGGTGAACTTTTTCTTTTCTGAACAAATTTAAAGAGCTTCAGTACAAATAGACTCATTTTCTAAATATATAGGATAAAATGTCTATGTGTATTTCTAAATATATAGGATGAATAAAATAAATGGAATCTACCCTCTTAAACACAAAAAAACTCAAACAGATAAATGTATCTTAAAGTCAGTAACAAGTACAGAACCCACACTCCATCAAGCTGTTACCCAGTTTTTATGGAATTAAGAGATTCATTGAGAAGCCTCAATATGATAATGCATTAATATAATGGAGCCTTGTGTCTCAACATCACTACGGGCCAGCTCCAAAAATGCAAAACAAAATTAAGTTGCAATCTAATTTGTTAAATCCCATTGAGTCAGGTTTGTGAACTCTTTTCTGCCAACTTCAGCTGTTTTGGTTGCCAGTTAGTAAAACACTGCTAGGAACTCAAGGAGAGGTGAAGGCACATGAACAGCTATAAAGCACAGACCTCTGCAGTAAATAAATGCTGGATAGAAGAAATCCCAATAAACTGGATGTGAGTCAAACACTGAAATCCTCTAATTTCTCAAAAGTTTCCAAAATTTCCATCATCACAGGTTTCTCACATTAATATCCCTGGTTCACTTCATAGAAGTGCTGAGAAAATCATAAAAGCAGTGAATGTGCTCTCTGAGTGGGCAATAGTAACTGGGAATTTGCAGCTTAGAGGAGGAAATGGAGGGGTGCCTGGAAAACACAAATCTTGATGCTTCTAATGGTGCAGAATACGTGAGCTTTAAGTGGATTTTCCCAGGTCTGTTTAAAACTATAACAGGCCAACTTCATTTACTCTGATGAGTTCCTCAGTTACAAAGCTGCTTAAGAATTTCTTGGCTCTAAGCTGCAGCTCAGAGCTTCTTATGGTTACGGCTGATAACTGAAACTGACTAGGCTAAAACGTGTTGGATTGATCTTAGAAGTCTAAAAAAATTACCTTTTTTTTCTTTTTTTTTTTTTTTGCTTTGATAATCCAGAATAGTTCCACTAACATCTAGATCAGCAGAACCAAGGGGGCAGCGGTAGAAACATCTCATGGAACAGAGCAGAAACCCCAGGGAGCCCTGAGGAGCTCACTGGACATCCTTGCAGTGAAATGGGAGCTGCCCCAGAAGTTTTAAACTCATTTTAAACTCATTATGGAATAATTTCAGTTGGTGTCAGGCCCTCCAGGAGGGGCACACGGGGAGGAAGGAGCTGCCTGGGGCAGGAAGGGGCAGGATGCTGCTGGCAGCAGCTCTCAGCATTTGCCAAGATGCAGCTCCTGGTGGGACACCTGGGGAGATGGGAGGGCTGCTGGTGTCACAGGGGCAATCCCACTGCTCCCAGACTGGCCACACACTCTCTGACCTCCCAAGAAAGCAGTTCAGCTCTTTGCCAGAAAAAGAACAGTTCAGGAGGGAGAAAAGGTGACAAGTATTGGAGCTGACACGGGAGAGGCTGGAGAGGCGCCTGGACTGCAGGATGAGGGAGAGGAAGCCCAGCAGGAAGCTGCAAGCTGTTAGATGAACTCAGGTGTCACCAAACTTCACGCTTCAAGACCGAGGTTAAAATTGCTATTTGAACAATTCATTATTTCAGGCACACGAGCACTCCCAGGGAAATGAAACAAAAGCAGTGAACTTCATTTAAATACAGGCTGGGAACAACTGCCAAGAGGAACAAGGTCAGCATCAATTCCCCTGATCATATCCCTCAGTGCTATAAAGTACATGCTGCTTTTATCTCCTAACAGTCCAACTGATTAATATGACGAGCTAAAATTGCCAGCCTCCATGGGATGGAGAGGAACAGAGAGATGTGAACATGTGCTGAAAATTAAAAGGTGCTAAGAAATGATCAGGCCATTCCCCCAAGTCTGCAGGAAGAACAACTTCTGGCAGCCAAATTCTGAATTATGGCTCCCAGGCTCATTGCAGAGTTGCCAGTGCTGTGCCAGACACGAAGACAACTTCACTGGCACTGATTTCTTTATTTTCAACAAGACTCTTGGGCTGATGGAAGAAAAGACAGAAGAAATTCCATCTTTAGTCACAACATCACACCACCCCCACCACGCTCAAAACAACCAGAAAAGGAGAGAGCTCATGGCTGGCACTGAGATAACTCAACCATTGGCTTCTTCTCTTTCCATTTTCTCAGCATAACCCAAAATACCTTGGTTTAATGCTGGTTCTTGTCAAGAATACTGCTGAGAGCTCAGAACTTTTTTATAAAATAGATTTACTGAGAAGCTGGGAACAAATCCATTTAGATGAATTGTAAAATGAGGGCTTAGCATTCAGTGACACAAAATGACAGGCACATGCTGAAATGAACTAACCCCACTGGCTTGAATGTAATACCCAGTGTCTTTAAATGTATCATCCCTCCATTTCTAAAATTATTTAAAAAGAAAAACTCCTAAAATGTCATGAAAGTAAAGGAAGGGGCTGGAAGTAGAATTGAGCTCCTCATTCTGGTTTTGATTTCTTAGTGATCTTAGTAAATCACTAACTCATTCTTCACTTTCTGCCTCATAAAACTGAGAAAAAAAACCTTGATATATACCTGACACTTTTAATATGAAAAGCACTTTAGAGAAGCTTTTTGACACAGGATGAAAGATTGTACTTTGCCATACAGAATAGCTGTATTACCTGACATGCTCATTATACACTGTCAGAGCCAACAACTTTCAGAATATTTTCCTTTTATTATTCCTCACTCTTTGACTGTGTTCAGTAATTACATATGGAATTCTGCAGATTGGTTTAGTGACTTAGGAGAGTACTTCCCCCAGAAATCCAGATAAACCTGCTTCTCAGCTGTTCAGAAATGTTTTCACAAGAGTCTTGCAGGTATTTGGGTAAAGGTTTTTGTAATGCAGCCTTCTCAGTCCACAGAGCTGCGAAAAAAGGAACCAAACCTCTTGAAAAATCTCTGGCATTCCTTAATGCTATAATCAGAAAATAACCCAAATTAATTGCATTTCCTGTCTGGTGTCACTAAACACTGCACACATCCACACAAGCAGCATTCACAGCACAAACACAATTATTTGTCATTTCTATGCTGACATGCTAGGTCCCAACCCAGAGGGGGTTTTGCTCCTTCTCCCTTTCTGTCCCTGCTGCACAGAGGCACCAGCATGAGATGCCCACGCCGTGAGCAGCACATGGTCATTTTCACCAGCCCAGCTCCCCTGGCTGTGCTCACAGCCCTGGAATTTCTCTGGAACCACTTCTGGCACCCTTCAGACCTGCTCTGCTTCAGCAGAAACTGCCCTGCCTATTTCAGGAACGATCAGAAAGCACCAACTACACATTTATTTGTCTACCTGTCCTGCCCTTCAGAGCAGGATAATGCTTCTAACGCTTAAAAAATAATTATTACCACGCAGCATAATGACATTCCACAGAGAGGGAAGTGCTGCTCTCAAAGGCTTTTGGGAACCATTTCAGCAAGCCAAAGAATGCCAATGAACTGACATCACTCCCAAAAATGCCTCTTTGTGTGGCAGTGAAGTGATGCCCAGACACCCCAAACAAGGGGCTCTGTGTTCCTGGGGGTGGCAGACGCCCATCTGCTCCTTCCACGCTGCCAAATCCAGGGGCCTTTGTGTGAAGCAGGGCTTGGGTGATGCAATTTGCCAGACTCTGCCCCTTTCCTGCTCCTCTCACAGTGCCACACTCACGTCTGGAGGGATGGGGGATGCTTCTCCCCCACTGGCTTCCACAGGGAGTTTAGCCAAAACACTCAAATTGCTGATGAAAGTTCTGAGAAAATTGATGGCTCGGTGTATTTCTGTTTCTTAGCTCCCCGTGCCAGTAAAATTTCTGATTTTCTCTGGAGTGAATGTCATTGCAGAGAACGCCTTACCCAAGTGCAAAGGAACACGAAGGGATGGCCCCTGAGGAGGAGCTGGCTCCTCACAAACACCACAGCTTGGAGCACTGTGAGGAAATCATTCCAGCAGAGGATGGCCCAAATATGGACTGGAGACGAGCTCTGAGCTCTGGGACTCCTCACACCCAAAATCCCCACCTGAGGCTGCCCCAGGCCAATTTGGGTAATTCAGTTCAAATACTGTCAATGTTTTGTGTCTACCAAGACGTTCCAGATCCCAGAACTATTTCAGGATTAATTAATTTCTGATTTTGTATTCTAATTTTGTATTTTTTCCATGCATTCAAAAAATTACTTAATGATTATCAAAACAAACAGAAAAGCCAAAAGAAAAAGCTTTTCAAAGACTTTGAAAGAGGTGCACAGGAAAGGTTGATGTATAGTCAAAGTAGGGGGGGAAAATGGAAAGAAATTGTGACTTTTAAAAATATATTTGACTGTTCTACAGAATACAGACCAGTGAATAAAGACCAGTGTCTGCTGTATTATGGTAATATGTATATATTATGGTAGGAGCTCATCTTGTGCCAGAGTTTCTATTGGTTAATAGTTTAGCCTTAAGGTTCTGTAAGAAAAAAAAAAAGAAAAATTGTTTAATTTAGGAAGTAAGAGTAACTCCTTGTTATCAACAACATACACTCTGGGGCCAAGATAATTTTAGTGTGCACTTGTTATTTAAATGAGTGCAGTGTCTCCATATGGCCATATGGATGTGAGATATATGTTACGTGCTCAAGGGGCACTGAAGGATTTAAAGTACATATGTTAACAAATAATGCTGAGCTGGCACCCAGCATTGCTGTCCTCACCATAGCAAACAGTAACCTGCTCCATTTTTTCATTTGTTATTTCCCTTAGAAGTGTTTCTACGTGGGGATTTCACAGAGGCTTTGCTGCATAATCAAGTTATTTCAAGAATTACACGACTGGAAGCACCACACCTTTGTCTATGCTCTTCCAAGCAAAACCAAACCCAGGTTCCATATATAACTACAAATATTGGTTAAAATGAGAATTCCCAGAAAATCTCAGTATTAACACTTCTCATTTATTATGATACTATGTTAATTCATGCCAGATGGAGACGATTCAAATGTTCATGACTTGTACTTGTCACGAACATATGTTCCTGGAATAATGGAGTGGTTTCATAGCAAACAACATCCCATATTTAAAGACCTGTGATGAGGCTCATAAAAGAAAAAAAAAAAATAATAAACAGAGAAGGGCACAGCTGGAAAACAAAACAAAAGCAAAACCAATCAGGTTCTTCACTACCAAGAGGATTTTGGAGGGCAATGCATTCTCTGTGCACTCCTGACCCTACACTGGGCACAGCCCTTCAGCACATCCCACCCCAACACGTGAAAGGGATCAATTTGTATTTCCTGACTTCCCCACACCACAGCAATTCTTGCATATTCAAGGCAAGTACTTCAATTACAGGGGAAAGCAAGATAAAAGTTAGATTCCCAAAGTGCTGCATCCCAGCTCAAGGCCTGCCTTGTGGAAGTGCCCAGGGTGGAGGTGCCAAGGACGTGCCTGGGAGGTGACAGTGACAGTGCCCCAGTGCAGGCAGAATTTGGGCCTTGCTGCTCTAAACCCAGGGCAGGCATGGCCAGGGTTAATAAAGGATTGATCTCACAGTGCTGCCATTGATGAAGCAATCAGAAATAGGTGCTGTAGAAGAAAGTGTCTGTTATTTATTTTTGAAAGTATTCTGCTTAATTAGGAAAATAGATTTCTCAGCTTGTTGCCATGATGCCCTTGCATCACCAGCCCAATTCCTCCTCCCTGTGTACCAGAGCAAACTTCTGCCTGCTTCCTTTCCAACACAGGAAATTATTGCTTTGGGGTTTTGCCCTAAATTGCAAAACAAGCTCCAACTTTGCTGCACACAGGCTGGTTTCTGCTTCTGATGATCACTACGATCTGACTAGTAAATGTTCTTTATTCCCCCTTTAAATAGAGCCAGAGTGACTTTTGCTAATGCAATGAAAGGTTACAGAACACCTTCCTCAAGTTTTGTACAGGAGGTACACAAACTCCAAACCTCACTCCTGTCCTGTCACGTCCAGAAAAATCAGAATTTGCCAACTCTTTGTGCATAGGTTTGAATGTGAAGTGTGAAAAATGGGAACAAGGGATGAGAGATGAACTCTGGGGGAAAAAACCAGCAGCAGAGCTGAAATTGTCACGTAATGGATTGAGGGGTGGGGAACAGGTACAAGTGGGAAGACAGAGAGGAAATCCATGAAGGGAAGGATCACACACCCCAGTGGATACCAAAGTGCTGTGAGCAGTTATGGAAACATAATCAGGTGGAATGAGCAACAAAGGAAACTGAGTATTCTCAACATTTCTTCCACAACACAGAAGCTGCTTACAAAGGAAAGAAATTGTAATTGTCAAAGGTAAAAAAAGCACTTTTGTTTCAAAACAAAACCACTAAATTAATTGAACAGACTGAACTGCATGTCACGCCAGGAGTTTTAAGCTTGACATTTCACATGTGCAGAGATGTTAAAAATCACAGACACAATTTTTATCCTTATGCACTGATAAAATTCTGAAAAAAAAAAAAACAAACTGATTTGAAAAAAAACAAAAACAAAACAAATGCTTATTTGCTTTACTTTTGCCTGCTGGGGAAGTAGAAAATAGAAAAGCTGAAGTGTTTCTATTCAGAGGCTCCCCAAATTCATTTGACTGATTAAATCAATTTGTAGCCCAGTAACAGGCACCATCTTTTAGGCAACTCAGGTCAGGATACACCCATTTTGGAAGGGCAAATGGGAGAAAGGAAGAGACAGGGAACAAGGACGTGGATTTTGAATTATCATGACAGAGCGAGCTCCTGCAGGACTGCAAAGATTGTTATAATATTTATTGATTTCTGCCAGTGGTAATGGCAGCGTGTTCCCCTCTGAGCTGACTCAATGGGCACAGAGAATGAAAACCTGTTGGGTGAGATAATAAAATGTGCATGTGTTCTGCCTGATAGCAGTAGCCCTGGTGATAATCCTATGAATTCCCAAAATATGTTCCAGCGTGATTCAGAGGACAAGTATTACATCCTGAACAGAAGAAGAAGGGGAAAACAAGACGTGGCAGTGGCAATGACCAAAACCTCCAGCCTAAAAAATGGATATAAAAACCTCTACACAACTGTTTCCTTCAAGGAAAAAAAAACCAGGGAAAAAAAAAGAAAAAGCTAGAAGAGAAGCAGACCCAGAAGAAGCAAGTATTCAAGAATTCAGCCTTCAGTCAAATATAATCTAAAAATCCCCATCACCAATAAAACTCACATGAGCTTTAATGTGTCTCTGTCGAGTCTGCTTTGTTTACAAGGCCTGAGAATGGTCTCCAAACCTTCCTATGGCTAGACCAGCTCAAATATGCCCTTGAATGTAGAGGATAATACTGCTGAACACCCCAAATATTTTGGGTTTTGGTATATTATAAGAGATGCTGTGGAGAAAAGAATCAAGAGATGCAATCATTTCTGTTCCTATTTGCATTCACCCATTACTTCAGCAAATGGCAGCTTCCTGCTCAGTTTCCTGAAAGAGTGGAGAAAGGAAGAAAAAGTTGAAAATATTTTGCATATTCTCTAGAAATGGTGTGCTAAGGTTTCTTATATCTAGAATATGGAATGTGGATTCCTATAAGAGCCCTATGTATATTTGCATGCACATATATAAAAAGACAAGCATCTTTTTCCATGGATAGAGCTACTTATTTTGTTATGAAACAAGAATATTTGAAAAGACCAAAAAGCTACTGTCAGCAACCAGGCGGAAAAAGAAATGTATTCTTCTTGTTCTTTTTTTAAAAATGATTTGTTCAATCGCTTTTTACTACAGACCATTTAACTTGCTCTCTCCTCCAGTGACAGAAGACAAATCAAAAACTGTCAGGTATTTTAAACTGTGATCTGCACTGCACTTGAAGTTTGAACTGCAGCTCAGAATCATTGGACTCAGACCTACAATTGTTGCTATTCCTAGACATGTCACAAAATCCAGCTCTGCTAGAGGGATACAGATTCTGCCTAATTCAAAAAGAGGACAAAACCTTGTTCAAGGCAAAGAAGCTCTACAAAGCCATAGTGCCTGTGAACAATCCCCAAAGCAATTCCCAGAGCTGGGCACGTTCAGCCCAGCCCAGCAAATGCTTGTTTTACCTGGGCAGCTCTCAGCTCCTCTCCCCTCAGACAATAATGTGTTCTCTGACCTTTCCCCATGTCCTATTCCCAGCCTGATTTCCAGATTCACCCTGAAGCTCTTTGCTGTCTTCCCTTTTCCCAGAAGGGAAAGATCTTTTACATCTTCCCAGAAAAATGCACCTTCCCCTCCTGCAGCCACATTCTGAGGTCTCACCCTGCTAATCACACCAGCTGAAGGAGTGGTTCCCACCTCAGATGTGACTTTTCTGTCTTTTCCTGTCTCTGCAGTCAGCTTTCCAACCAGTTCTGAGACAGTAGGAACTCTCAGTAGCAGGAGATCCTGGCTGTGCCCCATAAGGGATGTTCTGAAGCGTCTGACATATGCAAGGAAAAAACTTGCAAATCAATGCTTCTTGAAGGACTTATTCCGTGTGACCCTTCAAAAAGATTCTGTGTGACTTTTCCTGTCACTGCAGAACATCGAGATTGCACCAAAGGAAAAATATTCCAAAGGACAAACCCATCAGAAGTCGAAATTCTTTATAGATTGCAATAAACCAAACCTATACCCCAAGTCTCACACAGTTCATCTTCCATCTTCTCTTCAGTGAATAAATCAGTGTTACTAAGCACAGTGAAAAGGTGAAAAAGGACACTCTGCACTTTATTTGAAATATACTGCCCATACCCCATTTTATATTCCTTTTGTTATTCAGTGAGTAATGTTTTACTGCACCGCTTGCCCAGATTAAGAATGTTTCAGTCTACATACTTATCATTTAAAACCACGATTCCCCCAAAGGGAGCACGATGGGAGAACATGATGTTAATTAGCCTTATGGCATTATATCCCAATTCTGCTCTTGCTGCACCACAGTTGTTGCATTCCCAATGCCTATTCCTTCAACCTCTCATGAAAAGGATCTGCACTTAGCCAACTCAGAGCATATTACTTTCCCATAAGGGAAAAAGACTCATGTAAAATGTACCGACCTGAAGTGAACACCACTAAAACATTAATGCTCTGTTCTTTAAATAGGCTTCCCTTTTCATGCTCGCTTTATCCCGGTGTCATACGAAACTGCTTGACATGTTTTGTTTGGCTGCTGTTTCAAAGAGTGCAAATTCCACTCAGTCCAACTTCCAGGCCCCTGCAGCCCATTCATCCAATTAAAGGACTTTGGAATGAAAACAGAAAAAGCGCTTTGTGGAGCTTCAGAAATATTGTCCCTCAGGAAGGCTGCCTGCAAAAAGCGAACAAACCCATTGTGCAAACTGGTGCATTGCAATAGAATAAAATTGCTCCTCAAAGTCTCTTTATCCAACATGGATTACTGACTCCTGATAGCTGTAGGTTAGTTGAAGGTAGAGTCTATCGGAGTCAGGAAAGCTCTTATTACCTTTTATTATAACACATCCTCCCCCCATAATCTATAAAAAAGCCTCTAGGAGCCCATTCACTTCTCCACCTCTCCGCCGCCTTTCAGTTTCAATAATGCTGAGTACAATTCAGGACTCTTTGCAGTCCACTGTAGTTTCCATATGCATTCACAGGCTAAATATTCCTAAAATGCCCTTGGGAAAGGCAGGCTGCCATTTATTATTCCAGATTTCTGGGAGCTGTAGCCCTTGCAGTTCCCTGGGAATATTGTTTCAGACAGTTCTGCTAAAACCTACAACCTTACCTCTTGACCACACTAAGTGAAATTAATTATCATGCAAAGTTCCTTGTGATACCCTTTCCCATGCATTAGTAATATAAATAAAGAGCAGAGGAAGACATTTAAAGTGGGGCTGACAAACAAATGCTAAAGACGAAGTTTTTATGATTACGGAGCCAAGATTGGAGGAAGGTCACAGCAATAACTGCAGAAAACTAATTATGCACTACTTCATGCTGATTGAAAACTCAAGAATGCTGCTTGATCATCCATATTTTAGACAAACACACGCACTCTTCAAAGTGAGCTGCATGAACTCATCCTCCTTCTTGTTAGGAAAGAGCAGAGAAAGACAAAAATTGAGCTACCACTCCTATATCCCAGCCTTCAACACATTCACAGGGTTTTGGTCACCCTGAAATTTATTCACTCCCTTTGCTTGAGAACCAGAGGATGCCTTTCATCCTGCCCACAATTTAAACCTGTGGTCACTCCAAAAATGGATTCACATTTAGACTGCTTTGAGTGCATACCAAATTTCCAAGGATTTTCATATAAACTTGAAGAATTTTGAAGGTGAATCAAACGTAAAAATTGTTTGCCACCACCCACTGTGTGTTACCCACATTTATTGGGTAATACTGGGGCAGTTGGTTTGGATGCTGCTCTTCCACTGGGGTTAGCAAGTGTTTCCAAAAGCTATATTCACATGACTTTCCTTCTCTTTTTCCCATATTCCCAAACGAGATTGATGCCTCACCACACTCCAGCGCTGTCACTTGAAATCCGGGAGAGCGATTTGCCAAAAGAAATCATATCCTGATATGAGAGAGCCACTCGCTTCCTGCAGGCTTTAAACTTGTTAATTATCAGCAGAAATGATGATCAGAATCCTGGGCTTCTCATCTGTGTGTAACAAACAAGACTCTTGGCAGAACTTCCTGGCTGATGTGAGAGGAGGGAAACCCCAGTGGTCCTGTCTGCATTCCTCTCAAATTTGTTCATGGAGCTGTCACACACTGGCAAGAAATGCCTTTTTTTGTTCCAGTGCATTTGTACCAGTTTTAACCTTGAATTCAAGAACCTCTTGTAGCTTCTCAAAGACCAGTATCTCCCCCTTTTCTTTAACATGTAAAAGGAAAGAGTTAGCATTGAGAATATATTTCCTTTTTTTCCATACATCATGGCCATTTCATTATCAGACAACGTTTTTTTAATTAATTTTCCAATTGGCAATTACTAACCCAAAAAGCATTGATTAAGGGAAAGATTAAGCTAAGAACCAGCTTAATTGAATTCTTACTCTTATAAATTTGCTTGCTGTTGAAATTTGTCATTATTTCATATTAAAGGAAGGAAGGTAACTTTCTTACCAGCAAGTCATAATTATAGCTTTTATACACATGTCTAGGTTGATAAATTTCACAATTTAATTTAAATATACACTAAAACATCTGGATTCTTTCCCTGAAACTTGTCATGACAGTTTTTAAAAAATTACTGAAAAAATTTTGAAGTGAGTCTTACATCCTTATTTTCTCTACTCTGGTACAATATGAATAAAAACTCACTCCAAATTATTTGCTAATTTCTTAATTCCAAATAACCTTATAATACATGTACATACATATATTTGATTTATAGAATTTGCCTTCTCAATTGATGAAGTCTCTGATTGTCCATGCATCAGTAACAACCAAGACAAACTTAGAATATCAGTACCTAAAAAAGGCAGTTGGAATAGAGTTCAAGTTCTCATAAATAAATATCAACTGTTTAAATTTATATCTCAAGTAACTCAAAATAGAGGTGGTCAAGTGAGAATGCATTTTTCTGTCCAATGACTCTTGTTCAACATGTTCTTCCTATCCAGCTGTGGAAGAGAAGCCAATGAATCTTCATCTTCAAATGAGATAAACTAAAGGAAAATGGGCAGCTTGCAAATAAAACACTTATTTATTTTTTACTATATGACAAGTTAAAGCAAGATTCTTCCTTCAATGGGACAAATTATGGCTAAATGACCTCCTTTAATGTCTTAAATGACAAGAAAACACAATACAGTGAATTGTTAAAAAAAAATTAAAATTTAAAAAAGCATTTGTTAGAATAATATTTCCTGTCAAATGGTTTGGACCTGTACATCAAACAGGTGTCCAAGCTAAGAGGAATCACATTCCCATTTCTGATATCCCTTTCTACTGCAGGTTCCCTCCTCCCCTTTCTCCTTTTTCAACTTCTCAGAGCTCCCCTGGCAGCTTGGCCAAGTCACTGCTCCATCAGCCTCTGCAGCAGCAGTTTCCTCTCAGATGAACTCAAAAGCAAATGTAATAACTATGGAAGAACTGAATTGCAGACCTGAGCATTCTCAAGGCTCAGTAAGAGATGAAACTGCATAGTCCCACACATATTTTTTTTGGGAATTCCAGGATCATTAGGTCTCAAGCTAAAAAATATACTCTGGCTCCTTTCTCTTATTTTGGAGCTTACATTCTTGCTGCATTTAGGGTAATGCAGAAATCCCTTTCCTGGGGATAGGATGAAAAACATTCTCCAGAACCAATTGTTAAACATATAAGAATTAAATCTTTTTCTGAGCTGCTGGAAAAATGATTTGCCAGTCTTACAATAAAATTAACGAGCTGAACAATTTAATCTGTTAATATATGGAATCCTCAGAGCAGGAGCTTTTACTGTCTCCAGCCAGACCTGTAGGACGAGAACACTTTCTAAAGAAAGCACGGCTATAAATACAAACTTGGCATGTCAGCTACCAAGTGGCATTATCAAATAATGACCTTTTTCATCTAGGAGCACCTCCTGTCCTCTCAGACTTTGGGGCTGCGTGCTGAGAGGATGGGGTTTGCAGAGCTGACAGGGAGGCAGGAGCAGGATGATGCCCTTAATCACACCGAAAGCAGCAGGATCACCTCCCGCACCTGGCAGCGAGCCGCCGCAGCGCCAGTCCAGTCAGGACAAAAGGGGGATCTGCTCTCTTACTTTGCCTCACAGTTGGAGCTGGAAATCAGAATTTTTGACAGCCCCCTTGCTCGAGTTCCTGGATCATCAGCTGGGAAAACTTTAATGCATCAAGTGGAAAGGAGGAGCTGTGAAATTACCGCGATCCCAGAAGCCGCACGGACGCGGCTGCCCTGGCTCGCTGCTCTGCCACCAACCCCGTCCCTCTGACAATCCTTGCACACCCTCAGCTCCCACTGCCTGTCCTGCCCTTAATCCAGCCCAACAACAGGGATCCTGCAGCAAGGACAATCAATAATCCCTGCCATGCTGCCTGGGGATGGAGCAGAGGATGGGGTGAGCTGAGCTGTCAGGGGCTCCCTCTGCTCCTGACCCACAGCTGGCAGGAGTGGGGCAGCACCCCAGGGCTCCTGCCTGTGCTGCTGCAGCAGGAGCAGCATCAACCTGCACTGCCCAAACACATTTTCAGCCAGCAAGCAACCAGGTCATTCCATGCATCACTTCCAAACCATTTCCGCCACACTAAATTATTTCAGAGATAATGAACAACATAGGAGGGTGAACTTCCAAATTATTACCAGAATTCCACAGTAATTTCTCAGTAAGTTTTTGCAAGAAGCACGTGGGACTTGTACTCAATCCCTTTTCTTTGACTTTTTTTTCTATGCTCAATTTCTGTTTGCAGCCTTTTGAATTCTCCGCAAACAGTGGAGTTGGGAATACAACAAAGAAAGAGGATCATGGGTAAGAAGTGCTAAAACTATTTTTAAAAAAAGATTAAATATGATAGGTATGTAAATAAGATATTTATAAATAAAAATTATGTAAAATGTAATTTTCTTGCCATAAATTTATAATCTGATAGAAGAGGAAAATCATCCTCTATGTTGTTAGGAACTTCTAGATCTTTTTGTAAAAATTGGATTTTATGTTTTTCTTTTCTTTATGAAAATGTGCCCTGGGAATCTGGCCTGTAATATCATGGCAGTCAAATGGCAGTGATTTAAAACCCCTGTGTATTCTTATCACCTATCTGTCCTCTCTTTCAGCTTAATCCTGATTAGGGTTTCCATCAGCTTTCAGGGTTCAGCACAGCTGAGTTGTTCTATTTCTCAGCCTGCTGAGGAAGAGATTCTGCTGCCTCCAAGCCCCTTTTCTCAGTCAGAATGCGCTGCAAGACCTCTCCTGGCATCTCACTCTCTTTTTCTGTTCTGAAAGGGCTTGTCAGGCTACAAGATGTCATGCACCAAGTCATTAAATTTCCTTTTTTTGTGCCTCCAGCTTGGAAGAAGGTTTATGCAGCAACAACAGTCTGTTTTCCTTTGCATTGTTTTTTTTTTTTCTCTATTTATTTGTGTTGTGTTTCTGCCACAGTGACTTAATTTGTGCAACTGACAGTGTTGTCTCACCCACCTTCCTGCTGCCAGCAGGAAAGGAATTAATGCCTGGCACTGATGGCTGCTGGTGAGTTTGTAAGGCTAAACTCTGGTTTTATTTAACTCAATTTTATTCTTTCTGTTCTGTCCTCTAGGATTGGCATTAATGCCCCACAGGCAAATGAAATGCAGTGTTCCAAAACTACTTATTTGCTATGTGATTTATTTGCTACATAAATGTTTTTCATTCTTCTCTACCTCTCAGCAAGCAACCCATAGCTGGCTTTTTTTGTTTTTGGGGTTTTTTTTTTGAGAAACAAGCAAATGTTATGTACTACATAGCATCAGAAACCTCCTTTTCAATTGCATAAAAGAGGAAAGGGCATGTGAAGGGAGGGGAAAAGGAGGATTTCACACACTGCAAATTTCTCAGACCACTCAGAGCTCTGGGAGTGAAGGGATGGAAGCAGCTCAGGCTGCCCTCTGCCACGGCCTGGCTGGTTACACTCCCCAAAAGTTCCTGAGCAAATGTTTCTTGGTTTACAATCACTGCTTTTTGAATAAATAATTCCAAATTCAGGGTGGGACACAGATAGAAAAGCTGCTAACTGTCTTGCTGGTAAAGACTCTCAAGATGGGTCTTGGGAGATCCAGATTAAATCACTAAAACAACAAATATTTGCAGAAGAAGGATTAATTCAGAGTAGCAATTGATGATGATCACAGGGTATTCTGAGCTGGAAGGGACCCACCAGGATCAAGTCTCACTTCAGTGAGTGCTGCATGCACGATGAAACACAAACCCTGCCCCCTGCTCTGACCAGGTGAGCTAATGTGGCCACTGAAATGTGAGATATTTCTAATTTATATCAGAGAGAGAGTTTGGGGTTGAACTGGTCAAAACCTCCCATGACAAGCTGCAAAATAATCCAAAGAGCTTTATCCTTTTCCCATCAGTGCAGGGTGGGATGAGACAAACCAGACAACGCCCCAGAAGTGAGCTGCTAACAAACACCACCAGACAGGTGACTTTGGTCTTCTCCCTTCTCTCACTAATCCCTTCTCCCTGTTCCCTTTCTCCCCTGCCTGGAATGCTGACAGCTTTCACTGAGATTGCTTTCCCAGCCATTCCCACCCTGTGTGAGCCCATTTTGTGTCCCCCACTTGGGCACAGCAGAGCTGAGCATCCTTTCAGAGTCCCCAGAGCCCCTGGCAGTGCCCAGGCTGTCACTGTCATATTTTCTGAAAATCCCTTTGCCCAGCATTTCTCTTCTGGAAAGCTGAGAAGCCTCAGAGAAAAAGGAAAACAATATTCTCTCATTTGCTTCTCCTGTGCTTTGGGATGTGGTTGGAGATTGCTTATCCAACATGTGAATTGTTTTTATTTATTGGCCAGTCAGGGCCAAGCTGTGTCAGACTCTGGAAGGAGTCACGAGTTTTCATCATTTTCTTTTAGCCTTCTCTATTCCTTAATATAGTTTAGTTCAGTATTCTTTAATATAATATAGATAATAAAATAGCGCCAGGGCACCCCAAAACCCCAGCACCAGGCAGCCCCAGCAGGGAGGAGGAGTGGTGCAGCCCCATTTCAGCCCAACCCGAGGAGCTGCAGAGCCAAGCCCAGCGTTCCTGCTGCTCCCCCAGCCCAGCAGCTCTGTCCTAGCAAGGGCAGGGCTGTGACTGTCCCAGAGTTGATGTGACACCACCAGGGGACAGGTCTGCAAGTCTTGTCTCAAGTTTCAGGTCTTGTGTGCCCTGAGCTGACAGGCTGAGGAGAACTGCACCACAGGCAGCAGGGATGGGTCAGGCTCTGCTGATGGGACCTCACACTGTGAAGAAAAGCACTGAAGGGGGGAATCTTTAACAGCATTAAAAAAAAAAAAACAAAAAAAAACAAACCCACAGTGTCTTGTCTTTAATTCAGAAACGTGATTAGAGATTCAACAGTTGCTTCTAAGGTGACACAGTGGAAAGGCTTGCTAAGGATTATACAAGACACACACACACACCAAAAAAAGGTCAAAAAATAAGGAAAATGTTTTTTCCAGGGCATCTAGGCAATGCTGAATAAACACAGAGCAGCAAACATAAAGCCTGATAATTTACAATGTAAGACAATGAAATGAAGCAATTCTTCAGTAAACATATTATATCTAACACTAGAAACAATTAAAAATGAAGGTTAAGTGGAAAAAGATTCAATTAGCATGCATTAAGAAATAAAAATATCCCCTAGAAACTCTGCATTTACACAGAATATAATTTCTTGAAAACAATAAATTGATTCCCTTCTAACTGCTTTTGTTGCCAAAGACAGAAAACCTCTGGAATACTTTGAAGAGTTCAGTGCACCTAATTATGAGTTTTTTAAGCTACAAATCCTGACTGTCCAGCAGATGGTAACCATACATTCGAGTCTTCTAATTATTCAAAAAAATTCAAATTGGCAAGCCTGTCATCTCTGATGAGGAGAAGCTGAGGGAAGAGCAGCAAGTCAAACCTTGAATTAAGGGTTTTTTACCCCATTTTTAAAGTGAATTCCCTTTGGAAAAACTTTGACAAGTTTGAATAAAAGGGAAACAAATGTTGAATTATAAATAATTATTGCTTTGGTTAATTGATGTTTATTTTGGGACTACAATGTGTTCTCATCTCTGCTGCTAAAGTGACAATTCCTTTGCTGAAAAGCACTGTGTCAGCACAGAGATATGATCAGCACTCCCAACCCACCCAGGCATTTCAGAGCAGACTTCCCTCTGCTGTGCCTCCATTCCCCCTCACTTCAGTTTTAAGAGAGCCAAAAATGTTTAAATTTCTTAATTGCACATATTATAAAAACCTCCACACAGCATCACAGGCAGAAGGAGAAAAGCTGGAATACCTTCATGTTTAAAAGCACTGGGCTCATTCACGAATGGCTTTCCTATTTGCAGAGGTTTTTATTTTATTTTACTGCTTTCTTCCAGCTGAAATTGTTGAAAAGCTTTCACCCTTTCTTCATGGGGCAGCACAGAAGGCAGGAGGAGCCAAGGTCTTCCACTGGCCCTCGTTCCCTGTTCTTTCTGCCTCTCTCTTGGCCATGGTGAAAAGGGCTGGCTGACCCCAGAGCACTGGGGTTTTCACTTAGCTGAACCTCCAAAAAATCCCTTCTGATGGAACTTTTCCCCTGCCCCATTCATGCAGAAAGAGTCAAGCAAACTTCTCACTGCTTATGCCACCCAGCCATTTACAAAAGGGGATTTGGGTTTCAATAATTAAAAAATCTTGCTGAGTAATTCATATTCTTTTGTTAGTCTATAACATAAGTAAGAATGTCTTCCCAATAACAATTTCAAAAATAATTTCTTAGGGCTTGGTTTCCAATTCAATCCAATAGTAAATCTAGTAAGAAATTTATATGACTTAATTTAAAGCATCTAATTGAATGATTTAGCTTTGTGTAGATGTAATGAGCCATTTCATAAAATCAATAACATTGTAAAGTATAAACTAAATTATTATAAATGAAGGCAATAAAAAAGGAGCTCCTCTGTATTAGGCAGGGTGACACTTGATTAATGGGTTATTATTGTAGGTTGCAGCAGAGCAGGCAGAAGAGACTGAGGTGATATTTTCAGAGGTGCAAAGGTTGGCTGCCCAGCATGCAAACAGCATCAGTGCTGGGAGCCCAAATTCCAACCCAGAAATGCATTCCCAGCAACTCCAGCTGAAGGGGACAGTGCTCTCCATGAATCACACCTCAATCATTCTGGCACCTCCTCACAAACACACATAAACTTCCTCCTGTGCAGGAGGAACATGTTTAGATGCTCTTATTTAGACAAATCCAACATTATTTGCAAATCAATGAAAATGAAGGGCTAAAAACTTCCTTCAGAAATGACCATAAAGGTGGGACAAGGCTGTATACAGAATATAGGGCACCCACCTGCCCACACACACACACATCTCCAAGCAGGAAAAAATGGAGTCACAAGGCTGAGCTCCTGGGCCAAACCAATAACTCCAACCTCTAGGAATGCTGTGTCTATTCTTCTTTCTTTTTTGAAGTACAATATACTCAGAAATTTTCAGGAAAGTTAAATGATTAATTACACGGATGGAATTTCATTTGCAAACGTGCAAAATACTATCACACACTTATGCTGATATTTCCCTCTACAACAAAATTCTTATAAATATAAATATACATTACTATATGGGCACATATATATTCATATCAATAATGTAACTAAATTATATTGGCACATATTTCATATAAATATAAAAATATTAACATATAAATAAATAAAAATATAACTATGTTCTATATTCCATACCTTATGTAATATTTAATTATAAAATGCAACAATATAAATACATCATTGCATCAGATAAACTATGGCATTATATGTATATAATTTATATTTTTCCTGTATATGAAATTTGTTATATACATATATGTGTGTGTATTGACTGTCTGGGCTGAAGTAGCTGCAGCTGTTTTATCCTTAGAGCTAACAGCTTAGAGAAAGACACGAGAGGAACCATATTATTTTCACTATATCATGAATGAAAACAAGAAAGAACCTTTCCTTTGGTTTCTCTCAGTGATTCCACAATCTGAGAACAAGCAAACCAAAAAAAAAACCAAACAAATTCTGCTTGAGTTCACTAAACCCAGCATCATGCACTGACCTGCAGAGCACACAGTGGCTCATGCAAGAGGAATTGCTCTCCAGAACAGAACACACAAAACCCGTCCCTTCCACCAAAAATTTTGGCTCTTGCATCACAGCATCTCTGGCTTCAAACAGATCCCAAAATGCAAACTGCAACACGAGGTGGGAAAGAGCTGTGATGAAGGGAAAAGAAGAATGCCAGAGGCAGAGAGTGTCTCGATCTACAATCCTGCTTGGGAAGCAGAGGAACACGAAAAGCAAAACCACAGGTCAGCCTCAGGCCCCAGCAGATGAATAGAGGGGAGCAATCAACGATCTGAAAAAGCTACGTGCAAAACCCAGCCCCGTCCTCATGGAGTTACAGATTTACAGCAAAATCCAAACCTTCAATTCGCTCTAAAATGGCCAAATGATGGAGGGCAACAAGTCCTTTCCAAAGGCAAAGCAGCACCCCTCCTGTTTTCCCTTAAAAAGGGAGGAAAGAGAGACATCTAGCTGCTGAAGGGAGCCGCAGGAAAATCCAATTTAACAGCTGCACCCAAAGCTCTGAGCGCTGCCCCTGTCTGGGACAGCTCCTGGGACAGCCCATCCCTGCCACACACCAGGACACAAAAGGCTCCCAAAAAAGGCCAAAGGCTCCCAAGGCCACAGCAGCTCATGAGAGAGCGAGGGAGGGAAAAGGGAAAAAAGATTTTCACCAGCAGAGATAAAACAGGTGAGGGATTACTCATCTCTGAACCAGAAAAGAGGCTTTCACTTCAAAAACTCAAAGAAAGATTGCCTTACCTCCCATGAACGATGACAGTCAGGAATCTAGCTGGACACGGGGGGAAGAAAACATTCTTTATACTGCAGAGCATTGATGGTCTGGGGAGAGAGATAAGGAGAACCTGGTCAGAGGAGCTGCTGGAGACCAAGCAAGCAGCACAGGCAGTCCTGCTCAGTGTGGGACACAGGAGTCAGGCTGGGGACACTGCAGACAGTGATTAATTTGGTCTCTGACAATTAAACTAAATACTTCAGCATGTGAATGTATCTTCCAGGGGAATTTCCCCCAGAGCCTTTCCTATTTTGTGTAAAGCAGCTTTTCTAACTGGAGATTTCTGCCAAAAGCTTTGATGCACTTGGGTCTGTGAACAAAGCCCAGCAACAGCAGGGTGAGGGGCCAGGGCACTGACACCTGGCTGTGGAAGGAAGGAGGGATGGGCAGGACCTTCACACAAAATACCTGTTCAACCAAACCCTGGAAGGAGGGAGATACCATGACCTCCAAAGTTTAGGATATCTGTTGGTGACAATGTCTCTACTCAATAACGACTTGGAAGGATTTTTCACATACTGGTATTGGTACAAGCATCAGCACTGCAGTATTAATCAACATCTTCATTTTATCATTTATTTTCCCTTAGGAGACTTGAAACATATTTACTTTCCTACAGTTTTTGTATTTTGAACATTTGGTGGTTTGGAGTGCATTGTGCTAGGTACACCTAAGCACTTGTAAGTGACCCTCTTAATGAGCTCCTGTATTCTAAGTTAGAACCAAAACCAGTCCATAAAAACCAGTTTGGTTGTGTCTAGTATTTTGGCAGCATGTGAGGAGGGATTTTTAAAGATCAAAACAGTAGAAATTGTATAGGCTGAATGGCCTCTGTCTGAGAAGTTTGCAGGTATAAAAGTGTGAGTTCCCAGAAAGAGAAGAGGAGGAGAGAACAGACCCCAGAGCTGCTCTGGGGGCAGCTGCACCAACCCAATTGCAGACTCCAAACAGCCCTGAAAAGGAGAGGCTGCCACAAAACACAGCACCCACAGAGGAAAAAAGAAAACTACATATGAGAAGTTCACTAAATAAGGTGTCACTGCAGATCTTGCAATCAAAAACAAAAAAAGCCTGAGAACAGTACTAGGTGATGAACAAAGCATCTGATACATTCTGAGGGACAATTCCCTTCCACAGAGGTCTACTACGGACTTACAGCTATGGACAAGGGTAAAGCAGATTATACCCTAAGAATAAAAAGCCTGATCTTGAAAATACCTAAAATGCCACAGATTATGAAGAATGTCAGTGACAGAAGAACTAGAATGCAAGAACCCTCCCAGCCCCAGCCCTGTGGCTTCAAACACTGCTCATTCTCCCTCCAGACTTAAGTCTCATTTCTTTACCTCAAGCAAAAAGCAGGAATAAATAGGAGTTGAGGAGTTGGGGGGGGAAACAAGAGAGGTAATTTGCCTAAGAGAGTTAAATGAGATGACTCTGGTCTATTTTCCTTTGTTATTCCATGCCTAATGAAGTGTCTGGGTAGTTGGAACAGCTCCTGCAGCATGATCTGATTGTTGTAGTTGCCTGTTTGTTTGCTGTGAGTTATTGTTTTATTTGGCTCTCATTTCTGAGCTGCTGCCCTGCTCTGCTGGGCAGAGGGATGCTGCTGGATCGTGTTTATGAGCCTCTAAATGATTGGGGAGCTGTTTCTCCAACATAAGAGATTATGAGAGACAGAGAGAGGGGCTGTGCTGGGCAGAGCACAGACTGCTGCAGCATATGATGGTCTTTGTGTGTCCAAAACCCAGAGCAGCATTTGAATGCACAACAAAGTGTGGTGTTTGTTGGTTTGTTTGGTTTTTTTTCCAAAAGCAAGTTAGTTGGTCAGTGAACTCTTAGAATTGCACAGTGTCCTTCATCCCAAACAGCATCTTGAAGGATCCAGCATGGTGAGCATCAATACCTCCAACAGGGGCTTCTTGCAGCCACTTCTATCTGCCTGGGGAAAGTGTGACAGAGATTTCATCTTCACAACTGTAGCTTCTGGCTTCCTATTTAATTATAATCAATATTTTCCTTTATGCCTGAACAGAACATCAATCACCTCACACCACGCTGTATAAATCAAATCCTGAAATTAAATTCTCGTGCTTTGCTGCAAGTATGAATAGAAGATTTTGTGATTGTCCAGTACCAATCAGTCAAATACCTTCTGGACTGAGGAAGACATACAGAACCTTGGAAAATTTACTTATCCCTTCTGGAAAAACTTGGGCTTTTTAGCTTAAGTTCCTAATTTCCTTAAGGTCTTTAAAGCCAAATAGGATCATAGATAGTAACAAAATATCCTCTGATATAAAGAAGGGGCAAGGGGAAACTGAGGGGGAGGAGAAAGGCTGTGTATCTTTTCCAAAAACAGGAATTGCAAATGCCAGGCCAAAAATCTGGCACATGAACATCAAAATCACAGCATGCACCCAAGGCCTCCATTAGAAGGTAACTTCTGCCCTCTGCTAAGGGAATTAAAAATCTGCACTGGCACTGAGGGCTAAAAGATCACCCTGCCAGTCCTCCTCACGTTAGGTATTATGAACAAGGGCCTTTTGTGATTCTTTCGCAAAAGGGCACTACAGCAAATTCCAGTTCATTACTTAAAGGGTTTTCACCTGATTTAAGGAACCCTGAGAGCTCAGAAATTCTCCTGAGAAATATCTCTGCCAGGAAACACTTCACTGCAACCATCCTTTTGAATAGTAGAGCTTATGCTATGATGCATTTTGGGTAAAACACAGCACAAAACAGGAAAACAAAGAGATCATCAGGAGAAGTTGTGTGAGAAAACAAAGATATTAATGTCATTTTAAAGAGGTCTTAGGGTACCACAATGCAGCACATCCAGACATCCCCTACCAATAGTAACTCTGCTATTTCTTAGGTTATTTACAGTTTAATGTTAAAGTTCCTCAAGAGCTCAGAATTTTGCTTCCATGTAGGCTGGGTCACAGGAGTAGGAAAAATGAAGTAACAATAGCAGCAAGGTTTCTATCACAATTCCCTTCCTCAGCCTCTCTGAGGTATTACTGCTTTGGCAAGTCAGGGCAGGGAATCCTTGGATTTAACCTCAGGGATACTTTGGTCAGCTCCTCCCTTTCCTACACTGGCAATCTCCTGGATTAGCGTTCCTGGGACAATCAGTTATTCCTTGTGCCTTAACAGAAAAGGATCTATTAATGAGAAACCATTAAACCATTAATGAGAAACCAAAGGTCCCTACACATGGACAGCCAGCTGCTTTGCTCACTCCACGAAAGCTTCCCAGCCCTGCTTGTAGGCATGGCAATAGAGAGAACCCCAGCTCTGATCTTTACAGCAGAACCTCTGAGGTTCCAAATTCTGCTGTGTCCCAGAATAAACCCCCTCACTTGTTTTTCCTGCTGCAGCCACGCTGAAAGCAGCTGCGGGGTCTGAACGAGCCAGGCTGTGTCAGACTGGGGCTGGTCCTCCCACAGACCCCCTGCCCTGGGGAACCCTTCCCCATCCTCTGCAGGGCCAGCAGCAGCAGCAGTTTAGGTTACAACGCACCTGCACGCCCAGTTGGACGGGCTGGCTGCGGCACCAGCCCCTGCCATCAATAAATTCCGCTCCTGCACATGATATTTCAGGCAGCCACTGAAAAACGGGTGACACAGTTGGTTTCGCTGGCAGAGCACACAAGGTTTTATTTGTCAACAAATGGGTTTCATGATCCATCATTAACACTTGATTGATTGGCCCAGCACTTTGGCAGGGTATTTTTTCATCTCTCTTTCCTGCAGCAGAATGTATTTCAGGAGCTGTCTTAGGCACTGATTTGCTGGCAGAGGCTGTGCTGGCAGAAGGCAGAAATGTTTCCTTGCATTCTCTGCTGGTCAGCCTGAGAGTGTGGAGTAGATAACATGAGGGACTACGTTATGGCTTTACATCTGTTTTTGTTATGATCAGATCTGTTCTTCCTCTCATGACAACAAAAACAAGTCTCATTTTGTTTCCTCGCTCGTCGAACGCAATCCAGATCCACAGTTGTAAAAAAAAAAAAGGAGATATAAAAAACCACCAACCAAAAGCAATGCCCAGCCCAAGTAACCGTTCTGTAACCCAAATTTTAAATATTCATCTTTACATTTTTTCCATCTTTCTTTGTGCAATAAATACATTCAATCAGAAGAAAAACACACTAACTCACTGTGACAGATTGGACTCCATCTGTCAAGATTTCATGCTTGATATAGACTGGAAATTGTAGATAAAGGGGAAATATTCAGGTACTGTTCTTTCAGTGAATGTCCCGGAGGGAGATTAAGGGAATGATAAATTGGTTATGGTTACACCCTGAGCCAAGCCATTGGAAGCCTAATTAGAATGCAGAAGGATTGCAGCCAGGAAAGACAGATGCGGAAAGAAGAGTGGTATGAGGAAAAGGATTTTAGTTTCAACTGGGACAGAACAAATGTACAAATGACCTTAAGTGTTAGCCAGGAAAGAGTATCTTTTGTCATTTTGGTACAGAAGATGTTCCTGCAGTGTACATCCTTGCAGAATCCCAAATAATCCTTCATGCCATGAAGGGCATTTTTGAAATATGAAGAAAAAAGAGGTTTGCTTAAAAGGCATTCAAGGGACTAATAAGGATCGACCAACTCAGAGCTTTAGGGTTAAAATTAGAAATCCAGAAGATTTGCCTTATGACAGCATCCTGCATGGTTTTGAACAATTAATTTGATTTACCTGAGTTTCCTCATGTGTGCAAAGAGTCTCCAACGTGCTTTACTGGGAAAAAAACAATGTGGTAGCAAGGAAATATCCCAAGACTAACAGGGACTACAAACACTTGGAGATAGAGAGTGACTTTTACACTGAGAAGAAGAAAGTGTCCTCAGGAGAGAGCACGGGGACAAATATTAATTCCACCTAATCAAGACAAAGCCAAGCCCCTGACAAAGGACACTTATGCAAAGTCCCTCCAAGCTGCTGGCAGGAGCGCAGTGACCCCAGTGACAGGGCCAGCAGGGCTCACAGTGCCCCAGGCTGATGGGCTGAGCTGACCCTGGCACTCAGAGCTGCACAGGGACTGAATGCACGACTGCATTTCGGCCACAGGAGCCTCAGGTGGGAACTCAGCAAATGCCAGCACTGCAGGAGCAATCACACAGCACAGAGACACTCAGAAACTCTGGAATATCCTGGTGCTGATTTTCTCACAGCTGGAGGGGTCACTGGCCCACACAATAAAACCTGCAGCACACAAAACATCTAGTTTTCCCTTAAATTCTAATAAAACCAAAAAATTCTCATAAAAAACGAATAAAAAATTATAATAAATTCAAAATAAATTCTAATAAATTCTAAAGTAAATTCTAATAAAACCAAAACAAGAGCATCCAAAAGAAAAGGTGTGAAACAGATCCTGCTCTGTTAAAACAAAGGAAAAAGAAAGAGCCTGAGCCCTGGATGTTGGCTTGATGAGAAGAGCTGAAAAGTCACCAGCATCCCCCCTACACCCCTGTACTTTGGTGTTTGTCACCCTCTGCCTTTGGCTCTCCAAGCCTGTTCAAAACCTCGACCTCCACTCACTACAGCAGCCCAGGATTAAGTGAATTATTTTCCCCATGGCACAGCAGAACTCCCTCTGCAACTCCATCCACAAACACTAAAGCTCTTCCTTCATCAACACTCCTCCTAGAATCTCTGCTTATTAATCTTGGAAGACAGAGATACAAGCCACTACTTCCAGAAGAAGAACAGAAATATTAATTTTGTATTTATGAAGGACCTATCAGTAGCAGTGAAATTTTCCATGCAACACATTCCTGTAAATGAAATTAATTAGATAAAAGTAGTGCAGGCTTCAGGAAGAAAGAAAACCAGGCATTTTCCCAGACAGACATCAAAAGAGAGACAGATGTGTCCATATTAGCAATACAAAATATTATCAGTTTCCATATATATCATCTCACCTCAAAGACAGACAAATTCTGGTGATAGCAATGTCACTTGTGGAAAGTTCAGTGGTTAAAGCTTTCAGTAAAACTGTGTCCTGCTTTGTGCTGGGAAAGGCAAGACAAATTCACCTCAGAGTTTTGTATACAACTGTCAAACAGGACAGTGATTACAACATCCTCATTAAGCTACAGACACTTCAATAAAAGATGCCTGACAAATGCGCTTGAAAATAATAAACCACAGAATTCTTGCGAGCAGCAATACAGATTTTTGGCCAGCAAGTTACAATAATTGATGTGTCTGTGCATTTACAGTGCAAGAGGATTGCTGGAACAACAGTGTTGGGTTATGTCATTATTCATCATTTTTAAGCTAGAAACAAACTTGTTTAATTTAATGACAGAAGATAAAATTAAAATCCCAGCTCCTCATAGCTGTGGTACCAATGTTTAGCACAGAAAGTCCAGAAGATGTTACTCCATGCCCAGTTTTATGTCAGCAATGTCTTCTCCCTAATTTATTATCTCTCCCTACTTATTTTTTTTTCCTGTTTCTGACCTATCAAGCTAAGAAATGGACTATGACACCACAAAACTAATTATTTCTTTTTTCTTTTAATTCTCTCACAAGCTAAGGAGCTAAACATCACAACAGGAACTCCAGCAGTAATTGGGCTTCAGTGTCGCTCTGTGCCAACCACCTCTGAGCTGAAATGCAAACTTTAATTTAACAAACTTTAGTTTAACAAACAAATTGCAGAGCCTCAGCCCACCAGAGATCTTTGCTGGGGTGACATTGAGGTGCACATTCTCAGTGCACAGTGAGAGCTGTTTGCATTAATACCCACAGACACTGGACACAATTATTGTAAACACAATCAGCTTCCCCTAATCATTGCCCAAAACCAGGGTTGCTGCTATGTGGTGGATTAGAAGAACAGGAATGGAGAGTATTATGCAGAAAAGTGAATGAAAAACAGTTCAGCAGTTTACAAATGGCATTCTGCTTTCATTTAGATGATCTCCAAATTCCAGGATAGTCCAACCCACCTGGCACCAGTGCTACCAAAAATATTTGAATTTGATTTAAGCTTTGTTGGCTTTTTAAATTATGACAAGAATAGAGAGTATTTGGGGTATTTTTTTGTTCTTTGTTGTTTTTTGCAAACATCTCCTCAATATGTTTGCTATTTTGCTACTTTAATCTGCATTAGTGACAAAGGAGCTGGAGTTTTAAGTCTGAGGATCACCCAGCTTCTGACATTGTAAGATTTAAGGATGACAATTTGGAGATCAAGGGAACTTTGCTGCTGGCAGTGGAGGTAGGCAATTTTGGGATTTAAGTAGCTAAAGCAGCAGTCAGACTGTGAGATTTGTTTCCTTGATTTTGAACACTGTATTTGAGGAAAAAGCCCATTAATACAGATCTCTCTGGGGTTTAGCTCATAGAGGTGCATAGGGCACTCTCACACTTTGCAATTTTGTGTCTTTTTAATCTTCCAAACACAGATGAAAATCCCTTTTTTCATACCCCTTAGTACATATAGAATAACACCCAGTACAGGACAGTGTGGCCTTGACTCTGTTGTTTTTCCTGTACAGTTCAATATTCATACAGTGAGTTTTGCCATCCCCAATGAAGACTTTCCTCACCTCCTTTCTAACATGTGCACAATACTGCTGGCTGCTCTTCAGACACAACAGTTTCATTTCCTCTCTTTACAGGATGCCTAAATCTCCATGCTTTAAAATGTAAGGACCAACCATGACCTTGGTTCGTTTGAGTTTGCTTAAGCTTAGCTTTGCAGCTCAGTTTAACTTTTGTCATGCATGTTTAGGCTCCACTGCCTGCCTGCACCAAACACCAATTTCCCTTTGCTTTGTCACCAAAGTTATCTATATTGCAGAGAGGTTTTTATTCAAGCTACAACACTTAATGCATTAATCACTTTTATTTTCTTTTCTAACAAGGAGAATAAAGGGAAAGATAAATAAGTGTATAGGTGAGATGATTCAGTAGTGATCCTGCCCCTGACACAGTCTGGTCTCCTGAGAGATTCTTGCATTTGTTTCCACTGCATTTAGCATCATCTTGATAAATATTATGACTATCTCAAGCTCAATCAACCTTCTGCATTAACATAAAGGATAATTCACCACCTATACAAGTGCACAGGGAGGGAAAAAAAGCTCAGCTTGGGAAGCAGAGAGGGAGCCTGCTGTGGTTAAGCTTCCTCATTACAAATGCTATTTAGGATTCAGTCACTGTTGATATCAAGGAAAAAATCTAGGAAACTGTCTTATCAGAGCAACCTATTAATTAAAGTGCAGTATAAAGAGAGCAATTAATTATTAGCTGTATAATTGCTCGCAGTAACCGCTGACAGGAAGAGAGCCCTGCCACACTGATATACTGGGTGTAATCAGCAAAATAAAACATAGAGGCCTCCTGCATTCCTTTCTAGAACCACACCAAGTATAAAACACTTCTGGTAGCCATTCATAGCATAAAAGGAGGCAAAGTGGATAAAGAAAGAGCCTGTGATGAACTTGTTGGCAGAAGAATGGCTGGTATCCACGTCCCAGCCTTGATCCTTTCTCTTTGGCTCTCCTTCCCTACGGCCACAGAACATTTGGGGACCTCAGATTTGTTTCACATTCTGCCTGCTGGGCTTCTTAATACCCCAGCAAATATTTGCCAGAAGGAGGCTGTTAAAGGCTGTCTTTACCCACGTCAGTGTGTTTGACTGCCCCTTGTTTGCTTCTCTGTCTTCTTCACTGTTGCCTTCAATCACGACTCACTCTTCTAATTCCCTTTTTATTTCCTTATTCTTCACTCTAATTTTTCTAGTTTATTATGTTCTCTTCTCACCTGACTTTCTAGGCAGCTCAGAGATCTACTTTTCTTGTCTCCACTTCATCTCCAGCAATTTCAATCCCTATTACTGAATTTCTTGGATAAACAGAGTAGCACAACAAAGGGACACAACTGAAGTACATTTTCTGAAGAAAACATCCCCATTTTTTGAAGATTTTATAGTGAAAAATAAAGTTTAAAAATGTTACTTAAAAGAAAGGGAGTAAAATAATACAAAGGATTTCTTACCAGCTGGACAAAAGAAGAGACCAATGCATCACTGAGGTACCAAACACCTGCTTTTAGACCAAATGGCACAAGTCACATTGGAAACTACCAGATCACATGGAAATGGACACATTGCCTTTATTTGCAGTGGCAGCCAGGTGGGGGTTTGGTGTTTAGTTCCTGTTCTTGGCAATGCAGCTGCAGCAAGCCCAGCCACCCTGGGCCACCCTGACCCAGCAGGTTTTGTGGAGCCAGGCACCAACAGCTCTCCCCAAGGAGAGCTCACAGGGCTCAGGTTGCTCCCAGCTCAATTTCTCTGTTTCCACACTCTTCCAGCCAGCCTGGGGAGATGTTCAGCTGGTTTCAAAAACACCAGAGCAGATCTCAGGGCCTGGGACTGCTGCCAAGTCAGGTAAAAACTGAATCACTGCAGAAACATCCCTGTACTTTTCTCTGCTTAAGGAGTGAGAAAATACATTTCCTGCAAAATACTTTTCTATAATAGGATTAATCACACTGTAGAGGGTGGAGATGCAGATATTATCAGTGCCCTGTGTCACTTCTTGGACCTTAAGAAACTGTCCCCATTTATTTCTTTATTCACAGAAGTGAATTCAGTGTGTTAATTGGGAATGGGAAAGAAATTACTTTCATTCACAAACTTCAAATAGATTGGCTGTCTTATTTTGTTAGAAAAAGTGAATAAAGCCCTAAACAAATAAACTAATCTACCTAGGCACACAATTATTCATTGTGATTCCTTTTACTGTGCCCCTTTGTATTCATTCTGGCTGTAAGAAAAAACAGCCCCACTCTTCCCATCTCACTGCACACGAGATGTTTTCAAAGGCCCTCCTTAGCCACTCTTGATAAAAGTCTAGATTAGTTTATTGGCTTATATTAAAACTACACAAAAATACTGATTTGCTAAAAGTTAGTTGTCTTCAAAGACAGCTGAGGAAATATTACTTAGTCATATGTCCAAGGTGAATAGTTCTATAGCTGATCTTTAATAGGTGAGGTTTTTCACCACCAAAAACAAAAAAAAAAAAAAAGAAAAAGAACCTAAAAAAACAAAACAAACCCAAAAGACAGAATTGTATTTTATTTTAAAGTAAATTGTGGTGGTCTAGACTATTCTTGACACCTCACTAGGCAAAGCCAGGCTGCTCAGCAGCATCAGGCACCAGACACCTACAGACTTCTCACTATTCCTATAATTCACTGTCTCCTGGGGAAATGGGCAGAGTCAAATATGTTCAAAAAGTTTTATCTTTTTTTTTTAATAGAACTTACCTGATTGCTATATTTAACAGAAAATGCAAACTTTTTCTAAAAGTCTTTTGAGAAAATCAGTTTTGGTTTTGCAGCTTTTACAGATGTAAAATGAAGCTGACATGAACTGCCCAAGTAAGCAGCAAGGTGACTGACAATAAACCTCTCAAAAATAATTTCATTCACTAAATGAGATTTTTTGGAACATTTCCGAACTGTAAATAATATAAAGGTTGGTGCTCAAAGATTAGAGTAAGTTAGAAGATAATTTATTTTCTGTGTGTTTTGCAAAATACAGAAATCCAATTTCCAGCTACTTTTTCCATTACCTGAAATAAGTACTGGGGCCTGATCACACATTTAATAAGAATATGCATAAATTTCTGGAAATTTCATCAGGAGAAAGGAGGATATGGACAGTATAGACAAACAATCCAAAGAAATGAAGCACATTGGCTCTGAGAAAAAATGTTTTCCATATTATGATAAAAACCCTTTTAGAGTGCTAAGGGAAAATCATCTTCTGCAGTTTCTTGGACATTTTTCTTTGCTCTGAGTTGACAGATTTACTTGGCATTTTGATAAAATTTATCTCAGCAGCACTGTTCACTTACCTAAGTGTTTTAAAACATATATTTGATTAATCAGCTCAGTTACTGAAACACAGACTTTCAAGAAATCCAAAAGATTATTTCCCAGAAGTTGGTATTGGTTGTTAAGAAAAACCCTGACATGTTTAGTGAGGACACAACATGTCCTGTACAACATTGCAGAAGGGGGAAGATCCACTTGAGGCTGTGCCAGAATTCTGCTTTAGGTGAGGACAGAGGGGACAGCCCTGATTCCATAATTTGGTTTCCATTTTTGTCCTCCTTCCCAGGCTACATCCCCTTTGGATGACACTGCCAGGCCTTGCTGTGACCCAGATTAGTGGGTTTTAAAAGAAAACACAGCAGATCCCTGATGCAGTTCAGAGCAAAATCCTGCAGGAATGGCTGCAGCCCAAGGGAGCAAATGTCAGAGCACAGGGACAGCAAGAATGCCAGGGCAGGACAGGGGACTCAGCCACTGCAGGGGTTTGTCTTGGGGTGTGCTGGGCTCCAAATCCCAGTAACAACTGACAAAAAAACATACACACACACACATATATATATATTTACACACACATATACATATATCTATATGGGAAAATATTTTTGCTCTTGTTTCCACTTAATTGAATTTCCAAGTACTTTGTGGTGAAAAGCTGAATCAATTTTAAATCATTATAAAATGGAAAGATGTCCCCAAGCCCAGTGAGCAGAAAGTCTCTTTGCTCTTTAAGCTACTGACAAAAGTTGCAATGGCACACAGGGAAATAGCTCAGCACTCAGAGCATTTGCTTTGGCTGAGTTATTCCACTCTGCCTCAGTTAAGATTGCCATTTGTTAATACAGCACATAATTTGATTTAAAAGTGAGACCAATTCAGAGATCTCGTGTCTTGCTATCTGTGTGCATTTTTTCACACAGCGACTGAACATCTCAGAACTCCTTGGAAATGCACTCTACAGTGCAATATAATATTTAGTCAGTTTATTACCATTGCTAAATGCACTGCTACAGTATAAATCTTTAAAAGCATGTCAGGACCTACCTAAGCTTTGTGATGGATTGAACCTTAATGCTTGCACTGGCCCAGGAAAAATCTCATTTCCCAATATTATGACAGCTATACAATGTGTAAATGCTGAAGCCACTGATTACATTCAAGTCAAATATTTATTTACCAACTGACAAAGTGTTAGTCCTGGCAAGATAACAAAACCTGATGCTAATTAAGGGAACAATTTCTCCTGATGGCATCCAACACTAATGCAGCATGTTTAGAACAAAAAAAAACCCAAACCAAAATACACAGGCATTTCAAAGATGGTTTTTTTTCCCCTTAATATGGAATAATTCCATTTCATGCACCTAAAATTTTGTAGCACTATTGAGAACATTCTCCCCCTTACATACATCTGACTTTACCACTGTTACAAAAGGTGGTGGCAACAAGGTCCCATGATTGCAATAGTATGGAAATATTCTAGGAAGAGATATTATTGCATTCTGTTACTGCTCCAGCCACAGGAGAACATCACTCACCTCCCCAGAGATGTGAGGGTCCTGGCATGGCACTAACAGGAAAATCCAAACCAGGCCAGAAAGTTTCTGCCAAAGCAGCACTTCAGGATAAAATATTGGGAGTTCTGCAGGGAAGGTAGCTGAAGATCAGAATTTGTCATCATGAGAAACTGAAAGAGAAGACATATAAATATATAAATAAAAATAAATAAATAAATATATACATATACATATATATAAAGACTGTAAACTCAATACTGGTCCAACTCATAGGCAAAATTCCCGTTCTTTCTTCTATCTTCCTCCTTTTTAAATAATAATTGATGATTTTTCTTACTGTTTTTTCTTTTTTTGATTCTTCACATAGGATTTTCAAACCTACAGTCTTTATCAAATGTTACCTATAAAATCCAGAAAATCAAGAATAAATATATAGTGAAAATTGGCTTTTTTACCTTGACATCAATCTTGGAAGTGGAATCAAAGTTCCTGGTAAATCTGACTTCCTGAATTGAAAGTGTTCTTGAAATTTTTTTTCAACAAGCAGTAAAGGTTTCTTTTTTTCCTTTAAAGTTGAGATTCACATGTGATAAAGAGGCAGGTAGAGAAAGCATTGAGAAACATGTCCAATTGCCTAAAAGCAAGAACAAAAGCATGTGGGGGAAATCAAGTTAGAAAAACAGACAGGAAGGTGATAAAAAGGAAATAAATCCAGTTTAAAACCAAAAAACCACCAACAAACCAAACAAACAACCACCCAAGAACCACCAAAAACCAAACAAAACCCAACAGGGAATGTCTAATGAAAAGAAAATCAGAATTCAGAGGAAGATTAGGACGTGGAAGAATTAGTACTGAGATCTATCCACCATCACCCAAGGGGATATTTTGATTAGCACTGAGATCTATCCACCATCACCCAAGGGGATATTTTGATTAGCACTGAGATCTATCCACCATCACCCAAGGGGATATTTTGGAGCCCCTGTTGTCACCCAGTTTCACCAAGGAATGAATCCACACCCCCTGGTTTGAGTTCCCCAGCACACCTCGTGGCACAAGGTGCTGCTGCACTCCTTGTGTGACATTTTCACTCCCAAACATTCGTCCTCTCTCAGCTAAACCAGACTGATTAAAGTTTAAGCAGGGAAGCCACGAGGCAGGGAGGTTTATTTGTGGCTCACATATGGCTCCTGTCATTGTCACACATGGCTTTGGAGCACCAAGAAAGGGCAACTGTCTAGACCCCACTGAATCACTTGGGGTCCTACAGATGGTTTCTATTAATCTTCAGTTTCCTCAAAAACCTGCTCTTTTTTCCAATCTGTAAAACCCTGCCCTCCTCCTAAGCCTTGCCTCAAAACTGATTTGTGAAATTACAGTCAGATTCTGCAAACATTTGCCCACAGATGCATAGAAAACTTCAGGCTACGTCTCCTTAACAACTTCAATATGACTGAAATAATTAAAGCTCAAAGCTTTAATATGAGAGTGTCTTGATCCAGGCTAGAAAGTCACTGCCTTCCATGTCAGTGAGGACTCTGATCTGAGCCTTGGAAACACAGAAATTCAAAGCACCCTCCATGTCTGACATCCACCTGAGGGAGGAGAGCCTCAGGCAAAGCACAGAGAGGGAAATCAGCCAGAAAGGGAGACAAGGCATGAGAGCAGAGGCTTGTCTGACCCCTCAAATAACACAGCACAAACCAGCCCCAGTCACAAAAGAGTAAACATTTTTTATTTAGGAGTTTTTATTTGGGTTTAACAGCCTGAAGTGCCCCCACAACCAGACCCAGAGACTTGGAGCTCATTTCTTCTGCCTGGTTATCTGAACAAAACCATCCCCACTGAGGACACCTGGCTGGCCTCGAGGGCACATAAAATAAACTCCCAGTGAAGAATTGAGCACCAGTCCTTGGGGCTTTGCAGTTTGGTTTGGGCACTCAGTGCAGGTGTGGGACAAACACAGCTCTGAGCCCTCTCTGTGCCCATTTAAAGCTCAGAACAGCAGGGACAGCCCAAACCTCACCAGGACACACTCCAGGCAGATTTTGGAGCTGGGGGGCATTAAGTGCACAGCAGAGCTGCAGCCTGGCTGCTGGGACAGGGATTGTGCCCTGAGCCTGCCACAGTTTTTGAGCACAGTGCCATGGGCACTGCACATCACTGCAGATGCCAGGCAAAAGCAGGTGCTGGGCATAAAGAAAATGCAACTTCTGGGCCCTCTCTGCTGCTATAAAAATCACAGCAGCTCCTCAGAGAAACATCACAGGCAGGACTTTTCATGGGAGATGGACATGACTCCATTCTTCCCTACTTCTGCACATCAAAATGTAATTACAGGATGAACTGGACCACGTTCACTGGTGATGTAATTCCACTGAAGTTATTTCTGGGAGACAAGCTAATCCACTAACACGAGTCTGCAGCAGGTTGATACCTTATAATTAAACAAACTGGATTTCCTTCTGTCTCATCTGTTCTCCTTGAAAAAATGCATTGTTTAGAAAATAAGATTAAATTAATACTTTTCTGGGTGGACCAGGCTGGGACTGTGAGGGTGGGAAGGCACCAGAACAGGCTGCCCAGAGAAGCTGTGGATGCTGCAGCCCTGGAAACGTTCAGGACCAGGTTGGATGGGGTTTGGACTGGTGGAAAGTGTCCCTGCCTATGGCAGGGGGTGGGACAAGGTGATTTTTAGGGTCCCCTCCAACTCAAACCATTCCATGATTCTATGACCAGTAATAATTAAGGGTGGCATGAAAAAATTCAAATTATTGACCTCGGGTAGAATGATATTGGCCTTTTCCTTAACAAGAAACTGCCTTTTAATATCACAGAATTGATTTTAGCAAAACATTTGTGTCCTAGGCCTGGTTTCAAACATTAACACAGCTGAAGGTGGAACATGGAGGTTCATTTGCTGTCTTTTCTAGAGGGATGGAGAGATGAGCCTGCCCAGACTCTGCCAGCACATCACAGGACAGGAGAGCAAACATTTGTGTCCCACCAAATAGGACATCAACATCTGGACTCTTCCAGCTGTTTTTAATTCTGTTTGAGGTAAAGAATCCATATGATCTAACAAGCATGTCTCCACTTGGACTGAGCAGGCAGAGCCAGAGCTTTAGCAGCTCTTCCAATGGACTCTGCTCACATCCCTCTCTGCACATTCCCAATTCCATTCACTACCCTTGTCCTTGTGTATGTTTTTGCATTATTCAGTAGCAAATTCAGTCCTCAGGCATAAACAAACAAATCACATATGTTTCATTAGCTACAGCAAGGTCTAATTGCAGTAAACAGAAACACACAGGAAATTCAGAAAAGTCCAGAATTGTTACTATAGCCACCACAAGTACAAATACTTAATACAAACTTTATCATTTAAATAATTTAATAGAGAGAAACCTAATGAAAATGAAAGGACACCCAGGAAGGAATATATTCTAAAGCATTAACACCCCACAGCAAAAATACATTCAGGTATAAAGTGGCCAAACACAATTATAACTTCAGGTTGTCAATGGGGGAATGGGTTTCAGACCCTTCTCCATTGCAGCAGAAAGAGCTGAAGTTTTCACTAATGAAGAAACAAATAAAAACCTCAGAACAGAAAATTCAATTCCACAGAATTCCAGGCTTTACAGAAGAGGAGGGGATCATGACATAATTAACAGTGCCAGATTGCTTTTCTGTTCCCAGAGGAATTGTTCTAGGTGTTCCTTCCAACCTAGAGTTATCTTTTAGAGATGCTTGTGCTCCCTCAGCTTCTCACATTTCTCTCACATTGTTTGATTTGTCTCAGTTTGGCTTACAGGTTCTGATACCAAGATTTATAAACATTTAATGGGCTTTCAGTAGAGTACAGAGAAATAAATAAAAAAGGTATTCTGCATCTGGAATAAAACTGCATATCTAGAAATAGCATGAGATATGAGAATTTCAAAGAATGTCCTAAAATAGTACTTTTTGCATTCTGAAATTTACATGGGTAAATTATATTTATACATCTGCTCACATGTACATCAATATGGATAGAGGGATTAAATAATACCTGCATTGAAACACATGACAATACTAAAAAACAGAAGTGAGCCATCAAAATGTATCAGAGCTTACTCCAGTTAATGACAGCAAGGTCTGGACCATATCTGGAATCTATTTTGAGAACAGACAAACATTCAGTCAAACATCAGCAGTGCTCACAGATCGAACAAGAGAATAATTTTTTCTCTGTTTTGTTGGGAATGAGTAAGAAACACTAAACTGTTGGAGTTCCCACCTCCCTGTGCCTCAACTTCAAATCATTACAAAACAAATCCTGAAAAGAATTTCATAGGAGAGATGAGCATTAGTCCAATTCACTATTTCTCATCGTGAAGAATAAAAAGGTAAATTCAGATGAAGACAAATGGGAGCCAAGCACTTCAGATATCTTCTTATAATTAAGAAAGTGTCAGAACCTCTGTCCTAAATTTGTTCTGTCAAAAGTAATAGAACAGATCATTGTTTCCAAGGCTAAGACACATTAGAATTTTTATTAGGAACTCCTAACAAATGAGAAATACAAGAGCAAAGCTGTTATTTGAATGTCACTGATTCTTCAGGTTTAATACATCTAATTTCCCCTTTCTCTGCTGTTGGAGCTGTCTGCAGCATTCCACAGCACACAGGCACAAACATAAAGGAGCCACTGGTTTGCAATTGAAATGAGATTTCATAAATCAAGGGAATGCAGCATTGCATGTTAGTGGAAATCTGGCTTTTCACTATTTTAAAACAATATTTTGTGGCACACTTTAATTCAAACCGAAAATTATTTTATCAGTTGTGTTAGCACCTGTTATTCTTTTATATGTTATTGGTGTCTTTTCATGTCTTGTGCATAAAAATATATCATCTTCTGTTCTTCTTTCAACAACATCCTCTCTACATGCATTAAAGATATCATCCAACAATTCTAGTTTCTAAAAATCTTACCCTTATTTGATTGTGCAGCTTGGCTCTTAATTATTTTTTCACTCAGTGTTGATTTCCTCCATGCAAAGACTCCAGTTTTATTTTTAGTGTCTTAGATAATTGTTCACTAATGCCTTATTAAAGCTGAACACCTGTAGCCTCAGTTATCTTATAAATGAGTTAACAAGGAAAAAACACTCCCCCAGGGAAGCTTGTGTTATATATCTGAACCAGGACCATTAAACTATTATGTACCTCCTCAAAGTTTGCTCTTCTTTGGTTCCAGTATTTCAAGCTGTTATTCCTGCTTTTTGGCAACCAGGGGAGAATCAGATTCATCCCATGAAGACTGAACACAGCAAAATGAATTCTTCTGTAGGAAGTTTCTGCAAAAGCTCATGGCTTCAAATCTTTTAGTCCTCAACAGAGATGATGAAAATGTCTTTTTTCAGAAGCCTGGCATCCTGCTCTGCAAACAGACCACAGATGAGAGCCACAGCACTATTTGCTCACAGTTGTTCACTCTTTAAAACACTGGTGCAGGCAGCAGCAAGAGGTTTCTCTGCTGCCTCTGCCAAGCAAGAACATTCCAGAGCAGGCAGCAGCAGCCAGGGGGATGCTGATACCACCAGCACTGGTGGGGTTAGCCCAGGTGTGCCTCCTGCAGCTGAGCCCAAACCCAGCCCAGCTCCCCCTGTCCCTGGGGGAATCCAGCTCCACCAGAGCAGCAGGATGAGGAGGGGGTCCCATCCCAGCACTGGGCAGGGACTGCCCCAGCTCAGAGCCCCCCACCAACCCACTGCACCCACCCAGAGCAGGGAAAGCTCCTTCCTTGGGCTCCTCCCTGCTCCCAGAGGGCACACCTGGCTCTGGGACACCCTGCTGGCACTGCCCTGACTGAAATGGGAGCAAATCCCCAGAATGAACAAGATCTCCAAGAATATCTGTGGACAGCAGCCAAAGAGCAAGGCCAGCTCTCCAGCACCCTGGAATCTGCTGCTTTAATTTCTCTATACAGCTATATAAAACCAGCAATTTATCTTGTCTTTTCCTGAACGGCCTTTTATAAAGCAAATCAAATATTCTCACAAGTGCCATTGCAGTATCATTTCTGAATGGGAAGCTTGGGTCTTTTTAGTATAATTTGATAGTGTGTGATGTAATTGGCCCCTGGCTGATATCTTCATTTATTTCGTGCATTTTCAGGTTCACATCGAAACTGAAATCTGGCACAACCTTTGTCCTCTTGAGGAAAAGAGCTTGTAACATAAACCTGGAGGAAGAAAAAGTGAATTAGCCAAAGCTGGTGTGCCCTGAACAAAAAAATTCCCAATAATTTCAGGTGTCCCTTTTCACACTCCGTGCTGCTGGATGCACCTTCTGTGCTGCAGCTCTATTTAAATTCTGACAGAGGAAAGATATCTGAGTTAGCACCTATGCACAAAATCTGCAGGACATGATTCCCAATAAAAATAAAAATAAGAAATTCACCAGATGAGCTCTAAAGTAATTAAATCCTATCAGATGGATCCTTATTGCACTGTTGGTAGGATACTCAGAGAGAACTCTATTGAATTCTCATTTCCTTAACTGAAAGCACAATCATGCAGATCCACTGCCTCTTCTACAAATGGTTCTCTGAGCTTCTTCACCACTGATGGTAAAACACACATACTGGGATGTCCTAAACCAGTTCCTTGTTTATTTACAGGTATGAAAATGCAGCCCTCAGTCACAATTTGTCAGATTTTACAGAGTATCAAAGACCCCAGAATGTATGCCCAGTTTAAACATGTAAAATAAGGATGACTCAAATGATGGCCCAAGGGCCTGTGTGTTGTAAAGCTGACGTGTTTGAATTACAGGAAAACCAAAGTGTCCAGAGCTAATTAAATCCATTCATCTTGGATTTTAAATTTCATACAGATCTGTAATGAAAATTTATTTCAATTTCTTCCTGCTACTTATTCCAAATCTCCCTATAGCTCTGCTAAATGACCAGATGCTAGCAAATCCTGGATTTGGTAACTGGGAAGGGCTTTGTGGTGCTGGGAGCTGTTTTTTAACAAGAATAACCATCACTCTCCAACAGTGACAATGTATTGATCTGACAAAAAGCAGCTCCTGGTGAATGAGAGTACCTAGGGCCTCCCCTACCCCTGGTTTGGGTTGTGAGGGAGCTGCAGCACTCACTGGACACAGCTCTGCTTCAGAGGATGAGGAGAACTGAACTTCTGCAATCAATTTGTTCTGTAGCATCCTGGCCATGAGGCTGAAGAACCCTGAGTGACACAGAATTCACAGAATCACTGGGTTGGAACAGACTGAGATCGAGTCCAGCCCAGCCACAACACCCCAACTGAACCCTGGTACCCAGTGCCACATCCAGGCTTTGTTAAACACACCCAGGGATGGGGACTGCACCACCTCCCCGGGCAGCCATCTGAACTTTATCACCTTTTCTGTAAAAAACTTTTTCCCAATATCCAACCTGTATTTCCCTTGGTGCAGCTGAGGCTGTGTGCTCTGGTTGTGTCAGTGCTGCTGCAGACAGAGCCCAGCCCAGCTGAGCACAGGCACCTTCCAGGAGCTGTGAGAGTGATGAGGGCAGCCCTGAGTCTCCTTTTCTCCAGGCTGAGCACCCCCAGCTCCCAGAACCAGAGCAGGTGTTGGACACCAGGGTGACCCCAGGCCACAAACACAACATCCCTCACCTGACAGCAGAGCACTCACCAGCTCACACCACCACACCAGCCCTGACCCTGCCCTGCTCCAGGACCAGCAGCCCCAGAGCCTGGGGAGCCCTCTCTCCATCCATCCATCCATCCATCCATCCATCCATCCATTCAATCCATCCAATCCATCCATCCATCCAATCCACCCATCCATCTACCCATCCATCCAATCCATCCATCCATCCATCCATCCAATCCATCCATCCATCCCATCCAATCCACCCATCCATCCAATCCAATCCATCCATCCAATCCATCCATCCAATCCATAAAATCCATCCATCCAATCCATCCATCCAATCCACCCATCCATCCATCCATCCAATCCATAAAATCCATCCATCCAATCCATCCATCCAATCCATCCATCCAATCCATCCATCCAATCCATCCATCCAATCCACCCATCCAATCCATCCATCCAATCCATCCAATCCAATCTATCCATCCAATCCATCCATCCCCCTGCTGGCATTACAAACCTGGAATTCTGGCTTGTGTCCAGGACTCTTGGGGCTTCCCCACTGCAGAGCTGGAAGCCTGGAAGTTCTGGGCTGGGTTCCCAGGTCCTTCACGGCACAACAGCCATCGGGCACAGATCCTGAGAGCCCTGCATCTGCTCAGGGAAACTGGTATTTGGGTAGAAACAGAGAAATTGAAACACACAAAAAAACCCAATTTTACAGAGCAGCTGGGGTATGGAGAGAGCACACATTTGGAAGCATTGCATTTTATTTCCTGAGTTTGGGGAATAGGTGGTTTTGCTTTTAGTTTGAGTTTCATTTAATCCCTCATTCAAAGAAACAGAAACATCAGAATGCTTTAGGATGGTCTCTGAGCAAAATCTCCCCTTTTCTTAAAATACCCAAAACACAACTCGTGAGATGAAAAAAATCGTGACAGCTCTGATAAAGAATAGATGAGACAAAGTGGAAACAACAGACCCCAGTTCAGGGAAAAGCTCCCAGAACAATTATGACATGAGCTCTGTGCTCCCCACAGTTAGAGAAGAGCTGAGCAGACAGGAAGACATCAGTGCTCCCTCAGCAGCCCAGCATGTGCAGCTCTGCCTGGATTCCACGACTTGCAGATACTCATCACCAATCTGCCCAGGCTCCAGTCACTGCCTGCACCTGGATGCAGATCAAGAACTCTGCAGGACATTCAGAGAGCCCAGAGATTCATCTGCCTCAGGGCTGGTGGCAGTTTCTTCCCCGAGCTGCTCCTTCTACTCCAGGGATGATTTCGCTTGTCTCCTGTCCATCTCCCACCACATTTGATTCGATGCCTGTAGCTTCTGTCTAGGAAAAGAAAGGCACCAAAAAGAAGCAGGTAGGTATATTGAAGCAATGCACAACTGCAAAAATGCTCAATTGCAAAAATGCACAATTTCCCAAGACCAATCTCTACTATCTACATGTTTGTGTTCATCATGATTAAGTCTTAATCACTATTTGGGACTACAGCCTTAATCATATTTTCCCCCATTATATAAATGATGAATGACAAATAGTCACAGGACTCAAAGGTAGATCAAATCTGCTGGAGGATGACAGGTGGAGATTACCTTTTGTTGTGACAAATGAGATTTCCAGTTGGGACTCTGACTTGACTATTAGCATCTAGTTAATTAGTGAAATTCCAGGCAAATGACTCCAACCCAAAGGTCAGCAAAGTGGCTACCACTGGTGTACTCTGTGCTGCAGAGCATTCTAAATAGTTAAATGGCTCTGCACACGTGCATGGCTTTTATTGGTAATTTATTCATGATTTTGCATTAATCACTGACATCCTGACACCTAATTAGCAACACTCACAGGTAACGTGGGGTGAGAACTACCATACGTATTTTAATAATCAAAGTTGAGACAGCAAGCTAAAATCAGGCCTTCAAGATGAAGAGTGACAGTCAGTATTTAATTAGTCTCATCTGTACATACTCCACTCCTTTTCACTACACACAGCTCAGGCTCACTCAAAGTCAAACAGAAATTAAAGCAAAAAAGCTTTCAAAGATACTTTATAGAAATGCAACAAAATTCCATTAATACATGAACGCTGTAATTCATCATCTATGGCTTAGAAAATACTATGGAATTCTGTCACCAGCTCTCTGTAGAAATCACTGACATCATTTTTGGCTCCAAAAAGCATTGCTGCCATCCACATGCAACACCACAACCTGAGGATTTAGGAGTGAGTATTTGAAAGCTTTCTAAGGACTAGGCCCTCTCCCTTCTTCAGATGATGCTTCAGGGTAGTACTTACCTAATTAGAAATTAATTTCACACTCAACCATTTTTTTCTTGGCTAAGTGATGACAAATCTGTCAAGGAGATTTACCTGGAGAAACATATTTCCTATCTTTTCCATCGTGTGCTGCTTTCCTTTTGTGTTATTTTATTGTGACATGAAATTCTTCTTTTAAAGAAGAAAAAAAGTCAAATCATTCAACTTGAACCATTTTTTTTTTTTTCCAAATATCACTTTCTCTATTTTTTTGTTTCAAGGTTCAGGTCATTTTGGACTATTTGCTTTTATTTTGCTTCAGCCAAGCAGCCTGAGTTATTCAGAATTGCAGAGCTCTGTAACTTCCACACAAGGCTCTGTTTCCCCAGCAGAGAGGTTTAAGCTCTTTAAAGAGTGCCAGGAGTTTTTCAGCTGGAGGGTTCATTCAAATGGAGTCAGTTGGGATCTCCCAAACACTCATCCCAGACTTCATCTACTGCTGCATCCAGAACACGACAAATGTGAGTTGAATTTCTGACTGGGGCATTTCAGGAAAAAAACAAATCCTGATTCCATACACAGGCCCTAATTTTTTGATATGAATTTAATGGGATTTGTTCTTTTATTTGGATCACTCACAACAGCCCTGTTTCTTAGCAACAGCACGTGGTGGAAGACTTTGACACAGAAGAAATAACAATCACTACATTCAGTAGGACAATGAAAAGCAGAAAGAAGCAGCAAAGTCAGATTCAGTTTCTGTGAGGGTTTTTCACCCAAACCATTCGCCCACATCCTCCAAGGCTTCTCCACAAGCATGGAAAATGGGAGAAGTTGTGCTGCCCTGGAATTGAATTTATTGTTTTCTTATTTATGGCAGCGACTATTCCAAAATAATTTCATGACAATACTTAACATATAATCACAATATATATAATCTCCAAAGAATGAAAAAAAAAAAAAAAGCCAAAGCCCATAATTATAAGAAAATAAGCAATTGCATTACTTGAGACTATCATGACTAAACAAATTCCAAATTTAAAGGGCTTGGAAGAGAACAATATTTGTCAGTTGTGCAAAATGAATCATAGCAGGTATTTAAAACAAGGTAAATTCTAAATTGTACAAAATGAATCATAACAGGTATTTAAAACAAGGTAAATTCTAAATTGCACCACTTTTAGGTTGTCACTTTGAGCATTTCAGCCACCTGCTTTAGTGAGCTCCTACCATGAAAGCACCCTCACATCTGCCTTTTTCTGATGGCATTTATCCTCCTTTTGCTCAGCAGCTCATGCCAGACTCCAGTGGTGCAGAATGATTGGAAATTTTTTCTCCTCCTGTGAACAAGTGAAGCATCCATCTTAAACAGCAAAGATATCCCCACTCCCCCACCCAGCTGGAACAGAAAAGCAGAAATTTCACATGTTCTGGTCAAGACATTTGGCTGCAGATGAAGGTGAACATGCAAATGGCTGGAAATGACTTGGAGCATCTACATTTACACAGTATTGAGCAAACCAAAGCCACATAATCGATCTCCTCCCATGAACAATCCAAAAAAACCCCATAAAATCCACAAGTTATTGTTATTTTTGCTTCAGCAAACAAAGGTGTTCTCTGACAGCAGTTTCAAATGACAGCACTGCCCAATTGTGCTGATAACACGGGGAGATTGCAAGTTGTGGTTTTGGAAGATCTGATGGATATTTCAAGAGCCAGCGTCTACACCCAGCCTGAAATGCCACCAGTGCAGAGGAGGGTAGCACTCCATGCACAGTCAATTACACAAATGTTGATACATGTCATGCATCTAAAGATGCAATATATTCCTAAAGATAATTCATGGAAAATTTTAAATATCAGACTGCTGGTTTACACTATCAGGGGACTTGAGATGCTCTAAAAAAATACAAAATACAGAAACACTTGTATTAGAGTGCTCATACTGTAAAATCAAATAGGTAACAGAAACAAAGGCTGGAAGAATTAAAAAAAAAAACTACAGGATGCAGCAAAGGCCACTCAAAACACTTTTAACACCTCTTGAAGCACCTGAGGCTCTTTAGTCCACTCATTTATTTATGATTTCTCTTCTATTGTCAGTATTAAATGAGAATCCTGTCATGACCTTTGCCTACGAAAAAGTCATCAATCAAAGCTCACAAAAAAACCCACACTGCAGAAGCAATAATGAAGTTTTTCTGAGGGTTCACAGGTTCTGCTTTATAAAGAGCCCTGAATATTAATACAGAAACCTTATTTTACAGCTTATCACCTGTGATGTTCCAGTTAACCAAAGCAGCAGCTGATTATTCAAAGGAATAAAGCTTCACTTTACTCCTCTCTGCTGCCCACCTGACCTACAGCTACACTCACTACAGCAGCTACCTTGCAAGTGCAATTACATTTAAAGTTTATATTTCTGATGTATAAAATAGACTTTATTTGTCCAACATATTGCTTCATCTGAGAAGGTTCCAATGATTATTAGAAATATATTACAGCTCTTCCCCTATGCTCAGAAAGAAGCTGGGTGTGTTATCATCTGCACTGAATTTTATTCAAAAGTCTGTGGAATACATGAACCCTTTCTTGCTTTAGACTTGCAGCATCATTGTGACTTCTGGATGTTTTCATTCCTTTTTTCATATCTTTTTTTAAAATCTTTTTTGAATAACCTGTATTGTTGGCAGGAGTTACGAATCCCTATCCCTGGCAGCAAACACATTCTGCAGCTCAGGAACAGGGGTTCCTTTTGGAGAGAGCCTTTGCTGTGTAGACAATGCAAGGTGTTGCTTTTTGCTCCTGATCTGAGCAGCCAGGAGAGAAAGGGAAGTGTCTGATTGCTGTCCAGCAGCCTGCTTGCTTTTTCTTCCTGTGGATCTGCCTTCAGCTGCTCTATGAATACAAGAATCCAGAAATACCTATTAAAACTTGGCAGCTTAAGCATAACATTCTAAAAAGGATCTGATTTCTAAGAGAGCAACTAAGACTCCATAAAAGAATGGATAGAGAACCATAGAAATGATAGAGAACCAATGAACTGTGCAGGAATTGAAATGGAAAAATGAATTAAAAAAACATAACAGTGTGTGAACAATTGGGGAAGAAAGAATGCCCAAGTTTCCTGGGTGAGATGGTGAAGGGAAAGTGTAGGGGTGCTGATTTCAGAGCTACAGCAAGAATCACTATTGGATACAGACTTTTAACCTGGCAGATAAGTGTTTTGTTTGGCTTACCATGCTTGAATATATTAATCAATTATAAAAGCAGAAAAATAAATCTCTCCTGAACAACAGAGAGGGCAAGTGTTTACTTTTTTCCTTCCCTTTTTAAAATATTTAATTAACCAATAAAATTAACGCTGCTTTTAGGAACCTCCCTGGCAAAACAATCCTTGTACTATTGCAGAGAGGAACAATTCCCTCAGCTTCCCATCAGGGCCACAGGCACACACCATCCTCACTACCACAGTCCCTCCAAGCAATCCTAACATTTATCTGCCATTTTCAGCTGGACAGCCAAGGCAAGGTACAAATTGCAAAATCTTAAGCATTTTTCCTGTAAAATCTTACCAAAAAACCCAGGAATTCAGGGTCTGACTGCACTGGACACTCCCAACAATCAAGTTCTAGCCTCAAAATGCTCTCAGCCATTCTTGGAAATCTGAATTGAAATAGAATTTCCTTATGTGAGAGATGACAGCTCTGTGATCTGTCCCAAACAGCTCATCTTGATCATCCCTGAATTCCCAAGCAGATTGGCTGTGGTTATTCTGCCTTATCCTGAGAGTCACAACAAAACTCCATGAACTGGAAAGAGACTCAGGTTTGGGGGTTTTTTTGCATAAATACCAGCTCTGGATATCGATCAAATTCTTTTCAAGCAGACTATGAAAAGCCAAATCCAATGATTAATGTGAATATCAGCTACAAGCACTCAGAGCCCAGGAACAAAGTGGCTGGATGAAATCATATGCATTTTGTGATATTGCAAATAGGAAAAAGAGAATTGATCTGTCGTGGATGCCTTCCCAAAATTTCACATTGAGTTTCAGCAGAATGAGTATTTGAAAACCTTGAGCTATTTGTTATCTTGTAATGAAGAGATTTTCTTCTTCTGTTCAGAATATTGAACTGAACTGTTCACTCCTGTCCACTGAATGCCTGCTTTCTTTTATATGTCTCTAATTCACCAGTTTGGGCTGTATTCATGGGAAAAAAAATTAAAAATAAAAAAATAAAGATTTCACAAGGCAAAAGTATTTGAGAGAAAACTACACTGCTTTCTTGACTTTCAAGGGTAATTGGCTATGTGTGATGGAAATACTGACATATTTATCACAGGCTGAATCACACTCAACTCAAAAAGACATTTATCATTAAAAAGAACATGCAGAGTTTTACCAAGAGGGAATAATATATTCTGCTTTTTCCTTCCATCATCTTTAATATGTTTTATATAATCAGCTTCTTGATTATTTGGGTCATTTAAACAGCAAAGCTTGCTTATAAATTCTACAACATAAACAAGGTGCACAGCAGAGGATGATAATGAACATGAAAAATGTGTAAGAAATGTAGTACTGGAAAATACAACATGCTTCAATGACACCATCAGGAGCTGAAATGGAATATTTGTCAAGTAACACCATTATCATCTTTCCATCAGCAGCCTCTCCAAGTCACTTCTAAAAATTTAGCTAAATTTTATTTTAGGCACCTTTACACACACGTTTGATTACACATAAAAAGAAACCATTACATTTCTATTTTTACACATATCTTAATTGCTCAATTGTTTTATTGCTGTTTATTTATAATTCATTCTGCCAAAGACAGAAGCAGCACTGCCCATCCCATTGCCAGGTTGGCAGAGCCCTGTCAGATATCAGCTCAGTTCACTGCTGCCCCTGAAACTGTCCTGCCCTCCCCTGTTTCTGCTCAGTGGCTCAGATTTCCAAGGTAGGGGACAAATAAATCAGCAGCTGAGCCTCTGCCCTGTCCCCCTCAGAGCCACATTTCCCCTCTGCTGCTTGCTCTGCCCAGTCAGGCTGGAGACCATCTGGGATTTCCCTGAATTTGGACAGCAGTCAGCACAACACTGGAATTACAACCCTGGACCCTCCTTTTCCTTTGTTCCTTCCCTGGGCAGTGGGCTGGACATAACCTAAAAACCACTTTTAATCTGCACTGCAAACCCACCTGCTGCAATGTCCTCGTTTAATAGAAGTATGGCAATTTTTGTTAAGAGAATGAAAATAAAATAGCGATTTCCTAACACATCCTTGGAGTTTTTCACTGTGGAAACCTTCAGGTACAAATCACACTTGAGCATGAGCTCCTGCAGACACCAACTCCTCCTCCAGCAGGAGCCATCCTGCCAAGGGCAGCAGAGGCAATCCCAAAGCCTTGACCTGCTGGGATTTTGGCCATAGAACTTTACTGATCATCTTAAAAGAGTGGAATTGACACAGCCAGAGACACGCTCAGCTGTCAGACCATACAGGGCTTGAACAATCCTAACTCACATCCAGTCCAAAGACAGATTCCAAAGGGACTCAGGAATGTAGAAAACATCATTTATGTTCTCAAAGCAATTGTGAGTGAATATTATCCCTTTCTGAATTTACAAATCATACTCTAATTTGCAATCACAATTGACAATTTGCACTCACCTTAACCAAGTTTGTTTAAATCCACAGCCAGGATGGTGCACAGCTTAAAAAACTGAAGAGAGTTTACATTTTTCCCTTTAACTTTTCTCACCAGTTTATTTACCTTGAAACAAGAACTGAAACACAGAATTACATCACGTCCTCTACACCAACTGAACTTTATTTCATTCCTAAGCCCAAACACTGCACCACAGTATCATTATATCACTATGCTAGTGCACACATATGGAAAAATGCTCCCACAGCATCTCAGCTGATACTTGTCATTGCCTTACCCTTAACACAGTGAAGGCTCAGAGCTTCAGAAATAAAATTCCACTGAGATAAATCTTCAATAAAATACTATTTTTATGCCATTCTATAAATTATTTTGTACTCCTGCTTAAAATAATAACTATGCCCAGCCAGTTTATGGACACAAAGTAAGATTTTTAAAAAACCCAACACATTTTATCTACTCTTAGAGTCTATGCTTGAAATTAATATATCATTTCTGGAAGCTCTGCTCACTAGAACTGGCAGATGCTCCATGGAAAATTGCCATTAACAATTAACACATAATGAAGAATCAACCTGCTGGGGCACCTGGGATAAATTTCGTTTTTTCAATGCATTATTATTCCACTTGAGTGAGATAATAGATTATAATTTTAGAGAAAGTGACATATGGAACATTTATGAGACTTTGCAAAAATCATTTGAGGCCCTTAACTTATAACATTTATCACACTCTTGGAGAGGAGGGGAAGGACTTTGACAGGGAGATTCTGGTGGGCCAATTTTCTTAACAGAAGATTGAAAGACTTTTATCTCAAAGCCACTTCAACTATGAAGTCAAAATTCAGTTTCCAACTCATGCCTGGAAAAACTATTAGATGTAAGGAGATGCTCTTGTTCTTCAACTTTCTCCTCCCAGCACAAAGACTTCCTCTTGCAGTAATCACATCATTCCTGATTGCTGAGAGGGTGGAAATACTTGATTTTTCTATATTACTAAATACATATATGTGTGTAATGTCCCAAATATTTTGGAGAGAAAAATTGCTGTTCCAAACACCAACCACAATTATTTTGTACAACATCAGGAAAAAAACAAGCTATTTATTTCCATGGCACAGAACCACCCATAGCAAATATTTTCCTCCTCCTGCCTCCCAGAGAAGCTGTGCCCCAGTCTGGTTGCTCTGGGATGGGGAAGATGTGGAAATTTCACATTTGTGTGCAACAGTTCCAGGCACAGCCAATCTCCCCTACTGCAATCTATTCAGAGTTTTTTCCATTTTCAGATTTGTGACTTATAATGGGCGACTGAGCTGTTCCAAACCTGGCTGTGGTACAAAAAAGCTTTCAGACATCCCAGGAGAAAGACTCAAAGAATCTGTAAACCACACTTTGAATTCTTTAATTGCCAACCTATACTTTTAGCCCTCAGTATTTATTTGTAAGAGGTACAGCAGTCTATATAATAATTTATAAAAAAAGCACAGAGCAGGGTGAAGCCTTGAAGGAAAACTCCTTTTGCTGCTGAAATCACAACTGTGAGATCCAAAAGCACCAGCAGGCAATGAAAGCTGCAGGAGTTCTCTGCATGAGCAAGGGCAATCCCAGCCCAGGGTTTTGTTCCTGGCTCTCACTTCTCTGGCTCTGCATCCTCCCTCACCTGAAGGTGCAAATGAACATCTGCTGGCTATTTAGTTATATCTCTAAGAGAAAGGGAAAAAAGTCAGATATCCCAAATACCTGATGGACTTACAGAATTTAAAGTGACTGGAGCATTGATAAAAACAAAAAAATCTCTTGAACATGCTTTTACTAAAATGAAATATGACATACTCTCTGGATTGAAGAGCTCCCTTTGCTAAGCTTGCACTCATGGGCATCTTGTCATGCTACCCTTGAGAAAAATGTGCAAGTTCACATTTCTGAGAACAGTGAGAAGTTTGGAAGAGGAAAAAAAAGGACAACAAAAATACTCAGCTCTATCAATAGCACAGTGCTTAAAGCAGCCTGAGAAACCAAATGCCTCAAAAGAGTCTCCAGCCACACTAAAAAGGAATTCAGAAACAAGATAAAATAAGTTACTGCCCAAATCCATGCTAAGGGTAAAGGTGGACAAGGAAAACCAGTGACATCTTACATTGGTTAAAAAGATGCAAAATTGGCCCAGCAAAATTTCAGTCATCTGTAAGTTTGACAGAATTCAGTTAATAGAAAAGTAACAAACAAAAACAAAACCAAAAAAAAAAAAAAGAGTGCCATACTTTTTCAGAACAAGGAAATAAAGATGGAAAACACTTCAGATACAGAAAACAATATCTACATTTTACTGCTTTTATCTTTTTATGAATTTCACCTGTGCCTTTTAATTTTTTACATGAAATCATTAACCACTAAATACCTGGAAATGCTTTTGTCATATGTGAAAGACATGTCAGTGGTTTGGGGTTTATGATAAATTGGAAGCTCCCAAGCTCATCCCTTCAATGTAACTGGTGTGATTTCACATACCAGGGGAGGGCAGCCTCAAATTGTGACAGAAAGGCAGGGAGAAACCTCACTCTGCACCCCAAAAAGTGGTGACACCGGGTGACACACAGCTCCTGCTGAGAAATGGGACAGCTTAACATGTCCTGGGCAATCCATCCTCCCTTCAAAGACACACACAGGTCTCCACTGAAACACTTCCTAATTCTGCAGCCCCTGGCTCAGAAGCCCTGTCCAGGTTCCAAGGTGCCCCGAGATGGAGCCCTCCTGACCCTCGGTGCCAGTGAGGATGCTCCATTCCCAAACCCAGCTTGCTCTGTGTCTGTGTTTTCCTGCCCATCCTGTGCTCCAGGACACACCTCAGCCAGCTCTGCTGCCTTCCCCACGGCCCACAGGCTCTCCTCACACTGGCTACTTGGAAATAAACTGATTTTATAGATGTTTTTCACACGCAAACACCTTGTGGATTTGGGATGGATGATGATTTGTCCTTTACCACGTCCACAGCAAAGTTCAGCAATGTGGAAATACAAGCACATTTTTAATTTTAGGACATCTCTGCCTTGGGTGCTCTCTCTTTTCCTAATGTTTTTTTCTTGTACAGAAATTAGAAGCCACAGACCCCTTGGAATGATGCTGAAGCTTTGTTTCTGTTTTCTCATTTTTAATAGGCTGATTTTCTTTCTCAGAATAATTTTTGAATTCTACAACATCTAGGAAGGCGAAGGACAAACTGTGAAGATTAGACAGTGTGTGGATTTTTCTGTCTGCTTATTAGGCACAGTGAGTTTGATCTAAATGAGTTTTCTGCATTCTCCCTTTATTTTCCTCCCTATAATCTCTCTTACTCGCACGTAATTCACATATGAAAAGAAAAAGCTAACAAAAGAAAGAAATGTTAAATCATTGTTCTGCTTTAAATTTTCAGTCCCTTGAGTGGTTCCCAACCCACAAGTGCTTCTTTATTCCTTTCATTTCAATTACCATTTAACCATCAAACAAAATAACCAGCAAAGGAAATAAGTTATGCAATATATGGCACTCCCCTGGAAATATTAAGTAGTTTTTACAATAGGTTATTTGACAATGCTGAGAAACAGATAGAAGCAATTAACATCAAATTGTTACTTTCCTCCAAAGGAAAATATTTGTTTAATTCCACCATTGAAATGAAAAGAGAAATTTAATTACAACAGTGTTTTAAAACTGCCTGTCCAGACTAACAAAAGCACAGTCATATCTCTCTGGAGCCCTGTTCAATATTAATGTGGAATGTAGGTGAGCCAGTGGAGGAACATCACAGGATGCCAACTGCCACCCTGCTCACATTCCAGAACAGCAGCAGCTCACAGCAATTCCTGTAAACCACGACCACTGGTTTTTAAATAAACTCATAACTACCAGAGGATAAGCAAATTGAAATATCAGTTTTCCCATCTTTTATATTCAAGCTGCAAGTTTGGTGCATGCTTGGTCTGCAGTTTTCCATACTGTCCCTGTCATATTTTCTGGAAAAATCTCTTTGCCAGGATTTCTTCTCCCAGGAAGCTGAGAAGCCTCAGAGATAAATGAAAACAATAATTACCTGATTGCTTCTCCCTGTTTTGCTGCTTTGGAACGGGGCTGGGGATTGTTTACCAACAGGTGCATGTTTGATTGGTTCCATGTGAATTGTTTTTACTTAATGATCAACCACAGGCAGCTGTGTCAGACTGAGGAGTCAGTCGCGAGTTTTTCATTATGATTCTTGTTAAACCTGTCTGTATTTTTCTTAAGTATAGTTTTAGTATAGCATAATAAATAGAATAGAATAGAATAGAATAGAATAGAATAGAATAGAATAGAATAGAATAGAATAGAATAGAATAGAATAGAATAGAATAGAATAGAATAGAATAATAAATCAGTCTTCTGAGAACATGGAGTCAGATTCTCTTCTCTCACCTCGTCCTGGGGACCCTCACAAACTCAACACCACATTCTATCTCCAGCTATGAATTAAGATTGCACCAAATGAGATTTTCACCAAGACAAGGCTGGAAAATCAGGACTATTACCAACAATCCTTGAAAAACATGGCAGCAAGAACAGAAAACTCTTGGTTCAGTTTGCAGTGAGTAAGAAATAGCTGTTCAAAGCCTTCAGACATGATCTGATGCTTAAAGGAAGCCACACAGCAGCCCTGAGTTCAGTGTGACCCTCAGGGACAACTCTGTGGCACTGGAGCAGCAGTGACAGTGACAATGGGCATAATTTGGTACATTTTTAAATTAGCAGCAACACCACAGGTGTGACAGTAGCTAGCCCTCCCCTTCCTGCTTTCCTTTTTGATCTTGCTGTCATTTATTTGTATTTACAGAAAGCAGCTAATTAATTCAGAGCGCGTGTTCCTTGTGGGGCTGCATTTCCTTACATGCTGAATAGCAACACAGAGATGGGTGGGAAAACTACAAAGGGAGGAAAACCAAACAGAAAATAGGTTATGAGTCTTAAAATTCCTGTGTACTGAGAGAACAAAGAATGAAAGTTGATTTAATATAAGGAATGGGATTTCTACAGACAATTCAGAAGCACAGTATTCACAAAGGTGTCTTTCAGTGAGAGTAGTGGAGTGTTCATCCCAGGGCTTGATGAATCCAACTCTTATTGTACTTCAAAACTTGACTGAAACCAGCAGCTTATCACTATTAGATAATATAACACAGGAAAAAATCCAGAACTCATTAAAGAGCAGGTTCAGTCATAACTGCAGCTGCTTCCTGTAAGTTCCATCTTTTGAATAATAAAATTATTGGGCAATTAAAAGCAGTTGCCCCTTGTGTTTTCCCACTGATGAACATTATAAAACCCTCAGAACCACTGGTTTTTCCTGTTTATAGGAGAGCTCATCATCACCACCACCCAGCAAACTGCTCTGCCTGGGTCAGGCTGGATTTGCAGCGGGAGCTAAAAGAAGGAGCTGCAATAAGATCAGGTGGATAAAGAGCAAACAATCCACACAGTGCCACAATCACCCTGCCCCACGGAGCAGGCTCACAGCACTCCAGCTGGGTGTTTGCAGTGAGGCCTCTTGTCACATCCCAGTGCCAAATTCAGTGAATTCAGGGTGTGCTGGAAGTGAAACCGCTCTGTGTAACAGCACACGGCTGGCAAAACCTCTCACTTCCAAAAAACCACTTTGGTGCTTGGGGTTTTTTATAATCTTGAGAGATACTGTTCAATTTACCTTGCCTTTATAGGGGGAACTATAACCACCACTCTGCTGGCTCTGCAGGGCCCCAGGCAGCAGCTCAGCATCCTCCCCCTGAACTGAGGCTCTGGTTTGGCTCAGGGACTGCTCCCTAAGGACAATTTGGCTCTGAACTTGTGGCTGGAGTGGGGCTGTGGGGCCTGGGGGGCTCAGAGGTGCCAGGAGCTGCAGTGTCAGGGATGCAGGAGCAGCCCCAGGTTATCCCAGCAGGTACAATCAGGGATGCAGGAGCAGCCCCAGGTTATCCCAGGTGCTGCAATCAGGGATGCAGGAGCAGCTCCAGGTTATCCCAGGTGCCAGGAGCTGCAATCAGGGATGCAGGAGCAGCTCCATACCCCCAGGAGCTGCAGTGCCAGGGATGCAGGAGCAGTCCCCGAGGAGGTGCAAGGTGCACACACAGATGTGTGCCCATAACACCCATTTCTTAACTCCCAGAACTGCAGCCTGATCAGTCAGAGAAGGGAACAGGATGAGGTTTTTGATCCTGTTTAACGTGAGGGTGCAGAGCTGCTCAGAGAGATGTGTGCACCTACTACAAACACACTTCCACTCCCACCCACAGCATCTCCATCAGTGAGTAATTAAGTTCTGCTTCTTTTTTTTTAAATATTTACCTGTTCAATAACACTTTCTGCCCTCTAAAGCAAATATAATTTGCAAAAAGTTCTGAACATCTATGCATAAATTATTTGTTGCTATGCTGGTTCAAAATGCTCGTTCTGAAATGGAACAGGGCAGGATTTTCACAGGCCAGCTGGAAACTGTGTGATTTACCTGAGAGAACACATGCAAGTCACAGTGATCAGCTGTCATCAGCTCGGTGACAAAACCTCTTCATCAGCCAGAGGCTCCAATAGAGTGTGTGTGATAAATGTTGTCACCTGCAGTGGCATGAAAGGCAATGCAGAATTTATTAGTACTAGACAAAAATAGCAAATATTTGGATAAAAGTTTCAGTGTATACAGCATAGAAAAGACTCGCTTTCCCCTTCCATTTCAGGTTGTAATGAATATTTAAAATTTCCGTCAACATTTGCAACCAATAGTGTAAAGACTGTGCAATTTTCAAACTTAAAAAGTGATGCAAAATATAAAGTAGGGGCAGTGCAGGATGATAGGAACCTCCTCTGATCATGGTAAATTCAATGACTGATTGATTGGGATAAATGAAGAACAAAAGCAAACAAAACAGTTTGAGATGATAGTTAACTGATCCCAAAAAAATGAAATAAATCACAGTTTTGGGGAACTTTCTAGTGGAGTGACATTTGCAGCTGTTTATGGCAAATTATCCATTGAAAATTTCAAAGCTCTCTATTTACCCTCTGCTCTAACACACAATCCCAAACTCTGATGTTCAGTGCACATAAAATAAATGAAGTTAATATTCAGACCTCTTTTCTCCAAGAGCTTTGGCAGCTAAAAATTCATGGAACACCTTGAAAACTAAAATAAACAGGAAAAATAAGAAAAGATGCAAGGTCACAAGGCAGATTTTCCTCCAGTCCATCACAGCCCAGCAGGAACACCTGTGGGAGGGATGGGCTGGCACCCAGCACAGGCAGGATGAAGCAGCTCCTTTCCAGCATCCTCACAGGGACAGCAGCCTGGGAATCTCCCCTGGAAGGCTCCCAGGGCAGCTCTGCCTCGTGCCTCTGCCCTTTTTGGGCTCTGCAGGACTCAGCTGCACACACACACCTGGAACATGAAAGATTTACAAAACATACTCTAATTTACAATTGCAATTGAGAATTTGCACTCACGTTAACCAAGTTTGTTTAAATCCACAGCCAGGATGGTGCACAGCTTAAAAAAGTGAAGAGAGTTTAAATTATTCTCTTTAACTTTTCTCACCAGTTCATTTACCTTGAAACAAGAACTGAAACACAGAATTACATCATGTCCTCCACATCAATTGAACTTTATTTTATTCCTAAGCCTAAAGAGTGTACCACAGTATCATTATATCACTAGGGTGGAACATGAAACATGAAAGATCCTCTGGACCTCCAGTCCAAACTTCACACTCCAGAGCACACAGGCACAGAGGGACTAACAGAGGTGTCTGACCAACATCACAAAGTGCAAAAAACAATAATGCTGGAGTGTGAAGTGCCCGTGGTAGGGTGCCCAGAGGCCACAGAAGTGACTGATTTCTATACACAAGGAAACATTCTTGCTGTACTGCCCATTCCAAAGCAGCAGCTCTGCTCTTCATTTACAGCCAATCAACAAAAACAGACCAAAGAAGCGTTGTAGGAGTAAAAACCACTGAATGCTCCAGTCATTTTACAAGCAACATTTAATTTTACTGTGTTACCGTGTTAAGCTGAGCAATGGAAGGAAACACAATCAAATGCTCATTGTATTTAAAGAGCTTCAAAAAGATCAATTATCTTTATATGGATAAGGAGCAGCTATTGATTTCAGCAGTGTTATTCAAATTCCATTTGAGCAATGAATTGCTCAGCTTTTTTATCAGCAAGAGGAATGGATTAGAGTGGTGCAACCCAATCCTTAACACTGCTCAAGCAAGCACAGCCCAGTGGCTTCTGCAAACCAGGGAAACCTCTCTGACATTGATCTTCCTGGTGGAATGGAGCAAGAAACAGAATCCTTGTTCACTATTCCTGCAAAGACACTGGGCAGCAATAGTGCAACTCTGTAAGTCCAAGGTAGAAGCTACTTAGAGATGCCACATTCAGTCCAGGGGATGGACCTGCCTGTACAGGTGTGGGTTTGGAGCCAGAGGAAAATCCCTTCCATCGACTCACAGGCAAGGCTGATGAACTTCCAGGGGAATTCACTGGCATCCAAAGTGTTAAAGACAAAAAAAACCCTGCTGGATGCCTAATGAAGCCTAGCAAGTCTCTACATATTACCTTTTTTTTTTTTTCTTCCATATTTTAGTCAATTTAACCAGTGATTTTATGTACATGCCGGCTTTTAAACAATTCTGAACCTCTCCCCAATTTGACAAGAAGTTAAAGCAAGAGAAAAGTTATTTGTGGTTTGAAAGGACAGAGCTAGGCCTAGAAAGAAATCCTGATGAAAACACAAGAGTGTTTGCAGCATTTCTTTGGCATCTCCTGTCAGCCTGCCTGATTACAGCCCTTTTCTTCACTCAAAACACAGCTCCACTCCCAACCAGTTGTGTGACTCCAATCAATCCACTTTGTGTTCGCCAACAGAAAAAAATAGGTGCAAAATTGGGCTGTAGGTTTTTATTAACCTCTATGGAAAAAGAAAAATATCAGGACTGATAATACCTAACTCCCTGTGTAGATCACAGCATCAGGAAAAAAAACTGCAGAGAGAATCTAAGGTTTCTGAGATTACCTTGGAAACCTTGATGAAAGAGCTACTAAAAGAGGAAAAAATACCCATTTTGCATAGAATACTGCTGTCTAGGGGAAGGGCAGCTAGGAGGCACAATTTAAAACAGATTTAAAACAGGTTTTATTAAATTTAAGGGTAGTTTTCAAGTCTGCCCACTTCCAAACTGGTGGCAAAGCCAGAAGGGGTGATGTCCCCAGAAGGCTCTGCTGAGATGGAGAAGTGCTCCTGTTTCAGCAAGGCCTGGGGTGAAAATGCAGATTCAGAGGCACAGAGCTCCAGAGGACACAGCACAGTGAATGGGGACGGCTTTCAGTTCCTGCCAGGGCTGTGAACACATCCCTGCTGCCTCTCCTCACTACTGACATCATTTGCTACCCCAGCCACACCAGCACACTCAACTATCTCCAGAGTCTCCCACCTGTGAGATTTAAGTGGTTTTGGAGGTTTTAATACAATTTCCAACACGAAGGATTATAATGCTGACCTGCAGTTTGGAAAAATGCAATGTGTGCAATAAGAACAGCCATCCTGGGGAGGAGGCAGCACGCTGCTGCCCTTCTCCCAGCTCCCTGGAGGACATTCAGCTGGAGAGCTCTCCCTCTCCAGAGCCATGATTCTCCCAAGCTCCTCACTCCCCTGAGCCCTCCCTCTTGGACAGCCAGCTGCCACCAGTTCCTATTTTCTTATTTGCTGTCTAATAAATCCATACTGAGGGGTTTGTAGTTGTCCTGATCCCTGTTACATTTTGCCTGGGTGCCCTAAATAACCCTGCTGTCAATAGCGAGCACAGCAAGCACTGGATGAGTGCAGCGTGTTTGATGTGAGAAATGAAAAATCAATGTAATATGCCCTTACTGGAGGCACCTGCAGATAGCATCCAATAGAATTGATTAAGCCCTACACAATAGATAATAAAGCTAATTAAAACCCAACTGGAGCACCACAGTGCAGCTCCACATTTAAATGCAGTGGTGAAGACAACGCAAGAAGAAATTAGAGGGAAAACTTAGATATGACTAATGGAGGAAGGTATCAATCCCCAGCTAGATAAAGGTTTATTATTGCCCATAAAGTCAAATAAAATCCACATTGTTCATATTTTGCTTATCCTGAACACAAAAAGTATAACCTCATATGTTGCAGGGTAACTTTGACACATTTTTTTAATTAAATAGCAATCCACGTATTCACGTTATTCTGTTGAGACAGAACAATTTCCTTCTATTCTGCTCCCAGATAATCACAATTTTAAAGATTTAATGATTTTATAATCTTCAAGCCAAGTATCCAAAATAATGTCTGAAACAAAATGAAAATAGAATAAAATTAGCACCAAACAAACTTTAATGTGACATTTCCTGCATTCCCCACAAATCCAAAACTCCATTTAGGTGAAAGCTTCTATATTGACTACATGTACACCCCTGTAGTTATAACTGCCACTTCCAAAGGAAGAATGGGCTGCAGGAACAAAAGGAAGGAAGCAAGGGAGGGGAAAAAAAAAATTCTTATTTTAATTGTGCATTACAGAAGAAACCCTATCCTGAATGCAACTCTAAAAACCAACTATTTCTCAGTTTAATTTCTCTTGTCCATTCCTAAAGCTCATTCCTTAAAAGCATAACACAAACAGAATCCCATCAGAACAATCTAGTTTGCATAGGAGACGAGACTGGGAATGATAAATGCCTCTCATTATCCAGGAAACTTTCAAAAGAATAAAAAGGTCAGAGTTGTCTGTAAGCAGGACATTAGAGACGTCCTCGGAATTGTGTCAGAAAGTTCTGAAATAATATTTTTCATTTTGCTCTTATAGAAGAACAACTTCAGTCAGGAGTAAAGTTTGGTGCCCTCCAAAATAATCTCCAGAGCAGCAGGGACAAGAGCAGGAGTTGTGTGCTGTGCAATTCTGCCAGCAGCCGTGCCAGACCCAGCAGACCCTGACTCCTCTGGGCTGGGGTTCACCAAAGAAAAACCTCCAGGATTAGACCACACCTAGGTCAGTCTGTGGTTTTTATCCATGGGAAACCTGGGCTGTCCCCAGGGAGGCACACAGAGCAGAGCCAAGGGACAGGGCAGCAAACAGCAGCCCAGCTGTGCGAGCAGCGCCCGGGTGGATCCTGCTCCCAAAGCTCCCAAAGCCGTGGCACACAGTGATGGCTCCAGGTCACAGCCACCCAGCAGCCCCCTTCCACCTGCCTGGCACCCTCTGCCCCCTGCCTGCCATGCATTATTAATTGGGCAAGTATTCAGCCACACTTTAAAGAGGCTTCAGAAGCCAATGGATTTCCCACATCCTCACTTGGAAGCATTCACGTTTGAGTTCTGTGCTTAAAGCTTTTCCTGCTCTGACCTGCTCCCCAGCAGCCTTTGAGAGCTCAAATAGAAGGCAGAGGAGTTGCAGTCCTGCACAGACTGGACCTTGGTAACTGGGCCATGAACATTCTGTCTGTCCAGGGCTGGGTCCTTGCTGTCCTGGGCAGTTTAACCATTAATTGCCCAGCTGGGTGACTGCCACCTCCAGCCCTCCTGGACAAGGCTTGTGCAAGCAGGAGCCACTTCTGGTTTTAATAAAATGCTTTACAATGAAGGACCAACACTCCCACAGGTCAGAAGGATGCTGGTGTAGAGCATAACCCCAGGAAAACCAGAGTGCAAGTGTAGCAGGAGAGTGAGCCCGGCCTTGAAAAGCTGAAACCACATTTTTATTGAGGTCTGGTACAACTTGTTGTACACATGTTGTGTAAACTTGAGCATAACAGCAAAAGGTCTTTTAAATCAGTTTAAAGCTTAGGATAAAATAAACTCTTCTAACAAAAAAAAAAAAAAAATCCAAAACTGCCTGTATTTTGCGTTTGTGCAGAAACTCCATAAGGAAGCAGGTAAAACACAGTTCTGTATGATGCATCCCTTTCATGTGAAAAGATTCTGTGTGACAACCCTCCTGTGGTCTGAGAGCAAGCTGCCTAATGAATAGCAAGAGCTCTTTAATGTTAATGAAAACATCCTGTCTAACTCCTCTTCAGACACCCTCTTTCACTGGGTGACAATCACCTTTTAAGTTGCCACAATTCCCTGCTCTGGAGGAGCAGCTGAGGCTGTCAGCAGCCCGGGTGCAGTGTCAGAGATTAGCTGAACTGCTCCTCTCCTGTTAATGGAGTTACCTGTTAAATCCCCACCTGCTGCCTTGTCAGGTTTTTATTAAGCAATAACATCTTTGGAAGATTCCAGCTACCAAAGGTTTAAAAAGAATGGTCTGGGCTTTTTTTTTCATCCTTGCATTAGACAAAATGAAGTCTTCCTTCTGACATTTTAAAAATCTAGCTCACATCTATTTCTAATAAGCAGAATTTTCAAGGACTAAGTGGGGTATTGTGGTGACATCAAAACAGCAGAAGAGCAGATTATAACTTTCAGTGATTGGATGGAGAATTTTACAAGTACAAAAATGTGCAAAAACTGGGAGAAAAGCTCGAGATTTCTCCCTGCCACATGCACACACGTATCAACTCTTACTGACATTTTAGGTATTATGTGCAAAAGAAGAAAGATGAATTAACATCCTGTCTTCTTGGTAATGGAGAATAAGGAATCTCAGTCTTGTATCTACAGAATTCACGCATTTCTTGCTAACTTTAAATCTCTATTAGCCATATGGAGCAAGTCCATCTGTTTTTACTAAATTTGACTACGAAATCTCTCTGTGCATATGATAATTGCATATTGATCTTGAATATATTCTTGTATGCTCAAACATTCAACTGGAGCTCGTTGGCCAATTTCCTTATGGTAATTAGTGGTTAAAGGAGCTCTGAACATAATCTCATTACAGCTGAAAGGAATACAGCCTTTTCAGAACATCCACAGTTTTGCTTTTGTTAGGGGTTTTTTTTTGGTGTTTTTTTCCTGGATTTCAATAAAGGAGTTATCAATGCAGTAAACAGGGAAGAGAATATGAAATTGTGTCTATGGCAACCATATTATAGCTCTCCACTTTGTACTTCTCTGGCTTTCCAATAGATTCACACTCATTTTTCCTGTAAACAGGTCAGCTAAAACATATCTCAGAATTATTTCACAATTGCTACCAACTACAAGACTCCACCTGTAAATTGTCATTTAAAAATGAAAGAGTCTTTTCAGGAAGAAAAATGAAAAAAATATCTCTCCTGAGCTAATTGCTTCCTAGAAAGCTTCTGCTATTGTTGCTATCTGGCACCAAACTCTGCTACTTGCAGACAATTATTGCAAAAATATTTACAAGAAGATAAGTTCAGTTCTGTAGGAATAACATATTTTGAGAAGAAAAAAAATCCTAAGTTTCTTTGTAATGACATAAATTTAATTTCTAAACTTAATTTGAATAAGGCTTCCATATCTCACCTGTTGGAGGTGGTTTTGGGTTTGGATTTGTTTTCCATTTTGCAGGAAAAAAAACCTATCAGTTCTAACTGTAATAAAATTGATCTGGTCTGAATTCCAAGAATGAAAAGCTGTCTTTAATATCCAGATTTACCATTGCTGACACAGGGAGCTGTTGCATTAAAGCAACATACAACAGGTGGAAGGTAATTTGAAGTATTAGAAATGTCAGTGCTTTTACAGATCGTGCTTCCTTCACAGGAGACTTCTCCAGGGGTACTGAGGATTAGGGAAAAAAAGCCCTGACATAATAAATAAAGCATACTTAGGAGGAATGTTTGCAGGTTACTACAGGAATAAAAGAATACATTATTTTCATGCAATAATTCAGTGGCAAAGGGCTGCCAACCTGCGACAGAAACTCTTTTAACTTGTCATAAATGTTTACTGTCCCTTTTCATGGAGTTGCTGATTTATCAAACTCATTTTTTCCAAGGAACTTCCTAGAGACCTTGCCAGCATTTTCTCCATGAGGTGAGCTCTGCACACCCCGCTACTTGAGGAGAGCTCAACCCTAATGTAGATTTCCCTTCATAAAAATATCAGAGCCTTTCAGTTAATGATTGTTGGAAGGAAGGAAAAGGACATGAATTAATTACTTGATATTAAGTCTCAGAACCCCCTTTTGTTTATGTTTTATCCCTTTAAAAACACGATGCAACTCATTTTCACACCAGCATCTTAAAACAAATCCTCTCTCTTGGCCCCTAAACCATACAAAGAATTAAATCTTTACCGTTAGAAAGTCTCCTCAGACTTCTCAATGCTTAATAAAAAATAATGACAGTTAAAACTCTTTTAATGCTCACATTCCAATCCCCTGCCTACCCCTTTCCTCTCCTGGGTACTGTTTTAAGACATGCTCCTCATCCTGGGCTTCCTTTTACATCCCTTAATGAGCAGCAGCCCGGTCTCTTAACTGTCCTGCACGCAAATGGATTAAGTTTCACATGAGCAGAGATCCCCAGGTGTGTGTTAGGAGAGCTGTGAGCAGTTGTGTGAGATGGGATTGGAGTGGAAGGTAATTCACTTGCTCCTGACAGCAGAGGCACCGACTCTCCACAGCATTTATTTTGACTCCCAATGAAAAGAACCTTTTAAGTTGTCGCATCTTTTATTCAGCAACTCATTTTCTGCTAAGCATTAAAAGTCAGTAGGGTGTGAGGATTTGTTCCAAGGCTTGCTGAGATATTACTCACACAAAGGAGCTGCAGATCATTTCTGCTGAGTAAAGCCACTGGGGATGTTTGAAATTCAAATGCATCTTACCCCCACCCAGCACACAGAGTTGTTTCTTCTCCCTTCTCTTTGTTACTGCTCCCAACACTCCATTTTGCTCTATATTTTTCTGCAACTTTTATTCTTTCCACTGAAACTTCTGAAAATACCCATTTAAAGCATTTGAGAGCATTACCTGCATTACTGCTCCTATCTCCAAGAAAACAATGTTCCATTAGGACTGGTTTAAGTTTACACAGTTAATCAACATAATATTTTCAGGCAAAAATGATCCAAAGTGAAGTTTGTTTCCAAGATGAGCCAGTACCATTTTGGATGGCAGATCAGGCCTTTTATGTACATATGTAATTCCTCATATTTCTTGCTCTTGGAGCCCTGCATCAAAGCCAGCCCTGCTGGCAGCTGTACAGGTAATGAGCTCATGGAACAGCAAATCTGTCAGTTCTACACAACCAGAACTTTTTCCCTGGTAGATTTATGGCATCTCTTTCTCACAAGTTTGCACACTTATGTAGAAACTCCATTATATGAGAAAAGAATGAAACTTCTCTCTTATGAGCATTTATGGTATAACTAAACTCTCTGTAAGAGGGTAAAAATCCTGAGCAGCATGAATAATACATAGCTTCTTACATGGTACTGTACTCCAGTACATAGCAAAGAAGCAAATTAAATATGACTTATATCAATTTATTCAATTTATCAATGTTTTAGTCATTAGCCCTCATTCCCTGTCAAGCACAATAAAAATGTCAATGTTAACATTCAGATTAGAACCAATTACCCAGGTCCTGTAATGACTACTGGAAAACACATACTAAGGAAAATTATTAAAATATGACCCTTTCAGCTCCATACTGAGCTGAGCAGAGAACAACCTGTCCATGGAAGACATGTAAATTAATATTGCATTATCTGTAAAGCAAATCTTTGACAGGTTTCTGATAATCCAGACATGAACTGAGTCACCCCACGCCTGTATCTGAGTCTGTGTTGTGTTATCCAACACCCAGCTCTGTTAACACCTCAGTCTTACACTTGGTACTGCCATCACTGCCCTTGGGTTAGCCAAGAAACTACCAGAAAAAATACAGAAAGTACAGACCCAGGAATGGAGTAGAACTGAATTCTGTCATACAAACATATATTCTGAATGTATAAACGTACATTCATTGCTTTTTCACCCCGATTTTCACCTCAACAATCAATATATGGCATTGCTGTTATCAGTGCCAGAGTACCTTTAAATTTTTGCTTGGGCATTGTCAAGGGAGGTGGAACATGTGAATGTGTGCCCCTAGCTGATATAAAAACGAGCCCAAATCTCACCTCCAGGGAGCACATTCCAACTGGCACTCAGCAGATCCAGCACTGGTGTAACTGGACAAGGCAGCAAATACCTCCAAGATGTGCTGGTTCCTTGAGAGATCTGCTGCTCTGGGCAGCTGGCAGCTGTAAGGATGTGGGAGAAAACTAAAGATGTAATTGCACCATTATTCTGTACTGCCAGGGCCTCCTTACAGCCCTGCAGCTCTGACAAAGACACAGCAGAAGCAGGGGAGCAGCAAAGAGGCAGCTGGAAAGACCAGGGTGAGTGAAAAGGCACTGAGGCTCCAGGTACAGATTGATTAAAAGTGGGGAAAAAAGGAAAAAAACCACTGTGCCCAGAGAATGAAAAAACCACCTTTAATTAGATTTTCCACCAGCCCAAGACAGATTGGCAGGGCTAAACTTGGCAATCACTGAAAACCCATCCGGAACCACCAGCAGAATCCACCCCACGTTCTAAAGGCAGAGTGCAGCAAAACCTTCCAGGGGCTGTGGGACACCCTCAGAGATATCCCAGCCCTGCAGTAATCCCTCCCTGCCCAAAGGTCCAAATTCAGCCCTTGGCTCCCCAAAAGTCCAAAGCCAAACTCAGTCACTGAGAACAAAGGCTCATTTTAGAGCAGCTCCCGTGTCACTGTCATATTTTCTGAAAAATCCTTTTGCCAGGATTTCCTCTCCTGGGAAGCTGAGAAGCTTCAGAGAAGAATGAAAACAATAATTATCTGATTGCTTCTCCTGTGTTTTGCTGCTTTGGAATGTGGTCTGGAGGTTTTTTATCCAACAGGAGGTTGTTTGATCAGTTTCATGTGAATTATTTTTACTTAATGACCAATCACAGACAGCTGTGTCAAGACTCTGGAAGCAATCACAAGTTTTCATTATCATTCTTTGTAACCTTCTGTCTGTATCCTTTCTCTATTCTTTAGTATAGTCTTAGTATAGCATTCTTATATATAATAAAATATAATAAAATATAATAAATATAATAAAATATAACAAATATAATAAAATATAATAAATATAATAAATATAATAAATATAATAAATATAATAAATATAATAAATATAATATCATAAAATAATCAACTAGCCTTCTAAAAGCAGTCAAATTCTCAATTTCTCCTTTGTCTTGGGAACCCAGAAAATAGCACACTCCAGCTTTTGGAGGAGCACAGCCAGCCCAGTGTGGCACTGCCACCACCCCAGGGAGGGTGTGAGGGCGCAGCTCAGCCCAGCTGGCACAAGGAGAACACAAATCACCCACAAATTTGGGCTAAATCACCCACAAATTTGGGTTCTCCTCCCCTCTGGTGCCTCTCCCCAAAGCTTGTCCTGGCAGTGAAGGGAGATGGACAAGGGCAGGACAAAGGGAATATCTTCCAGTGGAGAGGGCAGGGCTGGGTGGGATTTTGGGCAGCCCTGGCACAGGTGCCCAGAGCAGCTGGGGCTGCCCCTGGATCCCTGGCAGTGCCCCAGACCCGGTTGGACAGGGCTGGAGCACCTGGGACAGTGGGAGGTGTCCCTGCCATGGCAGGGGTGGCACTGGGTGGCTTTGGGGGTCCCTTCCAACCCAAACCATCCTGGGGTTCTCTGATTTCACCAAATGCACCTTTGCTTGCTCCCTGACAATTATTCCAGTGGAATTTCATGGGGGAAGCCAAGCTCCTGAAGCATTTCTCAATCTGGGCCTTTGTGTTGGGAAATTCCGTGAAAACTGTCGTGTGTCACAAGCCTTTCTAAAATACAGATTTTAGTGGAGAAAACAAGGAGTGTGGGTCTGGGATTCTTTGTGCAGACTGCTGGCAGAATGTCAGTGTTCCTTAATGCATTATATTAGGAGGAATTTCAGTCTGAAGCATAAGCACTATCAGATAGATGAGCTTAAAAACAACCTTGGAAAATAATCACAAGTTTTATTTTTCTTCTGTTGTCTGATCACTAAAAAGCATCTTTAAAAATTTATCTTATAGTGCTGAGATGAAGAAAACATGCCTTCAGTGATATTTGATTGCTCCTTGGTAGATAATTATTTGTTCAAATAACCCAAATTTCCTTTGCAATCCTTTGCTGCCATCTCTTGGCAAGGAGATGTTGATAAGAAGCAATTTGTTGACACAAATAAAAACTAAAAGGAAATACTTGTCTACATCCCATGAAGTCCATAAATGGACATGATTACAGTTGCATCATTTGGTCTGCTGTGCTTGTTTTTCCCTCTTGCTGAAACCTTAGATTTCAAAAAGAGATGAGAGAGGTGCCAAATCTTGTAAAGTTTGAAGACATTTTCTCAAAATGGAGAATAAAAAGGAAAAAGAAGGTACAAAAAACCAGCAAAACAAAAAACAAAGCAAAATAAACCATAAAAAACCCACAAAAACTCCTAAACAAAAACAAACCAACAAAGCCCTAAAAAAACACACAAAAAACCCAAAAAAAACCCCAAAACACCCAACCAAAACAAAAATGCAGGAATCTGAGCCCATTTCAGAGTAGACCCCAAACCTCTGGGTTTGACTTGGATGGATAAACTCTACAGCAAGCCCACAGAAGCCAAATGAAACAGTTGATGATGTCTAATCCCTGAGTGTGGCCCTACACTTTGGTGCTGGTTCTTTAATTCCTGGCTAATGAGAAAAAAAGACCATTCTGAGTTAATCAAATTACCCCAATCACAAATCTTAATAGATTTAGGAGTCCAAGTAGATGCCTCCCAAGTTCCAGGATTGGGCATTTTCTGAGGCCCAGCCTGATGGATATTTTAAGGATAAATTGAAAGATGCAGAGGATTGGGTCAATGGGTTCAATTGGAATAATCTGCTTAGTAAGTTTTTACAGTAACCTCAAGTGAGAGTTATACTGAGATCAAGTTTTTGCACTGGCAGCAAGTCCTTTTGTCCTCTAAAATACCATCTGTTAGATCCAGAACACAGCAAAACCAAGACCTCCTTCGTCAGCAAAAAACTCTATATATTTTGGGTTAGTTTTTATTAACCTCGAAAGAACAAATTTCTCTGAGACCACAAAAAATTAGGGAGAAGCTCTCCAGGCAGAAATCTAAAATTACATTAGTGCTGAAGTCCAGAAATATATGGCCTATCCAACTTGGAATGAATTTTAGTACCAACTCACCCCCCAAAAAACCAAAAAAAAAAATCCAATTTATCAATATTGCCATGTTGCCAAAGAGTAGAAGTTTCCAGAAAATATACCCAGCTGAACTCCACCTGGAGAACTGCCATGAAGGGATTTAGTCTACTTTAGCCAATGTCAGCTAATAATTTATCTGCCCAGATAATGCATCACAAGATCTTTATAATTAATCTAAGTCCAAGAAAAATATTCAGAAATAATGAGGTTTCTATTGCAGGTATGATTTTCCTTAGGAGAAATTTACTGCCAAAGGAAAGCACAAAACAATCCATAATGGTTACAAGGTGGTTTTCCATGTGCAAAAATTCAACTGGATCCTCATGTCATATATTAAAGCCTTAGAGACCTTATATATATATATATATATATATATATATATATATATATATATATATATATATATAAAACCTTAGCTTTTGATTGATGTTGTAAAGTAAAGAGATAAAATTGATCTGCCTTCCAGGTAGAAAATTTTAATTTGTGGAAGGTAAAAGCTGAGGGCAGTTCCTGTAGTGTCATAAATGTGTTTGCAGGCCAAGTTAGCAAAGACATCCAGAATGCCTTTTGCTTTCCACAAATCAAATATTTCCAAATTATATCCTAATGTGGAACACAAGACAGGACTAACACAAATATTCAAAAGGTTGATAACAAGCGATAAGTGACCCTGATTCTGTTTTAAAATGTGAGTCTTCCTTTTTTAAAGAGAGATGAGTGAGAAACAAAGTTTACATTGCTCTTATGCTGAGCATCAGTTTCACTTTCTCTTTCTTGTGGGATCAGTTTCCAGCTGCAATTGGTAGAAAACCAGGTTAACTTTCTTTAATCGACACCAGGTGGCACTGCAAAAGATGAACCACAGTAAACACTGCACCCGAATATCACAGACCGAGCCTGAAGTCCTACAAAGGTTTGGGCTGGAAGGGCCTTAAAGATTCTCCTGTTCTTACCCCCTGCCATGGCTGTGTCTTCTCCTTTGAAACCAAGCTTAAAGCCAAGCTCACAACTGCATTTTCAGGGTATTGAAAGCCCATATTCAGATTTAAGAACACAGCAGCTGCAAACAAAATTGACATGAAAGATGGTGAATTAAAATCCAAGCTACATTTGTTGAAAATCCCAAGTGGAAAAAAAGACATGCTTGCATTCTGGATGTCTGCATCTAAGATGAAAATTTTATTCCAGAGAAGTTCAGTTCTATTTATTTTACACTGAACACACTCACAGCTAGCTGTTGTCTCCTGGCAGTGCTGCCCAAAAATACCTGCTGCTTTTTAAAATAAAAGTGTGCAAGCGAAGCCCTGCTTAGGGTGCAGGTCTGAGCTCTGAGTACCTGTGAGAAGTGACACCTCCTGTTTCAGGAGATCCTCCCTCCAAGGCTGCTCTCACTCCCTGTTTTCCTGCATTGCCAGAATTAAACTCCCAGGAATCCATCTGGAGGCCAGGACACAGCTCCAAGGAGGGGAGCTGGCTTGGCACGTTTGCTCACACGGTCTGCCAAGGCTGTTTAGACTGTTGACACACAAACAGGAGGAAGGAAAAAGGATCTGTGAACTTGGAACTGCTCTGGAGAGCTGCAAAGGGGCTCCTGTTTGCTGCCTTACCTGCAGTAACACACCTGAGCACAATCCTGCACCTCCAGAACCATTATTGCCTTTGGCACCACGGCTGCCAGCAGAGGAAGGACCCAGCAAAGGAACCTGACTAAGGGATGGAAAATACAAATATAGAGCATAAACTAACAGGGCTTGAGCTGGAGAAAAGCTGAGAGCTGCTCTGCTTTAAAGGGAAGCCTTTGTGCACAGAGAGAAATGTGCTTCTAGCACACACAGGGGTAAGGCCATGCGGCCTCTCAGAATTTGGCTGAAGAATTTTTGTCATCATTTCTTGTCTTAAAATCGTAACCTAAAGGAAATACACAGAAATTCTTGGTGGCCTTTAATTACAGTTCCCCTCCCTGCCCATATTCATCCCTTAGCTCTTGGGGATGCCCTCCAAAGCCTGGCTGCTGCAGCAGCTCCAAGACAGAGCTGAGTGAGTGCTGCTCCTGCAAGATGCTAATTCTATTTATTTATTCAGGACTGCTAAGGGGTGTAATCATTATGCCTCATATCAGCACAGGTAAGCCTTCACTAGTTTTGTTCATCAAATGTTGGTATGTAATCTGTCCACAGATTTTGTATTTTCTACAGGGCCAAGGACAAGTTTAATTTTTAATCCCTTTAGGAATCTGCTTTAAAGAACAGAACTGCAGTGCTGTCCACAAGAAATGCCCAGTTTGGAACTAAAGCCTAATGAATCCACTCAGTAATAATTTAAATATGCATCCTAACAACCTCTTCACTTCTTATGAATTCAGGAGCAGCTCTCTCAAGGCACCTTTCAAATATTACAATATTCACCAGAAAACTAATTCTGTTCCTGTGACCCAGCCACCACACATTTTGTATTCAGCCATTCTACTGCACAGACAACATAATTGCAAGAAAAACAGGACTGACTGCACAAGATTCATTCAGCTGCTGGTTTAAAAGTAAATGTACCCTTTAGGAGATATTATCCTCTCGAAACCTGCAGAGTGCTACTACCACACAGATAATCAGAATGAGGAACTTGGGGATAAATCAGGATTTTTTTTAAAAATTCTCTTTCTTAAAGACCACTACAGACATGACTGACCATTTCAGAAATGAAAGCAGTTATCCTTCCTTGCAATAAGGAGGTTTTAGAGGCTAGAATTGTCCATGACATACATTTCATTCCTTGATTGCCTAATAGGTCTCAAGTATTGGTCAAATATGATTAGCAGATTTGATGAGTTATATGCAAACTGTTTAGCCATGAACTGAATGAGAAAAAACCGTTGATAAACAGAAATATTTTGTTCCAGATGATGATCAGCAGGATGGATTTCAACCTTTTATAATGGTGAGGAAAAAGAAGAGGAGGGGAAAAAAAACCCAACTAAAAATGTAACACAAACAACAAAAAAAAAAGGAGTCATGCATAAAAGAGGTGTTATTCTACCTAGCCTTGAAACATTTAATTATAATTAGGACCAGCTAACACAACAACCACAGAGAAAAGATGACAATAAAATGTGCCACTGGCCTAATGATGAAGCATGTGAGAAAAACCATTAAACTTTATCTCAATTAGGGCCATTATTATCACACCAGTCTACTATGCCCTACAGCCTACTGGAAAAAAAAAAAATTACAATCTCAGAGACAGCTTCAAAGCTCTGTGATCATACAAAAATCCTAGAGAAGAAATGAGAATGGAGAGATGAGTTTAAGTAGCTTTAAAAGAAAATAGAGATATGGAAGGAAATAATAGTTATCCTATATATTGACCAGTTGCTAATTGTAAGAAATCCTAGGTCAGATTCTTGCCTCCTCTAAAGGACACTTTCTTTATAGGACACCTCCTTTTTCTGCTCTTAATGAAAGGTTAAACCAGATTTTGATGGTCAGATATGTGTCCATGAAGCAACTGAAGTAGGAAAGCCAGAATGAGACCCAAATGGTAACTGCTGCCATCCTGATGACACCAGCACATCACAGCAACCCAAAGCCAAGGCCACTGCCATCCTGCAGCCTTCTCAGATTGCCACCTGGCAGAGACCTTGGCTCCCCCTTCATGATTTTGGGTGAAGGTTTCATTGCAGCAGCCTGCCTGCCCCAGCAGCAATCCTGTGACACATTCCAAAGCACACCTGAGGGTGCATAACCCACCTGCCCTGGGGGGTCTCCCTGATTTTTGAAGATTTTCTAAGCCTTCTGATGTTGACATTCTTGTAAAGAACGTTCTCACACTCTTTCTGTAAATAGCACATAATTTTGCATTCTTTTATGGAGGAGGAGAACTTTGATGGGCTGTTGGTTTGTCCAGTGTCATTGGAGAGGTGGCACTGTCACCCTCCAACCCACTGTCATTTTTGGAAATCTATAAATGCTGGAGTCAGAAAATAAACTCCCCTTTTTGCTCTTCACCTTGAGAGTGTGCCTGTGTTCTTTCATGTTCCATAGCGACACTAGGGTGCATAACCCACCTGCCCTGGGGTGCATAACCCACCTGCCCTGGGGTGCCTAACCCACCTGCCCTGTGGCACAGGGTCATTTTAGCACAGTCCTTTGTACAGCCCCCTGGTTTTTAGCACACATCAGCAGTGAGAACAAGCACAAGAGACACCCAGGCACAAGATAAATCCCTGAAATGTGCACTGAGACACACCTTGTACTGCTGATAACAGCCACACTGAGCAGAGCAGAGCAGAGTAGGACACAAACATTAATTCCCAGAGCAGCTGTGGCTGCCCCTGATCCCTGGAAGTGTCCCAGGCCAGGCCGGACAGGCTCTGAGCAAGCTGGGGCAGCAGAAGGTGTCCCTGCCCATGGGACTGGTGACCATGAAAGGTGACTCCAGCCCAAACCAGCCTGTGATTCTGTGGATGCATTCCTGTGCCCCAAGCAGGCAGGGTAGGAGCTGGGTTTGAGCTTGCACACCTTGTTTTCCTCTGAGACATCTGTGAGCCAAGAGCAGCCAACTCCAGTCTCTGTCCCTGCAGTGTGACACAGGAATTTGGGAGCTGGCATCCAGGCCTTCACTTGGAAATAAATCTTCATATCCTCCTCCCTGTCAGCTGAGAGATTAGAATTTATTTCACTCAGTTCATACTTTCTCCAGGGCAGCCTTTCTGCCTGACAGCAAACAGGGAATCTTTGGAGTTAGCAGAAAGAATCTGGAGCCGTCACAAAGGTCCTGAGGAAGGATCAAGGGAGGAGATGGCATCCACAAGCTCAGCACCAAGGACAGATCCCAGTTATAGAAGGGGCATTTTTTAAATCATAGTTTGTACTTTGCTGGAGAGAAGACTGAGAGTCTGGTTCTGTCAGTTTAAAATATGCAAGGAGTGGAAAAGTAAACAGAGGGGCAGGGAGACATTGATTGCCAGATAGCACTGCCCTGGAATTTGAGATTACCAGGATGTGCCTGCAGTGTCTAATGGGAGACTGCAAGCAGGGAGAAGGCAGAGAATGACAATTTCCAAACAATGGGATTAAAGTGCTCTGTGCAGTTAGGACTCTAAAGTATTTCAATAATCCTTCCAAAGTTGAAATGGAGAAAGAAGTAATTAGATTTCTCAGAGAATCAGAGTTTCTGGCAATACTATCAGGTTAGAAAATGCTGTTAAACTCCATGAACACCCGTGTTTGTGGGAAAAGGGGAAGAGGGTCAGGAAGTTCTGTTTAATTATCTTAAAATGCAACTCTCCTAAAAAAAAAAAATAAATCCCCAAATCATGGAACAATGATTTTATTTTTCTGTCAACTGCAATTACAAGCCTAAACTTTCCACCCTGACTGCTGAAATCAGCAATTTATAGTGGATGAATCCTTCCAGATTTAACAGACCCTGTTCCAAGGAGAGGGATCAAAAGTGGGGCTCAGCTGAGAGGGAGAAACAGAACCAACCCTGACCTTACCTGGCTTCTCAAACCCCCGCACAGCCAAACAAATATCAAGCAAAATGACTGCTCAAAATAATATTTTGGCATCTACAAAATGACATTTAAACATTGTGATTAATTATTAGACTTCTGATGAACCGTAATTTGAATGAATCATTTCTATATTTCAAATTGTTTATGAGTCAGAGGAAGAGCTGTTTACCAAGACTGTTTAAAATACTTTGTCAATTTGTACAAATGACAACAAGCCAAAGCAAACACCAAAAAAAAAAGGGAAAATGAGAGTTTCTATGACTACAACCTTACAAATTCCACAAATTACCCAAACCAAGTACAGAAAATGAAAACCCCATCCACTCCCATACTTATCTAATATTAAATCATGTAACTCTAAAGATTTTTATCTGGAACAAATCAGAACAATAGAATTTTGACTGTACTAGTTTACAAAGCAAAATAAATTACCACTGTTGGGCTGCATTGAAAGTGTAGATGTAATAAAAAGTAGCTAATTAACCCATTTATCACAAATACCAAACAGGCCAATGGTTTTTGTAATTATCAAGACAATTCAATTTTTGCTTTAGTGTGCAGGCTTGTTTGCCCAACTCAATTGGAGATCATCAAAATTACTTACAATACACTGTCTAGCAAAGCATGACAAAATTAGTCTGCTACAACCAATTAATTGAACTTAATAAAGCTTTTAAATTATTTTTGTTTATTACCACTGCTTTGGGGTTAATGATGTAGTCCTTTTTGGCTAGGAGGAATAATTAATATTTTTTTAAAAGAAAATTAGATTTTCAGTGTGTTAAGATAGACCAACAACTCTCCCTAATGGGTAAATAGTAAATTATTTTTCAAAACCAATATTTAAACCAGTAATTTATTCCCCTAATAAAAGCTTCTGCATCCATGCAGTTGTGTGTACATACACAGACAGATTATAGGCAAGACCTCATCATTCTAAGGATGATTGCTGAATTACTTCTCAACAAATATGTTCTAATTAAAATTAATACTCCTAAATAAACCCCTGTTGTCTTTGCTAATGGAGAGCAATCTGACCATCACCACGTGGCCACAGCTCTATAAAGTTCCTTCACGAAGGGCTGCAGCTGATCAGCCCCAGTGAAAAGCTGCTGAGCTGCCTCAATAAACAATGGCAATGCCATTAACATGCAGATATTCAAATGAAGCCATCCAAAAGCATTAATGCTGAGAAATTCTAATGAAATGGATCATCTCCTTTAATATTAAAAAAAATTGCATTTACTGCTTTGAAAATATTTTAGTTGTTCATTCATGACAGAAAAAATCCCTCTCCTCCCTACCTTAACAAACATTTCCACCTGAAGAAGTCACAGCTTATTTTAGAATGAGCTAAGCATGATCCCATTTGGGAATTTTCAGAAACTTATGAACTCCTTCACACCTCTTCTGCAGAACTCCTTGAACAAGGGGTGAGTGTTCCATTTTTCACAGAAATATTCTCTGTATTTAACAGCAGAGGAAGCACAGAAGCAGCAGATTCTCCTTAGGAACTGGTCTGCAGAACCAGATTCACCCTCAGATTTACTCCCCATTTCAGGGGGATTCTGAGACACAAACTGGTGAATTTTTCAGCCTTTCTGTCTCTAATCCCCACAGCTCTGGCACCTCCTGAAAACCAGAGTGAAAGAACTTTCATGAAATAAGAAAAAGCAGAATAGAATTTGTCCTGCTGGAGAAAATTGGAACATTTAAGTCTTCCATCTCCAGCTCAGTTTGAGACTTGAAATATAACTTCATTATAACTTTATAGCTGGAATAGCCTGTTAAGATCACCTAAATATTGCTTTATTTGTGTACTATTTAATGGTAGAGTTTATTGCTTGAAATGTCAATTCTTATTTACAAGATTTTTCTCCTTCAGTAAATCTCATCTACAATAACTGTGTCATTATCTGCTGTCTTTTGTCTTCAGTAAAACAATTCTTTTTTCTACCAACTACTCAAAATGTTATATTATGAGAATAACCCAAAATGATGCAATTCATCAGTACAGAGTTATAAACAAATCAGCTTTAAGGAAACCACTTTTTAGAAAACAGATTCAAACAGTGTAAAATAAGTAAAGTCTGCCAAGAAATGCTGATTTTAAAACTAAATACTTCTTCATGCAAATGAGGGACAAATAACTGATAGGAAAGAAATGTTTCTCAATTACCTTAGCCATACAATTTAACTTCAAAGTGACTTCATATTGTTATTTTTCAGACATTTGACAAATGGCTTGCAATTCCTGGCTTGCAATGGCAGAAAATATCACAGCAATTATGTGAAATAGTTTTCCAGCAAAGAACCATTTCACAAGTAAAACACTGAACTCTGTTTCTTTTGGGTTTTTATTATAGCTTCTCCAATTCTTCCTCAATCATTCATAACAGCTCAGCTTGATTAAACTCTGTGTTATCTTCAGAAAGTTGCTTTAATGTCTGGATTTTGCCAGAACCTTGGCCAGGAAGAATGACCTGAAAGAATCCCCAGTGATGATCAGTCCTGTTTCACACCCTCGTCTCAAAATTTAAATTTCATTAATAAACCCCACAAAATCTACTTATGGCCTTTTTTTTTTTTAAATTCCCATGAGGAGTAGTGAAGGGAAGAAGAAATCTATTTGCTGTGCTTACAGACAATTGAAAATTAGGCTTGAAGAACTCACTGGTCCCTAAACTTCATGGAGACAGACAACACTCAAAGAACATTGAAATCTTTTCCAGGAGGTCCTTTCTCAGTGAAAAACTCCTGGTGATTTGCAGTGGTCAAGACATGAAATAGCCTCAGCTCACAGATTGTTATTTACACTGTGAAAGTTCAAAATGAAAATTTAAAATCTCTTAAAAGCTGGAAAACATTGTTTGCACAGACTGATGGCTGTTAATTCCTCTTTTCCAAAATTTTCACACACATTCTGCCTTACAGAATGAGCTAGGTTGGGAAAGGCAGCCCTCCACAGTTCTGGGGGAGGTGATGCTACCTTCACTTGGATGATCAGAGCTTCCACTGCTCCCTCACGTTCCCAAAGCCTCTAAAGGCATAAAATTGGTTCTTGACGTTGTAAATCAAGCTGCTTCTTCACATCACATTCACAGCTTTTCTTTAAATACCATCTGTCAGTTCTTAAAATGGGGTGGAAACTGCTGCCTGCCTTCCTTGGAATACTGAAGGGCCTGAATCTACAGAGAAATGCTTGAGAGCCAAACCATAAAGAACAATTCAGAACAATGAAATCACCTTTTTTAAAAAATGATAACAGAAATCTAACTGTGGAGCTCGGAGTATTTTGAATTAATAAGCCTGACAACGTCAGTGATCACGCTTTAACAAAAAACCTGGGAGTACAAGTTATTTGTGAGATTAGTTTGCAACACGCTCATCAAAATTTTTGCAAAGTTTTAGGAAAGTCTCTGTGCAAGTGAGTTACTTCTTGAGTTAAGCATAATGAGCTATAATTGAAATGATTTGTTTCTTCCATTACAATGATGAGTATCACAGAGACACACTGCAGATACAAGCAAACATTTAAATTCTCAATCAATAACGTGCCCTTACTTTACTGCATTTCATTAGACAGACAGTCACCTGAGTTATTATAAAGCAAGAAATTACCCAGGCTTAAACCCAAAGCAACTTCAATTACCCCTTTATTCCAGGCATTTGAAGTACTTAGTTATTCTTTCAGATTCTATTAAGACATTACTGCTGCTTTATTGCCAGTAAAACAGTATGTTTTCAAGGCTTTCTAATAAGATGCCAAAGGAACATCTGTATGTGGAGCAAGCTGTTTGGTGCTTCCCTGGGAGATTTGTCACTTGTGCTGAGTTCAACAAAACCCATACATCTGTGGCTAGAAATGTGTGTGCCAGGACATGCACTGCACTGTGCTGTATTCATATTTCATATTTATAAATATTCATTGGGGAAATTTCCATGCAAATGCCATTAGCGGTGGTCTGTCTTCTGTAAATAAGCTTTTAAAGTACAAATCACATTTGGAGGGTTATTACAGCTTCCAAAAGCAAAGGCATCTCAAGGATTCTTACTTCTCAAAGGCAAAACCACTTCTAAAGCCCACAATTATTGGTTGAAGCCTTGCTGCTGGGGACATCAGCCTGAAGCTCTGGTGGAGTTCCACCAAAGGATCATTTCCCAATCCACTTTTCTCTCTCTAGCCCAATACCTGCTTCTCCAAAGTTCTGCAGGAAAGCAGCAAGAAATGGTGGATCTGGCCCTCAAATGATTGTGGGATGCTTTGCAGGTGCCTGCTCTCCAAGTTAGACTCCAAGGACTAAGAAATGAAATGAAGACAGACAGAGGACAGAGGTGTGACATTGGTTATCGCAGAGATTCTGCTGCATAGCCAGGGATATCCAGCATGACAAACACCATAGCTCCAGAAAGATATAAAGAACCATTCAGGACTGAAGCATTTCCCTCTCTACAGGGGAAAAAAAGGGCAGAGTAGTAATATTTCACCATGGACAAATGCTGAAGGGTCAAAGCACCACAATGCTCCTCTCCAATGAACCTAAAGAAGTTTGATGTAAAAATGGTCCCAGTCTACTTGACTAAAAATCCCATTTGTTCCATCTCAGAGGTTTGTAAAAGTTTACTCATGGCTATTAACAGAAGCATTTAAGAGATAACAGGCAGAAAAAAGCAGAAAAAAGCATCTTGGTGGTTATAATGGAATGAGCCTTCCCTGCTCCCTGTGAAAAACACAACCAAGTTGCCACTAATAGAAATTAACAAAATACAAACACTTTGGGGATTTCCTGAAAAAAAAAAAAAATCTGAAAGTTTCCTAAAAAAATACATCAGCATCAAGAACAAAAACAAACAACAGAAACCCCCACCAAAAATGCACGTTTAAATCAGAGAGCCAGGTTGGAAATGGAAGCAGAAATAAATCAATTTATCACTTTGGTACTTCCTCCCATTTAGAGTTTGTCTTGGTTGGATGGATTTAATGCTGGCATTAACCACAATTCAGAGCAGTGACCAAATTGCACTGGGGGATCAACTGGAGAAGCCAAGAGAAATGACATTTTCACAGCTACTTCAGCTGAGAACAAACAAGCTCTCCTCCAACAAGATGGCAATCACATCCAGGAATTTCTGTCCCAGTAATATTTTGGTTTTACCTCAACCTTTCCACCCAGGCAGAGTCCAAAAATATGTAGCAATAAATCAGCATAAATGTTCTGCATGTTCTGCTCACTTCTAGTCTGGCTGTTGTTGATGCTTTTATTTACATAATTAATTACCACAGAAGCTCCAACAAAATAATAAACACTCATTAATTCAAAATATTTACCAAAAATCAATTATTTCAATCACACACAGGCCCTGAGTTGCTTTATAGCTACCATTCCTATAAAAGTGAAAAGTCTGAGTCACTCTCACTTTGATTATAATTGGGAAATGAAAGTACTGTGACTCTTAGTCTAATTACTTATTTAAGTAATTGCCTTTAAGAACCATAATGATTCAGTGTCTGCTTATCTAAAAATATGTTTCCACGACCAAATCATTTGTGCTAACTTTGTGAATTATGAACATCTGTCCACAAATGCACACAAGATAAGGGATGCATAATTGCCAATGCCAGTGGGGAAAAGGGAAATTTAGCAGGTTAGGAAAGCAGCACAAGGGGCTGTGGAGCTCCAAAAGTGAGATTTTGGCTGGGACTGCAGCAGAGCCACACTTCAGTAATTTCTGTTTAACTCCACAGCATTGCAGCTGTTCCCTCTGTTTCTCTCACCTCCAGCAGCAGGGATGGGCTGGTACAGCTGCCAGCCAGGAAAACATCTTGGAAGTACCCTGAGAGTGAGGGGCTCTGCTCTTTGGTTCTGATGTTTGTCATCTTTGTTTCTGCCTAAATATTTTTTTTAAAAAAGGTATTTTGATTAATTTCTTCACAAGAACATACTGTGCTGACAACTTAGAATAAACACAAGGCTGAAAAAAGTAGATGTCAATGGAACTGCCAGGAAAGTTAAGAAATTATATTATTATAAAGTTTTATTCCCTTAACAATTCCAAGGCTATAGTCCTATCAAGTGCCCTAAATTACAATATTATTGCAATTCATCTGGCTTTACCAGTTAGATCCTGCCAGCATGTGGCCTGTACATAGTTCAGGCTTAATTAATTCCTCCCAGCTTCTATTGCCCTGAAGAACAGATCTAAAGATTAATCCCAGAGGACCAAAGTATTGTAATTCAAGAATTCACATGAGATTGGTGTAACTCTTACAGAGACCAATTACAGTAAAGAAAAAAATAGTTATCTTGAATATCATATGGCAGCATGAAAAATTAACTCTAAAATTTGAATGTAAGAAATGAAGATTTTTCTGAAGTGAAAAATAACCTGTGAGGTCCAAGTGTTTTCAGTGTATAACCAAAATTACCTCCTGCACATTGCATTTGGAATATTTATTTGTAGCACTGATTATAGAAAAGGAGTGTTTTATACTCCCTACTGATATTTTTAAGGGATTATGCTGAAATGCCATCAATTCTTCCCACGTCCTAGAGAGGTTTTTAAAACAGTGGCAAACACAGATTTGACTCAGGATGGGCAATATTCCAATAACACAGACCAAAGGATTATGAGTTACATATCCAAATTGGAGTAATAAATCCAGTGGTGGAGAAACAAAACCAAGTTCTCCCATTTTAGTGAACCCACAGTGAGATCTACAGCACAGGCAGACTGAGTTTTGTAGCATGGACCTAAATAAACATCCTGTGTGCTTTGCTCTGAGGGAAAGAAATATCTGAGCAAAAAGAAAAGGTGAATATCAGTCGTCTTCTCACTGATCTCATTAAAACTCACATATGTATCCTCATAGACAGATGTGTTTGGGAACAAAGAACATTCTAAAGTTAGCAGAATGTGTAAATATTTGCAGAAAACCTCCAATATTACAACATTATTAAGCTATTGTATTATTTGATACAATTTTCCTGTCTTTCCTAATTTGCTATGAACTGTACTCTCTTCAGCTGGAAAAAAATTTCCATAAATTTACAGGTGCAATTTTCCTATCTTGTATTCCCAGGAAAAGAAATACCCACTGAATAATTACACACATTCTACAGCTGTAAACCCCTGACAATACAGTCTATTTTCACAGAAGATTTATTCCTCCTATTCACAATTCCTGGTTTATTTTTTTATTTATTAGTTATGCCAGATAACCAATTGCCAAGGAATTCATAGCTTGTGAGGTCTGGAAGAAATATATCTTAATTTCACTGTGGACTTTTCTTTCTTTCTCACCTGAACAGAGAAATATCAAATCACTGAAATTTATTATCCAGAAATCCTTGCCTATTGGAGACACTTTAGCAAAAACACCAACAGAAATGAAATAAAACCCAGCATTTATCAAACAGTTTTTCAAAGCCCTTATCAAAGTAAGGTCAGCACCAGTGAAGATGTATAGTCCACTTGCACATTTTCATATTTAGAAAGCTTGAAATCCATTGCCATCAATAAGCAGAGCCACTTTCCATGAACCAAGAGCTAACAGCCCATGACAGCAGTCAGTCTCTGAGTTTCTCATGTGGGAAGCATTCAGAAGCCAATAGGACTCATTTCATAGAAACCCTGTGATTAAAATGGACTCAAATTTTTCAATGTCTGTGTTTCAGGATGAGAATGGTCTTTGGTGGTTTTTTTTTTCTGTTTGTAGTTAGTTTTCATGTCAAATTTTGAGTTTACCTTACTTAAACAAGCAAACTACAGCAGCACAGAGTGAGGAGGCACAATGTGTGATTGGGAGATGATTGCCACAAGGGAGCTGCTTTTTAGGGAGCTGTGGAACACAGCCAGGTAGGACTGAGCTGTTTTAAACAGGCACACAAGGAGGGCTGCAGGATACACAGAATCCTGCCCTATAAAGCAGAGAAACTGCCCAGAATTGGGGCATTCCCATCCCTGGGAGCGTCCAAGGCCAGGCTGGAGCACCCTGGGCTGCTGGAAGGGTTCCCTGCCCATGGCTGGAACCTTCAGATCCCCTCCAACCCCAACCATCCCATAACCCTAAAAGATCTGAGAGTCCTCTGCTGCTCCAGTCAGGGTGGCAGTTCACCAAGACCCTGCCAGGGCTGTTTCTTGTCATGAAAATTTAGAGATTTGTCTCTCTGAGCAGCCCAGCAAGGCTCAGAGCCTGGCAGTGGGCAAGCTGCTGGTGTTTGTGAGGCACCAGGGAGGGCAGATCCACTCACACAGCAGCAGGAGGAATTAATCAGACATGGATGGATGTTCCTCTTTTAATTCCCATTTGCATTTTCAAATAATTTTTCACATGATGAGTCCACAGCCCCTGCAGATTAGCATTTTATACTTAATAGACTAAGAATTTAGGGCACCCCAAGGGCTGATAATTAAGGTTAATAAGGTCTATGGTCTGCTCCAGCCCATCTCCTTCGAGGTAAATAACTGGGTTCATACTGCTTTATATTACATTTTCCATCTCACTGATAAAATTAGCATTTTATAATCTGTGTAAACATCCCTCTAAAGCTGTGGGGTTTGCTAGCCATGCTGGTATTACTTCAAAATCCAGATTTCCACCAATGACAATTGGTTAAGACTTGCAGACACGAATTTTAAATCATCTGTGTTATAACAAAATCTGGTTCTTGACACATCCTTTTGAACACAGATCCCTCCTCTGGCATCTCCAAGTCTGCTCTAGATTTTCTATTAACCCTCCTGCTTTTGACTGTTAAAACTCCAAACTGATCAAACCACCCCATACTCATTATTCTCAAAGCCTGATCACTGAAGCTCAGAATAGTTTTTATTCACTTTATTTTGTATGAGTTTTTCCCATGAATCTCCCCTTGCAGCTCCAGCCCGCTCTGCAAGGGCTTTGGAAGAGATTATTCATGTGTGCATTTCCCTGCACAACACACTGTAACTCTTGAGGATTTGGAAAGCTGCACAGGAAAACCTAAAAAATGGCAGCTATAAAGCCTTGTCTTTAGAATTTTTGTCATTCCAAGCAGAAATCCATTGGACTTCTTACTGTCCTGACATGTAGGTCTTGGCTCTGGTTATTTTATCTGACCCTTGCCTGGCAGCCCCTCAGCTTTCAAAGCATTATTTAGATTAATGAGAAAAACCATTCCATATCTATATCTATATCTATATCTATCCATGTCTAGATCATGCCTATCCACATCTAGATCATGCATATCATCTATTTTTGTGTGTATTTACAGGGTGTTCCCTCCTTCTTCTACTTAGATTTTGAGTTAACAGAGTGGAAGATACAGACAAATTATAATCTCAATTTAGAAATAATCTGGCTGCAATCAAAGCTCAGCTGATTTCAGGAGGTTATCCTGTTATTGAAGTAAACTACAAATCTGTAAACTTGCAATTGACCATCAAGGCTGTATTTGAAATGTATTTAAGCATTTGTGAAGGCTAAAGGGTAACTGTGTTGTACTTACCCAACCTGTCAGCATAATGAGCTGGCACCCCTTGAATATGGTTTGTGTTATGTTCTTCCCACTTTGCAGCTTTTAAAGCACAATGTTATTAGTGGATCTGTTAATCCAAGAAGAACACCAGAGCTAATTATGTGAAAAATGTTAAATTGCTGGGAAAATAAGTTACTGAAGTCAGCAGTTGTTCTTTTTCACACTCCCAGCACATCCCAGGATGGCATCTCGAGGAGCAATTAGTTTTGTCAGGGCAGCTGAATTCAAACACACCAAGATGTCATTTTTCCATATTAAGAAACATTATTAATAAAGAAATTATAGCAAGTTGTCATAGACTACCCAATTACTGGAATAACAATCCTTTTCTCCCAAAACTCAGGGGAAGGTCTTCACAACACTGAGGTGGCAGAAGAAAACACTGAAATTCTTTTCACTTTCTTCAAGTGAAAAGGAAGCCAAGAGCATCGCTGTTACTGCCTGGCTGCTTGGGAGTGCTGAGAACAGACAGAACAAGAATACAAAATTCATTTGTATCCTGCAAGAACTGGTGTCAGATCAAAACCAGTTAGAAAAGCTTTCTATTTTATCCTGCATGCAGAGACATACATTATTAGTAATGACGAGGATGATGACAAAATGTCTCCCCCAACGTGACACAGCCAAGCTTGGTATTGTAATTATAAAATCTCACTGGTGTTCCTTGGCAAGGAATAATGTCTTGCCTCAGCAAACTTCCTGTAAGGTTTCTCATGTTTGCTATCTGTTTATGCAAAGTGAGGCTGTACAGAAGCTTAAATGTGACAAGAGTCTCTTTATCTGCCCAGGTATTTCTTGCATACTGATCACTGTGACACCCATCTGTCAAATATTGGCTCTAATCCTGCTGCCAAGTCCTTATTAGAATCACAATAATTAAAGCAATTAAAAATTCAAATAACATAAATAAAGAAATTTCTTATCAATTAAAAGTTGAAATATTAAAAGCAATCTGCAACAGACACGAACTAGAAAAAAATTGCACTAATTGATAGCAGAGTCCAAAGTTGTTTAAAATATTAAGCTGAGAGTTTTTTCATATCAGAACTCCACAAAACTAGCTGTGACACTTAATCATACAGAAATCGCTTTCTGATTTTTGCATAAACTGGTAACTTTGGGATGAAAATATCTGAGATAATGAAAGATTGCACTGAATTTCTCAAATTTTTTTTTGACAATAAATTATTTCAAATATTTAAATATTTGAATAACTTTAAAATACTAAGTATTCTGAGAGAAACACATTGGCTTTGAATAAAAAACCAGAATCTCTGTCAGCTCAAATGAGTATTGTTTGGAGTGGGAAGGTAAGGGATGGAGTTCCAGCTGCAAAACACATCCTGTTGCTTTCCCACACTTTCAGGTTTGAGGTTAATGCAGCAGAAACAGGGGTCACCCTCCCCCAGTAACACAGATAAGCCCTCAAAGCTGCACGCTGCCTTCAATGGCTGCTACCTACGGGACTGAAATTAATGCCACGTGCCCCTTCCCCGGGGTTAATTGTGTGTTTTGCTTCCATAACTTCCCCTGCTCAGTGCTGCTTTCCAAAGCGTGAAAAATGAAAATCACTCCCGAGGTTCTCAGCAATGGACACCAGGGGCAATGACCAGCTCATTAACAACTCATTTACTGCCTTCAAAGCCTAGCCATAGTTCAACCAATATTGATCAAACACATGCAAAGAAGAAAAGGACCTACAAGAGAACAATTCCACTGGATTCTCAAAGTGTTTTATAATAAATACTTTTGAACTTCACTGGTGACTCCTCCCGCGAATGAAATTTGTTACAAAAGTTTTCTTCTTCTCATAATGTCACTGTGACTATCATCAGGGATTCAAAGGAACTACATACTTAGAAGAATTAAAATATTTATGCCATATTTCTCCCTCTCATCTCTGATAACTTCTCAAAGTGTAAACTAATCTGATAGCACCATGAATATTTATATATTGCTCAGCGGGGAAAATTAATGTAAATTAAACAACTGATAAAGCTGGTAATATTTATGGTATCCATATTTTCACAAATCATTCTCATGTTAGCATGGACTCTAGGAAACATTCCTGTTGGGCTGTCACATGTCAGGGCTTGCTTGGCCTCTGCAGGAGAGATCATTTCCTTGCAGGGAGCAGCAAATGCAGACATTCAGTTCCAGCCTTTCAGAAACAGAAGTGGCAACCATGAAGAAATTATTCCATCTTTTGTATGCAGTAAAGCAGACAGTTCCTGTTAGGTTATATATCCTCTAAGATTACAGTTAGCGCTGACAAAATTATTATCTAAAGCAATAGAAGAAAGAAAATAGATCTTCTGGAATGGATATTAAAAATAAAGGTGTTAAGTCAGATTCAAACCACCATGAAAACCAGGTTTTAAGAAACCCGGAGAAAAGTTACACCTTCAAAATTATTTATCAAATTTTTAACGAGATCTGCATTTTAATCACTTTTGGGAACACTTGGCTTTGCTGTGCACTAAAGAACTGCTGATAATTTCAGTCAAAGAACGTGCCACTGAAGATGAAAGCCAAGAATGCAGCCTGAATTTGTGTTAGACAACAGCAAGGTGATATTTTGGATAGGATTAGCTCCATCTGTTTGGACAGCCAACATCCCAAACATTCACTTACTTCGCTGGAGTCCCACTCTGGAGCACTCTGAACCACTCAGATGTCATCCCCCCATTGCTATAAAACATTGTCAGGAGGAACCAAGATAGATCTTCACTTGTTTGAAAGGTCTACTTAGTTTGTAGAATTATTTGAGGAGGAGAATTAGTTTCTAAGCATTCAACAATTTTTTTTCTTGTTTTCCTCATTAAGGGTTCTTAACCAGGGCAATAGTAATTCCTATCTTCTCCATGAAACCCATAATTTTTGAAACTCATGATTTTTTGCACAAAACCAAGTATCATCCTTGCAAGTTGACTCCAAAACCCAAACATTGGTCCAGATAAAACTATTCTCTGTGCCCTTCACTCCAAGGAACGAAATATGAATGCCCATCTAGCACTCACTTGGAGTTCTGCAGAAGAAAGGACATCTAGAAAAACTTGTGAATTTAAATTCCTTTGGATTTTCAGGGAATCAAACAACAAACTGCGGGGATCCTAGATGTGGTATTTGAAAATATCCTTCACACCAAGCTCTTACCTCCCAGCATGTCTCAAGCATCTTTTGCAACTGATTGGCTGCTACTGAACTCACTGCCTTTGGAGGATGGAAAGATCTAGAAGGAGAGTAAAATTCTGTCCAAAATGATGTGTCCACGTTTTGCAACACATTGTAAAATACACAGGAAAATGCTGCATCAAGTCTTTCTGCAAAATACACCCTAGAAGGTTTCTGTAAAGGTAATTCTGACCTGAATACTGAAAACAGGAAACATCACAGAATCCAAAATACAGGAAAGCGAAAGCACAATTAAATCTAAGTAGTACAACAATCAAGGGAGGTTGGGAACACTAATCTGGGCTTGGAAATATGACTAAAAGCATTTATTTCTATGCTTAGCAGTGCTAAAACCAGGGAGGAAAGGCATAAAATGCAATTAATAACTGTCCTGTCTATGGTCTGTCTACTTTAATTTGCACTAGACACTGAAAGTGTGGGACACTTCAACTCCCCGGGATAAAATGCATTTTATCTGGAACAACAGGAAAACAAAACTGCCCAGCCTGCTCCAGGCTGACCCCTGCCCTTGCCTTCCACTGCTCACCTGCCTCCTGAGTGAGTTTCCCTGTGAAGTTTGTCTAAATAAATGTCTAAATCTGTGAAATTTGTCTAAACCAAAAGCGGGAGAGCCCAGCAACAGCACTCCCTCTCCACGGTGTTTGAATGGCTTTACACAAAGGGAGTCAAACAAATTTACTGCTGAATTTTGCTGATTTCCTTATAAAATATAAAACACTCAAGTCCTTAATCACTGGAGAAATTCTCCAGGAATGTTTTAATGATGAAGCACCTGAATTTGCCTGCAGTCCCGCGGTGATTTCTCCTAAAATGCGTGGAACACACAAGGCTCAGAGCGTGAAATGGAAAAATATGAAGTGTGTGGCCATAACAGACATGTCTGAAATGATTTTGAAACACTAAACAAAGAAAAGTCACAGATTAATTTCTTCATAATGTTGCAAAGTCACCCCAGTGGAATTAGAAATGTAAGAAAAAAAGAGATTGCATTACGCTGTACTTAATATTCTCCAGTATGAGATATTTAAACAAAGTACTTATTAAGACAGAGTAGTAGCTAAACAGATCATTCACCACAGGATTGAATAAACTTTTAATAACTTCTTAAATGCATGCTTTGAGACATAATAAAATTACTTCCTGGCATTAGAGACTTACCTAACGTATAGATAATCAATAACTGCCTATTCCACAAAGACAGACCCAAAGTTACAGTTCATTTAGACTTGGGCTTCTTGCTCCGCCTTAAGAATCACCAGATTTACTCCACTGAATGAAAAAGTATTTATGTGAAATGCTGGGGGAGCGCATTTCTGAATAACTCCATGGAAATGGAGGGAGGCTGGATAGCAAATGCCTTGCTAAGCCTCTTCCATCTCCAATTCCCAGCTCTCTCTGAGCAGGCACTTATCCTTGCTGAATTCTAGGGAGATCAGCACTGATCTACATGAAATCCATAAATTAATATTAAAAAGTGGCTCTGTAGTACAATATCTGAGTGCATTAAAAACTCCCACAACTCTCCAAAACTTTCTGCTGTTGCCACAAGTCTGGTCTGAGGGACTGGCTGAACTGAAAATGAGGGTTTGTATCTGAGAGCCAATTGTCAGTGATGGCACAAAGAACAAAGGCCAAAACCAATATTGGAAGGTCAAAGAAAACATAATAGAAACCAATTCTTTGAAAGGATCACTCAGAGTGTAACAATTAGGAAAAGAAAAACTCCCTGAGCCACTACCTGCTAAGGTAGAGAATGTGTTTTTAAAAACACTGACAAAGAGAGCTGGTAAAGACTGAGCACTGGAGCAGCAGGAGGTGACTCCAGCCAGTGACCAGGACAAAGATCTGCAATTTTAATCATGCCCAGCACAGAACCTGGGCTCTGCCTCTACCCTGGCAGGTCTGATGCAGCGATGGGAATGTCCCACACTCCCTCCTAGTGGATCCCCACTCCATGGGGTGTGCCAGGACACAAAGAACAGCCCCTCAGCATCACAAAGAGGTTCCCACTCTGTCCTGCAGTGCACTTCCAGCAGCACACCCTGCTCCAGGCCCTGGCTGAGGGATTTCACTCTGCCACTGGCAGCAAACAAACCCAGCCCAACACTGCGAGGGTTTGTGCCATTGCAGAGAGCACCAGGACTGGAAAAGCTGCAGCTGTGGGACTGCCCAACTGGCAGCACAAAGTCACAAAATAGGGTTCCTAAAGGAATAAGTTACATTAATTTAAACTCAAATTTTACATGTATAAAACATTAGATGTTCAATTTTATTTCTTCACTCTTAACAAGCATGGATCTATTTTTCTCCTATTTTTGATACAAACAGGATGAGCCATGCCACGGCAGCATAGAGAGGCTTCAGCTGAGGCTGAAATTCCCCAAACAAAGGGCTGAATAAATATACTGTGAGATTGTTTAGTCTTTTAGCAAGGACTTAATCCTTTTTTTTTTAAACTTTTTCTCTATCAGAACAGACTCAGCAGAGTTTAAAAGAAGAAACTGGAGCTGAACTGACTTTATCAGAAATAACATCCCGATTTAGCAGGCCAGGGCTCCTCTCAGACTGATGTCAAAATGTCAGATGATGTAAGTAGCCCACACTAAATGTATCAGTGGTTTAATAACAAGAAAATTGACTTCACTGCAGAGCTTGAGTCCAAGAGCCTTCAGTCTCAATGCTTGGAGAACAGCTTTTTGCTTTTTAAAGGTCATCTGATTTATCCTGCCAGGCTCTAAAACCAGAAGGTGAGAAGTTGTATAAAGGAAACACCACAGCCTGTTCTGAGATTAAGGAAGCAAAACAATGAAAACAAACCAGCTCTGAGTCTCATTTCTTGCTGTCCCATGCTGGTCACTATTCTGCACTTCCAGCTGGAATGCCTGCACTCCCACCAGCTGCAGAGGATGGACATTCAGATTGCTGTGAGTTATTTCCCAGAGCTGATAATTCTCTGTAGGCTTCTCCTCTCCCTCTCTCACATCCAGAACGCAGCAATGCAGAAGCTGCTGCTGAAGGGAAACTCAAGATCAAACCTCTGTGCCCTGGCAAGGTGCAAGGGGGCAGAGCAGGATTTGTTCATTTCCCTGTGCTGGATCCATGGCTGCTCCCAGGGTCTGGGGCAGGCTCTGCACACAGTGCCCATCTCCAGGGGGAGATGCTGCTGCTGATGCAGGCACAGAGCTGAGTTGTGGACACAACAAACAGGGGAAATGCTCACAACAAAACACAGGGCTGGAGCCTGAATATTCTCAATTTCAGCACTGCTCTGAAAAGAGAAGCCATTTTTTAATGTCGAGATGTAGAAACACCTCTCAGCAGAAATTCTGTGAGCGCTGGGAGAATCAGGCAAGAAAAGAAAGCAGAGCCTGTGCTGCTATCCTGCTCCCTGTATCTCTGCACATGTATTATTATTCTGGTATAAATGCCTTTCTTTAATTTGTTTACTGAATGTTTATTTCTTGACTGCATGTCAATGAAGCTCCTTGAATGACTTCTTTAAAAAATGCATTTTATCTGTCTGCACAAAGTTCAGTGTTACCTATCTGTGGGCTAAGCAATGCTTTCAATCAGCTTTCAAAAACTGAAAAAGAGCATTCCAGCATTCTCACTTTCCAGCAAAACACACTGATTTAGTTTCATTTTTATCTGGAGTCTTCCTGCTGTGAATTGCCCAAGTGTGTACACCAGGTTTTCTGTTACAGTCCTGCTATGAAAACCCTGATAACTTACAGAATGGTTGCTGCTGATATTTTATATTAAGGAACAAAAATAGAACCAGACCTCAACAATACATAAGACCACCAAGCCTTGCATTAAAATCAGTTTCTCCTGATGCTAGCAAAGAAGGAATCTTTTTGCTTTAAAAAACTATATCCTTGTACTTTTAAAAGCTCAATCCTTTTGCAGAGGTCAGGATGAGAAGTTTGATAAAACAGCAAAAGCTGGAGGTGGAGGCTGAGGAAGCAGCTCCTTGCTGGGTGTCAAGCACGTGCTGCTGCAAAAGCCTCAGAGCTCGTTGGACCAAGGTGTTTTGTGCTCCCCCCTTTGGAAAACAGAGACAATATATTCACCAATTCCAAATATCACTTCTGTAATGTCCTCTAAAGTTTGCTCGTTGCAGCAATCACCTTTCCCAGTATAATTTATTAAATAGTGCCATCCAGTGGGGAGTGGCTCTCAGCACAAGGAAACTCTAAAAAACCCCAGTTAAATCTAAATTCTTACATTGATGCAGCTGCAGAGAGTATTTCCACAGTTTATCTTCTAAATAAGCTGAATTTTATAATAATCCTAACTTCCTGGTGGTATCTTGGCACACTTTATGTAAGATACAGAGGCAATAAAAAAGCAGGAATTCTCTGTGTGAAAGGACACATTTAAAGGGCATGGTGAGGTAGCAGTGCCAATCCTAAATCCTCTTAAATCCTTGACAGCATCCAAATACATGACAAGAGATGTCAAATTTTTCTCCCAGAAGTTCTGAGTGTTCAGAGGGATAGAAAAACATTGACAAGGAGTGACCTGACTATTGATTTTAATTCCACCAATTCATGTGGGACTGAATTCCCAGGAAAAAAGTGTCAGAATCATGAAAGGATTGTTTAACTCCCAGAGCACCTTTGTATTATTTGCTGTTGATGGAACGAAAATGCTGAGCACAAACATAAATTAAACCAAGAAGAATTTAGAGGGAGACAAAAATCTGCTTTCCTCTCACCTGTTGCTATTGTGTGTTTACAGACCTGCAGGATTTGGTGCCAAGAGAAAGGACAGAAGTAAATTTCTGTGCAATTGGAAGAGCACTGAAGAGCCATCAGCAACCTGAGAGCTCATTCCTCTCCCCTGCTTTATATTTCTCCAGGAATTGCCAGCATGAATCACAGCTCTCTTCAGATAATGAAGTCTTAGAAATTTCATGATCTGGTGTAGCAATATAAATCTATATGGCCACCCCATTAGAAACACCTCCCAGGGAACAAAATGTGCTTTCTGGAAGTCATTCAATGCAAATAGTTCTGCTTTTTTTTTTTTTTTTTTCTTTTTCTTGGCATTTCGCTAAAGAAACTGTAAGATGATAAATGTCATGTGATAGCAAAAACCACCAGACTTAGTATTCTGAGTATACTCTGTTAGCAAACTTACTCTGAAGCAAGTTTACTTGTGTGTAAAGTATTCTGAGCAAAAGATACTGCATGTGCAGAGAAGTTTTTGTAAGAGAACAGGACACATCAGTACCAGAAAGAGAATTAAGAAATGGGTCCTTAGTCTAGTGTTCAGATACCTGTTTGAATTATGCCAGAAAAGGGGGAATCAATGAATTTGCTGGGGAGAATAGAGTAAAAAAATAGAAGTACAAAGCACAGCACCCAAGTCTTTTAAAATGGTAACGGTACCAGTTATGTCTTAAAATAAAAACAACAACAAAAAAAAAAATCAAGTGATGAGCAGTGGCCTGGATATTCAGAGTTTTTCAAAGTAAGAGCAAAGTATTATATTCTTCTAAGCTGACATATTTCAGGATGAGAAAATGGCTCCATCCCCTTTGCTATTGCCTTATGTTCTACCCCTCTGTTATGGAGATTATAGTGGAATTCAGCTCAGCCCTGTTCAAAAAGTTCTTCACCGAGGCTTTGAGAACAGTGGAGTTTTAAATTACCCAATCATACATTTGAAATGTATGATTTGAAAATTGAAAATTATCTAGGGATGCTTGGAGGCAGTTAAAACCAGCAATAATTAGGTGTATTTGTAGCTGGAGGAAGCTGTGTTCCCTCCCAAGCCCAACAAGCAGTGCCTCATCTCCACTCTCGCTGGGTGGAATTCCCACCCTGCCCAACGTGAGATGCTGCTGAACTCCTGGAGAATCAATTCCTCTCAGAACTGTTTCCAGCACAAATCCAACCCCAACCCCTCACCAGCTGCTGTGAAGAATAACTCTACCCCAGCCAAAACCAGCACAAAAATGTGCTTACATTAAATTATGAATATTTTCCATATGCAGCTTCTTAGGAATTGATTATCTCTTCATAAATTCTTCTTTTTTTTTTTTTTTTACACTAAGGAAAATAAGCCAGAATATTAGTTACTCAAAATCTTGTACAAATTATTCTAATGGTAATCTTAATTAATTTAACCTTTTTATAGGCACAAAAATTTCCAGCAATTAGTTTCTTCTAATTGTGCCAACAGAATTAGTAATGTATTAATTATTATAGCATAAAAGTTGGAATAATGTAGCTGTTAATTAAGCTCAAAATATTACTAAATAATTATTCTCAAGAACATAATTTTTACTAATTAAAGCATTATTGCTAAATATAATCTCACAAGATATTTCATACAAGTATTCAACTCTTAATTAAATTATCAGTTGAACAGAAACAGTCAGATGCTAGAAGTTCTGCAGTTTGGAAACAGTTATGGTTAGTTGACTATATATTTTAAAAAGAAATGCTTCTGCCCTAAAAATGATTTGGCACTTGATAAAGGTTCAGCAGCAGCACCTCCAGTGAATTTAATCCATCTACTGATCACCCAGAATCAAGAGGCAGCAAGTAAATGTTCTTGAAACTGGTATAATATCTATATAAATATCTATATAAATATCTATATAAATATCTATATAAATATCTATATAAATATCTATATAAATATCTATATAAATATCTATATAAATAGTTTATAGAAAAATTTATTTCAAGGTATTTTCCCAGATTAATTGTGCAGGGTGAGGCAGAGGGGCTGGGCAGGGCTCTTGGTGGAGGAATTCCTCCTGCAGCATCTCCTCCCAGCCTGCAGCTGCTGGGAGGAAACCAAATCTAAGATCCACTCCATGAAGTCACCTCACCACAACCAAAAAAAGGAAAGGAACAGTTTTCCTCCCCCAGGGAAGCTTTCAGCACAGCCTGGTTCCTGTATTTCCATTTTCCTCTATCAGCCCCTTCTGGAACTAAAACCCACGGGCTCCAGGCAGATCCATCAGCACTGTGAAGTTTGAAGTGAAAAATCCCAATTCTGGATTTTACAGAGGCAGAACCAAACCTCCCCACTCACCTCACACTCATTTCAGTCCCCACCAGAGGTAAATTTACCCAAACTGATGGCACAGGGCAGCATCTCCATTTCCAGAATTCCCTGAATCAGCCAAAACCCCCAAAGCTGCCGTGGTGACCTGGGCTTGGAAAGGATGGTGACAATCTTTGGTTTGGGAATCCTGGGGGAGCTTCCCCAGGGGTTAAGGGTTGTTCTTCTGCTCCAAATGAATAAACCCACCCCAAAAGCCATCCCACTATTGCTCCTTAGCATGCAGTTAAATGATCATAATTTTATCCTGTAGTTTTAGTTTGTAATTTAAACACACCATGGCTGACGTGAAGGAAGGGAAAAAACAAAAAATCTCTGCTTTGCATACCTTTTCACAACAAATTTCAGCAGTGAAGGCAGACCCTCCAAACCCATGAAAGCTGCTTTAATGTTCAAAGCACAAGCTTCACTGCTCCTGCCAAAATGAAGAGGTTCCCAAAGTAATCAGTATCATATTCCAAAATTACATGGGAGGCTTACTGCAAAGCTTGCTGAAGGACAACAAATTCCCTACAGCTTCTGAATTAAAAATGCACAGACAACATTTCCCAGGATCATGAGTATTTTCCAGACTTGGCACCTCTAAAAATAATAGGTCCTGGGTGATTTGCTAGGCCAAAACCCCTGAACTTGGTGGATAAGAAAAGATGTGAGGAGGGAAAAAAAAGCATAAAAATAATTATTGCAGTGTAAACTTTGAAGAATGGGGACTCTTGATACATCTTTATAAGCCATTTATCTGGGAAGAGCAGAAAATAAAACATCTGAAACACTGGGCATTCCCTTGATGTCATTACTGTGTCCTTTCTAGAAGGCTGCAAAATAACCCCAACCCTTCTGTGCTGGTCAGCAGAAGCTGCCAGAGCCTCCCCTTTAGGACAGAAGCACAACATCAGGAGTGACTGGCTCTCACAGACCCCAGTCCTGCCCTGAAACCTCTCCCAGATGTTCCTGGGGGCCCAGTTCCAGCTGCTGAGGAGTTACAGCAGGGCCAGAAACATCTGCAGTTCTCACAAAGCTGGGGCACTCAGGCAAGATGCAAGCTTCCAAAATCTGCTCTGCCACAGGACTGGCTCTTCCTCAACTTTTCTGAGCAATATTAACCCCAGGAATGCTAGGAAATATTCTAATAGATGCCTCTTCTCTTTTATCCCCTACTGAAAATCTTTCAATATTTGGGGAAAAGAAAACACCCAAACATTGTTACCTCCTGCTTGCAGACACTTTTGAAACTTTAACTGTTTTTCAGATGCTTTGTTTGGAATAAATAGCATTTAAACTCAAAAGAATCTGATTTAGGGACAGCTCTCCTCTCCACTCATTGTATACTTACAATTTCAAGTGTGCTAGAATTGAATCTTAGTAAAAAAACAAAAGGAGCCCAATATTCTCCTTACATCAGCCAGAAGGTTTAATGGGGATAATGTGGAATGATTGATGGCATTCTTCTGCTCTGCCATTGCCTCAGAGAAGCACTGCAGGTAACCTGGAGAGGATAATCACCTCTGGAAAGGAGGGCTTGTGGTCACACAGAGCAGCTCCAGTCCTGGAGAGCCCAACAGTGCATTAAACAACTTTCTGTTCTTTGATATTGGTTTCTCTTATGTTGCTGCACTGATTTCTCCAACTAATTTCTCTGAGGACATTACAGGATGAGAAAATGCTCAGTCCCAGTGGTAGAGAGCAAAACTAAATACAAAACCTGTTTGTTTTTTTTCTCCTGCACGCTGAAAGACAACTCCAGAACTGTTCCATTTCCCAGCCCTTCCTTCCGTGGCCCCAGTGCCTAAAGCTGGCCTTGATTGTCCACCTTCATTTCCATTCACCATCAGCCACAAGATATTTAAATATAAATTTAAATAGCATAAAGGGTTATGGGCAACTGCCACAGCATTGTCTTGGGAAGCTCAGGCAATGATACAGCAGAGAAAGCACCAAAAATATCAACACTGAGGCTCCCCTGCCCTCCTCCTGTGCCAGGAGCCTCTGCCAGAGTCCAAAAGAGCCAACAGAACCTGCAATGCCACCAAGCTGACCCCATGGACACCCCACCTCCTCCTCTCTGACTCACAAATGCCAGGACACAAACTTCTGACAACCTGAGCAATTAAACTATTGACTGGAAAAATTGCACGAGAGTGGGGATAAGAAACACAGATTCTAGCTCTGGTTGGCTTTTTGGTTTCTCTCCTACATTTAAAAGGGGTAGTAACATGTTTGGGTTTTGTTTAATTTCCCAATAAAACCCATGAAATCATTGCTGAAAAATGAGATCAGCTCTTACACTCTGAATTCTTGTAAGGAGAAATAAGCAAAGCAGAACCGATATCTGGCATGCACTTCAGAGATACAAAATGTGTTGGTATTTTATGGTAAACAACACTCCCCACCATTTTCTCAATGAAATTGCACCTTTCCAGCACCTCACAAAGCAAGCAGAGTCTGCCTTAGGCCCAGAATTTCCACTCTGTTCTACAGTGCCTCACACCTTTCCCTTAGCCAGCTAATTACATTTTAATTTCTTTAATTAGCTCTTGTGTCATTTCTGCTGTCAATCACTATTCTGCTATAGCATAGCAATAATTAAATTCATTTTTTGCTATCATGTCCCTTTAAAAATATTTAGCAGCCATCAACAATCAAATGCCTAAATGTTCAAAATGTGCTTAAATTTGCAGCAATTTGAATTCAATGTTCTACAGTGTTAAGGTTCCATCCAATATTATTGTCAAGAATTGTCTACCAGAATCAGAAAAAACCAAGATTATTTCATTAGTCATGGCCTTAAAATAACTCAGATATAGATTCTGAAAAAAAAAAAGGAGTTTTTTTTTCTTAATTCTTTCTATGCCTACCTTCAAAATTTGGAATCATTCAACCGAGCCCTGCTGCTCACCAAAACTGTTATTCAAATGGAAGAGCCACTAAAAGAAATGTATTAGAAGTTTGCATTAAAAGTAATAGCTTCTGACTTTCCAGCAGTTCTAGAAACTGTTATGAAAATATTCTTACTTAAGAATAATAATAAAATGTTAAATCTCTCTGAAGGTTTCAAACTTATTTTAATTGTGCGTGCATGACTGGTAATTGCTACTCTCCCAACAACACTGTGTGTGTAATTTGATTATCCTAAACCATGAAGGACAATAACCTTTACTTCAACACATTTAAAAAAAAAAAAGTGGCCAAAGAAATCCATAAATAATTAGATCTCATCAACACAACTCCTGACACACTACACTACTGCTAATTGAACTTATGACTAATGCTAGAATAGAAATATTACGTGAATGATTGATGAAAGAACTATCCTTGTGCAACTCCTTCATTTCCTAGTGGAAATAAAACTATTTCATATTTTTAATAATACATCATTTCATTTCCTGCAAGATATTCCCAAATGATGCTAAATGCTAGTAATGTTTATAACATTTTTCCAGCACACTCTTTTTCAAGCAGTGATTACAACTTGATCATTTCCTCCTCTCTTCCTCCACGATTTTTATTCCCCTATGGCTATCACCATAACTCCACAATTTGCTTTGGTGTGAGGGATTTGGGTGGGTTTTTGGGGAGTTTTAGGTGGTTTTTGGGGAGTTGCCATGGCTGATCCTGAAGGTGAGGAGCCCTGCTCAGCACTGGTGGGGTTGGCAGCTCCCAGCTTGGCAGGGACCCTTGCAGGCAGTGCCACATCTGGGGGACAGCACAGGGTGAGCCATTCACATCCTCTGGAAAATCCCTTCACCCAGGAGTCTGCTCCTGGGAAGGTGAGAAGCCTCTGAGAAAAAGGAAAACAATTCTGATCTCATTTGCTTCTCCTGTGTTTTGCTCACATGTGGAATGTGTCTGGAGGTTGTTTACTCACAGGTGATTGTTACATTGGATTTGGCTGTGAGTTGTTTCCACTCTTTGGCCAATCATTGCCACTCTGTGTTGGACTCTGGAGAGTGTCACAAGTTCTCATTATTATCTTTTTAGCCTTCTCTAAGTATCCTTCCTGTATTCTTTAGTTAGTTAGTTTAGTATTCTTTGCTATAATATAGTATTATAAAATAATAAATGAGCTCCTGAGAACATGGAGTCAGATTCATCATTCCTGCCTGTCACAGGGGTCCCTGCAAATACAGGGCACATGGTTTAGAACGCCCTAAACTCTGGGCTCTGCTCCTTGGTCCACGTTTCCATCTCCCAGCAGCCCCAAATCCCTGATCCCAGAGGGCTCTCCTGGATCCCAGACATGGTGCCAAGCTCACACAGGGAGCTGAACCACCCTGATCTTTGTGCCAGTTAATTTGTACAATTCTTTGGACTCTCCCAGCCATTGCATCCCTCCTGGCTCTGTGCCCAGGCCTGCCAAGGTCCCTGTGGATGGCATCCCTTGTCCAGTGTCCCTGCAGGGCTGCTCAGTGCCACTGCCCTCGTCACCAGGGTGGCTTTTCAGCAGGGCCAGCCCCAGCACAGCCCCTGGACAGGGGACAGTGGCCCAGCTCTGAGTGCCCACCCAGCCCTTCCTCACCCACCTGTGCCCAGGTGTGACACCCACCTGTCCTGGTCAGAGTCACACCCGTGGGACAGTGACAGACCCTCACTCGAGGGCAGGTGGATGATGTCTGGCACTCAGCCCTCACCCAGCAATGCTGGGACTCTGTCACAGACAGTTTTCCCTTAGTGAAGTCACAGACAGTTTTCCCTTAGTGAAGTCACTCTGCCTGTCACCAATCACCTCCTCATTTCCCACTGTGTGGTTCCCAGCATGATGCAGTCATCCAGGGCTTAAAGATCATGTATAACCTGCACTCTGGCAAGGCTGCTGGGAACAGACTGGCACACTCCTGAAAAGGACAGAAAAAAATCCCCTAACTTGTACTTTCAATGTCTGGAGACAATGGAAATAAGGGTAAATTTAATTCATGGGGTTTTTTTTAGTGTATACCAAGAAGCATGAAAAGATCCTTAATTTATTTCTTCTTACAGCTTAGTGTAAAGGTAAATAGACTATCCATTAGGTTTAAAATTGTATTTCATCAATTCCATTGGATAGCCAAGACCTTATCATCACAATATTGGTTAAAGTATGGCAGCAGCAAATGTCATGTCTGTCAAGCTCTAGTGTTCTGAGCCAATCCGTGTTAGATTTACTCTGAGTAAATGTCAGTGCTATCGAGAGCTCCCAGAAAAAGCAGATTTTTTCTTTACAGACAAGCATTTAACAATAAATTGTCTGGCTAGTACAACAGCAGCAAGCTAATGACTCAGTCTTGCTCCCTGGGATGATTGGAGAGCTGTTACACGACTGATTTCTCATCTCCAGGCAGCTCCCACGCTGTTCCACAGCCACCTCTGCACCACCCCAGGGTGACATTTACCAAAGGGCTGCACATCCTGGGCTCGGTGTGCCTGGGGATTTTCAGCCACCCCAAGATGCTTCAGAGAGGTTCAGCCCACCAGTTACCCCAGGCAGGAAAATTCCACACCCTCAGGTCAGGGGTTCCAGCCTGCCCTCCTCCCTTCCAGAGCTGCCTGAGCAAACACAGGGTCTGGCAGCTGTGCCTGGCAGGCAGCAGCACACAGAGCTGAGCAGCAGCCAGAGAGCTGAGCTGGGAGCATCCTCCCAGTGATGTCAGGCATGTCCTGCCCCTCCAGACACCATTCATAGAAAGTTACATTCATTACTTGAGCCAATACAGCTGAAGCATTCTCCTACTATTGCCCTGTGGCAATTCTCACAGTTCAGACATGTAGAAAGCTGAGAAAATCAGCTCTCTGGTACCTGTTTGTTTAATCTGTGAGAAAACATCCCTGGGTTTATGAGGTTGGGGTTTTTTCTAAGGCCTGGCTCTGACCCTTATCCTTAGAGGGTCACTCTAAACTCCCAATGCTCCTCACAAGCTTGGCAGGACTCACTCACTGCTCGCCCAGGGTGCTCTCCTCTGGACAGGAAACCCTTCTGTCACTGTCACCCAGTGCTGGCCCATCCCTGGCAGTGTCCATGGCCACTTTGGAGCAGCCTGGGATAGTGGAAGGGGTCCCTGCCATGGCAGGGGGCTGCAGTGAGATGATCTTGAAGGTCCCTTCCATCCCAAACCATTCTGGGATTGCTCCTGGTCGGGGAACAGCTCCCCATTTTACTCCAAGTTACTGTCTAAGCTCCTGGAAACAAAGAGAAGATGGCCAAAAAAAGACAGAGAAAGCAGCACAGACAAAGAAAAAGAACAGTGGTACCTGAAGCCAGACTATCACCCCCAAATATTGCCAGATATCACAGTAAGGAAATGCCCAGCAATCATCATCATCATCATCATCTCCATCTGCTTCTAACTCGCACTGATGCCAGAGGAACCAAATATCTCTTTCACATGGTTGGGATCTGTGTGGGTTGAAAGCACAGACCTGGTCCAGGAACAATGCTGTCCCTCTGTCCCTCCCCCCTGCTGTCTAAAAGAGCTCTGGACCTCTCCGTGCTCCACAGCAGGAAGGAAACTGCAGGCAGCTGAGAGTTTCAGAGCTGCCAGAGGCTGGGTTACAGTCAAAGTAAAGTAATGCATTGCCTCCAGCCTGTCTTTGGAGAAAGAATTCACCTGCAGACTGCACTTGAGCATTGGCACCTGAGTTTCCCTTCCTCCCATGTGCCAGACTCTCAAAGGAATCTCGCTCTGCACAGGTCTTTGTGGCTGCGTGCTTTGAGGAAGAGAAGATCCAATGTCTTGGGGTTTAGAGGAGCGTGTGCCTGGCAGAAAAGACAACCCACACCTCTGGGGTTTAGAGGAGTCGCAACAAAAGTCCTCTTTCAGGTTATCAGAGCTTATTCCATCTGAGAGCTGGCTGGGAAGGCGGCTTGTTAGCACAGCCTGGCAGAGAACAGTCAAGCAGAGAAGGAAATTCACTCACAGCTCCAACAGCAGCTCTGTGCCTTGTCTGGAAATCTGAACAGGAGGAAAAAAGTGAAAACAAAGGCAAGTCGAGCAGGTTTATAAAAGACACGATTCCCTGCCATTGTGGGGAGAAGCACTCAGCAAAGCAGCCTGTCATCCTGCAAAATGTGACAGCAGAAACCGCTCCGGGCTCTGGGGCTGCTTTCCCACCCTCACTCCTGTGAAAAAGAAACCAACAAATGCACCATTTTGTAATCAGAATGTGCTGGATCCTGGCATGCAATGCAGGATTTAAACACCACCTCTGCCAGGGATTGAGCCCTGCCTGATGCAAACTCCCAGCTCCTTCCCTGCTGCACACACGCTGTGCCTCAGTGGGGTTTGCCCACAAGCTGCTCTGGCTGCACTTGGAGCAGATGAATTGGATTTCTGCTCTCAGCTGTTAAAGATCCCTAAATCCAGGCTGCTACAAAAGATTACTACAAAGTAGTTTTGCACCCAGACCTCTTCTCTCTGTGCCCCTTCTGAGCACCTGGTGACTTCTGGCTGTAGATTAGAAATCATTTTTAACCCAGCCACCATCTCCGAGTGTTCAGTGAGGTCCTGCCTCAGCTCTCAAGAGAATAGATTTTACTTTCCTTGCTACAACTGGTGCACAGATGACAACACTACTTAGAAAAGAGAGATGATGGTTAACCAGCAGGTCATGCACAAAGCAGAGATCTCTCAGCTGCACAGAGGAGCAGATTATGGATGTGTGTAAGTTTAATGAACACCAGATTTGACACATTTCTTAACCCTGGGATAGCTCTCCTTACTGTGCTCCAGGAAAAGGGATCAAGCTGTAGCCAATGTTTCTGTAAGGCCAGCTGTTATATACATCCTCTACTTTTAGCAATGATCTTCAGCAGTTAAACTTATTCTTCAAGAAAAGATCAAAATAAGAAATGTACATCTCACAGAATTTCCTCTTTCATTGTATACATACTATACATTACTTACCATCACCTACAAGTCTTATTCTCTTTTAGCCTCTAGAGCAAATCCTTCTGATCTTGCAAATTTTACATCTGCTCTAATTAAATTCACTACCCAGGTTCCCTAGAAATTCCCATGAAGATTTCTTTTCTTGTTCATTCAAAGACAACACAGAAATTGAAAGAGTTTCCCATTTCTATTACAACTCAAAAAGACATTTTAGATAAAGTTCCTGATGGTTGTCAGGAACAGCTGAAGGGGTGAACCTGAAGTCAGTAAGTGCAATCCAATTTCCAGTTCTTTACTCTCATCAGCTATAAGGGAATATCTAGGGAGGAAAATATCTATAAATATTTGCATGTACAGACAGGAGTGTAAAAGCAACAATGTCACAAATCTGTGAAAGGACTTAATGAAGGAGCTCAGAAGTCATAGGTGAAGGGCAGCAAGTGTTTGTTCTCTTCTTGTTTATATAGAGGGAAATTTATCTTACCAAAGACAAAGTTTTAACTGGAGAATGTCATCCAAAAATTGAAAGGCAACTGGCCAAGCTTAATAGGTCTGAAGAAAATAAAGAGTTTATAGTAATTTAACCAAAACATGGTCATTAGATCTCTAAATGTAGTTATATCATACTTGGAATTTATACATTTTCTTCATGGGACACAAGTCACAAATCTAGATGGGAATCTTAAAAACCTTGTTAGATAATATTAGGAACTAAAGAAATCAAATTTAGGGTATTCTTTCCTGCTGCCATTCAATTCCTGCACTAAATTAAAATATTCCAAATTCAAGATAAATGTTCTTGGACTATAAAAAAAGTTATTAGTGCGTTAAAGATGGGAATATGCATCCAATCACTTTGTGTTTACCTTGCTGTAAAAATATATTTTAAATAAATTGCTTTCTAACATAAACCTCATAGAAGTGAGGAGAGCCAAAATTAGTTCCAGGTAATATAAAGTTTGAGAAGTGAGGGGGATTTAGAGAATTTTTGATTCAGATATCTGTCAGCACCTCGTAGTTCAGGAATCCTCAAGTCTCCCTCTTTCCCTGTAGATTATCTCTGGTAGTGATGAATCACAGCCAGTGGAAGATGAGGTTTTCTCTTAAGCAAGAAGAAGGGGGAGAAAGAAATCCTTGATCTCTCATCTGTAAAAAGGACAAGTGCAGTGGCCTGGCTTAGCCAGCTCAGGGCTCACTGAGTCCCACTTATCACCACTCACAGCTTGCTCAAGATCCAAATCCATGACTACACTGGCTCAGAGATCCCCTTTGGAATTACTGGTGCTGCCCAGAGATTCCCCAGAAATAATTCCAGCACTCTGAGGAGTGCATTTGGCTCCTGGGCCCTCCCGCTGCAGATTTGAAGCAATCACGCCTCAATCTGCATAAGAACTGAGAAAAATCTGCTCCAAATACAATGCTCAGCACTCAGCAAGGGTGTGAGCACCTATTTTACTTTCAAGAGAGCAGCAAATGGACAAAATTATGAGATGTTCCATCATTCCAAAAGCCCAGTCTCAGAAGTGGTTGTTATTTTCACACGTTCTCATGGATTTATGCTGTTGAACAGGAGATAAAGGCTCTTGGGAGGGGATTATTTCAGCACACCGGGAATGAAGAGCGATTTCTGACGTTCTCCCACTTGTTCCAAGACAAAAACCTGAATTGTAGAATTTAGTCTCTGTTCATATTTAATTGAACATCTTCCTAAAAGCATTCAAGTCTCCTGCCCCACTTGCAGAAATCAAGACAGTCAGGTCACTTCTCATTCCCAGCATATTGATATAACCATTTCACTCCATTTTGTTCAGCTGCAAAAGGCTTTTCACTGAGATATTTATTCCCTTTTCTCTTCTTTTCATGTATTTTACAGCTCAGTAATATCCTTATAATAATTTTGTCAATAACCACATGACATCAAGCTCCTTCATTCTGCTTGTGACTGCAGCTCCATAAAAGATGCCTTGTGATAATTTAGTCATAAATACCTGCCAAGCCAAAGCAATCCTTTCTTTACCATAGCTGATTAGAATTGTTAACAGTATTCCAGATTGGATGGCATAAATATTTCCCCCTTCAGAATATTTTTTTGTGATTTTTTTTATTGTCATCACCCCTGATCAGGTGAAGTCAGCAGCTTTCTCATCCATTATTTCTGACAGGCTTCACTCCTCACATGCATCACCCTCATTACCTATGTACATGTTCTAGCACTGCATTTCCTTTCATTTCTCCTTCCTGCAAGGTCACAAAGGCTTCTCTAGGTGATCCTCAACCATCTGCTGTCCTGACAGCACCTCCCAAAGTTGGAGCTTTGGTTTGGATCACAGAGAGCCCAGCCTGGCCTGGGAAGGAGGGCAGGCAGCTTCCTCCTGTGAAGCTCCCCATAGCAGAGATTTTCTTTCACAAGCTGTTCATACAATCTAAGCCCATATTTTGATACTTTTCAAGTCCTGAAGAATTTCTTCACGTTATTTCCTGCTACAAAAGAAACTTTACCAACAAGCACTGGAACCTGTAAAATGCCTACATGAACTGCAGAGGTGCATTCAGCAATAGGAGTCCAACTTGCTTTTTCTGCCCAGTACATAAAAATAACACAAAAAAACTATTAAAGGGCTGAAGAATCATTTGTGTACATTCACTTCCATGCACAGTGAAGTAGTTAAGAACACATATATCCACTTAAAATTACGAGTGGATGTGATAGAAAATACTACAACCCCATGCCCAGAAAATATTTGTTGGCTTCTTGGGATGATTCATCCTGTTCTTTTCAAGCTAATTCAGAGGCATTAGGGAGTCAAGCACTTACATTTAATGAACTCCTTTTCTTTTTCTTGGCAATCTTAGCTATTTTTTACATCACACAGCCACAAGGTGTTACTCCCTCCTCTAAAACTGCCAGCTGCATAGTTAAATAGAAAGAAATAATTATCTGTTTTAGTTGAAATTGCCCTTCCTCAGCCCAGGTTTAATTTCAGACCTCAATGACACTCAGCCTGAAGACTCAAAACTCCAGCCAGCCTTGGAGCAAAGATTCCATCTTTGTTCAAGCTACAGTCAGGAAATCCAGTGCAATTCCTGAACTCTCAGGAATTCCTTTCTCCCTGTGCCCATTTCTGGCAGAAAACCAAACTGCACAGCAGCAGAGACACCTGCCTGTGTCCTGTGCTGTCTGTGAGCATCTCCTGCTCTGGGCTTGCCCTGCAGCACCAAACACCCTTTGCTGGGAGCAGAAGGGAGGATCTGGACCAGTTTTCTCCCCCAAAACAGAGCAGAATTTCCAGTGATGCAGCACAGCCAGACTTTGCCACCCTGGGCCATGGTGGCATCTTCCAAATTCACACCTCTGTCCCAGCATGGCTGCATTTAAATCATCACTAGGATCTATTACTGCAATGAAAGCACCTGCTCAGTTTACCCAGAATAATTCTTTCTTTGGCTCTGTGACTGTAACTCATGCCTCACAGAGAGAGGGATGAGTCTTTAATTCCAGTATGTATTTTTTCCTAAATATCCAAGCATAACACACATCAAACACAAACTTCAATCTGTTCAGACTGGAAATTAAAGAAAACATGGTAAGCCATTATTTTTAGAGTTGTTTGTGGATATCTTGTGACTTCAGGCACTGCAGGCTTCTTTCCTTGAAAAGGTCATATCATTCTTCAGAAAACTAAAAAGAACAAAAACCCTGAGATTCCTTTTATTTCTTTGTATCTCACTATTCTAAAGCAGGTCTGAAGTGAGAAACTAGCCGAGGCTTCAGAACTCCACTGGAGACATCTTCCAGTTAATCTGACCTCTTCTTTAACAGTAATAACTCCAAAAAAATGTAAGAGTTCAGACATGCCCTTGATTTGTTTTAAAGGGCACATTCTGCTTTTGAAAACAACATCAGCTCAGATAACTCCTAAAGCTTTCTGCAATAACAGATTCAAGGGAAAAAAAAAATCAGGAATTTTACATCCATGGTATTAACTCTTGGGCTTCCCTCCTGTTTTAAGATTCTTTTTTTAATGACAGAGGATATATAAAACCAAGGCTGGCTAACTGAGGGCATCTGAGCTCTGCCACACTTTAATAGCTGTGACACCAAACAGACCCACAGAGACTTTGTGGCCCTAAATCTGTCTCAGTAGAGGGTTGAAACATCAAAATACAACTTCAGGTCTCCTTCAAATCCACTCTAATTTTACCATAACTTTTTAGGGGAAATGACAATCTTTATAAGACACAGAGGCAAAATTTTGCTGTATTTTGAACCTATTTTTAACAGCTTTCTAACCACACCCATACAGGACAAGGAATTCTTATAGTATGCTTGTTGGAACTGCAGATTGCAAAGTTATTTCCTGGATTCCTTCAGTGATTAGAACTAAACTCAATATATCCACAGACTGCTCTACCAGTGGCTTTCACAGTAAACAGGAGAGCCTTGATGAAAAATATCATCTTGGTTTTCCTGTGTCAGAGGGGACATTTCCCTTGCATAGACACCAGCACAAAGCCCACGAAATTCCAAGTGTGGGAGCAATCATCCACATAAGTGGATGATTGCTGTCTAAATAATACACCAGGAAAGGAAAAAAAAAATACAACAGCATTTCAGGGCTACATGGTCTCAAATAAAAGTGTCTTAAGCAACTTTCATTCCCATTAGCAGCTCAGGTACAGAGCTCTTCAAAGCCAGATCATAATTAAGAGATTTTCTTGCTGAGTGCAGGATGACAACACAAGTGCTGTGTCTGAGCCAGAGGTGAGGGCACTGGAATGAAAAATGAGCACTTCTCTTAAACTAAACACACTAAAAAGTCATTGAAAATTTAAAGGTAAAACAACCCCAAAACCATTCAAATTTGCTTTGGTTTTTGGAAGATTTTAACCAACACTTTGCAGCCAGAATCACTGGCACATGTGATTTTTTTTCTCAACTGTGTCCTTTGATTTCCTGCATAAAGTAAATGCTCCTCTCTGCTACACCTCTAAGCCATTTTACACTTCTGCTACTGGCACACTTGCAGTTTGCTGTAATCCTTGGTGTCAATCTTTAATCCAAACTAATCCTTTATTTCAGTGACATCTGGGTAGTGCAGAAAAATAGTTCTTGGAAATGTTGCCATAAAATGTATCTGTAAAAACAACAGTCTGGTAGAAACACCACAGTTTCTTGTTTTCTAGATTTCCAAATATGGTGCAAGCCCCATGGAACACATTTTAATGTAAATATTTTAATGTAATAAAATATTTTAATGTAATAATATTTTAATGTAAATAAAACATATTTTAATGTAAATATTTTAAAAGAGAGGGAGAGAAACAACCTCATCTTTTCTCTTTGGCTAGGGATATCTTTTGGCAATAAGATATAGGTAGACCTCTAAGCATAAAGATCAATACACATTTATAGACAAGCTGTAAATTTAAGCTCAGGAGTCTTTTTGTGTTTTCCCAATTCAACACAAGAATTTCCAAACACTAAAAACAATCTTCACCCTTTCATTTGTGACATAATTGTTGTCATTTAAGTGGGGTCTAAATGCCTGCCCATCTCAGGCTATCTGCTCTGATGTGATAAGGCCAAGAGCTCGGCAGGATAATAACACTCCAATTTATTCACCTGCAAAAGTAATCTGCTCCAAAGTGCCTCGTTCTGGTAACAAGCCTGAAAATGACACCTCTAAAAGGGCCTAATCTCAGTAAAATGTGTTTCCCAGCGTAAGAGGCTTCTCTATTCTACTGCAGAAGTTCTGGTCAATTGAGAAAGAAACCCCATTTATCTGCCCCTTCATTCATCTGAGACACTTCTGTCCCCTTGCTTTTGGTCTGGCAAACCAGGAAACTCTGCTTCCATGCTCCCATCAGGTCATAACCACCAGTTTGTGTTCAGCTCCTTAATCCTTCTTGACCTAGATCTCCCATATCATAAAAATAACTCACTGGAGTGAAACCTCATTCAGGCACACAGAGTTGTTCCAGGAGAAATGAACCTTACAGACTGTGCATACAGCTGGACAGAAATTCCATTTAACTCCTTTTGACCTGAAAAGAGCAAGCCACAGCAAGCTGGCTGTACAATTCCTGCAAGACAAGGCAGGAAAATGTCCTTCCTGCTTCCTCTGGACTCTTCTATATATAGATGTTATTAATATCTGACCATAAAATTGTCTACTCCCTCTCAGATTTAGCCACAGAAATTTTTAATAAGTAATGTGTCTAATGTATTAGATATTAAACTAGACATTAGCTGCCAGATCCCACTAAGCTGTGCAAAATTATTTTAGCTACTTATCAAGGTGATATCTGCTGCAATCTCATTTTTAACAAAGCACTGTAAAAAGCAAAATTTCTCATGCAAAATTCATGGCAGGACCTCGTCATTGCCCCTAATCAAAAGGAGCAAATGAGCTCTGCCATAGAGATCCATCTCTTTCCTCCTGTGTGTATAAATAAGGGACTTCTGCTTCCAGATGAATCTTCAGAAATCAAGCTCATCATTCCCTTACTGACACAAGCCACTTAAATGACAAATAAACATAATAAACCTTTGCCTGCCCTCCTTATTTAATGTGGCTTTTGCACCACTGCCACACTGCTAAATTCCATTTCTTTGGAAACACAAACTAGAGGTGCTGCCATACAGGTTCTCAGCTTTTATATCTTCAGTAGTCTTAGTTTCATGTCCCCTATTTGCTGTGCTACTCTTTTGAAATCATGATATGAATTTATGCTCTAAACCAGCCCTGAAGGGTGTTCATTTAAATAAGTCTCATATGTGTACAAAAGAAACCTGCTATGGACACTGATAGTTATCCACACTGCTGAAAAATAAACCCAAACCAGCAAAACAGGGCAAGGATAAAATTCTTCATTAATAAATCAAACACAGAATTTGGCCAAAGGATTGGTACCACATTAGAAAGCAAGATGGGGGCTTAATTAATTGCCTGAACCTAAATATATATTCAGATTTTTTTAGCTTTGAAGAGCAGACAAGTTTAAAATACTCCAAAACAGATGCATTGAAAGGACAAAAAAAGTACTCAAGTATGCAAGCTCGTGCCCATACAGGGCATGGCACTGCACAGTGCATATGAACTGTTCAGCAGAAAGCTCTTTGTCTGGCTAAAACTGAAATCTGTGCTCCTCTCATCCAGCAATGCATTGGTGAGTGCTAATAATTAGGGACTGATTATTGATTCACTGCCAAATTTGTATGCTTGGACTGAATTCTTACCCACTGCTTTTATTCCAAATTCCATCAACGTTGTCAAATACTGGAAAGTGGAGTAGCACAAAGCAGGGGAAGGCATTCCAATCCAAAGCAGGAACTCAGGCTGGGCTGACCCCATCTGCCTTAGACAGCAGCTTAGGGTGCTCTGACTTGATTTTCCCTTCATCTGGAGTGTTTTCTGCTCCCTGATGAAAATCACTGATGAGTTTAATGAGCAGGCTGGAGGAAGGCTGAGCAGAGGGGTGAGGAGGGAGGATCTGAGCCCTTGGTTACTCACACACTCCAGGTACCCACCCCTCAGTCAGTCTGACAGACTCCAAACATGAAATTCACTGAAGGAAAGCCTCATTTTGATCCATGCTGTCTCATTTTGATCCATACTGTCCCACACATAGCAAACAGCCCGGGAAATGCCTTAGATTTTATGCCTGAATCTACTAAACACTGGGGGGGAAAAGGAAAAAAAATAGAAATTAATGGTTGAATATGTGCTCAGCAAAACCTCCCCTGCTCCAGCTCCTGAATTACTGAGGGGTGCAAAGCAGAGCACACTGAGCAGCACAGAAACGGAGCAGTGAAATGAGAATATTCCAAAGAACACAGCCAGGTAAATCGGTTCCCTCCAAGGAACCTGAGCACCTCCTCTGCTCTGCCTGCACGGATTTAGGGCAACCAGCAAAGGCTGCTCATGCAAACCACAGGTACTGCCAACAATCCTGCTGCAGGGCCATGAAGAAATGTGAACAAGGCTGGTGAGGCTGTGTTTCTGCAGGAACTCGTGTGCCACGGGCAGGAGCAGAGCACTCAGGACAGGAATTCTGCAGCTCTGAGATGCAGCAGGGAACAGCAACGCTGGGTTTGGGCTCTCCTGATCAAGTCCCACACACAACCATGCAAAAGGCAGCACGAGGAGGTTAATGGCAGTGAACTAGAATAAAACTAAATGTCACTACATGTTGCTTTTCTGTAGAACCTTCTAAGTAGATCAGACATGTTCAGGAAGCTGTAAAATGTGCCCTTTCCTTACAAGAAAAAGGTCAGTTCTGTGCTAACAAATTGTAATTGGTTAGTCATAAGTGATCATATCAGCAGCTGGAATACGGTGCCTTACATGTAATTTAAATATTGTTACAACTGCTGGAGTCACAGAGAAGCCCACTTGGCACTGAGCAAACTCCTGCATGCATTAAAATGATGCAATTCATGAAAATATGAACACAATATCATGTAGGAGGAAGAAATTACCAATTTCACAGCAATGAAACATGCTTAAATAACCAATTATACAGTTGCCTTTGGCATTAAAGAGCAATACAAGCAATCCTTCCCCACAGCCTGTGATTCACTGGTTCTCTGCTGCTTTAAGAGAGCAGCTGCACACAGCAATCAGCTCTGCTGGTTTTCAAGGCAGTGAAGGAACACAAGTTCTGCACTCAGAGCTGAAGTTGCCTTTGCACAGTTTTATAAAGAACCACCCAGCACACAGAGCAGCAGGCCATTGCCCTCCTCTGCTCTCTCAAGAAATGAAAATCAGCAGCAAAGCCAACGCTAATCTGCAAAAATCCAGCACCACAAACGCAATATTGGGAAAGTTTTGTTGAGGTAAAAGAAACCAGTTCTTGTCTCAAGAGCAGATGAGACTTTTGCAATGCACCCAGTGCTTTTGTGGCACAGCCTTGTTATTATTAAAGAATATTTTTATTATCTGTTTGGTTATTTCAGCCTTTCTCCCTGTTCTGGCGTCCAGAGTGCTTCAGGTCCTTACAAGTGTCCCATTCAAAGAGGGTTCAAATTATGGGGTGCAGAGAGACTTTCCTAAGAAAAATAGGTCCTGAGCCTCCCCCTGCTGAAGAAGGACAAGCTGAATCCTCAGTTCAGAATAACCTCGGGGGTGTTTCACAGAGGTTCCTTACCCTGGTGCAGCACACACCATACTCAAGAGTAAAAAGCTAATTATCAGTATTAATTCCCAAGCACTAACAAGCCTGTGCAATGAGGCTGTGGTGAGATTAAAAATTACTAAAAGAATGAGATTAAAAAATTACAAAAAAAAAAGAGATTAAAAAATTACTAAAAAAATGAGATTAAAAAATTACTAAAAAAATGAGATTAAAAATTACTAAAAAAATGAGATTAAAAAATTACTAAAGTAGTTACAGTTCCCATGTTCCTTTCAAAAACTTAACTTCTATATCCTTCAAGGCAACACCCACTTGTATTATGCAGAAGAAGTTGGGTTTATCCTAATTAATTAAACTTCAAGAAGGATTGTTTCTAGTGTTCATTTGATTCACACTGTGCTGTACTCACAGGAAATGTAGTTCTTTACAGAAAGGTGTCAACTCTGCTCAGCTCAGAAAACAGATCAACACAATTGCCATTTTCTGCTTCATTTCTAATGTTATTAAAAGAGAGAATAGAATAATCAAAACTCATGAAATTTCTGATATTTCAGTTCATTTTAAAATGTTTATATCTAAGTTTAGAGATGGCAAACGTCTGAATTGCAGCAAGGCCAATGAAAAGTTCAATTTTTCTGGCTAAACCAGGTTCTGAGTGATTCAGAATTTAAATTCTTGCTTGAAATGGTTTAGCACTCTTTTTAATTCTTAAGGTTCTTTTTCTTTAGTCCCCCTTGCCCAAGTTAGATTTGTGGGGTGTGACTGTGTGGAAACCAGGACTAATGGTAGTAATTATATTGTAGATGACACTGTCTCACTTAAAATTGTAATTTTAAGGTAAGTTCACTATTCAACCTGTAATTTTGTAATGCAAGGAGCTCCCTGATCCCCTCCTTCTGAAAGCCATTTTCACCTGAAATTCCCTTTTGGGTGCATAAACCTGCAGGAAATGCAAAGCTGCAATCAGCCCACGGGTACTTCACATTTGAGTTTGTACCACAACTGTTTCATGTTTGCTCATCCAGTGAGCAATCTGAGCTGCCTTCAATGGCATAATTTACCTTCTGGGGTAAATTATGCACCTTGCCTACAATTTGGAGGCTGCAGAGAATCTCTCATCCTTTTCTGAACCATTTCCAGAGCAGCTGGGACTGGAAATGAAACTCAAGGTGGCAGCTTGGAAAGGAACATTGCCCATTTCTTTCTTACTTTAATCTTTTAATCCTACTAATCCATATTATTTACTCTTTTATTTTTTCCCCCTCCTGTGTCTAAACTGATGCTTCTGTCCTTGCCAAGGCACTTTCTGCTCTTGCTTGTTTATTGTTTCTTCTGTACTTTTGAAAGGAGCATTAGAACAGTGTTTGCAATAAGTTTCAGAGGTTTTGACAGAATTTGAACTGATCTAAGGTGAAAATTTAAAAGGTATTTTCAACCAAGTAATGAAGTTTTAGAAGAGTTTCCTCATGACAGTGATGGCTTCGTGATAGAATTTGAAATTTTACTGAAAGGACTGCATGACAGATTTTATCTAAAATGATCATTGTCTATGATAATAGCAATGAACTGAGAGAGGAGAGATTTCCATTAGCACCAATATTCCTGCACAATGCCAGAAAACCAGAGTATCATAAAATGGCTTAGGTTGGAAGAGACCTGAAAAACCACCTCATCCCACCCCCTGCCATGGGGGGACCTTCCTGGCTGCTCAAAGTCCCCCCAACCTGGCCTGGGACACTTCCAGGGCTGGGGGCTCCCACAATGAGATGGGAGCCTTATTTTAAATAAAACCAAATATCTCTGATTCCATAACTTGCTTTGCAAAGCATTGCTTTTCAACTAATTGAGGCTGTGGCATGAACTGAAGATTCCTTTTGGGTTTTCCAGCAAAGTTTGCTACACAAGTTGTACCTGAGTTGACTAAAATCACAGAATTCAGTATTTATTCACAAGGAATTGTGCCTGGTGCTCATCCTCCTCCACAATAACTCCACCAGAAATAATTCCACATGCTCATGAAGTCCCAAAGAGGAGTTTATCAAGCCCCACTCAAGACTTCCTAATGGATTTCCTTGCCATAAGACACTTCATCATCTTCACAGATTCATTTTCAGCAGGCACAATTTAATTTGCTGCAGACAAGATTAAAAGGTCATAAACAAAACGCTGTCATTCAGTTTGCCCTTTGAAGTCAGCTCAGAAGATGATACATGATCTGCTTCATGGCTTTGGAATTTGGTGGGACCACCCAGCCTCTCCAGGATCCCCCTCTCCATCACTCTGAGCAGATTTAAAACCTGCACCACCCTCACAGGGAGAAGCCTGAGCACAAAACTCACAGCCACCAGCTAGGGATGCCAAAATTCCCGTTGGCTCCTCAGGATTATAAAATAAATACAAAGAACCAGCAAGAACAAATGTAGAATCTTATTGTTACAGCAGGTAACAGGATGCTGAAGGTTAAGGGAGATTAAAAACATTTTTTTATGTTCTCACCACTGCTGCCAGTTATGTTGTGAATATTTTAAGCCTGCAAAGGTTCAAAAAGCAAATAAATTCCCAGATGAGAAGTCTAAAGAAAAAACAAAACAAACAAACAAACAAAAAAAAAACCCAAAAACCCCAAACTCTTCCCTGGTCTGGGAGATGAAAGAGCAGAGAATGGGAACCAGGTTAGTGCTCAGTACACAAAGCTGATTTTTCCCTCCACTCCTTGAAAATAATCAGGGTGCCAAAGTAGTACCACAACTTTAAATACAAATTAAACCAGAGGTGATCCATATTTCTGAAACTTAGTTTGAAGTACAAATTTCAGTTGGATTTCAGTTTGGCTCTGTGTTTTTTGCAAGCAAAACCACGAGACTGATCCTAATCAGCATTTACTATTGAGGAGCTCAAGAACACTTTTTGAAACAGGTCTCTGATATTCTATCTCCCATTTCACCTTGAATTATGAAATGAGAGGCACAAAGTGTTTTAGTCTGTATTATGATAAGGACTGCAATGAGTTCAGGTGTTTGCAGCACAGTGGTTGGGCATGTGCTGAGGGTAATGGGCAGAAATGGCCACTATTTCTCACTCAATGGATTTGAAATGCCCTCAACTTTTGTGCATCAAATCTTCATCTTTGCCCTGATATTTAAGAAGCAGGGGCACTTATTAACCTGAGATGATTTTCTGTTCCACTGACATTACATCCTAAATTTATATTGTTACAGAAGGCTGAATATTCCCATAATGAACTTGCTCATAATGCAACCATTAGTATCTCTGTTCCAATCCAGAGTTATTAAAGATTTCATTTTGTTGTTGTTGGGTAGAGATAAAACTTGGGGTGGCATTTTCAGTTGGGTTTCCCTGTCACTGTCTTTGTTGTTTTTTAATGGGACACCCGTAGAATATTTTAAGCCTTTCAGAATGCATAAATACCATGGAAAAGCTAAAAAAAACCCCTGCTTCTAACGGGCAAAACTGTAGGAAAACAACCCCAATAGCATAGTCCAGTTGAGAAAAACACAAACACCTTATGTTTAGGTAGAAGAAACAACAAAACACCCACTGACAAAACACTGGATATGCATTTTACTTTCTATAATTCCCTTAATCACCTCCACGTTCCCAAGAAGAACAGCTTTCCTGAGTCACAAAAATCATTACTTCAGAGTATCCAAATTAATTATGCCAGGCAGCCTGTCAGTAGTGAAAAGAGAAGTGAAAACTACATATTTTCCAAGAACACTTACACGCAGTGCAGTGAGAACTGAATTTCTTCCATCCCCAAGAATTCCCTCAAGACAGAACTGAAACCAGTTCACTTCTTTTCCAGAAAAGATTTTTCCTGAATCACTTCACAAGCAAAAAACCCTCCTGTAGCATCAATCAGACATGACTTACTGCCATCAGTAAGCAAGTTTATTCCCTGTCATATTAGAACTGCTGAAAGAATCATTAAGTTCTTTTTTTCTTTTTTTTTCTATTCTCCAGCTGAGCTGTGTTTTCATTTTTGTGCAGCAGATGCTGCTCCAGCCTGGGGTGTGCATCCCACAGCCTGCTGAGAGCCCAGGCAGGGCCAGCAGAGGGATGGGAGCTTCATGAATAAACATTTGCTTAAAAACCACATTATTTCATCCTGTTCTCTCTGTAAATGGAGGCAGCACCAAGGAACAGCAGTGCTTCAGTTTCTGCTGGCACAGAGATTTATGTGGGCCCACGGAGGCATTTGTGGAACAGCAGTGGCCCCAAATTCACAGCCTTCCCATGGAGATCATGATTTCATCCCTTTGGGGGCTCCCACTCCCTCCATTTTTTACCATGACAAAGCAAGGGAAAGAATGTGGGAGAAAGAAGGAACGGGAAAATAACTTTAATTTTGGACATTTGGATTCGTTCTCTGCAGTGTGGGTTCCCTGGCAGCAGCAGGAGCAGGCTCACATGAAGGGGGGACAGCAGGGATTCCCTCAGCACAGGAGATTCATCCATTCCCAGGAATTATTCCTGGTTGCAGATATTCAGTTTCAAACTCATTTCAAGAGTCACCTTTTGCCATGTGCAGAACTTGCCTTGAGAACTAGGTACTTGAATATTGAAATGGACACTCCAAAGTAGCAGGCACTTCAAAAGCATGACCTCAGGCTTTACTACTCAAATAAAGAAGCAGTCCCACAAAAACATTAAAACATGCCCTTCTCCAATTCAACTATTCCTGCTTTTTCTTTTCTCTTACTATTTCTAAATATTATGCATGTCATGTAGAAAAAAAAAACTAAAACTGTGTCAAGAGAAAAAAACCAACAACTACAAAAATTAGCAAAGGAATTACCCTAAAACCTTCTGGGAAAAAAAAAAAAAAAGCCAAGAGCTATTCCAGCCTGATGATATAGAGAAATAAATGTGCAGTTTTCTCTGGATTTCCCCTCCCACAGCAACTGCCACACATGAGGAGAAAGAAATCCCTGCAACAGGCAGTTCTTTTTTCAGCTCATAGGAAGGAAACACGCTGGGGAAGACCATGCTCAGCACACTTGTTAGGGCTTGATGGAAGAGTTCTGGATTGAAATTTTCATTCTAAATTAATTTCTGGTGGTCAGTATTGAGCATGGATGTCCTGCACTAGGACATCCTAGAAGCTACAAATTTACGAATATTCTGTGTTTGTATAACGGTTTCACTATGATTTGAGTGATTTTCCCCTTGTTTTTATTTTATTCTTCTGTGCAAATACTTTTTTCTTACCTTCTGTAACCTCTCATTGCTCTGCTTAGAAGGCAAGGAATTACTTACCTGTGCAACACTGCTTAACTGAAACCAGTCAAAAATGAAAATATCATCTGTACTGGTATAAACTGCTCTTTGTATTCAAAAATATTCTATAAACACACTCCCATTTACACATTTCTCACACAGGTACCGGTTATCTCTCGTGTATCTAGAGGGGAAGGCACTCTCAGCAATATTAGCTATCTATATGCACTGCAGGAGACAAGAAAAATCCAAATTCACATTGAGAAAGGTTTGTGCCCATTTTCCCTCCTCACTGTTCCCTCCAGACAGGCAGGAGCAGATGATAATTACAGTTATCCAATGGTTGTCTTCATCCACACCACAAAAGGATGTGAGAGCTGTTAATGAGCTCTGTGGCCTTCCTGGACTGACAGAAATGTGCTTATTTCCTATAAATCCAATTTAAAGAGAAAACCCTAAAGCCACAGGTGCAACCCAACCTGTTCAGTTCCTACAAGTCCTGAGGGAGAAGGAAATAGCTGGAGATGGTCTGGATTTAAAGCCTCACAGGATAATGACCCATCTGAGCTTTGTGATTTGGGCTTTTTCTTGGTTGTTTTTTTTTAATTTTATAAAAAACATTTATATATGAAATTTATAAATATATAATAAATATCTATTTACAATGAATTAGATACAATTTTTATATAATTATTTATATATTATAACTACATATATAAATATAAACATAGAAAATATATATTGTATATTGTAATATATAATATATAATATATATAATATATCTGTATATTGTAATATATCATATGTATCATATATAATAATAGATATTATATATCTTAATATGAAATATATAATAAAATCATACCTATTTTTTGGAGATATAAGTATAACATTTTATACAGCATCATCATGGATCCACTAGGGACTGGCAGGAGAGGAGATTTTCCCAAATCTCACTCTGCAGAGCCCTCACCCCAGCTGCCATGCTGCTCCCTAACAAAACACCTCCTTCCCTCACTCTGCTTGCCCTGAGCATTATTTTTCAGCCCTATAAATGCCAATTTCCTGCCATTGCAAAACCCACTTCTCCACCACAATGAAATCCTGTTTCAGTAGCCCCCAGCTCCTCCATCAGGGGCATGAATTTCCATTTCATTCATCAGTCCAGCAGGCAGGAACAGGAGTTCAGGGAATTCAGCCAGCTGGGACAGGAATTCAGGGAGTTCAGCCAACTCTCCCTGGGTTCAGCAGTGCTGGGACCCACCCTGAGGGCACGCAGTCTTGGCAGAATAAAGTTATTTTTCCAAGGCAAGCTTTAGAAGCACACCTTCCCAGACCTAGTGTTCTGTTGGAATACAATGCTGGCAGCTCCCTGTGGTGGGGACTGTCTTTGCTCTCTTTGCTACATCCTTTTCTAAATCTTCCTGTAGATTTTTGGGTTTGGGCTGGCACACTGGAGTAAAAATCAAGGTTTGGGAGTTCCAGCTTGGGAGAGGGGTTATCAAATTGCCATTGATCACTTTACTTGCCAATCTACCTTTCCACTCCAATTTTTTTGTGCTCAGCAGCGGGGAGAGAATGGAGTGAGAGGCCAGGGAGGGAGATGGGGGCAGCGACCCCTCTGTGAGCAGCAAAGGGAAACAGAACTCCGGCAGCAGAGGTCAGCAGGGAGAGCAGAACACAGCAGCAGGACAGCCCTTGAACTCCAACAGGGAAAAAACTGCACCAGGGACAGGAGGAGCTCAAGGGCAATGAGGTGAAGCTCAGAGGAAGTGGAACAAACAGAAATGGATAGCACAGAGATAAAGAATCAGGAGAGTTGGAAAGAGCCACACATTTTAGAGCACATCAGCCTTTGCTGCAGATCCGGGACTGAAACTCATGGCACACTGCCTGTGCCCCTGCAGAGCTCCAGCTCAGGCAAAGGCCACTCTGAACAGGCCTGAAAATAATCCATGGCACAGGGACACGGTAAACAACAATTTAGGGGCAGAAATAATTAAAATATCTACTGCTAGCTCGTTTATAAATTTAATAAAATGCACTTTCCAAACCAGAGCACATGTTCTGTATGCAGTATTTAACACTCAAATGATAGCACATCTACAGATCTATATAAAAATGATGCACATCTGAAGTAATAAAGAGCCAAACTGATTATTAGCAAGGTGGTTTAGAAATGCAGTATATTTTCATTTTTGTTACTGATAAGGGCCTAATATCTCCTTATGGCATTCAGTAATATTTATGTATTACCTTATGTATGGCCATGCAGCAATATTTGAGTGCCAATTCTACGTATGTAATTAAGAAATAAAATTCTTGTCAGGGACACATGTTCCTTTCAGTTTTCAAAGCAAAGAGAAAAGGCTGGGGAAGGTTTTTAGTTCACACAGCACCCACAGGACTATGGAGAAACAGAGCCACAAAGTTACTGTGCAGAAATTCAAGTCTCACCTCTACCTACAAATGTTTCAACAAGCCATTTCCTTAAAGAAGAAATTAGTGATGAAAGGTGTGAAAAAAGCCATTGTGTCACTGCCACCCTTCACAGACTCTTGCAGGAATTGCAGTGGGTCCCACTGGCCTGGGCCAGTAGGAAAATCGGTGTGGAACATGAAATAAATGTTTTTAAAATATTTGTAAAGTCGAACTCGGCTCACTAAACTTGCTCAGACTTACAGCTGCTGCTCCTGATGCATAAATAGAGGAAGGGATATTATTTACCAGCCTCAAAAATCTGAGTTCAGCCACATTTGTGTATCCTGTGCATCTACTCCCTCATGTCTCCAGCACAGGACTGAGACAGACAAACCCAAGGCTAATTTTAGTAATGAAACATTAGCCTTTGCTGTCTGATAATTAATAACACAGTGTTTGGTTCAACAAGGACATAATTAAAGTTTCAAATGCAAGCATTATAAATTACAGATACTTTGGGATTATAAATCTCTGTAGTGTTTTTTTTTAATGAAAATAAATTGAACTGACGTTGTTCCAGAGGAGTTGACTCATTTCACCTTCACTCTCAGTATCTGATTAAGCTCTCTGTCTTTTGGAAACATTTGAAATATCTTCCTGGGAAGCAGGAGCTGAGTACCACCCAGTGCCTTAAAGCAAGCCACCACAAAATCCATCACTACTGGCTCTGTGCATAACCTGACTACTCCTGGAGATTTAGTAACTTTACATTAAAGCCTGAAATAATTACTTCAGGCTTCATGGATACATGAATATTTCTATTATGCTACTTGATCATCCCTAAAATTGCAAGTTTATTAAGAGGTCCCCAGCACAATAACCTGGTCCACTTTGATTAAAAGAGCTGCATTCCATTCCTGTCATAAAACACAGATGACAGAAGCAGGGTAAAAGAGGTTCAAGACTCAATTGATATTAAGCAGAAGACAAAGTAAATGGAAATTAAAACAATAATAAAGTATAATGGTATCTACTTTCTCAAAAAAAAATATAGTACAAATACTTTGATCTGAAATGTCTGATTAAATAGGAATATGGCTCATCTTTTTCCATGTCATAAAGCCAGGATTAATTCCAAGAAGACATTTCATTTTTTTCTTAATGGGAATCATCTAGAGTCTCAAGCAACCTTAAATCTTCACATCTCTTTACATAATAAACCTGCAGAAATCATGAAATGTATTTCTCTATTTTAAAAGCTTATTATATTATGGGCAAAACCCAGAAAGAGCCAAAAGCAAAGAGGAGAACTAGCAACTGGCACTCAAAAGAATCATCTATTTCCTGTCCTGAACCAGGCAAACAGAAGCTATCTCAGTTTTGATCAAAAGGGCAAAACAGGTTATGCAGAATTTGGGCTATGAGTGATAAAAACATGAACAAATATTTCAGCCATTATTAATTTCCTATTTTGCACTTGAAGTACTTTTGCTAAAGGAAGCAAATGTAATAATTCAACTCAAACTCCTAACTTTTTTTGGGTTTGGAGCTTTCCTTTCTGTTTCTGGGGGCTGCTGAGGGATGTGAACACTCACACAGTGACAAAAACCCACCAAATGAGGAGCAAGGCAGAGATGCCTCCCCACTTCTAAATCCACATTGTTCTCTCCTAACAGCCTCACTGATTGCATTAAAAGGAAATTAATTACTAAATGTAACAGCAAACTTCCCAAACAGCACCCTAAGCCCTTTACATGGATCTCCTATGAAGGAGCCATGAAAGATTGCACAGAAAACTGCAGAAATTGAGGTAACATCAATAAAACAACAAACATGGCTTTTATTGGGGGATACAGGTTCTGTGCCCACCCAAAAGAGAAAGCAGCATCACTGCTGGGCTGAGCCCAGCTAAGGGGCGTGCAGCCAAAAATAAACTGCAAACTGAGAATGGAGGGAGGGATTGTGGAGATTATCTGTCAGTTTGTGGATGTAAATCTCAATCTGTGCATGGAGCTGAGGTGTCTGCTGTAAATCGGTGTTCCAGCAGGCTCTGAGAGCAGTTACCACATGGCTGGGTTCTTAAAAAAAAAGTTGCCACAATCCCTTATTTTTGTGGAGCATCGATGCCCATCAAAAAGCTGTTTTCTCTTCACAGACCAACTTTTTGTTTCCTGGCAATTAAAATAATTTCCATTTCCCAGCCACCATATGTATTCACTAGATGAAGTGGCTAGCTGGTACAATGACAAGAAATTAAAAATTTCTTTTTAAAATTTTTTTTAATGCAGGTTTTCAGAAGGAGCAATAAGGAGTGATGGAATCACTGACAAATTACACATTTCAGGAAGTGCAAGTGAAAAGAAAACTCTCTTCAGGCTGAAATCTCCCTATTTTATCTTCATTTCTTTTCTCAAAAGTGTTTTACCTTCTCTTCCTGCACCGTGCAGAAAATTAAGCCATAAATCCTGAATTTACTGGGTATAAGTAGAAGGGTATGTGGAACTGTAAATGAGTTTCTTTGAGCAACACTGGTTTTAGGCTGAGGCCAGCACAGCACAAAGGCAGGAGCAGCCTGGAGAGAGGGGCTGGGACTTGGGGTGGGAGAAAAGGCAGGAGGGTGAATCTTTGCTGGGTTCCAGCTCTGGGAGCTCCCTGGTGCCCCCACCACTGCAGATTGACCTGACTGAAACACTCCAACGCTGAGCACCCTGCACATTAAAGGGTTCCCCTTTACCCCCTCACCTCCTCTGCTCAAGAAGGCAGAAAAAACCAGAATCAAATCCCAGAGCAATGGGGCTCAGGGGATTTGTTTGCCTGCTCCCCAAATTCATAAACACTCATGCTACTGGAAAAGGAAAATTATTAACATATTAAATACTTTAAATATTACTATTTATTAATAATATTAATAATTAAATATGAAAATAAAATACTCATGCTGCTGGGAAAAATTAATCACAGTGGGAAAGGACAAGCAATACATTACTATAAATAAAAACAAACATTGCAACTAGAAATAAAGACAACTATTAATTTACATCATTAAAGTAACAACCTTACAGCTCTGGGTTTTTTCCTGTTTATGTAACAGCACACCAAGGGAGGAAGGCCATTTCAGGCACACAGAGCAACAAGTGCACATGAAATTATTTCTGTACCACGATGAGGAAGGTGGAATGCAGGAAACAGCTACAAGCAGCTGTGGTGACAGTGCAGAAATTTAAATTAACAAACACTAAGAAGCACCCACTAACTCCCCCACCCCTGGTCTGTGCCAAGAGAAGTTGGGCTGCACGACCCTGAGGTCTCCTTTCCACCTGATATTCTAAATTCTGTGAGATCTTGGTGCTGTTCAGGTCAATCAGGATTTGAGCACAAGTGTAGGGTTAAACCCATGTTCACATCTAGCAATCAATTCAAGGTAATAAATTAGCAGAGAAGCATCTCTAGAATCATAAATATTTTTTAAAAGCCTGCTATAAATGATTCAACGTCAGAAGAAATCTGCAGGAATGCTGATTAGAGGACAAGGTTGTACAAGCACAGTACAAAATGTGATTAATTTCACAGTAATTAGCACCATATGCAGCTTATGCATCACACAGATCAGTATATAGAAAATGTTGTTGAAAACACATTAGTATTTAAAAAATAAAAATTAAGAAATCACAAAAGGAGTTATTGAGTGCTTTTAACTGAAGCCCAGCTTGCCTTTGTGTCACAAGTCCCATCCCAATTCCATGCTTTTTCTCCAAGTGATCACAGCTCTAAAGTGCTTTTAAATTGCTATTGCACAAAAAGGCAAATTATTTTAGGAGGTTAGAAGTCATCCTGTCACCCTGTAATTTCTTTAATTACAACCCTGTGTAGGTGGAGAACGTGAAAAATCTGCGTGAGGCGTCTCTGTTAGAGAAGTTGGGTTCTCCTCACACACAGGGCACACAAACCAAACTGAAGAGAGCACTGGAGCTCTGCTCACAGGTTGGGGTTTTTGGGCACCACTGCTCCCAGCACAGCCTGGCCCAGCTCCTGCTGCCCTCCAGGATGCTGCTCACACAGGTGACAGGCTGCTCAGTTATTTCCACCTCAATGATTTCATTTCTGGAAGAGAAGCACGAGAACAGGCTTGGGGAAGAGTTTCAGGACTGCCTGGGAATAGCCAGGAGCCTTTGCCCAGCAGGGATTTATTTGCCTCCTGCACTGGCAGAACATTCAGCTGCTCACTAATAAAGAACAAGGAGCTGTGATGCAAGATTTATACAGCAATAATGAGGGGATTTGTTAGCATGGTTCTGATTATTTGTAATGAAAGGCTAATGAAACTAATAAAGCTTCATCACAGCCTGCAGGGATGGTGCCAGAAGCCAGGCAGGGAACCAGGTTGGGAAAGGTCTTCAGGAAGTCAAGAGAGGAGCAAGTCCCACCTGCCCCTGCGGGCTGCTGGGCAGGGGTAGCCAGCCCCAAGCCTGTACCAGAACTGCTCACCCCAAAATCACAGCAGGTTTTTGGTTTGCAGCCTACTGTCCAACAACAAACAAACAACAGTCATCAATTTTGAACCAACTTTATCATGCAAAAAAACCCCCCAAAATCTCTTTTAGGCACACTGTGTTTTAAAGCCATCCAGAAGCCTCTAATCCCTCTAAAATTCTATTGATTTGAAGAGAAGTACACCTCCAAAAGTGACTTTTTTACTTGTAAAGATCTGATAGCTGGTACTGGAAAACATCACTAAGAATTTCCCCTCCAGACAGCTGCTGAGAGCACAGCAGGAGGAGCTGGGGCAGAGAGCAAGCCCAGCAAATCCCAAGAGCCTGCCCTGGAAGGTCACTGTGCATTCATGCCTGCAAATCATGGAAAACTGGATTTACTGGGCTCCACCTGTGAGAACAGGGCTGGGATGGGGCTCCTGCATCAGTGGGGGAGACCTGGGGGGCAGAGGGATCTGGGAGGGTCACAGCCACCTCCACAAGGGATGGTGGAAAGGCCAGAGCCCCTCCAGGCAGAGAGGAGGCTGAAGGGACACACAATGGACATGTCCAAAATCATGGAAGGGAACACACAATGGGCATCCCCAAAATCATGGAAGGGACACACAATGGGCATCCCCAAAATCATGGAAGGGAACACAAAAATGGACATGTCCAAAATCATGGAAGGGATACACAATGGACATGTCCAAAATCATGGAAGGGGACACACAATGGACATGTCCAAAATCATGGAAGGGGACACACAATGGACATCTCCAAAATCATGGAAGGGGACACAAAATGAACATCTCCAAAATCATGGAAGGGGACACACAATGAACATCCCCAAAATCATGGAGGGGGACACACAATGGACATGTCCAAAATCATGGAAGGGGACACACAATGGACATCCCCAAAATCAACACCTGAATAGAGAACTCTCAATGGCATAGTCCCTCCCTACCAAAACACACAGGAAAGTGGGGAGGTAGAGATGTGTTCAACATCCCTAATCCACAGGGAGGGAGGAGAAAGGCTGAGCACGAGTGCCTTGGCTCCCACCATCACCCCAAACTGATTTAGTCTAAAATGCCACCACTGGACACCAAATCCAATGTGCCCAGCAGGTCAGCTCTGCTCTGGACAGCTCGGGCTGTGTGAGAAAAGAGAGATGTGTGCTTGGGCTAAAACTGGCTGCTCTCCTGCAGCAGGCTGGCTGCAGACACCTCTTCCCTGCAGGAGGATTTTGCTCTCTCATCAAACCACGAGTGCCCCCCTAACTCTGAGGGTGCAGAGAGAGGCAGCAGCAGGCTGCTAGTGCTGCCACAACAATTAACAGAGCCCACAGCCAAATCCACATCTCCTGACAGCAAAGAGCCTGCAGGCTAAATAAACTGCATGCTCTGGGCAGCACTGAACGTGCAGAGCACTCCAACGTGTTTATCCTGCAGCAGGGCTCAGACCTGGAACCAGCCGAGTCCTTCTCAAGTGGCACTTCACTCCAAGAGTGGACTAAATTAGAAGTTAATTAGACAGCACCAGCCAGCAGAATTGCTTTGGGTACGCTGGAGTTAATGCTGATAAAGCAGGATTGCCTGGTAATGAAAGATGTCTGTGTTAATCATGATAGGAAGCAAACAAATAGCTTTTACCCTTCTGAGGATCACTCCCACCAACACACTGCTGCTCACAGGGAAAAGGCAAATTTCCTCAGCTCCAAGGGAAATATTTGAATGCTCAGAAGCTCACCTCACTGACTGTGTAACATTATAACATTATCTTACATGCAGCACTCTCATTTTTTTCATATCACAAAACTATCCCCAATTTGAGCCGTACAGATTTACTTGTGTATTGTCCAAAACTTCATTATACATCTTTTCCTTATCAATATGAATTTCTTAAAAGATATTTTTTAATAGGTATGACCAGGATACGCATTGCTTTCTTTGGCAGCGATAAACATACATTAATAAAAGAATAAAACCTTTTTACTGAACTGCAGCTGAAATCAGCTCGTTCTTAACTTGGAGACACTCTTGCAGCCCTCCCATCATCCGAGGAGAAACAGCTCCATCTAAAGGGTAATTGGCTGCACAGACCCCGCCTGGTGTTTGCCACATCAGCCGAGCAAACACCGGGAGCCCCGGGATGTTTGGGCAGGGCAGGGAAGGGTGTGGAGGGCAAAGCCATGTCCTAAAGCTGGGGAGAAGCTGATTCCTCTGCCTGAACAGGGAATGGATTCATTAACACTTTGTTCTCCCTTTCAGTCACCTATTTTATCAGTTCTCATCTACACAGCCCCGGGTGGGTTTTGGTTTGCAGCCTACTGTCCAACAACAAACAAACAACAGTCATCAATTTTGGACCAACTTCATCGTGCAGAAAAACACACCAAAATCTCTTTTAGGTGCCCAGTGGTTTAAAGCCACCCAGAAGCCTCTAATACCTCAAATTCTATTGCCTAGAAGAGAAGTACACCTCCAAAAGTGCCTTTTTACTTGTAAATATCTGGTACTGGAAAACATTCTTAAGAATTGTGAACAAACAGCTGCCAGAAACACTTTCCTAGCTGTAGTAATACTGTTTTTTTAAAAAAACAGTTTAGGAGTTTTTTTCCTTCCCCAACCAACAATTCTGAACCCATCCTGACAGTGGCACCATGAAGGTTATTCTCAACATGCATTTTCCAGTACTAAACCTGGAAATTTCCTTTTTAGTCCTCATTTCACAGTACAGTGATTATGGCCACGGCTAAGAACAAAAATAGGACATTATCTCATACAACTTGAAGAATATTCTGATTAAAGATTTCTGAATTATTTTTAGGCTCTCATGCCTCTGCAATCCCAAGCATAATTTGTGCACACTGTCAAAGCAAAAGCAATGTTTTAATAAAGGCCTTCAGTGAGGATGAAGTACTTGGGGACTGTGGCCATAATTGCAATCTTAATGGGCATTAAGTTAATAATGATGACAAAACCCAAGCTTTTCAGAAATCAAGTAGTGTTCATTATAACTGGGCAGTCTTTATTGAGGTGAAATACTTAATCTAGACACAATATTAGAGGAAAAACCTGATTATATTCCAGGTAGCAGAATATTGTGGGGACAAGTTACACCCAAAGCAAACTCAGCAGTTTGAATTCCTGGCTTTTATTTGGCCCCTCTTCAGCTATTTCAGCTTATTCCAGACAGGACTGGTTTAGATCTACCTCAGCCTTACTCCAGAAACATTTCATTTCGTAATGTCTCCAATTGATAAAATAGATCAAGTGTCTGTAAAGTATTCAGCACAATTTAGAAAACAGTGAATTGAGAAATGACGCAGCCAACAGTGAAATTGGTACTGGACATTTCTTGATTCCATGGGATGAAAAAAGCTACCATCCACATCATTCAGAGAATATCTATGCTGCACCAAGCTAGCAGGCTGGATTTGGAGGGTTTTTTGGTACCTTCTTTCCCAGCATCAGGCTCTCCCCCCTGCTCCTCTGCATTAAACTTTCCACAGCAATTCCTCTTCATCTCCCATCTTGGAAAGAGAGCTGGCTTCCTTTTCACACAAAGACTGGAATTTGAAATCTAATGAAGTCACTCATGTGAAGAGTGCACATTTCCCTCTGATTAACCATAATTAGGATAATAGCAGCACCCAGAGGCATCTCCCAGACCCAAAAATCTCTCTAAGATCACTCTCCCAGTGACTGGCTTACTTCTCCCTCCTGCAAGTTTCCCCATGTAACATTCAGAAAACGCTGCCTGTAGATCGTCTGGGGCTGTTTCAGAGGGGCAAAGAGCTCCAGAATTGAGTATATCACTCCCTGCTTTTTGCAGCACTGTAATGACCTCAAAGAAAATTTTACAGATTATTCACATTGGCACTAAGTCCTGCTGAGGATCAAGAGCAGGCACGGGAGGAGAGGGGGCAGAATCAACCCAGATGTTTCATGAAGGTTTTCCAACATCCACAATTCTAACTTAAACTACTTTAGAGGCATCTCCTCTGTCTGTTGGATTTCTGTGTTCAAAACAATCCTGTATAAAACAAATATTTCTGAGACAAGGTAGCCCAAATAGTTTTCGCAGAGACTGCTGCGCTTAAATCCTATAGTTCATCAAGTCTGTAAAAGTATTAGCAGCTATAATCCCAGTATAAAAAATAAAAATATTGTGCATTGCTTCTTAAACTCAAATTTTAAGGAAGCTTTTTCAGTTTGAACAGCCACCTAAAATCTTTTTATAAACCACAAAACTGACTACATTCCCTGTTCTCAATAAAACCACCCCAACATTATTAAAACAGATCAGTGTTAGATCAGTAACAAATGGCAGGGTCTGAATATGCTAACAAAAATGCAATTCAACTACTTCAGGGAAGTAATTTTCCACTTGTGTAAGCCTCAGGTTGATGGAGAGTTTAAGTTAGTTGCTAAAGAAAGATCGATGGTCTGGAATTCCTTCCCTCCTGCACACAAACCTGGAACAGCAGTGTGTGATTAGGACAATGTAGATCAGCTAGAAAAATAAGAAATTGGTAAATTAAGGTGCTGAGCATCAAGCAGGAAAGATTTATGGTCTGGACATAACGAGTGCTGCAAGTGCCCAGTGCAATTGTAATCAGCAACAGGAGCTGCCAGAGGAGTGGATAAATCCTGGTGGGGTCTTTTTAGTCCAGAGGTGGGCAGGGAGCTGAACATGCCACTTGTGCCTGATAGCAGATTTGTGCAAGGCTTTTGTTAAATAGATTCTTCTCCTGTGAATTTCCTATTCATTCCAGAGATCACATTTAAACTGCTTTCTTCTCTTTTAGAGACAGGAACAGATTTGCTTCTAAGGAAAATTGATGAATTCAGGCTTTGCCAGTGGTTTGATGCTTCACTTTCTTATTCCTTCTTTGGGTCTCCTGCTGGTCCCACACTGAGTTAAGGAACCTTGATTTTTACAGACTACTCCAGCCCAGCATGCTGTGCACACAGCCTGCATAAAACATTCATCCAGCAGAATTAAAGTCCTCTGCTAAATCCTTTATTTGAGCTCAGGATGTCTCAACCCCTCAGAGATTCCACAAACATGAAATTTTTACCTTAAATATTTTCTTTGGATTTCTTCTCAAAAAAAAAATAATAATCTACATGAAATGGGTTCAATCTGCACCTGGATTCATCCCCAGGATAATTCATGGACCCATGCTCCCTTGGGCTCCTGAAGGACACTGAAACCACCAGAATTTACTCTGTGCAGTGTAAACCTGGAGAGGTTGGGGCTCTCCCTCCCCTCTCCTCTTTGCAGATTCAAGTAAAAGTCAGAAACTTCTGCATTCACAAAAAAACCAGAGCAACTCTTCACTGCCTTGAACGCCTCCATTAGAGCAGCAGAACAAAAGGGGTACTTTAGGAAAGTGGAATCTTAACAAAAGGTATCTCACTCAGGGAGAAACACATCAGCCAGAAGAATTAAACACCTCGAGGTGTTACATCTCAGGTGCTGTGGAGGCACTTGATCAGTCCCAGGCTGATGTCAGAGTTAAATTGCACCTCCACTCACACCCTGATCCACGAGGAGAGCTGTTAATCACTAATTATTACTGTTCCTTGCACCGCAGGAGGAGCCACCACTGCAGCACCAAAACATTCCCGAGGTGCCCAGGCTGTGCCCAGCAGATTCCATCTCCTCCTCCTGCTGCACTCCCCACCTCTCTGTGTCCCCAGAGCACTCCCAGCTCTCTGGAGCCCACCCAGATATTTTCAAAGTGCACCCAGCTATGCCAAGTTATCCCCAGCCCCACTCAAACCATCCTGTGGGGTGACTCTCAATATTGCTGGAATAAATACATTCAATTTGCAGACTGATCTCTGGTTCCTTCACAAAAGCACGCCCACATTATTTACATGATAATGTCCCCTGACAGGTCTGCCAAAAGTGGGATCTGTCTCTTAAAATACCCAGGAAAAGTCATTTTTTGTGCTGTGTCCTGCCACTTTACTGGCTCCAGACTACAAAAGGAGCAACTGAATGAGTTTACTGCAAAACTATTCAGCAAGGGAAGCTCCAGATTCCTGCACACCAAAATTCAATCTATTTAAAGCTGGTGTAACACCTTTTCATCTTCTCTCCAATATTATGACTTGGGAATGATGGAATCTTGCTCCCTTCCTCTTTAAACAGAATCTGAAATTGCCAGCTAAGGAAAAAAACCTGTATAACCCAGAGCCAGTGAATGCCTCTTGGAAAATAAGCCTTCTTCAAAAAACATGATGGACTGACTGACAGACTGTAAAACATGAGTCCTGTTCCAATTTAATCAGCTCTAAGGGCTGGGAGTTGGTAACACGAGTGCTTTTCACAATATTGTTAATTTAAAGTCATTGTGAAGGCAGCAGCTGCTCCCAGCTGTCCTACAGCAGGACTCTGGATGCCTCTCACTGGGAGTTCCACATTCTCCTCCCTTTCTCCTAAAGGATAAAATCCTACAGGAGTGGCTTTTCCAACTCTCAAACAGCCAAGAATGTCACAAAGGAAAGCATTTCACAGTAACAAAGTTCTGGTACCCTCAAAACTGAAGATTTCCTGTGGCGTTGCTTTGCTCGGTGCTTTCATTCCTAATTTTTTGATATTTAATTATTTTGTGGCCAGCTGCATTTACTCAGGAATGGTTGAAAGGAATTAAAGCACCCATTTTTGTGTGTTTGACTGCTCTTCTGTCCCACAGCAAAGCACAAAATCCTGTTTCCCTGGGCTGCTGGTGCTCTGAGGAGCCTGTGCTCCCCTCCTGTGCTGACACCCCAGGATTAACACACTGGGTAAGCTTCAAAATGACCAAAACACCCAAAAATCTGTGGTTTTCCAGTTATTCATCTCCTAGTATATACTCAATTTCTAGAAAATTCTATAAGAAGCTGGATTTTGCTTTATCCAGCCCTAACCAGGGAGTCAGTCATGGACAAAACCATCAGCTGTAACTCCATCAGCTCTGATCACTGATTTTAGGGGTTTCTGTGATGCAAACAGCAAGAATGTGCTTGCAACATGGAAGTTAACTCCATTTCCTCCCGAAACTTGACACTTATTATAGAATCAGACAAAAAAAGTGACAATTGGAGACCCTCTGAAGCTACTTTAACCTTTCTTGTTCTTCAAGGGGAAGGAAACTAATGACCAGCATCAGAACTCTGCCACTGGACAGCTTTGCTCAGATCTGAAAGAAGGAGAAGAGCAGATTTTTCAGCACTGAGGCAAATCAAATCAGTCTCTGAAGAATTAATTGGAAAAAAAAAGAAATTAAAGGCATCATCAAGTTAAGCAGCATTGCAGGCAGCTGAGGCCTGTGTACATTTCCTTGTGAAGTGGTGCTTAAGGTGAGAGGAAAGGGCTCAGAAGGGCAGTTTGCAGCATCCTTGGCCTCTCAGACACACTGCATTAGCTCCAGATCTCCAGTCTTCGGGGGAAAATACCTGTACACCAGTTAAAATTTCTATTTGATACTCAGGGTAGGAAAAAATGAGCCTTTTAGAGCTGAATTCCAAACAGGAACTGAGTTTTACACTATTTTTATGCTGTCAGGGCTGAAAGGAATTAAGTTTGCAGTAGCTACAGCTTTATTTAGGCTAATTATATATAATTGTATCATTCTGCAGTTCCTGGAATGCCACTAAAGCTTGAGAATAAAGCCGAAAAAATAAAATCCAGATGTGAAAATCAGATATCTTCACACCTGCCCAGGACTCCTGGCAGTTCATTTAGAAGCAATATCAGACATTAGGATGGGATTTAATCCTAAGACTTAATTACCAATTTCTGTGTCAGAAATGTTATTGTAGGAGTGAGGGGCATCACCTTTCCTTTTGTGAGACTTGTAAATGTTTGGTAACTTTATCTTTACAACAATTCATATCAATGTTATAACGAGAACCCCCGGGAGACTTTTCACAAGGGCTGCAGAGAGCTTGGACTTTTCTTCTGAACCCCTGGCAGAGATCCCAGCTCATAAAAAATGGGATCAAACCAGCATGTCCTGAATTATTCAAGGCTGTAAGCGTTTGAAATCCCTGCTTCCCTCTGAAACCACGGGGTAGTGGACGTTTCCTAGCCTGGTTCCAAGTTCTGAAGGAAATAAAAACGCTGCCCAAGAGATCCCTGTACTTTTAGTCAATGCTGAAAACTTCTTTCCATGAAACCACCAGATGCTGAATGGACTTATTTTGGGGAGGTTTTTGTTAGTTGTTTTTATTTTTTAATATTTTTTCCTGTCATAAAAGCTAAAAAGCTTTGAGGGACCCATGTAAAATTTATTCTGTGTAAGAGCTGTCATCCTACAGGATCCTTTGTGTCCCTGATGCTCCTTCGTGCTGCACATTGGTTAGAAATATGTTATTTACTTAAACATAAATCAAACTCCACATAAGTCAAACTTGGCTTTTCACACCATCAATGTAAAGCACAAATCATTAATTAGAATATTTCAATGAGTTATTTTGCTTTTTGTTTGCTTTGTTAGTCTTCCCTAACAGCATCACCCAGTAGGCATCACACTATGGGAATTTGGAGTCTCAAAAAACACCAATCCTCCCTGGTTTCTGTTGGTTTTAAGGAGTCATTAGTTTGAGGGAATTCTCTCTCATAGAGCACTGTGCTAGTTAATTTAACTCCCAAACCCTACTGTCCAAGAGCTGCTATTGTAAATTCACTGCTTTACTCAGACATTACTAATGATTTATTGCTCTGAGTGATGATTTATTGCTCTGAATAACTGGGGATGCTGTGGGGTTTGTGAGGGCACCTGAGGACCCTTGAGCTCTCCTTTGCCCAGCCTGAGCTTCCAAAAGAGCCAGGAGGGCCAGGACTCCACCTGAATTCCCCTAAAATTCAACGTTTCCAGTTTGGGAAAGTTAGAGTTACTTTTGAGGTTTTGGGGTTTTTTGGGCTTGAAATTTTACTGTAAACTAGAAAAAGAAAAAATCTACGTCATCCATTCATACTTGAGAACACAAACAGGGTGTGATGATTGCTATCTTAAGCTAACAGAAAGGATTTCTACACTAAATAAATAGTCTCAAAACTTTTTTCTCCCACCAAAAGCTGAATCTTTTCAGAGGGAAGAGAAGGCCCTGAGAAGCGGTGGGGCACTGAGAATAGAAGGCTGACATCAAAGGTGTGAAATACCTTATAACACTTTCTTTCCTCATTGCAAAATAGGATTTCTTACAACTCCAAGTAAAATACACCTTCTCTAAATGCTATTTTTATCTGCCAAATAGATCTCATGTATCTGCTTTCTGACATTTTCTACTTACACTCCTCAAAGAGACACAGTTCAAAGAATAACAGCATCAAAAATTCCCTGTTACACATATAGGAGCTATAACATACATCTGTCTATAGGAGCGTTGCTGCTCTTTTTTCTCTTCTTGTTTGATTTTTGTTTGCTTGCTTGCAGAATTTATTACAAAATCCCAGAAGGGAACACCAGGAATCATTTTTAAAGCACATTACCTTTGAACTAACACAAGTGGAAAGACAATAGAAGTCCTAGAATAGCCATAAAAATTTCAATTTCCAGCAGCACTGATGCCAGACACATCCTTGCAGAAGGATTACACACACAAATAATTCAGCAGCACATTAGTTTGGATGCAGAGGAAGCCCACCAAGAGCAGGAGGAGCTTTGCCAAGCCACACTTGTTAAACAGTCACTGCAGCTCCTTTGTGTTTATCCATCTGTGGCCTGAGCAGCAAGGAATGAGTTCTGCCCTCAGTTTCTCAATGCACAACACATTAGTTATGCTAACCAAGCTGGACAAAAACGGCCAGAATTCATTTATTCTCAGTCAAGTGTCACAAGGACATAATTCCTCAGAATTACCTCGCTGCTTCTCAGTCCCCACCGCAGAGTCACACAGCCTTGGCTCCATTGTGCACACACAGCCACAGACAATTTTCCAGGTGCTGCTTGGACATCACAGCGGGTCAATTTTAATATTCTATAAACATTGTTTGAAAAGCTTTGCTTTCCTGTGGCACCCAGACAGAAAATGCACTGCCCAGGCTCAGAGCACACTGCAGCTGAGGGTTACTGCCAGTCCTGACTTGGAAATCCATCAGGGAAACCCACTCCACTTCTGATACAAGTTAGGGGTGGAAAATATCTTCCTTTCTTGGTTTTAGTCTGTACATAAACCGTTCCCTCAGAAATCACTGACATTTCCCTAAAAAACTTCTCTGTATGACAGTGACAACAACCTGGCAGCCTCCTTAGAAATGTATATCTGCACTGGAAATAAACTACTCCCTGAAAAAACACAACTTCTGAAACACAAAGCACTTAAAAAATAATTGTGATAATTGATTATTTAGACCTCAAAGGAAAACATTCTATTTGAAACACAGCACTATCAGACTTCTAAGCAACATCTCCTGCCCTTGAAACACTAATTTATGAGTGGAGTAACAAAGAAAAACAAAGTACTGAAACACTGGCACTGTGATTTGCTTTTTTCAGTGAGAAGTCCATAAGACCAGAGGTAATTTACCTTAACCTTTTTAAGCCTGGTTTCACAGAAGCTGTTCTGAACTGCTCCCAGTGCATGTGGAAGAAAAGCCATTTAAAGATAACCTCAAACTCAACTCAACAGCAAGTCCTGTTGGGATCTGATTACTTTCATTTCTAGAGACAGCTTCTCTAAAACTCAGGATGCATTTTATATTATAAGGGAAAAAAAACCAGGGAGGATTTATTTATTTATTTATTTATTTACCACCCCTTTCTGTAGTTAAACTGCGCTGCAGGGACAGGCCCCGCACACGGCGGAACCCCGCTGTAAGGATAATTCAGAATTTCCATAATATTCGGAACAGGCTGGAGGATGGAGCGGGGAATTCTCTCCAGGAGATGGAGCTGCAGCTCCAGAGCTGCGGGCACGCACCGGGAGAGAAATAAATACACCGGGAGAGAAATACACCGGGATAGAGCCCGGGAGAGAAATACACCGGGATGGAGAGCGGGGGGGGAGAGAGAGGGAGGGATAGATACACCGGGAGATAAACCGGGATAGAGCCCGGGATACAGCCCAGGAGACAGATACACCGGGAGATAAATACACCGGGATGGAGAGCCGGGGAGAGAGAGAGGGATAGATACACCGGGAGAGAAACCGGGATAGAGCCCGGGAGAGAAATAGACTGGAGATAAAGCGGGATAGAGCCTGGGAAAGAAATAGACCGGGAGATAAACTGGGATAGAGCCCGGGATAGAGCCCAGGAGACAGATACACCGGGAGAGAAATACACCGGGAGAGAAATACACCGGGATGGAGAGCATGGGAGATAGATACACCAGGATAGAGCCTTACAAGAGGATAGAGCCCAGGACATGCTGGGACACAGCCTTAGACCAGGATATAGTCTAGGATAGAGCTCAAGACAGAGCCTGAGACCAGGATCTAGCCTAGCATAGAGCTTAAGACGCAGACTTAGACCAGGATCTAGCCTAGGATAGAGCTCAAGACACAGCCTGAGACCAGGATCTAGCCTAAGATAGGGCTCAAAACACAGCCTTAGACCAACAATTCTTTAGGAAATTTCAAAAAAATCCAGAAGTTTAATCCAGACACCTAACATCTCCCGCTCAAAACTCATTGCACTCAAAAATTTAAACCTCCAAAAACAACCCCCCCCCCAAAAAAAAACCCACATGAACAAAACAGAACAAAAATAAAGGCAAAAAAATACAGATTCTGCCATAGAAATCTCAGATTTTTTTTTTTTTTTCACCCAGACAGCCATGGTGACAATCCCACTGTCACAACACTTTCATATCCTGTGGACTTGTTTCAGCCAGCCACAAGCAGCAGCACCAAACAAGACCCCACCTACATAACTCTACTGCAAACACACCAAAGGAGAGCCAGGCAGAGCTTTTTAAACCTCCTTTGCAGCTAAGACCAGACCCACACCCTCACCTAGAAGGAATATTTTCATAAAGGCACTGACACATCAACCTGGCAGATGTATTTTTTCCATCTTTCTCTTCAGCAGGATAATTCACAGGTGAATGACAAACCTAGCCCTCAATTTCCTCCCTCCAAACTACATCTTCAGTTGTTACTAGACTTTGCCCACCAGAAGCAATTTCATTTGAAAACAGCTGACTCAATTAACTATTTCTTCCAAGAGCATTTCCTAGACATAAATATCAAGAAGCCTCCATGCACATCTATTGTGAACAGTCACTTTCCTTCCTCAAAGCTCACCTTTTGGGTAAATACACACATTTTCCTCTGAAATGATAAAGCATTTATCCACCAACCTAGCTCCACGTGAGTATCAGCCTGCAGAAATGTCCATATTGTGCAGTTTATTGAGAAATTAAATTACTGCTCACTTTGATTGCAGGAACTACAAAAATCACTCTAGTAGCAAATGCATTATACATCCAACTATATAAAATATATATATATATTTTGAGTGATAATTTTCAATAGGGTAATTTTAAGCTGGTTTTTCTCATCTCAGAAACATCAGAGTCACATTTTCACAGTCAAATCTTAATTGTTGTGTTTTGCAGACCTGTTGATAGCGCCTGCAGGAATTCTAATTAGCTGTGCTGCTGCATTACAGCTTCTGCTGATCTGCTGCTGTTCTCAGCATGGGCTCTCCTCTTGCAGCTTGCTCAGCCAAGGATGAATAGAACCACTGGAATCTTGGCTTTGATCCAACTCACAAAACCTGTGGAATTTATTTATTGTTTTAATTGTCTGTTTATTCATTCTCTCTAATTTTCCATCTCCAGCTTGCTCTGCTCAGAGAGGAAAAGAAAAATCTCGGTTCCTAAAAATCAGAGAACTCTTTTGTAAGTGTAATTTTGAATAATAAAGTATAGTAAAAATGAATAATAGTAATAAAGTGACAGCAATAAAGTAACAATAAAATAAAAGGGAATAAAAAGAAAGAGGCATTTAAAGTAATTACTCTGGATATTCAGACTTAGCATGAATAGGGAGAATTCTAATGAGATGTTAAAGAACTACTTTCATCTGCTTTTTGTAATGAACTATCTCCCAAGGAAAGGGGTTTTATTACACTGAAATTTGTAATTTTAATATCTCTATTCTTACACTAAAGTACTCGATAGTTTAAGTTTTCTTGGAGTAATTCATGAAATGAACTTTCCTATCCATTTTGTGATCTACAGGGTGAGCCAGTCACGGATGCTGGTTGAGCAGAGCCCAAAGTTCCCCTCCCATTTTTCTCCCAGAAGTTACATAATTCACTCCCACAATGCCTTCACAGCAAAGGCAAGACACCAGCTCCTTCTCCACACAATAAAAACACCACAGCACCATCAGAAAGAAAGGAAAATGCTGTTTAACCCCCCAGCTCTGCTCAGAATCACACCCACCACAGAGGTGCTGCTCCTGTCTCCTGCTGACACGAAGAACAGCAGCAGGACTGCTCCAAGTAATTAACGTGCTCAAATCACTAATTACCAAAAAAAACCAGCAAAAAATTACAGCCCTCAAGCAGATTAAAAAGTATCTTTCCACTCAAAATTCCAAAGTTGTCAGTGTGGTGAAGCATCGCTGTCCCTGCTGTGCCAGCGGCACTCCTGGAGCAGGATCTCCAGTCCAGCTGTGTGACAGACACACAGCTCTGTGACAGACACACAGCTCTGTGACAGACACACAGCTCTGTGCAGGCTCCCCAGGACCCCCGTGCCAGGAAAGTGCAGAGTGATTTAGCTGCAGGAGCTCCATTAACACTGATGGGTGTCACATGGCCAAATCCCCATGCCCCTCTCTGAAGTGTTATATCTCAGTGTAATTAGAAATAATCTCCTCTGAACTGACTTCCTCCCTGCCTGCACGGGGAAGGAACAGCCCAAAATGCTGCAGTGCCAAGGCCCTGCTGACAGCTCTGACAGGACACCCAAGTGGCTCCCCACAGCTCCAACCATCCCTCTCTTGCTTTCATAAGTCTTAATTTCCTCCTCCAAGGTATTCTGGTTGGTTAAAATAGATTGCATGTTCCTTTTCTTTCACAAAGAACACAAGATTATGACCAAAATGGAAATATTAATAAAAATAATAGTGATTAATTAATCACACATTAGTAATAATAGTAATTATTAATCACACATCCAAACTGAGCCGTTTGTTTCAGACAGCACCTCTACAAACCAAGCCAAACCCCACATTTTTCTGTGAAGCTGCAATATCACCAATGTATTTTCTTCTCCTTCTCCTGGCAAAACCTCATTTTAGTTCTGTACTTTGAACAAAGAAACACCTAGCTTTTGTTTTTTCTAGTTCTCTCAGAATTTATGTCTAAAGTGCACTGTCATTTTGGCATGCATGTGGAAAACACCAAGTTATGAACACTTTTTTTCCCACTGTCCCTTGTAAGGCTGCTGCTTTCTTTTTAAAAGTCACATCATAGAAACCACAGCCTCCTGTGAGCAGCTACATCCTAAGGAGTTATCATGCAAATAGGCTCTAGAAACATTTAGAGGACATAATTCCAGTAAAGCATCCAGTAAAAAGATTCCCACCATCTTTACAAACTCAAAGTCACTGTACTTTGGCAATGAAACAATTTTAATGGATAGAGTCAGCTCTAGAGATACAGAGATTTTAAAAAACTATCAATTTAATCATGTGTTAAAAATATTTTACCACTCTATGCCACTGCTGTGACATCAATCTGTGCTAAGGAACTCAGCAGTCTCTACCAGAAGAAACAGAAAATTCAGAAAAGTGAAGTTTGGTCCATCCCATCTGCAGCACAACTGCAGAAAACCCACCAAGGTTTAATTCCCAGCAAGGTTTAATTCTCTCTTTGCTGCCTTCTAGACTGTCAACATTCTCATTTCCATAATGAGGGAGGCGTAGATATTTTATTTAAGGCTACTTCTATTTAATGGACAGAAAAAAACACTGAAATCTTGTTCCAGACACAAATCCACCTGACTGTGTAAATAAACAGCAGCTCTGCAAGCATTGGTGCTTTTATTTGTGAATGGATCTTGGACTTCCTTTTCGTCCTCATTTTAGCACAACTTATTTCCTGCTTTTATCCTTCCTCCCCTCCTTTTCCTGTCAACTTCTGCTTTTATTGTTATATTGAACTTATTCCCAAAAGCCTCATTCTCTTATCATGTCATTTAGCAGCATTTTGATTTCTAAATCCACATGATTACTTTAATCCCTTGCAGTTTTTATTTTTCTTACATCCAATCCCTTTTATCTCTGTATCTGTCAATCTTTCAAAAAGCTCCATAAGACAGGATTGTGTTATTCCTTATCCTTCAGGTTTCTCAGGTAGTCTTTAAATAGGAAACTTGCAAATTGACAAGTTTTATTGCTTTCTAAGCACTATTATTATATTCCCCACTCAAAAAATAGCCTGAGAAGATCATAATTGCTGATAAACTGTCTACAAGTGCAAACTACAAACTTGTTCATCTCTGGCTGATAGTAAAAAAGGACAACTCAACCAGAAACAGAGCTAAATTCTGCATCCAGGACTATTAATACACTTTATGCCCAAACAGCAAAACTTTTGTCCCCCTCCATCCTTAGCAGAAATGCCAATTGTGACACTTCCATCACGTTTATTTTTAAACTGTGAAAATGGGTGGAGGTGCATCTCAGGATATGTTCAATAAGCACATTTTTCTTGCTGATCAGGAAAAAAAAAAAAGTGAAGAAGAGTTGCAGTCCAATTTCATGATTTAAAAAGCAGTGGATTACATCTGCTCTGGCTCACTTTCACCCTTTCTGCACATTCCACAGGAGAACCATGTGGGACATCACCACAAATACATCCTTAGCTCAAAGTAAGTTCATGCAGGGAGCTGTGAAGGTGTTTTAAAGCCACCCATGTCCCAAGCTCCACCAGGCAATTCCCAGCACTGCTCATTTCCAGCCAGATCCCTCCTCGAGGGAGGGCTCAGCCCTAGAAACTCCTTGTCCTGTTTGCAGCCAGGATCAATGCCCACCTCAGACTGCTTCCACACCCCTGCCAGCTTCCACAGCCCCAGGACTGCCTGGAGATAGGCTGAGCAAGGAGCTCTTGCATGGCAAAAGACAATTTTTATGTTGGATACAAGTTTCCCCTCACCACATTTGTCCTGGAGTTGCACAGTAAATTAGAAGTTCTACGGGTCTGTGTCACCAGCTGTAAAAATATCACTGACGTTCTCATCCTCTGCATTCATCAGGGTTAAATAACTGGGGTTTGACAAGCAAGGAAAACAGCCCTCATTTTTCATTACCATTAGGTGAAATACAAGCAGACTGGCTAGGCAGGTAAATTTCATGATTATTCCACAACAATGTTTGCAATGAAGTCAAGTTAAAAAATGCTCCAATTCTGGCACTGCAAGAGTGCACAGAATGTGCAAATCTCAAGGAAATTTCCTTTACTGTGCCCTGCTGCTGCCTGTAAGACTCATAAGTAGTTTGTTTTAATTCTGCTGCTTGCAGACCGTGTGGTTTGATGATAATAAGTAAATACCTGGAGGTTGTGTGCTCTGTGCTGTCCCTCCAGGGGAGTAACATCACTTGTTATTCTCTGTAGGTTTATGGTTTGATGCCTCCCTTAAATGATTTTTTAAGAAGCAGAACCTGCAGCAGGTTTTGCCATTATGTGTTATAATTTGATGGGTGTAATTAAGCATTTCACCTTTCTCCCCTGCCTTCTGTCCCCCTCCCTCCCTTACCCCAGCACCGCACACCTCTGTGAGCCTCTCAGCACTGAACTCTTCTGAGAATGAAAAACCTGCTGGTTTTAAAGTCCCCACTACTTTGGTTGTTAAAATCAAACTGTAATGCAGCACATGAAAACCTTCCTTTGATTTCCTCTGGCTCCTAGCAGAACCTGAGGTGTCTCCACGATGTGAGGTTGCTCAGCAGAGCAGGAATTGGAACCAAACACGAGGCTGATCGGCAGTGACAACCCAAGTGACACAGCAATACCTGTGCCCCTGAATCCTGAAATAAACCAACCAGGGACCCTCCCCATTCTATTCCACCCTGCAAAGCTCATGGCACAATTTCTCTGCCGAGACTCCAAATTCTGGAGAAGTTTTTAACATTCCAAATTTGATACCCGAGTTAAAACCATCGCGTTCTGCCCCTGCTCCCTTTCCCGCTCCAGTGGCCTCTGAGCTCCCAGCACACAAACTGCTCCTGTCCCAGGCAATGAGGTGTCTGCAGAATGCAGATATTGATGAATTCAACTGCAGCAAAGGCTGGCAGAGCCTGCAGACACAATTATTCTCAGATCAGGATTTTTCATAACAATATCCCAAGTGCTCCATTTTTCAACAAACAAAAAAGTACATTTCCTCAGAAAATTTGATGGCCAATATCAGCAAATACATCAGCCTGGATAAAGGTGGAAAAATCACAATATTTGGGCACCAAAATATGCAGAAACAGAGTATTTGAGGAAAATAATCGACTCATATTTTCATTTAAATGGAAACTCTTCCTTCTGGTCATCGCTGTGGTGATCTCGATACAAATGACTGAACTCCCTCCTCATTACAAAGCTGCTCTTTCCTGCAGTCCTGCCTTCTACTGAGCCAGCCTGCAGTCCTCTGGAATTTATTTCCACTAGAAGAACTACACAGGGCAGGAAGGAAGAGTTTCAGGAGGGAAAAAGTCCCTTGGTAGAAGCACCCACCAAGATAAACTCCCTCCCACACAAAAAGAAGAAAGCTGATCAGTGAGTGACCCACAGCAGGGAGGAAAAAGCTATGAAAGGGTAACTCTGAAATTTGATTTTTGTGCTGTGTTTAACAACAACTCACAAAATCACCCAGCTCTTTCTCCTTGACTCACCCAAAGCAGTGGCTGCCCAATACTCACACACTCACTTTCCAGCCATTAGTATTTCTGAGACTGGAAATGGAAGGATGCTCCTTTCTCTCCCTTTCTGTTTCACAAAAACACAAAATATTACAGAAGAACTCAAAAGCCTGAGCTGAGCCTAATTGGAGTTACTGAACTGGCATTATCTCACATTCTTCCTGATTTGTAAATTACTAATGAATGCCTTGAACAGTGTAAATTTAAGAAATGTTAGTTAGAGGTGATCCCAGAAAATTTTACCGCTGTCACACCTTTTAGAACGAGGTGATGCACTTCAAGCCAGTTGTTATTCTTAGCAACAAATTAAAAGTGGGTAAGAAAGAGTCACAGGCAGAGTTAAAAGTTAAAAAGATCCTTCTTTGCTAGAGAAGAGGAGAATACCTGGGTGAGAGAAAGTGCTGACAGAAATGTCACAGAAAGTGCACTAATGACAGCAGCACTCCTGGCCCACCAGGCAGCAGGCAGGAAAAAATGACAGCAATGAACACCGGGCTCTAACACTCCACAGGAGAAAAAAAAACCAAAAAAAAACCCCACAGATGTAAATCAAGTGTATTTTTAACAGAGATGCTCACAAAAATTGCACTTCAATCCAGCACCCAGAAACTTCTCCTTTTCCAGACATGATTTCTGAGGCATTTATCTGAAAATCTCCCCATGCAGGAAGCGAAAATCAACTGGTAAAACACATTTAGGAGCAAAATATTCCACCACCCTTTAATCTGCACCTTATCCATGTTGAAATAAGTGGAACTATCAGGGAGTAATCATTAGGAAGAGTGATCTCAGGGAAAAATCTCCTGTTTTACACTTCCACATAAAGCATCCTACGAGGTGTAAATGAACCACTCCAACTGCAGTGGAGAGTTTTCTCACCTTCACTCCCAAGTCTGAACCCAAACTATTTCTGAATTGTTTGTTTTGCTTTCCCCTTTGGTTGGGGTGTTAGGGGTTTTTTGGAGGAAGAGGGGGTTGTTAATATTTGGTTTGTGTTTATGCTTAATAAAGAGATCTTCATTGGCTTATACCTACATTTACTATATGGGTTCCATTTAATGCTTGTTGTCTCAGGAAAAAACAAAAGACTAAAAGCACTGGACATGAAATGATGCCCCAGGAGAGGTCCTGCCCCTCGGGGACACCTCTGCCACCACTTCTGCTCTTTGTCCCTCCTGGCAGCAGAGAACCTGTGCTGCCATTTCAGCAGCCTCCAGGAAGTCAGCTCGGTTATTAATTACATCAGTGAGTGATCAGCTTACAATTAGTGAATTAAAGTTTCATTCATTATGTCCTGGATTACCAGCTTTTAGTCACGAAAATTAAGGGTGGAATTATTCAGCAGAAAGAAATGATGAAGCCAAATCCAGTAAGAGACCAATTTCATTGCCACCTCACTTCAAAGAGCACTTCTGTAAAAGAGAACGTGATAAACCAGGAGCACATTTAACAATATCCCATTTCTACTCCAGCTGCTCCAATTATTTTCTGTCTTTAGCATCTGGTAATACTGCCAATTTTAGCATTTCAAAACCAACATCACACCCTGACTAGGAACCTCTATTAATTTCTAATTGAGCAAATTGATTCCAGTGTATTCAGAGATTTGCTAATTAAAATGACTGATGGTCAATACCAAAGTCATTTATAGTCCTTGTCAACAGATTTGTCTTGTTCCTGAATGCCTTGGGCACATTATGAGGTAATAAAACGCCTCAATGACAAACTTTGAGGAGATAATTGATGAAGTCTGTGTATTATTCACTGGTTTTGGAAAGAAAGCAAAGATGCTGCACGTCATTCAAGGGAACAGGGTCATCCCAGCATCTCACGTGGGATAAACATCACAAACTGCCATGGAACCAGAAAATCCATAGGACAAAAGTCAGCAGCTAAGCCAAGTGTCCAGAGCAGCAAGGCTGGAGGCACAGCTGTGCCAAGAAAATTTAGGGATTTCTGCTCTCCCATCACAGCACAGAAAACAAAGCTGTGACAACTACACTGTTCTGTGTGAGGGAAATAAAAGGAAAGGGAGCTGCTCTGGATCTCAAAGTCTTTCTGAGCAAAGCAGACTTTAATAATTCACAGTTTGAGAAATTGCAATTTCATTTTCATAAACAAAAATTACTCGACAGAGCCTAGATTGAATTAATTTTATACTTCTGGGAAAATCAGCAAACAATCTTTTCTGCAGCAGGCTGAAATACGAACAACATTGTGCAGGCATTGCCACAACATGCCAATTACCATGGTGGGGTCTCTGCTGAAATGTATTTCCATTTTTCAAAGTTGAAAGACCTTCAATAATGGTAATTAAAGATGCTCTAATGCCTAAAACCCTAAAAGCACCAGGGATGGGAAGAGAGATTAAACACTTTCCAGTGGCTTAGCACGGAGCTGATGCTGCAAAACCCAAGTGGGACCTTGGCAGAGCCCACGTGGCCTCATTTCCAGGCACTCTCTGGAGCCTCTGACTGCCAAGGCATGGCTGGGACCTCCTTCCACAGCTCATTAGTCTGGACATGCCAAAATCACAGCAGGGACTGCCCTGACAGCCTGCCAGGACAGGGAGCTGGCTCCTAGGAATGTCTGAATCGAGGATGTTTTCAGCCCTTATTTGCATTTTTACCTATTACACCCTCAGCTTGCTCTGTGCTATTGAAAATGTGCATTCCAGGACCTTTTCTGTTTCTAAATTGGATAAATGGACTGATAGATATTAAATGATATCCTCAATGGCACAACGAAACTTGATTTAAATCAGGGGAAAAAAAAAAGTCAGTAGGGCAGATCACCAATCACCATTAGCTCAAGTCCTCTCTTTTAATAGAATAAGCAGCCTCTAAATTGAGAAAAATTGCAGTGGAAGTACAATGTGGTAATTGAGTTCATGTTGTAATCTCCTTCAGTGCACTAATATTTCAATGCATTCAAAGGCAGAACACACCAAGGCATGTTTAACTTCTCTTCATATTCATTTCCTTTCACAGCAGCCAATTGAGAAGCCACACAAAAGAGCAAACTCCCCATGTTTGATTTGCTGGATGGTCACTTAGAAGAAAGAAGAAAATAATTAAATCTATTCACTCGCAATTTGTATTTATAATGTATTCATGTCCAAAGCTCAGCCCTGGTTTTGCATTTCTCTGTCCACAAAGCAGAGTGCAAGGTGATTTTTATCACACTTTCTACATCAAACCACAGAGGTATCCCATACTCAGAATGGGCATGGGCCAAATTGAAAATTGTTCAAGGCAGTGAGATTTGTTTCCATGAAGGTATGCTTGGAAAAAACCAAAAAAACCAAAAAGCCAAAAATAAACCAACAAAAAACCAAAAGAAATATGGTTTCTGATCTACTGAGTTTTCACATTATGTTGCAGTAATAGAACTGGGGAGAAAATTTTAGAGCATAAACTCAAAATCTCCATTTAGTGATTTATCTTTAAAACTGCACTTTTATTCACAACATGACAATGTTAAATCACAGTTTCTGAAATAATAAATTATAGTAAATTATTAAAATCCCCAGATAAACATTTCAGACATTGTTTCTAGCATATTTAATGCAGTAAGTGGGAAAGAAAACCGTGGAATAGTCACACTTGTACAGTTATTTTTGTTCTTGTGAATGGTCTTACACAAGAAAAACATACTTTACTCCCAGCCCCCAAGTCAGTAGGCTGAAAAATAATTAAATACACAGGAAATCTTATTTCCTAGACAGATTTTCACCGTGTTCCCTGATTAGACATCTTCCTGCATCCCTGTTGATTCCCAATAACTTCCTGAGCAAGGAACTGATATTTTGCCAGGAGAAATTTCACACAGTTTGCCATCAGATGCTTCTCACACACATTAGACCAACTCCATTGCACTTGCACATTTCAGGAAAAAATTCCTTCCGAGTTTTCTGGGCTAAAATTCCCTCCCTAGCTGCAACTCCCCGAGTTCAAAAGGGGAAGATTACAAACCACTGGTCATGGAGCCTCCTGCTGCTTCAATTCCTACTCCAAACCTGGAAAATACCTTGGCATAAAACCACAGCCATGTCTCTCCCTGTCTAGTAGCTGCAGAAAGTGCCCCACTGCTTATTTTCCATGTTCAATTAAAGGGTTCAGAAATAGCTGACAAACCACAGCTGGATCCCAAGAAATATTTAACATTTAATGTTTCCTTTTCTTCCCCAGTTTGATAAATGGCTCTGAGAAGTTCAATATTGCAGGAAGAGATGCATTAGAACTTGTGGAGCTACCAGGCATTCTGCCTTTTTGCATTTTGATCCCACACAATTAAAACATCAAGGTGACATTAAATTTTTATGGAGATTGATTCCCACAGATACTTCAAAGACTTTTTTCCCCTTTACAAAGACATAATTACACAAAAAACCCTTTCTTTTCTAAGAAAGTCAAGATTTCCACATGGAAACTGTTGCTGCTTGCCTGGATTAAAATAACTATGTTCTAAAATTTTAAGAGTTTATCATCAAAACCTCATTTTTATTAAAAAATGAAGCATATTGTTATATTATTTTAATAATAATAATAGAAGGACTTCTTACAGAATTACCTATAGCATCCCTGTAGCCAGATTTGTAGGTTGGCACAAGATAAATGGATTATGAGCTCCTATAAATGGGCTGAAAATTGGCCAGGCTGGACAAATGAAAGGCTTTTAATTCATATCCTAAATCCAGCTGCCAATCAGTACCAGTGGCATGGGTGGAGGTGTTTTCATATGGACAAAGCATATACAGAATTTACTTCATATTTGTCATCAACAAGTGCCAGGCAGCAGGAGAAATTGTACTCAGCTAAAAGCACGGCTTAAATATTAGCTATTAAAATAAAAATAATTAGAATAAATACTTTAACTGCCTGTGTAAAGTCCAATTACAGCTGTAGAACCACAAAAATGGAGTGGCAAAGCTATTAAGTACTAATACACCACAGTGCTTACTACAAACAACAGAACAGCTCAATTAATTCAGTTTAATTACTGCAAACCAGTAGAAAATGTATCAATTTACTACATACTAAGTCAACAGTTTAAAGCCCAGCAAACACTGATGCACAAAAACCCACAAGAGATGAACAAGTGATAAAATTCTACTCTGAACAAATGAGCAAACAGTAAATGCTGTAACATTTCCAAATTCACAAAGCTCAGTTGGGCAAAGCCAATGAGCTCAAACTGATTTGGCTGAATTTTTGATGAAGAAAGGGTGGGTTTGGGTTTGGTTTTTTGATTTTGTATTAAATCTTTCTATAATGTACACACACAGAAGACTAATCTGGGTATAATTTTCAAGCCAAAATCACCAATTCTTAAAACTTTTGGTTGTCACTTTGATTCATTAAGACTGATGAAAGTTGTTATTGATTTTGGGCAGTAAAATCCTTTAAAGGAGCTGTACAAAACAATCAATATATTTGGGACTGCTTTTCCCACAGCACCTCTGGCCACCAAAACCTCCTGCTCCTCCTCCCTCCCCCAAACTCTTTAGCTCTATTTTCAGTCTGGCACATGACAAATTTGAATTTTATTTCCTCCACCTTTATAATGCACAGCAAAGTGCTGAATTTAAGTTGGTTCGAGATTTTCTAGAGGCAAATATAACTTTTCTTTGCAATAGAAAGTTTAAAAACAAACAAACAAAAAAAAAGTACTGATGTACAAATTTGCATCCCAGCTGCAATTTGCCTGCAGTCCATAACATAAATTAAAAAAAAAAAAAAAAAAAAAAAAAATCAACCTCCTTCAGCAAACTCAGTTGTTCAGTGAAATTCAGGGAATTCAGGGCTGGGACTAAAAATTAGAAAATTGTAAAAAGCCCAAAACAAAAGAAAAAGAACAAGGGGCAAAAAATGCATACAGAATTGTGATTCAGGGAGGATAATGCCACACACAGCAAGAACATCCTACCTACAGAACTCCTAACTCTGCTCAACAATGAATTTCTAGGAACAGATTTCCGGGTCATTGACCCACCTGAAATTAAATCTCAAATTCAGGACCAGGTTTTTCGACAGCAAATACTCAATTCTGAGCTCAAACTCAGGAAGAGCTCTTAAACAATCCTTTAACATGCCTAGAAAGGTGTAAAGCTGGAAGGCAAATTCACTGACAGCTGAACTCAAAGACACACAAAACAACCCCTGGACACTTTGCCACCCTTGGTAAAAACCCTGAGAATTGCACAGAGCCCCAGTCATCCCTAGGCTGGATCACCATGAGCTGATTTGGGCTGATTTAAATGATCTTTGTGAGGTGAAAACTCAGTGTAATCTGTTTATTAGCAGAGCTCAGGCAGGTCCCAGTGTCGCTATGGAACACGAAAGAGCACGGGCACACACCCCTGCTCTCAAGGTGAAGGGAAAAGGGGAGTTTATTTTCTGACTCCAGCATTTATAGATTTCCAAAAGTGACAGTGGGTTGGAGGGTGACAGTGCCACCTCTCCAATGGCACTGGACAAACCAACAGCCCATCAAAGTTCTCCTCCTCCATAAAAGAATGCAAAACAATGTGCTATTTACAGAAAGCGTGTGAGAACGTTCTCTAAAAGAATGTCAACATCAGAATGCTTAGAAAATCTTCAAAAATCAGGGTGATGTGCCAGGAGTGAGGATCTGTGCCAGCACAGCGGGGTGGGTGCAGCCAGTGCTGCTCACTCCTCCTGCTGCTTGTAGGAACAGCCCTGTCCTGCCTGTATTGCAATTATTAGTGTCAGAAACAAAGGGCTTGGCTGGATCAGGTGTGGGAGAGCAGCTGCCAAGGTGCCACCAAGGTCCCCTAAAGCCACCCCTGCCATGGCTGGGAACCCCAGCAGCACCCAGGGATGTGGCTGTGACTGTCTCCTCACAAAAACACCCCAAAAACCTCACAGCCCACCTCCCACAGAGCAGGCAGCCATCTCCAAGCCCCAAAGCCAACCCCACACCCCAAAGCACCAGCTGTGCCCACTGCCACGCCACGCTCTGGGCACTGCTCCGAATTTGGCAGGTCTAAAGCAGAACGGGGTTGGTGCCACGGCAGCTCGGTGCCTGGAGTGGGTGTTGATCCCAAAGTGGCACTGACAGCGCTCCTGTGATCTGAGACAGCACAGAAAATGCTGACAGAGAGGAAACAAGCGGCAAAGACGAGCAGAAAGACTGAAATCCTGAAACGCTTCAGCGTATCCCACTCAGGTTACTCATCCAAGCAAGCCCAGCCCACTGCAGAGCCATCCCTGCAAGAAGTGACAATTCCCTGACATTTAACCAGAGTTATTTATTCTGAGTGGTGTCAGTGGGAACGTTTGTGCTTGATTTGAAGCAGCATTTTGTCTCCTGAAGCACTGCAGCAATCACAAGGCAGGGCTGGAGAGTTAAACACCAGCTCTGGGAGGGCAAAGCTGAAGATTGGAACTATTAGGCTCAGATCAGGATGCTCAAGGAGAAACAGAGTTGTCTCTCACTGAAAAGTCATCTTAATAACAATTCCAAATATGCTGTATCTCTGAAGGTGGGATGAAAATAAAGAGTTTGCACACAATAAAAAAGGAGAGGGGAAAGGATTCCCTCTGCTCTGCAGATGCAGACTTGTCCAGGCTACAGCTGTACAGAGAAAGAAAATGTTTCACCATTCCTTCACCAACAGGATGAATTTTATGTGCTCATTAATAGCATTTGATTCTGGCTGATCTATTCTCCTCATCTGCTCTCCTCCTTTGGAACACTTAAAATTCTGTATAAAACTCTGCTGGCTCAGCTGGGATATTGATGGAAATGTGTGTTTTCTTCTATTTTTTTGTACTATCACTAACCTGCTTTTCACAGCTCTCTAAAGTAGGCAACCCAGAAGTTTTGTTATGCAAATTCCAAAAACAATGTCACACCACTGGCATGTCAAAATGAAATTCTCAGTAATAAATATGTTCAAGTCAGCAACAATCTCAAAGTCATTCCTCAAGATTATTCCACTAATCATTTACAATACATTAGAGGTAAGTCTAATGTGCCATTAAACATTTGCAAGAAAAAAAAAATTACTTCCACTGAATGCATTACCCTCTGTGAAGTGTTTATTCAGAATGATCCAGTAAATTTCACCACTTTTTTTCCAACCACATTCAAAAAGCTGATTATGGCCAGTGGGAACCAAGGTACAACAATAATTCCAGAATGCCTAAAGCACATCCACTCTCTTTTTGTTTCTCTTCCCAGTAATCACTGCTGCTGTCAGGATTTGGTTTATTGGCTCACATGAGCCTGTTTTCATCTCCTAACTGCCATGCTAAGATTTATTTTGATTCTTTCAAACCTTATATAGAGGTCAAAAGAAGACCCAAAAGTTTGACACGCAGCATTTTGTGAGCAAATTACCTTGCTGAAGGCAAACTGTGCAGCCTTGTCAACCTTGCTGCTCCCTTGAAGCACATCCACCAACTCTTTTTTTCTTTAATTACTCTTCCAGTGGCAGAACCATGGAGCTCTCCAGTAATTGTACACCTTCACAGCTTTTTTTCTGTGCAGTGTTAATGCCTGAATTCATACCAGCCTCCACATTTGTTATTAAAAGTTCCACAAATATATTGCCTCGGAATTATTACAACCCCAGGGATTTAGAAAATGTCACCAAAACATTCAGGTGCTGCTGCACGAGTTGAATTTTTCCATTAGCCATATTAAGACTGTATTAAAAGAAAATTAGCAAGGAGACTTAATCAAGAATATACATATCATAAACCATCACCATCCTGCCTTTGTCAGGCTTGAACATCAACAATATCCCACTCATTTTTTTTAAAACATAATTAATTTTCTCAGCAGAAAGATTCATTCCATGCTGTACTAGCAATGAATTCCCAGTCTGTGATTCTCATTTTCAACTTCTCCTTGCTACCACACAGGCAGAACTTCCAAAAATTTCTAGTAAAATGTCATTTTTGGCTCTCTTTGATGGTGTTGAGCACTAACAGCTTCAGAAAACCCTTGGGGATATCAGCAAGTGTTTCATAAGTTTAGCAGCTGAGTTTTCACACCAGGCTGCATTTTCTGTCTTGTAATCTAAAAAGTCTACACCTGCACAGGATCATCAGTTTCTGCTTTCCACTGAGCCACCAGATGAAAATGCTTGTTCCACAGCAAGCAGTAATGACACTCTGTCCTTCCTGCAGCCTCCTCTGCAGAGGCAGAATGACAACTGGCATGCCTCAAGCTTGTGCAGATCCTGGGCAGAAATTGTTGCCAGTGCAGGAAGGACAAAAGAACAAAATCTCTGCCACAATCAGCCTTCGAGTTTGAAGGTTAAACAGGAAATAAGATTTATTTTTCCGTATATATATTTAATGGATGAATGTCAGTTTGAAAACCTGCATCATCTGCTTTTCAGACAGAAGCAAATAAAAAGCTAATTGGCAAAGGCAGACCCAGCATTGCTTCAGGACACATTCAGGAATGGAATTTCCATCTCTGGGAATGGAATTTACTCTCCACATTCCTGCTCTTACACTGCACAGCTGATCAATCCCTTCCTTGTACCAGAATGTATTTACAAAATCAGCTCTGGCCCAGATGGAGAAATTTGGACCAAATCTTATTTTTCAGTCAGCAAAGAACTTGGACATTTTAATACTCCATTAATATTTTACTTGCCAATATCCGAGCTCAAGGCCAGCTACAGAAATTGTGTATATTTGAATATCCAGTGATTGGAAATTACTGTGAAACACCCATCAGAGAAGAGAATATAAGAATTTGCTTCCAGAACAGAGCCCTCCTCTTCCAACTCGAGACACTACCACAGGTTCTGCTGTGGAGGATTTGCCACTGGGATTTTAATTCCAAATATTTTGGGTTTAGTCTGAGCTTTAGCTCTGGGTATCAGTAAAGGACATTCAAGATCTTACATCAGCCAGACAAAGCGTCGCCCTCAATAAATTCAGGTGAGAAATCAGAAAGGGGTTTTTAGCCCTTGGAAAGAGAAAGCTTTGTCATACCCTTGCAACTGGAAGACAACAATTAAGCGACTTTTAATCAGCACAACTGATTTATTTTCATCCAGACAGAGCTCTTATATACACAGCTGACTAATAGCTAGGGAGAGGCAAGCTAGAAATGGAAAGAGATTTTGCAGCCAATGTTTCCAAATTTTTCTACCCATTCATTTTGGAACAAAAGGATTTGTGTGTATGTGCTCCATAAACAATTCATCAATTCAAAACAAATAAATGCAGTGTGTATATTTCAAGCGTGTGGTAATTTTGAAGTAATTTCTATCATTTTAATTTAAAAATATCTTCTCAGAGATATTTATGATTAAGTATCAGCTGCAGTTACTTTGTGCAGAAGCGGAACAAACATCTGTTACTGACAAACAGACCTTGGGCATGCTGACACAGTTGGAATCACAGAGAATGGGACGCAGGACAGAACTCATAAATCCTGCCCAGGACAATACACTGAGGTTTCTTGAGCAGTCTCCAAAACAGAAATGATTGCTCAAAACCCCAACTTCAGAGTTCTGTCCTTCACTGCATTTAAAACTTCCTCATGTAAACTGCAAAAGCTTTACTGGACACCCACACCTGTGTTCTTATTTGTTCTCAAACCTGGCCAGGGGTTAATTTGGGAAAACCTGGAGACACAAACCCCATGACTCTGTCACTCATCACATATTGGCTATTTCTGGGTGGCCCTGCAGACTGTGTCACCCACTGGCTGCAAAGTTTGTGTCAGAGGATGCAGAAATTCATCCAGGACGTAAAAAAGACTTTGTCACAGATGAGGAAGTTCCCCACCTTCTGTCCCTAACTGAAATCAGGTATCATTACAGCATCTCTTAATTCAACTACCAGATTGCATATTCTATATTTTGAATTATTTTTCTTCAATAGTCATAGGAGAGGGGTAAAAAAAATCACGGCATCTTGAGATATTTATATGTGACTGCTTAAAAATCACTCTTGAACAGATGAGAAATCAATTGTTCCCAAATTCCAAATGTTTCACAACAAGTGGTGATTCCTCACCATCACCCAAAAAAAAGTTAACCATGAAGAAGTCAACATGCTCATCTTCCAAAACACAAAAATATTCATTTAAGGAAATCAAACCAAACAGAAAATACTAGGAAAAAAGTACTGTTCTGAAGCAACACTCAAGCAAATGGCAAAGTTTCCCAGTAAACCTGCATTTATCAGATATTCCATTCTTTAAAATTTCAGATTCGTAGTTTTGTTAAAGCAGATTACAGAAACCCCTCAATGTAAATCAAGTACAGCATCAAAGGTCATTTGAGAATGAAGTTATTGTATTACATAACCTTTTAAGGTAAGAGTTGAGGAATGTCTTGAAAGCACAAAAAACCTCAGCATGGGAATAAATTCCATATCTTAGAGGCTGTAAAATAATTCAGCAGGACTAGAGCCTCTCTTTTCCTGAAAGATGCTTATTTAATGAAATGCACACTGAACACAAAATCCTTCTTTCCCTTCACTCACAATTGCTACCCAAACGTGTCCCAGAGGATTTGCTCCTGAGAGCCTTGGTGATCCCCTCTGCAGGCAGGAGAGGGCTGATGGCACAAGGTCTGGCTCTGCAATAAATCTGAATGAGCTGAACAACAGCAAACTCACTTTGCAGCCACTGCTTCCACTGCTGTGAGATGTGAGGTGTAATTCAGTATGTAAAGTGTGGGAGCATTTCAAAGCAGGGGTGATCTGTTCTGCTGTTCCCAAGCACAGGACACTGCAGCCCTCAGGCTGAATTTAAACCATGGCTGGAAGCAGCAGTCAGCAAAAGCTCTTCACCATCCCTGGCTCTAAGAGGTGTTCCTGGACTTAACTCAACAGTTATTTTATTCAGGTTACATATTTACTTCAGGCAACTTTTTATTTTTAATTTCTTAATGTTCACTGGCCCTTTTCAGTGTAATCAACTAGACACACTACAGATCTAGTTAAAAAATAAACCAGAATTTATTTCTAACTGGGCTCCTCTTTCCTGGCTTGGGACTGCTCTGGAGGTCACCCATGGCAGGGAGAGCTCTGAAATTGCTGCTAAATGAGAATTGCAGAGCACAGCCAGCTCTGCTGCCCTCCAGTCTGGCAGCTTTAGAACAGAGCCCAGGCACAGAGCCACTGCCCTTCCCTCACCTGGCAAAAAGCAGAAATTAGCTGTTCATATGGACTGGTTTGATTAGTTCTCCCAGCTACCCGGGAGAGAAAAGGAAAAGAACAGCCACGACCAAAGTTTGCAGTCTGAATCCCGCCCGGCTGCTGCACTAGAGGGCACGATTTAGCCAAAAATGTGCTTTAGGAGGCAGAGAGAGGGTGGGGGGATGGATGGAGGAGCACAAAAAGCTCTCTTACAATGCAACAAAAATGGCTATAAAACCTTAAAACTCGTTCTATCAGAATTATCCTTTTCATCGTGCCTAAAACAAGATTACAGCCAGGCTTTTTGGAGAGGGGTCCCTCTGTGTCAGCACCCTGAACCCACGGGGCTGGATGAGGGAGGATAATTGCTCAAGTGAGGTTTGATGAAGGTGTGGCTCAGGAAAAACCTCCCCGAGAGCCCTCTGCACACGAGCGTTCAGGGAAAAGAGCAGAGTGCTCAGAAAGGATGTCTTGGGAAAGCCAGGATGAATTATTTGGGGTTTGCACTGCATTTGCAAGCTGCAGCGTGCAGTTTCCGTCATGACACTTCACAGCCAGCAGCCCAAAAGGTGCCACTCACTTTTCAATCAACAGGAACCCCGAAGGTGTCTGAAATCAGAAGGATGTTTAAGCACAGCCTTTCCTGCCCTCCTCCTGGAAGGGACACCACCACAACCTGGGGGAACACAGCACCTTCCCTGGGGCCAGTGCTGCACAAGAACAAACCTGGCAGCATTCCCTGCAACTCCCTCACCTCCTTCAGCCCCACTCCAGTGGATTTGCAATCCAGAATCGAGCCCACAGATTGGATGGCTCATCCTGTCCAAGTGCCACAGCATCACCAACACCAGCAGCACCTCCTGTGCTGCGAGCCCTGCGATGGGCACAGCACCGGCTGAGACTGAGCTGCTGCACAGCACTGAGCTCATCTCCAAGGGATATTGGGGCTCTGAAAGCCTTCCTGGTTTTCAGCAGCAGATATGAGCAGCAGCCAGGGCAATCCTGCAGCTGGAATTCAGCAATGCTCAGTGTGGGGATGGCACCAGGAGGGGAGAGCGTATTTTCTCTACAAGGCAGTTTAACCTCTGGCTCCCCAGCTTTAAGGCAATTGTGTTGCCTAATCAGGCACTGCATCTCTGGGTCATCTTCCTGCAGCTGCTGAAATCATTAGTCAGGGAATTGGTGAGGAAGCCGTGGAAACTCACAGTAACAGCAGGGAATAAAAGTCTTTAATGGTGATAACTCGCATTGGAAATGACAATTTATGGCTTTTTACAGCATGTACCATAATTTATGGCATGTTGCATGCTGATGTAGATGTCTAATGAGTGTTGTAGGAAGCCATAAATCATCAGTGTTTCCAACTTTCCATTAAAACCTCATTTATTACTCTGCTCCAGAAGTAAATCTGACAATAACCACACCCTTGACATGCTTTATTAAAAGATAAGATAAAAGATAAAAAAGGCAAGGCTAACTGTGGCCTCATGCAGGATTAATACCAAAACCGCTCTCCAATAAATACAACAGAATAAAAAACCAGATGAGACTCTGCTAAGAAATGCATTGACTTGCCTGATCTTATTTATTTTATTAACAACTGGGGGAATGCACAAAGAAACATTTTACCACATTTATCCTCTGAAATGTAACATCTCATTTAAAGAGGCAATATAAAAGGGAAAAACAAGACAGGAAGCCTGTCTCCAGAGCAGCACAACTCTCCCCACTGGTGACTCTCTCCAAACTTAATCTCCCATTGCAGGGTAGTGGAGTTGTAGGATTCATAAAGGTACAAATCAGAGCTGAAGACCCAATCTTAAATAAGTACACATTACTCTAAAAAAGGTCTTAACATTGAGAAGAGAAAGGAAAAAAAAAAAAAACCATTCTGAGGAAATCAAACATTGAGCATTAAAAAGAAAAACTAAAATAAAATTAGGACAAGTATGCTAAGTCTGAATATTGTTTTAGGGGTTTGCCTGGGCTTTTTTTGCTTTGAGAATTATTTTCTAAGTCTCTGGTAAGTATTTGTCTATTTCAGACCAAAATCAAATGAAATTTCCTGTTTCAGATGAGCTGATTTAAGTTTCACATGCTACTTTATTAAGGAATGTTCCTTCAGTAGAAAATTCTCAAGGACAGGACAACTTCTGGTCAAACTCTCAGAACTGTTAACAACCTGTAGATCAGTCTAACTGCACAACAACACAGAGATATTTATAATTTCTTTTTAGACACAGTTCTGATGGCTCATACATACAAAAAAAGCATTTATCCATAAACTCAAGTGCAATTAAAACCATTGAGATTATGCCAGCCATAAAACAAATACATCTGGTTTATGTTTCAGCCTTAAATATGTAATTAAGCAGCACAACAGCTCCACAAAAGCAGGGATGGGTTTCAAAATGTTCATTTTATTTGTGTTTCACATTCCCAGGACTCCCTGCAGAAGTCACCCATCTGCCCATGGGATAAAAGTTTGCAACACCAAAAGGCAAACTCTGCAGAATTGGAAACACAGCCCATGCACTTTCTGTTAAATCATCCCAAGAAAGGAAACTAAACTTCCAGCTTCTGTTTCTGTAATTACGTCACACCCAGGTCCCAGACAGGCAAATTCAACAAAGCCATGAAGCACTTTGGGTTGGAAAGACCCTGTTGAGTTCATCTGGTCCCACCCCAACCCCAGAGCAGAGACAGTTTCCAACAGGGTCACCCATATGTTCTCTATACTGCCCAGACCTGCTTCTAAAGGGGAGACAGAATAAAAAAAACATTAACCATAGAATAAACTCAGCGCTGGAACACTTTGCATGACAAAAGACTACAATATTTCTCAGCCTTCTCTCAAAGCTCTTAACAGAAATGGGTAATTCATGGAGACAGAATGAAAAGCATCCTGCTAGAGCCAGACAGATTTTAATTTGTCCAAACCAGAGCCCCCAGATCTGCATTGTGCTAAGAACCCTCAGGTTCTCCCCTGACTGCAAGATCAAGCAATTCAGCAGTTTCTAGATGCTTCTTTTGTTGGGAAATGTTTAGTGCACCTCCAGAGTCAAATTAAACATGTTTGTGCTAGAACATAAAAAAAAAGGAACAGCAAATAAATGAAAGAGCAATGCCTTGGGTGGTGTCTTGTGGCCAAGTTCTACAAGGGAGACATCACAAGCAGGTTCCATCACACCAAAATCCCTCCTGTGAGCACCACATGAACCCATCCTGCTGCCCAAAGAACTCTGTGACATCCACAGGGCAATGCTGGGGCTGTTCCTCACTCACCTCCCAGGCTGATCCACTTTGGCATTCCTGCTCCCAGACAGGTGACTCCCCTCTGACCCACTGCAGCAGCTCCTCCCTGATCACAAATCTGAGCAGCTGCAAATCAAATCCCCCCTCCAATTTCCCCAGGACCAATGAAACCCCAGCACACTGAGAACTGACAGCAGCCACAGCCTGGGTTTCACCCAGGTGAAAGGACTTGGCTTGAAATTCAGCTCACAGTGATTTCTGTTAAAAACACTGAAATTATCTCACATTTTCTTCAGCTGGCAAGATCTGGAAACATGGATTGGAGGGGATATGGTCAGAAATGGTTCTGAGTTACAAGCAAAACACAGTGCTCCACCCAGAGCACACTCTCAGCAGAGAAAGCCTCAGGAACCCTGCACATCTCCAGAGCACAGCACTCAGGAATCCTGCACATCTGAGCACAGCACTCAGGAATCCTGCACATCTCCTGAGCAAACCACTCAGGAATCCTGCACATCTCCTGAGCACAGCACTCAGGAATCCTGCACATCTGAGCACAGCACTCAGGAATCCTGCACATCTCCTGAGCAAACCACTCAGGAACCCTGCACATCTCCAGAGCACAGCACTCAGGAACCCTGCACATCTGAGCACAGCACTCAGGAATCCTGCACATCTCCTGAGCAAACCACTCAGGAATCCTGCACATCTCCTGAGCACAGCACTCAGGAATCCTGCACATCTCCAAGGCACAGCACTCAGGAATCCTGCACATCTCCAGAGCACAGCACTCAGGAATCCTGCACATCTCCTGAGCACAGCACTCAGGAACCCTGCACATCTCCTGAGCAGAGCACTCAGGAACCCTGCACATCTCCTGAGCACCCCACTCAGGAATCCTGCACATCTCCAGAGCACAGCACTCAGGAATCCTGCACATCTCCAGAGCACAGCACTCAGGAATCCTGCACATCTCCTGAGCACAGCACTCAGGAATCCTGCACATCTCCAAGGCACAGCACTCAGGAACCCTGCACATCTCCTGAGCACAGCACTCAGGAATCCTGCACATCTCCTGAGCACAGCACTCAGGAATCCTGCACATCTCCTGAGCACAGCACTCAGGAACCCTGCACATCTCCAAGGCACCCCACTCAGGAACCCTGCACATCTCCTGAGCACCCCACTCAGGAATCCTGCACATCTCCTGAGCACCCCACTCAGGAATCCTGCACATCTCCTGAGCACAGCACTCAGGAACCCTGCACATCTCCTGAGCACAGCACTCAGGAATCCTGCACATCTCCAAGGCACAGCACTCAGGAATCCTGCACATCTCCTGAGCACCCCACTCAGGAATCCTGCACATCTCCTGAGCACAGCACTCAGGAACCCTGCACATCTCCTGGGCACCCCACTCAGCCCTGGAGCCCTTCAGCCTGCTCAGCATCCATAAAGCTTTGAGCTTCTGCTGACACCTTCCAAACAACTCTCCCACAAAAATCCCATCCCATGCAAAGCCACAGACAGGGCTGATCCCACATTCTGGAAATCCTCTGAAGCTCTCCTTACCCAGCTGCCACTACAATGCTGCACCCAGAGCCAGAAGCAGCCAAAATCTCTTAAGCTGCAATCCTTCCCACCATTTTTGGTGCTTTAATGATTTTATGGGGGGTTTATCCACCAAAGGCTCAGTCTCTGCCACTTCAAATACAAAAGAGAGTGGCTGCTCTCAGTGAGAGCTGTTTAAGCACCATCAAGACTCTTGGATGGGAGGAGAAAGCAAAAGCAGGATTAGCTAGCCCTCCAGCAAGGAAATTGAAAATTAATATATCTTTATTGTATAAGACAAGCCCTGCCCGAAGCAACACTTGAACATTATGGAGAAACTTGAGGAAATTACCAATGAACCATCCAAGATCAGCTCTCTAGGTCTGAAACAGAACTCCCAATAAGAAATTCGGAGTCCAATTAATTAGACCAAATTAATCTAATAATAAAATCTTGGGAGAGCAAAGAAACCTGGAAGTGACACTTATTTGCTCTTTACTCTTCCTCTACTAATAGAGTTGAGTTTTCCACATGCACAGAGTTTCTTCCATATCCTGTTTTGGTCATTAAAATTTGAGATTGCATTGACAAATGTGCACTTTTAAAAGTATTAACCACATTAGGGGTTGGTGCAATTTACTGCAAGGCAGAATTTGTGGCCAAAGCCCCTTTTTTCTAATAAGGTTGGGAGATTTACACCAAGTAAGAGTAAACTAATGAACAATTCAGATAATGCTTTAACTCATCCACCTTTAACTCCTTCAGTAACTCCATGTGCAAGTCCTCAAATGGTCAAATGCAAAAGAAAAAGAGGAAAATTTGCATTTGGGCTTCTCAGTTCCTCCAAGTATTTATAGTGTTGCATATGAAAGAAAAAAAGCTGGAGGAATATTTATGACTTGTACTTAAAACCAGCATTTCAGACACTAGGAATGAGTCAGCACTCAGTAGGAAGATTTTAGGGTGCCAGACCAACCTCGAGATCTCTGTGTATTTATTTTCACATTTATAATTAAGGGCTGAGACAACAGGTCCTCTTGGTGATGTATGAGCTGAGTGAGATTGCATGAATTGAAATCCAAGAAGCAAAAGGGAGGCACTGCCTGCAACACCCAGATCTATCTACAGAAAATAGAAAGTGGTGATGAAAATAAGAAGAATTTTTAAAATTACATTTTCCCAAAGGGAATTAAAAAAATATAAACAGAAAAAAGTTAACTCACTCTCGTTTAATTTAAAACCTCCCTCCCTTGGAAATTACTAGTTCTGAAGGAAAAAAAAAGTCATTGCTGAAAATGTGACTTATGCAAAAGTCATTAAAATTAATGAGAATATTTGATATTTATTTCCAAGGAAAAAAAAATTAAGTATATTTTTTCTTCATGAGAAAAACCTCCAGTCTCCCAGGAACAGGGTTAAGAAATAAACTATCAGGTATTGGAAGTCTCTGAATCAAATTCCAGCTTCAAATCCTCACTGAATTTTCCCCAGCTCTTTTTATGAGTTACCAATTTACATTGTATAATAAAAGTTGTTTTTCAGCACGGTAAACTTTATTTACCCTGTTCTTTCTGTCTAAGAAAATATACTGCAGCCCCACGCTGCAGCACACGGTTTCCATCATAAAGGATGTAGGTCTGGTAAAGCCAGAAAGGGATTTTTACTTTTCTGTGACCAGTGGACATTTCAAATGGTGCAGGTGCAATATTCAAAGCATCCAATGCAAAGATTTTCAACTCTTCTTGAAAGTTAGCTGATATTTGCCTATTCTATGTTAAATTCCTACAGGTACAACCCAAAATCCAGGGTGTGATTAAATCTGTTTCATGAGGAAGTTGTTCCACACAAAGCTGAGTGCACAGGGAAGCACCCCTGAGCTCAAGCTGCTGCTCAGGTCTTGTCACCTTATCAGGTAAATGAACCAAGAGAAAAAGCATTATAATAGGATTTGGCTGTAACCCAACCAGAGAGGGGCAAGACATTATTTTGGTTCTCAGCAGACTTCATGGAGAGCAGCTTTGGGGCTCTGCAGAGCTCTGATGGCTTTCACCTCTCAGCCTGTCAGCCAAAATACGTTGGCCCCACCAAAAAATGTGTGTTGGCCTTGCTGAGCACAGCAGCTACTTGGGTTTGGGCTTTGTTAAAAACAAAGGCAGCAAATTGCTCTGAAAGAATTAACTTTGTTACAAAAAAGAACAGGAGGAATGTTTTGTGTCATGTTCAGAGCTCATCCAGCTTTCATCACCCTGCCCTTGTAGCCTGCAGGGTGACACAGCACACCTGTAATGCACCTCAAAGCTGCCAGAGTGAAATCAGCATCACAAAAATGTCAGCCAGGTTCTTAGAGCTTAGAAATAAAGGAAATAGCAAAGGTCAGTGAGGTTTGTAAACCAGGACAGAATCCAAACACACTGATTGCATCTCTTAGGTGTTATTTTTGTCACCAAACATTCCCAGCTTCTCACAGGAAAGAAATTATATTTATGACCCCAATCAGAAAAGAAGCTGCCAGCCAAACTCAGCAATTAATTTTATTTTTTTCTTTCCCTTGGGGAATATTTACATCCCAGCACTTTACCTCGTCCTCTTTATTCCTCTGCTGCTCATCCCAAAGTCAATGGTTTATTTCTTGCTGCCTGTGTTAGTGTTCAGGAGCACATAATCCCAGAATGATTATATGCAGGTGCTTTTATTGAAGAGCCCTGGGTGTCAGGGGTGCACAGACCCAAACCTGACCCAGCATGGCTTCAAACTGAACATGTTTTATATTCTATTGTTATATAACTTACACATTAATTATTAAACTTACATTGTTCTGTTGTATTTATTGATTTCTCGTGATCCCCCTCAAACCCCTAACATGGTTTCTCATGATTCTTTAAACGATAGTTATATCTAATCAATCTAAAAATGACATCATTTATCATATACTGGTTACACAGGTGCAGTTTCCCATGATCTAACATTTCCCAGGACCCACCTTTAACATTTTCCCAGGACCTACTAAGCCTAACTTTCTTTCTAACTCCCCGAATTTTCTATGATTGTAAAATCTTTCACTTGGAATGTTACATCTCAAAGCAGGCTGTGAATCCAGAGCCTCTCCAGGGTGAGAGCAGATCTGCAGTTAAGAGATGGAGAGGAGTGGGGCTGGGGCAGGGCTGCATGTCCAGGAGCAGCCCCAGCATCCTCATCCCTCCTGAGCACCCTCAGAGGGAGGATCCTGCTCAGAGCAGAAATCACCACTCAGGAATCCTGCACATCCCCTGCAGCACCAGGGGCTCAGCCCCCTCCAACCATGGGGCTTGGAGAGGAGGTGATGTGCTGTGCAAGCTCTGGGCACCAGCAAAAGGACCACCAAAAGCACCTCACTGAGCTCATAAAGTTAGCTCTGAGCTGGGACTTCTCTGTTCCAGGGAAAAGAGGATGGAACACAGGCAGATTTAATAATATTAATTAATGTTTGTCTTCCTGTTCTTTGTACACTATGTGATATATATATATTTATATCTTTATGCGCTGTGACACGGATTTTAATAACTGGGAAATCTGCCTTCAGATCTTGCACTAAGAAGGATATAACAGAACTAAGTCTAAAAAGGTTTTCCAGAGTTAATGAGTATATTTGAGAGGGCCACAGATATAATTCACCTTGATATAACCAAGACTTCTCTGCTGTTAAAAATATAACTCTAAAACCAAAGAATATGCATTGATAATGACAAAAACTTTATATTTCCAGAATTCTTCCTGCAAAGTCACTTTGAAGAAAGAAGAAACATCTCTTGAAACCAAAGGCAAGAATATTATCATCATAATTAATGGCTCCTACAAAAGGAATCTTCATCCCATAATCACATTTACTTGGCAGTAAAGCCCCACAACCCCACTGAACCTCAAGGATCATGCAATTAAAGGCCCATACTTCTAACTGTGTTAATTAAATGTAGTCCTGAATAACTGATGTTAAAAAAAAAAGGTGCAAGGGAGGTGTGGGTTTTGCTGTTTTCCCATTAAAACAGGAGTTTGCTGTTTTCCCATTAAAAGCCAGAGCAAACCAAGCAGTGTTTTTGTGTGCCATGGATCATATCTGTGCTCCCTGGCACTATTTAGTCAATTTACAGGAAAATCAAGTTATGCAGGACAGGGCAAGGACTGCATCACCCTTGGACAGGACACTCCTGTGTCATTCCATCCTTCAGGAATGAAACACACCTGGAAAGGTGGGATTTTCTCTAAAACCCAGCAAATCATTTACATGGGAACCTTTAATTTCAAAATCCCAATATGAACAAAAAATTACACATGAAATGGGACTTTATGGGAGCATTTACCTGCTGAATGCCTTCCACACACACAGCTTGAGAACTGGTGACCAGAGAAGCTCCATGGGAATCTCAGTTTTGATTCTTTTTAAACTGAACCAGCTCAGTTTTGTAAATACTTTTTATTTAAAACGGTATTTTATTAAAATACTTTAATTAAAAAATGGTTTTATTTTTTTATTAAAACACTCAGAACGTAACAGTAAGCAGGGAGTGAAGTATAAACTTCAGGTTAGGAGTAGAGTATGTGTGATCTTGGCTCTTGGAAGAGAAGAAATCTAATCCAGATTTCCATTTCAGCAAAGATGTAGCACGCTAATAACTTTTACAAATTGCAGGGAGATTCTTCGACCAGAAGTATTTACAGAAGATTTTCTTGCAAATTTGCCTGTCAATAAAATGTTGGTTAGAAGATTCTCATTGAGCAGCACATCAACAGAAGATAAATACTAAGTCAGAGGAGAGCTTGTTTATGATTCTATGATGAGTTTTGAGGAGGCAAGTAGTAGACAGAAGACTTAGGCATTTAAAACAATTTAACACAGGAAATGTGTCAGTGCAATTAGTCTGGAAAAAGAGAATTCTAATTTAAAAGCATTGCTCAGTGGAGAGTCTAACCCTTCTGCCATTTATTATAAGGTGTACAGAAGTGGTTTTTATAGCATTGACTGGTGTATTGATTAATTTCTAAAATTCATGTTCTGACCTAACAAATTGCCTTAGTCTGTGGCATCCCAAAAACACAGCAAGTTTTCTCAAGCAGTTCATCACATAACCATCAAGAGAATTCCAGGTTCCTTTTATTTGTGCTCAGGTTTTTCAGGAGGTGCCCAGAATAGCAATGGTGTTGATTAGGCACAGCCCCTCCAGAGCAAAGCTGGAGAGCTGCAATTTAACTCAAAGCTAATTGAGCACCTGGAATGGAAAACAAGAGGTACATAAAAAACAAAGGGAAATGTTTTTGTCTTACAAAGGAAGAGCTGGAGGCTCCCTGGAGGCAGAGAGCTCCCATCCCCTCTGGGTCTGGGGTGAAGGTGACACCGTATCCATTCCCACAGTATTTCCATCCTGGGGTGTGACAACGCACAGAGGCAAAATGCTAACATCCATTTTCTCTGCTGGGAGAAGGAAATGAAATGCAGAGGTGTCAGGTCATGTAAAAACAACCTTTCAGTGCTGTTTAACAAGGTTCAGATGAAGTATATTGCATTAAAATGAGTCATCTGCCAGCTGCAGAGCTGTGTTTCCATAACATTGCATTTCCAAACACCAGCCCAGTGCACAACAAACAGCCCCTCACACAAAGTTATCCCAAAAGTCCCACTGATACCAGTTACAGGTGGGAAAGGTGGGGAAGCAGCAGCCAGGTTCTGCAGGAGCTGGGTTAATGTGTCAGCCAGAGCAGGGGAGGTGAAGGCACACCCAGAACAGCTTTGGAGCAGATTTTGGCATGCCTGGATTTGGGTAACACAACAGCAATGCCAAGAGGCCACCAGAAAATTTATCTCAGTTGTTGGTAACAGTTTAAAATCCCATGACAAACCCAGTGGTTACAGCACAAGCCTGATGAAGTTTTGATTTCAAAGTCAAAATATGAAATTTCCAAGCAAATCTGGCCTGTAAGAACGTTTTCCCTCAGGGAAATGACCCAGACAATCACGGGCCAGGGGGAGAGCAAGAGCAAAGGGCAGTCAAGATGCCCAGGAGGTTGGAATGGAACACTGGAGGGATTTTCTTGTCCCACAAACCCTCCCCAGAGCCAGGACAGAGCTGACTGAAGTGAATTTCTTGTCAGAAGGCAGGCAGGGATCCAAGTGTCAGAAATCAGGTGACAAACTCAGGTGATTGAATCGGGTGAAGGAGATGGAACAAAATCACAGGGAGAAAAGGGTGCAAAAATAATCCTAGATTTTGTTAAGAAGCCTATTGAGAATATGCACTTTCTCCCTGCTCCCTGTACTCTTTCTGCATCAGAGCAGCTGAAAAATCCAAGAGTCATTAAAATCTCCATTCCATTCTATAGAATAAAGGAAATTCATGTCAAATGCTATGCAGGATGGAGCATAAGATGTGCCTTGTACAATTTAAAGCTTAAAAAACCAAGGGTGAATGGAATAGACTGCCTTTAGAAAGTTATAGGAAAGCAATTTCTTATAGCTCAAACTCTTTTTTAGGCATTTAATGAGGCTGGGAGGCTGAGCAGTCACTCCGAGGATGCTTTAGGAAGGACACTAAAATGTTTATGCTACACATGTATAAAATTGTTACATAACTCCCCAGATCATAACTAATAATACCCACTAACACCATGAAGGCAGGTGGACTCACTGCTGCCCTGCTTTTCCAATAAATCCTATTTTAGTTTCCTTGAATAAAGACAGACAAACCCAACTGCAGTTTCACAAAATTGGGGTGATTATTTTTCTGTCCGATTCATTGTCACTCAGGACTTGCAGGGTCCTTTCTCAGTCCTTGGCAGAAATGAGGCTTTACTCTTACTTTAAAATGCCACAGGAATTGTGAGAAGGGGAACTCAGGAAACTCTTTAATTCCAGCAATGAAAGTAAATATAAATATACATAAACAGAACTCATTTTACTCGCACTGAAATAAACTGTGGGGGAAGGAAAGTGATTTCTCAGTTGCTCTTCAGTCTGCTGCTGAACTCCTTTTCTCTGAGTTGGTGCACATTCACAATTCAAGGCTGGTTTTCTGAATGTTCAGCAATTACCACGAGGATGGATCTGGAAGTTTTGGGTGTTAAAAAAACCAGGGTTTGCACTTGTCTCACCTGTGATTGATGGAAGACTTACAGAAATTGGAATTTAATCTAGATTTGTCATCTCATTGCACATGACTGAATGTAATTTTACTGCTGTCATCTGAAAAGTTATGTAATGTTTCTACCTCAGTAGAAAATGACAGTATTTGTAAAACACAATGGTATTTAACACTAGCCACAACTTTCTTAGAATATAATACTAAAGTTTCATCAAGCATTTTCTTACAAAAATGGGTCATTAGCAGATTTGGAATAAAATTATTTTATTGGAGATAAAAATTCAAACAATGCTGTACACATTTATTTCTTTTAAAGACTTTAAAAAGTCTCTTAGACATTTTCTCTAAAGAAGAGGAGGTAACTGATAAGGAAATGGATAGCATTTGTTTTCTTTGTGGCCTTCTGCTGAACTTGTCTTCCCTCTTCATGAGGGCATCTAAACGTGGCCTGCCCACTCAGAATGATGTCTTAAGAGTGCTGAACAAGGAGGAAAGAAATTCAGTTTTTGTGCATTGCATTAAACAGTTTGAAATATTTTTAACACAATTCTGACATTATTTCCTTTCATTTCTGCGTCAGCAGTGCTTTTTGTTCATATACTGAAGGATCTAGAACTTTCATTTGTCATTCAAGGAGGCAGGGACAGAAATTCTGCTATTTGGCTGTGCTGTTTTCTGAGATGCAGTTCAAGTTCTGGTGAGCACTGGATAAAAGCAAGTGGCAAGTGATAGGATTAGGGTTTTTTGGCAGGGAACTTTTTGAAAGAGGGAAAGGAAGATCCCAGCTGAAGTGTGACTATAAAAAATGTATGTCCTTTGTTCTACATATTAAGAATTTAAAGAGGAAGTTCAGAAATGCAGATTCAAGGTTTTTGCCATTTAACTTGTGCCAAGTGTCCCCGCAAACAGAGTGATTTGGCTTTTCTGATACAATTATTAATTGCATGAAATAAGTGCTGCTTTGGCCATCTCTGAAGATCTTGGCAAGGCTGAGAGCCATAAATCTTTCAGTTTCTGTGTCAAATCCTGCCCTGATCACAGTGGCTGGAGCCTCAGAGAGAAGATGAAGTGCAGCATATATGTCTTTAGAATTAGTCTGCTCCCTGTGCCACGGGACTCAGCCCTGGCAGGAGGATGCTCTGGGATCCATAAATCAGGAGCTAACCTGGATGTGTCCTGATTTGGGATGCTGGGATCCAGCTGTCTCTCTGGTAATATCTTCTTTAATGCTTCATTGAGCCTGCTCTCACAGAAATGAAAATGCATGTGTTTGACACGCTCCTGTGCTTGGCTGGTTGATCAAAATAGATTTTTCTCAGCCTTTTTTTCTCACTCATCTTTTCATGGGCATCATTATCCATTACTTAAAATTATTCTGAAGCTTCTTTCCCAAACTTATTTGAATATGCCTGTATAATCTGCACAAAGCAGTGTCCTTTTGGACATGTGATAAAAAATTAATAGGGCTTCACATTTTTTAACAGTTGGCTCCAGCTGCTGGGTTTCTTCCTGTATTAAAATCACTTAAAATCTCTTTTCAGTTCTGTTCAGAAGGCAAATTATCTAGGAAGGGTAGATAAAGCAAAACTGGCAGACCGAGTATTTCCTGGTGAGATGTGTGTATTTTAAAAATGCAGTTCTGGGAGGAAACATATAAAACATGCATAATCTATTCTAATGAGATTCCAGAAAGTTCCATTCCCAGGTCTGAAATGTTTGGAAGTGATAGGAAAGAATGTGCAGCCTCAGATGGGAGCCTGAGTCCTGTGAAATGAGGGGGGAGTTATCTGTGCAGTGCAGAACAAAATGCACCTGTTACTGTCCACACCACTGGTACTGCAGCACAGGGAAAATGTCCTTTTGAAATTAAAATAAGAGAAGAACAAGAAGCAGAGCCATGTTTTACTAAATATCCCACATTGCACAGTAAAATGACTGTGGTAAAGAGAATTCCTCTTCCTCTGCCCTCCTTTCCAGCCCAAAGTGATAGAGGGGAGGAGAAGGAAGAGCAATTCTGTTCCCAGTATTTTGGAGGCTGAAAGATGTTAATGGATTTTTTCTGGCATTAGGCAAATAATCTGACAGGACAATGAATCATTTTTAAAATCTCTGCTGCCACAGTGTAAGAGCAGCACACTTCTGTGTTCTGCACATTTTAAAATTTTCAATAAGATAAATGATGTTCTAAGAGGAATGGGTATTTGGCTCAGAATCACACTATCCTTTTCAGTAGTAATTTATTTCCAAAATATTTGAAATGTTTACATGATGATAGGTAGTGTCCTAGTTTTGCCTCATATTTACTAATAAACTAATGGTATTCTTGTAATTAATCCATCTTTTCTTGCTGTCTGAATGTAAGAAAAACTTTTGAATATTACTTAGGACATTGCATGCTGTGGACACAGAAGTCCACAGGCAAATTAAACCTGCTATTATTAAATAGATACCAGATCTATTTCTGTCAGACAGTCCAGCAGTAAGAGCCACAGCCCTGAATAAACCCAAAATCTGAGAATGCAAATGGGAGATTTCCTCAGTGGGACACCTGGGGCAGCTGATGATGGGTACTGAAATGTATCTGGAGTCTTTGGGGTATTTTTTTGTGTTTTGTTTAGGTTTGGGTGGTTTTTGTTGGGGTGTTTTGGGGTTGCATGAGGGCATTTCTGTGTTAAAGGAAACGTGAGAAAATGACAAAGATTCTGTGAAAAAAGACCAAACATATTACAATTGTCAACCTTTTCTCTGTCCTTTGGCACAAACTGGAGCTCAGTGGGATGTCAGACACATACTGAATTTGATTTTCTGAGTCCCTCTGCCAGTGAAGCAGGACCAGCCATCCCTGTCCCTGGGTGCTGGCTGTGCTGAGGTGCCAGTGGATAACCTGAGGAAGGATCCAAACTTCCCACATCAATTCCTGTCCCACCTGAGGCACAACATTGCTGGCAAGTTCCAGGAATACTCCCTAAGTCACCTTGTAATTTGAAATGCTACATGACTTTTAAATCACAGCATATAATTAATATTAAAACAACAAAAAAAAAGTGCTGTATATTACAGTTATATCAGCATTACAGCCAGCAGGAAAATCCCTCTTTTCCTGGCAATGCCCATCATCCTCTCTTTTCCCTTTTTTTGCCCATGTACTTCCTTGGGAGGTGCTGCTGTTGCAAACATTAGCCCTCATTTTTTTGTTATGTTAAAAGATAACTGCAAGCTGTAAAGAAATAAGGGCAGCAATTACTGTGGACACTGAGTAAGAGGCAGCACTTGAAGAGGAGGAGAAGCAAATATTTCAAAACAAAACCCACAGTTTTTAGTTGCACCAGCCTCTGTGGCCATGGTTGCAGGGACTGAAGTGCCTTTTGTAATGCTCCAGTGTGGTCCTACTGTAAGCAATCAATGCCTGGGCTGGGGCAAGCTTATCCCTCTGACCAAACCTGTCAGATTGATCACCTGCACCAGTGCTATTTTTAGGAATAATTCATCAAGGCTGTACAGACACCTTGGTGCCTACAGCCACATTAACACCTTTGAAGCCTCTCCTCTCCTCCCCATCACAGTCAATCTCTCTTCAGCCTTTTACAGCTTGGAAAGAATTAATCTGTGGGGGCAAACAAGGCAAGGACAGGGAGTGCTGACAATCCCAAACTCACAGAAGCCATTTAACATCTCCTCATAAAATCACAAAGTCCCTGGGTGACCCAGGCCAGGTCTCTGCAGGGGCAGCTGAAGGAGTTCCCCAGTTTGCTGGAGTTCCAGGAGGCGGCAGAGCAGCTGCTGTCCCCAGGGAAAAAAAACCAGCAGCAGAGTGATTATTGTCAGTAATCCCTCCTGATCCTTAGGGTAGAACTCGTCCCAGCCTATTTCTTCTTGTTCCACCCTATTCTGTTTTGTCCCATCCTATTTCTTCTTGTCCCACCCTATTCTGTATTGCCCCAGCCTATTCTGTTTTGTCCCATCCTATTCCTTCTTGTCCCAGCCTATTCTTTTTGTCCCACCCTATTCCTTCTTGTCCCACCCCATTCTTTTTGTCCCACCCCATACTTTTTGTCCCACCCTATTCCTTCTTGTCCCACCCCATTCTTTTTGTCCCACCCCATACTTTTTGTCCCACCCTATTTCTTCTTGTCCCAGCCTACTCCTTCTTGCCCGCCTGTTCCCAGGAGCAGGAGGCAGCTCTGGGGTTTCTGAGGGATGGCTCTTTGCTGGCTGGCAGCAGGAAAGGGGGATCTGGATCCTAGAGAGGGATGGGGATAACGAGGCTGCTCAGAGAACCCAGGAGAGATCCTGCAAACTCCAGGAGGGGGAGGAAAGCATTTCTTTCATTGAAATGTGGGAGGGGAAAGGGAGCTCAGAAAACAGATTAATAGGGTAGGCTGGGGAAGAGAGAAAGCAGAACTCTAAACCCCTCACAGACTTGTGAAGTTTCTGGCAGTCCCCGGAGCCTGACTGGCCCTTATTTAACAGAAGCTCCCTGTAATTCCTTTGTGCTTGTGTCCTGCCTTTCATCCAGGACACTCCTGAAATTCCAAACTGTCTGATGCTCCTCCTGCGTGGAGGAGTATCCTCATTGTTCACTCACTCCTGTGCTAACTGCTCCTGTTCTCCTGTTCCTTTGAATTTTGCATAATTGCAGAGCTTCCCCAGCCCTGGCAGCTCTCTCATTGTCAAAGGAACATTCTGTCATTCATTCCCCACCTCTGCTTCCCCTGCATTCCAGAAGAAATAAATAGATTGAGCTACAATTAAAACTAACCAAGCCATGTGGGCTTTCCTGTGCTCCTGAAAGCATTTTCCATGGGCTCAAGACTCACAAAACTTGTTGAGAAATAGGAGCAAAATTATTTGTTAGCTGCAAACCAGGGCAGGAGCCCCCTGACTCTGCTGCACCTTTTTCAGAAGAAAAATATAATCCATATTCTTGTTTACCAGATTTCTTTCTGAGCCACGGAAATTACAGTGAATGAGTATGAAAATGACAACAGAGAAATTGGATGTTCTGAGATGGGAGTTCAGAGGCAATTCCAGCTGCTCTTTTAACAAGAAAAGAATGTCAGATTTCTCACTGTGTGATTATGCAGGCATTCTAGACAATTTTTATTTGTTCTTGGTTTAGAATTGTGTTTCTAAAGCTGATTTATGTCTGAAACTTGTTGCTGATGTTAGGCAGACCAGTTCAAAAGAATTAATTCTTGTGGCTTGGGAAGCTTCAGTGCAGAATGTTTAATGGTTGATTATTGTGGATCATTAAACTCCTTTCTGGAATAGTGTTAAACTGGTGTATGGGGGGTGTCATAGGTCTGAATTAATTTCATGTGTACTGGAACCAGATGGGATGATTTCCTGAGGGATGTATTGATTACTTTATCTTTCTGTGATACTCTAAAAATTCTGGTTTAAAAGAGTTCACAAGCAAAGCTTTTTGTACTTATCCTGTTCTACAGAAAGGAAAGGAATTAAAATTGCTCCTTTAACCACAGCAGAGAATTTCTTTATGGCTGTTCTGTATTATTGGCAATTCTCTGTTGACCTCCCTTTCAACTCTGAAACTTTGGTTTTACTGTGGAAATTGGAGAGATTATGATTTAATTATAACCTGTGAGACAACATGGATTATTTTGAACCTGCATGACAATGGAACAATGATAATTACACAGTAATTTTTGTCACAAACCAGCTACATGGTAACAGATCTTGCCATGTGCACCCTTGGATGAACATCACTGCTGCTCAATATAACCCAGGCTGGTGAGTGTGATAAAATGGGAATGCACTGAAATAACACAGGGAAGCACATTGAAAATAACACATGAAATAGCATATATGGGAATACATTGAAAATGTTAAATGAAATAATAAATGGGAATACATTGAAATAACACAGGGGAATACACTGAAATAACACATGAAATAGCATACATGGGAATAATTTGAAATAACTCAAGGGAATACATTGAAAATAATAAATGAAATAACACAGGGGAAACACTGAAAATAACACATTAAATAACATACATGGGAATACATTGAAAATAACACATGAAATAGCATATATGGGAATATATTGAAAATGATAAATTGCAATAACACAGGGGAATACAAGGAAAATAATAAATGCAATAACACAGGGGAATACATTGCAATAACCCAGGGGAGAGCTGTGTTCATGCAACAGCCAAAATTCAGGCCTTGAGGCTTTGTAGCTCCTCTGAGAAATAAATGCTCAGGGTAAGAGGCTGTAATTTAGTGAGGGTTGTGAAGGAAGAGGGAATCCACTGGTTCTCTTCAGGCAGGGCTGCAGACCCTAAATTCTGCCAGGATGAGGGGATTGGTAATTGAGGAGAATATTCTAATCTGCTTTAGATTTCTTACACTCCAACGTGAAAATCTTAGGAGAGCAAACCATTGCTAACACTGTGTTTTTATTTTTGATTTCTGCAGCAAGCAGCAAAGAAAATTCTGCCAGCTTAATCAGCCAGTATTATGTAAATGAGGGGGAAATTACAGTAGTTGATGTTTGAAGAGGGCTGTCAGCAGTGAAAGTGTTCATAATGTTTGATAAAGTTATGGGGGTTTTTTTTGCAAACAAGTAAAAATAAGGCATGCATCACCACAATTTTCCATCCATTTAAGTTTTAGATTCCCAGTGAAACTCAAATTCAACTGTATCAAGTTTTGGCTCATCAGTGCAAGTAGCTGACCAGTGTCCAGTGCTAGTGTAATATATTTTTGTATTGATTTTTTTCACTCTTTTCAACTGTTGAAAAAATAATGTACAAAACAAAGGAGGGGGAAAAAGGCTGGAGCTGCTGTGGTGGGGGCATTTTGTGTCCAAGGAATGGTGTGTTCACACAGAAGAGGGCAGAAAATATGGACCTCCTTATTTCTATAAAAAAATATCTGCCTCTAGAGAGGGATGTTGGGTGGTGGTGGCTTCATTGGTTTTGTGACCCTGAAATAGCAGAACATGTGAGATTTATCAGAAATTCAGAAATAAATAACCACAGTGGCTTCAGCTGTTACAAATGAAACGCATCAGAATAAGCTGGGGTTACCTAAGGCTTGTAGAATTCAATGCAAAACCTGGAGATTAAGAACAAAGGAGTGGGGAAATTGAAGTATTTCCGTCACTGGATGTTAAAAATGAAGAATCACAGAATGGTTTGGGTTGAAGGGACTTTAAAGCCCACCCAGTGCCACCCCTGCCATGGGGACACCTGCCAAGGGACGCCTTCCACTGACCCAGGTGCTCCCAGCCCTGCCCAGCCTGGCCTGGAATATTCCAGGGATCCAGGGGCAGCCCCAGCTGCTCTGGGCACCCTGTGCCAGGGCCTCAGACAGACAGACAGACAGACAGACAGACAGACAGGATCTCTCTGCTGATGAGTACAGCAGAGTTCTTGCTGATTTCACAGTGAAGAGTAGAATAAAACGAATTTTTCCTGCTGCAAGAGACCTGCACTGCTCTCAGGAATCCCTGGCTGCTCACACAGAAATCCCAGCGTGAGCAGGGTCCTGTCCTGGATTCAGGACTGGTGACTTCCCCTGGTTCAATAGTCCTACCCCCTGCTCATTGCACTCCTGTTTAAGCAGCTCTGAAAAAGAATTACCTCGTGAATCATTCAATTGAATTTCAACCTAGAAGTCTTTTTAGTGTAACTCAGTGAACTTTGATTTTTCATTAGTCTAAAATTGGAAGCTGAAAAGTAGTAGCTTGTATAATTGCATGTCACAGGGCCGGCAATATGCCTTACCTGCAGCTGTATTTCCTTGATTTTCTTTTTGTGTTGTAGGATACCCGCATTGTTTTGAAATAGAAAATAATATCTGAGGTATCGTGCATAAAGAGAAATATTTCACGTACTGAGCTGCTCTGGATAGAATTCTTTTCTTTTTTAGAATTGCTTTAGCTAACTTACAGCTCTGTTGGTTGACATATATCAACAAAAATAGATGCAGACAGTCAATTATTTGAATTATGTTCAAAGGTATTCTCATCTCTTTTATAAGAAAAGAAACTTGAATGGAGCAGAGCTTTTCCTGTGCCAATTACTGCTGTGCAGCCTCCTGGGAGGAAGGAGCCTTTCAGGCCAGAGTTTTGGGGTTTGTTGGTTTTTTGGGTTTGTTTGTTGGGTTTTAGTTGGTTGTAGTTTGTTTGGTTTCTCACATTGCTGTAAAAAAATCAGACCTATGAGAACATCAGATTAATTTAGGGGTAAAAAGTGCACTGACTTCAGCCTCTTCATCTGAACAAAGTCCTGCAAAAACCAACGCATAAAATACACTAAATGGTGATGTTGCTTTTGAGAGAGAGAAGAAATATTTTGGGTGGAGATCTTAAAAGGCTTTTTGTGGCTCCTATTGAAAATGTCAGTGCAGTACCTTGGACAGCACCCACTATGGGAAAGATTTTGTCTCCTGGAATAACCAGTGCCTGTTCACTCCCGAGGCTGAACATTTTCTGCTGCCCCAGATAAGGAGATTTGGGATTGATCAGGTCAGGGAGATTGCCTGTCCCTGTTTAGGAATGAGGGAATGGTGTGTCCTCTGAGGATTTTTCTTCCACAGGCATTCATGATGTGATTTTCATGTTGAGAACTCACTGCCCACTCTGTGACTGCCCAGTCACTGTTGATGATTTTAATAAACCATAAAACAATTTTTCACTTCAAATTTTTCTTCCTTTACAAGGTTCTTTTATTGTGTCCACAAGCTTGATTTACTGTAAGGTAAAAGGATTTCCTCTTCGAAATCACCAAGATATTTCTGTACGTTCATAATGAAATAGTTGGATTTTTTCAATCTCCTGTATCTGGTGGCTGAAGTTAACCTGGCTATTTATGTTTGGGAGGATAAAGGAAAATCTCTGAACACAGTGATAGCAAATACAACTGACAGCAGTAAGGAATTTTTATGATAAAGATGCGAGGGGAGAAGAAAGAATCTTTAATAAAATTAAGGGTTTATCAAGCCTTGCTCTTGGGCTGAAAATTATGTTTCTTACATGTAATTTGCATGATATAAAGTGCTATCAATTATTGAAAATAATTCCTGGCTCCACAGTTACCTACTTCTGCTCAAATTGACTTGTCAAATATTTGACATTCAGATTATTCTCTCTGTTTGAGTGCAACTGCAGAGACTGTTATGGAAAAATACAAGCATTCAGAAATCCAGGCTTTTCACTGGAATTTCATATTAACATCTTAATATAGATTTACTAATGTTTTCAAAGCACAGAGTAAAGGAAAACAAAAGCAAGCTAACACAGCTTCTGCTGGTGACCAACATACCAGTTTGGATGCTGCAAATTGGTTTTCCAGATATCAAAGGACAAAGTTGCAAAGCACCAGGTGCTCTTTAGTTTATTGCAAAATGGAACTGATTGCTGTTCTGGCTGCTTTCCTGATTTTCATAGTCTTCATTAGAATCATCTAATAAATAACAAGCTGAATCAGCATTTTGATTAAGGAGATTATTCTAATAATAAATTAATAGGCTTTTTACTTTTGAGCAAAATAGCAGCCAGAGAACTCTTCAAGCTTTTGTTTCTTTGCCTTATCTTCCCAGACAGGTTCTGGAGCTCCCAAATTTCCTTCATGTGACTGCAGCAGGAGGATAAACTGCATTCCATGGCAGCTCTGCTATTCAATATTGCCCCTAAGAACAGAAAGCTCAAGTGGAAGCTTCTAGTAAAACTTCTGTAATGAGCAGAACAGTGTAGGTTTATAAAATGAAGATCATTTATTTAAACAACAAAATCAAACCCAGCAACTAAATCCCAATTAAATCCCTGATTGAAATTAATAGAGGTGCTCACTAGGACAGGGTGAGAGCACTGATGTGTTACCCCTTTGTGATCCCCAGTGCATCACCTCCTGGTACTCAAATAGCATCCTAAGAAAGCAGACGTGAAGAAAAATACTGGCAAGAACAGGAAGGGTTGGGGAGTGCTGTTAATGATCATTTCCACTCGTTCTGCCATCATCAGGAACCTTGAACACGTTTCCCACAGTCCTGAGCTAAGGTATTTTTCTGTCTCTTTCTGGTTTAAATTTCTTGTGCAGTAGTGCTCCCAAATCTTTCCTTCCAATTCTCTTTCCCCTGGGAAATAATAAAGGCTGTTTTGTTATCCTAACTTAAAAACAATCAATGGAATTAAACTGAACTGTCATCTAACAGAAATGCAAATGTAATCTGCCTTAGTCATTTCCCTGCCCTTGCTCATCAGCAGATACCCTCAAAGAGCTCTCTGCATACAAGATTGCCTCCTATTTATCTCTGTTTATCTCTCTATTTCATCTCCTGAGAGCAGTGATGCCTCCTGATTCTTTACAGACCCTACCAGAGTTACCTCAGTAATTTAAGATGATGCTGGATGACTTTCACCCAAAAAACCACATTAAATATTTCTGACAGTCAGAGCAAGGAGATGTTGGGAAAAAAAAAAAAAAAAACAAACCACCAACAAATTACTCCTCAGAAAAAATAGACTCTAAAGATAGAATATAGAGATAATCTCATTTCAGCTTATTAATTATGCCTTGTAAGCAATGAATCAAATCACTTTGCTGTATAATACAATTACTGCTGTAATTTGTAGTCATTACAGTTTGCACTGAGGTATAATTGTGTAATTCATTTTCTGCAGGTTATTGACAGAGAAGGTCTTAACAACTTCAGCATGGAGGCTTTGGGTTTGCTACGGTTTAATTTGCAGATCATTAGCACAATAGACCTAATAGCTTGCTGTGTCTACCCATCAAGGAGTTATTTATGTTTGGAGCAGGCACAAAAGAGAAAGATGAAGAAGAGATTGGAGGTAGAGACATTATTACCTGGTGCCTTGCTCCCCTTGCAGTCTGCAGGTTCTGGTGCATCAGCCCTGGGCAGAGTTAATCCTCTGGCCAGCTGTGTTTTCTAGCAGTTCGTTTGCAGATGAGTTGGCTTTCCTGCCTGCAGTGAATTATTCCAATTAACAAGTTAATATTTTGGCATAGTCGTCTGCATCTGATTAATGTTCATTAAATCAATCATGATTTGATTGAAATGCATTTTTAAGCTTCAACCTTCCCATTGAAATGGAGCACAACAAGTGCTGTTCCTGCTGACATCTGCCATGGAATAAAATATAACAAAGAAGTCATCATCCAATTGTGGTTTTTTTCTGGTTCTGATAAATGTCTATCCTGACTCTTATTCATGGTGGGTTTGTGGTTTTTGGTTTGTTTTCCTTTTTTTTCTTTTTTCTTTTGCCTTTCAGGTGTCTATAGCATTTTAAGAGTGATTACTTTTCCACTTATTCCATCTCCTTCTCAAATGACTGGCTGTGCTTCTAAGTTATTGTGAGTACAATTATTCATAATAAATGTGAGATGAGATTAAATGTGTCCACTGAGGTGAAGGGGAGAAAGAAAGAATCTTGTATTTGACCCAAGCAACAGCACCCAGGAAATTTGTACTCAGGATTATGAAAAAGGTCATATCCTATGTGGAAACCATAATAATTTTTCCACACTTCCTGCCATTATTGGAAATTCCTTTTAATTGGCCATTCTCAATTAGCATGTTTTCATGCAGTCATAATTTCTATACCCTATCTCCTGAGAGTTACATATATTAAATTATATTTAAGAAAATGACAAGGAATTAAATTCCTTACTGTTTGCATGTGACTTCTTTTTGTAAACTATTCTTTAGGGGAAAAAAAAAAAACCCAAAAAACTCTTTTAAAAAGTTGCCATTAGGGCCTGCTACCAAATAAAGTTCTTCCATTCTTTTCCTTGATACAAACTTTATCCTCGGAATGCAGAATTCAAATTGTAGAGCCTCAGAAATTCTTTGAAAAAATAATAATGGCAAATGTTGCTATGGTTACAGAGCCATTCCCATTTGCTTTGCTTTTCTGCCTCAGTAATGAAAGTGGAATGAGGGATTTTTATTCCAACTGTCTGTACCATGCTTTGTAGGGGAAATGCATCTCCCACTAAATATTCCCCATTAATTTTTGAAACCAGAATGTTTTGGGGGTTGCTGTTTCTGAAGCTGTTTTCCCCTGTTTTCTTATTAAAGTTGATTAAAGACAAGTATCATCTTAAAAGCTGCAGTAAAAGTGTGAGTTTTGCTCACAATTCCACTTGGATAAAGGACAGACTCCATTTCTATCCTTCCTCAGACTAACACCCCTTGGGTATAAAATACTGAGCTTGAGTTGCCTTAATTTACTGAGTTACCTTATTCTCAGGAGGGACTGGCACTGGGGTTTTTATTTTAAGACTGAAGCACAGGATATCCTTAAGATTGCTCGAGCTCGTGTGGAACAGATGAAGTAGTGCTTTGGGATGTTCAATCTTATCCCTCTGGGTTGCTGGCTTGGTTTTTTTTTATTTTTTTAGTTGTACTTTTGTGATCAGCTTGCAGTTCCTTGTCCTTCCAATAACTCAAACCTCTGTGACCCCAGAAAAATCCTCACAACGCTTCACTTCCCAAGGCACTTCCCTCACTGTCATTTCTGCTGTGGCAGAACTGAAACATTTGGGAAAAGCCTCCTGATTTTCTTATCAACAAAAGCATCATCAGCAGCTTTTCCTGAGAATGAGAACGCATTTGGAAGCAGGGATTTGCAGCTGAACTGCTCTCCTGAGGACCGTGAGCAGCTCTGTAAGGCGGCAGAGCTGGGGCACCACCGAGGCTGGAATCACCATGCCTCCCCTGGGCTGCCCAGTCCTGCTGCAGGGAGCTTTTTGGGCAAGGACAGTGCAAATAAAGGCTGCTAGGCACAGAAACACACCAGAGATTGTGCAGGGGGTTCAGGGCTTGGGTTTTTCCCCACAACCCCATTTGGGATGAGAGCAGGGTTCTATTTTCCAGGAGCTGAAGTCCCACACCATTCACAGAGCCCTGTCAGGACAGGGTTCTTTGCTGGCTGTCTCAATAGCACAAACATTTGCAGTGGGGATGGCAGCAGGGCCCTCATTAAGGTTTTCTGATACTTTTTTCAGTAACAAGCAGTGCTCACTAGCTCCCAGTTTTGCCAAGCAGCTATGTGAATTTTTCCATTCTGCATGGCTTTTCTGGATTCTCAGACACACACCCACACAGAGCCAGACTCCCTGTGATGCTGTGTTACAGTTTATTTTATTATTTCAGCCAAAGCAGCTGAGAGTTAACCTAAGGAAGCAGTATGTTCTTGTGTTTGTTTTTTTTTTTTTATTTTGGGGGATATTTTTAGGTTGGATTTCAGTTTCCCTTCATTCTCTCGAGCCTTTGATTTTCAGAAAACTTAGACTTTGCTGCAGAAACTACACTTGATGGACTTTAGCACTTATCTGCCTTTTCTGCCCCATGAAAACCTGTGCACATTTTCCAACCCACAAGAGTGAGAACTCCAGCTAATTCCTGGACAGGACTGGCAATGAAGCTGAGCCCTTCTTGGGGTTTTTTTTGCCTGGATATTGTCTGTTCTCACCCAGCAGCTGCCTGTGCAGACTCTCAAAGAGCCTGCTCATGCTGGGCAGGCAGGAGAGGGAAAGATTTGGGGATTTCCAGGCAGGAAAGGGAAAGTTTTGGGGATTTGCCATCCTGGGGTGCAGCAGCTGCTTCAGGCTGGAAGGAGGGGTGCAGAGAGAGGGCTGGGAGCTGCCGCTCCTCTGAACCCCCTGATGATGTGGGGGGCAAACCAGGCAGGATCTGAATTTGGACACTCTGTGCAATGTCACCATCTAAGAATATTTTAAAGATTCCGAGTAACTTAGTGCCTAAAGCTTCTCTGACAGAAAAAGTGACTTGCAGAAGGGACAGGAGCCTAAAAGTGCCCCAGCTGCCGTGCCCTTGGGCTGGGAACTTTAGTTTGAGAGCCAAGCAGCAGCAAAGGACAGGAGCAGTTTGTGATGGGGATCTGAGGCTTGCTTAGATGGCTCAGATTTCCTGCTCTGTGCTGACAGCACAGAACTGGGAGATAAGAGCACCTCTGTGATGTGCAGGCAGAGCTGGAGACTTTGCAGCTCTGTAAAGAAAGAAATAAGTGGGTGGTTTTTTTCCTCTCTTTGCACTGGCAGTTGACTGGGCTCTTGAGAAATGGGGAGGAATGGAGGAGAGGAATTGCAGGAATTTTAGAAATGGAAGTTAAAAGTTGAGAATTCAAGAGGACTGCAGATAGGAAGGTGAGTAAAAAAGGGCTGAGAGGAGTCTGGTGTTTCAGGAGGGAGAGGTGGGGGGACCCATGAGATTCTCAGACTGCAGCTGACAGAATAAACACTGGGGAGAGCAGAATAAAGCTCAGGAAAGAACACAGCAGAAGGAATTGTTCAAATTTCAGAAAGAAGAAAGAGTTTATCCACATAATCTTGAAGAGTCTGGGTTTAGAGTGGGACAACTGCAGACAAATCAGCCACTAACAGTGTCACACCCAAAGTCACCCCTGCCAGGGAGGGGTTTACCATTTGCTGCAGCTCCTCTAGAAAGAGTTATATTATTATTGTTGTTGTTGTTGTTGTTGTTATTATTATTATTATTATTATTATTATTATTATTATTATTATTATTATTATTATTATTATTATTAGCTGTGCTTCTTCAATGAGAATCAAATTATAAATTCCTTTAATCTTTTCAAATTACAAAGTGACCAGAAGTGGGTTAATCTGGAGTACAAATGATATTCCCTGCTCAGGGTTTACTCTGACTGATCCCTCAAAAGCACAGAAATGGTCACTGGAGCCTTCAGAGGCAGCTGCAGACCTAAAAACTTGACTGAAAAGTCCCTGTACTATGCTTGAAAAAAAATAAAGCCATTTTTGTCCAAATGTATTCTGGAAGCTGCCTTAAACAAGAAATGTTTCTGATTCTTACTTGCTAACACTGTCAAAGAATTTGGACACTCTGTGCAACATCATAATCTAGGAATATTTTAAAGATTCTAAGTAACTTGGTGCCTAAAGCTTCTTTGACAGAAAAAGTAAATTATTCAAGTTTTAGTTTTGTATTTCTGTGAAATTTATCTTCAAATATTTGACTGAAGTTTTGAGACGTCTCTCTTGATTTCATGAGATGTGAAACATTTAATTAAAATTGACTTAAAATCTAAAGAAATACATGGAGAACTGGTTCAGATAACTTAAACATGGGGTAGGGAAAGACTTTATATATTTGCATATTTTATTGCTGGATATAAAAAGCAATTTTTCAAATAAATGCCAGTTCTTCTGAGCCTTCCACATTTATCTGCAGAAAGATCAAACAGAGTCTGAAATTTCAGAATGCTCTGACTTTCTAAGCTGCACTAAAAATATTTTAGTTCTGGTTGTCCAATGTAAGTAAGTTACTGGAGGATGTTCTGTGATTTAATTGGTCTCTACTGGTTTTATGCTCAAAGGACAGTTCCTTTCAGATAGCTGGCAAAACTCTTGTAAGAAAAATAGCAATCAATATCTAGGATGGGGTTATTAAAGGGAAATCTTATCTTCTTTGTCTAGCTCAGTTTAAAATTTTATACATTTTTTTTTCAATTTTAGTCATTGAAATAATTTTTTTTAAATTATTAATGCTGCTCTGTCTGTAATTTTATGCCCTTTGTTGTCTTCTAGAACTGACTTCAATATGGGATGAGAGTTGCTGAAGGTTAGATTGACATCCTTTGCCATTTCCCAGCCAGAATTCCCACCCACCCCAATGCCTGAACCTCTGAGAGCAGCACGAGCACCCCTGAGCTCTGGGTGCATGTGCTGAGAGTCAAACAAAGAGGATTTTAATGCCTTAAACCATCTCCCATTTCAACCTTCCCAGCTGCTCAGGGATGTGTCCTACTGAAAACACTCTCTGCTGTCCAGATTTGCTGTTTTATGAAGTACAGATCATTTTCCAAGCGATTCTTTATCTAGGTTTTTACTGTTTACACCTGCAGATATCTCAAATTTGCCATGAGTCTGTGCATTTTGGGCCTGGAGCTGCATTTGTGTCACACCCCACACATTCCCTGATGTGACAGATTTATACACACAAACTGGTTTAGTTGTCCACACCCTAAAAACCAAGAGTGGTTGATGATATTGATTCTTGCTTAATACAATGGGTGATCACAGAATTAGGAAGGTTGGGAAACATCTCCAGGTTGACCAAAGCCACCTCTGGGAGAAGGTTCAGTGGACGTGGTGGTTTTGGGGCAAAGTGCCACCAGCTACACTCATTTATTGAACACACCCAGGGTTTGGGACTCCTCCACTTCCCTGGGCAGCTCATCCCAATGACAGACCACTCCTGCAATTAAGGAATTTTTCCTTTATCCAACCTGATTATTGATTTTTACTTAAAAAAAAAAAAAAGAGAGAGAGAGAGAGAGAAGGTGATTATTGAGTGATTCTTTATCTAGTGAATCCAGCCCCCTACTTACAGTGAATGCTAGAATAATCAGTATTTAACAAGTGGAAATAAAGGTGTAGCAGGAGGGCAAAGGAGTCTGCAGAACTTCAGATGTTTTTGGCAGGTGGAAACTCATTAAAACTGCTCATGCTTGAGGAGGCGGCGGGGAGAGTCTGTGCTGCTCTTGAGACAATGCTCACAGAAATATTCCTGTTTCATCTGCCTGATAAATGGTGATCTTGGAAAAGAAAGTGGTTCTTCTGCAGGCAGCTGTGCCATTCAGTGCCTCACACTTCCTTTCTGTGAGCCCCATAAAGATGAAGTCTATTGCCTTAGACATTTACAAATCAAATCTTTTCATGCCACTAACTGCTGCCGGAGAGGAGCACAGATGGAAAATCCCTGCTTGGCTCTGCGGGGAGGCCGGCAGCAGGGCTCACCCTGCCCTGGCAGAGCTGCACTCAGAGCTCTGAGCAGTGTGAGAGCTGTGCCTTGGGGACTGGGCAGAGTGAGAGCTGTGCCATGGGGACTGGGCAGAGTGAGAGCTGTGCTTTGGGGACTGGGCAGCATGAGAGCTGTGCTTTGGGGACTGGGCAGCATGAGAGCTGTGCCTTGGGGACTGGGCAGCATGACAGCTGTGCTTTGGGGACTGGGCAGCATGAGAGCTGTGCTTTGGGGACTGGGCAGCATGAGAGCTGTGCTTTGGGGACTGGGCAGAGTGAGAGCTGTGCTTTGGGGACTGGGCAGAGTGAGAGCTGTGCCTTGGGGACTGGGCAGAGCTGCTCTCAGAGCCCTGAGCATCATGAGAGCTGTGCCTTGGGGACTGGGCAGAGTGAGAGCTGTGCTTTGGGGACTGGGCAGAGCCCTGCACCTCAGAGAGCTGAGCATCATGAGAGCTGTGCTTTGGGGACTGGGCAGCATGAGAGCTGTGCTTTGGGGACTGGGCAGCGTGAGAGCTGTGCCTTGGGGACTGGGCAGCATGAGAGCTGTGCTTTGGGGACTGGGCAGCATGACAGCTGTGCTTTGGGGACTGGGCAGAGCCCTGCACCTCAGAGCCCTTGAGCATCATGAGAGCTGTGCCTTGGGGACTGGGCAGAGCTGCTCTCAGAGCCCTGGGCAGCGTGAGAGCTGTGCTTTGGGGACTGGGCAGAGCTGCTCTCAGAGCCCTGAGCATCATGAGAGCTGTGCTTTGGGGACTGGGCAGAGCCCTGCACCTCGGAGAGCTGGGGCACAGAGCTCCAGCAGGGCCAACAACTCCTGTTTGAACCCTGACTTCCACCCAAAGCCACCCATCCATCCCCTCTCTGTGCTACAGCTTCCTGGTGCTGCAGCTGGGCTCGAGTTTGAAGTGTCTGAATTTGGGGGTGGGATTGCTTTTTAATTTTTTTTCTTTTTTTTTTTTTTTTTTTTTGCATTTATGGAAGCACAGGAATTTCTTTCTTTTTGCTGTGGGCAGGCACAGCTGCCAAGCACAGGTTTGGGGAAGGGCTGAAGGTTTGGGGAGGCTCTGGAAGCCCCTGCCTGGACTGCAGCTGTTTTTCAGCCAGTGCCACTGGACATGCACCTGCATACAGCTCCCACACACTTGAATAATTTGGAGGTTCTTAATTTAAAGGAAATTACCGCAGTTCTGTCACTCTCTCCTCTCTTGGTGGAAGTAGATAAACTGACTGAACGCTGTTTTCTTTTCTGGTGTGAAATTGTAATGCTTCATAATATCTAACCAGCAGAGTACTCACAACTAAAACAACAATGTCAATTTGATTTTAGTTTAATCTAATTCGGGATAGAGCTTAAATCTTATATAACACATATGGCAATCATTTTTATCTTCTGGGAAACTTACACCAAGAGTTTGAAGCAATTTAAACCTTTAAACTGAGAATGATGTCAACCCAAAAATTGGTCAATATTGGGACAAAAGCTGATTTTTGATCCCTCAGCAGATCTGGAATTGTTTTCATGAAGTGACCCCTAGTTTTTGATTTTTGAGATATAAAGATGTGAGTGGCATCCAGATGTCAGCGTATAAAGTTCCTTCCTCCACAAAAGCACAGCATGTTAAAATTCCAAGTGATAGAGGAGGCTTTTCTAGCTTGTAGCAGGAAACATTCTGAGTGACTCCAGCATGGTTTTCCTCTTGTCAACAAGTTAATTTGAAGAAAAATAGCTGTGCTTCCAAAATAATAGTGTCTCCTGTCACAGAATTGCTGAACACTTGGTTCTGCTACAAGGGTTTTTATTAGAGAGAAGCAAGACTAATTTACAAACATCAAGAGGCAGAATGTGATAAACCTGGCTGTGCTTGGATGTTTAGAGAATCTGCACTGTCAGTTTAGCTACAAATGTGCTGTGGCAGTCAGGAACACTTGCCAAACTTCACTGCAGCCAAAGCCCACTTTGTATTCTAAACGGATTTCTTGTTTTTCTGAGACAGACAAAGGTCATAAAGTCTGACTTGATGTAGTGTATGTCTCCATCATCTGGGTATTCAAAAGATAGAAGCTGAAGTCCTGAAAGTCCAGTGCAGCTATTCAGTTACATGGATTAGAAATGTACTCTTGAATTTCATTTGTGTGGCATTTTCATCTGAGACGTGCAGGAGAGGTGGAGGGAAAGAATGAAGCAGCAGTAATGGATTAAAAAAGCTCATCCTAAAAAGAAATATATTGCATCTATCCATCAGTCACGTTGCCCATGACCACTTTAAAAATTCTGAAAGTCCAACGCCTTTCTGACAGTGATTATCTACAAATGAGTACTGCAGTTCACTGCTTCAGTCACTATTTTGCAATGATGCAAAATATCATGAATTCATAATTGTCCACAGCATGGCTGGAGACACCTGAGTTTTGATAATGACAATTTCCCAAACTTCTACAACTCTGTCAGCACAGCCTTCCGTAATTTGCCTCCTTTTGTATTCTGATGAAGCCTGGAAACAGCTACAAAAACTGATAGTGTGTGCTGCTGGGTCTGGTTTTCTCCTTTCTCCTAAAAAGAAACACATCATTATGGCCTCCCTGCCACCTTTGTGAACACAGGCTCTTACATCTCTCTCTCTCTCTCTCCGGGATATTTTTTCAGAACTTCCACATGGACTTTTCTATCATTGTTCACCTCCTAAGATCTCAAGGCATCTGCTGAGGTATTCCCTGTGAACCCCCAGTCCTTGTGATGCCAACACTCACTGGCATTTGCAGTGCAAAGCTGCTTTAATTTGTTTCTTCAGCAGCAAATCAGAGGATGTATTTTTAACTCTAAGGACACCTTCTTGTCTCCAGAAAGAGATGGAGCACTGCTACCTGTGCTGCATGGAAGTGAGAGCACAGGGCAGTTCTCACCTCTGCATGGGATGCTGTGTTTAGTAGAACACTAAATGTGTACCCCAGCTACAAATCAGCACTAAACTCTACAAGTCAAGGCCTCTTTGACTTGAAACAGCTGCTAAAGGCAGAAATCAAACACACAGAGACACCCAACAGAACCCAGTCCTGGCAAGCTGCGCTGGGAGCTTTCAAACACCACCAAGTGCTTTTACCAATATTTTTGCTTTCACTTTCATCACTGTAAAGGCATTACATGATTCCCTCTGAAAATAAAGATATCCAAGGAAGATGAAATAAGAGAAAAATCTATATCTGAATGTATTATTTGCCTGTTGCCTCAGAGAACAGCTCATTGCTGCAGTGCTCTAACGAGCCACTCTGTGCTGGGCTCTGACTGCATTCCTAATGACACAGCTCTGCTCTCTGCAGTCTCAAACAGCATCTCTGTAGTCACACACAAAGGCTGAGCATTCTGCTTTTGATTCCACAGGAAAAGTTGGAGAGCATTCAGAGCTCCCAACCTCAGCATGTCCAGAGCAAATCTGCTTGGACAGAAAGAACCAGGGAAAGGAAAAGGGGAAAGGGGAAGGGGGAAAGGGGAAAGAAGGGAAAGGGGAAAGAAGGGAAAGGGGAAAGAAGGGAAAGGGGAAAGAAGGGAAAGGGGAAAAGGAGGAAAAGAGAAAGGGAAAGTATTTCCAGTTAATGCAGAAGGGAGCTGCCACCCAAGACTTCTCTCCCTTCAGTGGGAGGGAGGGAACATTGCAAAAAAACCTGCTGTGAAGTGACTGAGGTAGTGAGAGAATGAGGGAGGGGCGAGGCTCAGGTGAAACCATGACTGGAGTCAGAATCCCAGAATGGTTTGGGCTGGGAGGGAGCCTAAAGCCCATCCCATTCCACCCTGCCACGGGCAGGGACCCCTTCCACTGTCCCAGGCTGCTCCAAGCCCTGTCCATCCTGCCTTGGATGCTTCACAGCTCTTTGGGCAGCCTGTGCCAGGGCATCACCACCCTCACAGGGGAGAATTTTTCCTAATATTTACTTCAAACTTGTATATTCACCCTTGCAGGGGAGTATTTTTCCTGATATCTACTTCAAACTTACACCCTGGCAGTTTGAAGCCATTCCCCCTTGGCCTGGCACCATATGCCCTTGTAAAAAGTTTCTTGATTAAAGGTATCTAGGCAAAAATAATTTCGTTTTTCTCCTGGCTTTGTCAGTTTCTGCTAACCTGAGGTTTTCTGAGGGAGAGGACAGGAATAGACATTAAATCAGACCTAAGATCTTCCTTCTCTCACCCCTTAATGAATGCCATGAAACCCAGCCTGCTGGGTCTCTCATTATCAGGTAATCATGCTGGACCTAAAATAACTTCACTTCTGAAGCTCTATCAGAACCTGACCTTTCCTTAAAACCTTTTAATAAATTGTCACTTTCTTATGAAATTAATCTTGGAAAAAGACCTGGCCAAGGGTTTGCCCATGAACTTTTACTTTAGACATCAGTGTGGATGTGCATCCATGATTACACACGCACTGTCCTTCCAGCACTACTGACCAACCAACATTTTAATTTCATTTTCAGCCATAGGCTTTTTTTCTGACCTTTTGAGTAACTAGAAAGCTTTGGGAACTAGAGATGTAGGCATAATTAATAAAGCCTTGTATATTTATGGCAGTATTTTAAACTTCTCGCTGGAGCACTTCGATTTTGAGAGCAAATGTGTAAAAATCTCCATCTCTTGTCATGCCAGTCTGACAACAGAGGAGCAGTTTCAGAGCTCTGCCACTCCTCTCACATTCTGTCTACAACAGCAGCCAGCCTTTTCTGCTTTATACTCGAACAGTTATCTGGCAAACCTGGTTTGTGCTTTTCTCACGTGGCAGGAAAGAGAACCAAGCCGTGATTATACCACAAATAAACACCTGAGAGATTTAACTTCTGGCCAAGAACTGTCTGAGGATAGATGGCATTGCACATGCCTGTGAGCATCACCAAAATTAACAGAGTCTCCTCAGGAAGCTGGCAATGGATCATGCAGTAATTCCCAGGTGAGGAGGAATTCCTGGATAATCCCCACAAAGGGTGCCAGGATTCCCTGCAGCACCTAGCACAGCCCTTCCCTGCTGGACACCACCACTGTGTCATGCACACCTCCACTAAGAGATGCAGCTTATTCTCAATTAATGGGTTTTGTCTCACTCATTTTCCTCAGAGGTAACACTGCTTCCTCTCTGCCCAACAGCTGCAGAAGCAGGTTCCAGGATAAATTAATCCCAGGACACGGCATTTATACCTGTTCTCTGCTAAAAATCAAACAGCAACTAACCAATGAAACAAGACAAACAAAAAGCCCCACACGACCCAGCAGTCCTCATTTTCTGGAAGGGAAGGGCTCATTTTCAGGCATTTATCCTTCAGAGAGTGCTTGGGGCTGCAGTTGGACACAGAACGTTCCAGAACTGTGGTGGGCCAGCCTTGGCTGATGAGCAAAGTGCACCCAGCTCCTGGCTCACCTTCCCCTCAGCTGGACTGGGGGGATCAATGGGGAGAACACAATCAAGGAGGTTCAGGGGTCAGGACACAGACAAGGGGATTGCTCCAGGTGCACCCAGTGCAGCAGCTCAGCCTCCTGGTGATGTGCACAGTGTGTAGAGAATTGTTATTTTGACCTGACAAACCCAGAGTCACAGTTCTATCAGTCTTTGTTATCAGCTTGTCAGCCACCTAATAAATGCATTCCATCATCTCTGTGGGAGTTTCACTCATTTAGATGGTAATTCCTCTTCACAGGTATGTTCTACACCAGGTGCCAAATATAATCATCTATAATATTACTGGTGATGTATTTTAACACTTTTCATGTCCCTACACTTGTGTGTGGTTTTATTACGTAGGAAGTGTCTGAATTTAAATTTATATGTCCCATCCATGCTGGACAGCTTCCTCTTGAAACTTGGAAACATTACTGCACTTCTGGAATGTGACAGCAAGGCAAAGTAACAAAAATTGATCTCAAATCCAATTAAAATTTTTTGAGCAGTCTAAGCTACCATTGAATATTTTTTATTCCGGTCTGTTTGTGGAGTCTCCTATGAGCTTGGTGGTGCAGTAGAAGTAATTTTAGAATATTTTTTTTTCATCTGAACTTTAGTTATTCAGGATTTTTCTCTCCAGCCTGCCAGCCAGCTGCAAATGGCTCTGCAGTTGTCTCTCCACACTCACAGATTGCCCTTCTGGGAGGGAACAGGGACCAAGTCAGAGGATGGCATTAATAAAAGCCAGACAGGCTCTCCCACATTTTGTATCTGACTCCCAATCTACAAATCTGGAAGCTTTTCTATCCCATGTGCTGTAAATGTGTATCAAGGAACAGCAATTTTAGCTGATTTTTTAGTTACTTTAGTGAGCATGTATATGAATTTTGCATAAACAGAGATATTTAGAACTGTATCTATAACTTTTAGCTGTTTTTTTAAGAAATGTTTGAGCAATGCAAGCACAATCTTTTTCAGATCTTAAGGAGTAGCAGACTACTGTAGAGGGCTTCAGCCTGGAGCAAAGGGGGGAGAAGGGAAGGGCTGTTAGCAGCATCTGCCACTATTGCCAGAATTTTCTACTGCCAAATCCATAATACTTTAGGAATGAAGTTTTCTGAAGGACAAAGCACAGCCCCTATTAATTCCCATCTCAAAAGTTCCATCTCCAAAGTCTGTCTTATTCTTTGATGTGTAAAAACTGAAGTGCATCCAGGATGAGGACTCACCTGTGAAAACATGGCAATTAGTTCTGCATGAAAGCAATCAAGTCAAATTCAAGAAGAAGAACAAACTCTTCTGTCTCAGAGACTGTCCCAGAAGACCCTTCCAAAAGGATGATCAAGAATACTGGGAAATATTTAACAGCAAAGGAATATCTTCTTTGAAAAATAAAAGAGTGGTCCTCAAACCACTCAATTTTTGGCCTAAAGAGTTAAAAACCAAAGAGTAGAACAAAACTTTAAAGTGTTAGGTCTGGAAAAAATGGAAATGAGCTGGAATTTGTATTCTGAAGAAGAGCTGAAGTAGAGCAAGAGAAGAAAACAGCTGCTTCAGGAATACAAACTCTAAATTTATGAATGCAGAGAGGACAGTGTGATTGAGCTGTTTAATGTATTGTGTAAAGCACCACGACTGTTGGCCTAGAATATTTAACCAGGAAGGCTAAAAGCTCAGTCCAGGCTGGATTAAGTTCATCAGTGGGTTACCTCCCCATTCCTTTTGATCATTTTTGAATTATTACTTTGCCTGCTCAAGCCTGGGAAAACTGTATTGCAATAGAGAGGGGCCTCAGCAGTACCAGTGGCAGTCCCAGGCAGTAGGGAGTCCCTGGTGACCTGAGGTGACACCTGGCCCAAGCCAGGCCAGCCAGGTTTGCTCACCACAACAGCCACCACAGCATTTAACTCTTGTACTTCATAATTACACAGCTCATCTCCTAAATGGCTCCTTCAGAAAGCAACAAAGAGCAGAAACACTAAATCCTAACTCAGATGAGAAAACAAAGATTTGGTTCCAGGAGTGAAACAAAGGGATGTCACCAGGGAACCCAGGAACGGGGCTGTCAGGGATGTGGGGAGGTACCCATATGCCTGCCATCAAATTTTAACATCACTTTTTCACTCGTATTTTTTTCTTTCTTTCTTGAATTTGGTTGCTTTAATCACCCTCAAAACAATAAAAAAGTTACCCTACACATAATGATGTATAGGCTAATATAACATTGTCTGTTATTTCTATATATTGTCTGCTACTTGCCCTCAAGCCAGCTGCAGCAGGTAAAGGAAGAAGGGGAACTCTGCCATTCTGATTGTCTATTCTGGCTATCCTGACAGACTCTGCAAGTCTGTACCAGTGGCAGAGGCCTGGACAGAATTAGAATACATCAGAATTAGAGTAAACTAATGAATACAAAAGGCTACTACAGCCTTCTGTCCCTACAAGCATGTGTGTGTGTCACAGACGTATTTTATGAATTTTTTTTCATTAAGATCTTTTCTCTTGAGAAGCTTCAGCTTCTTCATGTTTTGCTGCTTTGGAATGTGATTTGGAGAATTGTTTACTTAGCATGTGAAATTGTTTTTACTTGATGACCTGTGTCGAGGCTGTGAGCAGTCACAAGGTTTTATTATCATTCCATTCCTCTCTATTCCTTTTATCACTCCATTCCTCTCTATTCCTTTTATCATTCCATTCCTCTCTATTCCTTGCTAACCTTCTGATGAAATCCTTTCTTCTATTCTTTTAGTAGAGTTCTATATCATTTTCTTTTAATGTAATATACAACACAAAATAACAAATCAGCCTTCTGAAACATGGAATCAAGATTCTCATCTCTTCCCTCGTCCCGGGACCCCTGTGGCCACCACCACATGTGTGTTCATACACACACCCCACACTTTGCAGCAATGGACCTGAAGCAAAACCAGATGAACTTTAACTCATTCTCAGGAGCAATTTCTGTCCTCACAGCCACCACACACTGCTGCAGTCCATGAGAGTGGGATTTGGATCCCTGCCTGGTGAAAGGGAACCATGTATGCCTGGAGAAGCAGCCCCTGAGGAGAGCAGACTGCTCGTGACATCGGCCAATAACTGATCCTCTCAGGAGAAAATGCTGTGCAGAACAAATGTCATTTCTCTGCAGGGAGTAAATGAGCAGAGCTCTGCTCACTGGGACTCCTTGCTGCTCACTGAAGGGTTTGGTTCCCTGGCAGCACTGACCTGCTCTGTGTCACACACGCTGCAGTGAGGCCAGGGGAGCCTTGGTGCTCCTGTCTTGGGGACAGAACAGCCTTAGAGTCATTCCAAACAAAGTGACAACAAAGAGCCCCTTCCCCAGAGAATGGATAAGCAAAGTGCTCAGCACTGAGGGGATGAGGTGCAGGTGACACAAACCCACTTTTTCCACAGTCACACAGAACAAACATCTGTGGGAATCCTCTCTAAGTGCGCTTATGGCAGTTCTTGGCTCCTTCCACCCTCAGCAGAGATTCACCAGTACAAACCATCCTCTTTTTATTGGCTGTGGACAAAAATCTAAAATTAAAACCAATTCTTGTGACTGTTTGCTGAAATAATCAGTTTTATTCTTGTTTACAATGACTCCAGCACATAAAAGAAACTGCTGGATCCATTATCAGTTACACTCTGCTTGCCAGTCTTGGCTATTTATGATGCTAAATTACACAGCCCAAGTACAAAACCAAAAGTTGCCAAAAATCAGGGAACTCATAAACTGGGAAAGCAGAAGAGGTAGGAGGGACGAGCTAATGCCATTAGAAGCAATGGCTAGCCTCCTTCAAAAGGATAATTCCATGTGCTATTCAACAGGTCAATAATCAATACATTTCAGCCATTGGAATAGAATTCAGCAGGCACTGTCCTGTGACAGCTATTGTCAAGCAAACGATCATGGTTTTGGTCCTATTGCAATGATTTTTGGTTGTAGGATGAGTCCCAATTTCTAAGAGTACCCTGAATTGCAAAAAAACCATTCTGCATGTTTTCATTTGGATTGCAAATGCAGCAAGGTGCTTTTATACCCTGTCCTACTTCTTCCTAATGTATAAACTCCCTCTATAACTACTTATCTTATGATTTTAATTTAAAAGCTAATCTTCTAAAATTAATATTAATTAATATGGTGGGTTTTGTATTTCCCCACCACCTTCCATGCTCTCAGTTGCAGGTTTGCAGCTGGAATGGCTCAGCCCCACTGCAGGCTTCCTCACAGATAACTAATTTGTGCCAGCTTGCTGAATAACCCCAGCGCTGCTCAGTCACTCAGAACTGCTCCATCTGTGTGTCTGTCCGTCTGTCCGTCTGCCTCACCCTCCTCTCCTGAGGGATCCACATCCCCAAAATGCTCCTTCCAAAGCTGCCCTGCAGGCAAAGGCAGCCAGGAGTCCCTGGTGTTTGCTCACCTGGGCAGGTGCAGTGTTGGCCTCACAGGTCAGCTCTGCTGCTGCCAGAGATGGAGGGAGACCTGCAAAAGGGTTCAGCAGGAGAAAATGAAATTACTCACTGGAAGCATTCTAGCAAAAATGAATAGAAAGCAAACATTTCAGCCAGGAAGGAGAGCAGGGCAGACAGCAGGCAGATTCCATCAGGCTGATGAGTTAAGGTTTCTCTTCACATCCACAGATCTGCCATCTCCATTGGTTTGCCACTGATAGGCATTTAGGCAACTCAATTATTCTATTATTGAAATTAGATAATGAGATAATTATAGAAACTTCCTTTCTAAGCTCGTAATGCTCTACTGACACAGGTTGCAGAAATATTCCTGCCAAGAATTTGATTATTAAATGTGAACTTGCTTCAGCAGAGATGCAGAAATGCCCCTGATTCTTTGTCACACGTCTGTGCAGCTCTTTTTTAGTTCAGCACAAAGTTCAAACATGGGATGTGAATCAGCAGCTAATCATTTTCTAAAATATTTGGCTTATAAATATTTCCTTAGAAGATTCTCTTTTAACAAGAGATTTTGTTGAAAAAGCTTTACTTTTATTTTCATTCTCATGCTTTACTATGCACAACAAATCAGTTTTTAATGAAAGATGGTAATAATATACTTACAAGTTACATAAACCAATGGACTATGTTTAACAAATAACCCTTGGACAAGGTGCCAGTGCATTTGAATAGTTAAATTTCCAGTAAGATCAATATTCCATCACTCCAGTATCAAAGCTGCTGCCTTGAGCAGCTCTTCACTGCTGGGACATTTGTGGGAGCTGAAGCTGCTGCCTCCCAGCTGTTTGTTATCATTTCTCTTTTGCCAGAAATTGCCAGAATGGGATGTGCTCAGGCAGCAGAATGCTCAGCACCAGGATTCCCTCATCTGTCCCAGGGGAGCATCAGCCAAGCTAACTCCAGTCCAACTGGTCTGCACCTTGGGGAATCAAAAGGAATGGAAGGATTTCTTCTGAAGAGTAAATGTTCAGTGTCACATGCATTTTAAAATGTGGTAAAAATAAATTTAATTATCAAAAGAACTGCTCCAACACTGGGCCCTTTCCATGGGCTGCAGCTGTTCCCAAACTGCTCCAGCGTGGGTCCCCTGCCATGGCATTCAGTCCTTCAGGACCTGGCTGCTGCTGCTGCACTGTGGGGACCCTCCAGGGCCACAGATCCTGCCAGCACTCCTGCTCCAGGGGGTTCCCATGGGGACACAGCTTTTCCAGGAACCCCTGCTCAGCTGGGCTCCTCCAGGGGCTCTGCAGGGAAACCTCTGCCCCAGAGCCTGGGGCAGCTCCTGCCCCTCCTGGGGTCTGCAGGGCTGTTCCTGCCACCTTCTCACCCTCCTCTTTTCCAGCTGCAGCTGCTCCTGTGCACCAGCTGTGCCCCACATCAGCCCAGATGTGCTGCCACCATCACTGCCAGGCTGAGTTGTCCCCAGAGCAGCTCCACGCTGGAGCCTTGGCTCTGTCACATGTGGGGGAACCTCCCAGGAGCTTCCACAGATCCTACATCCCCTCCCACCAAAACCTGACCATGCACTCAGGACAGAAGTGACCAACCCAGCCTGGCCATGCACACAGGACAGAGGTGACCCAACCTGGCCATGCACACAGGACAGAGGTGACCCAACCTGGCCATGCACACGGGACAGAGGCGACCAACCCAGCCTGGCCATGCACACAGGACAGAGGTGACCAACCCAGCCTGGCCATGCACACAGGACAGAGGTGACCCAACAGCCACACCAGCAACGTTCCAAGAGCCAAACAGAGCTGCCAGAGCTGGGCCATGCTCAGTCCCCACCATCTGGAAGCCTCTGGCAAGAGGAACAAGATTTGTCCCCAGCAACTGGAACCTGCAGAAGGTTTAGGTGTCTTTGCATCATGCAAATGCACTGTCTTTCTGACAATCCCCAATTGCAGTCCTGACTGCAGGAATATGCTGCTAAAATCATGGGAAGGGATAAAAACTCCTGTTGAGAGAATATCCTTGATAAAGCAGCAGTGGCCTGGGTGTCAATTAGGCCTAGGGACATACAGGTGTTTTAATGTAAGATAGAACTTCTGGTTTTAGTCATACAGGTGGATTCATTTATAAATGCTGACCCTGACATATAATTTTCAATAAAAGCTGTGCTTTTCTATCTAATTTCCATCTTTCAGCTGAGACATTAGCATTTCTTATTCAATGTTCTTCCCTCTCAAGCATTACCTCAGATTAATTGGCACTGTATAAAATAAGTTCCTGGGTGCACAATGGTAACCATGGTAGCCTCCATCCTATCTTCACAATGCATATGCAATTCAGTCCTCAGGAAAACATAATTAGTACGTAGCAGAATCCATTCTCTCCAAACACATCACCGTGCTAAGAAATGCACTAAATCAAAGCAAATGATGCCTACAGCCTCCACCCAACTGGGCTCCCGTTGCTGAGCAGTTACATTACAAATGAATATACTCTTAACTAGTTTTGCTGCAGCATCCCCAACTTGCACAATGTGCTTCTCTCCCCGTGCTTGCTCTGCTGTCTGGCCAAAGGGTGGCAATGTTCTCCTGGCTATCAGCAGAATTGCATTCCTGCAGGAATTGGAACATCTCTTTGCAGCCAAGGCAGAAAGCTCTGCATCATTAACTGCACTGCTAACTGGGTCCCAGTACATCAGCACTGACCCCTTCAGCTACAGGAACAGAAATATTAAAATACAGTTTGGGCCGTTACCCAGCGAGCTGTGTGAAAGTACATTCACGTGGATCTCCTTATGGGGGAAATTAAAAAGCATATGCAGCTCAGAACCCAAGTGTGCTCTCTGTTCCTTATCACACATAATCAGGCCCTGCTGAGGGTGCTCCTGACGTGTTCGCACAGGACAATCACTGCTGTGCAGGCAGAGAGAGGTCTCACCAGCCTGCCTGCCCAGGAGGTGCCACCCAGCCCCTCGAGATTTCTACAGAAGCTGATTTAACTCGTTTGAGAAGTTTCCCGTGGCTCCTTTGGGGATTTGCCAGTGGTGAGGATTGAAATAATCTGAAGCAAACATCTGCAGCAAAGCCTCAGCAGCGCAGCCACAGAGCACGGGACAGGCTGTGCAGCTGTCACTGCTCTAATTGGTGCACCAACAATCCCTGCAGTTAATGGCACAAACTGGGAATAATCTCATGAAGAATAAACTGCTGCCCTTGTGCTGGACCCACTCCCAATGATTACCAAACACAGTCTGTCCCACGCCCAGACATCCAGCCAGATTCCCCAAGATGCTAAAAGAAAAATTATGTTCTTCCTGCTGTTTCACAGGGGAAAAGTTACACTTGGAGACCTAGAAGGAAAAAAAATCCATTTTCAAATGCCACCAACTATTATCTGTTGAATTATTGTTAGCTACAAAAAGCAAAATGAACTACTTCTGCACAGAACAGGAGCAACATGAGTAAGGAGGCATCCAAACCTGTCCAGGATAGGTGGTGGTTAGCAAAGATGAAAGGAATTTAGTTCTTCATCTGAATAACTGCTGGTTTGTTTACTGAAGTGTTAAAAATGCTGCTTCATTAAGCCTGGAATATCGGGGTGTCAGATGAAAGGAGGCATTCACTACCCCCATGGTAAAAATTTCAGACAACTCTTTTTGGACCCAAATCAACGTAGCCAATATGGTACCAAGCAGTTGCCTGTTAGTGAACTCATCCCAGAATTCTCAGCAATTTTCATATTTACAGTATAGATCTTCACTTTATCCCCTGTACATGTGCACGAGAGGAAACACTTTCCAATCCACACTAAGAAACTCTGAAACAGCTCTAATATTTTTAAACGCCTTTGATGATCCTATTTGACCTTTGCTGTACACCAAGGAAATGCTCTGGACACTTTTCTCCTTGTTCCCTGGCAGTGCAGTTATCAGGGCAGAATGAACTCACATTTCCTCTCTCCCTGCCACCCCTGCAGGTGCCAGCCTCACATCCCAGTCTGCCAGGAGAACACATCACAGCCCCATTTCAGACATCCATGGCAAAAAGGAGCATTATGAGAACAAAATTCCAGCCACCCACATGCTAATGATGCATATGCATCTGATTCCACACATTTTGACTTTTAGATATGTCAGGGGATGGAAATAAACATTTCTGTCAAGTAACAGCGCTACAAAACAACTTTTCAGGTAAAAATGTCATTATTTCAATTACACAGAGGCACAGAAATGCCCTCTGTTAACACTGTAACACTTAAGTAGACACATCACACTTTCCTTTTATGGCCAGTATAAAATTTATTTGGCAAAAAAATGGGGACAACTGGTAAAATGGCACATTTTATGTGCAAAAGCATGCTAGTGCAGGAAAAGCTATTTATCTTCATACAGGTGATGACATTTATTTCGTGCAATTACATTGGCTAATCTATCACAGAAGTGTTACACGACACCAACTTTACTTTTTTCTGAAGATACAGCATTTCATTACATGTTTTGTCACCTGCTCTCCTCATGGCAGCAATTCTAAGAAAAGCTTTCAAGTGGCTCTAATAATCGCTGGACTCCCTGCACTCACAGCTATCCTGGGGCAGAGGAGAAATGTTCATTAGTGAGCACAAAAAGGACCAAAACCATCCCAAGGTTCAGGTCAGAGAGTTTGGGAGCAGGATGATCACAAAAACTGTCTGCCACACGTTTCAGGCTCTGTTTCTGTTACATAAACTTGGCTTTGCTTTCTGTCAAACGCCCAGGCACGACTATCTGTGACTGCAGAACGTTCTGAACCCACCCTGCTGAAGCATGGATTGCTGAGCCCTCAGAGTAAGAGTTTTTATAACCCATCACATGGAAGGTAAATATAGCATGGAGGTGGGGGGAAAAAATCAGTGCCTGGATCTTGGGAATGGTAATTAGGTACACTCAGCTGTCCCATGCCAAATGGCTGGGGGAAATCTCACAGGCACGTCAGGAACAGAAATACAAGTCCAACGTTCTATTATTATCCTAACTAATATAATTTAGGCAATAACACTGTAAGATATTGAAATATTTTAAATGCCTTTAAAATGCTGAAAACAAATTTTCTTGGTCATTAACTGCTGAACATTAGAATTTTTTTTCCATTAAGATTATTTAATGTTTGTGAAATTATTTGAACGCCATTTAATTACTTGAAATTCAGAATCATCACCGGTTTCAGTCATCCTTTCCAGAGAAACCTTCCTCAAGTGCCAACACACCAAATATTTACCAACCATGAATGCCTGTATTTAGTGAATAAAATGTATAGATGTACACACCAGGAAGCAGTGCTTCTTTCAAAGGCTCTGCCTTTTGGTACCAAAAAGATATGGCATGATTCACTAGAGAAAAACCTCCCAAGGCAAGCTGAACATGAAGAGCCTAAAAAAAGCTTCTTCCACTGAAGTGCAGTGGAAAGACAAAACCAGCAGCATTTTTTTAAACAAAGGAGAAGCTGCTGAAGTTCCCACGAGCAGAATTTCACACCACAGATCCCACACAGAAGCTGCTCTTTTTTTCCATCTGAAAAGCCAAGTTTCTGGATCAATATTGCAGATCCACAACTTGCAGATGCAATCCCAAGGTAAAACAGAATGCAAGATGCCTCCAGACACTAACTCAGAACCAGGCAGTGCAGTTAAAATATCCCAGTGATTTGCAAACCAGCGAGGTTTTATGAGTCACTTCTGATCACCTCCCATATTTTAAAGCACTATGTGTACATTTATACAACAAAAGGAAAACGAAATCAGCATGACACCAGCATCAGTCTTTTTGATGTCTGCAGCACACTTATGTCAAGATTTCTGCCACAACGTAACTTAAAACTTTCTGACACTTTGCAGATTTCCTGAACATTCTCAAAGTGTTCAGAAGCACTTATGGTGTTGGCAGGTTTTTTTCTTATTTGGGGAGGAGGGAGGACGTTATTCTTAGAATTAGAGACGCATTTTGCAGTAATTTCCCTGGTCTGCAAGTACAAATAGAGGTCTGTGCTTGCTGCCATCCAAGCATTACTGAGTTGATCCCTTGTCCAAAGATCTGAAACTAAATACAGTCCATGTATTGCAGACATAAACTGAAGTTCCAAAACTCGTGTTTAAAATATTTACCAAACCTTACAGTGATTTAAATTCAGATTTCTGGCTACATTCATGAGCATGAAATTCATGTGAGATCTCCCCCATCAGCCCTCAGTCCAAGACTCCTATCCTATGCTCATGAGCGTCAAATACCCATTTCTCCTTTTTTGTTAAGCCAGATGTCTTATTGTTACTTATATAATAATTATGTATAATCATTATTTGATTTATCCATTAAGGATTAATGTAATAATGATTACATAATTATTCTATAAATAAGAATATATATATAGCATACATATTTATGTGAAATAACAATATATATAACATATATAGATATATATGTGCCTGGAAATGCACATTCAGGGACACAAGTGGTGGCTTCTGCTACAGGAAAAAATAAGGCTTCCATCAGGCAGAGGCTGGTGGCAGTACCTGCCCAAGTGACAACAAAAGGCATGGCAAGAGTTTTGCCACCAATGTGAGCATTACAGGCTCTGACACCCATCACTACTGACTTTTTTACCAGATGACATTTCACAACGTGGCTGAGAATCCTCTAATTGCCATCAACAATATTCTGTTGGTAGGTGCTGCAGTAGAATATTCTGCTACACACATTCAAGTCCCTTTCAGCAGACCAGACAGATCAGTTGAAAATAGGTATATTCACGGTGTGTTGTAAAATGCAGCAATGATTAACTGTGAAATAGTCACTCGAGAGCTGAGTCTTTCCTTTAAACAACGCTGGTTTACAAATGCTGTCATTTCTCACTGCAGACAGGAGCTGTCACTCAGGGGGAGCTGTCACTGCAGTGACACACTGCAACGTGAGCTCCGGGGTAATTGTGCTGATTAGGAAACAAAATATTCACGTCCCATTTGAATGAATGGGAAAATTGTAAGACAAATTCGTGCCTGGTTAAGTTAATAAAGTACCTTGTCTTCTGATGTGCTCCTGTGGGAAGTGGGAAGCCAAAAGTGTGCAGCGCATGAACTGACTTCAGTGCCTTTTCACATGGAATGCTCTGTTCTTTCCAGGGTGATCACTTCAAAGGTGATTTCAAGTTCATACATCCAGTTTCTGGAAATGAGAGAGGGCAATGGATCAAGAACAACAGCGCAGAAGCTAAATGTTGAAATGTAGAGCTGTCAATTAAAAATTACAAATAGTCCAACAGAAATGAGTGACTAACTTGGGGGCCCTTTTCCCTCCAGTTTTCTGGAGGTTCCAAAACACAGGGCAAAACCAACATTTTTATCAAGAGCAAATACTATGCACATCTGCCATAAGCACTAGTTTATTTGCCATTAATACAGTGTAAGGAATCTCGAGTAAGAACAAACTTAACAAAGATTGGACACCTGACTTCCCCTGCCCAGCTAACAATCTCTGTGTAAGAGTCTCTTTTCTGGAGAACTCCTGAGAAACAGAGAGGGGGAGAAAAGCAGCTTATCCTGCTATGCTAAAAGCCACCAGCAAGGGATAATTCTCTCTTTCCTTTCTCATTCACAATGGTGTTCTTGGAAACAGATTTATTTTGTACTCCAGTGCCTAATAACAGCTGTTGTGCATTTATTGTCCCACTACCCCGACACAGTAATGTCATCCTACTTAACTCTGGGCTCTTTCTGGCACAAAAACACACCCACCACGACATTCCCTAATGCTGTACCAAACTGGCAGGGACCTGGGGCTCCAGGGCTCTCCCCAGTGCTCTCTGCACTGCATTTCACTCTCCCAGTGCTAATGGGTACAAGTCACCACGGGATAATTGCTGACAACCACCAGCAAATAGGAAATGCCCCATTTTAATGCCAAGAGTGGCAGAGCTTTGCTTTCAGTCAGAAGCATTTAAAGCAGCATTGCTCTGTTTTATTCCTCACATTTGGGATATTCTTCAGACACTCCCAGAGTCCATTTCAGTTCAACAGGACTTTGGCTTTCAACCCAGCATTTCTAAGTCCCCATTCCCACAGAACTGCCTTCACCTTCTGCTCCCATCTCCACGGATTTCCTGTGCCTCTGTCAGAATTTCTGATTCACCCATCACATGGCTCCTCATCCAGACCCCAAAGGGTGGGCACAGACATGACTTTCTCAAGACAATTCTTCAGCTTTATTGAGCTCCACAAATTTCACCATTTTTCCAAATGTGTTTGACTGAGGAGGGGGGTGTGGAAATGAGGAGAGGTACTAAAAGCACAATGGTCTTGTGCACAATTCCTATTTCCTTCCAGAATCAAATACTCATTTCATAAAACTTTCTCAGTGTCTGGTCCTTTTCAAACACAGATGCTACACGCAGCTAGAAATTGTCATTTGTTTGTAGCAAGAGATTGTTAAGCATAAAAAATTAGACATTTCTAGCAGTCATGTCTTCTTCTCCCTAATTGCCCTTGAAGACAGAGTTTAAAAAGTCAAACTCTTACTATATACATCACTTACCTTGCAAAGTTCCCCAAGGTTCTCATGAATTTCCCTTTTTATGTCCAAATCATGACGTCTTTGTAACCTGGTTTAGTTTCATTTAAAAGAGAAAAAAAAAGGGGAGGAAAGAAACATGGGGCAGTGGAGCTAAAAAAGGATATTTAGAAAACAGAGTAAATATTAATCACAAATAGTTTAGTTCATCTTTTCTTCTGGGTGAGCAATAAACTGAAAAAAAAAAGCTGAGAAGCTTCTTTCAGCCATATTTTCCATGATCTGCACTTGTTATGTCACACAAAGTGGTACTTGAAAGAAATTCTACTTGTGTTAAAAATGAAAAGCTTACGTCTCTCTTATTTAGGCAAAAACCCCCACGGTTCAGCAGGTATAAAAGTATTTGTTTGTTCGATCTTTTTACCTATTCTGTAAGTTTTTATAACCTTCTGAAACATGAAGTAGCACACTGTGTGAGAGCTTCTCCAGCTTTCTCTGAAAATCCTTCCCAAACAGTAGCTTAAGCTCTTTAAACACTTGTCCAACATTCTCTGCATGCATTGACACCATGGAATGTCTTCCAATAATGAAGAAAAGAAACAGCATGATATTTTATTTTTCATTTTGCCTGAGCTCTAAGTCGTATTTGCGAGACAATGATTACTTCATGAGCGATTAACCCATCATGTGCTTAAGACAGAAGCTGTTTATTCTGCATTTTCACAGTCAAAACAGAAAGGGTGGGCTTGTTTTAGCAATTTCATGCTGATTGCTTTTGGTATTAATACGAAAAATCTTAAATCAGTGGGACTACCCTAAACATTCCTGAAGACATCAGCCACAGAGGAATGTGTCAGCCTTTTCTTTCAGTAACAAAATGAAATAAAGCAAGGAAACGAGCTGGAATGAGCATGTCATAAATATTTTCCAGAGGAGACACTCTTCAGGCATTATTCCTCTGCTCACACAAACTGCCTGATAGGCACCAAGTGGGCGAGCAGGAGGATGCCTGCTCTGATTCCTCCCCGATTCTCAGATTGTTTTGCTCTGACAGGAGCAGCTGAGATGAACACACAGGGTTCTCTGTTTGCTTCCCAAATGAAAGCTTGTCTCTCCTTGAGCTTCAGGCTGTGGGCAGAGCTGTCTGTCGAGGGGCAGTGCTGGCAGCCAGGCACAGCAGCACAGCCCAGGGCTCCACCTCAGCCAAACCAGCACAGGAATTTGAGACAGATAAAATCCAGCCTTAAAAGGCCATATTTGAAAAGAAACCATTTGGAGGATTCCTCATCTACCTCTAGAACAGCAGAGAGAAGCCCAAGAGACCATTTAAAATAAGACAGGGATTTCCAACCTGGGAGCATCTCAATATTGGGAAGGTCCACAGTTCACTTTTCAAACCAAAATACTCACCTAAAGCCACGTTCTTTGAAAAGTAACTATGTTTCAGGGTCACATAAAACTTTGGAATTTGGTTTTTCTGCAGTTATTGTAATCATAGCTCCCAGTCAAATTGAAGAGCACGAGCTAATTGAGCTCAGAAGGAAATATATTCAGCTCTAGCCCTGTTGAAGCACTGCCTCCTCCTTCATGCTGGCTTCTATTTAAACATGGAAAAATAACTCTAAAAAAAAAAAAAAGAAAAGGAAAATGAATTTGAAACCACTTGGGATCAGCAGGATCAAAAAACAGCCACTACTTCTTAAAAAGAATTGGTCAGAGAAGAACTGAATCAAGGGTAAAGCAGCAGGGCTAAGACCCGGGTGAAAAATAAGAATACCGATCAAATTTGTAGCATTGCTTTAGTCACTGCTCAGACACTTTAGGCAAGAAAGAGATTTGGGAGGTAGATTGTCAACCAATATCACCTCAGACAGCTCCAGTGCAGCCGACTTACCCAGGTTTACAGAAGCTTTTGATCTCAGAGAATGAAGGATTTTCAGAAATCCTTTAAGTTCCAAAAGTGAGAGGGAAGTGAGGCAGCTCAGGTGGGAGGGAGCACAGAAAGCATCCCCGGTACAGGGAGAAGCACAAACACCACAGGCCACCAGAAACCCCACAAACCCCAACAACTGCAGGAACAAGCTATCACCCATCAAATTCAAAGCAGAAGAGTTCCCTTCAGCCCCAGCTCTCTGATTTAATTATTGTCCATTCCCTCTCCAGGCTGCACCTTCATATGAAGGCTTTTTACACCTGCAAAACTGAAAACCACTGGGGTTTCATATTCACTGCTGCTAAACACAAATTCAAATCTTTCTGGGAGAAAGTATTTAGGAAAAGAAATCATCATGATTTCATAAGAAAATCAAACTAACATGCAATCCTTGTTCTCACACAGTCTTTCTTGTCTCCACTCTCTCAGAGAACTTTTAAATCTGAAAAGCCAGTCAGACTCATGTTGTAAGGATTAGTTCTAAAAAGAGAGCAACATAAACTCAGAAATGGAAAAAAACCCTTCATTTCCACTGTCCTTGAAAAGAACAGAGAACTACAGAACTATTTTTGCCCACAAAGCCTAAAAAAAGGAAAAAAGTTTTAAAAAAGAAAGGATCAAATAATTTAAAATCAAATAGATATTTCTATAATGAAAAATACACTGAAATAATTCCAAACAGGAACAAAGAAGATGCTCATCTCTTCTTGACTCCCATAGTTTGTAATCCATGTCTTACTCTGACAATTGACATTGACCTCTGGCACAAAGGACTCCAACCAACTGATAAGAAATCTTGGTGAAAAAACCTTCATATTTCAAATTAAAATTAACAAACATATCACATCAAAGCTTTTTTCAGAGATTTTGCAATGGCAGGCTATTTAATAAAGTTGTCTTCTTTTTTCTTTCCTGAATTCTTCATTCCAAATGTTCCATTTTGGTAACTTTGATGTATTTTATATTTACAAAGAGCATCTTGAATACAAGAAAAGAACACAAATGGTGAAGGATGTTCCTAATAGATCAATGAAAAAAAAAAATTGACATGAAAGTTCTTTTTTGTAAAGTTGCAAATCCCAAGGAAAGTCTGGATAAACTCTACTCCCAAGACAAGTTTACTACCATAAATTATTTGTGCATTTATCTGCTAGTTTGTCACACATCTTTTTTTTTCTCCTCACATTTTTCTACAAAATCAGGGTAATAAATACTCAGCTGGAAGGTCTGAGTCCTTAAACAATATTCTGTGTCACAGCTACATTTTAAGGTTCTTTTTATGCAATGTAAATATAATTTCTGGTAGTACTTAAAACATTAATCCAAATCAACAAGACTGAAGGGCACCTGCCAGTTCAGATTTCTGAGCAGCAGTTTAGCTGACAGCAGCTGTATACTGCTTAAAAGTCAGTTTCATTCCTACATAGTGCAGAATAATTCTTAAGAAAGTCACTGAACTCCTGCTCTACTGGAGACCCAGGCAAGGCATTAATCAGAGTTGTTAGAGGTACCAATTTAGTAAGATGCAGTTTCTGGGGAGGGTTTGGGAGTATCAGGTTTTCTCTGCCCAGCAGCTCAGAGCCATTACAGCCTCCTCAGCGCTCCAGAGAGGAGGTTCAGGGTTCAGCCAGCACAAAAGCAGCGCCTCCCACACGTGTTACTGCACAGCAGAGGCAGAGGAGGAAGCTGCTGGATGGGGAGTGCTGAGAAAGAAATGAGAAATAAATTCTGTGCTGGCTGCTGGTGCTGCAGACGTTTGATGCACCTTTGGGGTGAAGAGAGGTTGGTGCTACCAGCACAGCCTCCCTGCTGCCCTGTGCAGGCTGCCCTGGAGCAGAGGCTGGGCAGAGCTCCAGAATAAAGCAGGGATTTATCCAAAGGATCTCCTCCATGGACCCACCTGGGGCAGCACCAGAGCCCAGCCAGGGCTGCACCCAAGATGACCCAAAATGGCCCCAAAATGCACATGGGGCACGGGGTCTCTCCCTGGGATCAGCTCTGCTCCATTTGCACCTTGCAGTTCATTGTCCCATCCCAGCTTCAGCCCCTGCAGTCCCACCCTGCTTGTTTTTCTCTCTCCAGCCCACGGGGTTTGTGCTCCTGGGCTGAGATTTGGGTCATTTGTCCTTGGTGCCCAGCTGGAGCAGGAATTGTTTTGTGTCCCTGCTCTGTGCACAGAGCTCACCATCCCCTGATAGGGAGCTCAGACCCACACACTGAAGCAGCACAGAATGTGAAAATATAAAATCCAAACCTGAGGCATCACCTCATGTCCTCATGCCAAGGAATTGTCACCCCTGCAAGTCATGGCTGGACACTCCCCGGACATTGGGATGTGGGGATTTGGCACAGCCTTGGGACAGGTTTGATCAGGCAATAATTTTGCTCAGAGAACTTCCCCAGCCTCTAATGCCCACATCTGCATGCCAGATTCACAGCACGTGGGAAGTTCAAGACAGCATTTCTCAGGATGGTTTTGCTCTGCTTGTGATGCTCCCTCCCCAGCAGCTCTGGCAGCACAAACAAAGGAGGGGGTGCTAAAGCAAGCCCAATCCCAGCTCTGGAGTGACAGAGACAAAGGAGACAGGAGCATCAGGAATGTGCTGCTGTCACAGCACAGAACCCAACTGACATTCTGACTGTGACAACACACAGCACATTTTTAGTTAGAAGTCTGGAATTGGACAGAGAAGGCATTAGTTACATACAATGCACAGCCAAAGGATTACTGAAGAATGATAATTAAAACATTTTACCCCATTTATTACTCATGCACCATCCATAATTCATAGATCTTGGTGAAGTCAGACTAATTTTACCATAATGATCTCCTTAAAGATGGCTGATAATTGGGAAATATAGTTCTTACCAGAACTTTGGGGGCTGAAGCTACACCATGCAAAACAAAATACCAAGGAACTCAGATTTTTAGATACTGAGCTAATTTCACAGAAAAGAAAGCTTGCATATTTAGCAGGAAGCCATCAAAATTCAAAATAGAAGCCAGCTTGAAATAAATGATGTCTTATTTTAGTAAGCAAATTTTGTTTAATTGCTCTTCAGAAAGGAATTCAGCTTGTAATGGAAGATAAAGTTTTCAGTGAGCAGTGCATAATAGCAAGCATAGCACAAACACAGCACAATAAAAACCATTTCCACCCTGCATAAACTCAGTCCAGAGTATTGTGATTCAAAGATATCAGTCATCCCTCCTAAATCAGGGCAGCGTTCTGACATGAAATCTGAACTGAATGCTCCTCTGAAGGACATTCAAATCCTTCTATAATACTTAAACCCAATTCACCACCACGCTATTCCCATTCTGTGCCTCTACACTCAAATCAAACAGCTATTTTAATTATTGCAACACAAACAAGACTTTCAGAGAGCTGGGGCCCTTTGGAGTGGTTTTGTGCCCAAGTTAACGAATGCAGCCAGTGGAACTCAATCCTCTCAGCTCCCTGCATTGCCACAAAGAGCAAAACCAGAGATTTTCATGCCTTCTTATGGGAAAACTCTGCCTGGCTGCCATCCTCCCCCAGCTCTCTGCCTGCTAAGAAACAATTGATCTGTCAGAGCTTCAAGATGGGCTGATGAAACAGTCCCAGGACTGCAAGGATTACATCCCAGCATCTCCAGTCCACTTCCTTTCTATCCCCACTTCCACACAAGCTCCTTAACACGTTCTCTGCTTTTGTTTGTTTGTTCTGAAGTTTGTCTTTCCTCATTAGAGACATTTGCATTCCTAGGGAAATGTGCACCTGATTTACATATTTGTTAAATCCAGGAATATAAACAGTTTTGAGCATTAGTACACTGACAGAATGTCACCATGTAAATAATGCAAGAGTCTCACAGTGGTTTCAACACATCTCAGGCTAATTTGTACAAGTGCTCTGCCTTGTGGCATTATTAAGAAAATTATTTTCATGCAAGCCAAAAAGAAACAGCTACAAAAGAGAAAAGAAGTCTTAACTTAGAAATTTGTCCAACTTCTTACAAAGAAAGAATTAAATGAGTGAGAGGAAAACATATTAATATAAGTCAAGTGAAAAATTTAAAGAAGCAGAGTTAGAATTTCCATTCCTTGTGAACAGTGCCCTGCTGCTGCCAGGTTTGCAGAGAAACCCTTTGAGGGCAGAGCAATCAAACCCCAAGAAATGCCATTGAGTCACTCAACAGGTGAAGAGCTGGGACCATCCAAGAATCCAAGCTCAGATGGGCTCCAGCTATTGCATGATCTCCTCTATTGCCAGCCACAGAGAGCCCAGGCAGAACCCTCAGACAGAGACAGTAACACTCAGCTTTCAAGAGAATGTGTGTGCCATCAACTGGCCTCATGCCTTTGCTCTAATTCTGTTTCTGAAATGTTTTCTTGTGGAAGTCAAATCATACCTTGATTTCCATGGGCCCACAAATGACATGCAGCTCCAGAGATTGTTTTCTGAATGGAAAGAAAGTTTTCCCTTCTTTTTGTGTCTTTTCCTGCTGCTCTCCTTTGAATACAGGGAGAGCTCTACCAAAGCCCAGCACCACCAAATATTTATTTGTGGGTATTTATTTGTGCTGAGAAACACCCATTCAGACAAGAGGACAGATGAATGACTTCAGGTTACCCTTGAGCACGTCTGTTTTAGGAGAGGCATCATCAAATATTACCACAGGATAAAAGCAAAATGTTCCTTTTCCCCAGAACTGAAGATTTCAGCCCTAGAATGTTCATGGGAGAGATGGGAACCAAACACATGGCTGTAATTCTGCAAAAACATTATTGGACCTTCAGGGGTTAAAATTACACAAGTCACAGCACCAGAGTCATTGTTTGTAAACTTCCTCCCATCTTAGTTATCCTTACTCCTCCAGAAGAGGGCATTAAATAAAGTTGACTCTGTATCCTCTTACAAAATAAAAAGCATACTTGCTTTTTCATAAAGCAATAATAATAACTTTATATAGTATCTATGAATATAAATAAGCACATAATCATTATTGCTAAATATAGAAGTACAAAAAACCAATCCTTTATTTTATATATTTTTTTTTCCTCTGCAAAAATAGGGGTTATTTAAAAATCAGATACTGGTACAAACATATTGAAAAATATCTCTATGCCATAAACACAGTAATGCTAGTCTGGCTTTGAATATTAACATCTCAGATTCAGGATTTTAAATCATGTGTACAGTGTGTACACAGTGAAAAACAGAATATTGTTGCTCAGAAGATTAATCAAGAACAGAAGCCAACTTGGAAAAACAACCAAAAAACCAGATATGCCTTCAAAGATATTTTTCCTCCAAAATCTTTAAATCACGCTAGACATGAAAAATGTAGTCAAATACAAATACATCAAGAAAATCTGAAATATGACAGATGAAACAACTGAAAAATACCCAGATGTGTGTTTCTTCTGCTGATAGACCAGAAAACTGGTGAGCCTTGGCTTAGAAGACTTTCACCCCTGTCCTATTTGAACGGGATGTGATGTTTTTTCCTTTTCTAAGAGGCTCAAGGACGTCCTGGCAATGGAGAATTCTGTAATTTGTGCAGATAAGATTTCCATGCCAAAGGCAGCAGGTCAGCACTGTACTGGGTGAGACAGGAGCTGATGGCTGGAGATGGAAAAACCCAGGTGGAGCTCAGAGTTTATTCCTGGATTTATCTTCCAGAATTACCCCTCAGGCTGCTGGGGGAAAGGGGGCACGAGCACAACAAAGGGAACAGAAGAAATAGAGTTGGAATTATGGAAATGTGAGTTTACAGGGGTAGGTAATTTCTTGGATTTATTTATGAATTTTCTTGGATTAAATGAGCCACAGGCTGCTGAAGGAAACAGCAGAAGCCCAGGGCAAAGAAAGGAAAATCTTTGCCTTAGAAAAGTCTTGGGAAATGTCTCTCTGGAATTCAAAGTACTGAGAACAGCAAGGTCCTCTCATTAGGAAATCACACAGTATCCAGCCAAACTATATTTACAGGTAAAAGTGAGATAAGGTATTATTGTTATCCCAACATCCATCTCCTCTCAGGTACTACAGAGCAAGGCCATGAAATTTCCCAGATTTTCACTGCTTTATCTCCAAAACTAAGGATATCAAAGCTCCCATGCCAAGGATAATAAATTTCTTATGTCTGATCTGATTGCAACTAAGGATGTTTGGAATGGGGTTAATGATACACAGAAACCATTCCCTCCAGCTTCCAAACTTGTGATTTGCCCAGACACAAAATCTGAATTCCAAATTATCAAACACAACCTGGATACTTACAAAGGTGAAAGAAAGAGGCAGTTTGTGGTGGCCACTCCATCATTTTGCTTATCTGAGAAAAAAAAAAAAACCCAAAACAAACAAAAACCCTCAAAATAACCATCATTTAAATATTATTTTTGCTACTTGACAGACACAGGAAGAACAGCCCACAGCTGACAGCCAGGCCCTTTGGATGCAGCTTGCTTGGTAAAGCTGGTTTGCCATGATGTGCAGATAATGAATAATTTCCAGACTCTAAGAACACACTTGCCTTTGTGTTCCTATTTAATTTACAAATTCTCAGCTCCTGTAAACAAATGCATCCAACATTTCCTCTCCCAGCCTTCCTCCTCCCCGCTTTGGCATTCCTTGCCTTGCAGAGGAATCTGCCCATTTTTTGTTTGCTCAGTGTTTTATAAAGGCAAGAGGCATTTATAAGGCAGATTTACAGAGCCTGCAGTCAGGTGGATTTCTGCTGGTGTGTCAGCTGAACATATTTTCTTCCCCTAATGTCTGTGGAGTTGATAGCTGCAGTCAGATAACAACAGAAAAGTACCAGCACTGGGAGGCATACGAGCAACCCAGGGAAGTTATGGCAGTTTAATGGGCACAGGTTGTCCACTGTGAAATGTTTAAAGCATAATTCACAAGGCAATGAGTCACTGGGTGAGGAGGCAGCCAGTTGTGGTGCAGAACAGCTCCAGAAAAGCTGCTATCCCCTCGGTGGGAGAGGTGAAGCAGAAAACCGGAACATTGACTCAGCAAACGAATGCACAGCACATGGTGCCACAGATGCTGGGGCTCTGAAGGCTGATTTGCAGCTACTGCTATGAAATGCAGAATTTCAGAAGAATTTCATTACCTTGTAGATTACAGACAGCCAAGAGCAAATTGCTGCTTGCTGAAAAGCAATAGAGGCTGCAGAGTTGGACTGTACAATGTCCATTTCCATTAATAATCATCCTGCAAGTCATTTGAGTGTTAATGAGGAAGCAAAGAAATGAGTTCTCAGAGAAAGCAAGCTCTTGTCCACTTGAAAACATCAATACTGCAGGAGCCAGTGAGAGCATCCTCTGCTAAGATTTCACTATAAATATTAACATGTCTTATATTACTCACTAAATCACACATGATTAGGGAAGTCGGCATTTTGTATTGTAAACATTTGTACTACATACAGAGCTAAGAATGTTTTATAGAATTTTCTTTTTAAATGTACAGCTAGATGCTGCTAATATGTCTGCCACGATAAAAAAAAAGCATTCAATTTTGTGTTTTACATGAAAACCTTAAATCTTTTTATATATTATACTGCATGCAGGAACAAGCATGTTTAATAGAAATATTTCCAAAAACAAGGCCTTATCTCCCCTAAATTGTGGCTTTTTTTTTTAATTCCTTCCTTACAGGAGAAAATGAATTTATTAGAGAAGAGACCAAAACAAGCAACAGGAACAGCGTGGTTTACTGTGAAAATGGGCAAAAGCACTGCAACAGTTCTTTATCATTGCTCATTCTTCCAAAATGACAACTTTATATAACACTAGCAAGAGCTGACTGCTTCCCATCCCGTTGTACTGACAGCTTTTGGCATCAGCAATTATGACTCAATTTCAAACACCCCAGAGAGAGCATCTGAGCGTGAGCACCAGAGAGGGGCCAGCTCCTTTTTAATCAGCTATTAAGCATAACAAAATGGCATTTGAGTTCTGCCTGGTCATTCTTCACCTTCCACATTATCTGGGGAAAAAAAAACCAAACAAAAAAACAAGCTAGTAGGCAAATGAGAAAGGCTCAAAAATGCAATTAAAGCAGAGAAGAAGCAGAGTGAAAAAGGCTGAGCGGGAGTGGAGAAGGGCTACTGCTGTAAATCTTGAAATGACAGGATGCTTATTCCAGATGAAGTAGCACTTACTTCCACTAAACCCAGCCATTTATTTCTCATGTATCTTCCCAAATAGGATAAACTGGAGGAGGGAAGTTGGTAAATTTTATCTGCATAATAATTCAGGCATCGTGTGACAGCGTATTTCTCACCAGCGTCCCAAAATATTCCACACCCCACAGAAACCTTTCATGTTAATAAAACCACAAACACCAAGGCTGATCAGCCCCAAATCAAATGATTTGTGAGCAAACAAAACTGATTTGTGGCAATTATTTTCCCCGATGTGAATAAAATTTTCTTTTTCTCTGCTAAAACACAAGAAGCCTCTTCCAGAAGCAATACTGGGTGATACCAGATTTGTGAATTCACTTTTGGGGCATGCAGGTAGTCCAAGGGACAGCATGTGCTTACTGTCCCCTGCTACTTGCATTTTCCTTATCAACCATCTGGCTTCCTACCAGACAGCTATCAGAGCTGCTGATATCATTGACACTCCTAAAAAAATACACATTAACGTCAATATTTCAATTGTAACTGTTGAAAGCTATTCTTTTGCAAACTAGGTTCTGTTAAATGAAACTGCCCTTTTAATTTTGGGTTATTCTGTGGTCTGTGCATTTGTATTCCAGTGAAAGTTATGTTGATAACACCATTTTATGTCTGCAATCACATAAATTAGGCTTTTTCCAGAGAATTATGGGGTGTAGTGCATGCTTACAAATATTACACAAAACCAAAATCATTTATCTGGTGTGAGTAAGAAAGGTGCAGTTCATCCACAGGGGAAAGTATTGCATCTTTTTATAAGCCTCTGACTAATAATTCTCTTTAAAGTGCTGATCAACTTGAGCAATTGGGACTTCCCACAGTGACATCCCCACTGAGTAAAGATTAACAGAATTTTCAAGGAGCAGCTTCTGGCACAGCTCCATGGTGGCCAGGCAATAATGGCACAACGCTTCCTCCAGTTTAAACTGTTTATCTTGCTTACACAAAACAATTCCATGAGGTACCTTGGGCCATCCTCTCTGATTTAGGGATCCAGCCTTCAGAAGAAGAAAGCTCAAAGAGGAGCGGGTTTGGAGTCCCAGCCATTCTCACAACAAATGTTCACGTTGCTGTCCTCAAAGGGGTTTCATAAGCTCCTGCCCTACATCCTTCCTTTGAAAACTCCCTGTCTTGCTCAGAGTGTGTTAGCACAGCAGAGGGCTGGGAATGGGATTCTCTCACAGCTCACCCACGCTCCACCACTGAGGGGAGAAAAAATAAAAAACCCTCGCACTAAACTGCTCTGGTAGAAAAGGGAACCACACTGGGCTCTGAAAAAATCGTGCCAAGGAGGTGATAAGCAAGGTTTCATTGTCTCCTTTTTCTCCCCAAACCCATTCACTGGTTAGAGACTCATTAACAGATGACATCTGAGCCAAAATTCTGCCCTCAGCCATTATCTCAAAGTGAAAATGTGTCAGGAAGATTCATCTGGACAGCTTCTCTGCAGGAACACACAGGGCAGGATAAAGCACGCCCCACAGGAGACATCCTAGACATCCTACAGAGTTCCTACAAGTTTTCAGCGGTGTTTCAGCCTGGGTAAGGGATTCCTTCAAGGGAATGCACCTCCCACCCCCCTGAAGGAACAGCTTTGCAAGCCTCCAACTACAAGGCTGGGAACATAATGAGCTCCCTGCAGACTTCTTCCCAACACATGCAGAGGGATGTGCAAAACAGAAAGTAATATTGCTAATTAGGCAGGGAAAAAGCCCTGTAATTCTCATCCCCAAGCAGCTGGGCACTCCCCTTCCACGGAGGGCAGCAGGGTGACCTTGTCCCTGCAAACCTGGCCCTGCTGTGCAGGAACTGCAGGGCACAAATGCTGATGTGACTTTCTGAAACTCCACTTCCAAGGCTGCTGGGAGACCAATGGCTGCTTTCAGAAAAATTCTCTGCTATCCATACTAAAGATGGGAGCTCTCCAACAAGCGGCCAGCTCCTTTATTGACAATTCTATTGACGGTTTAAAAGCAGAAAAGGAAAATAAAGATAAACTACAGTCACACATGTAGCTGTTTCCTGCAGCACATTGATCAGGGAGTGGTGAAGCCATCAATGGCAGTCAATCTAGAAAATCAAGTTACTACTACAGTCCCCAGTGATCAGCTCTTTCCTGGAACTCTTGGCATTTTATAATTTAACATACCTTGTGCTGTTAAGATTACCTTTAATAAATGAGGTTTAGTTCAAGCCATCTTAAGTTTCATGCTGAAATAGAAATTCAGAGAGAATTATTAAAGCACAGTGACCATCCATAATTGAATAACATCCATGATGAGGCAGGAAATAATAACCCATCATAAATGCAATTTAATTGTGGTAAAACCTTGAGAGCTTCCTGGAAGTTTTTAGGGAAAACAGTTTCTCTGGAAATACCAATGCAAAGAAGCCCAATTTCCCCACAGAAACAGAAATCTCCTGAGATGGATCATGCATTAAAATCTTTTCACAAGAGCCCAACTAGATGTTTTGAGAACATTGGAATTTCCTTGCTTTTGTGTGGCAACAGATTTCTCCTGAATTAAATGTCAGAGCTGCCAGCACCCTACACCTACTCTGGACCAGGAATCTGTGCATCTGTCCTGGCTCAGTTATCTTCACTCATTAACATGGTCTGGAAGCTGGGCATCATTTAAAATATTGGATTTCGTATGACTTGGAATAGGACATTTTTTTAAATGCCAGCTTCTGCTGGCTTGAAATTAATTTGGAAATCAACTCCAACACGACTGCCATTGTGGTGCATTTCTCTGAGTATAGACATTTCTGCTAATGAATACTTAAACAGAAAATAAAACATTTATAACTGAAGGGTAATAAAGTTATGTAGCTGAATAATAAGATTTAACATTAAACTTGATCAGAAATTTGAAAGCCTGTTACTTATTTCTTTGTGTTTCCCTGAGCAGTACACTCAGCAGTGAACTCAGCAGGAGACTGCAAGAGGCTCATTTAAAGAAAGAAACACAGAACCAAACCTGACTAACAGTAAAGATGGAAGAAAAAGAAAAAAAGAGGGAGAGAAACACTGGGAAAGCAGCAGCAGAAATTCCTTCCCAGTGCAAATTCAGGTATCAAAAGTCAGGGAGGGTCTCCCAGCTCCTGAAGCAAAAATAACCAATGAGAAGCACAAGACAAATGGCCCTGCTGCTGTTCTAGGCTGGAATGCACCTCACAGGTAATTTGCTCTGAGAAATTCCTCTGCATGTAACTTCTTTCACACATAATTAAGAGCTGCCAGGATTCAGATAAAGAGTTGCTGGAAGTGGGATAGTAATTGCAATCTTCCACCGGGAATAGGTGCAATAAATAGCAAAGATCTCTCACAAAACCTGCCTTGAAAACAGAACTGCTGTCTCTGTCACCTTCCAAAAGCACATGGAAATCTGCTATGGAAATTTCACTCAGAAACAAGGAAAACTGTGCTGGATGGTGCTGTGCATAGAAATGTGTGTTGGAGCAAAAAGCTAGAGCCTACAAAAGAGATTCAGACTGACTGAGCATTTGTAGGGCTGGGTGAAGGGGCTGTTAAAAAGGTTGGCATCTCCCAGCTAAAGTCTTCCTCACCTGCACCTCATTTTTCACCAATATTTCTAAGGAACAAAACTGCTAAGTTCTTTGCAAATAAACAAGATTGCCTTTTTTAAAGTCAAAAAGCCTACATGCAGCATTTTGGCTTGCTGCCTTTCTTTTTCCACCTGAAGGACCCGTGTGCACCTGCCTGCCATAAAGCATTGTGCTGTCCTCCCTTCCTACCTGACACCAGCACTCCCAGCCTGTGTGACAGCACAGAAACCCTCTGAGGGCAGCTCCACTGGCACCCTGGAGAGATGTCTTTGGAGAGGTGTGTTTCTCCTCCAGGAGCAGTATCTCCAGTGGAATTTCTCTGATGGGAATTTTCCCTTCAGGGAATTTTGCCCTGATGGGAATGCAGGTGCACCCCACCCTCCTCATTCAGAGCCAAACTCCTCACTGCTTTCTCCTGACAGCTGCTGGGAGCCTTGGATGTTTAGCTGCTGTACAGAACCGGACAAAAGTTAATACAATTAAGATATAATGCTTTGAAAGATGACCCATGAACCAGCCTTTAAACACATTTTTGCCTGCTACAGCTAAATGGACGTTTATCAAATGCTGTAGAACAGAAAAAGGAAAGTGATGAACACCTCATGCAGAACAATTGCATTTTCTCCTCTCTAACAAAGTAACATTCATCATCTCCTCCCTTCCCTGCCACATTGTCCTATTTTCTTCAAGTAATGCATTTGAAGTTGAACATTTTGCTTTACCATTTTATCTGTCAAACCACTCAAGAGAAATCAATAATCCACTGGAATTCACTAATGTTTACATCCACTTTCTTCCATTTTTATCAGCCATATTTACAGTGATTTCAACCACTACCTTCTCTAAGTGATGCATCTTCTCACTTCCACTGACAGTGAGGTTAAATCCTTGCAGCCCTATTCCTGCCCCACATCACACACATCCTCCAGGTGCCTTTCACTGCAAGATAATGAACATGGGACAGCCACGAGATCAAGGTTCAGAGGTCTAATTCTTCAGGGTGAAATTCCCATGGCTGATGTTCTTACAGTGATCTAGGATAGCCTTGAGTTATAGATGCTTGGTTTTGCTGAGGAGTGAAAATTCTGCTGATCTTCCCCCAAAGATTCAATTAATAGTTGGGTAAAACTACTTTGAGTGTATCAGAGATAATGCCAAGAACAGGAGGAAAGAGGCTGGAAAGGGGTTTTGAAATGTTATTCAGGTTTTTGGGTTTTTTTGTTTGTTTCTTAAAGAACTGTTAATGGAACAAACCTAAAATACATCACATTCCCAACTAGCACTGAAGATGCTTCTGTGACAAGAATTTTTCCTACCATCACTACACTACTGAAACTTTTCTGTTCTGCTGAATAAGAATGGACTTTTTTGATGAGTTATCCTATTTATAGCTTCCCCTTATGGTATTGTAGGGCACATGCCCCCAGTTATCAATAATTATGTTCACATTGGAAATCTCTGTTGAACTCTAGGGATATTTTCAAGGCTTCTAAAAAATAACATCAGGCATATTTTAAATTTTTTGTTTCATAGTTGAGAATTTTAAAAAAAGAAAACCAAATTCAATTAGGAATTAACTCAGTTAAAATCAGCTTGAAAGCAAGTCCTCTTAGAGTCTCAATATTTCAATGGCTTTTTCTATAGAGCTTGGTGCATGTATTAAAATAGTTGAAAATATTTAACACTATTTTTCAAGAGTTCAGCTCCACACAAAACATTCTTACCTGCTCTTCTATGTTGGTGTATAATTTCTCGTATATATAAATGTATATGTGTACATGCAAAGTATAATTTACTTTGGACTGTGGCATTCCCTTTCCCCCACCCTACACACCAAAATCATACTTTGTCCAAAGGTGGTTTGAGGTACAAGGAAGTTGGCTTGGAGACAAGTTCCTGAGAAAAGCCAGAAAACATTAATATGAAGAATTGAGAGAGAGTTTAATCCTAAAGCACAGCTTTTGGGAAGGGGCAGAGAAAAGGGGAGGCATCATGTGAATGGCTGACTGCTTCCCACACATCATGAACAGCTTCTGGTTCCTTACTGAAACCTCTGGGAGGTGTCTTTGGTTTGTGTCTGCAGCCTGCAGAGATTTGCTCACCAGCACCTGCCACAACCCCTGGTGGAGCAGAAGCCACAATTTATTAACAAACATAAAGGGAAGCACTGATGTGCAGAGCAGTTCTGCCACAGAAAACACTGGTTAAATGAGGCAGGAAATTAAAGGAGGGAGGTAAGGAACAGATCCTGGGATGAATCCTGGCAGATCTCTCTGGGGAGAAGTCAAGATGCTTCAATCCAGGCACCAAGAGCTGCACGAACCCTCTGGTACCTGTCAGAGGTCAGATGTGCCTCACATTCTGGTCAGAGCAGAGCAGTGGACAACCAAAATAATCCCTGAGCAACCCAAAAATAAACCCTAGAGTTTACCACTAGCTACTTTCAACAGGGAACATATGGGAACAGATCTGCTTTTCCTTTTCTAGCACTGAAACATTTCTTGGAGGAAGCTCTAGCTGTGCACTTCAAGTTATGAGCAAAAGGTAACTTGGATAGATTTTTTCTCCTACAAATCTTAACAGGTTTCTGCATTTTTTGAAAGGGGTGTTGACAGAATCCTCAAATGGGTTACAGTGCCAGAGAACAAAAAGGGAACTGTGATCTTTTATTGAAGAACTGAAAGCCTAAACTCAAAGACAATTCCAGCTTTAAAGAACCATCATGCAGGAGATGTAATTTTCACTTGTCAAGGTGTATTTCCTTTTTTGAAGCCCTGTTTGGTTTATTCTGGCTGGCTGCAGAGCAGAATACAGAGATTGATGTTCCAGCATGTTCCAAGGAACCAAAGTGTTTGCCAGATCTAGTCAATAAATATATTTCTGTAGTGCTTGAAATCCTGCCCCATACTTAGGGATTTATGATCAAATACTGACTTGTGCAGCTCCATATGCAAAAACACCTCTGGAAGCAGCTGTTCAAAGGGATTTATGCTCAAATACCCGAATTGTGCAGCTCCATATGCAAAAACACCTCTGGAAGCAGCTGTTCAAAGCACGTGTTCTCTGAAAGAACTGACAGAAACCGAACTTTTAGGATGAAGTCCCAGTTTCAGCGACATCAACACCCTTCTTTGGCCTGCCTAACAATGGCAACCACGTTATAGTATTTGCAAAACATTTATCAGATAGGTGCAGTAAAGCAAATTCACCTCAAAAACACCTCCCAAAAGACCCACTAGGAAATTGCACTCCTGTACCAGCCATTAAGGAAGATTTTTGTACAACACTCGTGTGTAGGTTGTACACACAGAGCTCAGGATGAAGCTTAAAAATGGAAACAGTTTGCTCCTAACAGAACAAGACTTTCATTACCTTTTTAAAATAAGAAGTTAGACAAGTAAGAAGAAGTTAAATATCTGAAGCAGGAACAGGACTGTACGGAGGGGGAAAAGTGACATATTACCACATTGCCATTTGGAGAGACATCTGTACTTTGCTGCCAGAACTCATGAGGATTCTTAATTGATAAATTTCCATACCACAGTTCAAAGCTCACATGCCTAAATCACCAGTTATAGTCTTTAGGACTGGAAGCCATAAATGCTGGCTTGGACATATGTCTGTTTGAGTTATCTTCTTTGGGATTTTGATATTCGGATTTAAATGTTACCACCACCATCCCAAATGCCTCTGATCAGCATAAAGCTAATTATATGCTGCTATTAAAGGAGATTATATTAGACACTGACAGTTGGAAAGGCCTAATGACCAGATGGATAGAAAAATAAGAAATCAAGCAATGTTGTTCTGTAATAAATTTGCCAGAATTTTTATAGGCATTTTTATCATCAGCTTCATTATTTCATCCTGCCATTAAAAAAAATCCAAAAAACAAATCCAACAAACAAACAAAAAACCCAAAATCTAAACCTCAAACACAACTGGAAAAAAGTCAAGGTAGAAAATGCAATTAAATTTATACTGTCAGCATAATCCATCATTAATCATGCAGGCCAGTACTCTTCAAAAGGTGAAGATTCTTCTGAATATCCAATGAGAGTTTGCAAACCATAACCTGCAAGAATGGAACAAAACAAACACGCATTTGTGGCATGTGTGCAAATCCTCAGAAAGAGGGTACTGACAATGGAGCTGTTGCCATCGGGGAGAAGAAATTGATTTAATTCCTCCAAGTCCTGCAGGGCTGGGATGACCAAGGTGAGTAAGAGAAGTTGAGAGGGACCTCTGGAAGTCCTTTAGTCCAACTTGACTCAAAGGAGAGACAAATTAAAGGTTACTGCTCATGGCCTGAAGTGATTTTGCATTTCATAAAGTGTGATTCATAAATTTCAGTCAAACAGGTATATCTGAATCTCTTAACAGAAGTCAAAAAAGAAAAAGAAAGGCAAACCCAAATTCCCCCTTTCAGACAGAAAAGAGCCATTTAGACAAGTTAAATTTTGATTCTGCACTGCCTTTTGAAACATCACCTAACCTACCTGTAAGATCAGCAAACCACTTTGGCAATAATGTGACCCCAGTGAAAGAATGGGCAAAAGACACAGGAAGGAGGGGTTTTTTCTCACAACTTAAAAAGCTCAAAAGCTGAAAGCCTGGGCTAGTCCACAACTCAGAAAAGCTTTAGTGTAAGAAAGAAATTAAATAAATTATTGGTGCAAAGAAGACACCAGACAACAGCATGTTTCCAAAAGGTAACTGGTCAGGCTTTTTCTAGCCAAGCTTGGTTCTCATATTTTACATTCCTTCTCTGTCTGGTTAATGGCACCTCCTCCATTTGTGAATAAGAGATCAAAATCTCTGTGGCTTGTGTCAACTCGACCTTTAAACCCTCTTTTAGAATTCTGCAGTCAAACCTCTAGCGTGTAAATCAACAAAAACCCATCCACACAAACCCTCCAGCTCACCTCAGCTCCATTTCGTTCCCATGATGGAGAAAAGACTCCCCCAGCCTCCTGCTCCCATCCCCACTGCCCATAATCTCCAGTGCTTTGTATTGTACTCACAATGAGCTGGTTTGGAGATTGATTAATAATTGAAGCAGAGTTGAGGCATTTAATCAATCTGAACAACAGATTATTGCTTTGTGTACCACAAAGAAAGACAGATTATCCTTTTATTATTGATTCCAGCAGCAACAATCCTGCCAGCTCCATTGCCTTTATTTCTAAATATTTTTGCTCAGCAAGTTTTCAACTTGCACCAGTCTAAAGACAAACAAACATTTGTTGGGGGTTTATACACATCGAGCAGCTTTCTACCATAATCCCCCTGCTTTTATTGGGTGATGCAGTAGGAGCAGCACACATTAACTTATTTACAATGTCTTCTTCCCTCTCAGCAAACACCCTGAGCACACTCACACCTTCCACAACCTCCTCCATCTTCCCTTGGCTCAGCTAAAATTGCTTCCATCTTCACTCCCAACACACCTCCAGAGGATTGGTTATAATTTACAGGTAAGCACCCAAATTGCATCATTTTCCAAAAGGGTGGCTTGGCACTGGACTGCCCAGATAGGAAAAGAATAACCAAAATAATTAATTCAAAATGAAACCCAGCTTGAGTTGAGCACAGATACACAAAATCACCAACACAGATCACTCAAAACGGTCAAACACCAGCAGATATAAAAGTCTTCATGGTCTTTAGACCGAAGCTATTGTTAAAAAACTTCCAAATGCAACAAAAACTCCCAGCAAAGTGAAATGAGAAAAAGGAGAACCTCACTTCAATGCCCACAGAACAGGACTAAGCTGGAGACTTTTCCCTGCTGCCAGGGAAAAGAATTAGAAGTAGGCAATCCTTCACTGTAAGTTAGTGAAGAACTGCATCATGCCACTCTAATGAAATAGTTTCTGGTACTGCATTCAGATTTTTAAGCAGAGATAAAGATTTAAGAGAGAGTTCAGTGGATTAGATGACCTCCTCCTTCAGCCCTGGTTTTTTTCTGATTGTGTAAATGCTTTCAAATAAATTATTTACAGGCATTGCACTGGAGATAGGATTTGTTTATTCTCAGATTTACCAGAATGAAATCAATTTTATACGAAACACTTGTGTTAAGAATTTGCTCTTTAACCTTAACTTGAAGGACAAAACTATTATTCTCTGCTCTAAATCTCTGAATGATGAGCCAAGATGCTAATGCAGAACTGAGGCAACAGTACCAATGTGATTTTTCATTGTTGTGACTGCAGACCTTTTGCTGTGTTGACATCAGCCCACAGACACTCCAGTTCCCAAAAGTGCAACATCTTCTTTCCCATTTTGTAGAGTAAAAACATCATTCTTCATAATTCTTTGGGGAGTGAAATATCCTGGTTTAACCCTGCCTGTTTGTGTGGTGTCCATTTGCTTTTTCAGAGACCTTTTCTCTTTGGGAGTGACCTGTGAGGGTTCATCACTGCTGAGGTGCAGCTTCAGCCCCAATAACTGAGCCCTCCTCAGGGGCCTGACTCTCCACCTGTGACTGCAGCCCAAGGGGTGATTCATTCAAAAGACCCCAATAATTATGGGTTAAGCAAGAAAGTACTAAAAACCTGACACATCTGTAAATAATAAGGCAGCTAATAAACCCACAGCTTGTATTAATGCAGAATTCTGCCATTTAGTGCGCTGCTACACACAGTCACCAAGTCATTATGCATCACACTCACATATTACAAACATGGAATCAACAAGGTGCAGAGAGAACCCAAAGGTCATCTGCTCCAACCATATTCCAGCACCACCACAATCACCCCTGAACTGTGACCCTAAGTGCCACATCCAAACTGAAGTGTCCCACCAAACTGAAATAAATCACTTTTGAACAGAGCAGCATCTTCTAACAAGACAGAAGCTGAAGCATGTTCTTTGCCAAGGATGTTATAGTTAAAGGATTATGTATTAAGTTGGCAAAAAACCCTAAGAATATTTCAAACCATTTGTAACAGAGAAAAGTATTCCCACCCAGTACATTTTTATATTCATTTCATAATTCTGCCAAAGCACACCCTGAGGATTTCCTCTCTTCCCCATTCTGGTGCAAAGCCATCATGCAGTGAGGCCAGGCTCTCCCTGCAGACACTCTTTTCCCTTAGAAGAGAAAATGATTTATCTTAAATTGCTGTTTGTGCAATGCCTGGTTAGTGTCAGATTCCTAAAATTCACCTCCAATATCTGACCCCTGCCATTCATTAGATATTTATCCACTTGTTCTTGCACAGCAGATGGACTCATGTCAGAGTGACCAAACCAGGACAGTTTGTTCTGAGCGGCTGCATCCCATTCCAAGAGAAGGAAGGACAGAGGGGCAGCCTCCAGGGCTACAGCTCTCCCAGGGACACAAATGCTTGGGACTGATGAGAGTTTGACAAGGAAGTCTCACAGATACATGTGCTTGGCAGGAAGATTTTGGAATGTGGAATCTGAGGAAGGAATAGAAATGAAAGCAAGTTTTGATAGAGAAGAAAAGAATTGCTGAGCCAGTATTGCTGGATAACTAAGAAAGTAAAGAGTGTGTTAGTTAGAGGGGGCTTTTCTGGCTTAAAGCAAAGGATAAACCCACCCCAAACCAGAAGATGTTTCTACCAAGCAAGAAGATAGCACAGGCAAACAAGCCTGCCAATGTTGCAAGTAGAAAAAAGGTCTCAGAATTTTCCACTGCAAGAAAACTGAAAAACATCTTCCAGCTTAAACTGTAATGCACTGACTCACGTGATTGGATAGTATTAACCATAGTAATGACAAGCTATGATAGGCTATAGGTAAAAGTTGAGGTATGGGTTGGTTCTTATGTATTAAGATGCTCAGCAAAGTATATAAAGCATTACAACCAAAACCAAAGGGTGTCCAGGCCTGCCTGCAGCTGGAGCTGACAGCTGTAGGCACAGGCTCTGTCACCCACCACCCTGAACTGCTGTCACACCTCAGACACAATAAATTGCATTTTGAAGAGCCCCTGGAGTCCTGCATCTCTCACTGAGGCTCTTACAACAAATGAACACCAAGATGCCAGGAACTCTGTCATTTCTGCTTTCTTCTGCTGGGAAAAGAAAGGCACAAGGTTCTCAGGCATTAAGGACCTGCAGCTTGGAGGGGACTGAACCTTTGGTGAAACACAAACCTCTTGGCAGGAAATTCCCCATCACCACAGCAGCCTCTGAGCAGTCTGCTGATGTTCCTAAAAGGAAAAAGTTCCTTGAAACCAGGCCTGGAGCAAGGACCTGTCCTGAGAGGATGCTGGAGAAGAGGCGGAAGGCAGAGAGGAAGATTGGCTGTGCTCTATCTCATATATTCTGAAGATCTTTCTAGCAGGAAAGAGCTGAACAGACACATCTCAAAGCTCTGATTCTGGCTGTGTGGGCATTACCAGGATTAAATGGTGACAACAGCACTATCTTTATGCTTCTAATCCAAGGTTACAAATATAGATTCAGCCTTTTATCTAAATACAGAGAAATTGATAAAGTGTTCACACTAAAGGACAGAATTTTGTAGTGTCCCTCTGGATTTATGGCAGTGACTGCTACTCAACTGTCATTTGTCACCAATCCAAATGAACTGCCCAATTCATCAATTACTTTTGTAATATCTATTTGCTCCCCGTTGTCCAAGGCAGATAGGTTTGACTTGCACATTTTTCACCCCATCCCTCCAAATATTGTAAAAGCTACATTTGCGATATGTAAAATTCTAGTTTAGTCACACTGCTCAAAGCAACCAAAACATTGAAATGGAAAGTTTTTATATGTATATTAAGAAACAAGGCCACAAAAGACATTTTCTACACAATGAAATTTTTCCTGTCAGATCCTTATACAAATGATGCTGTTAATTCTGGGTGTTTTCTGAAACATTAATATGAACCTGTGGGTCAGAAGTAGTTTGCATTTTCTGGTAATCTCATACTGTAAAGGAGTTCTCTGGTTCACTACTAACTGCTGGGTGGGGCCAGGGAGGGAGGGAGGAGTTCCCATTTATCACAGGAATAGTTCTCTAAAATGGTGGAACTGGTGAAAAATTACAGAGTGACATGACCAACACAAACACCACAGATGCCTGCTGCTGAAAGGTTTATGTAGGACCCTGCTTTGGGCACAGAAAACTTTTATCCCATTCTCATTTTCATCTGCACCATTGTAGGGGTCTCTGCCTAGAGATGGTGACAGTACTGAGGCACTGCTTACAACTCAGAAGCAGGATTTATTTCATAATTAATGCATGAAGATAATTTTCAGCCTTATGTAAGGTTGAGAATGCTCAATAGACAGTAACTTGGATAACAAACTAATCCTGAACAACGGACTTTCCTGCTCCCAGAACTCCGGTTGGCCAAGCCCTCTTTCTGGGTGTCTGTAAGACAATTGGCATCCTTTTGGAAATTGGAATTAGTTATCTTCTCCCACTGTTGTCTATACCTGCTTTTAAATGATTTAGTTTTTTGTTTAATCTTTTCTCTGGGGTTCCAACCTCCAATAATCACCTTTTCACCCACTCTTTCCCTTCAGCAGTCACGCTTTTCACCTGTGGTTCTGTTTATTGGCAGCCTTAGGAACCTGTCTGGAAAGCATTTTGCAGACAAAAGCACTCATCACTGCAGATCAGCTGGAAGCTGCATGGATTAACTCAGCACAGCAGTGAAATCAAGTCAATAAAGCTCCTGAAAGGTCTGCTTCCATTAAATCAAACTCTGTTCCATATTGCCCCAGCTCTGCCTGGCTGGGGGCTGGCTGGCAGCCACTCCTGTCTGCTGGAAAAGGCAGAACAGATTTCTCTGCTGCTCTGCAGCTGCAGCCGCCTCCACCAGCCACTGGTACCAGACCTGCAAGCCCAATATTTTAAAGACAAAAGCAAAGATTTCTTAAAAGAGTTATTAAAACACACATTTCTTCTTGTCAGGGGTGTGATGACCCTTTCCACTTGTGTGAGCAGAACTCTTTGGAAGCAGATCTGCTCAGAGCAGAGCTCTCTGCTGGCCCTCAGCACCACGGGCTGCTCTGCTGAGCCACACAGGCATTTGTTCTCAGGAGCCTCCACACTCATCTCCCACAGCCCCCAGGCAAAAAAAAAAAAAAAAAAAGTGTTTTATGGTGTGTTCCATGCTTTGGCAATTTGTTTCCATTATAGATTTGGTTAAAGACCTTTGAGAAGCTGTGCTGGAGAATGTGGGAAGGGGAAAAAATATTGTTTAAAAAAAAAAAGTGATATTTCCATTTGCCATAACCCTTTCAAATGCCTAAATAGTTTGGGGTTTTTTCTGTACCAGGAAATATTTTTTGCAAGTTTAATTGGAGAGCCTGAGAGAAAGACAAACATGAACTAATAGTGAAAAAATGCCCACATTTCATCTGTGGGTTCAACTCTGAGGTGAATTTCCAACTCACCCCAAAACATTAAGAGTTCCTCATTTCCTTACATTCTGCCAGGGGAACAAGTCCTCAGTTTAACCTATGAGAGCTGCTTTATAAATTTAATTTAAAGTATCGATTAAATTCAGGTAATACAAAAAAAATACTCCAGGTCTTTATCAAATCAGGAGAAATTTTAGAGAAATGTTACTGCAAGTGAGAATGTATGCTTATTTATCTGGAAGGCTTTTATCTTGACCCCTTTTCCCTCTCCAAATCAAACCAAGCTTCCAAAGAGTCTCTTGAAGGAACTACTGAACAAAAAAAAAAAAAAAATCATAATTCTTTATGTGGTCAATAAAGTCACTGCAGAGAGCAGACACACAAATGGAAGTGAAATTGCCACAGAATGTCCCTTTCAACTGAAAGCAAGCTCAGAAAAACAACATTCTGTGTGGACAGGAAAATTGACTTTTTAAGATCCTTATAATAGAAGGGAAAGCATAAAAAAATTTGTGATGCCCATGATGTTTTGAGGATGAATATTTTCAACAGTTCTCATGCACCTCCAGGGGATGTTAGCCTCAGGACTGGCATGTCAGGGATAGTGGTGGTAAAAACAGCACACCACAGAGCTGGAGAGCAGATTTTGGCCAGTGACACCTGCAGGAACACCAGCCAAAACCAGAGGCCAAACTGCAGCCCAAGTGACCACAGTGAGTGTTTTATTTTGAGGTCCCATTCCACCCATCAGCCCCTGTGACTGCACAGGACAGGTAAGGTCAGACCCAGTCACAAGTGATGTCCCTCTCACCAAGCACAAATGGGGAGCTGCTTTATCACTCACCACCCCAGTTCTGAGGCAGCTGCCTACAGCAAATCCTGAGCAAAGATCAAATACAGCCTGGCAGGTGATGGTGGTGGGAAGGTCTTCCACATGACATTTTTTCCCCTCTCTGCCTACCATAACACCAGGACAAAATGAGAAGAACAAATCTTCCATGATGTTTTAGCGTATCTTTTGCCTAGGCAGCACCTCAAACCTTGCACATCTCGCAGGTTTAAGAAGCTGAGTGCTGTGGGATGCACAGGTTACAGCCCCACCAAACCTGCCAGCCCTGGAAAAGAACTCAAAAACTCAGATCAATGCAGCACAGCAAGCCAGAGCTGGCAGCATTTTACAAACTGTTTGTCTGCCAGAACACCAACGTCAGCCCATGAGTCAGCTGCACAGCCTGTGCCCCCGGCACATGGAGAAACAGCCAGCACCAGAGTGACAGCCTGGGGACCACAGCCACGGCACTGCTGCTGCACTCACAGCAGCACCTGCAGCTGCCCTGCCTGTCCCAGCTCAGCCCTGCTGCAGCAGCACAGCCCAGGGAGGCTGCAGCACACCTTCTGGACCTCCTGACAGCTGCCTGGGCTCACCTGGGGCTGGGCTCTCTCCAGGAACTGACACAACCAGAGCACACAGCCTTGAGCTGCACCAAGGGAAATACAGGTTGGACATCCAGAAAAAGTTTTTTATAGAAAAAGTGATAAAGCTCTGGAATGGCTGCCTGGGGAGGTGATGGAGTCCCCATCCCTGGGTGTGTTGAACAAAGCCTGGATGTGGCACTGGGTGCCAGGGTTCAGCTGGGATGTTGGGGCTGGGCTGGATTTGATGATCTCAAAGGTCTCTCCCAACCCAGTGATCCTGTGAATTCATCCAGCTCGTGCAGCTTGGCACCGCCAGCACCACAGGGTCACTTGTCACTTGCAGAGTGGGCCATGAACTGATGACATTGGTGAGAAGAAATCAACAGGGGAGAGACAGCCCATCCCTGGCAGCAGGGCAGTGACACTGCCTCCCTGGCAGCAGGGCACAGCCCAGCCCTGGCAGCAGGGCAGTGACACTGCCTCCCTGGCAGCAGGGCACAGCCCATCCCTGGCAGCAGGGCAGTGACACTGCATCCCTGGCAGCAGGGCACAGCCCATCCCTGGCAGCAGGGCAGTGACACTGCCTCCCTGGCAGCAGGGCACAGCCCAGCCCTGGCAGCAGGGCAGTGACACTGCCTCCCTGGCAGCAGGGCACAGCCCAGCCCTGGCAGCAGGGCAGTGACACTGCATCCCTGGCAGCAGGGCACAGCCCAGCCCTGGCAGCAGGGCAGTGACACTGCATCCCTGGCAGCAGGGCACAGCCCAGCCCTGGCAGCAGGGCAGTGACACTGCATCCCTGGCAGCAGGGCACAGCCCATCCCTGGCAGCAGGGCAGTGACACTGCATCCCTGGCAGCAGGGCACAGCCCATCCCTGGCAGCAGGGCAGTGACACTGCCTCCCTGGCAGCAGGGCACAGGACAGAGCCATGGAGAGAGGGCAGCCAGAGAGCCACAGCAGCAATTCCCTCTGAACTCCCACAAAACCACAGTTATGTTCTACAGAAAGCTCACCTGATAAACCTGCTGTGCACACCTGCACTTCTACAGGAGTTTATTCTATCTGTTAAACACCTGCATATTCAGGACTATTTGGGAATGAAGGCCTTGTACTAGCAGGGCCAAGGATATCTTTGAAAAAATTCGAATATCACGAAACTAATTCAAATTCATGTGAAGACTCGCTAAGTAGAACCAAATTGGTTCCAAAATATACTACTAATAGTTGACAAATCGAATCAAGTATTTGCAACAGGCGAGCTTTCAGCATGGGAATTTAAATATAAGAAGCACTGTGTCCAAAATGAAAAATCTAGCACAAGGTCCATACTCAAGGGTGTCCAAGTGAAAAACAAAACCAAAAAATGTCTTGGAATTCTGTTTATCATTCTGCTCTTTTGAAGTATCTATTTTACACAACTTGCAGTTGTTTCATACAGCTTGCAGTAATTCCATATGCATTAGGAGCAATATAAGCTTTAGAATCCAGGTGTACACTAGCTTTTCAAAGTGTGAAAGCAGCACATTTTCCCATGAACATATATTTTATTTACATAAACAAGTGTTTCATGATACCCAACAACATCTGGTATAAAATATGCTTCATTATGATGGAGGAAAGTGTGTGTTTTCTTTATGAAACCCCTAAAACATGCAGCCAAAACAGGCTTCAGCTTGACCACAGAGGCTGATCCCATCTTTGTTTGGAACCAACAGAAAGTTCCATCTTTGACCTCCAACTCCCAGGCACTCCAGACCTCTTAAGTTAATTTCCCATTCTAACAATGCCTGACCATATTCCCAATAGGAAATAAAACATAATGTTTTTTAAGGATACTGCTGGTGTAGTAACACACAGTTCTTAGGTCAGAGGTAACTGCAATTTGAATTATACTGAGCTAAGCTGCTAAAGCAGACATCAGTAACAGATGGTGATTTCTAAAGGTGAGGGCTTAAACTCCTAAATCATTCATCACTTGCAAGCTGTTAAAAAAAATTAAAAATCATGAACTACAGCATGTTTTAGTAAAATCTTAGCAGCAGCTCAGCAGACAGAAGTTTTCATGAATGCTGCTCAGTGATGCACACACATTCACATCAGGTGGGCAGGGACTGGAAAATCAATCCCTGCTTGTTGCACAGATATTTGATGAGCAGCTCAATACCCCGAGCGTGGATCAGATTGCATTGCTTGGTGTTGTACAGATATTTCTTCTCTGCCCTGTGTCAGATGGCATTATTGATTCAGTTTAGCCAAAGCACCGCAGAAGTTCTGCCATCCACCTGTGCCACTTGAGCTCCAGTTATAGATCTCTAAAAGATACAAATCAACGCTTCTATCATGACAATGAGAAAATGACTGCAAAGTAAATAACCTCTTTGTTTGCCCTAACAAGATTTAATGGCACACACTTCACTTCCATGTCTGACTGTGAGGAGCTCGAGAGAATAACTGTTTTTCTTTTTGTTGTTCTCATATCTAATAATTTCAAATAATGCAACTCCAGACCCTACATATCTGAATGATGAAGTCACCACAGGTGTAAGAGCTGCTGCTCCTCTGCTGGCCCTTAAGCCAGGTGTGCTCCACATGCCAAGCACAGTGGCCCTGCAGGGACACAGGTGACCCGAGCCAGGGGAGCGTGGGACACAGCCAGGGCAGCAGGAACGCCGTGCCTGCCATCCCTCCACAGCACAATCCCCTCTCCCAGTCTGCTCCCACCTTGCTGCCCTCCTCCAGCCCAGCCTGGGCTGATGATTCCCAAGCAGATGGCTGCTGCTGGTGGGTAGATAAATTACAGCCAGCAGAGAGCAGGAAGCTTGGCATCACTGCCATGGTGAAAAACTGGATCCTCAGGAAACAACATTATATATAACTTTACACTGCATCTAAAAAAAAAGCCCTAAATTTTTGAGGTTTGCTTTACAAAGCAAGCTAACAGTTTCCTTTCTTGTGCCTGAAGCTTGGCAATCACTCTGTTTCTGAACTGTATTTTTTCATTAGTCTTATGCTTCCAAATATAATCTATTATTTGGCAGCAAAGGCAGCAAAACATTTGTTCCCTCTCAGTACAGCTGCAACCAATTGGATTTTAAAAAATGGTATTGGCTATCCAGCAGTCCTCTATCATGTTGATTTTTCCATGGAAACAGTGTTATATTTTTTCCTTTGGGGGGGTGGGTGGTGCTGGGAACAGGATGCAAAGATGCATTTCCAGTGTTCTCTGCTTTTCCAGTTCTCATCCCTCCACATCCCAGTCGCAGGGATTAGACCAGAGTCCCCAGCTGCATACTGGGAACTTGAAACTTCTTTCAAGTATATTTGTATAAAGGTTTTTTTTTTTCTTCTCATTCTCAGGCACAAATGCACAAAAAAATTTCAAACTATGTCATTATACCTAAGGACTCAACACACCTCAGCACTACCCAACCATTCAGTGCCTGCAGACTTAAAACTGTAACTCCTGAACACACTGCAATACCTGCAATGCCAAATGCAGGTTTTATTTCAAATTAAGAGCTTATCGGGTATTACTGCGTAAAAATGAAAATGAATAAAAATCCAGAAGTGGTAGGTAGCAGATGAGGGGACAAGCCCCCATCTGAGCCCCCAGTTAAGGCATTTGCAGGGCTGGGGGCAGGGGAGGTGGGAAGGGAATTCCTCCCTTTCAGAATTGCAGCTCACCTCTGCAAATGAAAATAACACAAAACACAACTGCAGAGAGAATCAAACACAAGCATATTGATTTACCAAATGTTTCAGAGCTGTAGGACTCATTTATCAAATACAAAAATTGACTTCTGTTTTCAGGCTACATCAGGAAGGGAAAAAAGAAAACCCCCACAAAACCACATGAACTGCAATCACTGCTTGGTAAGAAGAGTTTATCCCACAAGTGTGGAACAAATCAGGAATGCTCTTCTTGGTCTTTGGCCTCTTATGTTGATAAACTCACCAGGTTTCTGAAAATTTGGTGATGTTTCCTAACCATAAAGCCAATACACTGGAGTGAGTTCCATGATTTATGCAGGATGTGGGAGGGAGACTGATGCTAAATGAAGTTGTACTCTGCTGCTCCAGAATCCAGCTCAGTAACTGCCATTGATTCTTCTGTTTGACTTCATCAATATTTAAGCTACTCAACTTTGACAAACATTTCATAATGTAGTTTCTGGTAATTGTTGCCCTTATCTATAATAAATTTTCCTATATATTAAGTTTAATGAGCTGTCCAAAGTACTCCCACCAGCTCAAAAACACTAACACAAGCAGGATTTGACAATATGATTATTTATCAGTCCATGGGACAAAGAATTAAAAATGCATATGGATGAAATGAGTGCTATCATTTTGAGGATTTAAAGACAAAAGGAAGTTAAAATAAATAATTGGAAGAATACAAAAGAACAGACACAGATCAGAGAAAATACTCTCAGGGCATCAATGAGTAATTTATCAGAATAGCACATAATAAATGGAACTCCAGTCATAAGAGTACCAGAGCAGTCTCCCTCCTCAATTCACAACCAGCACAGTTCTGCAAGGCATCTGTGCACAAACAAGGCTTTGGGAAAAGGAGAAAAATTCCCCTGGGCCTTCCCCCTCATCTGCTGTCCCACAAAGTCAAAATAAGTTTCTGCTGCCGTCATCTCCTGGTAGCACTACAAGTCAACAGAGACTTTGTTTTCTTGTGAAAGTGAGCAGATGTCCTAAATTTCAACCAGCGGGGCCACGACAAGCAGGCTGAAGTCATCAGTTTGGCATTCAGGCAACTAAAACTTATCTTTGCTTGACAACAGTATGTGTCAGTCATTCCCCAGTGACTTTCCAATCAAGGCAACTGAAGGAGTATTTTAAAAAATAAAAATCATCCAAATCAACACAGCACTGCAGATTATTTCAGTGGCTGACCCTGTGAAAAGAAGCCTCTGACAACATCTTTAAAGTCACTTTGAGGAGCACGAGCTGATGTCAGATTTCATCTCTGCTGGAGCAAGGGTGACTCACAGCAGATGCCTCATAACCCAGCCTTGGCACAACTCTGCTGGGTCCATATGTATCCCACGGCTGCTCAAAGGTTTGGAAGTGTGGAAAACCACAAGGTAGAAATCATCATCATCATCATCTTAGTTTGGAATAAAACATCACAGCTTGAAGGGCATTCTTTGCCTTCCACTCCCCAGCAGTGTGACAGGCAGACAGGACAGGGTTTCATTAAAATTAAGTTGCTCTACAATTTGACAGCTTCATACAGTTAAGGATATACAGTTACAACCTCTTCCATGGCCTCTTTTCTTCAATTGCCATTTTTGATAGCTCTGTGTCAAAGTATTTTTAAAGAGTCATTGTCTAACTTGCCCAATTCAGATCACTCTGCTTTTTGACCTTGCTTCACACTCCACAGTAGAAACACTTCAATTCCAATAATCATGCTGTGTTTATATTCTGAAGTGACAGATCTCAGATGGCAATCAAATCCTCACAGAGTTTTTGAAAGCACTTCTTATTTTCTAATGACTTTCCCTGCTCTGCTTGCAGTCCCCATCCTCCACCCCCTCCCCAGCCCACCCAAACCCTCATGTCCCCTCTCCCAGGACAGCATGAGGTACCCAAAAGGTGACAGTGCCCAGGCAAATGGCCTCATAAGGAAATGTTACTGAACATTCAGCAAGCCCTTGTTTGTTATTCCAGGCCCTCCAAAATAAATCAAATCCATCCCACGTGCAATTTCTACAGAGAACCAGCATGGGCCCAGCACTGGGGACTCATCCAGCATCCTCATTCCTGGATTTGACCAACACAAATCCCACAGCAGTGGCTCTCACTGCTGACACTTGGTTTGCAATCTTTTATCAAGTAACAAGCTCCTGTTGTTCCCTTTCTTATTTGCTTTACATCCTCAGGGTTGACTGTTCAGCAGAAGCAAATCCAAAGTAGAATTGTCTACCAACTGCACAAATCAGGCATAACAGAATCACAGAATGGCCTGGTTTGGAAGGAGCCTTAAAGATCATCTTGTTACCCACAAAAATCCACAGAAAACAAGGTCATAAACTTCATGTTTACACAGCCACCAGTCCTGCACTCTTTATTACCACAGATTGCCTTGCCCTCAAGTTTTCTCCTACACAAATACTTGAATGGGGATTAGAATATGAAATTCAGCCTCATCAGGAAAAAGAACATCCTGCCTCTGATCTTCCTGCAAAGCCCTGGATGTTCTGGAGAGCTCCACACTGTGCCCAGAAGGATAATTAATTCTTACACCAAACAAGAACTGTTAAAAAAATAAATAAACAAGGATAATAGCAGGTTCCAAATAAAATCTTCTCTACCGGTATCTTATTATTGGCACATCTGTGGGGCACTTCTGAAGAAATGCTATTTTAGAAACATAGGTTAGCTATAGAAGGATCTACTTAAATTACAATTAAAATTCTGTTAGAACAGTTTGAGGACCAGAGTAACCACTTAATTCATACATTCTTCTGGGTTCTTGCATGCAAGTTCACCTAAGTGTTATTGAACTTGAGTTAAAATAGCAGTAGTTTAATAATTTACCTTATTTCAGTAGGGAAAAAAAATCATTTTTGATAAAGCAGCAACTTACAGAAATTTAAGCTACTCGTAGCTGCAAGCAATCACATGAATATATTCAAGCACATGATCAGTCTTCGTTGTATAACAAGCTCCACAGAGATTGTTATTAGTCACAGATAATAATTCCCACTGTTACAGAAAATCTGTGCTCAAAATAGTACCTCCCAAGGAAAAAATTCATTGCAAAGGCAATAAAGCTTGGTATGACAATCCTCAAGTTGGGGAATTGGGAAGGAAAATTGAGAGCTTGCACAAAATCATCTGTCATTGCAGGAAAAGCAGCAAAGCAATCTGATCTTCCAAATTATGTTGCAGATAACATACCACAGTAGGGAGAAAACACCTCTTGTGAACTACAGAAAAATGAGAATATTTACCTTTTTAAGTTAATTCAATTTTAAAACTATGGGTTTAAGATCACTCAGAGTATTAATGGGCTCCAGCTTTTGGCTCTAGGAAGTGAGAATGTGATTATACAGCTTAAATGAAGGACAATTTTACCAGGATAGATTCAGAAGGAAAATCAACACGTTAGATTGCAGATTCATCACTCCCTAGCAACAGGAACAGCGTTCAGTGTGTCATCTGAGCTGCACCATGCTCTCAGCACCGTGCCTTGATGTGTGAGCTGGTTTGCACCTCTGTGCTAACACACATCTCCTTCACAGCTGCACCTTTCCACTTTTCACTGTCTCAAACATGAGAACTTCATCCTTGGAATTACAAACTCCAACTTCTCCCAGTGTAGTCTGGAAATGGTTGCAACATTTTCTTGACTTTAATTAGGTTATATAAACCAAGTAAGTTTCTTCTCTGTTGTAACTAGAACAATTCAACGCTGAAATTTTAAGCCTATTTAAAATTAGTCCTCTTTCCCCATCTGATACTGAGGAAATAGCTGTAAGCCCCAAATGGTTTGCGTGGCCAAACTGAAATACAAATCCTAATAATTCACATTTATCAACTGTCCCTGTCACCAAAACATACCAATAATTAAGCAACCCTTATATTGCCACAAGAACAAATGCACAGGCTAAAAAGGCTCTCCAATATTCCTTCAATTTGGAAGCATTTTATCAGTTCAGGTGAACTTCAGTTACAGAAATCTTGATATTTTTCTGGACCTTTACTTTTTACTGTTACTTCCTTAGCAGAACATGACTTCTTGCCACTTGAAAAAAAAAAAAGTTAGCTATGTTTTATCAGTAATGCAGAATTATTCATTCCTTTGGATTCAGTGTACTTGTTATGAGTTTCATCAAATGAACTTTTCTGAGATTCATCATGAGGATTTTTATTATGTTTACAGTTACTGAAATAGTTCAGTTTATTACTACTGCTTGCTGTTGAAAGGCTGATATTTCAGTTTAACGGGTCTATCAGTTCTCAAGTTTGTAACACAAATATCAGAATATAATTTTAAGATTCATATTTTTGTACTTATTGGCTTTGCTTATGATTTTACAGCTTAAAAACAGTGTGGTGTTTCAATCATGAACTGCATATTCAGAATGCACTTATAAAACATGAACATAAAATAAAATGACTGGGACTAGAGCACTTTTTTTATTAGGAATCAGATACCTCTTTTGCCCCAACCTCATTAAATATCTTGGGTAATATTACTTGTGTCATTGGCAAAAAGATTTTCCAGTTGACTCTGGTCACGTGGGAACATTTCACTGTCAGTCCTGCTGAAGATACTTTTAAAAAAGGATTTAATCCTGTTTGCTTGGAATCAAAATTAGTGGGAAACTAGAGTATAACTGGAATTGTGAGTGCAGAATCTATGAACAGAATTATCATTTATACAACTTGGACTCCTGCGTCCCCTTTTCCCCACTATTCCCACCAGACAATCTGATTTTCTCTCTCCTTATGGTTCTTGTCCCCTGAGCCCGTTCTTGCTGAGCTGCCTGTAGGGAAGCAGAGACAAGTGCAAAGTGTCCCTGCACTGCAGCTCTGAACGTGGAATGGGTTGGGTTGGAAAGGGCCTTAAAAATCAGCCCCTTCTCCCCCTGCCACGGAAGGGACACCTCCCACTGCCCCAGGTGCTCCCAGCCCTGTCCAGCCTGGCCTTGGGCACTGCCAGGGATCCAGGGGCAGCCCCAGCTTCAAGTTCCATTTTCTAAGAAAACTTTCACAGGCTAAGGAGAGGAAAAAAAAAAAAAAAAAAAAGAAGCCTGTCATTCGAGTATTAATGACCATTTATGTATAATTTTGATTTCCCTTGATTTCTCAAGTAAATAATAGCAAGCACTGAGAAATACCTACAAATGACAGAAATGATGATTTTCTGGGAAGAAGGAAGAAGTGGCAATATTTCAGTGGAATGAATGTGTTTTCGAGCTCCTCAAGGTAAATTTGAGGGGAAAAAAAAAGGTCTGCTTCCAGGGGCAATCTCTGTACTCTGACAAAAAAGCCTTTATGTCTCAGCAGTCCAATACTTTATTACCCTTGCCATGAATACTTTTTTAAAACATCTCCTCAAACATTGTACTCAAACTGAACCATCTTCCTCTAACGTGTAACATTACCTGCCTGATTATAATTTACAATTTTATATCATTCTGGTTTCATAACTCCACTGCTTAAATGCAACTAGAAGCTAATGGCTTCCATTTTATGCAGCTTTTGAAAGCAACATCCAATCCCAGCCAATTCAGAATTTCTATATTGCAGTTTTATTTCACTTTCCACTATATGGAGCATCACTTAGTATTTTTCAAGGTAGTTTAATATCTTCCCTCTGTGGGCTTCTATTTTGTGCTTGTGGAAGAATTACAACAAAACCTGAGAAATGTGTAGGCTTTGGAAATTATTTAAGCTTTGTGTTTCTGAATTACTGTCTCTTTGCACCAATCTTAAATTCTTTCAGTGCTCTTAATGGGGAGAAACAGAGAAGCCATTTCCTCTATTTTGCTGCTTTTTTTCTCCATAAAATAGGTATTTTTATTCATGTGCTTAAGATCTCCCTTACACCTAAATTAAATTCAATGAAGTCAATAATATTCATTATTCAGACATTATTTTTATAGTACTTGTAGTACTGGATCTTTTCCGATCTCTATTTGTTGAGTTTTTTGAGATACCAGACTGATTCCAAGCATGATTTCTCTGCTCACATTGGGAAACACTTTCCAATTCCAAGGATAATCCATTCCTGCAGCACCTAAAAACACTGAGATTTTCATCAGGGGTCAGCTCAGCCCCTAAAAGGAAAGGCTGACATTTTGGAGATTGTTCACTGAAATTCACTTTTGGATATGTTTAGAGTGGCTTTAGGAATAGCAGCACAAAATTTAGCCCCTACCTTACCATAATCAGTAGTGGAAGTATCTATTTAGAGGATTAACAAAATGTGAGACACCATAAGACAATAGAAATAAAGAAATTGTAATGCTGTGAATGCCTCATCTCTCTTTAATGATAAAAACAAGTTCACAAATCAACTTTCAGTCCAAGCACAACTGGCTGTCCAGTGATGAGTCCTTTATCATTGAGAAAAACACAGATACTGAGCAAACAGCTTCACCCATTTGCAAGGAATGCTTTAATTATGATATCCTGTTTGTCACACACAGTCTCAAATCACATTAATTAGAACAAACACCACTGGGGACAGCTCTCACCTGGCTGAGCTTGCTGTCCGACTCCAGTGCATTATTTCCACCTAAACCACTGATCAGCACCAAAGCACCAATGGAATTTACAGCAAGAACACTTAGGTAAAAATGCTCTTAAAATAGAGTGAGAGCAATTTCCCAAGCTTACTGCAACAGTCATTAAAAGCCAGAGCTGTATGTATGAGAAATTATTTGAAAAGATTCTTTTGGTAAATGCATTTTTGAAGAGTGTATCCTTTATCATTTGTTGAAAAATCTGGAAAGGGAAGTAATTCTGTGTAGCTTATTTATGGGCTACATCCACCAATTTTTAGTTTTTTTTCTTTAACTGTATGAGTAATTCTTTGGCAACACGCCTTCAAAGTTAAAAGGATGAACATTAAATTATGCACAGAACATTTTAGCAAGGACTGCTCATGCTGCACAGAGGAGTAAGAAGCCACATTTTGAATTTTATTTGGTCTCAGGATTTTAAATTGTGGCAGATAACAATCTATTAGCTCCCAAATTTGTAGGTACTCTGCTGGTAAGTGTTTCATTTAATGCCTCTTCCACAGACTCTCCCCATGTTCTGATTTCCATTTAACAGTTTTAAGGAAATTAAGCTCTACAGGTCCTTGTCAGGTGATTTTAAATTCTAGACAGAACCAGCTTCCCTATCACACATGTGGTCGTTTATTTTAAGTCCATAGAGGAAAAAACAAGTCTCTGTAGCTTTCTACTGCTGCCCTCATTCTATCACTGAAACACAAATCCACTGCAGGGCTCCGAGTGAGCAGCAGTGATAATTAACCAGGAGGAGCAGACCCATCCCAGCTTCACCAGGAGGAGAGAGCGTGGGGAGTGCTCCAGGGATGCCAAAAAATCCGGGGGACAGCAGGGCTCCTGCCTGGCGGCTGAGACAGCTCGGACACACTGACCCCAGACCCAGCTGAGAGACACCACTGACCCCAGACCCGGCTCGGGGACACCGCTGACCCCCAGACCCAAGGCCGCCTCAGAGACCCACACTGACCCCAAATCCACCTCAGAGACCATTGTTGACCAAAGGCCACCTCAGAGACACTGACCTAAATCCACCTCAAAAAGATAGACAAAGACAAGGCCACCTCTGAGACACCGACCTGAACCCATCTCAGAAACACAGACACAGAGACACAAGGCCGCCTCAGAGACCCACGCTGACCCCAAACCCACCTCCGACACCGCTGACCACGGCCACCTCAGAGACCTACACTGACCCAAACATACCCCAGAGACCATTGCTGACCCAAGGCCACCTCAGAGACACTGACCTAAATCCACCTCAAAAAGATAGACAAAGACAAGGCCACCTCCGAGACCCATGGCCACCTTCGAGACCCACTTTGACCCTAAACCCACCCCTGAGACCCACACTGATCTAAATCCACCTCAAAAAGATAGACAAGGCCACCTCAGAGACCCATGGCTACCTCTGGGACCAACACTGATCCAAGGCCACTTCAGACACGCTGACCTGAACCCATCTCAGAAACACAGACACAGAGACACAAGGCCACCCCAGAGACCCACACTGACCCCAAACCCACCTCCAGACCCGCCTTGAGGACCACTGACCCCAACCTGAGGCCAACCTCAAAGACCCTCACTGCCCCATGGCCACCTCGGAGACCCACCCTGGCCCCAAACCCGCCTCGGGGGCCCAACCTGGCCCCAAACCCACCTCGGGGGCCCACCCTGAGCCCAAACCCACCTCCTCCCAGTGCCGTGTGCCCAGCCAAGGCCGGTCCCAGGAAGGATGCAGAGCTGCTCTCGGGCAGGGTTTGGAGCAGTCAGTGCTTTCTGCTCGGTCAGAAAGCACGAGAGCTCTGTTGCTCCGCCACTGCTGCAGGAAGGCTGGGTAAGAGGCGGCTCCAGCAGCACCAGGATGGAGGCACAGAACCCTCAGACAGAACCCTCAGATGGCTCTCAGCCACCAGGGCTGAGCTGGCCTAACAAAAAACACATTTCTTGCTCAGCCCGGCAAGCTGGCCTAGCTCTCCACCCCAACAGAGGTGGAGGAGACTGTGGCAGCTACCAGGGATGGCCTCTCGTTAAAATCATTACACTGAGAATTCAATAAGGAAAAGATTTTCCATTTTAAATCTTTGCAGTAAAAGGTGAGGAAAATGTAAAATCAAAATGTAAAATCAAAATGTAAAATCATTTGAAGACTTGTTGAAAAGAAGTGGAAAATTACAGGGAAAAGTTACAGTCCTGCATGGCTAATGGCACATCACTGAACAGTAAACACCATTTTAAGTGACCAGATATAAATAATCTGAAGAAAGTAGGACTCTTTTATTCACACTCTGTCAGGGATCATTATAATAATGTACTAATGAGACATCTGCAAACTTACAGAAACTTCCTTTTCTAGAGATCCTTACGAGCCTATTAGCTCCAAGGAACACAAAAGGGAATTTTCAGGAAGATAACAGAACCACAGGGCTTCCCACTCGTATAAAACTCGCTGTGGAGCCCCACACTCACTCCAGGTGCAGGAGGCCATTGAAAGCCAGGATATTTCAGGAGGTACAGGGAACCCTTTGGTGGCTCCTTTTGGTTGCTTGCACCCTCTGCAGCACTAATTGGCACCTGTCTTGGCAGACTCAAATGAACAAAAGTATGGGAGAATGAACAGCATTTCAATCATTTTGGAAAGAGAGCATTCAAGCCTTTACAACCAGTCCAAAAATTCTTTTACAGCCTCCAATTTGAGGAGCAAATCTGAAAAATCTAACATTGACAAACCATGCAGCTTCATCTTATTAGTTCTTGCCTAAACTGAGAGTCACAGGGAACAAGTTCTACTTTGTGGGGAATTTTTCCTTTATTTTTATTAGAGAATTTATTTGGAATTTGCCAGCCTGTCCTGGTGCCTGCAGAGCAAGGATGGGGCTGGGTGCTCTAAGAGAGCCAGGAGAGGGCAGTGAGAGAAAAGCTGGAGCCAGGAGGGGGTTTGTGCTCTCACAGGAAACAGGAGGAATTCCAAAACCAACAGCTGGCTCAGGGCCTTGGCAATGGGTGAGGGCAAAACCTCCATCTGAGAGGGCATTCAGGTCACCTCAGCAGGGGGATTGTGTCATCCCATCACCAACAAAGAAAGTTCCAGCACTTTCACCCAAAGTTCAGGGTCAAACCATTGCAAACGGCCTTACAAGGTGCTCTGATGAGCATCTGAGTCATTTATGTTGGTTTTAACTTCATCAGCTTTAGGATAACTGCAGCAGTGATAATATGCATCAATTAAAAATAATGCTAAAAAAAATCCCTTTGCTTTTAATGTGTTTTTTGTAAAACATTCTGCTTTCAAGACCTGCAATTCTTCCACAAAACAAACATATTGCAACATACTATCTTCAAAGCAAACGGAATGCAAAATCCAATGAAACAATGCCCTTCCTGGCAGCCCTTTGTAAGGTCATTTCAGGAGAGGAAGAAGCACCTTTAGAGCACCAGAATGCCCAATGAAGACTCATGATGTTCCCAAGCTGACAGGCTTCAGTTGTTTTGTTCTAACAGCTGGCACAAGAAGTTGAAATCCCCTGCTCTTCACTTTTGCCATACAGCAAGATAAAAGAAAAAAAAAAACAAACTTACTTGTCAAAAAATCCCATTTTTCACAGGAAAAAAAACCCAAAAACAATCCAAGACAGACTAAGCTTTCTGTCACATATTTAGCAGTATAAGCACCATTCTCCCTTAATTTAAATTCCTTTTTCTGGTGAGCACCTTGCCTGGCAGCTGCAGGACATGATCTGTGACAGCACCACAGCCTTTTCATTTCACAGAAGCCACTCGCAGAGACTGAATCCGAAAAACGATCTGGGTCCCTCCATTCAGGTCAGCTGTGAGGAAATATTTGTTTCACCTCAGCCAATGTGTACTTTGGAAGCAGAGAAGGGGAAACAGAAATGAAATGAAGAAAGGAGTCAGCAGGAGGTACAAGAGGCAAGATTACATTTCCACCTGCACGGGGGTTTGCAGCTAACCCAGCCAGCCCCAAACTGTTCTACTCTGTCTGCATTTCCAAGAGGTTCCCACTGTGCAGAATAACAGCTCCCACCTTCTCTAACACCCACTGAAGTTTGAAAATGAAAGAGAATGAGTTTTTAAGAACGTGCAATTTTGATGGAGCACACTGTGCATCTACCTACTGTAAAGAAGCAAGTTGCTTTATCATTGTCGTGGTTTCAGGGAGGTGAACATCACCTCACACCCTCCCCAGTGAGATGGGGGAGAGAGGAGGGGGGAAACACCAAAATTTGTGCTTTGAGATAATTTAACAGGACAGAAACAGAAAGGAAATTAATAATGCTACTGTAATTAGAATAGAGGAAACGAGTGGTGCACCCTGAATTGCTCAGCACACACCAAGTGATGCCCAGGCAGTTCCCAGGCAGGTTCTCCCAGCTGAGGCACAGAGCAGGATGCCCTGCAGGAAGGAATGTCCCCTCGGCCACATGGCCCAGCTCTGGCTCTTCCCTGCCTCTTGCTCACCCTTCCTTTATCCCTTACTAAACAAGCTGATTTCCACTCCCAACCTTCCTTGCTGTGTGCAGTGACTGATGCTGGCCCAGGATGGCTCTGGTGCAGCTGCAGTGCCTGCAGCCAGGGATGATGGAGCAGCCACTGTGCCTGTTGTGGTTTTGGCAGATCCAGGGACATCCTCGTCCCCTGGAGCCCTGAACAGGGCTCATTAGCCAGGGACCGGCACATCCAGTGATTTCTGTCTCTCTGGAGCTGCCAGAGCAGCAGCACACTTTCCAAACGGGTTTTTTTTAGGTCTGTCACTTGCCCAGGGTGAAATCCCAAAGCGCAGGAGGTGATCCCTGCCCGAGGCGCTCACACCCCCCAGCCTCGGCTGGGATCGCACAGAGCGGCTTAGCCCTAAGCAGCACAGGCGGCACGGCAGTAGGACCGCGCTGGTTTCAGCGTCCTGGGGGTACCGGGAGCTCCCGGGAGCGGCTGGGACCAGGCGGAAGGAGAGGAGGATGAGGAGGAGGAAGGAGAAGGAGCCTGAGCAGGGAGGGCTCGGCACGGGCGGTGCAGTGACCGAGCGCGGCCGACAGATGGCGCCCGAGGCACGGGCAGCGAGCGAGCCGCAGCTCCGGCACCGCCTAAACCCGAGCCTAAAAAGCACCTCAACCCGGCTCCATCACCGCCTAAACCCGGCTTAAACCAGAGCCCAACAAAAACCTCAGCCACAGCTCCATCACCGCCTAAACCCGGATTAAACCAGAGCCTAACAACAACCTCAGCCACAGCTCCATCACCGCCTAAACCCGGATTAAACCAGAGCCTAACAATAACCTCAGTCACAGCTCCATCACCGCCTAGAGCCGGGATAAACTAGAGCTTAAAAATTACCTCTGCAGCAGCTCTGTCACCACCTAAACCTGGCTCAAACCAGAGCGCAATCACAGCCCCAGCCTGGCCCAACCACTGCCTAAACCTGAGCAGCAATGCAGTTAATTCCTCCCCAGTTTTAAATCCACGGCTTCCTTGGCCTCAGCTCTGGAGCCCCACAACATCCATTTCCCCCTGTATTAGCTCTAATAACACGCACCACTCATTAGCCTGTAAAAACTAGTTTGGAATTTTAAAAAATCTAAATTATTTCTGTACCTGGGTAACATTTTTGTTTACTATGTAATTATTTTTTATTAGTTTATTTAGTTCAATTTATCAGAAGCCTTTAACTGATCATTTTGGAGGCATCCCTAGACAGAGAGTTAATTGCTGCACAACAGTATTATTTGCCGTTTCACACAGAGACTCGCATCCTGTCTTGTTTTGCTTCCCTTGTTTCTTTGGATATGATAAAGTATCCACAAACATGGTTAACCCCAGGGTTGAAGTATTTAGTTCTGAGCAACTTTAATACAATCAATTATGTTTGAACACAGGGAAGCAGGCAAAGGGGGAAGTTTTAATTACCATTAGTTAGCACAACGGTCCTGATGCACTGCTTGATTACATTTTCCCTAAAATTCCCTTGATATTTCAAGTTCATTACAAAGATATTTGAGTTTCTCTGCATATTAACTATTTCAGTATAGCACTTCAATACAAGCTTTTAAAACTAATTGTGTTGGGTTTTCCATGAGAAAAGCAGGCAGAGAGAGACACAAACATCTAAAATCAGGAGATGCAAAACAATGATACTTTCACAAAAGAAACATAAAATTAATAAATCTGTATTCCATGGACAAACCAGTTGGGTTTTTTCTGCCAGCAGAAAACACAATTCTGAAATAAAAGATGTCAGCAAACCAGTTCTGTTCTGTATTGAACAGAATAAAGAAAACTCTTGTTGCTCATTAGTGTTTAAAACAATGACTAAAGAAAATCCCCAAAAAACAGAAGCTAAGAGAAGACCTAAAAATCCTAAAACTCAACACCTTCCCAATTAAACTCCCAGGGCTAAATCATTCCAGAGAATTAAAACTTGGTTTCTCCCAGCCCAAGAACTGTCCTCAGCACTCAGTTGTTGTCCGGCTCACAAATTGCCTTTCTGATCAAAAAGGAATTCCATCCCACATATTCAAAGCATTTATTTATATTTTATTTCTATTCAAAGCATTCCTCTCTCTCCTATGTAGACAAAAGGCTCCCATGACAACAGGGATGCCAAAAGTGAGCAGAGCAGATCAGACCTGCAGTTATAAATGCACCTTCCCGACTACTTCAGCTTCCAAGAGCTCAACCCTGCAATCCAGAGGAGAGCCCTGGGCACAGGGATGTGCTCTTTGCTGCACACCAGAGCCAGCTGCTGACACACTCATGATGTCACTGAGTTAATGCTGCCTCCAAATCTTTTGGATTTATAAATCTTATCTCCATTAGCTTGATTCCCAACAACCCCAAAATGCATAGCAGTGAAACTCACAGCTTAGCTTTGCAGGCAAGATTTGCTTTTACAGATCAAATTTCATCTACACTTATCTTAATTTCTTCATCTAATTTGAAGCCAAACCCTTTCCAATTCCAGCAACTAAATAAACCCCAACACACTAAAGGGATTAATCCCTTCAACTTTCTCTTTTAAGCTTTTCTTACACCAAATGTTAGATTTAAATATATTTTACAAAGTAAACCACACTTTTTTACAAGCAGAAGTGAACAGCCAGTGCATGCTATTTCAAAACATGAGAAGAATGGGTGGAAAAAGCCAGTAATAATGGAAGCTGGAATGGCATTCTTTGCAATGACTTGGGGATAGATTTGAGACAAAGCAGATGAGGGACCTGGGGCTCCCAAGCCATCCCTGACTACAGATCTGCCTCACTCCATCCCCACAGGAAGGTCACTCCTCCTTCATAGAAAATGGAACTGCATTGGAAAAGTGAGCAAAGCACAAAATAAAGGATTAGTAAGTCTAAAACCTGCTCCTAAGTTATCCTCTTGCCTTTTGTGTGTTCCACACATCCAGAGCTGCCACCTTATAGTGTCACACTCTGCTCACCCCTCTGCTCCTGGGCTGGGATTGCTCACACACAGCATCTGGAAGCACAGCTGCAGCACCTGCCATCCACCCTCAGAAAACACATTTTTGTGCCTCCTGGCCACACCTGACTTCGCTGGATGAGAGCAGCTGGACCCTGGATATCAGGCACTACACTGAAATGGGTATTTTGATGCTATTGATAAATGGGAAATCGGCTCCACCCCACTCAGAGGCAGCCATTGATAAGGAAGGAGCTGAGATAAGAGTGACTGATTGAGGGATGCAGCAAAGAGTTAAAACCAGAACACAGCACCCTTTGAACTCCACTCCATATGGCTACTCCCACCACAGCAGATGGTGGAGCTATTTGTTTTCTGTTTACTCTTGATGTACTGTTTGCTGTCTTCTGATAAGAATCACTGTGGCTAAACAGCAAAACTGACAGCTGCCCATTGCTGCTGTCCTTTCCTCACAGCTTGCTAGCTCCAAGCTCAAGAACACTGCTGAAGGAGGAGATTGCTCATATGCTGCAGGCTTTCCAATTGCTGTTTTCCCACTTTCCACTCCTCCACAGAGCAGCTTTGCCTGGCTGAATAATCTCCCTCCTTGGGAAGCAAGAGCAGGAGACTCCAGAGGAGCCAAGGGCTTGCTTAGAGGCCACCAGCACTGGATAAAAGTAAATTGTTGTGCAACAGCTCCTCACAATACCCAGTTAGAAGTCCCAAATCATGGTATATTTTATCTTTGGTGTCTTTATAAAAACAATATCAAAACCCATAAAAGATGCCTAAGTTAAGCCAGTTCAAATTTATAACTTCAGACAAAGTTATGGCTTTCCAAGCAATTTAGTTCCAGCCCAGCTGTGTGCCCCAGGAAAGGCTTTGTACAATTCCAGTCTGTGCCTGACTCCTCCTTAAAGATGAGGTTCATATTTAATTCAAGTCTTTCTCAGTCACTTCCTTCTCCACCTTAGAAATGACATTTTGGCTGCCAAATATCCCAGGAACATGGCAGTGAGCAAGAGCTGTGATAATTCCCAACCTGCACCCAGATAATGGATACAGACATATTTCATGCAGATCACAGAACAGCAAGGTCTTCACTACACTTTCCCTATAATTTATTGTATTAAACAGAGATGAGCCTAGAAAGTGCAGCAAAACCCCACAATCATTTATATAAGATAATGACAACAACGTGCACCAATTTACAATGTAAAAAGACATTTCTGGGGATTATTGCAGCCACTATTGAATGAAGTCATTAGCTTTCATTTCTTGGTATGACCGACTAAAAAATGATCCAAATGCCAACATCAAGCTGAAACAAGAATTATGTACTGCTAAATTATAAAACAGTCTCCTTAATACAGAAAAATCAATTCTGCAGACAAGGTGGAAATTTGTGGAAATGCCTATTTGGCAAGAAATAAGTATTATTCAGTCTTTTTGATATTTCCCAGGAGAGTTTAAACTTTTATTTGAGTTTGTGTAATTCAGCCTCCAGACAAGCGACCCCTACAGCAGTGGCTACACACTGGCACTGGCTCAGCTCTGTCTTTTCTCCCTAGAAGTAATACTGAGCTAACTCCTAGGATTCACCCCACAAATCCCAAGATCCTGGGCTGATGCTCACTCAAGCACTTCAAACAGCAAATTTCACATGGTATCAGTGGGAGATTTTCTATCCTTGGCTGCTTTTAGAGTTACAGCAGTTTCACTGTGAAATGCAACCTTTCAAAGAGACATTTCCCCACCTGTGACCTGAACTCCAAGCTGCTCCTTGTCCCAACACCAGGCTCCTCGAGGATCATTCAAGTGTGCTGTAACAACATGAAAGCTTCTGGTATCAATTTGAGTCCAGAACAGTCACTTAGTTCACAAACAGATTTGCAGATTAGGTTTGCTTGAACCATTTCCAGCACTGAGGAAGATGTGTTGTTGGAAACCCCAATGTTCTGTTACAGGTATTTTCTCTTCTTTTAGGCCTTATTAAATCACTTCAAGGACCCAGGTCACTTATTTTGGTAGTTGTGCTGGGACAACTTCCACTGCTATCTCACGCTGTTCATGTGTGAATTTTTAGATTTCAAATGGCTTAGTCCCTAAGTTGATCACTAGACTTGTGCTATGTCTGAACAGAAAATTCCTTCTTCTCAGCACTTACATTTCACCTGAGGAAGAATGAATAACGTGTGGCATTTGTAGGACCTCAGAGTTTTCTGCATGCTGATGGACACTAAACACTGCAGAACCTGCTGCTGCTCTGGGCTGAATCCTCTATTTCTGTATTCCACCAATATGGGCACAAGTATAATCCCATTTTTAACTCTGTGTTAACCTCTACAATGCCCTGTGGTTTGTGCAGACTGGGCAGCCAGGCACACACTGTTCAAGCACACCAACCTGACACCCTGCTTTGGTTTTCTATCTCTTTAGCACATCAAATGCAAAGTATGAATGGTCCAGCAAGGACAGGGGATGCTCCTGCAGCTGGATGCAGAGACACCTGCAATTCCTGCAGGGGCACAAGGCTTGCTGAAGGATCAGTGGTTGCCAGAATTACTCCAGGTACTTATTCTGAGCTATGCACACTGTCACTGGGAGGTTGTGTTTCCCTGGCAACTATCAAACACATTCTGATGTCCCTGGAGGATTTTTAGTCAATAATGACTTCAGCCCTTTCAAGCTCATTTTTTAAACTAACTTTTTGGTTAGCTTAATCCTACCTCCAGTTTGTGTATTTATTCTTGTCAGCTGGCTGAACATTTTTGGGAAGCAAAGTTTTAAACTTTGGTTCTCTGTAGACATTCAGAGCAGCACCTCTGAAGAAATCAGAGATATCAGTGAGAAATAAAACCAGGCAAGGGACCTACTCCACCTTTCACAGAAACCTAGAACCAAACTGAATTAAGGTGAATACTGAGATCAGATGACAAGCCCCAACTCCCATTTATGCGGGTTTTTTCCCTCAGGTAACTCCTACATGGAGAACAGGAACAGCAAATCCAATTTAATTGCAGAGATAAGGACAGTCTTTGAGAACACAAAAGTAAGATGATAAAAACCAGCTGTAAACTGAGCTGGCCCCAAGATTTTGTTTTGGTTTTGCGGTTTTGTTGATTTTTTGTTTGTAGTTATTTTTATCTTGCTTTTCTTATCATGCTGTCCACAAAAAAATGTATGCAACTAGTACAATCTGCCTTGTGGTTCTTAAAATGAAAGTATCATAAACATGCACATATTTAATTATGTTTCTATTCAAAGGTTTAATTTAATTATTGAATATTAAGAAATATTGGGGGGACATCTAAGTTTGGAACACTATCATTCCTTTCAAGAGAATGTCTTTAATAAGAGAAACTTACAGTAGGTAAAACCACTAGAAGGCAGCCCAGTTATTTTCTCTGGAGCTGGTATTTTTCCTCACAACTAAAGCTTTGCTGTAGAAGAATCTCAGCCAGAAAATACTTTATGGGAAAAGGAAGTCAATTGGTTTTGTAAGCTATAAAGGTCAAAATACTTCTGTGAAATATTCCCTTTGGAAAGCTTGGGAGCAACCTTTTCCTCCAGAATTTTATGACAGCTGGCAAAGCAGGAAGACATATGTTTTTTTGTATTGCCTAAATAAAAGTGACTGATCTGACTTATTAACACTGATTCCCTCATGATGCAAAATAGAGTTTCCAGCAATTTTATGTTGTTCTTAATATTTATTAGCAATATCTGCTTTTAGATGAGCAGTATTTATCCTAAACATCTGTTTGCAGGATCAGTTAGAGGATTTACAAGATACACTTCCAAATTTATTAGCTTTCATGGAAAGTATTTTTCAGTCTATTGAAAATGATTAACTGAAGCTTTCAAGGCTACAGAAATAAAAACAAGCACTAAGGTCTGATAAAAGTCATGCTTGTAATTATCTAATTCATAAAACAGAGAAGTTCAGCTTCTTATATTTTGAAAAAGCATTTCAGAGTCTTCTTTTCCATAGACTTTTAAAACCAGGGAAGAGACTATTCTATAGTCTGAAAATAGAACAGTAAATTCATTGTAGTAGATAAAATATTTAAGAAATCCTAAATAAATGACACAAACAAAAGCCTAGTAAAAACTCTTACTAAAACCCCATACAGTTTCCAAAACAGGCAAGACCCCATAATTCCTCCTGCAAAACCAGGCTGGGAGAGTGGGACTTGCTCAGCCTGGAGAAAAGAATGCCCAGGGAAACCTTGGAGCCTCTTCCAGAGCCTTGAGGGGCTTAAAGAGAGGGACTTCCTACACAGGCACAGTGACAGGACGAGGGGCAATGCCTTCACACTCAAAGGGCAGGTCTAGATCAGAGATTAGGAGGAAATTCACTCTGAGGACAGTGAGGCCCTGGCACAGATTGCCCAGAGAAATTAGGGGTGGCCCTGGATCTCTGGAAGTGTCCAAGGCCAGGCTGGGAGCAGCTTTGGACAGTGGAAGGTGTCCCTGCCATGGCAGGGGAGTGGGACAAGATATTCTCTAGCATCCCTTCCAACCTAAACCATCCTGTGATTTTATGATAAAAGGAACAAACGAGAAAATCAACAATTAACTGGGAAAGAGTGTGTCTATGAAATCCCACTCAGACTCTCCATAAAATAATCTGGAGTCTCCAGATCTTGCCACAGACCCTCCTTGTTCTGGGCAGCAGCTGAAGAGCAGCACAATTCCAGCACCACCAGTGAAGAAGCTCTCACCCATGGACATGAGAACAGCCAAGCATGGTGGGCATGCTGGGGACACTGAGCAGTGCCCCAAGGAGAGGCACACGTGCAGGGGGGCTCCAGGGAGGGCAGAAAGGGGCTCAGGAAGCCAAGGAGGGCAGAAAGGGGCTCAGGACTCCTCTCCCTCACACACACTTCTGCAGTCACCTTCACTCCCTGCTGGGCACAGGCCAGACCTGCAGAGTCCCAGGAACAGGCACTGGGCAGACTCATTTGAACCAAAGCTCACAGGCTCCCTGTCAATATTCACAGAAAGCACCAACATTTTGTGCACATGAAGGCTGCTTGGCTTAAAATACGCAGTAAACAGGAACTGGAATGTTATTAATGCCTTCAAAAATAGAAGCTGTTAGACAGTTCCTCATACAGACTGCCCCACTTTCTCCCTGCTCTGTATCATCACTAATACAAGTATTCTCACTTACATGGTTAAGTACACAACTTTCTTTCCCTCCCAGGGAGATTTTTCTACTACTTTGATACAATCCAGCTAACATTGGGATGTTCTCCTCATAATGGAGCAGCACAACAGAGACTTCCAAACTTCCCCAGTAAACCAACACTGCCCTGCAACACAGGTTCTGTCCAGCTCATCTCAGCCAAGATCCCTTTCCTTGTCAGCAGGCTCAGTCCTGAGCACACACATACTGCAATATAAATGAGATTTCAGTTTTGTTATACTCCAACAATCCTTAGAAATATTACAGGTGACCATGAGCAAGTCCAGCAGAATTACCACAGACGTTCCAGAGTGGGAAATAATTCCCTCCACAATGGAATTGCTGGTTCACCACCAGCCACTGACTGCCCTTCTACTTCAGTGGAACAAAACATTTTTCTCTTCTTCTCCTCTTGTTAAAACAGGTTTTCAACAGTATTACAGTGCTCCTAGATGAAGTCAAATTACAGGGGTTTGTTTGGTTTTACTTTATGTAATACATCTAAACAAAAAACTGATTAATAGATCATGCTATGGTTTTCTTCCAAATGCAAAATACTGCAGCCCACTGTTTTTCCATCATACCAGATGTGACATCCTCCTCTGCTGAGGCCTCCCAGAGCTCCCTGAGAGCCACCAGCACTTGCAGATGTTGTACAATCAGCTTAGAGGCTTTCAGGGCAGTGCTGGTCAGCACAGCATCAGGTACCACCAACCCCAGGGACTTCATCTGAGTTGTGGAATCTCCTGCTGTGCTTCCTATTCTGTACAGATCCCCCAACCAACCAATTTGGGCTTTGCTTCTCAAATTACTCCAATAACCACATATGGGAGAATTAAGAGCCAAGCCAAGAGATAGAAAAGGGATAATGATAGAACAAAAGGATAAAAGGGAAGTATTGAGGAAAATCAAGACAAAATGCAGTGATTTAACCCACATTATAATATGATATCTGAAGCATAAAATTCTTAAGAATAATTCCTGAGGACAGGAAGGCAGTTGAGGCTGCTGGTCTTTGAATTGCAATGTGCCAAGACAGCTCTTTAATCTCCCAGCCTATCTATAGCAACATTCTGCAGTTCTACAGAGCTAAGCTATTTTTTCCTTTCCTCTCACTCTTCTTCCCATGCTATCTAACGCTAATGTGCGAAGCAAGTAATTGACTTTTAGCAAAAATCCAGTTTTGCAGTGATTCTGATCCCCTGCCTGTCCTTCCCAGGGATCTCAGTGAGGGTCAAACACTCTGCACCATCCTGGAGGCCTCCAAAAGCAGAGGAAAGCACAAGAATGATTTCAGCTGGACCTTCACACAGGCCATCTGCAGCCAATGTTTTGTGTCTGAGCAGATGCTGCCCCAGCCTCAACAAAAGCTGCGTTAGAAAATGCAGTGTGTCATGGAAATGGGTGTACTCAGTGATTAACCAGATTCTGCATCAAGTGCCATTTAATGCAGGTAACCAGGCAAGAGTTACAGCAAACCAGAAAAACATCACTATATTCACAGTGAAAGGAAATGACTGTACTAATAATTTGCCCAAATAGAAGGAAAAAAAAAGTTTTGAAATTACCTGATACTACTAAGTTTGTACAGCAACTCATTCACTTACTAGAACTGATGCGGCCAATACAACTCCTATTTTCTGGCCCTTCCCCTGTGAACAGAATGTGAACACAATTCCAGCTCAAATCCCCATGGTCTTTTAGCTCTTTTATATTGTTTCACTGTTCTTTGGTATTAAATTCTGAACATTTCTGTGAAGACCCAGGGGATCCCCAGTCCTGCAGAATTTCAGCAGACAGCATTTACACTGGAGATGGGCTTGCTGGTCCCAAACAGGAGAGTTACAGTCCCTAAAGCTGTAAAGCTGGCATCTTCCTTACAGGCACAGCTCATGCTTATTTGGAGCTACAAAGTCTTGCACCAAACCATGCAATTATAAGTTTAAAAATAATCACAAAATTATTTTGTGCTATTATGTCTTCCTCTCCTCTGAAGGCCTTTATTTAAAAAGGCAAAGCAAAACCAGGTCTCGATATTTAGTACTGAGTGCACTTTGAGAAACTTTAGTAACCAAAACTGTCAGAGAGGAGATGGATCATTATATACAAAATTACACAGCTCATCACTCATCTGTGGACTCAAAATGGAAGGGAGGAGCAGGAATTTCCATCACCTAAGTCGCTTCAAAGCAGTCCCCAGCATCATTTTCAAACTCAGACTATGCCCTACCTCCAATAATGGTATAATATGACTTATTCTCTGCCTCAGCAGCGACACAAACATCAGTTAGAGTACATTCCCAGCAGCCAGTGTTTTTTTCAGGTTGGAAGGCATTTAGAATTCACATGCCTACATTACCCTTTCCTTCTATTCATTATTGTCCTATTTCCAAGATCTTATTTCCACAAATATCTTCATGCACCTTGCTGACTTTCCCCCATTTCCATCTTCCTTACTGATGGCACATGTAGGAATTCATGCATAGAGTTGGTCATCCAAGTGATGACAGAATCATTTCTTCCAAAATAAACATAAGAACTCTGCCTTCTAAGGTTATTACTTTTATTGGTTCTTATTTGAAAGAAAACAGGGAGAAAAGGGGAATGCAAAAAAATTCACCATTGTGCTGGTGAGAACTGTGGCAGTAAAATGCACTGAATAAAAAGCAAATGGAGACAGGAGGATATTTAAAAAGAGGTGCCTGTACAGCAAGTATTTATTAAAACATTAACCTTTTTTGAGAGGGTCATTAGGGGAAGGGAGCATGTTTCCTACATATGGCCTTAAAGATCAAGCTTAGGAAAAAGAATCTTTATTGTGAAACACTGCAGGGAGTTTAAAATATAGCCACATAAAAGAATTTATAATCAGGTAATTCCTCTGTATAAGCAGTTCTGATAAAGCAACTTATCTTCACTTCATCAAGTGGTAATCCTTGTGTCTCAAGGGCTGGCTTTCTTAAAATGAAAATTGGATAGAATTCCCTGTTGAGAAATGAATCCATATCCAATGAGCACCATCCTTTTGTATGAATTTAAATCATCAAGCATACAAATTCTTGAATTTCACGTCCTAACTACAGAAATTATTTGTTTCCTTGGAGAGAACACTTCTATGTATTCAGTGTGATGCATTTAATGTTTCTCACACCATGCTTATTTACACCCCAGAAACTGTTTAAATGATGATGCTTTTCCTTCTTTTGCATCTCTGCATCGGCAATGAATACTGAACTGTAAAATCACCTTTTGGGACCTTAATCTGTTGCCAAGGATACTGGGGATATAATTATGATTTTATTGTAGACTAACTGAAAGACTTCTCTTTGTTGCAAGTGCAATTCAGCCTCATCCAGTGTTAATTGCAGCTCCACACCCCCTTTCATCCTGCTATTGTGGAGTGCTAGGAAAATTATACACCAACACTCCTGAGACTCTGATTCTGGGTCTGTTCCATGGGCTGGGAACCTGCAGCACAAAGGAATGACTTCCTGAAGGTCAAAACTTCTACTGGAAATCAAACCAAGTGCCACCCTAATGGGGGCTGATAAAATCCACACACACCTGGCCAAAGGCTGCTTCCAGACTCTGGGTGTGCTCAGGAATGCACCTGAGCACAACCTCCCTGCGTTCCCCAGGTTTTATCAGACAAGCTCCACTCCAACACGGGTGTTGTCACTGCTCATGTGCAGCTGGGACCTCCCTGGCCAAAGCTGCCAGCCCCCAGGAGGAAATATCAATTAATTACCTAAGGTTACCCTCCAAAGAACACAGAACTTGAAGGAAAGCTGAGCCAGTTATTGTTGCAATTGTAATGACAAAAAGCAATGGTATGGAGACTCAGTCATTGAGGGAGGGATGGTGTGGGGTGCTCCCCCTTGTTTGTTGGGGGAGTTTTGTATTTTTTTATTAATTTTCCAATATTTTTGTGGAGTAGCAGACTATTCCCCTTTCTACAGCTCTTAAGCTTGATACAAGTCCTGTAGACTCATTGTTCTCCCCACTCTTATTTTATAACAAAAGAACTCAAAGGAGAAGGGGAAAAAATGTAACAAGAAGGAAAACCCCACACATTTAGCAAAGGTGCAATTCAATCCAAATGCATCCATCATAAAGATGAAAACCATCATACAAGAGGAAGAAAAAGCACTAAAGGAGAATTCCAAATTTCAGACCCTGTATTTACTGCTGCAGGGATTTCCTGTCCCAGCTGAGGAGCACACCTTCTGCAGCTGGCCTACAGGCAGGTCCAGCTCACAGGGTGTCAGCAGCTCAGGAGGACCAGGGCATTTCTGTGCCACATTTCAACCTGTGCCCATCCTGCCCTCTGCAGTTCCAGCAGCTCAGGGGGACCAGGGCATTTCTGTGCCGCATTTCAACCTGTGCCCATCCTGCTCTCTGCAGTTCCAGCAGCTCAGGGGGACCAGGACATTTCTGTGCCACATTTCAATCTGTGCCCATCCTGCTCTCTGCAGTTCCACCCATCCTGGGGGCCCTGACTGATGTGCATTCAGCAGGGCTGTAAGGTGGATTATGGAACAGCTCTAAGCTCTCATGAACTGCCTTCAAAAACACTCCTCAGTCAACTCAGCTCTGTTTTCCATGTGAACCCCTCCCAAAAAAAAAAAAAATCAGTACTTTCAGATAACATTCACACACAACACCAACTAAGCCTCTACAAACATTTGTGTTTTTTAAGCATTTCACTGCTGAAATGGAGCCATTTTCTCTTTCATGCTGTGAAAAGTTTAAGGTGTCATCAATGCAGCACCCTCACCTAAGAACAATAAAATAACAACTGGCCCACTAACTTTGGTCAAAAAAACCCACTAAAAAACCAAAATACCCTCAATGCATTCTCAGTTTCATTTTTGTTTTCAAATACTTAATTGCTTGCTCTTTGTACTGAGAATGCTCAATGTTAGCATCACTAGAAGACATGAAGTAGCTAAAAATATTTGCATTTCCTTTTTCCCAGGACAGAGGCCAGTCACTTGAACATAAAGCTGGTCTGTGATGCAGGTAGGTGATTAATTAGCCCTGTGTAAGACACTGCAGTAACAAACTCCTTTCCTCCCTCCTGAGCACAGGCTGCTTTTTAACAAAAAAAAAAAAAAATCTTTGCTGGTTTCACAATAAGATTTCCTCTCTGTGTGGCCGGCAGAGGGAAGCATCGATTCCCAAATGTGGCACAGGGATGCTGCAGCACACTCTGAACATTTCCTGGTCAAGCTCCAACAAGAACATTCCCAAACGCTCCCTAAAGCTGCGAGTGCCTCGCCCAGGACAGCAGAGGTGCCACAAGCACCGCAGGGAGGTGATGGAAACCCCAAAGCGAGCTGCCCTCTCCTCACCAGCTGAGGTGTGAAGTGAGACAGGATCCACATCAGGCAACCCCTGTGAGGGGCAGCTGGACTTGAGCACAAACGTTTCATTCAGACCCAGAGTTTGGTTTGTGCTTTTTTGTGTTTTTCCTTTAGATGTTCTAAAAGATCAGTGGTAGTTAGAAGCATTTGAGGAAGCAAATCCTTAACTACTCCATAGTTTCCTGTTTTCATCTTAGTTTTATTCCAAGCTGAAGGTATATAAATCCCTTTATAATTAATTTAAGCAGGGAATTCTGCTTAGGAACCATATGAAGATAAGAACTATTAGAAGGTGCACTTAACAAAACACTTGTTTTCTAAAACAAAGCCTGATATTTAGCACTGAAAGAAGCACCATTGTAATGATTCTCTCAAATTTGTGGAAATACTTCCTGTTCCTAGCATATTGATTTTTGGCTCCTTCACAAGGCCAAACCTTGAAGGGAGGCCCTCACACAAATTAAAAAAAAAAAACAAAACCAAAAAAACAAAACAAAAAGCAGATTTCAGCAGTAAAAAGCCTCTTGTAATCCATCATGCCTTCTAATTTTTGGTTTGTATTCATTCCTCTAATTACCATGAGTACTCTCTGCAGCATCTTGTTTGGGAACACTGGAAAAAGCTGAAACAATTTCAGCAATAATCTGTCTGTTCACCAACCTACTCCCCTGTTTCAGTTCTTCTCCTTTCAAATAAAGCAGGGCCAATTCTGCCACTTGGAATAGAAAGAACACTGCAATAGCCTCCTTTAGCAGGGCTCAAAAGCAGAGGGGAACACCAAGTGATCTGCAATTTTCTCTAACCTTATTTCTGCCCAGCTTCACCTATCAGACAGGTGAGTCCTCTATAGCTCCTTTATTACTCTGCTAATGGACAGTCCCCAGACAGCCCCTTTGGGGTCACAGCTTGCTGCAAACCTTCAATAACAGGGCCTGAATCACATTTCAGTGACATTACAGGTTCAAATGGAATTCTGGTTTGGACTGGGACAGGCGTTCTCTGCTGAGCACAGACTCTCCAAAGTCAGATTGCCTCTGGTACATGTGGAAGCTTAATTGGTTATTAATTGCCCCCATAATATTTGAGATTTTGAAATGCTTTGTCCCAATGACCTCTCCTCCTACAGTTACTGCTGCCAGTCCACAGTCACTTGTTAACTTAGACAGAAAGAAAAACGGGATTTAAATTAATAAAGCCCTAGCCTTCAGGATGAAGAATTTATTACCAGTGTTTAAAATTGTATATCTGAGGTAATTTCATAAGTAGTCTTCAGAAAACTTTGATTAGCAGAACTTGGAAAAGGCAGAAAGGCAGAGAGAGCCCTGATGAAGGGAGGACTGAGTCCTTCCAGTGCTTTCTCTGGCACAGCTCAAACAATACTGGACTCTTCTGTCCATAAAAATCACTCACTGGCTTGCAATATTTTCAACAATTACAATTTCCAGCTGTGCACAATCAAAAATATATTTTTATATAGAATATGCAGTTTTATAATTCCTCTCATAAATTATTTTTGCAGCTTTTTCCTCTAGTTAGGCACTCCTGGATGTCTCCATACAATGCCTGGTTTCCTGCCCCATCATCATTTCCTATCTGACAAAGCTCCAGAGGGCATAAATCACAAAGCAATCCCTGAATCATTGCTAACAGCAATGTCCTCTCTGCAGGCTCAGGAAGCAGTGGGGTGGTTTGATGTCCCTTACATCCATAACAGAAACTGAGACGTGCAGAAGTATAGGAATTATACATGTGGGAATAAACACAATCAAATCATCTCATCTGTTATAGAATTTTGTATTCCTGAGAGGTTGAGATGCTTCCATCCTCTGGATTTTAAAACTGTGGCAAACTCAGGGTCAGACTTGAAATGATGATAAATACATTTTCATGCAAAGTTCCCAATTCACACTGTTCTCTCTTCCTCTGTGCAGATCTGTGCTGCAGAGGGCTCAGCTGCCCTGCAGGAACACTGATTTCCCTTACACAAGTCTGGTTTTGAGGTCAAGTTGATTCAACTTTAACTTTTTCCACGGCCATGACACATCCCAGTGCCAGGAGCAGAGTATTTCCATATCCAGGATTCACTCTCACCCCAAAACCAGCCTTTGTGTGATTTCACACTGTCACCTCTGCTTTCTAGGACTCTGATGCACTCAGGTTTCAGAAGAGACTGTCCAAGCACAGATCAAGACTTTTATTTTATCCCTAGGCACTACAAAACAAACAATGAAGGGGAATTGTGGAATAGCATAACTAGGGGAGACTAAAGATGAGAAACACTCAACAGATCCACTTCTGGTTTTAAGTTAAGTCTTGTTTCTATTCCCTGCCTCAATTATAAACTCAAACACAGCAACAGCTCTACATCATAGCAGAAGGACTTCAAATGCAAAGAAAGAGGAACAGTACAAGAGGAAATTCAGCTGGTGACTAGGACACTCTGCCTCTGTCACTTGAAAAAGCTCTGTCCCCACATGGTCTGTGCTTCCAGCTGATTTCAGCACTGCAGGAGCATTCTTCTTACTCATGGGCCAATTTCAAAAACTTGCAACTTAGGAAGGTGCAGAAACTGGGCTGCTGCTCTGTACTGCTAAAGGTCAAAACCTGAATTTCTTCAGCAGCAATCAGTGCTCTCTGTGGAGGGTATATCCATGTGGGCAAATCATGAACATCTCCTGCTCTTCAAAACAAAGATGCTCTGGTTACCCACAGGTACCTCCCCCTTCAGAGAGCCACAGCCTCTCCAAAATTCTGTGTCCTGCCTACAGGTTAAACACAGATTTTAACTGCAATCACTTGGTGCTCTCCAAGTGTCAGAGATCATTTCTAGAGAGCTTTTGTTGCAGCCTCAGCTCCATCTTCAGTTACCTTGTTGACTCTGCAAATATCTAAAGATGCAATAGTGCCCTGTACCATTAATTTGAGCCTTGTTTATATTATGATTTTGGGGAGGGGGGGGAATTTATCACCTAATTACATTATGCCACTATTACTGAAGCATTTGGTGCTTTTCAGCATCATTATGAAAAGCAAGTTCATTTCAAATGGTGTTGCACAGAATTACCAGTGTACAGTGGTGGTGACCCATTTCCCTTTAATGATTATTTCCAGAGCAACAAGCAACAACATTAAATACAACTAAAAAGTCTGGCATGCAACACAGCTGAATGGAAATAATTAGCAAAGACTCAGCTATGAATTGGTTTTCTTCTGGATAAAATTAAAATAAGAGTGCTGTAGCCTCTAACTCTTGTGAAATCTCCAGGTAACAACATAGAACTTCAGAGACAGCAGAGCAAACTGAGGTGGTGGAAAGCTCTGGTTTGTTTTTCAGGAACCTGTTTAAAAATGTTCATGAGAGATAACCAGAGAAAACACAGCTCTTGGTTTACTGAGAGAGGAATGTAATTGTACGTAGAAAATCTGCCTCAGAGAGCAGCAGGGAGAATGATGAAGATCAGATCACCTTCATCACTCAGTGTGACATGCTCCCACTGCTTATTTACTGTTCCACAAGTCACTTGGCAGGGAAAACAAAGTCATCTTGAATTATTTAGAGAACACCAATATAAGCAGATGACAGAGGACAGTTAAAGCCTTCCCCAGTTCATGTTACAAATGCTGTGCTGATTCTGACAGCAACCCAGAGGCTTTCCTCACCAAGTTCCTGAACTACCTGTGCTAGACATACTTTCTCTGTTTTTTCCATCCCCATTTTTACCCAATTTCACCCAGAGACGCCAAAAGACAGCCTTTAAAACCTCTTTGAAGATGGGTGGCAATGCAGAGGAGAGCTCCATGGTACATTCTGTATTGAAACAGCAGAAATTACCCCTGATACCAGAGACCCTGTGTGGCAAGGAGGCAAGCACCTCACCTGCAGGAATGATTCCAGAGTTTACACCTTAGATATGGGAACTTGAGCAAAACACTTAGAAAATTCAGGCTTCATGAACCCCCCTGTTCATCATATTAAGTATCCTTTTACAGCCTTGGCTTTGTTTTTATTTTTATCATCTTTCACAACTCCCAAAGCACAAGCTATTTGAATCTCCACTTACTTATATTTGAATACCTGTAATCCCAGCTTGGAGAAATCAAGGCAAGTTTTGCAATATTTTCCAAGCATCCCAACAAGCACCTGCAATGCCACAAATCCAAATAAGAACTCAGTGTGTACAGATTGGATTGCCAAACCAGAACTTTATTTTCACAAAGATGTTTGGTTGGAAGCTTTCTGCCTACTCATATTTTCTTATTTTTGGAAGAGGCTAAAAATCTGCTTAGATATATGGAATGGAAGATACATGACTCAAAATAGGAAACAAAACCCCTTATCTGGTGACCCAGATCTACTCTGCTAACAGGTGGGAGATCCCATTGCTGTCATGAACATCTGAGTTACTCACTTGGTGCACTTATTTGTAATATAAATAATCCTGTGCAGTTAAGGACTCAGCTTTACAGTATCTCATCATCTTGTTGTACTTACACGGAGTAAGTATCCATTACCACTTGGAACACTCATTTAGCTGCTCAACTGACTGCTTAATGAGGTCTGCAAAGTAAAAGCCTTATCTGCAAAAAGCCACTGTAGGAAGAAGCATGTATGCAGTCCTTTCTCCAAAGCAAAGCAAAGCATTTGTTCAGACTTGGTGTGAAAATGAATTAGATTAAAGAGTGTGTCCAGGAAAACAGAAATGAAATAAAAGATGAAATAAATATACATAGTATTTTTGAATAATGACAGCAGTGTTTTTTCCCACTCATTGAGTATTGTATTGTTAGAATTTTGCCTCTATAAATACCATCAGACTTTCAAAATTTCTCCTAGGAGTTAGGCCTGCTGCCTCACCCCCACCAAATAAATCCTTTAAGAATTCCATGCAGAAAAAAGGTCCAGTACAGCTTTTTGTGGAGTGCTTAATAATGACTCAGTCTGGTCTGTGTTTCAGCTCCAGAAATACAGTGACCAGCTGCATTCACTCAGGTTTTAATTAACATACTGGTCATCATTAATGTTTCAGGGATACTGGCAGTTATGCTGAGCACTTCCCTTTCACTCAGCACTCATTCATAGCTCCATGCAGGACTCCAAAGCAACACCAAACCCCTTTCAAACCCTGCCACCGCTGCCAACAGCTCCAAACCACAGCCATCAGCCCAGAGATGCCCTAAAGGCACCAAGCAGAACTCAGAATTCCCACTGAGATTAGACAGACTGTTCACCACGGATCTGCTGCATGACTCAAAGGCCCTCAGCCACAACTATCTGCTACCTCAGGAACCCCAGTTTAAGAAGTGTTCCATGAGCTTTTATTTGTCTGTGAAATGAAAAATACTGTTTTAAGCAGACTTTGAGTCATTTCAATGTTTTAAATTAAGTTTATGCTTATTGTGCTGCTTAAGAGCTTGCATTTTTAAAAGCAGTAATTTGTCTATATTTACTTTCTCATTAAAACAAAAACATCTCCACTGATTGTGCAGCAAACAGAGCACTTAATCCTTCCTCATGTGACAGCATTACTCAAAGATCGGCTATGCAGCCACCCTTCCATCTGCAGGAACATCACTGGCACCACTGAAAGCTTCCTTCTAGTCCTGCATATGCACGAGGAGAAGCTGAAAAACGGGTCAAACCCATTATTTGTCATTCCAACAGCCCAAACTGAGCTGCTCCCACCCCTCTGCTCAGCCCTGGGCGTGCCCCAGAGCTCTGCTGATGTGTGGTGACACAGCAGCCCCCAAAGGAAGTGTGACAAAAAGCTGTTTCCTGCTGTGGCCACGTTATTCATCAGTAACTAACAACAACTTCAGTTTGCCTACACTTGGTTACACATACTGACATATCCCACAAAAAAAAAAAAAAAAAAAAAAACAAAACCAAGAACAACCAAACAAAACAAAACCACCAAACCCAAACAAAAAGAAACCCAGGAAAACTTGTGTAAAATCCATCTGCTTTCTCTTCCTATAAATGCTTGTTGGCACTGTTCACACAGGTCTACCTGTGCTTATGACACCTGTCAGTCAAGGCATTTTTTCCCCAATATATCTCATTTCCCTGCTCTTATGGTGTTAAACCACTGTCAAGTGAGTCGATGTGACAGTTGTATGAAGTCTCCAAATCACCACTGCCATTTCACGAGAGAATTGGTCTCATGAAAGACAGAATACAGTGAATTTCCTGATCAAATGTAGCATCAGCTACAAACTGGAAAAGCTCTGAGGCAGTAAGAGTGAAGTGCAGCCAGTTTGTAAAAAGAAGGGCTGGGTGGGAAGCCCACATATTCCCTGGATCTCTCACTCTTCAAAGTTGAGGTTTTCCCATTCTTCTGTTTTCCCTTGCCTCATCTTTCAGCACTGTTCCCAAAGCCCTGCAGCTGCTGGAAGCAGGCAGGAGGTGGAACAGATCTGAAGGTCAAAGCAGCTCTGCCCCACCATGACTAACACACCCCAGTGCTGCAGTGCACCGAGCTTTTACCTCACACCAGAGAAACAGAAATCAAAAGAAACAGGTCAGTGATGTCAGGCAGGTGCAAACTCCGAGATAAAACCAGCTCTGAAACAGGGGAACACATGGAAGGTAACAGATTTCTTGTTATCAGTTATGAATCAGGTGAATTTCAGCTCGTTCAGGGCTGCTGGCTGGGAAGGCACAGGAGAAATGAGCAGCAGAACATTCCTGAGAACAGGCAGTGCCGGGCAGGAAGGGAGAACCCAGAACCACTGAGGGTTTTCTGAGCAGTGCCCCTGCCCTGGAAGCTCCCTCCACATCTGAGCACACTCCTGCAATGCAGCACTGAAGAGCCTCCTAAACGAGCCAGTCCTTTATCAGCACAATGAATAATTCCAACCTTCTCTCAATGTTACAGGTTGTTCTCATTTGTACAAAGCTTGTATTTGCTTGCTGAATAGAAAGTTCAGCCAAGTTTAAGGTACAGACAGGCAGAAATAATAGCCCTGTACATCTGAATAGCACTTGTGGTCATCAGTGCAAGACTAATTAATACAAGAACTACTTTGGAATCATACTTTGGCTTCCAAAGAGCACACTATACAAACATGATACAGTCGTTTATGAAGACATTTCTATACCCAAAAAACCCAAACTAAAACAAACCAAAGATGCTATGCATGCTAACTACCTGGACCACTTCTTTCTTCAAAATGATTCTACAACCAAAAAGATTTGACATTTTTAATAATTAGAAGCAGATATTTCATTTCAAGCAATAGTTTTTGCATATATCTTTTTCTAAGCCATCTTTTTATGCAAAAAAAGAGCTGCCATCATAGGAACGTGTTACAGGCAAATGTTAATGCCCTTGATGTATTTCATTTTAGAGAATCACTCCTCTATTCCTTTGTTCAGTTCTCACAACAGGATACTTGACTTCAAAAAAGAAGCCCTAAAATTCTCATGCTTGTGTCACTAAACCCAGATTAACATAATCTCAGCTGCTGTGCATCACTTGAAGGCCACATTAGCTTCAGTTCTAAGTACATTAGCCTGGGACCTAACATTAAATATCTGAGTTATTTAATAGTTCTGATAATTATTTCATTGTGTTTCCTGCACAATTAATTAGTAAATAAACATGCAGAAAGCAGCAGCACAAGGCACTGAGCTGTCCACCCTGAGAAGGAAGCCCTGGAGCTCTGCTCCCAGCGGAGCATTTCCCTCTCCCACACAGTGCTGGGCACTGGGATCTCCATCATTTGCTTTCTGCACATGCCAGTCCCCTCTGATCATCCTGTTCCTTCTGTGGGACATCACTGGATGGATAAAACCCATCTGCCAGGGCAGCCACACAGGGAAAGCCCAAGGTCCAAGCACTTGGTCAGGAACAAACAAAACTGGTTTCCTCCATCTCAGTCGAGTGCCCAGCTGCTTACACAGGAGTGCTCCTGCTCCACTAAGCTGAGATGATAACGAGCTTCTTAGGCCAGCTTAATAGAAGAATATTCGTACAGAAATAAGTGTAAGCATTGGACATGATCTAGCAATCACATGGAAGCAATTCCAACAAGCTGCTGCCAAGCAGCTCCTTTTGTTTATTATAGATCATATTAAAGAAAATGCACTGGGCCGGTGATATACAAAGAACTGGAAGTTTTTTCCCAAGTTACTGTTATTGGGAAGAAATTATGAATATTAATATTATCTACCAATTTATTTACTAATATGAGTTTACAATACATCACCTAAAAACCTGCAACAACATCCATAGACTTTTAGAACTGCTATAAAAATTATATACTTCTAGTTTTGGATGTTTTTATCACTGTTTAAACACTGGATGTGTTTATCCAGTAAATTACCCTTAACTGCTGTTGTGTATGGAAATTATATTTTTAAGTACTTGAAAGCTTAATTACTAATCAACAATGGTTATAACATTGTAAATCTGCAAGTTTGCTGTGTTATGCTCCAGAACAATTACATGATGCAGCTGTGGGGTCTTTTACAAACATAACCTCACCACAGTGAACACTGCAAAATATTTCCTGGAATGGGAAGAACAAGGAAGATCCAAGCTGTTGTTTGTTCACATAAGGAACATGACAGAGCCAATGAAGTTTTCACTGATAGGCAGAATTATCTGCTGGGGTTCTGACTCATAAGCAGCTTGCTGCTATATTTAGCAGCAGAGGAATGTTTACTTGATTACCTCTCCTATAACAATAAATAAGATTTTCCTGAAATCTGTGGAATGTACTGTTAAGGATTTCAGGGTGTGGGACATAATGAATGCAAAGCCCAAGACCCCCAATTAACCAAAGAACCAATTATAAAACTTCAAATAACCTCTCAGTTGATAGAAACTGGGAGTTGTTCACACTTATGTCATCTCCCTCATCTAAACATTCACAGGGCCAAAGCATTTTCACCTCAAGTCAGTCACCCATGACCAAGTGCCCATGCAATTGCATTAAGGGATTTGGCAATCTCACTCAGATGAGGCCTCCCAAACACTCCCCAAACCCAAACCTGAGCCCTGCAGCCTGGAATTACTGAAATTTCCATCAGAAAGTAAATCTAGAAAGGAATATTTTAAAAGAGTTCACCTGTCCTGAGCCTGAGCTCTGTGGTGTCACCCTGGGTCCCTCCAGCCAAGCCAAAGGCAATTTTGGGCACTGCTCTATATCAAGACTTGTTCTGCCTTCTCCTGTTGGAGCACATGGCAGCCAGGGCTCGTTTAACCAGCTGTCAATTCAAAATAAATATAGCTCTGTATTGCTAGAGAAGAAACTCAAGGAACACTGTGGCTTCCACAGAAAAAGCCATCATGTTCTGGAAGGCACCTATAGAAGAAGCTCTAGGCAGATTCTTAGCTACAGAGACTGGCCTGGGACAGGAATTTGGTTATGGAGGAGAGAATGAATGGGTTTGTTAAAGCACAGATTGACTTTGGAAAATTACTTCAAGAGCTAATTTAACAGGTTAGCCATGGCTAATCAGATCACACTAGGATTAAATTAGTAGAGCACAAAGTATGAAGAGAAATTTGAGTCATACTAAGACAATGGGATTTTATTAATTACCTAAAAAGTTGTAAACTTAAAAAACTGGTTTACAACTATGCTAGGTTGATAAACAAAGAAGGAAATAACTAAAAAAAACACAAATGCCCTTTTGAATTCTTAGGATGGCCTAAACCCACAAGTTTATTTAAAATACTACATTAAGATGCAAAAAGGACCAGAAACAAACAAAAAACATTCCTCTTTACTTCAACTGATTGGTCTAAAAGTATTAAACCCAAGAAAGCTCTTCTGCTGCCATAAAAGGCCTGGATGCTGATATTTCCCATGCAAGTGAGACAAAAGCCATCCCTTTGTATAATTACAAACACAGGCCAAGAGTGGTGCTAAACCACAGCCTCCATCACTGCCTGGGGCTCTCTCAGGCACCCTCAGCTCCCAGCAGAAACCACAGACATGAAATGCCAGCAGCTTCAAAACATAAAGCAGTAACCTAAAAGCAAAATGTGGGATTAACAAGTTATTTCATTAAGAGCAGCACACTCACCAGGCTAATAAAACACCTGGAAAATCCTTGCTGGCCACACAAAACTCCCAGGAGATAGAAAAGGAGGTTTTCCTGGCTGAAGCATTATCATTGCTATGTAGATACCTTTCCTTAAGTTCTTCCTATTTTCACTTAGAATTTCTTATTAATGTTTTTCCCTTTTTAATCCTTGAACCACCAAAAAGCCAAGCTCAGGCTGCAATTCTGCCTTTTCCCCTGCCCTGGTTGTGGCTTCCAGCCTTCTCAGAGCTGTTCTTCAAAACTGGACAACTCCCTGCAGCCAGGCTGGGGCCCTGGGCCAGCTCAGAGCGGGGAGCCAGGCTCCAGAGGTGAGAAGGGGCTCCTCACTTCTCTTCCTCACCAGTCCCCCTCTTACAGCACTGCAGGCATTTCTGAGAGCACATGCTAGGCAAAAGCAAAGGACTGAGCTAAAATCAACCATTTTTTCAAGCAAGGTAAATTTAACCCAGATCACTTTTTCAATCCCCTTAACACCAGTCACATGAGCGTTGGTGTGCATAAAAGAAAGCACCAGGAGACTGGAAAGGATAACAGGCAGGAACAAAAGAATTAAACTCCTTTCAGAGCAGCCCTAATGTTCTAAAGTGACACCAAAGCCCAAATAAAATTTGAAGCAACTTCCAGCTAATAATGTTCCATAAGAAGAATCACACATGGAAAAGGAAAAAAAAAGCAACTTTACAGCAAAAGCTTCAGACCCAAGCAAGCCCTTACCTGCACAGAAGCAGTCCCCAGGGAGTGAAAGCTCCCCCTGTCCTCAGGTTATATAAATCATGTCCTTAATCAGGGGGTGGGAGGTTCAAATCGCCTTTGGAGAATTTGAAGAGACAAATCCCCCCAACATGCAATGACCATTTACATCACAGAACCCCAAATTCCAGCAGAGATAGGGGCCAGAGAGCTCCATGCCACTTCGCCCCCTTTAGACTGCAGGAGAACCACTCAGTGCCATCTGGAATGACCTTCTGGTGCAGCTGGGAAACCCTGGCCTTTCCTGTGCCAAAAAACACCTTCAGAGGTGACACAGCCACCCCTGGCCCTGAGCTTCCTCTTGCTGCTCCTGGGTCTCTTTCAGAGCCTCTTGTGGAGAGTCTCACCTCTCTCCAGCTCTCTGGGAAGATTCCAGTGCTCTCTCCTTTGGGCTTTAACTCTCTCTTCTTGCTACATTCTCCTTGGACAATTTCATCCACAGATTTCCATACCAATTCTATTCTGAAATCTTAAGACTGTCAAAAACACCATGTTCTTCAAAAAAAATGGATAAAAACCATTGCTGCAAATGGAACCAATACTCTCCCACACATGAAACTTGCATTCTTTGTCATGGAATGTTGTGTCACCTTCCTGTAATGCATCAAGCAATGGAACAAGCATCTGCCACGTGCCTGGGCTCATGTTCCTCCAGAGAGGCCTGTGCAGGAGAGGGTTTTGTACTGGCATCTTTGGATTCATACTGAAGACTCAATAACGAACATGATGACAAAGAGTTCTGACCCAGAAACAGGCAATAATATCCACTGATGTGGCTGATGAGCTTAACTTGCCCTCAGCCTACAGACTTTGCCCTCTTTGCACAATTTCTGTTGATCTTCAAACACATGGCTGAGAGCTGGGGCAGCCTGGTGCTCAGTGCTGGTCCCTAAGTCAATGTGGCAGCAGGAAAGAATAAAAACCCAACAATATAAACTGTCACATCTCATGAACCAGAGCACTTGTAGTGGAGAGTTAAAGGTGAGGGAACATTACTGGAAATCTCTCACTGCCACATTTGTGCCCTTTCCCTGTGCCAGAGCTGGGGACACTACAGGTGAGGATTGGCTCAGCAGACTGACCTGGCAGAGAACTGGTCTTTTTTTAACCTTTATAAATTTTGTATTACAAAAAATGCTAAGGCTGCTGGACAAGTCCACCTTGCATGTGGGTAAAGTGAGGGAAACACAAACCTCTGCCACCCTGAGAATCACCTCTTCATACACTAAATCAAGTCTAACGTGTGTTCTCCTGGGCCGAGCCTCCAACTCATCTTCAGCCACTTGTGGGATTAAAAATCGACAATTGTGCATGTGCAGGAGAAGATCAGAGTTAATCTTGCTCCTCACTATCTTAGCACATGCCATCTTCATTCATTTGTAAAAAGGAATAAGTGGACAAGCAAAGAATTTTGATTATTGCTTTTCACAAATTCAGTGTGAGCAATATTTAAGGAACTAACAGACACAAAAGGAAAAATAATTCAGAACAAACCAAACATAGAAGAAGAGCAGATCCTTGTTTTCTGCAGTAGTTTACACAGTCCCATCCTGCTGGAATTGTACTGGATGATGAGGATGCATATTTGAATTCAGAGTCAGGCTTTTCCCTCACAAAAGATAAATATGCAGTTGATTTCAGTGAAAGTTACTAAAGACTCTTAAGTTAAACCCAAATATTGAGTGAACCAAAATCAACACAGGGAGTTTACCAAAAACATCCCTGCTGAGCATAATTCTTCTCATTCCTCAGAGCTGCAATACCTGCTTTTCAAGGTATTTAACTCTGTCAGTCATTTAAATAACATGAGGAAATTATATAATAAAATTAGTTTACATAGTAAAGAACTGCATCATACCACTGGTTTATCACCCTTGAAAGAAACTGCTTAAATAATCCCACTGTTAGCTCCTGTAAAAGGACACAATTGTAAAATGTGTCCCTTTATTGTCCCCAAAAATGGGCTTTAGTGGAGTTGGCATAGGTAAAGTTAGCAAAGGAAAAACCTTTGGTCCAGATGTGGTGATGGAAGTCCCTCCACAGACCCCAATAAATGATATGTGCTACCCACAGGGCAGAAGAGTTAAATACAAAAGAAAAATCCATCTCTTTCTAGTAAGTGCAGCTGTTATTAATATGCTGAACAGGCAATGACCATGTGTGAACATTCCACAAGTTTTTATCTTATTCTTCCATTGAACAATTTGAACAAAGATTTTGTAACATGATCTTTAGCTTTAATCAGGCCTATTTCTGTCCATCTGCCTGGAAGCTCTTCATTAGCATTACTAATGCCTTCACCCTGTGCATTAATTCCATCAAAATGAACTTTATTTCCGCCCAGAAATCTGCTTGTTGAAGTATGGGCTATGGAGAGAGACATTTCAAGCTACTCCACTGAGAATTATTCATCCCCTGCACTGTAGAATTCTTATTTGTTAGGGGTTTGTGTCATGTACAGAAATGATAAACACTGTGATAGAGCTTTCTTTATAGACAAAATCAATAAAATAGGAAAGTTCCCAGCCTGACCATTAAATGCCCAGTTTGGTTCTGTCATGCTTTGAGTGGCCCTGGGCAGCTATAGAAATGTGGTTTATTAAGAAAATTGCTGTGGTATTTAGTTTTTGTGAAAAGCTGTGAAGATGTACAAAAGCAGGATGAATAGAAACATCTCTAGTGCTGAATGTGGTCGAGGGAAGCCTTGCAGTAAATAAAAGGAGTTTATTTTGAGCTGTTCAGTCATGTTTGAGAAGCAAATTGTGCTGTGAGATACGAACATCAAAAGACATTTTCCAAACAATTTGGGGAAGATCCCACAGCAAGATAAGCTGAGAACTCAGCCATGGGGCTGTGGGGAGATGTGCAGAACAGAGAGGGAAAGCCTCCAGGAGCCTTCGAGGGGAAAATGAAAGTCCCAGTGTGAAGAAACAGGTTTTCAGTTTCCTTCTGCAGAACTGCAGGCAGTGACAGAATTGCACTGAGTCAGACAAAACAGAGGTGCTGGGTGCCTAAACCACCAGGGATGACAGAAAAAGAGTGAAAAATGAGTAGCTTTTACTGAGACCTTGAATACTCTATTTAAATCCACAGTTACTGTTGGGATTTGACTCTAAATCAAAAAGATGTACTATATTGTTAAAAAATATAAGTAGGGTAGCACATATGAGTAATAATAATTGTATGTTTAAAAACTGGAATCCAGTGTTTAGTGGCAATGTTAACATTTTTTTTTCTCTCTGTGCAGTTCATTTGCAGTTCTTTCAGGCTTGGAAGAAAACTCATAAAGTATTATGAGACATAAATGTGTTTTATTAACATTGAGGAGTTGTGTCCTAGAATATAAAATGCTGGGAAAAAATAGAAGTACTAGTGCAAAAAGTTCTGATTGTTCAATGGAATAGGATATTTGAAAGGTAAAAGGGGAAAAAGAGCATCAATTATTAACTAATTACCATTACTTCATATATCAGCAGTTTGCTTAGTTTTTCTTGTGGAAAAAGTCCAAAATCAAGCAAAATAATTTCTTCTATTTTTTACGTTGTCCTCTGAAACAACCCTGTGCTATTTTTTTATACATTCCTTGTTTCTAAAAAGCATGAATGGAGCAAGAACTATGTTTTCTTGCTGTTCTGTTAAAACCTGGAAGCAGAAAATCTTTTGGAGAAGATAAACCTTGTTGGGATCTAGAATTATAGACTGAGGGGTCAAAATGGAGAAAAGAGTGACCAGACAATTCACCTGAATCAGTTCACTGCTTCAAGGAGGGGAAATGCATCTTACAGAGAAGAAACACTTTGGAAAATATATATATAAACCTAAAAAACTGTACTGATGTTTTGTTTCCTAAGTATTAGGGGAGCCTGGCCTGGAGTAAATTAAAATCTCTAATGATTTTTTTCCAGATTAAAACAATTATTCAGTTTAATGAAAAAAGTGTCTTAACACAAGTAAACTTCATATTTTTACTGTATCATTTCATAATGGTAGAGCTCATCCAGCCTTAGATTTTAAATCAGAGCTGGATTTAGTCAGGCAGGTTGAACTGGAGGTTTGCTGTAAGCACAATTACCTCCCCAACATATTCAATGTGAAATCTTTCCTGAACAATAGGTGGGAAACTCAACTTCCTCTTCCTACAAGGCAAAACGTGTAAGTTGTCTTGGAACTGAAAAGTTTAAAGCCCAATAAATGAGCTGTGGTGCAGCCACCTCACAGCTGGTTAAAAACAAACTGCAGCCAGGGAGAATTAACCTTGCTGAAGTGTCAGCCCGAGCCATTCAAATGAATGTTCAGAATCAGTTTTAATTAACATTTTTTAAAAGGTTAATGTAAGATGTTTTAATGTACCTTCCAATCACTAATAAATTTTATACGTGTGTGACAGTAACTTCTTGTGGCCTCATTTACAGAAACACTACAGAATGTTCAATTATTGCCTCTAGAAAGCCAGGAAATTATGGTTTAGATTATATAAAGTTTTAGCAAACAAATAATTCTTGGAATTATCAGTGAGTGGATTTTCTGTGGATTTGAGTTGCAAATAAATGATATTTATTAAGTAGTCTAAGAGAGTATTGTTTAGAAAGCGAGGTAGTTTTGTCAATAGAGACTATCTATTCATATGCAATTAACGCTCTTCATTTATTTTAATTGCTTAGCAGTTAATACTTCTAATCCTATTTTCCCACCTGTTAAGATAAGCTGTTCAACCCCATGCTTTCCTTGTTATTTACCACATTCTCATGCACTGTCAACATGCTTAGACTGATTTCCATCCGAAGAGAAATTCAGGAATTTTTTAAAATTCCTCAATGTAAATTGATTCCAACTAAAACTGCAAAAAGGAGAAAGAGACAGGAGAGTAAAAACTGACTGCAGTAATGACACTGATCAAGAAGAGAGAAAAGCTTCCAGCTCACCAGGAGCAGGGGAAGGATTGTGGTGTGTTCCCTGTGGTACAGTGGTTGTGCTAATGACATAGAATTTCTGGATGAAAAGCTGGGAATGTACTGCTGGGTGACTTAGCAACATATTTCCTGTTTGTGGTTAAGTTAAATACTGTGTGCTTTCTCTTCTGGTAGCATACAGAGTAATTACTTTTTCCTTTTTTTTTGTTTCCTCCAGTGCAGTTAGGACAAAGACTACAACACTGTTAACTTCTTCAGTTCCAGAAATGTGGAGACCAGAACATTTCCCAGGGACTAAAAGTGAATTGCTGCTCTGGTGATTTGTCAGCTGCACTTTTCGAGCAGAAACCTATGCCTTGTCTGGAAAATGGAAATTCTACCACTGAATTATGAATTCTCACAAATCCAGCATCATTTTCCTTTTGGGATATGCTTGGAGTGAGTGCCTCCTGCAACCCTGCATGACTGAACTTTTGGTGTTTAGAGGGAGAGTGTTAAGAGCTGTAAGATCGCCTATTGCTGGGTTAGCCAGTCATCCTCAGAGGCCTATTTCATCAGCTCAGATATAAAATCATGCACATTTTGGGGATGCTCAGAATGCCTCATGCTTATTAGTGCCTGATCATTTTGCTGTCAGGTAATTGTGTGGTCTCTGAGAGCTGCTGTGGTTGTGTGACTCAATGGGACTGAGATCACACATAAGGAGAAATGCCAGCACCTACAGAGCAGCGGCTCTTTGGAGTTACATGTTTGCAGTGTTGTGAAATGCTGTTTGTAATGAATAGTTCTGAAATCCATTTGCTTCAGAGATGAAGCCAAGTTAAGAACAGTTTGTACAACTACTCGTTTCCACCCTCAGGCCACACTGTTGCTCTCGGAGTTGAGCCAAAATACTGCATTGCAGTGTCTGCCAAAATGAGGTTTGTCTGCCTGCCTTAGGCAGAGCTGTGGTTTTCTGGAGGGTTTTTTCTTTGTTTCATGTTGATGTTGAGGGGCTTTTCCCTATATGTTTTTTCCTAATTGAGATAGCTGTATTATTCCTTTTCACTCCTTTTGCTTGGAACTACCTGCAGAGTTTATATGGTCATAAAGGTCCTCAGTTCATACATGGAATATTTGCTTCTCAGTCCTGGAAACTGGAGTGGGGTGGGGGAAGAACTCTAAAATGCAGCAATATGACTAAAAACATTTTCAAAAAGAAAACAACAGGCTTTAACTTCTGCTGAGGAGGCTGTGAAGTGGATCTAATGGCACTTTATCTATAGCAAGCCTTTCAAAAGCAGGTCTCCAGCAAATCCTGGAGCAATGTTTTGTACAACACAAACAATTTTAAGCCACAGCTGAAATCTCCAAATGGAGACTTGCAAAGCATTTGTAAATCAGAGTTTAAAAAATGAAATCACTCTGGTAAGCAAGCAGCCATCTGTCCCAGGAGAGCAGGCAAACCCAGGAAGGGGAACTAAGAGCAGCTGTGGGATGACTTTTCATCACATGATGCAGCTGCAGCCCGATGGTTGCACATCTTTTCTCCATCACTCAGACAAGGGTACATTAATTACAATGTACCAGTGTAGGGGGATACAGAATGGGAGAATGCAGGTGGTATGGAAGGTGATCTTATCCCCCAGTGAGTTGCAGCTGGACCAATTACAATTATCAATTACACTGATAATTCCTGATCTTAACAGGCCATACATGTAGCCAGTAAGAGCAGGGGGTATAAAAGAGTGGAGTGGTGGGATCTGGGGAAAGAGGAGCCAGATGATGCTGCAAGGACCAGGCACAGGCAGTGCATAGAGGAGCTGCTTGTGAGACACATTGAGGAGGTATGAAGCCCTGACAATATGAAATCCTTGCACTGTAATGTTGTTACAACTCATGCTATCTAACATACATACCAGCACTACAACAACAAATCCCCTGTGATGTTTTTGGTGATGTGTGGCATCCCCGCACCTGACTTCACTGTTTTTTTTCATGTTTTGCTAAAATCAGGAATACAATCTGAGTTCTACTCTCTCAAAACTAAATTAACTCAAGGCCTGACTGTACATTTGCTCAGTTTTCTCAATTTCTCACACATACGCTTGCTTTCACTCACACTGCAAATTATTTTTGGTCTGTTGTGCCAGCTGCTCCTGAATCTTAGAGGTCAGTTAATGTAAAGGTTTTACTGAAAAACACTTGGCTAGTGCAGTATGAGCAGCATTGTGGCAAATTTAGACCATGTGAGGACAAAAAGTTCTTGAGCACTTAAGAAGGTGTGCTGAACAACAATGCTACAGAATTTGGTTTAAAAACTCTTCAATTTGTGCACAGAGATGCCAGGCTGTTGGAAATTCTTCTCTGTTTTCTCTGAATGCAGACTGACTGAACTTTGTGCTCCAGATACGGGTGCTGCTTAAAACAGAAAAATAGAGACAGCAGAGAAAACTCAAAATGGTCATTAGAGCCCATTGAAAAGAAGAAAAAAACAGATTTGAGCATTTTTTTAAACAAACCACTGTTAAATTGGTGCTGTAGAATCATATCCTGTAAACTATAAATGGATGTAGTTGGAAATAACATGGCATTGCCTGATGTTGCAAACAAGCGATTAAATTAATGATTACTTGATTAATTTCATCATTACAACTTAGGTATGGTTAAGATGGTATCATAAACTATGTCCAAATAATTATTGCTAAAATCAACACAATGAGAAAAAGGAAGATTTATACAGGGAAGAAGAGATGAATCTCTAAGAAAATTTTACAACAGAGCATCTAGACAGACTGGCCTATTTTATAACCTCCTAACTTCCGCTGCCAAGATTCTACTTTGATTTCAAGATGCCTGCCAGTTTTACAGCTGTCTTTTTATTTGAAAGCTGGTATTGTCAGATTTTATCAACAGGTTTTCATTGCTTGATTTAAAAGATAAGTATTTCTCCCAGTACTCAGGTAAGCCTTGGAGACTCACAAGAAACAGAAAGCCCCCTGAATTTCAGGCTTTGTATCACTGTGTATGTATTAGAGATCAGAAATTCACTCTTCTGTCTTGTTTGTCTTTTAGGACTCTCTCCTATAAGGCAATAAACTGATACATTTATAGCTGAATGCAAACTGCAAAGGATTGCCCTTGTCCCACCAAAACAACGGATCATGATGGTGTTCATCACTGCTTTCTCAACATAATTTAGCAGGTATGGATTCAGCTATACCAACACAAAATGTTCATTTTTCTTTTAAAAACAGCCACGATATTGACATGATGCATCTATCAGCATGATGCCTTTAATAACCAGACATGTGGCCCGTGATTTTCCTCTGTCTGTGCTGATAGAGAGCGTCCTGAGACTCCTTCAGTTTACACATCAAGGCTTGGCCAAGGGGATTCTGGACTCCACAGCAACGGTTCAAACAGTTTTTCATTGTTGTAATCCACGGCGGATGATTCAGATATCGTTCAGCCTGGAGAAGAGAGAGGCAGCTTTGGGGTGCTCTAAGCGGCCTTCCAGACCCTGCCGGGAACTTTCACCAAACATTGGGAAAGGCAATTTACAAGAGCACGTAGTGACAGAACACGGGGGAATGGGTTCAAATGGAAGAGCGAAGGTTTCCATTCGATATTAGGAAGGAATCCTAATTGAAATCCTAATCCTGCGCGGAGGTGCGGCCTTAGCACGGGCTGCCGAGAGAGGTGTGCCTGCCCGTGGATCGCTGGGCGTGCCCAAGGCCAGGTGGGACGGGGACTGCAGACACCCGTGCTCGCGGCAGGTGTCCCGCCCATGGCAGGCCGGGCAGTGCACGGCTCCTCCCAGCGCACCGTGCCATAACCGCGGCCCGGGAGGCGGCCGGGCGCTTCCCCGCTCCGGGCCGAGCCGGGGGCGTTGGAGCCGGGGGCGTTCCGAGCGCCCCTCACGGTTCCGCCATTTGCTGCCCGCTGCCGCAGGGGCGCATGCGCGCGCCGCCCGCTCAGGCGCGGTGGCTCGGGCGGGCCGTGCGCGTGCGCGGCGGGGCCGGGGCAGCAGCGGAGCCGCCCCGGGCGGAGCGGGCGCGGGGGGCCCATGGGGCCGGTGCGGCCGTGAGCGCTCGGCTCGGCCCGGCTCGGCTCGGCTCGGCCCGGCGGGGGCAGCCCCGCGGAGCCATGGACGGACACGCGGCTCCGGGCGCGGGCGGCGAGGAGCCGCTGAGCTCCGGCAGGATGAACGCGAAGCGCGGCGGGCGCGCCGCGGAAGAGGAGAGCCGGAACAAGCCCAAGCTGGTGAGCGGGCGGGGAACGGCCCGGGCTCGAGCGGCGGCAGCAGCCGGGGGCGCGGATGCGCCGCTTCCAGCGGGCGATGCGGGGCGCGGGAGCCTTCCCGGGGATTAGCGGCCCCGCGTTCCGGGGTTCCGTGGGGGTTCGGGGGCTCCCGGAGAGGCAGCGCCCAGAAGGGCCGGGCCGCGGTGCCGCTGCCCGGGGCCGGGTGGGCGCTGAGCGCGGGCGGCAGCGGAGTTCCCACGCTCGGGAGGGGACAGGGACAGCGCCAGCGCTGCTCCGCAACCTCTGCCCCGCTCCGCGGCCGGAGCCGGGTGCGGCCGGCCCCGGCTGAACCATCCAGAACGCGGTGATCGTGATGCAAACCACGTGCTTGCCAATGGAACCTCTCACTTAATGGGAAAACAATTTCAGAAACTGGGTGGTGTCTCATGGCTTTTTTGAACGTAAATCCTGTTTAGGACTGTAGTTTGCTTATAATGGCTGTGCTCGTTGATCTTTTTACGGACAGACCTGATAAATCAAAATGCAGGTAGAGTTCAAGGCAGCATCACTGGGTTGTGTCACAGTTCATACATGCTGCAGCAGCAAAACCTGTAATGTGACAGTGTTTACCTTTGTGTGTTTACATTTGCCAGTTGCACGTGTTGAATCGACCCGATTTAGTTCAGTTCTTGCTGTATTTCCAAGAGCAACAGTGTAGCAGACATTTATAACTCCTTGAGTCCTCTCCTTGGAGAGAGTACTAAAGTTGCAAACTTTATTTAACCTGTTGCAAGGGCTTTCCCCGATACTGGTAAAACTAAGTCAGTTTTGAAGTTCTCCCACTGTGTGTTCCTTTAGTGAGCGTAGAGCTTTCAGATAATCAGCCTGACAATTTCAGTTCGGGTTCTTGTTGTTTGTTTGGGTTTTTTGTTGCAATTGTTTCAAAGGGTGGCAGTCAGAAGCCTGAATGGCTTGAACTGCCCTTGTATTAAAATTGACTAAGTGTATCTTGGCAAAAGATAAGCAAGTGTGGTGTCTTGTTTTGTTTCATGGTGTTATTGGAAACAAACTCATGTTTCCTTGCGTAGGATAAACTTTGTATAAACAGCACCTTTGGGTGTGTTTATACTACCCCTACTATTTCCTGCTAAAGTACATAAGAAGGCTGCCTGAAGATTCCTGCAGGGAAGTGATTCAAAAATCACTCAGGGAAGTGCTTCTCTTAGTAGCTGTGAACATAAATTTGAATTTTGCTCTAGCATAAGAGAACTCTGTTCTGCTAGAAACACATAATTTGAAAAATCAAAGTGAAATGAGCTCAAAATTGGATTGAACAGGATGACTATTTCCATTGCATGGTCTATTCGCTTATTTTAGAATCACTGGAATAAACTTTCATTGTTCCATTGAGTGGAAAAAAAGAACATTATGTTAATATTTGACTTCATTCACAGCAGTATGCTCTTGTTTCTTGAGGGGGTGGATGATTGCAGTCCAGCAGCACCCTGGATCAGAGCAGAGATATGTTGCTCAAATCAGAGCCATCTGAAAGATAGTTTTGCCCTAGGGTTAGTGACTGGCCTTTGATGATGTAATTGAGCAAGTGTGTTGAATAGGAAAGCAGATTTTTTTCATTCTGGACATGATGTACCTGACACGAACAGAGATTTACTTGTGAGGGAGAAAAAGGGCTGGGATTCAGGTGTGCTTTAAACTGAGTTGGGGTGACTGGACAGCCAGATTTACCAATGATTGCCGTGGGTTTGTTAGGGAAGAACAAACCTGTAATCAGAGAAAGGCTTCATTCATCATACAGGAGAGTTGTCCTACAAAATTTTGCTGGTTTTAAGTAGAATGAGGAGTTGGTTCTGCTGGGGTGGCAGTGTCCCCAGGCACTGGCAGAGCACTCTTACTTGCACCTCATCCCTGTTCTCTTCTTTGTGCAAGATAAGGATGTGTTTGGGACTTGTGGCAAGGAAGCCACACTGTTTGTGCTGTGCTGAGTTTCACTGAGTTCATATCCAAAGTTCCTCACAGCTGGGTGTGGAGGTTTTCTTGGTTCATCTTTGTAACTTCCAATTCATCGAGTTTCAGTGGAGTTGCAAATCAACCTGCACTCCCTGTGAAGTGTTGGGTGTAATTCCAGGAGCTCAGTGTGCTGACAGGAGTGTGCCTCCTCCCAAACTTATTTCACACATCCAGGGGAGTGCTGAGCAAGGGCTTGCTGGGACAGGCTGTGCAGCTACATACAGAGGAGAAAGTATTTTTGGTTCCTAGCACAGGAGCTGAAATTAGGCAAATCCTTGGGAAGAAGTCCAGAAAAATGATTTTTTTATGATAAAAATGGCTCTAGGTGACAGAGGGCTAGGAACTGAAGTCATTATCCTGAGGGAAGGGAAACTAGAATAGAAAGGTGGAAGGTTTTTATTTCCCTGTTCTCTTCATCTGAAACTAAAAGGTGTGCAGTGCTGCTCTGCCTGCAGGAGTGCAGTGCTTTGTTTGGTGGGGTTTTTAAGGGCTGCAGCCTGATCAATGGCACTTTTCCTGATGGACAGGAAGTAGGACTGTGCTGTTGGGAGAGAATCTGTGCTGGGAAGGAAAACAATGCTTTAAGTATTTCTCTGTAAGACAATTGACTATATACACACACAAGTAATTAAAAGTGAGCTGGATCAGGACTACTAATTCATTTATTTTCTGCTTTAGGTAGTTGGGAGAGGTGTTCAGGTTTCATGCAATTTGTTGAATGTGACTGAGCTGCACAATGAGAATTTAGTTCCAGTTTTTATAGTAGCAGTGTGTAAACTGGAGTATTTTACTGAAGTTTGATATCACTGTTAAGAGCACCTGGACTCAACTGCTGCTGAGGGAGCTCTGGGTTGGTGTTTTGGGGGTTTTTTCCCTTTTTTTTTTTTTTTTTTCTGGCTTAAGGACTAGAGGTTGGAATAAGTGCCTGGTATTTTTGTCGTCATTTTTGTTTACAGTGAAATGCGCAGAAAAAAGATCGAGATTGTTTTGGCAAACAATCATCTGATCTCACGTCAGCCCTGAGAATAGGCTGGCAGGAGGTGGCAGAGAGCACTTCATGGGTTTGGCAACATGCTAATTTGCTTGTTTTAAAGCATGCCTGTTCTGCTAGGGCAAACACACTAAATTAAGGTTGTCAGGGAGATTGCTGGGATTCCTCTGTTGGTTAATGCTTAACTCAGATGTTCTTTGCTCTCCTCCACGCTTCAGTCACATGGGAAATAGATAATTCTGTCAGGGACCTAGGAAATGGGAAGTGCTTGAGAGTGGCAGCTCTGGTTTGACAGAGCTGGGGTAGCTTACCAAGGGCCTGGCAAGCTGAGCATCTTTTTGGTTGAGAAGTTGAAGTCAGACTTTTGACAGGAGCTCATGGCAGAAGAAGGGGAGACAGAGGTCATAGAAAGGAGCTGGAGAGGAGACTCAAAGGGGAAGGTGGTTTGAAGGATGAAGTGTTTGTTGGTCAGAGACACTGAAATCACTGATGCTGGAGGTTTTCAAGTTCTGAACCTGGATAGAGTCTTTAGCATGCTGATGTGAATTTGGTGGGTGACTCTGCTTTTTGGGCTGCCCTGAGAAAAGAATGAGATCCATTCAAACGTCTGTGGTTTTGTGAGTCAGCACTTGAAAAAAGGTGCTGTAACAGGGTCTGGGGTGCTCTGGGAGTGGTAGAGCACTGCCTGATGAGAAATTCATGTGGCCAGTGGTTTTGGTGGTGTTTTTAATTCCAGTTAATATCTCGTGTCACTGTAGGATTAGCAGAAGCACGTGGTGGCCAGGACATGCTAGCACTCACTGCTTTACCCCCAGGTTCCCTCCAGGTCTGTGTGGGAGCTGTTCAGTGCAGGATTCTCCACTTCCTACAGACCACATTTCTGAAAGGAGCTGCCTTCTGAGTGTGTTGTGGCCTTTAAAATCAGATTAGGAGAAAGATGTTGTGTAACTTGCAAAACAAATTGTTAGGGGGAAGAGAGAGCTCCTTTAATTGGAGAGCAAGTGGATTTGGTGATTCACCCAAGGAGCATCTCATATTTTGTTTTAAAAGCAGAAATTGTTTGTGCTTAACACTGAAGTCTTTTAAACCATGTGAGCTTTGAGAAAAGCTAGGAACTCAGCATTCTGACTAATATGCCATAACCTGGCATCAAACAGTGGGATAAAAGTTTTTATGAAGTCACTTTAAAACAGAAGTAACCTGAGTGCGCTTGGGAGAGGTTTCCCAGCTGAGTTGCACCACCCATATCAGTTCAGGAGTGGAGTGATTTAAACTGTGCCTATCAATCCTTGTCAGACAGACTGTGTGCTGCAGGACCCACCAAAAAAAAAAAAAAAAGGCAGTGTTCTTCTTGCATGACTCCTTTAGATATCTGTGCACTGCATACGTGAACTATGAGTCAGGTTGAGCAGAGATTTTTGGCAATCAAATCAAATGTCTTACATTTGAAATCACAGTGTCTCTGAGTGAGATCTGTGCATGCCTGCAGAGAGTTCTTGTTTCAAGTGTATGCTTGAGGAAGAAGTGCACCAAAATGCTTGTGTTCTAAAAGAGACTTGATATTACCAGATCAAAGTCAGGGTGTTTCAGCAAGTGAAGCTGTCCCGGGGTGACTTTATGATGCTTGTATCCCCATTGGTCTAACCCAGGAATCATTTTGCACCTTTAAGACTGGTTCTGAGGGCAAAGAGCGAGGAAGAAGAAGCACACAGTTTTTCTCCCAAATTTGCCCTAAACCAGGACAGAAGTTTTCAAGGGTGCAATCATTACTGAAGAGTAAAATTAATGTCTTCTGGAGCTTCTGTTACTTGGACTTGTCCTGGTCAGGCACTGCTGCTGACATGGAGGGAAGGGCAGGCTCGATGCTGATGTTTAGGTAAATGCTGGAGCTTTTAATGGGAATTGCTGTTAACACCATGTGAGGTGATAGAGACAGTGATAAGCCTATCTGTGGTAATTAAACTTCCTGAACTACTCCTTGTAAGACAAAACTGTAGAGCACTTCTGTACACTACAGGAAGCTTTGCAAACAGAGCAGATTCCACCCAGGCTGGGTGAAAGGCAGCTGTGGGGACTGACAGTGTCACAGCGGATGGAAGTGGTGCTTTCTGAGACTGCAGGCAGTGTGGTGCTGAATGTTCAAGGATGAACTTTGTTCTGGTGTCCCAGAATTAGGATTGCTGGTGACCCAGCAGAAGGAAAAGATCTGCCTTTCCCCATGGAGTGGGCTACAAGATGATGACTTCATGATTTCTGCATCATTTGCAGCTCTCTAGAAGTAAACAATAAAGCAGTATTGGCTAATAAGATCCCTCTGATTCTTTTCATCCTTGTCCAAATTCAGAGTACAACAAGCAATGTCAGTTGCTGCTGGAGTAACTGTCAATTTCAGTTTGTTCTTCATCAGTTTGCTTATTCAACCTTGAAGCACAAGAAGTTAGCAAATTACTCAAATGAATGGTTTTAGCAGTTGCTTACAGTTTTTATATCATTATTCCTTACAAAAAAACAATGCAGTAACTTTGTTTAGGAGGAAATAAGGTTTTTTTTTCTTAAAATCAGCTATGGTGGTAGAGCAGATAATTTTGGGAGATTGAAACAGTTAAAAAACCTTCTTTAGTATTTGTCTAGCAATTGATAAAGCTGCAGGTAGACAAAGATAACTTGTCTTAAACTTGCATATTGGTTTTGTATCAAACTGATCTTCAGATCTTGTCAGTGAAGTGGCTTTTTGCTGCAGCATTGGAGGAGTGAGCAGCACAAGGATTCCACCTTCACCTGTAGCTTCCTCCCAGGTAAATAGGTGGGATGTTGTGTGCACTAACACAGCCCTCAAGGCAAAGGTGTATACCTGGTAACAATAAATTGTATGGGAGAAAGGGGTGCCAGGTCAAGAATTGGCTTTTTTAGGGAGCAGTGTGGGCTCCAGCTCTCTCCCTGCTCCCCTTGGTGCTCTGCTGACATCAGTTTGGTGTGGCAGTGGGACAGACAAGGTCCTGAAATGAACCTGTCAGAACCACTCCTGTACTATTTGGTCATCTTTGATTATTGCCTAGAACCAATGAGCCTGGAATTATGGCACATTATAACTCCTCCTGTTGGATGAGTTTGTCTAAAGTTCATCCACCAGTTCCATGGAATTGTGTCTGCTTTTCAGCCCTCCTCTCCTGATCACCTGGTCATGGTGTGATAGCAGCCCAGATCTGAGAAGGATCTGCTGTGGCAGTGAAATGATATTGTGATGTACATCATGATCTAAATCATGGACTCTTCTGATTTATAGAAATGGAGAAATACCTTGGAAGTTCAGTTCTGGAACAAGCCACCAATAGGAATTTTATGGTTTGCTTCAGCTCCTGAAGGTTTTCGGTTCACCTGGGTGTGGTAATATTTGGCCTGAAGGTGTAGTGCATAGTGTAATGTCACCACACCTTGTGTGTTGTGAAAGGCAAAAATGTTCTGAGGAGTTTCTAATGGATACTGGCTCCTCCCATGTCAACAGGAAACCCTTGGGAGAGTGAGGGAAGGGCAGTGTTGAGGTGGTGCTTGTGGCAGGCAGCTTTCTTGTCAGGCTCCCTTCCTTTGAGTGATCCTCAGAGAAAATCCTTGCAGAGGAGGCTAATGGAGAAAATGATGAATATGGTGAATGTCTGATGTGTCTGCTGCCTGTACGTGTTCTTTGCATAGTGTTACTAGAAATCTTTTCAATTTGTAACAGTTTAAACTTGTTTCAAAGGCTGAAAATGTTAGTGTGAAAGTGGCTGATTAAAAACAATGTCATTGGAAAAGGTACTGCCTTGCATTCCTTAGTGATATTTGTGTGTATGTGAATATATGTATTAACACACTTACTGCTGCCCTACTTATTGTAGAAATAGGAACTTTTCTTTTTATAACAAGACCCCATTAACACATTTAGTTTGTCCCTTTGAGTCAGAATAAATACAGAACAACTTGCTTGAGGATTGTGGAACTTAGAGCATTGCTGCCTCGCAGTTTAGAACAAGTTTCTAAATAAAAATTTTAAAATATTTGGGGCATAGTGCTGTAGAATCCCAAGCCCTGGTATTGAAGGACTGTTGCTCTTCAGCCAGGAGAGCAGCTGTGATTTTTATGTTCCAAAGGCTGAGGGAATTGCAGGATTGGTGGGTGCAGGTTGGTTTGAGGGACGCAGGCCTGGTTCTTGGTCCAGGGATTAGCTGGTCAAACATTAATAACTTTGTCCTGGCTGGAGTCACATGAACAAACTGTTCCATGTGCAGGCATGAAGGTGAGAGGAAATAACCTGAGACCTTCAATGTCCCTGTGGACGCCTTTTTGTCACAATTTGTTGGTTATGTGTTCACAGGTGGCTCTGTATAAATTCAGTTTGGGCTCAGGGATGGTGGAACAAGACAAAATAAGTACTTGGTCAGGAGAAATGCTAGTTCTGCAGTTCATTTCTCCTTCTTAATATGGTAAGAGCTAATGATGGTTGTTATAATGACCTTTAAGGGTGCCTGTGGTTCAGTGTTTTTAGAGAGTGTAGCTTTGTCAGGAACAAATACAAAGCCAACATGAGATTCATTAGATTCTAGCCCCTAATAACAGAATACAAGCTGTTAATTCTTGTGCAGTATAAAGTTTTCTGCTTCGTTCTCTGCATTTTGGTTCTTTGTGTTCTTTCTCTTGCTGTGAATTATTTTTGTCTGTTAAATTTGAGTAACTTCTGAAGTACTTGGGTTTCATAATGGAGCTGTGCTGGATGTTTGCATTTGTAATTGTGTGAGTACAGGAGTAGATGAGAACTTGACAGTTATTAAGAGTTGAAGTGGTTGTGTGTCCCAGTTGTATTAGAACAGGGGAGAATTTCCATAAAGAAGAAAGAAGGCAGCAGCACATCAGGCTGAGAATATGCACTGGTGCCATGTATGTTTGAGGTTTTGTGCCAGCCACGAAGATGGCCAAGTTCCACAGCTGCCCCAGGAGCTGAGCCCACTGCCATCCTTCAGGCTGGCCCTGCCCCTCCTGGGGAGCTGCACAGTAACTTTGCTCTCTGATTTGTACACACTGAAGGAAAGTGTACAGTGACAAATGCACAGCACTGCATTTTGTTTTCATCCTCCAGTTTATTGTAGCTTGGTGGAGATGTTCCCAAACTGGAAAGGTGAAGAGTGCAGCAGAAGGGTTTGGTGAAATTTCTGCCTGGAAACCCGAAAGGAAATTTGCATTTTTAATATGCATTCTTCAGACAAAGGTTGGGTGGATAGGACAGGCTTCCTAAATCCATTAAGGTTAGTTTACACTGTTCTGTGATTCAGACTGATTCCTGAATGCCTTCTAAGATAAGCAGTAATCCCATCAGTTAACATTTGATATTTCAAAAGAATTGTTTTTGAAAAACCTTTATAAAATTCATGTGAGTGTTCTGAGATAGCCAGAGCACATTGAACACTTAATATTAAGATAAACTTTTTTTTTTTTGCTCATCTCCTTTAGATCTCCTTTAGCAGACAATAAGATTCTCCACAATCTATGACAAATTTCTGTAATGTCCTGAATTCCAGTTTCTTAATAGGGACCCTCACCTGTACTGAAGTCAAGTGATACCATGGGATTCCTCATTATTAAGTACAATGTAATTCCTTTCTGTTCACATGGTGCTTCATTTCCTACTTCCCCAAAGGACAAATCTTCTAAGGATGCTGTTATAAACAGGAAAGAATAGGGAAGAGGACAGGAAGACCTGGAGTGTGACACAGCAGCTGTACATTGTTCAACTCAATATTCTTTGCCTCTTGAGGTACATTATGGTCCATGCCTGTGGAAATTATTTAACCCTGAATTTCAGTTCTGTGAGGAAAAGCCAGAGTTCCCTGCTTTGACAGCAGCACTACTCATTTTTCCAAGTTTTAGTATCATATCATTTATTATTAAGGGAGAAAAAAGTGTCTTTTTCATTAACTTATGGTAATGCAGGGATCAAATACTGCTCTGATTGTGTACTTGCTCTTTACTAGTAGGTCTGTCTTGGAAGACAGACAACATTATTCTAAGTTGTTGACATGATCCCTGTGACCATGTTCCAAGTCTGCTGAGTACAGACAAAATGAATGTTCTTCACAAGGAATTCCAGCTCCTTTGGCTCACTGCACCCCTTCTGCTGCCAGTTTGTTTGTGGGCTGTGGTTTGGTTGGTTGGATTTTCTTACAAAACAACCCAAACAAAGCAGATACACATGTTCTCACTTTCTCAAAGCCTATCAAAGGCAATCTATTCCATTTCCAAGGAGCTGCCCAGTATCCAGTGAAGCTCCTGCAGCTTGCTGTGGGTGTTCTGCTTTATTTTAAAGTGCATCATTCCTCTCCCAACAGATGCATTCTGCCAGTTTAACTTCTCAAATGGTTTCGTAGGAAAATCCAAATGGAGTCTGACACTTATTTCAGTGTTTACTGTACCCACAAGAGCAAGAGATGTTCTACACAGCCACCAGCATGCAGTGCAAAATCTTACCAAATCCGTCTCTGCGCAGAACAGCAAGAAAAGTTTATAGAAGCTGAGCCTCTCCCTTGCAGGGCTATTGGGCTGTCCTGTGTACACTGTCATAGAGAAAGCAAGTAAGCTGAAATGAAAAAAAAAGTGTAAGTATTAGTGCAAGTATTAGAGTGAAGAAATTTCTCAAAGCAGTTTCTGCTTCAATTTTCAAGATAACTTCAACTCTGTCAAGTTGCTCCTCTTGAGAGAAAATACTTATGTTACAACAAAAGATTAATTTCAGGTTCAAGGTGTGTGATTGTGGTTAAAAGGGTAAGAACTAGGATTGCAGCTCAGTCAGAGCAAAGATGACTCTCATCATGATGAAAAGGTGTCTCTTGAGGAGGTGAGGCATAAAAGGAGACCTGCTCTCACTCCTCTCCACTGACCCACCTCAGAGCTGTGCAACAGCTCCCACTCGGTCCCAGCAGCTCCCCAGAGTGTCTCAATGAAAAGCTCAGCACCTGCACCCAGGAGGGCCAGAGCAGGAGCCAAAGGTGAGCAGCAATTCAGTGCACATCAAGTATTGCTCTCAGAAAAACTGCTTTGTGCTGCCCCTGGCATGGAAGCAAAGAGATCAATCCCACTGCTTGTATCTCAGCATAAAACTGAGATAAAGTCTGCACGTATTATGTCAGGAATTGTTTTGACGTAGTTTTTCCAGTTTAACTGTTCCAGAATATTTCAAAAGCACTTCACAATAACATTATACCCAAAAAGCAAAAGCCAAGTTCCCTAAAACCTCAAAGGTCAACCATATTTTTGAAAAGCAAGCAGCAGAGATCCAGTGCTGAGCGCTGTGCTGCTAGGCACACTTTGCAGGAAAGCAACTTGGCTTTTTCAAAGGCTAACTTGCAAAAGCTTTAACAGCAAACTGTTGATAGTTTCAAGTGAGGAATGTAAAAGCTGTAGAGCATTCTGAGGAGAGACTGTGTTTTTGTGCTATGAAAATTGTGGTGTCTCTAATGAAAAGCCTGCTGCACTTTTTCCAGGTGCTCAAAGCAATCCTTGCAGGATGCCCAGGCAGCAGAGCAGGACCCAGCTCCTGGCTGGAGCAAGGGCTGCCTGGGGAGCTCTGCAGCTGGGTAGCAGGGATGTGAGCCCTTGTCTGATACAGCTGCTGGGGAGACTTGATGGGAAGTGTTTGGATTTCAGCTGTGGCTCTGGAAAATGCTGGGACTTCCTTAATTTGTCTCTGCAATTAAATGGTTCTCAGATCAGTGGAACCTGATCTGAGTGTCCTGTGCCACCCTTGCTCTGTGTCTCACACCCAGCAATTTTGTTGGCTTAGACTGACATGGAACTGCAGCTTTTAGAATAAAAACTTGTAATTTTTTTTCTGGTTTTTAAAGCTTACTTATTAATGAGCACCAAGAAACCATTGTCTGAAAAAAACTTTTCAAAACACTGATGGCAGTTTTGAGCTTCAAATTATATATGTATTAAAAAAAAGGTCAGATGTCTTCCTCAACTCCTTTTGTATCTTCAGTTACAAAGCTGATGAAATTGACTGTTTGTTTACAGTGATTTTTTTTTTTTCAATTTCTGACTGAATTTGCTCTTTTGTAAAAGCTCAGTCCCTGGCATTTGTGAGGGGAGTGTCTGATATGATCCCCATCCTTTGGCATGTGTTCCCTCCCCTTCTGTTTGGGAGCAGTGCTGAGGCATCTCCCAGCAGGTGATTAAGGATTGGTGCCCTCTGCTGTTAATGATTTACCAGCCTCGGGCTTTATTTAGCACGAGGAATTGTCAAACTTATTTCTGGAGCATTGCTCATTTGTGGATGGTCATTCTCCTGGGGAAAAAGTGGAGAAATTGGGCAAAGCTGGCAGCTTCCCTCTGGGGGGTGGTGCCATCCTGCCCTGACTCAGGGATGCCAACAGTTCTCCATCTGCATTTTGGCAGCCTGTGCTTCCCTCCATGCTCAGGCTCTAGGTTAAGCCTTGATTTAAAACGTTGAATAATGCACATTCAAGGAGTTTGTGAAGCAAGCAGCTGCAAGGCAAACATGATTTTTTCCATATGGTGTCATATAGCCCAAATGTAAATGTACAACAATAGTAACAAAACCATTGGTATTGCTCAATTCAAGTGTTTTGGAGAAAGCAGATGGATTACAACAGTCATTTCAAGGTTTTTCTGAAAGCATAGTGAATGCTCCTCGAAGTGTGAAAAATATTATGCTAAAGCAGACATTAGTAATAAAATTAGTAAAAATATAATTCACAAAATGTCAGGTATACTTCATCATGGGTAAAGATCTTGAAAGGCCTAAATGAGTGTGTAGTCCTGGTTTCTGCACATGAGCTTTAATAGCTTGGGTATCTTTTCACCATTTCCCAGGTGCCTTTTCAGATTTAATTCCAAAGCTGAATATGTTAACAGATGGTTAAATTGTCTAATGGGAACATTATTCATTCTCTGAACTGAAGAACAGAGGTTGTAGGAGTGAATTCTATTTTGTGACTAAGACCTAGATTCAAGATGCAGACAACTTTTTGTACTTCAAATATTAACCAGGATGGCATCCCTTTAAACTCCCTGGGTTCAGGTGCTCATATGGGAAGCTATTCCTTTGCTGCTTGTATGCAAATTAAAAGGTCTTGTCCTTGAGTGAAACTTTACCATGGCTTTTGCAGGTGTTGAAGTCGAGGTAAATTCTAGAAAACAGCAGTATCAGTTCAGTTAAAAGAGAAAAAAAAATAATAAAAACCCAAGGAAGTTGAGAGAAGGTCAAGTTTCTGGTTGCTACCCCTAGAGAATGAGCTTTGCTGGGCACAGTGGGAGCTGCTCCCTGAGCTTGCAGCCTGGCTGCAGAAATGGGTGTTCCAGCACAACACAGTTTGCCTGGTCAGTGGAGTAAAAATTGCTGTTAGGTTTAGAAGTTACCCAGCTGATCATTGCTCATTCTGCATGTGGTGATCTGGGAGTTGCTGCTGATTTGATTTTTGTGGTGAGAGTGAGACTCCTGAGCATAATAATTAAGAACATGGGAAAGTAATACTTGAATATAATCAATCCATGTAAATGTACCTCAGTGTACAACTCATGGCTAGCTCAAGTGATTTGGAAGGTTTTATTAAAACACAAGTTAGGAAAAGGTATAAAAAAGTAGCCTTGGTGTGAGTTTTGTATTAAAAGTTGGTGCAATCACCTCAAGTAATTGAATTCTGTGAATGTGACATTGTTGCTGCTGTAGCCTGCATTGTTTGCATGAGGAAGCAGTGATTTCTGCATCAGGAAATGTAGTGATCTACAAATATCTTTCTGCTGTTTTCATGTGCAAGATTTCAATTACTCTGAATATTAACTTGGCTGAGACCTTTAGAGATAAAAGAATTGTCTGGTGCAGGTGCATTAGTGTGTGCTATTATTTTTGTGTGATTTACTGTCGTGATCTGTCTGTGCTTATAAAAGTAGCCAGATACACAGAGTAAACTGAGACTGGGAAGAGTGACTAGAAAATGATATTAACTGTTGATGGACAGGAAAGGCTGTGTTTGGAAGGGAGAAGCTCTATCACTTAAATCTGCTAAGTACAGAACTATGTAAGTCAGTAGGAAATAGTTCTCTGGTGTAGAAGCTGAAGAAATTCTGTGGTTTGTGTTGACATTATAACTGGGAGAGATGATCTACAGCTGTCTTAAATTGTATATATATTTTAGATATAAATGTTAATTTGATATCCCTTATCTGCAAATGTTTCTCTAGGGATTTTTGTGAAGCCTTTTCCCTTGGGCTGCTCCTGCAAACAGGGACTCAGTGTCTTTAACAAGCCAGGAAGGTACAGAGTTTTCTGTCTTGTGTTGCTCTCTGGCTGTCTCATAGATGGCAGAAAGAATAATGCTAGAGGACTACAGAATCTGCAATATCTTAAATTTCTGTCTAGGGAGGTAAACTACTTTTGGGTTATGTTCTGAAATCAGCCTGGAAGTGCAATTTCTTTGTTAGTACAAGAGACTGTCAAAATTGTGTGAGGATCTGTGGGTACAGAAGTGCCTTGACTTTGCCTCCAGCTACTTGCAGTGTCTCTCCTACCTGTTAGATGTGCTGCTTATCTCGTGTGGCTGCTGGCAGCAGTGGAGTTGTGCACCTAGAAGGATATCTGGGAAGAGTGCTTGCAGGGTCTGCAAAAATGCAGTGTGCTATCTTGTTTTAGTATTCTGTACTTTGCCCAGAGGAGTTTGAGTGACAAATGCAATATAAGTGTAGAGATGGGGTAGATGATCCTGTTCCAGCTTCTGGCAGAGATTGACAGTGCTTAAATGAGAAGGGGAAAAAAATGTTCTCGTACAAGTAGCTCCTAAAATGTATATGGAGTTTCAGAACTTCTTGCTTGCCTGGCTGTCTCTCTATTAAAAACAGGGTCAGGCTTTACTTCATTTTTTCTCTGCAGTCTCAATTAAAAGGTTTTTTTACCAGAGTGGTAAGTGGACATCTTAGTTTTGATTTCAGGATGATAAATTCCATACTAAGTCCAGGTGAGGGGAATACAGGAGAGGTGTAAGGAAGGGCCTTGAGATGTGGCAGTTTGGGAGATGAAAGGTTGGTGTCAACACCTGGCTGTGCAGATGTCTGTGCTGGGTTAGGCTCTGGTGGAGCTGGTTCAGAGCAGCCCATCTGGTGCTGTGTCCTAGATTTGTGACCAAAAAGAACCAGAAGGAACCCCAGTGCTTCAGCTTTTGCTGAACAGCCCTTCCCAGTCTCCAGGATTTCTGCTTCTTGTGAGCTCCCTCCAGGAGCAGGGTGGGTGGTCTGGAGGTGGGAACACAGCTCATCCACAGTGACCAAAGACATTCCAAAACACATCACATCATGCTGAGCAGTAAAGGCAGGACTGCAGGGTGGGGAGGAGCAGTTTTTCCAAATCATCAGGTGCTCAGAAGCTGGGGATGCATTGCCCTGCTGGTACCAAATGATGGCTTTAGTTGTTTCTTCATTTTGTTTATTCCCATCAGTTATTACATTATATCTCAACCATCAAGTGTTCCTTGCTTTTTTACTTTTGATTGGCTACAAGATCCTGCTGGGAGGGAATGAGTGGGGACTGACCTGTGAGCTGGGGTCAGTCCTCTCCGCTGTCCCATGGACTTCTGAATGCTTCTCAAATTCTGTCCCCCCAAGACCTGAACTCCTATTCACGACTGATTTGTGTCAATTGAGCGAAGTTCATGAACCAAATGCTTCCTCAATAATGACTGTTGATATTGGCATGCAGTATGGGTGGCTTTTTTGGCCGTGAATAAAAATGTAATGTTGGTGATTGTTGTCAGCAGGATTTTCCTGCTTAGGAAGAAATTATGGGGCAGGAGGGAGGGAGGGAGGGTGGTTTGTGCATCATCAGTTCAGTGACTTGAGCCAGTTCATCTCCAGGCTGCCGTGACTCAGTGGCCAGCAGCAGTTGGCAGGAGGCTGCAGAAGTTTGGGCAGAGGGAGGGCCTGGGCAGTGCTGAGCTCTGAGCTCAGAGCTGCTGACGCACTCCTGTCCCTGCACAGTCTGTGTTTGTTTTGGAAACCCTGCTGGGAGCCCTGGCTGCTCCTTTGGGCAGTACTGGGGGTGCTGCAGCTCTGAGGCTTCAGGTGCATCAATTCCGTACCCAGAGGATAGGGTGCAGTGGGACGCAAGCTTGCTTTTTCACAGAAAAAATGGACATTCCATGTCCATTTGCCTGCAGTGTTTTAGAACACTTAGTTAAATTTCAAATGCTTTTTAATGTTCAATTACATGAAATAGAATTCTTTATTCTGAAGCAGTGGGTAACACTGTCTTTTTTTTCTTTGATTTGTGTGTGTTGTTTTTTGTTTTTTTTTAATAGAATATTCAAATAAAAACTTTGGCAGATGATGTGGTAAGGTCTTTGTAGCATCTTAATTTGCAATGGTAACTCCACGCTGCATGCTACTTTACTCAATGTTGTGGACAAAATAACATTCTTATAAGGATATTAAGCATTAGATTTCAGAAAGTTGAGTGACTATTCCTAAATAACTTAAATTTGACGAAGATTAATGATTTCTATTTGGAGAAACTTCCGTAAGCACATTTTAAATACTTTAGTAATACTGTAGCTATGTTGAAACTGTTACTCAACAGCTGAAGTGTTATTTCTCTTGACCTTCTCTTTACCAGTAAATGGTCTGCAGTGGCTCTTCAAAGTTGGTTGCCACATGATTCAAGTGGAACCATTCTGGGTAATAAATGTCCACTGAATGCCAAGGAACAAGTGTGTATTCAGTAGCACTAACTTGATAAAGCTGAATACTTTGAAACTGGTTCCAAAGTATTTTTTCAGAAAGTTGTATCAAAATTGATTTCATTAAAAGGATAGCCTTGTATTGTATATGTACAAAATAAAGCCAGACTGGTTCTTTAGTTAATGATTGTCTGCACATCTGAAATGAGGAAATGGTGCCTGGAAATCACACAGAAGGTTGCTTTGTGTCTTTCCAGTGATCTCACTGGTGCAATCTCATTGAGCAAATTTGGTGTTAATAAGTTACACTTGAAACAGATGACAGTGTGGTGCAATTGGATCTTAAATGACTTTTGTGACTGTTGAATGGTCAATATAAAACTGCACTTGGCTACAATTGGCTACAATTCAGACACTGTTGTATCCTTGGCCTTTTCACCAGGCTATGCCCTAATTTATTTTCCAAAAGTGTAATTTAAACTATTCCAATAAGATAGAAAATGGATTAAAGTTATATTCTTGCTTTGCCAAGAAAGCAAATTAACAGTATCCTTATAGGTATTGTGCTTCTGTCCACAAATATAAAAATATCTAAGGAAGAAGAAAACCCCCATACAACCCCTCCCTCAAAAAGAAAAAGCTCAAAAGAAATTCAAAGGAAATGCAGCTTATCTAGGGACACTTTCCTTCACAGATTGAAGGTAATCTGGTAGGATCTCAAAGATAACAACAAAAGCAATGAGCAACAAAAATAAATAAAAAGAAACAAAGTAACAGAATAATAATCTTTCTTCTCCGTACTCCGCAGCTCTTGCTCTAGTGTCTCCACTCTGGACTCACTAAACTAAAATGAATCGAAATTTTTGCAAATGAATCAAAATTTTTTGCAAAAGTCTGTCTCCATCAGACATTTCAGACCTCGTTTTGTTGTAGCCAATATAAATTTTGGTTTACAAGTTTTGGTGGAGATGACAGTGATGCTATGAGTGATTCTGGTAACCCTACATAAGCTGCTGTTAGATGAAAGCACATCTTCATAAGGCTGTTGAGTGTCTGAAACAAATACAGGAGTATTTGTGGGTGCAAACAGTTCTTTGAGGAAAATTGCTGTATGCATGATGTTCTCAAATTGAACATACATATATGTATATATATATAAAAAATAAAGAAATTAAAGAAAAAATTCAGACTTTAGTCAGCATAGAGTTCTGTGTTATAAATACAACAGAAATGGCCTTATAAGGAAGGTGCTGGTTATTTCCAACATTAACCCAGTAACTGAGCATGCTTCCAGCCCAGGAGTGGGGCTTGGTGTCAGCCCTAACCCGAGAGCCCTGGTAGTGTCTGGCCGTGTGTTTAACCATGGGTGCTGCTTCTGTGGGAGCAACCCTTCACCTGCCTTTCTAAAGCTCAGCACTAATTCCAACAGTTCCTCCTCACAGCTATGCTTGGAGCATTAATTCCTCCACAAACTTTCTTTTACTTCAGCAGGATGTTTTATAAACCTGATGAACTTGTGAGTACCTCCTTCCCCATGCTGCCTTTTCCAGTTGTCCTCCAAAGACTTGCAGCTCTTCAGGGGAAGGAACAGTGGACATTACCTTTGTGGTACCATATTTATTCACTATCAGGATAATTAGTAATGGGAGAAGATGAGCTGAAGATTTTGAAGTGCTAAGAGTTTAACCTAGCTGGTGCAATTTTGGATCAGTGAGAGTTATTTAAATCCCTTTTGCATGTAACCTGTCATGAGTTTACCTTATTGTCTTTCTGTGCAAAGTAATCTCTAAACATTAGAGTATTTTTACTTACAGTTCAGTTTAACTCTGCTGCTTGAATTAACTAAAAACACGTGCATTGCTGCCATCCAATTGGCTGCTTTTCTCTCTATTTCTGCTTATTTTGGAATGTCTTTGCAGCGTGACAGAATCACAAGCTTCAGGAAATCAGCTGTGAAGAAAGAGAAGCCTCTCATTCAGCACCCTATTGACTCTCAGCCTTCCATCAGTGAGATCCCACATGCCCAGGCACTTGTTGATGAGCGCTGTATGAACTTATCAGAGAAGGAAGTTATGGATCTCTTTGAAAAAATGATGGTAAGATGTGGTGTGGGGAGAACTGTCCTGTTGCACTGGGTAGCTCTGCTCTGTTCAGTGGAGCTGTGAATGTCTTTTGAAAGATTGGATAAGTGTTAATTAACTCTTGCTTGATTTGCTTGTTAAGGGATTCGTTTTTAACTTTTCCAAGTAATGGTAATTGAAGCAGACAATAGGTCTGTCTCACAGCCACTAAAGTTCTGTGACAAGGCTTGTTCACCAGTGACTGCAGGAGCATTGACTGCTCTTGGGTGCCAGTCCGAAATTACTTTGACTTTTAATGGCAAGCCTAGTCATGACTAGTAATGACTGCATTGTATTTAATCTCTTATCAAGTTAAAAGAAGTGTCTTAAAAGATTTATTCTAGCAGAGCATTTTGACTTTTAGGCTTGTTTTAAATACGTTAGTTGGAACAGTTTCAGCTCTATCCCTTCCACAAGCTACTAATCCATGTAATAAGAGCCCTCTGATTAGATAGTGCAGGAATGGTGTCCACTGTGATAAGATTTCACTAAAAACACAGGAGCATCTCAAGAGTTGGCGCTTCTTCATCAACTTGCGATGTGGAATTGTTGCACTTGTCCTCTAGTTTTACTTCTTGAGCCACATTTCACAACTGTTAACTCCCCTTGATGCAGTTTAAATTTTGGGTAAGTCTCAAAAACAATGAACACTTGAGGTGACAGAATTAAATGAGAAAATCAGGTAGGGCAAAATCAAACACACAGATAAACTGGAAAAAGTCACTTTTGTTTGTTTGAAAATTAATTGTTTAACAAAAGTAGCTTTAGAAGAGCAAAGACTACTAAAAATCCCGAGATGTGTTCCTGATGTTGTGTGGTCTGGTTCTTTGCAGGAGGACATGAACCTGAATGAGGAACGTAAAGCTCCTTTACGAGACAAAGACCTGAGCACCAAACGTGAGATGGTTGTCCAGTACATTTCTGCAACTGCCAAATCCGTAAGTACTCACCTGAGGAAGGAGCCTGCCTTGGAGTCTTAGGCTTTTCAAGCTTGAAACTTGAAATTTTTTTTAATCTGGATTTATCTAAGAGTGGTAGGAAAAAATGAATGTGTGTTACTAACACACTTGGGAATGCTTGCAGCTGCATCTGAGCAGCTTGTTTGAATTTCCCTTGCTGGGCAATGTCAAAACTTGGTCCTTTCTTGGAAACTGTAAGAAATTTCAAGTCCAATGATGTAGAGTCATGGATGGAACCTGAGCATATTTCTGTGCAATTCATCTTAAGAATTTTTGGTACCCAAAGTTTCTTTGTGGTTTCAGTAGCGATGTATGTGCTAGACTCCTTTAGTGAAAGGATGGTCTTAAAACCAGTTCCAAATTACATTTTCAGTAGAAAAAATGTTTTGACTTTTCATTGATGTTGATTATTCTTTGTCATTTAATTGATTGATTAACCCTTCATGCAGAATTTTTGAAGTCTGTCATCTTTGGCGTGCAAGAAATGTAAGAAAACTAAAGACTGTATACACCAACATTTTTGGGGTAGAGACATAAAATTTCAAGTAGTAAAGAGCTGCAGTTTATTTTCTGCAGTTGAACTTTTGTACTAATTAGTTATAAAATGCAGCAGCAATGCTTTGTGTGTGTTAAAATTGACTATGGCAAATATAGAAATAAGATTATGTTGGTGTCTGGCTAAGGAGTCTTTAAGTGTAGACTGCAAGTAGTACAGTTGACTTGTTGACCTTGAAAATCACCTCTGCAGAGTTAAATTTCAAAAATTAAGATGACAATGACATGCAATTATTATGCAAATGCCTTGCCTGAAACGTTATAAACGTCAGAGAGGAGAAGTTTGTGTTATAATGGTGATGAAATGGTAATGAAAGTGTTGATTTAAGTTCTGAGAGGAGTGATGTTCCTGCATGAGTTCATCTTAAACAAAATCCACAGTCCTTTAGTGTGTGCTGGAAGGGATCCAATGCTTTAAGCATGGTCCAACTAAATGTACAAATTACTGGAGAATTATTCAAGCTTAGGCAGTGAATGTTCTGAACTATGAACTAGACTGTCTTTGGAAACTGTTAATTATGCTTTGTAAGGTTTTTATCTGCACTTATGATCAATATTAAATCTGGGATTTTTCTTAGTATGGAAAAATACCTTAGTGAAGCAGTAGAAAGTAGAAGTAGAAATGGAAGTATTTGCATTTTTTTCCCAAAATGTAGTTGAGCAATGGTGGTGTCTCTCACGTACACTGCAATTGAAATGTAGCTGCCTCCAGCCCCAGAACTGTGCAGCTGAGTAAGGAAAGCATGGCTACCATTGCATGGCTCGCTGCTGAAATGTTCATGCATTGCATTGCTCCCCGTGTGTGCTGCAGCATGGGAACCTTAACAGAACTGGGAAGACATTTGCCTAAATGTACTAATAATTTAAAACCAAGTTATCCCAAAAGGATCTCGTACATGAATGTGCACTTTGGGCTTAAGTCAGCACCAGTGTGGATGTTTTACGCATTGCAAAGTGTTTTTCCTAGAGGAAAAACAGCTCATGTTAAAGTTTGTGTGCTTCAGTACACCCTCCTTGCAATTGAATCACAGCATTTGAATGGAATCTTTCAGAAATACACATTACCTTTCTGTTGTGTTATCCTAATTTAACTTGTAAATAGCTAGCATCTTGATTGTTAAAAACCAAGAAATTAAAATACAGAGGTTAATTTTATAATGTTGATTGGGATCTTATGGTGGCGCCAAACCTCATTTTCACTTGTAATTTCATCTTCTGTTTAGTACAACTACTATTCTACTCAATGAATTCAAGCCCTACTCAATCTTTACTGCATCATTAATTGTCAAACTTTGCTTTCTTCAGGATTTTCTTCCATGAAAATGCTGGTTGCATTCAAAATGATCTGTCTTTAAATTTTCTGCCTTTTTCTTTTGTCATAGATAATTATCTGTCTTCCTTTTTTACACTGCAAATGCTTGGACCTTCTGCTTAGAGCTCACAAAACACATTTAACAGTTGATGTGACTTTTCTTGCAGTTCATTTCATGTTTGTTTTAATTAGGCTTTTGAGCTCTCTCCCTTCATGTGAAAATATCACTCTCATTTGCTGATGTTGTCTTAACCAAATTATTTTCAATTTGGTGCTTTATTTTCTCTGCCTGTGTGCTGTCTGCAGCATGTTGACCATGCTTTTCTGAAACACTTGTCTTCAGAGTTCTGAGAAAGGAACTTTGGGTTTCACTGGGTGAGGAAAGTTTTCCTTGGGTACGGAGGACATGTAGAAGCTGATGAGCTGGATGCTTTCATGGGAAGTCATTTTCTGTGCTTCTTATTCCTTCTCTCACTTGAAGAGAAAGGATGTTGACCATGGGAATTATACCTGAGAACTGGTGAAGGATTGAAATGCTGTTTCAGAACTGACCCTGGTGACATTTTGTGCTGTACTGAATAGTTGAACGTTGGTGAGAGGAGAAGATAATAGATTAGGAGAGGAGATTGTCTGGTGATGGCAATCCCTTCTTGCGCTTCTAGGGGAAGAGAAGTGTTGCTTGTGAAAGACTTGCAGGGACTTTTGTTTCTGAAAGAGTTCTTAAAGGAAAAATGGAAGAGCAATAGTAGAAAATGAAGCAGGTAGAGGCTGAGCAGAGTGAGTCCCATTGAGATGTCAGAGCAGAGCAGTGGTGATCAGGTGAAGGTGGTTGTGCAGTGAACTGGCTGCTGTCAGCCTGCAGCAGGTGAGCTGAGCAGAGAGGCTGCACTGCTGGAGCAGATGTGCATGGTGCTCCCAGCAGCATTGGCATTTGTGCAGGGTGACAGAACAGGGCACAGATGTGTGCCTGCCTGCAGTTACCTCTGGGGCAAGTCACCTTTTTGCTCATGAATATAGAGAGATGCTGTTCCGTGGTAAAGAGGAGATGGCATTCTGAAAATCACTGCTCAATTATCCATGTAATTAAAAGCATCCATACCGAGCAGTTGAATAAAAATGTCATGTGAGGTTTTCTGAAATGCAAGTTGGAGTTATAACTGTAGGCTATGTTTTTGATTACAAAAACTTAATTAAATTCAATGTTGACATCATCTAAACAGATCAAAAGCTCCATAATAAAAGCAGTTGTTATACATACAAGGAAGTCAGTATGCCATTAGTGTGTTCTCGGTGTCATATGTAAAGTATCTGACCTGATAATTTTAACAACTGGCATTTTTAATCTTTCAAGATGTAGCTGTCAAGACAGGCATTTAGTTATTTGTAGGTAAATGTGTCAAATACTGAAGATTCACCAGCAAAACATAAGAATTTGAAATTGTTGCTCCTGCTGTAGAGCTGCTGTTTTCCTGTAGAGAAGCTGTAACCCCTAAACAGGTTGATAAAGTAATAAAAGAATGTAACTACTACTAATAATTAAACACTGAAAAATGTGTGTGCAACTACATCCTACTAAGTACTGTGCTGTGTTTATTTATGTGTTATTGTTATCTCTTTTACACAATAACCTCTCTTGGCTGACCACTGCATGCAGATAGTCGGAAGTAAAGTTCCGGTGAGTACGAACACGAGAGTTTTGTTTTCTTTATGAACTTCCCTTTTTAGAGATTAGGCTGGAATAGTTTGCACTTTTATCTGGGTTTTAAAAATTCAGTGGGCACAACTGAATCCTTGTGTTATCAAAAGAATTGTCAGCCATCTCAGTCATGTTGATCTTACCAGTATGAGATCATTGCTTACACTTTTGAGGGATTTCTTCAAGTTTTCAGGAGTCTGTTTCCAAATACTTTAAACTCACTGAGCTCATCTCTTCATTATGAGCAACAAATACAGTTTAACCTTGTCTTGCCTTGTATTGAAGGCAGGCACTTGAAATTTAAAATTGACAATATTTGTCTTACTTCATTCTGTTTAGATGGGGAATTTTTTATGTTCTAATTGTTGCTATTCATAGCTTGTCTTGGAAATGCCAACTTCAGCAGATCAATGTGACAATAAATTAATTTAGAGGATTCAGGAGGTCAATATGTTTAAGATGAGATCACTAAGAGCATAACTTTTCTCATATTAAGGACTCATCTACATTTTATGTGTTTTGATTGAATTCAAATATTACAGATAAATATTTGGGATTTAATTTGTTGGAGTGAGTTCAGCAAGTTTTTGTTTCCTCATATATAGGATTTTTTGGGGGGGAATAATTACATATGGATTTAAAATAGTAGTTGAAAGCAAAAATATTCTTTTAAATTATGGATGGACTTGATTTTTGATTACAGCCAAAACAGGCTTTTCAGGTACAGCAAGGCTTTCTACTTAGGTCATATTCAGTAATTAAATTCTGTAGTAGAAATAATAGAAAACAATCTATGACTTCAAACTGCCTAATCACCACCTCAGATGTAGTTAGGTTTTTCTCCTACACATTATATTCTTGTATATTTTTCTCTTGGCTTTGCTTTATTCAGAGTGGCCTTTAAAGAGACTTTTATGTTCACCAGTACTTTTTAGTTTTGTGCACACTAATTCTTCACACTAATTAGGTTCTTCTCCTAATTGAGGAAAATATCTTCATCGTGCTTATGTATTTAAAAGTATTTGATTTTTGAGGGGACAAATTATTAATTTTCCAGTTCAGTGTGTTAAAACCAGTTTCAAAAAAATCCCCGCTGCTGTGTCATTTCCTTTTGGTGTGAATTAGCCTGAACAGCTGCTTTGTGAGGAGGTTATTTTATAAAGCAAGCTGATATTCCCACAATGGGTAGGGGGGAAGTTCTAAGATGTTTTCTTCCCTGTGCCTTTGAGTTCAGGGTCTGATAGAGCACAAGAACAACTCTGCATTAAAAGCATGTTTTTGTGCAAATAACTTGCCAAATACTAAAATAAGAAATGCTGTGCCTGGTGTATGGCTTTGCATATCATTGCTTAAAGAGCACTTGCACCTCCATGTGCTTCTTCCAGGGTTCATCCTTTAGGACCTGTTTGCTTCTGCCAGCACGTGGAGCTGTTTCCTTCAAGATGTACAGATCCACTCTGATCAGGGAGGAGAGGAATTTTGGGATGCTCCTGGTAGTGCTGTTGGGTGTAGAGATGGCAGAGAAGAAGTTTCCCTGTTCATGGGAACTTGGGAGCTTGAACTTACTTGAATTTTACATGGAATCCTCAGCCCTGGAGGGTCTGCTGTGTGGTGCAGGCTCTCATTTGAGTTGGCATCAGGCAATCATTCTATGCCTTAATTGTAACACTGAAGGTGGCCAGTCATAAAGGAATTTCTAAGATTTTCCTTCTTGAGCACTGGTTTAATCTCTGACCATTCTGATGTTTATTTCTACTTCTGTTTATGTCTACTTCACTTGTGCTTCCATCTTTATTAGGTGTTCTCCTGTAAAACATTTTCCACTGAGACCTTACAGGTCAAAGTAAATGAGAAATGTTTGTATCAAAATCTGATCCATATAAAGACAGCAATTCTTAAGAATAGTATTCCAAACTCTCTTTGAATAGGGAAATAAAAGAAGTTGCACCTGGTTCAGCATTTGAGTTAGCGTGGCTAGAGGTGAAGTGGATTGAGTCTGAGACATTGATTGCAGGGAATAACAAAGAATCCTGGTGAGCTGAAAATTCTCTGAAAGATTTCAAGGGTAGATTTTTATGAGCTGTCTTGAGTGGCCATCCATTTTGAAGGAGGAGGAAAATGAGGAAGAGGAGTTGGTTCCTTATTGCTGTGCAGTTAAAGCTGCTTTTTAAAGAACCAATGAAGAAATGTGCCTGTCCTGCAAGCAGTGGCAAGGAGCCTTAGCAGAGCACACCACCAGTTCTTTTTGAACTGTTGATCTATTTTTTAGGGAGTCATGGGTCTTCTGAAAATAAGGGACTAGGCAGAGGAGAGGGGCTTCACCAATGGCCTGAATGGCACAGAAGGAGGAGGCAGCAAGATCCCACCTTGGTTTAAATATGTAGCAAAGATCAGTCCAGAGTAGCAAAGTTTCCTGTGGAGCTTGCAGCAGGCTGGAGCGGAAGGACAAACTCATCTCTTGGGAGAAGCCAGTGTCTCGCATTCTGGAGAGCTGCTCAGGGTCTAGCTTAACAGGCAGTGGCCTTGATTGAAGTTGCCATAGCCTCATCTCTGTACATTTTGTGGCTCACAGCAGCATTTCTGTTCTCTTCTTTTACCATTTGGGGAATGGCTGAAATGATAACATTTGTGCCCAGTTGGTTCTGTACTGTGTAGATGATGTGCACTTTTCTGATTCCCATCCATCCAATGGGTGGGATAAAGCTGTTCCTTTTTCCTACTTCTTTACCCTATGGTCCTTCAGAGTGATGATTTTTTCTGAATTTTGATGATTTTTGATGTATTAATCTGACTTACAATCAATTCCTACTCCTATAAATATAACCCTCCCATTTATTCCTTTTTCTTTTGGTGCAAGAGCATCTCTTTGTTTAGGATGTTGATGATGACTGATTCAAGTCCCTTTATATCCTTCTTACTCATCTTCGCTTTGGTCCTTTGATGTGATGCCCAGCTGAAGGTGCTTTGCATGTCAGCAAGGAACAGCTTCAAAGCTGACACAGTGCAGAGGACCCTGATGTCTCACTGCAGTCAGTCTGTCCTGGTTTTGTTCTGAATCTGAAAGTATATTGTGAGCACAGTTCTGGTTTGTGCCTGGAATCTGCCTAGGTCGAAGTCATTAACTTAAATTTAGCCAAGTCATTTTGTCATCAGCCATACTTAGTGCATTTTTGGAAAATGAATGGTAAGAATTTGAAGAGAGCAAGCCAGAAGCTTTGTAAGAAGTGGAGCTTTGTGAAAAAGAGACAAAAAATGGAATATTTGTGGTGGAAGTGATACAATTAAAACCAAATGCATATAAATCCTCTTCTAGGACAGGCACTTGATACTGCCTTTGCACCCATGACATCTTTATCAGGCTCTCTTCAACAGACCCTTCAGAGCTAAGGAGCTTTAGGAGCTGCAAATGAATCAAAACCACTCTTCTGAGATAAGCCTGCTGCAACTTGTCAGAGCTGTACAAAAGATTAGTTGCACCTTTTGGAAAAATGTTTTGTCTTGTTCAAGAGTTTGAATACTAAAGCTCTAAAAACTGATATTCAGGTATTTAATAGTGAAATGCTGTGTAAGTAGTTATTCTTCTGTAGTGGCACTTCAGCAGGAGGGAGCTCTTTGTCAAATCTCCTGGATGATTTTTTTGCAGCAAACAAGATCCTCTAGAGATCTCTATTAGGGGTCAAACACGAACTGTGGTACAGCAAAAAATTGGCTCAGGAAGTTGCACGATCTGGGGTTTTTTTGTATGTCTCTCTCTGATTGTTTCCAATACAGTGTTGTGAAGTAGATGTATAATGCACTCTCATTAAATATGTTAATACAGCTGAATGATGGAATGAAATTTTTCTATTCCATTTGTAGTATATGTGCTTTTACTCAAAGTGAAAAAGATTCCAGCAAAAATAGTTATCCTTGTGATGTAAAACCAAAAGTATTGAACACTCAGAACAAATCCAAGTCAAGTCAGGTATCTTGAATACTTGTACTATGATTTGGAAATTCATATGGAAATATTAGTCTTCTGTTTTATCATCTAAGCACTGGTTGATCACTCAAACACTCAGCAGCATTCTGCCTTCTGTGATAGGGGGGACTAAAAAACAGCAAGCACGAATGTACCCTGTCCTCACAAGAATACATCCATGAACTGCGGTCTGGAATTTCAGATGAAAAGCTTCTTAATTGCCTGGAGTCTTTGAGAGTGTCTCTAACCAGCAACCCAGTCAGGTAAGCAGAGCAATTTCTGCTGGAGTTTTCATCATGTTGTTTTTGCCAAGCAGGAGAGTTGTGGGCATGGGTTTTTTTTGGAAACCAGAGTAATTATGCTAATGCTTGTTGACAGGAGAGCAGTGTTCTCAGCACCCCGGATCAGGAGCAGTGAGATGTTTGCAGCTGTCTGCAGTATCTCCTCACCTCTGTCTGTGGCTTTCAGCAATTTGTACTTGTTGCAACTGTTTGCCTTCGTGGCTGATCAGATCTTTTGGGAAGTGAGACCACGAGTGGAGCCTGTGAAGGGATGCACGAGCAGTAACAGAGAAATAGCTTTGCAAGTTCTGCATTTGATTAAGAAATAATTAAAAACATTTTCCTTTGGTTTTTTTTTTTCCAGCTGGGTTAACAATTTTGGACATGAAGGTCTTGGGCTTCTGTTGGATGCATTGGAAAAGCTTCTGGACAAGAAACAGTAAGGACCTGGATTGTTTGTAGGGAGGGATGCGGAGGTTGTGAGGACTTTCCTTATGTGATTTTCCTCTTTCCTTTCAAGGCAAGAAAGTATTGATAAGAAGAATCAACATAAACTTATCCAGTGCCTCAAAGCATTTATGAACAATAAAGTAAGTATTATTTTAAATTCACATATTGTATCATGTTTGGGTTTTGTTGAGTTGAACATGTATATAGCATATTAAATGAAGAAGAGGGAAGGAAAGCTTGTATATCCAGTGTTTAACTCTTTGGGAATGCAGGTCCTAAACTTAGTGTTACTTCTGTTGAGAGTCTTCTTCATGAACCTTTCTGCATTTTTTCTTGTAATTTTGCTTTATTCATAGGAAAATCTGAAGTCTTTTATTTATGTATCTTCCCCAGCAAATAAAATTGCATAAAAGTTACTTATAGTTACTTCTGGTCAGTTTAGAAAAATCTCACAGAAGAACTTGTCCAATGAAATGGGAGAAAAGCAGATTTTTCATACTTCTGAGGTGTTTCAGATATAGGCAGAAAATGAAACCTGACTTGTCTTTTGGTGGGTGCTGATTTCACAAGGTCCTGGTGTCCTCCTGAGGAGCTGAATCTGTTTCTCTCTGTCAGGAGAAAGCCTCAAATGCAAGGCTGGGGACCCTGACCTGTGTCCCCCAGCAGTGATGGCCAGGGGGTTGGTGGGGTTTTGGGGGAGTGCTGCCAAACCCCTCTGGGAGGGAGGGGTTGGGAGAATCCCTCAGGATCTTAAGTTGGGGATGAGTTTCCAAGGCAAGCACAGCCTTTTCACCATGAGCTTTTTGTTTCTGCCAGTATGGTTTGCAAAGGATTCTAGGAGATGAAAGGAGCCTCTTGCTGCTGTCAAGAGCAATTGATCCAAAGCAACCACACATGATGACTGAGACAGTGAAAATCCTTTCTGCTATCTGCATTGTTGGGGAGGAAAACATGTGAGTGAGCTATTGAAGCTTTTTTTGGTGCTCATGAGTTGTTAATTTGGAGACAGGTGAGAAAAGTTGTCAGTGAAACAAATGTAACCTGTTAAGTCTTTAATAATGTGGTTTAAAATTAGAGACTTCACCTGTTGTGTTTCCCTAATTCAGTATTAAATCAGAGAAAAGCAAATGAGCAGAGACCTACACACTGTGGCTGAAGTGGAAGGTGTGAAAGGACAAATCACCTCTACCACAGGAACCAGGAGTTTACATTTACAGCTGGGCTTTGGAACAGTTCAACTTGGAGTTATTTTGCACCTGCCCATGAGATTTTTAAAACAAAGATGATCACTTGGCATGTTTCCTGTAAATTCACCACTGGGTTTATTTACTGAAGGCTCAAATGGGCAAACTTCATGTCTTCTATGCAATAAATAGATTCAAACATTCTGATTCCTGAAAGGACAGTTTATTAGAATTTCCAGATGTTAAACATGTCAACTGATATCAAGTGCACAGTTTGCAAAGGGAGGGATTTTTTTTCCCTCATTGGTTGTCTCATTGCTGATATAATAATATAGGGATTTAATCCCCCTTTTTTCTTATTTCAACATTAATCTTGTAGACATTTATAACACTTGGTTCTTGGATTGTTTTCAGCTTCTGTAGATAAATGAATTTAAACTCTGTCAGTGCACTAAGCCCTGAGATGTGTGAGTAGTGGGCTGAGTATGTTTAAAATGAGCAAGTTGGCTGTGCTGTGCTCTCCTGACAGTTTGTCTTTCTCTTAGCCTGGACAAGCTTTTAGGTGCTATAACCACTGCTGCTGAGAGGCACAGCAGGGAGGAACGTTTCTCCCAGATTGTGGAAGGCCTGGAGAACCACGAGTTCATCCAGCTGCAGGTGAGTTTGGCTGTGTGCTTCAGTGAAAGGCTGGACACTGGGTATGGCTTGGTGAGCTTTAATTCACACACAACATCTTTTAGTGCTATTCATCAGTATAAGAGGAGAAATAAATACCACTGACCCACTGCTACTAGATTTTCTACTTGTTAGTGGTGGGAGGTTGAGGAACTCAATTCCTGTCCCAAAAATAGAATTAAGAAATCTTGACCTTATTAAAGAGAGCAATTAGTGATATTTCTTTCCTTGGATGCCAGATGTAATGTTCAGGTACTTTAGGCAGCAGAACCTGTGGCCTCTGAAATATTCAGATACATGCTGATTATGGCAGGTGTAGCATGGGGTGTGCCCATTTTTGGCAGGGTTCCTTTTGGGATGAGTGAAGTGCAGCAGGATATTATTGGTACTTTTGTCAGCAAGGACTCTGCATTCCTTGCTCTGTATGTTCAATGTGTGCCTTTCACCAGCCACCAGGGCCTCTCTGAGGGTAACCTAGTGGGCTTTCAGAATTAGTTTTATAGAACAATAAAATGATCTGTGCCAGTGGTTGTTGCTTCATGACTTTGGTCACGTTCATTGCTGCTGATGTGTCCATGGGTGGAGGTTTTTGTGCTCTGTGGGCACCAGAGTTTTGGCTGGCATTAAGATGTGAGATTTTTTAGTTGGGATTGGTTGGGTTTTTTTGGTACTGCCATTTTTGCATGGAGTTCAAGTGACTGAAGATCCAATAAATGATGACTTTGACTTATGGCCTTCTCATTATACAGTAGTTATGCACATTTTGTACTAAAATTTATTTTTCAGCTACCTTGGCTGAAAGATATGGAAAAATACAGGCAGGGCAGTATCCTTGAGATGCCTTTTTCCACTCTTGGCTCAAATACACATCAGCTGTAGCTGCCTTAATGCTGTGTTTACCATCAGCACCTCTTGTTTCAGAGCTGATGAGCTAATGATGGCCAATAAGTTTCTATAAATGACATTCTAATCTTAATAGTGCTATCACTGAAGAATTCATTCTGGAGTTTCTCCCACTCCATGACCTTGTTGATTTAAGGCAAACAACAGCCACCACCCCCCATTCCTGCCAGCCTCCCCTTCCCAAAGCTCACTGATACCTCAGTGAGGGCACAGTTGCAAGACTCATTACCTTGTTTCTGACAAAATCCTTCTTTGCTGAGAATGTATTAGCACAAGCCATTAAGGCAGAGTCTCTCTGGCAGAAGCAATCACAGCAGATGGCACCTCTCCTCTCTATTAATTTCAGATTGGACATGTGCTTTGGCTTGTTAAGTCATGTCATAGTAGTAAAATAACAAGAATCATTCAAGCAAGCATGATGATACTGCATTATCTGAAGATGCAGCTCTATCAAGAGAGTGCCTTTGAAAGGGTGTTTTAATAGAAATTTGAGACTCCAGAAGGTGTTCTATTAAAGCTAAATAGTGAATGTAATTAAAACAGGAAGGTGCTTTTTATCTGATTTTTTTCCTCTGCAGCTATTGATTTTTTTTTTGTCCTACTCTAAAGCTACTTCTATTTGCAGTTAACATCTTTTACCAAACTTGCCATTTCCCTTGAGTCCCATTTTAGTCTTTTAAAGTGGAATCAGCACTTTTGGCGTTGTGCTGTTGTCTACCTGCTTTCAAATAAATCAATTAAAGTGCACAGCTGTTCAATTAAAGCATTAGCCACTATCCTGAGACCAGGCATTTTGCACAAGTGCTCTGCAGGAATGGAAAAAACACCTGGTGATGTGACTAATTTGGGTATGGGTGTTCATTGGGTGGTTCTGATGTAGGGATTTTTCAGTTTTTAGTTACTGTAGAAACAGTTTGCTTTCAAACTGGTGAATGCTGAGGAAAAACAGAAGGAGGTACATTGGGCACCTTTAGTTTGGGAATAACTAGGGCATGATTTTAGGGTGGGAGGCCCTGGCACAGGGTGCCCAGAGCAGCTGGGGCTGCCCCTGGATCCCTGGCAGTGCCCAAGGCCAGGCTGGACAGGGCTGGGAGCAGCCTGGGACTGTGGGAGGTGTCCCTGCCATGGCAGGGGTGGCACTGGGTGGCCTTTAAGGTCCTTTCCAGCTCAAACCAGTCCATGACATTATTCTGTAATGATCATTCATGTGGTACTCTTGTGATACAGTGGAAGCATCCTGATATGGAAACAGAGCAGTATTTGATGTTGCTAAAATAAACCCCAGTGTTGCATGTGTGCTGAATAATAAATTATTGCCATCTCTGGTTTTATAATTCAACTGAAAGAGTGAGTGAAAGTATTGATTTCCATTCTGTGTTTCTGGTTCCAGGTGGCATGTATGCAGCTCATCAATGCCCTTGTTACATCTCCTGAGGACCTTGACTTCAGGATACACTTGAGAAATGAGTTTTTACGTTGTGGCCTGAAGAAAATATTGCCTGTAAGTCATTTGTATCCAGGAGCTGGTCACTGTCCACTGTGACTGCTGAAGATAACCAAACTGTTTGGCCAGGAGAGCAGATGGGAGGGATTGGGGGTGCAGAGGGTCAGATTATCAACCCAAATCCGCTTTCAGCCTGCAGAGTTACAAATTCAGACTCTCATGAGCTGTGTAAACCAGAATAGTAGTTGAAACAAGTCACTATATTAGAAATTAAATGAGGGTAGCCAAATGCTGCATAATGAGCTCAATGCACATGCAGTGAATGTGAATCTGGCTGTGGAACCAATCTTGGCTTAACTTTCTTTGGATATGCTGTTCCTGTTGTTTTCTGTGAAATCTGGTTTTCTTTAATCTGCCTGCTGAGAATGCATTTGGACATTTCAAGGAAAAATCAAATCAGAAATTCATTCTGAGGCTGCATGTCTGTCTTCATGCAGCTGCACAGACAGGAATATTTCTGACTTGGGGAGAGATTTGTAGCTCTTAGCCAAGAAACCATTCTGATGCTTACACCAAAAATAGGTGTATTTAAGGTACTCATCGCTTTCTTACAAAAGATGAGAGAAATTGGAGTACCTGCTCATATTTGTCTGAAACAGAATTTATTCTGCTATGACTTCTAAGATGTGAAATTTCAAACTGTCAATTTGTCAGGAACAAAAACTTGCATTTTTGGCTCATTCAGCCTTGAGACACTTTCAGATGTGTGATGTTATTTTTTCTTAGGGATATTTTTAGGGTTTATATCATGTAGACACATTAATATGATCTAGTGGCTTTATTTGCTGAGGAACATCTGAAAGCCTCAAGAACTCAAGTTGTTTTTTTTTTTTAATCAATTGAAAGTTATTTTATAGAATCAATAAATGCCTTAAAACTTTCAGAACTGGGGGTGCATTAGGTAGCAACTGAATTGTAACAAATCATGATATGATAGAAAATTTGGAAAAGTGTACCAACATCTGCCATACAGATCTGAGTGTAAAAGCAATTAATATTTGGTGATAACAGTCTATTTTAAGAATGTTGAACAGCTAATGTGTTGAAAAAGAGTCAGGAGGGGGATCCAGAGCTCTGGCTCTTAATCTGTTCAGATGCAGAGCTGCCTGCTCTGCTTTTCAGCCCCTGGAGCTGGCACAGGCTGCTCCTGTTTTAGGGAAGCACACTTGGCTGCACCCAGCCAGGACAAATCCAGGCTCCCTTTCAGTCATGGAGTGCATTCCCATCAATGGATGGGGAGGAACTTTTTTAATGTGCTTTGCCTGGTAGGAAGCTAAACTTGACTCTGGGAATTAGGACCAGTCCTTACATTTCTTAAAAGAAAAGCACATTTTCCTCTGCTCCAAATGCTAACTTGTGTGTTTTTTTGGTTTTTTTTCTCTTCTGTATTTCTTCTTGTACTGTGGATGCTTTAATGCCATGGTCTAGGTTAACTGAGGAACAGAAATTTTAAACAAATATTCTTTACACTTCTTTAAAGTTCTTAAGTTCATGTCAAGTAATTTTTTGAAGTATACCTATTGTGGTTTTTTTAATGCAATTCTGACATTAACAAGCAGGAACTTCTGTGTCCCATTAAGAGAAATGGATTCAGCTGGAAGTCTTCTTGTTTGTTCTGGAGCCCATACCTGCCCTGTAAGCTGATGTTTTGCCTTTAGTTTTTCTCAGTTGAATCATTATAATAAAAAAAGCCCAGGCACTGAGTTGAAACTTACTGCTGTTCTAAAGGTTAATGTCTTATATTTCATCATGATGCAGTCCTTCAGGGGGGTAATTCTTGCTTTAAAAAAGGAAAAATTAAGATGTACTCTACCTTGAAAAACAGGCCTTGAAAGATAAGGAAAATGAGGAGCTTGATATTCAGCTGAGGGTGTTTGATGAGAACAAAGATGAAGACCACTTTGAACTGTCACATCGTCTCAATGACATCAAAGCTGAAATGGAATATCCTTTAAGGAAATGCTGTTATAACTTGTGTTGTTTCAGAACTTTATTAAATGGAAATTACAGTGCTCTGTGTGCAGGTTATTTGTCTCAGTTGTATGTCTTACCAGGGGCTTTGTCAAGCAGATTTCTCTCCAGTTGCCTTTTTTGTTGGAAAATATTTGGATAATTAGTGCTTAAATTTGCATGTCAAATGTAAGTCATTGGGAACTGAATTAATTTTTCATAAATAACATTTATTAAGCTAAACTCTGTCTCATAATACATGAAGAGATAAAATTATACCCGTGGAAGATCATAAGTTTGAAGAAAAATGACTTTTGATAATAAAAGGAAGAAAATTTCTTGAAGGTTCTGAAGCACTACAGATGTGTGCCTTTTCTAGCACTGAAAGAGCAGAAAATTTTAAATTACCTAAGTTCAGAATGGCTGCTTGCAGCTTTTAGGAGGAAGCAGAGGGAGGTAGAGGCAATCAGTGGGAGGACTGTAAAATCTCCTGGAATGTTGTTGCTGTGCAGAACAGGTAATTACAAGTAAGGGTCATCTCTAGGAAATGACAAAGATTGACCAGCACGTGTTTGCCAACAGCCTGGCTGAGCTCAGAGTGGAAACAAAGCTTTGTGGGAAATGTTTTTACAGGATTCTAAAACATGAGGTCTATATATGATTGTTCTGATTGATAATGAAGCATGTCCTAATTGATAAACTGGGCACACAAATTCAGTGCATGATCTTACTGGAGAAATAATATTTACTGCTGAGGATAGGAGCTGAAAGTGTGGAGGGGTTTTACTTGAGCAATGGGAACTGGCTGGGAGCTGTTTGGGTGGGGTGGCTGTTCTGACTGCAGTGGGGTTTTTTTGGCTTTTGTTGTTTCAGTTTGTGAGTTTTTTATGTACTGCTATTTTCTTAACAATGTTTGCACTGATGTGAGCGAAGTATTTCATCTGCTGTACAATATGGTGAAAGATACTTCTTCTGAAAATTACTTCTTGTCAATTCTCCAACATTTCCTCCTGATCAGGAACGATTACTATGTCCGGTGAGTGCCAGCTGCCAGGGGGACTAAGGGCAAGAATAGAAGTTGAGAACCTGGTAAACTGAGTAGCTCATGCCTAAAAAGTCACTCTTTGAGACTGATGTGTTATTTTTCTTTTTGCTTCATATTAGTGTTAAAAAGGTCTTGGTAAATATAATCGTGTTTATTTCAAAGATGCGAAGCTTAGTCTAACACCCTCATCCCAAAAACCTCTTATTTGTTGGGCACTTTTTCTTTATTCAATTTTGATATATTCATTGCTTCAAAGAACATGGTAGTTGTACAACTGATAATTGAAAATACTCCCACGTGCCTTGGATCTGCTCTTTTCAGTGTAAACTTCTCTTATGTGCAGCACTGTGTCATAGCAAGGTCGAGGCATCACATCCAAAATATTTACAAATAACAGTTTGAACTTGGTGCTTCTTCTGGCAGTTGTAGAATTCAGATATTAGGAGCTAGTTACCCCTTTTCCCCAACTGCATAAAGTCTTGTTCATGTTCTTATTGTCTTGTAAATGTTTCCTGTTTTAGACCTCAGTATTACAAGATCATAGAAGAATGTGTGTCTCAGATAGTGCTGCACTGCAGTGGCATGGACCCAGATTTTAAATACAGAGGAAGGATGGACATCAATTTTACACATCTTGTTGGTTTGTACTCTTTAAGCAGTTTTACCTTGTTTTTCTTTGTGTTCTTCTGCCTGGACTTAGGCTGGCTGGGAATTTTGTCAGTGTTCTGGAAATATGCATGTGAGCTACAGGTGGGCTTGTGGAGTAGCAGACCAATGCTGTGGCCTTTAATGAAATGAGCCAGGGTCAAAAAAAAAAAGCCTGTTGCTTTTGTGTCATGGGCTCACAGGATAATGATGGTTGGATGCACCTCAGAGCTGTGATATGTTTGACTGGACCTGTGTGTGGTATTTTATTTAAATTCTAGATGCATGTGTGGACAAGGCTAAAGTAGAAGAGAGTGAAAAGAAAGCAGCAGAATTTTCCAGGAAGGTAAGTCCTGCTCATGGTGTGGAACAGAATCCTGACAGGAGCACAGTCAGTTTGTTTCCCAGCTGAAACTGGGAAGTAGTGGCTCTCACAATTCCACTTGTTGCTCTCCTGCCCTGAAATAATCATAATTAAATAACTTTAGTGCAGGTATAAGCTTAAAAAATGAATGGATGTGCTATATTAGCTGCACTAGTACTGAAGTTCAGGTATTATGGAGGTGTGTATTGAAATAATTCCAAATTTTGGTACTTTTTGCTGGTCTGGTCTAAGTAGGCATTTTCAGGCCAAATGGCAGAACATGTTCTTGAACATGATGATTGCAGGTTTAATTTTTAATGAATTTAAGCTTGCTGCAATAGATGTGTACTTGAGTTTGGTTTGAGAAGTCTGCAGTGTTCTCTTGGAGGGAAGAACCTGAACTGAGTGGTTCAGAGAACCCCCCCTGAACCGGTGGTTCTCTGTCACTGACTTACTGATGGAAGAAACTGTGCTGCTAAAAGTGAACATGTTAGATAGAAAAATGCCTCTAAAAGGGTTAAAAGTGCATCAATTGCTGCAGCTCTGATGTTGTTCAAAGAATTCCTGCCAGTGTAGGCTCTGGTGTGGCCATAACTGGACAAACTCTCCTGTGCTGGTTGAATCTTTACAGTTTGATGAAGAGTTCACAGCTCGACAAGAGGCACAAGCAGAGCTGCAGAAACGAGAGGAGAAAATCAAAGAACTTGAATCAGAAGTCAAACAGCTCCGGACCCAGGTAATAAAATAATGTCACATAAAGTTCCACAGCTGAGGTGATTTTTTTTTGAGGAGGAGTTGAGAAAAAATTGCCCCAGAGTAACTTGTCTGTCTGGAGTTTGGAATGTCTGGTGAAGGTGTATTGATTTGTTTGGCAGCCAGCATAAGTTGCTAAGGATAGTTAATGGAGGTAAGATTTTACAAATAGTAGCATGTTCAGCCTGTCACAGGCATCTGCTTTATTGAGGAAAAAATGTTCCTTAGCCTATTAAAATCTTGCATCCAGCCTGATATTTTTTTTTTCCCCTGCAGGTATTTGTTTATGCTTTCATATTGCTTCTTCTGTATGTTTTGCAGAAAGTTTTTGTTTTGGAAGTGTTTATTTTTAAAGGCTCTTGGTTTTATATATATTTTTTACTCTTACACTTTATATAAGCCTTTTTTATTTTTTACAGGAGCTTTATGTTTTAGACAGGTTATTTATACCTTTTAGGAACTAACAGATATTATGATTTAGTTCTTTTGCCTCAGTCTGGCTTATTTTGTACTCCTTCAATGCTAGGCAAGATCTGCTTTTTTGTCTTTATTTTTTCTGCCTTAAAGCCTGTGATCTCATTTCCTATTTGGGCACTAAGGTGGAGACCCAGACACTCCTGTTCTTACTTCCTTCTTGCCAATTTTCATGTTTGTTACAAATTCCTACAAGCCAGCATTACACTGAAATGTGACAGTCTGTTTTAATGAGTTCTCCAGCAATTGTTGCATTATAACTTGTGAGCCAAAGAAACACATTGTGCCTTGTGCAAAGTAAAAAATGCACTTTTAGTCTAATTAATTGTTAATCCTTTTTTATTGATTCTAACACAGTTCAGATTATCCAGACATGACAGGGCATTCACGGTAATGCTGACCACTGGCTAATTAACCATGTAATTTTGGTATCTGTTCCCTTCTCTAGTGTTATGCTCCCCACAGAATATGATGACACTTATTTTTAGCTGCACTCACCCCTCTGATGGTTTGACATGCTGCTGTTTCTCTTCCTTATTAATTAGTAAGAACTTATTTAAATGGATCTTTTGATTGCTCTCTCTTCCTCTCAACAAAGAAGCACCCTCAGACAGATCCAAAAGACAGCAGGACAGGTTGTTGCACACCCTTCACCCCTCCAGATGTCAGAATAGCTATGAACAACTGTGGTCCTGTGACCTCTTCCACTGCAACAGCTGCTCCACTGATTGCTGGGGAAAATCTCCCAGCAGCAGATGAGTGCTGTTAAAATTCAGCATGGTTATTCTCATCTCTGATGCCCCAGCTTGCCGGGGTATCCTAAGTGGAATAAATGTTTTGTGCATTGGTAAGAAATAAAATGCTGTTCTGTTTCACTTAAATGTTACTGCTACTATTAAATTTTCTTTAAAATTGAAACAATTTGTTTTTATAAAAATGCTAGGTTATTCAGTTTACTTGGCAGCTTTATGGCACGTGGGATAATCTATTGTTATTGTTTCTCATTTAAATAGGAGAACAGTTGCATTTCTCACTTTCTTGAGATGCAGTTGGCTAAAAACCATCCTGGTTGGTTCAGCTTCGTATCAAACTGCCTCCTGTCGTTGATGAAAGGAATTCCTTTGTTATGTTCCAGGGTCCAGGCCTGACAGAAGTCCCAGCAATACCTCCAGCCCTCCCAAGTGAGAATGTCCCACCATCTCCAGCGCCTTCACTCCCTGGTGGAGCCATCCCTCCTCCTCCTCCGCTCCCTGGTGCAGGAACAATTCCTCCTCCCCCTCCATTACCTGGTGGAGCACCAATTCCTCCACCACCTCCCCTGCCAGGTGGAGCAGCAATTCCTCCACCACCTCCCCTGCCAGGTGGAGCAGCAATTCCTCCACCACCTCCCCTGCCAGGTGGAGCAGCAATTCCTCCTCCTCCTCCATTACCTGGTGCATCCCTTCCTCCACCGCCCCCTCCTCTGCCAGGTGCAGCCATCCCACCGCCCCCTCCGCTGCCTGGTGTGCCCCCACCACCTCCTCTGCCTGGGGGAGCAGGGCCTCCTCCTCCTCCTCCTCTGCCTGGGGGAGCAGGGCCTCCTCCTCCTCCTCCTCTGCCTGGGGGAGCAATCCCTCCCCCGCCGCCTTTCGGGGGCCCCCCGATGCCTCCCCCCCTGGGAGGGGCTCCCTTTGCCCCCTTCCCGGTGGTGCCAGCACTGCCACATGGGATGAAGGAGAAGAAGAAGTATAAGCTGGAGGTCTCAATGAAGAGAATCAACTGGTCCAAGGTACGCCAGCAGGTGTGGGGATGATGTTCCTTCCCCTCCTGCACTGCACAGATAGGCTCGGTACCGTGTGGTGATGGGTTTTTAAATCAGATTCATCTTGGCAGAGCTCCTTGTTGTGCTGAGTGTTGCAGGAAGCCAGCTTACTTCCAGTGCATTTTCTCAGCTGCAGTGAACATCAAGTTGTATATAAATATACATCTGTCTCCAAACTGTTTCAAAGCAGCTTTCACACATACCTAGCAAAGCAAACCAACTTCAGCTTTTTAAATTCGTGACGTTTGATGTTGCTGTGAGTTCAGAGATTGCTGCTATCAGGCCTTAATGTTACTTGTTGGTTATTTACCCCAGATATTTATTGTTCTCAATCAGTGATGTGCTGGAGCAGGGTTGTGGCCACTGGGAGGAGCCATGGGACTGCTCAAGGGAAAGGTTTGGGCATCATGAGCTTCCAGAATCATGGCTTGATTGTATTTAATCACATTTCATTTCTAAAGCCATCTTAGAAATGGAAGCATTACTTGAGCAGTGAAGTGCAAGCACAATCTGATTTGCAGGCGAACCCTTAAAGCAGTTCCCAGTTATTCCCTGCCTCTCAGTATATCCAGTCCCTCTAACAGAAGTTATACAAACATCCAGGTGGCTGCTGGGGTGTGTTGTTTTAAAAACCCCTTTTTGATCAGTGTAGCCACTGCTCCTTCCATGTACAGGAGATGAATGTGGAGTATTAGACAATTGCAGCTGTTATCGAGACTAAATCATTGCATCTTAAAGTTGTGGTTGGCAGTATTTTAGTGGTATAAAATATGACAGATATGTTGATGTTTGGTGTAGGAAAAAGTACCAAAATCACCCAAACATCAAGGCAAATGAAAGAACTTTTATATATTCCATGCTGTGTGGTTCCTCTAAATTTGAGTAGTCAAAAGTCTTTGAGATAACAAAACACCAGAATAATCCTACCAGTCTTGGAGGAGGAACCCGGAAGGTTGACAGAGAGCCTGTGTGGAAATGTGTGGCATGTCAATTTATAGTTTCTTTTGGCAGAAGAATTAATGCTTCAATAATTTAAAATTATTTCAAAATATTTGGAGATGTGCTAAAACAATCTGAAAGTGTATCTGGTGGCCATAGTTTGAAAACAGGCTTTCAATATATTTAACTAGACTGATATAAAACAGCCTGCCATGTTTTTAGAATACTAATTTAAATAAATTTTAGAATCAGTTGGAAAATCTTTACTTTTTCTGTAATTCTTATAAAATAATTGCATAAAAGGATAAGCGATAACTTCCCTTCATTCTGGGAGGAGGAATTAAATCTCTTGGGGAGAAAGGACTGGATCAGGATGCACTGCAGGAGTTTTGTAGCTGTGGGACATAGACTGCTGTCCTGTAAGCACAGAGAAAAGCAAGCTTTTATTTTATAACACATATTGGTAATTGCAGCCAATTTCATTGTGATCAGCTCCATTGGGGAGTTTGTGGGAATAATTTCTGAAGTGTCTGTGTGAACACTGGCTGTGACAATGGGAAGGAACTGCAGATGGACGCTTTGCTTAAGTGCTCTGGGAACAGTGCCAGAGATCTCCTGCCTACTGAGAAAGTGCAAAGTCTGTTTGATCATCACTTTTAAGGAGCCATCATTTGAGGAATAAAATTCTTACTGTTTAATTTAGTCCCTTTTGCTGTAACTGTCTTCCCCATTAGTGTTGGATTAAGGTAGTTTTTTAAAATGTCTTCCCTGCAGCTGCTGGTGAAGCAGGGCTGAAAGGTGGAGGACCAGGATGTGCAGGGAAATTGGAGTGAGGCTGACAAATGCAGTATTGCTAAATTCCCTGCATATCATCTTGAAGTTAAATAGCCCTTGGAAATTATTTTCATTTAAACAAATTTATCAACAAGAATTAATAACGTGCTCAAAGCTATTAGAGGAATGTATTTTGAAAACAGAACAGCAGTTCTGAGTCATACATGAAGAGTCAAGTTGTCTTTCAGCTTATATTGCAGAGCATTTTCTTCCTTAGTGAGCTCAGTCTCTGCAAGGTCCCCATGGGCAGTTCCTTTCCTGGTAAGCTGTTCCATACAGTTCTCAGGTAGCAGGGAAAAGGAGTGCTGAAGAGTTTGGGAACTCTCTGGAAAGTCATCAAGAGAGAGCTAGAACACTTTGAGAGCCAGCTGCTGTTATTAGTTCTGTTTGGAAAACTTGCTGAGTGGGAGAAGTACAGTAAAGCCCCTTTGTGGCCAGAGGCAGCTCAGCTCACCGTGCTTGTGCAGGAACAGCAGGGAGAGAACATTCCAGAATGGGGCTGAACTTCATCAGCCCAATTCTCACCGAGGTTCTGTAGCATTTGTTTTAACTGGGCTGTTGAAAACATTCCTAATTGACTCAGGAGATGCTGTTTTTCTTGCAGATTGAGCCTCAAGAAATAGGAGAAAACAGCTTTTGGGTAAAAGCTGAAGAAGATAAATTCGAAGACCCGGAGCTGTTTGCAAAATTGGCACTTACCTTTGGAACCCAAATGAAAGGTACATTCTTACTTTGCTCTTTATTGTGCTTTTATTAAGTTTAAAACTGTGTAATGGCAGTTTCTTTTATGCTTTGTGCAATACCACGGAATTCATTTGATGGTTTTATAGCAGGAAGATGATTTAAAACACATATTAAGCATAACAGTCTATTACAAGAATTGCTCCCCCTTCACTTTACAGCATGAGGGGAGGAACCTTTTTTGCAATATTACCTTTTAAAAGTGCACTGTATGTTGCAGACAGATGTGAGTTTTCTTTTAATGGAATTATAATTAAATTTAAATTCTGATCCTAAAATCATGTTTATTTGCATTATTATTCCTAGCTGAGAATTTCTGGAATAAGAACAGCAGTTCTTACTAACACAGTGTTAAAAAAGATTAATTCAGGAAGGGCTCTCAGAGGACTGTAATGAACTATTTCTTGAGTAGATTCCTTGAATTATTTCTGAATGTGGTTTTTTCTGTGTCCTTTTGAAACCTCTTCAAAGAGTTGGTCATGGCTGTGTTTTTCATAAGATATTCATATTCCTTTCAGTAGTCAGTGAATTTAAACCATTAGAATTCTCCTTTTGCAGCACACCTTGGAAGCACTTTCTGGTCTAAATGTTCAGCTATTCCATGCAGTAATTCAAAAGCATCATTTGCATTTTTCCATGCCCAAGCTGGATTGACTCTTGGTTCCTAGCACTGCAGGGAGGGTAAAATGCTGTGGAGTTGGTCACTTCCTTTGGTGTGACAAGAAGACCTTTAAGGGAAGGAATGCCCAGCAGCAGATGACAGAATGGCATGAGCCCCTTCTAAATGAAAAGGACAAGCTTCTGCCTTGAGCTGAATTCTTTCACCAGAAATCTGAAGAAATGTTTCAGAATTCCTGAAAAGCTTCTTCATTAAAAATGCTGAAAAAACCCTCTCGAAATGTTGACATAGTTGACAGTTCCCAGTGAGAAGAAATTCTTGTTGACATAGTTGCACAGCTGTAAAACTAGGAACAACAGAAACTCCTCCAATAGCTGGGTGTACTGATAGCCTTGCAGATATTTTTCCTTGTTTTGTTCTCAGTTAATGGTTGTAGAAAACAAGATGCCATAGCAAAGATGCACATTAGAAATGCTGCTGCACAGGACTCAGGTTATGAAAAACTTACTTGGCTGACTCCTGCAGAAAGGCAGAGTTGTCTGAGTTCAAGGGGGTTTTTTAAACTCGAGAACCTACTGGAAGCTAAAAAGACTCTTGGAACATTTGGTTGCAGCACAGACCCCAAGAACTGCATGCCAGAAGCAACTTTTTTCCTGCAGCTGCCACCTGCAAAGGGAAACACGGAATGATGTTCACTGTTCTTCCCCCCTTTGACCTTAAGCAGCTCCATGATGTCCCAAATACTTAATTCAGGCATCATCTGGGATCAGATCTCCCTCTTGCTTTATCCCATTTCCTGAGATGGTCTCTGAGTACATTACAGGAGAGTGATAAAAAGCCACATAGAAATGCATGTGATATTCTCTCAGGAGCACAGTCAGCATGTAAAACAAACAAAGGGATGAGTGGAAGCAAACTGACAATTGCCAAAAGCAGTTTGGATGACTTAGTGTTTACTGTCTTGTATTCTGTGGAATTTTGGAATGCCACTGGGAATGGTAACTGAGCTCAAAGAAATGGTAGTGTGCACATTTATTAAAAATCTGTGATTCCCTGTAAGTTGCAGCGCCGAAATTTGATTAAACCTCTGAATGCTATTCATGGTTCTTTGGTACAATGAGAAAAACACTTGGTGAATTTTTCTCATGTAACATAGCTTTGGTTTAGGATACTCCAAAAATGACTCAATGTTGGCTGTCACTGAGCTGCCAGCTGCCTTGCTGTTTGAGTGCTGTCAGTTTGAGAGGAATGCAGCCAGAGCCGAAGGGGTGTGGTGCTTCTGGGGGAGAAATAGTGAAGTTGAACAATAATTATTGCATATTATTAATCCAGTGTAGTTATACATCTCAGGAAAGCTGGGCTGCTGCTTTTTGATGGAGTTGGGGGTGTGCATGACTTAGTTCTGTAGAATGTCCTAAAACCCCCAACAACTGAAATTAACAGTTTAAAATACTAGTGTTCTTGTCAAGAACCCACTTAAATCTTTGGAATCATTTAAGCAGGCCATTTTATGGCAAGCACTCTTTTACCAAACTTTGCTTTTGTCCCTTAGCTGATATGAAATTTTCTCTTTGGCCACCAGCAGAAGGGAGAGCACCAGCAGCTCTGTCATGTCTTCAGTTCTTGCTGGAGTATGATGTCAAAAAGCTCCTGTTTAATTTATGGGGTGTTAAATCCATGTAGAATTGAATGCTGAAGTGTCTCCTAGCAGCACAGGTCAAGGCTGCAGTGCTGTGACTCTGCAGCCAGGTTGTGACACATCCCATCCTCAGGACTGGGACAATACTCAGGGCTGGGCCTGCTGCTATCCAAATAATTTCTCACTGTTTGATTGATGGTCTAATTGCAAAACACTGCAAAGCAAGTTAATGCCTTCTCCCTAAAGGATCATGTTAATTTCTGCCTCTTGTAATTTAGGTTGTGTATTTTGCCAGTCAAGAATGATAGTAGTGCTCTGAAGAAATTAATTATGTGTACAGTAGGTCTGTAAAGGTAGTAATTAGTACATAATAGTCTGTAACTACTGGGATTGTTCCAATACAGAATTCATTATCCATCCAGCTTGCCTCAAGGGAAAACTTCTCCATCAGGGTTCTGTTGCTTTACAATTAGACTTTTAAAATATAATTCAACAATCATTTTCATATGTTTTCAAAACTGAAGTAAGGTCTTAATAGCTGAGTGGTATTATTCACATTTTGGGAATTTGAGTGGGAAGGGACAAGAGAAAAGAGAAGCTTCCATGTAAGCTGTAATTGAGCACAGCATGAACAAAATATCCAGGTTTTGATTTTATATGTATAATGTACATAATGTCTAGAATATGTTTGTAAATAATGTGTGTAATATATATAAAGAATATATGGTAGGTCAGTGCACCATTCAACTTGAAAGAAAACTCTTTGCATTCATTTGCATTTGGGACTTGTAAATACAAGGAGCAGCAATTAGTACTTTTAGAAAGTGGCTTTGAATTTGCTATGCTGAGAAGGCCAGATCTAATTCATCAGAGAAGTTCAACGTTTGCAAGCTTTCAGTGAATCCAGCTGTGGCCAGATTTCCTCTGAGCCAGCTGCATTTGTAGGTGTGAGGCAGCAGGACTCAGTTGATGCAGAAATCTCTGCTGTTAAGCGTGGCTGTGTTGCACTAGCTCAGCTTCCTACGCTGCTTTGTCAACAGAAAAAGGAAGAAAAACCTCTGAACTCACCAGGAATTTGCTTCAGGATTGCAAACTGCAGGTGGCTCCCTTGGTCTGCTGATGGTTCAGGCTGAGTGTGTTTGGTTCCCCTCCCTGCCCAGCCTCTCCTTGCAGAAGGGTGGAATCCAAAGCAGAGCAGGATCAGCTTTGCAGTGTGGGGTCACCCAGGGCTGTGTGGCAGAGGAATTTCATTTCCTTGGCTTGCACACCTAGGTCATCAGTCTTCATATCTGTTTCACACGGAAGTGCAGCAGATTGGTTTGTTTTCATCTCTGGATGTATTTGAAATTGTTGTTTTTCAGCAACAGAATAAATTCAAGTACCATAAAGGAGGAGTGAGTTATTAGTTTACTATTTTTCACTTTCCTTTTCTTCTCCACTGGATTTATCTAGTAGGTAAACTCTCAAACTCAAGGGTGAAAAAAGCTTTGCATGGTTTAAACAAACTGCTGCCTGAAAATATTACCATCTAGCATAGATTTATATATGTATATTTCCGTATTTTGGTATATTTTATGTACATTTTAAAAATTCTTAAATGATCTTAGAGTTATTTTAGGGTCCAAGTCTTATTTCCAGAGCATCAGGACCCATGTCATCTATCACAGGACAAAGGGACTGATATGAGTATAGTGTTCAGAAGGGTCTAAAAGAAAGCAAAAGTTCCATTTAGGAGGTAAAGATTGTAAATACTAGTTCTTAATATTTTATTTCAAATAGCATTTTAATGCACTCACCTTTCAATAACTTAATCTTTATGTCAAAGGTAGTTTGTAATATGGAGTCTAAGAAAACATTTTTTTTTTGAAAAAACGTGCAATGTAAAATACATGTCCTGTTGGTGTGACCTACTGACTGTAGTTGTTTTCGTCATGTAACAGTGAATGAAGAATGTCCCAGATTAAAAAATAAAATCTGTTTAGACTTTTTCAGAAGTTAGGCTCAGTGTCAGTTGTGCTATTTTTGTTTATTGCCTTCTTTTTCTGTAAAATCTTGTTTATATAACCTTGTCAGAATGCTCTTGCTGTAGTGTTGGACAGAGGCAGGAATTTCACTGCAGGTCTCAGTGTGGCACTCTGATTGTGCCTCTAAGGACTCTGCTCTTAAAACGTTGTGGTAGATTCCTAAGGGGGGAAAATCAAGAGGGGTGGATCAGGTGGATGCAATTTTCCTCTCTCCCATTTGTTGTTCCTGGATCCTGCTTTCTTTACATCTGCAGCATAGTTAGAGTTTTTTCAGAGCATTGTTGTTCCATAAGAGGGTTCTGAGAAAGAAGTTTGGGCATTATCTTAATCAGCATTACAGCAAGAACTGCAATAATTGCACCTTCAGAAAATCAAATCCAAGCAGCCTGTGTGTGAATTAAATTGTATTCAGATGAGGAGACAGGTGGGAAATAGTTGGAGGTCTGGGCTGTTTGAAGGCTGCTATCATTATTCATGGATTGCTTGGAGGTACAGCTTAATGTATTCCCCACAATTCCTGGAGAAATGGAGTTCATTTCAGAATCAGCATTCTGTCTGTTCTGAATCCAGGTCAGATGCTGTAACGTGGAGGCCATCCCTTAGTTTTACTTTAATTGGCAGAGCTTAACCCTTTTGGAGCATCAGTGGGACAGGTGAGAACTCTCTACTGGAGATGTGAGGAGCAGGGATCTGAAATGAGGAATCCTGCTGGCTCCTGAGTGACTGGAGTAGTTCAGGTACAACCTGATTATCCACCTGCCTGCTCAGTGCCACGTGGCAGACTGAGATTGGAGGGGCTCTCCTGTGTGTGTGCCTGCTGCAAGGCCATCTTTTGGTTAAACAAACTCTGGCACTGAAAAACTCCTGAAAAATATTAGTGACACACCCCCTGCTGCTCAGATTTTCTGCAAGTTTCAATTAGTAATTTTGTCAGAAAGCTTCACCAGAAGAATTTAAAGAGAATTTAAATAGAATTGGAGTGGGGACAGACATGTATTGTCTAAAAAAACCCTCTTCTATGTATTTTTAACAGTGTTGTGACTGAGTTGTCTTAGTAATGTGCTGTATTTTAGGTGGTTGCTTACAGAGTTTTTGTATTAATTTGTTATGCCTCAACTCTCAGAATATGAAAATCTTGAAGAGGAAAGATGGAACAGCAGTTGTGACTAAAAAAAAAAGTCAAGGGAAGGTGAACTCTCAAGGGCACTGGGTTTTTCCTACAAAGGAAATTGGTCCAGTGGGTTTTTCCCAACCTTTGAGGTATTGGAGGTTCCCATTAGGAAAGTGTTTGGGTCACTGCTGGTGACACACAGACAAATGTTCATTACCCCCACATTCCAGGAGCCTGGAATTCCAGCCCACTGTGATCACTCTGCTAGAAGCTGGTACCTTCTGTACCTCCTCCATGCTCATTTTTCTCAGGAGCTGGAGCTTTTGTGTGTATGAGCTTGCTGAGATCCAGCAGGGGAAGAAAGGCAGCTCTGCATTCCCAACTGTCTGATTGAGGCTTGGTGATGCAGTGCTCAAATAAAGCCCAGCACTTTTAATGAGGAGCTGAGGACAGAGACACATGTACTGGCACTGCAGAGACAGGGATTGTGTACAAAGACTAATTAGCATGAAATATGAATACATTCATGAAGCAGTCTTGATCTATAATGCTCTTACAGAGAGTATTTTTTTCCTATGAATTCGATGAAAAAGAAATTCAGAAGTTGAATTGAAAAAAGAATCTGTGTTGAACTGCAAAAAGAAATGGGGTTTGTTTGTTTTTAAACAAATGGAAAATCTATATTTCTGGAATAAAACCCCTTCTGTATGAATAAATAAAGAGATTAGACTGAGAAGAATGCTTTCTCTAATGTCAAAACAGAAAGAATAACCTGCAGAAGATGCTCCTCTTCAAGTATGCAACTGCATTTTTCATGGGAATTTAGGTTAGATGTCCTAAAAATCTATTTGATGTGAATCTAGTTACTCCCAACATGAAGTGCTTAAGGCCAGGTTGAAAGGAGCTCTGAGCAACCCTAGTGGAAGGTGTCCCTACTCATGGCAGGGCTTGCAGCAAGATGATCTTTAGGTCCCTTCAACCCCAAACCATTCAGTGATGATGAAATCATCCTATGGGTTTGACAGCAGTCCTGTGTTCAATGAGCTGTTGGGATTATCCACTGTGGCAATTCTCCTCAAGGGTGGCTTCTCTTGCACATGAAGGAGTTGATATCTGTAAATGCACATGAAATGTGCTGATGATGAGTGGGAGGTCAGTTCTGGGTCTGAGCTCAGTGCAGAATGCTTTTATAACCATTCCTTTTGCCTTCTGATGTGTTTGGAGCTATAGATCCATTTTCTGGCAGCTCCCTCGGTGTTGGGAAAGGGAGCTCCAGCTGAGTGTTCCAGTGCAGGTTCTTCAGCTGAACATTGGCTGGGAATTTGTGACCCAAGTGAAGTAGGGGAAGAATAAAAAGTCTAGAGCAAAGGATGGAGAGCAGACCAGCTCCTTACCAGGACAGTTGGTGCTGACTATGGAACAGCTTATGCACCAATATTTCACTCTGCTGAAAACTTCCAGCAGAGTTCTAGGAATAACAATGTATTTGCTTAAATAAATAAAACCCCACTGTAAACAAAGCCATGGTTATAAGCAAAATTGATGGTCTTACTAGTAAAATAGTTCTTTCAAGGCTGCATTAAAGAGCTGCCCCCTGCATCTTTCAGCAGAACCACGGTTAGCACATCCTGCACTTCCTCCTAAATCTACTTTCTATCAAAAGAAATAGAATGTGGAGTTTTGTTTTTTTTCCTGCAGAAGCATAAACTGACAAAACGTGTCTGATTCATGGCCTGGTTTCACTTGCTCACTGTGCTGACCTGCAGTGATTCTGGGTTTGTAGAAAAATGATGCCCTCTCCATGGATTTTATGTTTTATGTGCAAAACTGTTTTTTCCTTTCTTATTGCTGACCAAAAAACCCAAAAAAATGTCATCTGCTCTTGACATGGAACATTTCTCTGAGTGATAGTTGCTTCACCTGTAATGCTGTTCCAGGCTGCTTTGGACAGAATAGCTGCTATTGCAAGAATTTCTGCCATTTATAGTGGAGCAAGGAGAGTTGTGTTACCTACATGAATAAAGGTTCTTTGGAGAAGGAGACATTCAAAAGCTATCTAAAGGATTAAAAGTTAACAATCATGCTATTAAGTTTCCGAATTCATTGAGAAATTGAAAATGCTAGGTACATAGGCATTAGTACAGATAATAACAAAAGTATCAGCTTTTTGAATTACTTATTAATCATCTCAAATGGATGTAAAGCTATAATTACAACTCTCTATATTGTGTGTCTTGTGCAATGTGAGAAACTGAAATATCTCTGAAACTTCTCCCTTTCAGGTGCTTTATTCTGTTCTGTGAGGTGGGAATGTAGTTACTGTAGAATACTACTACTGAATCATTTCCCACTGTGAAAAGGCTGTGGCTTAAAGGCTTTCTAGAAGCAAGAAGTCCACCTGGTAACAGTCAGTGTGGAATTCTCATCAAGTTGCATATTCTGAATGGGAGCACCTGTGGAGTGAATGTTAAGGTGTTCTTTGGCTTTTTTGTTGTTGTTTCATTGAGGACTTGGATCATTAGCACAGATACTGCCTTCTTAATGAGTCACTCTAGTCAAATTTGGCTTGTGTTGGTGGTATGAAAGGTAAGCAGAGCCAGGTGCTAAATTCAGCTGTCCAGTGGATCCTGCCTGTGCTGAGGTGAGCAGTGGAGCCTGACGTGTCTGCTGAAGGTGAGAGCCTGGGAGCTGTGTGTTCTGCACTATTTTTAGTCTGCTACAATGCAAGCAGCTTAATTTAGTACCCTGTAGGTCCCCTGGGACTAATGCTGTGATGTGGCAGTAATTTATCTTGTGTGTCTTGACGGCAGATAATCATTGCCTGGGTGTTCTCTGGGCACCTGGGTGTGTTCACAACACTTTGGGTACCTGGACCCCAAGAAAGCCTTTCCAAGGTCAATCTGAGGTGGTGGCAGCACACACAACCATCCAAGGCTGACTTCAGGCTGCTTGAGCCCTGCATTTCATCTTCAGCAGGTGACTGAGAGCAGCTGCTCAGTCCAAAGAGTAAATGCATGTTAATAGATATTAAATGGCTGCTGCTGGATGTACACAGAATGGATTAAACAGAGATCCTTCTCAGCTGCCAGCAGTTGATGTTTTTTCCAGGCCAGAGGTCACATCTTTACACCTAGTAAAGTCTTCATTGTGTTTTGTCTTCAGTGAACTCAGGGTCTTTTAGCATTTATAACCCGTGCCATTGCACGTCTCTGGATTTCAGACAGATGTGTTGTTTTGCAGAATTTTAACCCTGCTGCTTCTGGTCATCCTGGTTTGCTGCCTCCTTTTTCTCTCCTTGAACATCTCATTAATAGCTAATTTATATTTATTTCTCTTTGTTTTTAGAGACTGCCCAAAGGGGCAGACCCAAATAGTGCATGACCCACAGAAGATACAGTAAAACACCCCTCTGGCCATCAGCCAGCAGTGATCAGTGGGTTCACCCCCTTCTGAGGGGCACTCAGATGTCCTTGTCACCAAATACCTGGCTGTTTGTTTGTCAGAGTGCCATCAGAATGCCAGGAACACTGCAGTGTCCCAGGGTATTGGAGCTGTTGGGATGCCCTGGTTAAGGTGGCCGTGAGTCAGAGTGCTGGGGACAGTGGCAGTGCCCCTTCCCTGGGCAGCATGGGGCCTGCTCCAAGCCAGCCCCTGTGAGAGCTGAAACCAGGGATGTGGGACTCCAGGGGCTCTCCAAAATGCAGTTTATTATTGTACCCAAGGTGCCACAGCAGTCCAGGGCCTGGGTGACAGAGCCTGTGCCTACAGCTGTCAGCTGCAGCTGCAGGCAGGCTGGAGACCCTTTGGTTTTGTTACAATGCATTATAGACTTTTCTTTTGGTTCCATTGCATTATATACTTTTATTTGCTAATACAGAAGAACCAATCTATCCCTTAACTTTTCCCTATAGCCTATCATAACTACTGTAGTTACCATATTCGTGTTACTATTCCACAATCACTAAAAGTCAGTACTTTACAGCTTAAGCTAAAGTTGTTTTTCAGTTTTCTTGCAGTGGAAAATTCTGAGACCATTTTTCTACTTGCAACATTGGCAGTCTTGTTTGCCTGTGCTATCTTTTTACTTGGTAAAAACTTCTTGTTTGTGCTCAGCTTATGTTTTGCTCTAAGTCATAAAATCCCCTTCTGACTAACACACCCTTTGCCTCCTTGGTTACCCAGCAAGACTGGCTCAGCAATTCTTTTCTTTATCAAAACTTGCTTCCATCTCTATTCATTCTTCAGATTCTACATTCAAAAATCTTCCTGCCAAGCACCCATACCTGTGAGACTCTTATCAAACTTCTCTTCTTCCCAGCCAGCCCTGCCCTGTGGCTGCTCCAGGGGCTGGGGCAGCCCTGGCACAGCCTTGGTGCTGAGCCATGGTGGGGCTGGGGGCACAGCTGGGTTTAGGGGGCACTGCCCACCACAATGCCTCTGTTTTAAACTCCATGTGTTTATGGAGGACGAGTTTCCCTCCATTCTATCCTTATTTCTATTGATCAGCTATCTAAGCTCTGCTTACCAGTCAACCTCGTGGGGTGCTGACTTTTACTACTGAAATTAATGGACTCTATTAAGGCAGATCATTTGCCAATTATTTTTAATATGATCCTTTTACCCTGTGAAGTTCTGCTTTGGCCCTGAGGCCTATGAAAGCTTCTTTTTGAGTTTTGCAGGATCAATATAACAATAAATACCAGCTTTTTTTTTTTTTTCTCTAAATGGGAGAATAAACATAAACATAAAATCAAATTTCTTGTGTACTAAATCAGTGGACATGTAACATTTGGATTGTAGGGCAGAGTGTATAACCAGGGTGGGCTACATTACACTAAAAAGTCAAGCAGTTTGGGATTCAATATGTTTATGTATTTTGCATGCATGTTTATTTAAAACCTTGTTGATAGAGCAATGCTTTAAAAAGGAAGAGAATACTAAAATGTCTGTTTGGACATGTGTATTTTAGTGTTTCAATATTTACTCAGGATTGTTAAATGTCAGATATCACAGTGATAGAAGAAATCAATTTATCACTTCATTTTACTAACATTTTAGTGTTTTCCATTAAGCACCAATATCTAATTAACTTGAGTGTATAAAAGGATTTTTGGATATTGGGATTTTAGCTTCATAATTTGGAAAGTTCCTTTGGAAAATGCGATTCCCATAAGTGTGTTTGTTTGTGAAGGTGAGCTTTTATGGGCATCATCAAGGGGAACAGTAGGTGAACTAATAATTTAAGAGATATCTACTTATTAGACTTCTCATAGTAATAAAAGAAAATGAGATTGCTAGAATCTTGGTAAAATATGACAGCACTTTTATGACTTTTTTATTTCCCTGAGTCTTGATACTTTTTTTTTTACTTCTGAAAATTGTATGGATAAGAAACTCATCAGAATCTGGGAAATAATTACAGCTGTCCTGTCTCAGTTTGGTGGTGATGGTGGCCTGATGTCAGAGGAAAAAATACAACTGGGCCATGTGGCTGTTGAAATTAGAAATGCTATTATGGGCAGCGTGTTATTGACGTAGGCAAACATCTTCTCTCCCCCGTGAGAAAACTTCTGTGAGAGCTCTGAAAGGCAGGGATGGCTCTGCTGGCTCTGACCCAGAGCTCAGGATCTGCCCCCAGGATCTGCCAGCCCTGGGAGTGCTCCAGCCCCTCCAGGGACAGCCTGGGCATGGTGGCACAGGGACAAATGGGGTGCACAGTCCTGAGGTTTCTTATTGCAATATTCATGGGAAAATGGGAGAGGAGAGGTCATGGAAGAGGCCTCTGGGTGCCATTCCAGCTTCTTACAGCACATCTCCAACACAGTAAATGGGACCCACGGAGGAAATGTTCAGTTTAATCCTTGTTTGCCTGCTGTTGTTTGATTTCTAATGTTCATCTGTGTTTCTGTGACCATTTGTGTGTCATGAATTGTTAACATTTGCTTTGACTGTCTCACAGCAAAGGCAGCATCTTCCACAGGCCAAGCCAGTTGTGAAGTTGGGTGTGGGTGTGTTTGGGATTGAAATCAGCTGTGGGTGCTTTTGGGATTTTCTGTGTGTTAATGGGGTGAGGAGTTGTTTAGGTTGTTGTCTTTTTTTGGATTTTTTGTGGCCCAGGCATCTCCTTGATGCTGTTGATAGAAAGCTGAAAGCCATCCCAGTACAGAGTGGGTAATTAAGTTCACTTTAGCTGTACAACTTTGCTGCAAAAGTTCTTGCTAGAGATTGACAATTAGACTATTTACAGTCATTTTAGGGCAATTTTAACAGAGCAAGGAATATTTCATGTGAAATTAATAGTAGTCATTAAATGTGGTGGTCGAATAAAGTAGCAATCAATTATACAAACAATTAATAAGAGTACAGATCCCCTGTTACTTTTTTTGCAAAACTAATTTGTAAAACTAAGTTATGATCTTTTTTATTCTTCCACCGAGCATAATTTGTTGGGTTGATGCCACTTCCTTCAGCTTGATTACATTAATTAGGCAAAAAAACATACAAGATTGCAAGAGGTTCCATGTTTTTTTCCTCCCTGTTAGTTTTATTTTTTATCTTGAGAGCTCAGTGTAAGATTCACTTTTAGATCAATTGCTTGCTTTGTAATAATTCTTTTTTTTATTGCTGTACCAGGTATTGAGCTCTTCTGATTGCAGAAAGGACAGAGTGACAGCAGGAGTGCTTAATTAATTTTGCTTCAGGAATTGGTAACTGAGTGATTTTAGGTGAACTGAAAAATGCCAGGTGGCATTGGGAATAAACATGAGATCCCACAGCTGCTGCCTGAATTGACAGGAGGCGTGGCTGACATCTGCTGATGCTCTTGCATTTCTCTCTGGATATTTGGGGGAACTGTTTGCTGGCTGTCAAAGTTAGAGCCCAAATGGCAGAGTGAAGCTGTAAATGAATTTGGATGCCAAAGCACCTCAATCCCAGTTCCTGCAGCTCATGGATTGTGTGGCACATGTTGTGCAGGATCCAGGAGAGAGTGTGCCTTCAGCTGAGCTGTGGCCTCTGCCAGAGCCTCTCCTCTGCATCCTCTGCATGTCCTGTGGCTTCCTCCTTGCTGCCAGCACCAGGGCTCTGCTTCTGCAGGTGACAAGGGACAGGAGCAGAGGAAATGGCTTTGGGTTGCACCAGGGAAGGTTTGGTTTGCATCTCAGGAGAAATGTCTTCACAGAAAGGGTTGTCAAGAATCAACACAAGCTGCCTGGGGAAATGGCATCCTGGAGGTGTTCAAAGCCACCTGGATGTGGCATCCTGGAGGTGTTCAAAGCCACCTGGATGTGACATCCTGGAGGTGTTCAAAGCCACCTGGATGTGGCATCCTGGAGGTGTTCAGAGCCACCTGGATGTGGCACTTGAGCACGTGGTGCTGAAGGTGTGGTGCTGCTGGGACTCCAGGAGCTTAGAGGGCTTTTCCAACCCGAGCCATTCCAGCAGCCCTTGGACAGCTGGCACTTGTTGGTGCTCAGCAGGTTATTTATTGTGCAGTCTGGCCTGAGCACACAGACTTGTCGGGGTTCCTTGTGCTGCCTGCAGCCAGAGCTTGGGCGCGGTGCCTCTGTGCTCACAGAGCTTCCTCTGTTCTTGCAGGGGGCTGGAGGAAGGGCAGGCTGTGCCCAGCTGAGCTCCCTGTCCCAGTCCCTCGGTCATTCCAGCTGGGAATGCTGTGGGCACACCAAGGGACACCCTGGGGCTGGGGGGATTGCTGAGGGATAAAAGCAGCAGCAAATTTGCAAATTTGACACTAGTCTGTGTATGACTTTCCTGCTTCTCCCCCTTTATTCGACTTTTATTTCCACTTCTGAGTGCCTCCAGGACTAGCACAGAAATGGAAGATGATCAGTAGCATTCCAAGATGATCAGTTTAGCCAGACTCTGAGAAGCTTTGTTGTGTTGCAATAGAATTTGGTGCACTTTTGTGCTACAAATTACTTTCTAATCTTTTGGTGGCATTCCTAGCTCTTTATTTCATTTTTCTATCCAGTCATATTACATCAGGAGTTTTTAATTTTTTTTTTGGGGGAGGGGGTTAAATTCAATGTAATTATTACTTTCAGCTGCTCAAGTCTTCTCTTGTGTGTGTAGTTCACATCCCTTGTAACTGTATGGACACTTAATTTTTTCTCCTACACTCCTGTACTAGCCATAGCTCTTCTCCCAGGTAGAGGCAATAACAAAGCAGTTAATTTCTTTTGTATGTTTACTTCTGCTGCCAAGTACTGGTAAATGCAATTGGGAAGCCACTTGCCAGATGGAAATAAGATGAAATTACTTGTTCATTTCCCATGGCACTATAAGGATGTTTTTGTTCACTGTGTGAACAGACTTGACAGAAATTGGAGACTTTAGGCTCATGTTAGGCTAAAGTTCACCTGAATATCTGCTTTCTCCATGCTGTAATTCAATGTGCTCCTTTTTAGCTCCTTTTAATTTTCATCCTCATCGTATTCATGACTGACAGTTTTTGCTGTTAATTCTTTATTAAAATTATTCATTGATTATTTAAAGAAAGAAGGGAATTTCATAGGAACTGGACATTTCAGTTCATAATAAAAGGCTTTAACATCTTCAATATCATTAAATAAAATCATATATATTTCAAAAAATTAGTCATGGCCACTTCAAATTCTGTTCAGTAGCTAAATTAATGAACAGGTGTAAAATGATAATTTTCAAGAATAATGTATGCTTCCTTTTTTTTACTACAGAAGTACAAAAGTACTGATGGTAGGATTTTTTCCTAATTAAGTCTCTGAAGTATTTCAACCTGTTTTTATATGTTCTTTGCCATGGTTATCATTAGCCCTGCTTAATGTGTTTTGAGCTTACATAACATTTTGTTTAGGGTTTGTATGCCCTGGCTGGGTTTGCAGGGTTTCAAGCAGGGCACTTGCAGTGGGATTAGAGGAGCTCCCAGCTGGAGCTGCCCATGCACTGGGAAATGTCAGCTCAACAGCAAACAACGCCTTGCAGCTTCTTGCATCAGCTTTTTCCCTCCAACACTGATAAACAAATGTATTATTGCTAACTTAATAGAGCTCTAAATTAGGAAAAAGTCAGTTCTGTAGTGCTGGTGTTTACGTCTCTGTTTGCTGGTGGCCAGAAAGAAACTGTGTGTGCTGAAGGGCCTGGGCTCTGCTCTGGCTTTGCCAGGGTGGCTCTCCTTCCCTGTCCCTCCTGTGTCTGAGGTCAGGTACAAAGAAAAGCCCTCCCAAAGCCTTGCACAGCTCTAATGGTGTGAGCTGATTGTGCAGGAGTGGCTCAGCAGTTGCACTCCCAGAGCACACTCCCTGCTCCAGACCTGTTCTCTCAGTGCTCTATTGCTTCATCAGCAGAGGTCAGGGAGCAAGGAGCATTCCCCTCTGCTGCACCTTTGGTTTTAAACTCTGACCCTTTCTGGCATGGAAACCTGGCTGTGGCAGCACCAGGACTTGCTCTGGGAACCAGCTGATGTTCAATGAGGATGTAAGCCAGTGCCATTATCAAAGTGCTGTAATGAACAATCACAGCACTGAACTCCAAGGTCTCTATCAAGTAATACAGCTGCTTTAGCTTCCAGATTGATTTTTCATCTTGCTTTTCTGAGCTGCCCTGTGCTGTCTGCTATAAAATCCTTCTTTCATCTCTCCCTTTGGTTCTGTGGCATCAAACCAAAAAGTGTCTTATCTTTGAACAGGCACTTGTGAAAGGAGAGCCTGACGAGGGGCGGGAGGTTGGTCAGCGCTGGTGCATTGAGTTCTGCAAAGTATCAAGTCTCTTTTTAATTGAGTTAATTATTTTTCCACGTTCCATAATCCGTGGTTGTGTTTCAGTTGAATCACTGCTGAGATGGATTGTGTGAGCAAAGCCTCTGGCAGAGGAGGGGATGAGCTTTGGAGAGCTCTCTGATGCTCCATGTCATCTCTAGCACGGCTGAAATTGTGGTGGAGAGATTCTAGGAGCTGTCTCATCTAGAAACTTTAGTTGTGTCTCTTTCTGCCCCTGAATTTGGCCTTGGTGAGATTGGTGTTGTTGCTGTATTGTGGCTTTAGTGCAGTCACATAAGCATCTGGTTCTAGTGTTTCTCTGGGTTTTGTGAATTGGTGAACTTTGAAGTCTCATGTGTGGGAAGATAGAACTTTTTGGAAAGAACATTTCCTCTGGCCTTTCTCGAGTAGAAAATAAAATTGTTCTAACCCAGACATGTGATGTTTGTTAAATGGATGTCTGTAAGCAGTGGTGTTGCAGCCCTTCAGGCCTGAGTAGGTCAGAGTAGCCGTGGTTTGCTATGAAATGTGATGTGCTGTGGCTTAAATGCAGTTCCTGCTTTTACAGCCAGCAGAGGAGTGCACCTGCACACAGGTGAGCAGGGGTGATAAGGGAAGCTCCTTCTGTGCCCTGTACAGGCAGAGTTCCTGTTGTGAATTTTGCCTCAGCTCACCCTCTGCATGTCTGTCTGTAAAATATTGTTTGTTTATACCCCAAACCACTTTTCCTTTTTGCCACTGTAGCAGCTGAATAACTGAATACCTGTTCTGCATTGGGCTGCTGCAGCACCTTTGCCCTTGAACTCTTGTCACTTTTTCCCCCTGACTTGTGTGAATTACCACTGTAGGAAGAAAGTTTCCTTTCTGTGAGGCGATATTTGGTAACAAAACCATTTATTACTCTTGTTTTCTTTTCCACTGTGACTTCTGCAGTCTGCCAGCCGAGGAGCTGGGTGTGTTTTATGCAGGTTTGTCTTCGGTGCTCCCAGCTCCTTAGCTGGGAGCAAGGGTTGTTTGTTGTTCAATCATTTTTTTGTTCACTTTTCTCTGATTTAGGCTCTTTAGAGGTAGCTGGGGCTGAGAGCACTGCCTGGACTGGCTCAGTTAGTGCAGGCATGAACAGGGCCAAGATAAACTGATTATTCAGGGCTATAAACCCTGCAGAATTCCTTTGTGCCAGATGTTTTCCTGGTGGTAATGGGTGTGAGGAGACAAATACCTGGTATTTTACATTCTCTTATATTTTTTTTTTTTATTACAGAGATTGAAACAGAGGTTTTATGTTATTCTTCACACTAAAAATTAACATTTTTTCCTGAGGAAATACCTGTAATTAAACCCGCAATGGCTCATTAAAGTGCAACAAAAAATAGTGCTCAGAGAAAAAAACTGTATTCAGTCTGCTTGAAACTTCATCTTAATTTGACTTTCCAGTTTTTCAGTTACTTTTGAATGACTTAAAATATTCATTAAGTTCAATTAATGTTAAGCACATTAAGATTCTATTCCTTCAGTGCCAAATATGTGATATTTAAAAGGAAATAAATCCTTGTTAATGGGTTTACTTAATGCTTAAGAAAATTCTGCAAAAATTGACTGTTTTAAATTATGCAAAAAATCAGCTTATATTTTAGGTACTCCAATGCCACATTTCTTTCCATACAATTTAAAGTGCTGAATATAAAGACTAGTGAGTCTTGCTAATTTAAAAGAAATCACTCCAAAATATACACTGTTTTCTTAGTTTTGCTCTTTACCACTGACAACATAAATAATTACTGAAAACATACCTTTGTTCAGGGTGATAAATATCAAGTGATTTATGTTGTTGGTTTTGGATGAAGAACTTACAAATATTATTAATGTTTCAATAGAGGGCACTCATGTGCTTCGAGGTAACACCAAATCCCTGTGTTTTTAAAAATGCTTGCAATGAATTGGAGCTGAACTCAAATTTCATGGGGTTAAAATACATAAATATTATTTGATAGTGCTTGGGAAAATTGTTCATTGTCATATTTTTATTTCTTGTTCCTTTCAATTTTGGACATTTGCTTTGTTTGTTTGGATATTTTACAGCAGGTGGAGGCAGTGCAGTCACTTTGCCTTGAACTGATTGTAAAAGATGTATTATTATGGCTTGCTAATGGACTTGCTGTTAGCTAAGATGGAACTGTTGTAGTAATGAATAGAATTTCATAAATAACTTCTTTCCAGCCAAAAAGCCTGTAGAAGAATCAGAAGAAAAGAAAGCAGCTCAGTCAAAGAAGAAGATCAAAGAATTAAGAGTTTTGGATGGAAAATCTGCACAAAATTTATGTAAGTGATGTGAAGGACATTAGGTCAATGTCTAAGCAGCATCTACACCTCAGTGTTTGTAAATTGTCTTTTTGTGTTTGCATGTGCGATTGCTTTCTCTAAAAACTGTTAATTGGAACACGAGTCTTAAATTCAGTGATGTTTAAATACACATTCTGAATTCACTGTACAACTTGGGAAAAATGAAAAAAAGCCACATGGAAAAATGATTTAATGAGTTCCTGGGGTTTTTGTCAGGTAATTCTCTCAATTAACTGACAGGATTAACTGCTCAGGACTAGAATTGCAATTAAATGATCCCTAATTTGGGCAGAGCACAGTGTGGGGTGGGGTTTGTGGGGTGGGGTTTGTGGGGTGGGGTTTAGGGGCCGTTCCAGATTGTTCCTCCTGGTCAGAGCAATGCAGAAATGGAGGTTCAAGGGAAGGGGGATTACCAAATTACCAAACAGGCTACAGAGGTGCAGGTACTACTGCTACAGATGGGAACCAAAGCAGCCCACTTGTACATCCAGCCTGCTGCTTTCCTCCTTAATTATGGAGGCAAATTAATCATTAAGAATAGCAGAGTCTTTTATTTGAATCAGAAACACCATAAATGTCACTGGTCCAGCTGTGCCCATGGCAAATAAGTGTGTAAACTCAAATGTGGGCATTGTTTAGTACCACACCCACAAGCAGAAAATGAACTATGATAGAATAGTTCACAATTGATAGAAAACTTCAAATTTTGAAAGCATGGATGCAGGATAATCAGCCACACTAGTTAGGCTGAATATAAAGCATTTTTTCACAATGTTATGCTGATCCATCTGTTAAGAATTCTTTGTAGTTTACTGAATGGGGCTCTCTTGAGATTTTATAACATTCTGAGATCAAATTGCTTTGAGAGCTCCATCTTTGAAGGGTTTGCATTATGTGTGTCTCTTGTATAAGTTCAGCTGCCCTAAAAGTGGTAGAGTTAGGGCATTTTTCTTCCTTTGCCCAGCTCTTCATTACCACTTTGATGTGAAATCTTTTCTAGACTATCACATAAATATCATTGACCCAGTTGTACAGCTATTCATACACGGTTATGGAACAATAATAATAATAATACTAAAGATATCTGTTATTGCCTGAGTAGGTCTGCTTAAGTGGGAATGCAGATGTCATTCATAAAGATAAAACTTTATTGGAAAGTAACATTGCAGGGGAGCAGCTGAGGCTGACTTACAAGTTAAAATTGTTGTCATAGTTTCATTTTTTAGAAAGGAAATTCATTATAAGTCAAACTGCAGCGGTGGGCCTACCTAGGATTTGTTTATATGGGAGACTTCTCAACTGTGAAACAGTTTAGATGGAGATGTGACTTTTTGAGTTGCTAGAAATGGTTTTCCTTTGTATATCAATCTTTTTTGACCATTTTGATTCTGATGATGTGTTACTGAATTTCAGCAATATTTTTGGGTTCCTTCCGTTTGCCTTACGAAGAAATAAAAAATATCATTTTAGAGGTGGATGAGGAGAAGCTGAGTGAATCCTTGATTCAGGTATGTGAAAACACCTCTGCTTTTGCTTACAGCTCATTCTCCAATGAAAAGGTCAGGAGGGAGTAAGAATTCAAGAGTAAGACAGGGCATCAGCTGCAGGGTATCAGTTGTGTTTCCTGTTCCATTGATTTCACTTCTGCTTCTGAATATGGCCACGTGTAGCACTAAAACTGCTTTTCAAAGACCCTGCTAACAGAAGAATTCCTTGGGATTTCCCCTTCCCAGAGGAAATCTTTGAGAATTCTTGTTTCAGCTCGGAAGAGAAGCTGAAGAAGATGCAGGCTGGCGCATAATGAAGTTTTAGGAGGTTTCTTGTGGAAACAGCTCTGCCTGTCTCTAGTGAGAAATGAAACTCCCTGAATGTTTCAGGATACTGCTGCAGCTCCTAAGTTATCTGTAAATCTGCTCTCAGGCTGGTTTAGTCTCATTTTGAGCCCCAAATCTCTCAGCTGGAGAGTAGAAAGGATGGAATTCAACTCCTGTGCATCCCTCCCTGATTCTCTGATTCCCTCCCTCCAGGAGGAGAGCAGGTGTGCTCATGGCCCCTCGTGCTCTGGGGAGTGACAGAGCAGCAGGGAGCCACAAAACCCTAAAAGTCACAAAGATTTAGGGCCCCAGCAGTGCATTCCCAGATTCCTGCTCCCACACTGGGCCTGGATTTATCCTTTCATCCTTCCCTGTCTCCTGTTTGCACCTTCCCCCCCTTCCCCCAAAGTTTTCTAAATTAATTTCTTCTTCCTTTCTTGGACCTGCAGGATGGTTATTCTGAGGGTTCTGGTCTAAACTGAGTTGCCTCAGTATTTGAAAATAGGTGCAAAGCCCTGATTTTATTGAGGACTTGGTTTATTGATCAGAGGTGGTAGATCAGATGAGGATTAGGAAACCTTCAGGTTTAGTAAAATCTAAAATCAAAGGGGAGGAACAATCCCACCTTGGATAGCTGAAGTGCAGAGCAGTTTCATATTGATCTTCCCTACTACAAATACATTATTGTTTGGGTTTCAGCTTGTGTAGATATGAAAATGTTATATATTAAATGCAATCTTCACTTTTAATAATGCAATCTTTTAATGCATTGTTTTAAAAATATTCAATATTAAATGCAAATCTACACTTTTACTGAGTGTTTCTTTAACTATTATTCAGTCATAACATAAGTATTTTAAATACCATATCTGTATTTTGACACCTTAAGATCATACAATAACTGACAATTTTCTTTGGGGACATGAATAAGACTGCAAGCAAATTGAACTTTTTCCTGAGTTCCTGTCTATTTGCCATCCAAAAGATCTGTACAATTTTGGGGTTTTGACCTTTTTTTATAAGGAGTTTTTAAGTGTACTTTGTGCACAGATATTTTGAATGTCTAATGATTTAAATTTTTTTTTTTTTTTGCTACTTCTGTCATGTTTTACACAGACCAGTTATTCCTTGATTGATGTTTAATGAGCAAGATGCAAGCATTAGGGCAAAAGGAGATTGTAGAGAGACAAAACTCATTGATGCTGTCAGGCCCTGAAAAATTATACTCTAACCTTTTAATACATTCTTCAAATCAGAGCCTGCAGCAGAGCAGTTGATGTCTGTATTAAATAATTGCTGCTTTGATTTGATGTTTATATAAAGTTAGAGCTGTGTAAATAAAATAAACGTCCCGTAATTTCCTCGTGCATTTCCATGTTGTGGTATTTTAAGCCTGTTATTTTTAATATCTTAGGTAGTTTCATGTAACAAATTTGATATAATGCCTTGTTTGTTTTAGAACCTGGTGAAGAATCTTCCTGAGCAGAAAGAGCTCAATGCCTTAGCTGAATTAAAGGATGAATACAACGATCTTGCCGAGCCAGAGCAGTTTGGAGTTGTGGTACGTATCAGGGTGAGGATGAGCTGCAGGGCTCCGCTTGGGCACGTAAAAAGGAACAAATTTAAGGATTAAATTCTTCTTTTAGTGTTATTGAAAGACCTGCAGTAGGGAAAGGTAATATTTCCTGATGAGTAGTAATCAAAAAATCTCTTCAGTGTGTGTTAGGCCAGCCTGGGCAGGGCTGTGACCAACCAGATGGGAAGCAGATCTTCCTTAGTAAAATCAAAAATCAAAGGGGAGGAACAACCTTGGATAGCTGAAGTGCAGAGCAGTTTCATATTGATCTTCCCTACTACAAATACATTATTGTTTGGGTTTCAACTTGTGTAGATATGAAAATGTTATATATTAAATGCAAGCTACCCTTTTAATAATACAATATTTTAATAATTTAATTTTTTAATAATTTTAAAAATTATTTTAATAATTTAAATATATTATATATTAAATGCACACTTAAAATACTATATATTAAATTTTAAATATTATATATCTAAAATAGATTATATTTGTAAATTTTAAAATATTATATTCATAAAAGATTATATTTATAAATTTTAATATTTTATACTTATACCTTTTAAAATATTATATATTAAATACACATTTCCTGTGTGCACCCCTCTGATTCTGGGTGTTTTTCTGGGAGGAATTACAGGATAGCATTAAGAACAACAAGCACTCAGGTGCCAGACCAAGTCTTTTGTCTGCCTGTCCTGCCATGAATGTTTATTGAGCAGTTCTGAAGAACCCTCTGCCTTCAAGCAGGTTCATTTCCAGGAGCCCATGGAAGACCCAGTTACCCCTTGGCATTGTCAGCCCTGTTCAATTTGTTTTGTATCAAAGCCTGTAAGCAGCAGAAAGAGTTACTGTGTGCACATCCATATTTTATATGTGTGAATGCATGCACATATCAAACATCTGCATTTATACCACACAAGCTTGCAGGATGGCTCAAGGAGAGGTGGGAATTTATGCCAGAACTGAACTTGTAGCCTGTGTGCTGCTCCTTCCAGTCCTGGATCTGTTCCAGAGCAGGGCTGCCAGAGTGGCTGGGCCTCTGGAAGGCAATCCCAGCATTTGCAGGAATTCTTTAATCCCTGCCTGGGGGAGGCTGGGACCCCGAGTTCTGGGCCAGCCCTTGGGAATCGCTTCCTGCTCCTAGTCTTCCAAAGACCTCGGGAGTCTTTAGGCAAATGAGCTCCTGTTTTCACTTCCCCTCTCAGCCTGGGAGATTAAAATGATGATGAGAGCCTCTGGAACGTGCTCAGGATTTATCCCCAGCTCCACAGGAGCTACGCTTGCTCTTGCTGGATTTTTAAGGCATTATGTACATTAAAATGCATTAAAACAGAAATAGAGGCCTCTTAGAAGACTTTTTTACTAAAAAGCTCTGATTTGAGCATAATTTGGCTGCAGAAGTGGCTTTTGAGTGCTTCTTTTTTTTTTAATTATTTTTCAGTTGGGGAAGTAACAGAATATGATTTGTCCTAATGAGATTTTTGGAGAGGATTTAGAAAATGAAAGATACCAACGGCTTCTTTTGAAACAACTTTAGCCTATTTATTTCCTTTTCTTTTAATAAATGGCATAAAGTTCCAAAAATCTTATATTTCCAAACAAAGATGAGGAATTCTGGTAGAAGTGGAATACATTAATTAGCCTTACTACAAGAAGTAAAACATTGCCATTTTTTCATCAGTAACAATCTAAAAATCTCTATAGATACATATTTGCTGCTTTCTTTGAAGCAATAGTAGCATGCATATACATTTAAAATATAAACATTATTATGTTTAAAATATGCATATACATTTAAAATATAAACAGTATTATGTTTTTAGAAAGACCAAAACTTACCTATGAATATGTGTATTGTGATACATGCATATATTATATATTATTTTATATGTACACCTATGTATGGGTATATTCCTCCCTACCTAGATGTTGTCAGACAAAGTGAGAAATTGCTTGGGCTTTGTGCAGGGTTTTGAGCAGGGTTTTGAGCAGGGTTTTGAGCAGGTTTTGAGCAGGTTTTGTGCAGTCCCTATCTGGAGTGTGTTGAAGGGAAGTGCTCAATGGGAGCAGGCAAGCTGGAGGTGTTAGGACGAAGGAAGCCTCTGATATTTGGGAATTCTGTTCAGTTCCCTGCTTGAAATCAGCCAAGAAATTGGCCAAATTGTGCATTATAATGACTTGGATTGGAAGGGCTGTGTAGGCATCCCTCTGCTTTCCTGCTGGGAATTCCTCAGTGCTTCACCCTGATCTTTTCTTGGATCACTCCTGCCCTGCTCCCTCCTGACACAAATCCCCTTCACAAGCATCTCCTGCCTTGTCCCAGCTGATGTTTCTGGCTGAGGATGCTGCCCCCATGCCTGGGGCTCCTCCAGGCTGGGATTCCTGCTGGGCTGGAGCTGGCCTGGCCTTTCCCTCTGGTTCCTGGAAAAGCCAGAAAAGTCCCTTTATTTTTTATTTCCCAGCAGCCCCAGTGTGGCCACGGTCACTGTTCCACGGATTCCTGAGGAAACACTGACTAGAGCAAGCTGAGAGAGTTTCCAAGTATTTAATGCAACATTAATTAGCAAAAACTGCTTAATCAAACATCTCCAAATGGTGCTGTTTGCCTTATGAAGGAAGCGAGTTTCCTGAAGCTTGTTTGCTTATCCAGCTTTGCCATCTGCTTTAATAAAAACCAGGACTTTGCCTAACAGGTCCTGCTTCTGCCTCCTTTCTAGAGGCCTCTGAGTGCAGCTCTGGGGCTGAAATGCTGGGTTTGGTTCTGGTTGTGAGGTCATGGAACTGTCCATCCAAGTGGGAGAAATGCAGCTGAACCCACAGCCTGGGCTGAAGTTCTTTTTTCTAATGTGTCTAATTAATTTTGGAGTTCCTCATTAATAATAATCTTAACCTTGACTTTAGGAATAGAAGACAGATTACCTCAAATAATAGTTAAAGTGTGTCCCACTATTTTTATATAGATTTAGGTGTGTTAATTATTAAGATATGTAAATTGGATAATCACTTTGCCCATCAAATTTAATAAAGTTTGGAATAAGTTGCTTAAAATTTGTGCAGAAAAACCGTACTAGTTAAAAGATTAACTTATGTGAAGGAACCCATTAACTTAATATTCAGCTGATATGTAAATGAAAATTAGAACCGCATTTTCATTGAGATGAAATTTAAAATCAATTATATAGTCTAATTAGTTACTGGAACTTTTTGAAGTTATATCCTGGGATAAAAAAAGGCACCACAACTTCCTCTAAAGGAAAGTTTGCATTGATGTTGAAGTAGAGCAAGAAAAATAGAAAAAAAATTAAAAATTAGAAAATTTTTAAAAATAGAAAAAAATACAAAAAAATAATTTAAAAAATAGAAAAAATTAGAAAAGTTAACTGTATCAGCTGTGTGCCATGGACTCAGCTGGGTGCCTGAGTTCTGCACCTAAACCTCGTGTTCAAGAGTTCATTTGTTATGATATGGGAACAGCTCAGCTTCAGTGAGGAGCTGCATTTCCACTTCAGTGCCAGCTGAACATTTTTAGCATTACAAAAGCATAAATTTGAGGAGTTGTATAAACTTGCATATTCTGTGCCCCTCTTTTTCCTGTGTAACCAGTTCAGCTGCCATGAGCAGTCCTGGCTGGGAGGCAGACAGAGTGAATTGAGAATTGTACAAGTTTATTGCCCCTCCATTGGTTTAAAGTCATTCAGTCTTTTAAATTGAATTTATTGGCTGCTTGTTTGGCCTCATTCTAATTTTGTGAGCTGCTGCAGAATTAATCTTCCTAGAATGTTTCCAGGGGAAAAAAGGCAACTTTAATATAACATAGGTAAGAGGCTAAGTTTTCTTAGTAAGTTGACAAATTTTTATTAGAGGAATGTCAGCTTTTTCTCAGGAAGTGAGGCAAATTTAATTGTGCTTTTTGCCTTTCTCCAATAGCCTTTGATCCTCGTTTTAATACAGGGCTTGAGAATTGAATGATGCTAATAAAGCATAAAGAACTGAATAAAGAACTTGATTAGGTGGAGAGTTCAGACAAGACCTTTATGGGAGCCCAGAAGGGGAAATGATGACATGCAGCCCATCACTGACAGTCAGCTGGAAAAGGAAGATCCATTTTCTTGCCTCTTTAACGGTTTGCAGTGGATGCCAGAGCTTGCTGTTCCATGCACCTGTAGGAATGTTTCATTTCTTATATAAATAAATATATAAAATATATATATATATACACACATATAAAAATGTATATATATATATGCCTTTGAGAGTAATTTTATTTAAAGCCATAAAGAATTTGAGCTTTCCAAGTGAATGTAGGCTTTGCTCCTTACCTAATTTTAGGAGATTGCTCCAAATGCATTATGTGATCACTCCTTTCTCTGCCACTGAGCACGTGGATTTAGAAACAGGCCCAAAAAAGGGGAAACCAGGGCAGGGTGAGGCAGGAGGAGCTAAAACAGCATTTGTGCCCATCTTCTGCTGATACCTAAAGGGCATTATGTGTATAAAAATGTTCTGGGCTTAAGGAAACAACCCACATGAAAACAGCTCTTAGGAAATTACCAAAATAGTTTTAAAATATTATGTAGGTCAGGGAATGGAATTAAAACTTACTGCTGGGTTGGTGGTCAGAAGCTAATAAATGGTCAGTGTTCCATGACACTGCACAGGATTAAAGAGGAAAGGACACTTCTCTCAAGTTTAAGGATTATTCTTCACTAATGTTTATGCCGCACTCTCCTGTGGGCTTGTACATGTTTTGTTGCACTCTGGTTTTGGGATCTAAAGCTTTTGACATTTTTTTTCTGTGCCATTTTGAGTAAAAACAGCAACTGGAGATTGTTCTACAAAAGTTAAAGCAAATTATGTGATTAATTTTAATTTCCATCTACTGCAGATTAGTGTAAGTAGATCCTTTCAAGGCAGATGTTTTCAGTATGATATTTCTGAAATACAGGATGATTAGAAGAATAATGTTTCAAGACTTTCAATGATTCTGGCTTATAGAGGCTCAGAGAGAAATTTGTGACAATGGAGATTTATAAAAAAAGATCACTAGTTCTGCTGAGATGCTTCTTTTCTGATCCTTTCCTTTTCCTTGTTCCAGCCTGATCATAGGAATTGTTTGAGACCATCTGGAGCGCCTTCATGTTTATGTTCATTTTAGAATGAATTCATTATTATTCAGGCCACTCAAGTCCTTCCTGTGGAAGTTATGCTGCTGCTTCTGCTAGCTGTTGGGAGATAGCACTGGTAGAAAAAAAAATCGTGGTTCCTCAAAGGACCATGGCCAAATTTTGGCCAACAGAGACAGGAGCACATCAAAATCTTCCTGTTTTGTTAGTCAGGATCTGTGATTTGTCAGATGGCAAATCTTTTCTTGTCAAGTGCTTCAGGAACACCCCTGATGGTGAATACATTGGGGAAGAAATCTTTCTGTGTTCTGCAGAGTAAGATGAGCTAGATTTGGAACATAACCATTCTTGCAATTAAATTAAAAATTTCAAGTGGTTTAACAATGCTCAGTACATCTTTTTTCCCCTAATTTAAATTCCTCTTGTGAATTACGGTGTGCTAAGTGGGAGGAAATAACTCTGATCACTCGTGCAAAATACGAAAGATATTTTGTGACCTAGGCTAGTGAATTTGGTCTGGGGATTTAAATTAATGAATCAGCCTTGTAGATTACTTTCAGTATCTGCTGTGTTACAACATCAGGACTGTAACCTCCTTGTCAGGATTGATAACAGAGCAGGAAGGGATGAGTGCTGTGCTCTCTTTTGCCCAGTGTGAAACACAGAGGGAGGTGCTGGGATCCTGGGGTGCCTGGAAACACAGGGCAGGCAGTGCAAACGTGCAGAAGCCGTGGGCTTGCTGGCGGGTCCTGTATTGTAACAATGAGAATTGGAACTTTTTATGCTGCTGAGGGTTTGAGCTGTCCTGCTGAGTCCGCCCTTGGTGCTTGCAGATGAGCTCGGTGAAGATGCTGCGCGCGCGGCTCAACGGGATCCTGTTCCGGCTGATGTTCGAGGAGCACGTCAACAACATCAAGCCCGACATCATGGCAGTCACCCTGGCCTGCGAGGAGCTCAAGAAGAGCGAGAGCTTCAGCAAGCTCCTGGAGCTGGTGCTGTTCCTGGGCAACTACATGAACTCTGGCTCCAGGAACGCTCAGTCCCTGGGCTTCAACATCAGCTTCCTCTGCAAGGTGAGTGCAGGCACCGAGCGCCCGGGGCAGCTCCTGCGGCTCAGCCCAGCAGAAGGGCCCAGAGCTGGGACAGCATCACAGTGAAAGTCACTGACTGCACCCTGTGTGTGCTCATGGGCACACAGCCAGCATTCCAGCATTCCTTGGGGATTTGAAGGTGTCTTTATTTTTTCTCTTAAGGAATTTGTTTCAGCCTTCAGTCTAGCAGAGTTTGGGAGCCTCTATTTTGCATTTTATAATAACTCCATTTATAGTTATAGAGTTATATTAAACTATAGCCATATAGTTATAACAACTCCTTTTTCAGACCAGTGACTGTCATTTAGTGCACTTTCTGCCCATGTTAAGAGATTTTTATTATTTTTTTTTTTGAGCCAGCTGTCAGCAATATGTCTGCATACGCATTTCTATGTGCAGAATACACACACTTCATGATGAGGAGTCCTAATGTGATGAATTCACTTTTCAATACAACCAGAGTTTTGTATTGATTTTTTTTCTTTTTGCTTGTTTCTTGAACAATCTTAAAATTAATTGTCTGTTTACTGGATGCAGTACTTACATTATGCAGTCTGAAAAAAAGAGGAGAAAAGAGGCAAGTATTGATCTGGGATAAACGTTTGGTTTTGGAAAATAAATGATTTTACAACAGAGCTGGTCATTTTGTACACAGAGATCTGGTTGTGTTAAAACTTTTATTAAAACATGATAAAGAAAATAAAAGAAAGCACAATTCCAGCTTGTCTGGACTGAGCTAGAAGGCTAATGACTGAGGAGTAATTGCAAATCCTTAAAAACAGATTATCTCTCTGGATGTTATATTGCAGTGTATGATGTTATTGAAGATAGAAATGATCTGTAAACACCCTTGGCAGAAGGCAGAGAATTTAATTTTGCTCACATAAGAGACATCAACATCAGAATTCCTGGGATGTGTCCAGACTGGCCAGGGAGAGCAGGTGTTCCTGTGCCTGCAGCAGAGCATCTTCAGTGCCTGAGCATGGAATGCTCTGTGAGAACACAAACACAGCAGCAAAAGTGCTCAGGATGAGGGAGGCTGCTGCAGTAATCCACTGAAGTTTGCTGTGTTTGTTTAATATGTCCAGAGGAGCCAGCTGCTTTTTGAACCCCCAGTGCAGCAGGAGCCCCCTCAGGAGTTCCAAAATTCTGCTCTGTGGGAGTGGAGCTGAAAGGAAGGAGGTTTGTTTTAGGGGTGTGCAGGTACAGCTGCTGGTCCTGTGGGCTGAATTCAAGTGAGGACCACGAGCTCAGTCTCCATAAAGCTTTTGCAGTGTTCTGCCTGGATCAATGTCTGCTCATCTGTTAAGTGCTGCTGTGCTGCTCTTTGTTCAAAGTGCAAATAGAACAAGACAAGCTGTTTATCCAGGCTGAGCATTACTGATGAGGGGACATTTATTGTCCAGCAGCCCTTGTTCTGGGAAAGGGGGGGAAGACTTCTAGGCTAGGAGAAGGTCTATAATCTCATAAAAATCAATAGAGAGCCTTTTTATAGCTATAATAAAGTGTCACTCCAGTGATGGTTCCTACATAAATTTTTCCTTGCATTGGCTGCCACGTTTAACCCTCACACCTGAGAGCTGCATCCAGAAGCACCTGGGAGAGCCCAGCCCCATCCTGGCAGTGGGCTGGGGTGTGCTTGGCATGGCTTAAATGCTTTATTCGGTGTAGAGGGAGAGTTTTGTCCTGGTGGTGTTTTTCTGGCTCACAGAATGAAACATCTTACTCTGTGTGACTCTTGATTTGAGTGGCTGTGCTCTGTGTTGTGCTCTGTGTCCCTTGGCCTTTAGTCCTTCCCCAAGCCATGGATCTTATGGAATTGACCCTCAAATTGATGCTTCAGCATTCAGCTGGAGCTGCTTTCTGTAGCCCCCACTGATCTAGCAATTTATTTCATTTATTTTTAAACGGAACGTGTTATTTCCAAATTCCATCTCTTGGGCAAAGAAAGGCCCTAGACTCAAAACCTGTATTTTAAAATTTGAACACCACAGTGTTAAAAATTTATCCTGAATCATAGAATGATAGAATATCCTGAGTTGGAAAGGACCCACGAGGTTCATCAAAGTCCAGCTTCTGGTCTTGTAAGCACAACTTAATAGGCTCTTTTTGCTTTTCATCCACTTGGCTGGAGTGTGTAGAACAGCAGAAATCAGGCTAAGCTGTTAGGTTCTTTACCAGCCAAGGAATGCTACATCTATTGGGCAGAATTACTGCAAGGAAAAAGCTGAATGTAAAAAGTATTGCATTTATTGCAAAAAATAAAATAATGGGTGTGTTATTGAACATGAGTGTATACTGAATACAAGTACAGGGTGTGATACAGACACAACCAAGCTGCCACCTGTCCAGTTCCTACCTTTCATTTCTATTTTTATATTTAAATATTATGTGCTAAGCTACACTCAAACAGCACCTATCTTATGTTTCATTGTATGAGTGGGCTTAGGACTTGATTTTTAAAGCACAGATATTGATTCTAAATATCAAGCAGACCTATCTGCATCCATTTTGTTAAAAGTAAAGATGAATAGAGCAGAGACTTGTTTATGATTGGGCCAAACAAATTAATTTGGCACATTTGTTCAAGTTCTAAATAAATGTTTATTTAGGTGTTTATTTAGATGCTTACCTTTACTACAAGGTGCCAATGCTGACTCTTATTGTGATGTTGCTCTTGGTGGCAAAACATGTTCCTGTTGTAATTTGAAAGCAAAATAATTTTGTCCATTTAGAAAAAAAAGTGCTTTATCCACTTGATGATGTCAGAGAGATCAAAGACTGCAAATCCCACTACTGTTGTTCACAGACAAATTGAAATGCAATTTCTTTTTTCCATGCAGATGTTTAGCCAGTAAATCTACTATTTTTTTTTCAAGTCACAAGAACTTCTGTGTATGTAACACATGAAAGCCCTTTAACTGCATACCATTACTGAGCATTGTTTAGTCTTTAATCGCTGAATTGGTATGAATTAAATTGCTTTCTTAATTGCCTAAATACCTTATATTTTTAAAAGCCTGTTTTTCCACTGCACTCATTTATTCCTAACAGGGTAATCCTTAAAGCTGAAAGGCCTCTATTAAATTGAACATCGATGGCAAGCCTGTCATGAGGATTATAGAATTAGAACTTCAAGTGATTTAGAGAATGAGAAAACAAATAGGAGATTTTACACGAGCATTTATGTATTCTTCTTAAATAAATCCTTTATTTCATTTGTTGTGTATGTTGTAGCTTACTCCTGTGTAAGAACTGTACCAGATGAGTCAAATGCTGTTAAAACAATTCTTTCCAGATGTATTGCTAATTCTCTGTCAAGTGAAGTGTGCTCCTCTCAAACTCCTACATACACCTACTCTGTCTTGCCTTTGTGACTAAATCTCTGCTCCTGCTGGATCTTCCATCAGCTCACACATCCCTTCTTCACATCTGCACAGAAATGGGCAAACTCGGGAATTTGGTCCTAAATTTGTTCTCTCATTCTCTGAAGTTCATGATTTTCCTTTGCCTAGACTCGTGCACTGTGCCATGGGATTGAGCCACAGGGTTATTGGAAACGTGCCACTCGTCCTATATTCTAACAATTAGTTCAGATTTTTATTTTTTTTTACCAAAAAACCTCATTTCAGCATTTCGTGCACCCAGACTAATGGAGAACAGAGTTTTATCATTCCCAAGAATACTGATTTGTTTCAGGCCACTAAAAATGCCTCTGCAGTTGAAAGAACAGCAAAAATATACATTTACCTGTTACTTCCCATTGTGCAGCTTTCCTGCAGCTTTCCATCAATGCAGCTGGCTGCACTGCATTTCCTTCAGCCACAGGCAGGATTACCTTTGCTTTTTGTTATTCTGTGTTCTGGTAAGGCAGGGTGCATTTATTTTGTGTATCTCTGTAGAACTGGTCTCCAAATCTTTAGCCTAACGCAGCATGGCTTAGATTTTGCCTCCAAGAAAAAATTGTGGATTTACAAGAAGGAGTTACTTTAATTTGACTGGTCAGAATGCAAATTCTGAGAGTTAGCATGGTGTCCAGCACTTCAGGGATTCCTGGGGGGATTTGGCATTTATGGCATTGAAGGAATGCTCTAATTTCAGTTTTGTTTAATTTCTGTCCACAGCTGGTTTTTATCTGGGGGATTCTGAACTGGCAATGCTAAAATCTCAGAACTTCATCTCAGATCTTGTTCTCATCAAAATTAATCATTATTTCTTAAAATACGTCATAGGGTAGCTTCCTTCTAGTCCTAAATTATGAAGAATTCAAGAAATTTCATTTTTTAAAATAATCTATTTATTTGCAGGCAACTATGTAGGTAACTTTTTGCCAATGATTTGAAGTCTGCAATATTCACTTTATTGAAATGTTTTAATAATTTGTTTATTTTCTTTTTGTTTTCTCCTGTGTTCACTTTTTTAGATTCGAGATACAAAATCATCAGATCAGAAAACCACCCTGTTGCATTTCCTGGCAGAAATCTGTGAGGAGAATTACAGGGACATCTTAAAATTCCCAGATGAGCTGCAGCACGTTGAGAGTGCAAGCAAAGGTAAGCAGCAGACAAAGGACCTAGAGAGAGCAGTTGTTTGCTTTGACATTAAATGCTTCCAGCATTGCATTTGGGATTGTGGGATTATGTAACCTGTAAGCATTGCTAATCCACGTGGATTGTGCTCCTCTGGTATTTATTGAGCTGAGAAAAAAAGGGGAAAAACAGTAATAGAGCATCTCCTCTTCTTCTGCAGTAGGCTGTGAAAATAATACAATTTATGATACAATTAAAATTTCAAAAATTAAAACTGTATAAAAATTTTAAATTGTATTAAAATAATACAATTTATGTCAGTGAGGTGCTTGAAAAGCCACAGCTCAGGAGTTGTGCCAGCAGTGCAGGGATTGTGTTGAGTGTCCCATCAATCCTCTGAAGAGTGAGCTCTGAGGAGCTTTCACACACAGAGCTCCTCATTTCCACACCTGAGAGAGAATAACACATAAATAGTTATGCTATTTATGCAAATAAATATGTATATTGATATATGAAATACATACATGCAAGTATGATATATATAAAATATACGTACTATAAAATATATGTAATAAACATGCATCTTGATTATTTATGCAAATAAATGGGATGTTCTAGAAGAACCCCAGGCTGCCTGTGGGTAGATCCAGTTTAGTTGTGCTGCACAGGCCACAGTTAATGATTATTTTTGGTCAGTCAGCAGTGCTCCCCTGTTGGCCACGTTCTCACGTGGCACAGGCTGTGCTGCTTGGCACCCTGGCTGCTGAGGTTTCTGCTGAGGCAGAGGTAGATGAAGATAACACAAACTTTTAATTGGTCCATTTCATTGGAATATAAATATAAATATAAATATAAATATAAATATAAATATAAATATAAATACCTGGGCAGGCACGAGAACATGGTGGAAAATAGAGCTGAGAAGGAGTTGGATGCACATTTCCAGTCCAGGTTTTCTCCTGGAATTTGTTGTCTCCTTTCCTCCAGTGTTATCAGTCAGTGTCTCTCCTCAGTGCAGTGATTAGCTGTTGGATACTTTATTAATTAGGCCATCACTTGCTCTCAGTCTGCGTTCTTCTGCCTGCTGAGAGCAGAGCTCCTGTGTCCCCTGGGTGTAGCTCATCCATCAGCCCAGCTTTGCCACTTCTTCACACTTTTGTGTCTCTTCTTCTCATACTTTTTTTTTTTTTTTGCTGTTTCTCAAACTTTGCCTGCACCTTTCCATGTTTTTTTCCTGCATACAACCTGTGTTTTATTTGTGTTGTTGAATGTGTCACTTTGCTGCAGGATGGTTCATTGGCCTGAGTCCCTGCTCTGGGATTTTTGGGGTGTCTGTGCAGGGCTCAGAGATCCTTGTGAGTCCTTTCCAGCTCAGGACATTCTGTGATTCTGTGGACTAACATATTAATTAAGTTATTTATGCAAGTAGCAGTTTGGCATCTTATCTAAATTCCAAAAATGTTTTCTCCCACTTGATAATTCTTTTCTCGAGGTGACTTTTCATCTTTTTCTTCCTTTCTTTGTGAAGTCTTCTGGTTTACCAGGCACTTTTGATGATCTTTTATGAATTTTCTTCTGTGGGTGACACTTGACCTTGCAGCTTTGAGATTTTTATAGTTTGATTCAAAGCCTCTGATGTTCTGTAAGTTGACTTGAGGAATTAAACTGGAAGAGTCAGTAAAGTTTAGTTAAGCTGTAGCATCCTAAACAGAGAAAGCATATTAATGGGAGCAAAGCCTCTCATAATTCTCATGCTTAGAATACATATGAAAAAGATTTTATTGCAGTTAAATTTGTTTCATTCTGTAAGATAAAAGCTGCATTTCCTATAAACAGCACTGACTTCTAGCAGAGCATAAATTGCTGTTCATTTTTAATGACCAAAACTTCTCTTTCAGCCCTTCTTTGCTTTCTGGAGCCAGGCAGACTTTTGGCAGTATAAATGGGATTTGTGCAAGTTGCTTCAGCTGCTCCCCATGGTGCTGCTGGGGGTTGGGTGGTTGTCATCTTCATCTGCTCTGTCACACGTGGTGCTTTTCCTGTGCAGGAATTTGGAGTGCTTTGCATGGAGGAGATTTGCACTTCCTATTTATTGTTTGGTGTTTTATAACCCAGCGGTTTTGGGGACAGACAGTTGGGTTTATTTTTCCTGTGGGAAGCCTCTTTTGGAATAAATTGGCTGGATGTGAGGATGCTGGCATCGGTTATTCATAAAATAGGAAGAAATCTACCAGCAAATATTATCTCTGCATGAATTTTAAATAAGGAAATATGAGCTGGGCAGGTGAGGGTCATAGCTTGAGATGGATGCTGGTACTTTTTAGTCAGGGGGCAGCCTCGTGGTCTGGGCTGTGCAGAACCTTCCAAATGCTGCACTTGGCATCTGCAACTTCTTTTCAGTCTTGGCTGCATATTCTCACTTCCATGTGAAGGAAAAAAAATCCTTTTCTGCTTAATTTTCATATGAGAATAAAGAACCAGCATCTGAACAACGGCTGATTTTTTTTTTTTTTTTTTACTTTTTAACAAAGAGCAGATAAAACTGGATTTTAATATGAAAAGGTCAATGGGATTAGATGAACTCCCCATGCATGTACTAAAATCTTCAATAATCTGATATTAGGTATAATAAAATAGTTGATCTTTTTAAAGATGGAAGATCAACCTGCAGCTTTATGAAAAGTAAAAATAAATTAGGAAACAGTTTTATTCTGGAAAATACAAGCAAAGGTCAAAATGATTAACTATCAAAAGATCATTGGAAAAGCATTTCTTCTTCCTGGAGGCAGACTGTGAAAGGAAAACCAATCAAAACTCCCAATGCAGTGCATGGTTTGATGGCAGTGATTTCCTTCTCCCCCTTTTTTTTTTTTTCCCTTTCTTTCTTTTCCACCTTTATTTTTTTCCCTATTCTTTTTTTTTGCCCCTTTCTTTTCCCCCTTTTTCTTCTTTTCCCCCTTTTTCTTCTTTTCCCCCTTTTTCTTCTTTTCCCCCTTTTTCTTCTTTTCCCCCTTTTTCTTCTTTTCCCCTTCCCCCCTTTCTTTTTTTCCCCCCTTTCTTTTTTTCCCCCCTTTCTTTTTTTCCCCCCCCTTACTTGTTTTTTCCCATATTCTTTTTTTCCCCCTTTTTCTTTTCCCCCTTTTTCTTTTCCCCCTTTTTCTTTTCCCCCTTTTTCTTTTCCCCCTTTTTCTTTTCCCCCTTTTTTTCCCCCCTGTCCTTTGGAACCAGGCCCATTCCTGTTGGCACACTCCTGCCTTCTTCACTTTACTTGTTATCCCTCTTGCTGCTCTTCATGGTATTTGCTCTTACCACTTTATAAGCTCAGCTTTTTATTAAATACCTGGAAAATTCCCATCCCCTTTTGGGCTTCAGACAAATTTCCAAACAAAATCAAGAGGTACCTTACAAATCAGATATTTCTAGACAGCCATGTGGTTATAACTCAGAAAATACTCAGAAAATAAATATATTTTTAAAGTTAAAGCTCACCTGAGTGTCAAGCCTCTCAGAAATCATAAAAGTGAAATAGGTAACACACAAAATGAAGATGATTAAAATAAGTTAGCCATGTGCTTCATAACAGCAACTTAATTTTAGATATTAAGAGGAGCAGTTTTTGCATCCCAGTTTGGGATTTAACCATTGTGCCTGTACATAATAGAACAAAAATAAGCCATGGCTCTGTCCTTATCTGTTGGATATCACATTCCTGATGTAGCTGCTCTTCCTTGGTCTGCCAGCAGTGGCACTCACTGGGCTGTGAGAGCCACAGCAAATTGAGATTAACTGGGAAAGTGGAAATATATATATAATATAAATATCTGCATTTTTTAGCCTCTTTCAGTAATAATGAGGGTTTTTTTAAGCACTTAACCCACAGTTCTTTGCCTGATATCAGGGTGTGCCACTTGATAGTTCTTTTCAAGTGGTGTTGGAAGTAAAACCAAGGGAAAGGTGCTTGTGGGGGTGAATTAGATCTGTGCAGTGGACTGGAAAATGCCAATATCACCAGCACTGATTTGTCACTCACTTGGACATTGGAATTTATTTCATTAATTTGCAAGCATATGCTTCTGATGGTGGAGGCATCTCTCTGGAAAGGCCATTAGCAATTGAAACACTGGGGAATGCAAATACCTGTGTACTTTTTATTACAAATACTGTAATAAAGTATTAATTTTGAGATTTTATACAGGTACTTCACTGTGATTTAATGGCATCATTTTAGAATGGGGGAAATATTTTAAAACATCCTGTGCCACTGTCACTTTGAAGCACAGCAATTTAAAACATGCTCATAAGCAGCAGCCGTTTTTCTGTCAGACAAAAGTTTTATAGTTTGTTGCAGCAGAAAAAAACCTGGGTTTTAGCAGAGAGATCTGCAGCATTTCCACCTTTAAAGCACAGTTTAAATTGCTGAAGCAGATTTTGCCCAATCTGGCACATGAGTGGTGGGAAGCAGAAACCTCACAGGTGCTCCTTGTGTTGTAATTCTGAATTTCTCAGAGGGATCCTTTTGGAGCCTGGCTGACATTCTGGACTGCCTCACACTCTGCAGAACGGCTCAGTGAGCTCTCCCAGGCTGGGAGGCTTTGGGGATGTTTTAGTTGCTGTCTGTGTGTAATGAGTGCTGTAGAGAGCTGTGGCTGTTCTGTGTTCTGGAGCTGCATTTTGAAGTTATAATTTGGAATCTCCATTAAGCAGCTTTCTGTATGGCTTGCATTTTAAGGCTCTGCTCCTCTCCCTGAAGTGTAAGTATCAAGGGCAAAATGAAAGAACAGTCCAAATGACTCTCATGGGCTGTTGCTTATTAAAGAAATTAAAGCATTTAAGAATTTCTGGCTGTAGTTAAACCAATTCAGAAGTGTAGATTGCTTTAAATGTCTTAAGTTGTGTAATCCATTTAGAATTCCTTAATACAAGCCTCCAGAGAGAGGCAAAAGCTGCAAAATGGCACTTTGTTCTTTCTTCTCCTGCTTATCTGCGGTGGAATTTGCACTTTGGAGCCTCTGAGGAAGGTTCTGGCCCCTCTGGAAGGGGCTCAGGCAGCCAGGAATGCTGGCTGAATGGATGAAGTTGCCCAGAATCTCTGTGAGCTCTTCTCTCAGCAGCAGGTTGTGTGACAGCAGCTCTGCTCCTTCTCTGTGCCTTCCTCACTTGGTGTTTACTTGTCTCCTCTGCTTCATTTGCAATTTGTCTTACACCCCTGCCAGCAGTTCTGCTTCAGCATGCTCATTTAATACATACTGATTTTGTAATTATGAGCTCTCTTTTAAAAATAAACTCAACTTCTGAGATCTTGAAAGACATTTGTAATTAAGTCAACATCAAAGTAGGGTGAGTTTCTGGAGTGCTCTGGAGGTGATATCCCACACTGCTGATTGCAGAGCTCTCCTCACCCAGCAACTCCAGTGCTCCTGCTTATTCTTCTAAAATCGGGACATCTGTTTTCTAAAAGATTTGTAGTTGCAATATGAAAAGGCAGTTCAGCTAAAAAGCTCCTGTTCTATGGCATAGTTTGGTTAGTGAGGTGCATGTGGAAGGCTGGGGGAAGCAGGAGGGTGGCACACACAGAGTGCCTGAGACTGAATTTCTCATCAAAGAACAAAGCAGGAGTTACTGGGCTGGTTACACAGGGCTTTTACATGGAAATGGGGTTCAGCTCTCCTGCAGGGGGGCAGGACAGGGACAGCAATGCAGCTGCTGTGCCTGCAGAGGTGCAGCACAGCCTGGGGAGGTGCAGCACAGCCTGGGGAGAGGTGCAGCACAGCCTGGAGAGGTGCAGTGCAGCACTGCTGTGTCCCTGCCTTCTGCCCCTTCCCCTGCAGGGCTGGGAGCAGGCAGAGCCTCTGCTGGGCAAGGAAACCTCAGCATGCAAATCAAAAGTGCCAATGCACAGCCATGAGTGAAATCTGTCTGTTAAAAATTCTGCTTTGAAGCTTCCTCAGATCAAATCCCAGCACACAGTGATAGGATACAAACAAAGCATTGCCATTTGGGCAGACCTGCTCCTGCTCCTCCTCCTCAGGTTGCAAATGTGCAGGGAAGATTCTGTCAGGGACAAAGTCTGTTCTGCATGGTGGGTTGGTTTTTAAGCACCAGGACGTGTTGTCAGAAAGCTTTCCCAGTTTTTGGAAGAGGAGGATGGCAGCTCCTCTAGCTGGGTAAGGTGGGAGTTGTTCTTCCCCTTTGACCCTGAAGTGTTTAAACATTTATTGTCTCAACAAACAAACTTGCTTGGTATGAATTGAGTAATCAATGCTTGTAATTCCTGCAGATTATGAACTTGCTCACCCATTTCCCTCCAAACTGCCTCTCATTCCTTTGTGAAAGGCTCTTTCCATCTGCCCTCGGGCAATAAGAAATAAATAGTCATTAGTATGCTTGCAATGTAGTTATGGTGCAAATACTGTCTAGACTTAAAAATCCACGAGTTAATTTGCTTGGTACAGACCTGCTTTTGCTTACAGAAGTAATTGATGTTGGCTTTCCCTTCAGAGTGTTTTCCAGCTGTGGACGTGGCCATCCCAATTCTGCATCATGATCAGAGACCATTTAAATTTCTCATGCAAGAGGCACTGCACCTAATCAAAATGTATCATTTCACCTCTTGTTGTGGGGAGGACTCTCAGTCTGATGCAATCTTATTTTAGAAGGGATTAGTCTGACCTTTGGTCCTGTTGCTGTATTAATGTAAATACAAAATGCTTAGCTTGGCTACAGGGACCAGCTAGCGCTCGCCATCAACATGAGATTAACTGCTGGGAGCATTTTTCTGGGGCTGAACTGCTCCAGCAGACACTCACTAAGCCCTCCTTAGCGTGCAGACTGTGCAATGCTTTCTCCAAAACAAGTGGATAGGATTGGTTTGAGGGGTTTTTTCAGAGGAGCAATTAATAGAAGGAAAATAATAAGGTGAAGGAAATTATTACGTTCCACATGAGAATAACATTGTTCCATCTCTGCAGTGGCTCTGATTTTCTACTATAATTAAATAATAATATACAAAATAATCTTTTAATCATTCCAGGATTGAATGATGCATGATCAAGTGAGCTGCATTCAGTATTTGTGCAGAGACAATATTGATGGATGGAAGTGCTTGTATTGCCCTGTCCCTGACAGGAATCACCTGGACAATGCATTGTCCCACATCCCTTTGCCTTCTTCATGTTAGCTCTGTGTGTTACAGTGGCTCTGCAGTCAGTTGAAACACAAGTTTAACTTCTGTTATTGGCTTGTTTCTTTGTCTCATAAATCCTTTTGGGTTTGGGGTCCACACATTCAAGGTGCTGCATCTCCTTCCACCTTGGAGCTGCAGGTGCTGTCTGCCAGCCAGCCTTTTCTTGGGGCTGACCTGAGGCTCAGACTGACACAGTTTGGCACAGACTGAGAAATTCTGCTGCTCTTTTCCTCTCTTTGGCCTTGAGGATTGGTCCATATGTCGGTTTTGGGGTTTATGTGGGTTTGCAGACAGGCTGACAGGGGAGAACACTGCAGTTCCTCCAGGCTGTTTCCCCCCCCATCTGTGTGTGTTCAGACTTTAAAAATGCCATCCCTGCCTCCTACCTTTGACTTCCTTCTAAACCTGCTGTCCAAGAATCCACATCATTCCTTTCTGAACTCATTTATCCTCTGTCTTCACTGTTCCCCATGTCAGCAAATTAGTCTGACTTTGGAATTCTCCAATTTCCCATTTCTTGGATGCTGCCTTTCTACCATGGGTGGGTGAGGTGGTTCTGTACTGCTGCTGGTTTCTTTTCATTTGGAAATGAAAACAGCCAACCTTTTATCCTTGCTAATACAAGGAAATAAATGGCCAGGCATCCTTTAGGTTGCTTCCTTTTTTTGGGGGGGTCTGCTCATCCCTGAGTGTTTGGGGGTTACACACAGAGCGTTTTTTTCTGGTGACTTTTGCTTCTGGGATTTTTTCCCTTCATGTTTTCCTCATTTTCTGTACTTGCCTCATGTTCCTACCTTGACATCAGTTATTTATGTGTTGGATTTAGTTGGTTGTTCCCTCTTGCTGCAGCGTTAAGTGGAATCATATTGGAATGGCTGCTCCAGAGAGGCTTTGTCAGTAAGAGCCCTTGCTGCTGAAGGCCAAGTGCTGCCTTTCATGTCCATTTGTGAGACCAGTTCTATTAAATGCCTAATTTTCCTGTGGAGTGATGGGCAAATGGAAGGTGAAGGAGGCTCTGTCTTTGAGGAGTGCAGGGGACAGGCTGTTCAGGGTGTGCATTTTGAAATGGTTTCAAGGAAATGGCTTTGTGCTGCAAGTAGAATTTATGCTTTCATAAATTAAAACCTTGCAAGAGTTTGAAGAAATTTACATGAATTTCCCTGAAAGTAGAAGGTATTCATGTTGATTCCTTTGCACATTACTGAAGTAGTAAATCTCTAATAAAAGGGTTTATGGGAGGAAATGCAGATATTTTATTATAGTCTATATATATATATGTTCCCTGTTCTGTCGCCTTTTGAAATTTGTCTTGCAGAACAACAACTGCATAAATCATTTGAACAGAAACTTCTGCATTTGCCTGGGCTAGGGGGGAAAAAAGTCACCAGAATTGCATAGTCTAGAACACTTTTTTGTTAATTGAGTGTGAGTATAGGAGTTAATTATGGGAAGCACAGCTTTAGGCTGCTGCCTCCTTGCTTGGACAGAGTTCCTCCCTCCTTTCAAAGCCAGTGTGTTCCTGATCTGGGCCTCTCTGAACTTGGTTTTGTAGAAGTGAAAACACTTTCCATCCATCTCAATCACAGAGTTCAACAGTTATTTGTCATTGCTTGCTGAATGCCTCGGCACTTTTGAATTCCAGACAAAAATAAACTTTTACACTTGCTGCGTGGTCGTGCATTTCAATATTTTCAAATTGCTGCTAGCAGTTAAACTCTGTGTTATGTTGCCTATTTCCTTACCAGCTGCTATTCTATGAACAGAATGACCATTTGCATCCTCCTCATTTATTTTTCACTTCCAGCATTTTCCTTCAGTGCTGTTTGTCCCCCTCTGCAACTCCACAACAGCCCATAAAAATATTACAGTAATTCAAGTTCTTCAGTTCAAGCAGAAATGAGTGCTTTGATCATAATATCAAACGATTAAACTAATGCAAGCAGAACCTAAAAGCTTTGATAATTTGTGTTATTCAGAGTGTTTTAGTGGTTGATTTCAAGGTTAACTCTCAAATGTGAATTTAAAAGCTACAAGGATTCTGTGGTCAATATAGATTCCCACCCCAGTTGAATTAAGCTTAAAAAACTTCCACTATAATTCTAGGATTACATGATTAGTAGTTCCTCTGGTACCCAGTATAAAATGGATGAAATTGAAAATAAAATCAAGATAATGGCTGCTATAAAGACAGCTCTATTGGTGCCGTATGTGTTTGAACACGCTCGTGAAATCAGTGTTACAGCTGATGTGAGTCCTCACTTGCAAAGAATAGAAAATTGATTTTCCTCTGGGAACAGCTCCCTTATTTACCAGATTTTTATTTCCTATGTGCTGTTTCTCAGGCCATCGTGACTCAATTTCCTTCTGCTCTCTAATCTCGTGTATCCACAGCATCTTTTTTTTTTTTTTTTTTTTTTAATAGCAAGAAAATAGAAAAATAAACGGTTCTTTAGAAAATCCTTCGTGGAACTTTTGGGCAAACTGCTTTCCAGCAAAACATAATAATAACTCCTTTTCTTGGCTGCAATGGGGCAAAAGGGTCTTGGGATTCTCTGTTTTTTCTTAAGAGAAGTGAGTTTTGAGCTGTGCAGGAGGGGACAAAGAGTGGGAGAGAGCCTTGGGTGCAAGAGGCAGCCTTGACTGGAGAGCAGGAGCTTGGCCAGTTGTTCTTTGGGGTAAAAACCAGCCTGACAAATGGGCCTCTTGCCTTCTGCCATCAAAGTCAACATTTCCAGTTCAGGTTGTTTTAATTCTCCAGCTGGACCAGGGATTTCTCTGCTGAGGCTCTGTCGCTTTTCATCAGGTCTGGGGTTTCTTTGTGAGGTGGGGTTGCTTCACCTCCACGATGCTGCTGTCATTTTTTGCTCACAGGATGCATCAATTAGGGGCTGTTTAATCCAAATTGGCAGCACAGTGCTTTTCATTAGAATAGCTTGTCACACAGCAAGCAGGAGCTCTTTACAGTCCCCTCTTTCTTTTTTTTTTTTTAATTAGTGTGCTGTACTCCGAGTCCTTTACTTCCTTTTGATTATCAGCAGCTTTTATTATTCAGACCTACCTTTGCTATTACCACAGCTCTGGGCCCCAGAAATCAGAGGAACTTCAATATAAGAAAAAATATTGAATTTTTTCCTCCATGTCTATTCTTTAAATCATTCCTGTAACAGAAATGTGCCTTAATAAGGTCATTCATTTAACCAAGTACATGCATTAAGAAGATGAAATCTCTTTGAACTCTAGTTAGTTTTTAATCTTTGAATTAGATTTAAAAGAATATTAGAAATAATAATATTAGAAATATTGGAATTTTTACCATAAATTTAAATAGAAATGGAATAATTTGAACTAATGGTAGAATTAAGTGGTGACATTTCAATGTTAAATATGATGATCTGGTATATTACAGTAGATATTTTCAATTTATTTTTATGACGGGAAAGATTTTTTTACGAGCTGTAATTCAGAAAAATATGAATCTACTTAATGGAACCATTCTCTTTCAGATTATTTGTACTGACATTGTTTTTTCCTCTTCTGATACCCTTTCAGGAATCACTTTACAAACTCTTTTTTCCCCTCAGTTTCAGCCCAGACTCTGAAGAGCAACCTGGACTCCATGAACCAGCAGATCCAGCGCCTGGAGAAGGACATTGAGAACTTCCCCAAGAGCCAGGACGAGCACGACAAGTTTGTGGAGAAGATGAGCATATCCTTTTGGCACATCCCCACGGGGGCTCTGGGCATTCTCATCCTCTGCTTGGGCATTTGCAGCGCTCCAAAATTGGTTTTAGGTCTCTTTTCATGCATTTCTTTCAGAGCAGAGAAAAAGCATCAGTGGGTGTGGTGAATGTAAGCAAGCAGAGAACTGAGAGCATCAATAATCAGATTTTCAAGGGGTGCCCAGACAGCTTTTCTGAGCAGCCATAAACTCAGTATGGGGATGTTTTTTCTGTTTGAGAAGAATTATTGATTCAATTTTAGAAAAATACCAGCAGTACAGTTGATGTATTTTTTATTTTAGCTCCAGATGTGGTGTTTCTTGAAGGGCAGAGTGTTAATTTTGCTAATGGTTTTAAGTTGCATTTTTAACCTCTCAGAGGAATATTTACATTTGTTTTCACTCTGAAGTGTTATGTCCTTTAATTTCTGTAGAGAATAGAGACTAAGGATTCTTTAAGTTAAATCTGGGGGCACTTTAATATGATACCTGTCTAGCTTGTTTTTGTATATCCACCTTTCATTTTGTTCAAAACTTTAAAGTAACAAGTCTACTGGAGATACAAGAAGCTCACAAAAATGCAGCAAAGACTGAGAAAAAGCCCTTAAAAAAAAAAAAAAAAAAAAGGAATTTCCCAGGTTTTTCTTGTGCTCAAATCCCAGCTCTGTGTGGAAACATGGGAGCATTTGGAGTGTGGTGCCAGGTCCAGGGCATTGTGTGCACTTCCAGAAGCTCAGATCTCTCTTGCTGGAACAGAACTGTTGGGTTTGGGGTTTTCAGAGGAAAGGAAAAGGAGAGGATTGATGTTTAGATCCATTCACAGCTGCTCAGCACGTTTGGTAGGTGGCTGGAATGAAGATTTCTCCCCTCTGCTGTATCTGTGCAAAGTCAGTTTTTTGCAGGATTTGCCATCTGAATGGAGTCAGTGACAGAATTTCACAAGCAGATATTTAACATCTCCTCTGGATGGATTTATTTTAAGTTTCTGACAAGGCTGCTGGAAAGTAGCTTAAGGGAGACAACTCCTGACTAAGTGGAAAATTGTTTCTTGTTCCTTCCATCTTCCCTTGCACCTTGTCTTGTGTGCCAGGCTCAGAGACCTGCTGCTGGTAATCACTTGTATCAGTTCTGCTATTAAACAAAGCTCATTATTATTTCCCTGAGCTTCATTCACATCAGAAAATCTTTCAATATTGCCCTGTAATTGTTCTGTGCCTTGTCACCCCAGCAAAGGCTGAGTTCTGTCACGTTGGCCCCACTTCTGTTCATAAATTAAGCCAATTTATGAAATGCACCTTTACACCTTTACCACTTTTTTTTTTCTTGTTAAGTTTGCCAGTTCTGCTCTCCAGGTTTCAGAAATGATTGTTCAGTTGTATTTTTGTTTTGCTGCCTGTGTTTCCTTATAGCCATGCTTAGCATCACTCCGATGGTTTGGTGAGGAAAAAGAGCCAAGTAGATAACATTTAACATTTTTCTCCCTGCAGAATATCACCTGAATTTCTTAGAGAAGAAAAAGTTTGTCTGACAATGCAAACAAGTTAAAAAAAAAGGTACTCATGTTTCTTTGTGTTGGCAGAAATAGGAGGAGGCTCTGAAATGCTGGAGAGTGAATTATTCCCAGGGTCAGTGAATTATTCCCAGGGTCAGTGAATTATCCCCAGGGTCCTGGGCAGGCTGGCTGCCTGCAGGTGGATTCCAGGTAGATCCCCAGAGCTGTGCCTCCCTCCTGCCTTTCTCAGCCCCGCACTGGGGGCTCACTCACAGCAGAGATAAGGCTGGAGGCAGGGCTGCCTGCGGGGATTTGTGTTTGCATAATGAGCAGATGACCCGATAAGGGCTGTGCTGCTATTTCAAAAGTCATCTCCCCTCGGATCAGGAGATCCACTTTGTGTCTGCTTATCGCTGAATATGTTAAGGCTTTCTGCACTCCCATCTTTTTTATTCGACTGAAGAATCGTTTTGGAGGGTGTAAAAGTGGCACCCTAGTCTGCAGTGTCTGTTTCTTTGATTCCTTCTTTGATTTGTTGGTGATGGCACATCCTGAGATGGGAAAGTTACAGAATTTCAGGCTGAACATCTCTCTGAGTGGTTGAGAAAATCTGAGATGTCTCAGTAGAGTTTTGGGATGCAGCAATTATAATATTCAAGGCATAGTTTCTCATTCCTGTCATAAACAAAGCTATTTACCAGTAGTTGTGGATGAGACTTTCCTCAGAGGATGAGAGAGTGATGGATACTGCTTGGAGTATCAGATTCATGTAGGAGGCCAGCCACAAGAAAAATACCATTCATAATATGAATTTATAATAATGAAATTAATATTCAAAATACAGAAGCAAATTCTGTCAAACAATTTAAGTAATTTTATTTTTTCTAACTTTTTTTAACAAATAAGCTTTTGGTGCTGTGAGTGACAAGAAGATGAATAGAAATTCTACCTGCATTTTCATTTTGGATTTTTTTCTTGCTCAGTTTCTAAGCAAGATAAATTTTTCTCTTCACTTAATCAGTTTTTTATTTAGCACATACAGTTATTCATCTCAGTGCAGAGTGGCTGAAGAAAATAAAGGGATTAAAATTGGTCTTCTGTGAATTTCTTGCTGTATTAAATAACTTAGGTGTGATTCCTGAAACAACTTTTCCATGATCTGATCCGTGACTGGAATTGTATTTTACCTGAAGATCAATTTGTAAATAATTCAGCTTTAAATGGGAGAGGTTCCTTTTATAATTAGCCCTGCTGCATGCAGCACTGGGGAGTCTGATTCAACAGTTTAGAAAAGTAATTACTGACTTTGCCAAGTCTGGCTTTCACTCCTTGTTTTATTTCAGTGTTTGTGCCTCTAATTGAAGAGTTTTCCAAAGTGCAGAACTCTGAGTTTTATCTCTGTGTGCTGTGAGTGTATACAGTGATTTCAGTGATGTTGAAACACGGGTGTCTAGTTGGGGATTGAGAAAAGTATTCACATTCATGGAGTTCAAATGGAAATGTTATTTACAAAGATTAAAAACAACTGAATTGAAAAGCAATTTCAGAGGGTACAAATGGAAAGTTGTACTGAGCTAACATTAATATTGATTTAGAACTATAAATACATGAATAATAAATATCACTTCTTTCTCCCTTCCAACACACAAACTAAAGTTTATTCCTCTAGAAAATAATTAATTCCTCTAGCACTATATATAATATATATAGCTCCTGCTCTAGACAGGAGCTTTGAACGTTGTTCCAAGGGCACATATTTGGTCCCTGGGTTCATGCTTTGTGTTATCCTGCTCCCTGCTCAGGAGTAACTTTGGCTGTGTGTGTTTTATAAAATATCTGCCATGAATTTATTTCTCCAGTGTGTCCTGAATGAGCCTTAAATGGAGACCTTGTGTGGCTTCTCTGCTTTTCAGCTGCTCATTTACCCTAATCAGAGACATTAATGTGCCTAAACTTACTGAAATCTTTTGCCTCCCAGAGCAATCAGTGCTGCCACGTGGCTTTTCTACTGATTGCATACATGTGGAGAATTCAAAGCTTTTTTTTTTAAAGAGTTGCGAAATTAAGTGAATGATGAATGAAAGAGCAAAAATTACTGCAGATAAAAAAAATTCAAAGCACTGTGCATTCATCTTATCATTAAATGGAACAGCAGCAATTTGTGAACTAATTTTAATTTCCAGTAAGGAACGCCATTCATTAGGAGAGAATCCTTTTTATGGAATGAAAGATCTGCCTTCCTGACAGGCATGGATCCTCTCTTGATGTGCATTTATGCTCCCAGCGCTGTCTAACAGCCTCACAATGGAACAGGAGGGGTTCATTTCCTCCCTTGATGCACTTCACTTGTGCAGAAATGGTCTGGGGACAAGTCCAGGGGACTTTGGTGCAGTGGCAGGGTTCAGATAAAAACCAGCTGGTGATTCAGCTGCGCTGCAGAGTCCCCCAGAGCAGGAACAGACATCCCCAAACTCCTAAGTTCATTTATTGGTTAGGAGAGACAACCAAAGTGCTGATTGGAACAGGCAGCTGCAGGATTCTCTGATTTATCCTCTTTCTGTCTTAGTTTCTGTGCCAACCACCTTGGTAGGAAATTCTTTCAGGGGTGAGAGCATGGATCTCTTCTCAAACTCCTCTCTGGCTCCCAGAAGTGCCTGTAAAAGCTCTTCCCCAGGGAGCAGGAATTCCCTTCAGGTGGTTGGAGATGGCCTTTTCAGGACAGCCTGGTTTTGGTTTTGGAGCTTGAGATGTGCCAGTGTCTTCAGTTCTGCAGGAAAATGCACATCAATATCCAAATGTGCTCCAAAGCAGGGGATTCTCACAGCTAACCCCACAGGGAAGCATTTCTAGGAGCATTTCTAGATGTCCCTACATTTGAGGTAATTACCTGAGGGTATTTAATTGTGGTTGTCAATGTAGAGGCATTTCTCAGGGCTTTGGGAACTGAGAGAGAGAACCATTCAATGATTTTGAATTTCAGGTCATCTATAAACCTTACATGAGTTTTATATATCTGCCATTTCTTGCAGTATTTTTATAAAGTTTTTGTTCTCACTGGCTGCAAAAATGCCATTTGAAAAGAGTTTATTTGCAAGTGCAGCTCTTGACTGAAGGAGAATTATGGCTATTTATCCATAGAAAATGCTTCTCCTAAATATTGTGTGGGGAGAGAAGTCTACCTTCCTGCTCCTGGATGAGGCATGGATTGTTTGCTGTATTTTAAGTTGCTGTTACATCACAGAAGTCATCAGAGTGTTTTCTTAGAGTGTTGAGCATTTGTTTAAATTGATTTCTTCTGCTCACAGTTCAAAACAAACTTTAGGGGCAGGAACAGAAAGTTGCAGCTGTTTAAGATGAAACAATTATGAACTTGTTGCAACTTTAGGATTTGCTTAATATCAATAAATTGTAATGAGCACCCAGCAGTGGGAGGAAGCTTCTGTTAGGTATTGATTTTTTAAGACTTTGTAATTTTTTGTTGTTGTTTGTGTTTAAGTATGAGAAATTATTTCTTAAAAAATAAACTTGGGATTGATGTCACTTTCTATTAGCTTCATACAGAAAACATCTATTTTTTTCTAAATTAAAATACTCAGTGGAAGAGAAAGACTTTGCAGTGCCTGTTGAAGGCACAGCACAGAAAAATAATGATTTATTTACTGTTGAATCTTTAGTTTTATGAGTTTTATGTTTAAATGGAAAGCCTTTTAAGCAATAATTGCAAGCCTTATAATGCTGTACATCTGCTTTGCAATTAATTTTAGTACATAAATTGTTCAAGTTTCAAGGAACTTGTTGAAGCAGAGCCTGTATTTAAGTGCCAGGAAGGCCATTTTTTATTTTTTTTGCCCTGCTACAGACTTGTGTCAATTTGAATTTATTGGTAATAAGTTAATCAAATGTTCTTCTTGCAGCACCTGTTTTATACAGATTGGTTAACTTGAGCAAAGGAGAAAGTGTCACACGGGCCGTGTACATTGAATTTTGCATTGAGGATGCTCTGTTCTGTGTTCTTGTTGCTCTAAGACAGCAGAATTTATGATTTGAGTATTAGATTTGAGATCCCAGTGATTTGCTTGGCTGTTTGACAGCCCCAGTCTGCGTGCCCCAGATTTGCATTATTTTGTATTGCCCCAAATGCAAGTAAAGCCTCCCTAAAATGCACTTTGGAGAAGGAAATTGACAGTGTCTCATCTTCTGAGAGGTTACATTTAAAAACCTTTTATCTCTGAGCACTCGCCTGGTATTTAAATGGGGCTGCCAAAGCAGCCAAGGCACATTGATGGAAGTGCTGGTGCAGTTGTGATTCTGAGGAGTGATCCAGGGGCTCCATCAGCCCTGCCAGAAAATCCCCCTGCTGAAAGCACAGCCATAGTAGATAGGAAGAATTAGTTTGTACAAATAATCTGCTTTCCTTTTCCAAACCAGAGGCTTTTTTGGGAAATTCAGGGCATTGGTGAATAAGCAGAGTTTTCCTTCTCTGGTTTTTGCATTGCTAATTGTTTCAGCTTGTGGCATCTCAGCAGTTTGGATCCTATTGGAGAACTGACCCAGCCAAGTTAAAAATCAGATTACAAGCAATTTGGGCTATATTTAGTTACTTATATTCAATTGACATTATTAAGCTTTAGGGGAAAAAACAAACCACCAGTATTTGATGTTGTTGAGCTCAAATGTGCTTTAGTTGTTTGCTTAGTCTGTGGGGAGTGTGTCGCCCCAGTACACAAAATAATCTCTGTGTGCAGAGCTGCCTTTTTATAGGTAAAAGTTAGAAAATAAGATAATTAGTGTGTCAGAAATATGGCCAGGACCTCTTGCAGTTAGAGAGAACAACATCAGAACACATTCTGAAATGTCAGCCCTGAGCAGCCCAGCAACACTCACACAAGCAGCCCCAGAAGCTGAAATTTGTTTATTTGTTGATTTCTTTGGAGAGCCTGTTGTTCACTGACAGTTGTGATAGAACTGTTGTCATTCAATTTGATTTCCACTGAGAAATGTCCTCTGTGGCATTTACTAATCCTTTCATTTACCTGATTTTTCACCCTGGAATTAAAAAAAAATTAAATAATAATGCCCCCACTAAGAGAGCTTTGAAATATTTGCATGACTGGTGTCACATTTGGTGTGACTGGATGTTTGTCATGGAAATCAATGGATATAATTGAGTTAAGGGGAGGTTAAATGTTCTGATTCTGCTGCAGATAAATATTCCAGACCTGCAGCTCATTACCCTTTGTGTTTGCTGGGATGTGCTGCAGGTGAATGCTGTGAGTCTTTGGATAAAGTTAACTTATAAAAATATAGGGCTGAAAAAAGGCAAATTGTTTTGCTGTTCTAATAGAATGGTTCTCCTTTCCTGGTCATGGCTGAAACCAGTTGTGTTTGGTTTGTTATTTCATACACGAAATGGCAATGTTGCTAATTATTGTCCCAAATAAACGTCTTTCTAAATTAGTGGGGGGAAAAAAATCAATCAACTTGTCATGATCCCATTACAAACCTAATTTCAGAATTGCTGTGCAGGTTTTTACAGTGGCCATTTAAAGGGAAATGGTTTTCCTTCATTTCCTCCTGTGCTTTGAGCATGCATGGTTACTAAGCTGTAGCCCTGGTAGAATTAGATATTTCCCAATTAAAGATGAGTTTAACCTTGTGGAAAAACAACTTTAATCTCCTTCTGCTTGGTCAAGTCCAGTTTCCCTGCTGAGAGGCAGGAGAGCATGAACATTTCTGTGCTGGGAGGTGGCTGAGGAATTCAGGTTTCTCTCATTTTTCTGCCCTCTGCTTTGTTTATCCTGAGTAAATTCTAAGAGGGCTGTGAGAAATCCTGGTGGAAAGGACTGGCAGCCTGTCTTCTGTTCAGTCTGGAACTTTTAAAAGTCAGGCTGGAATCACAAGGGCTCCTCGTGGGGTGTGAGGAGTAGCAGGTTTATCTTGAACCAGAGCACCACAGCATCTCAAACCTTTGCTTTACAGCCTCTTTTTCTCAGCTTTAAGGAGCCATGGTGAGGATTCTGGGATGGTTGTGGGTGATTCTGTGTGTGTAGGGGTTTAATCACTCCAAATATGAAATTTTCCACAAGGTGCACTGAAATTCTGTATTTGCCTCTGCGGTGCACTAAGCATCCAAAGAATTGTTAGGCTGTTTTTATTGCAAACCATCAAGTAGCAGGCGTGCTGTTGAGGTATGTCATGTGAATTGCTTAATTTGATGTAGTCTGCATGTTGAAATGGAATTTGAAAAACCTTAAATTGGTCAGGTCTCATCTGGCAAGATTCCAGATGTTTATTTTTATCATAATATGAGTTTTTTTACAGTACTCTGCCTGGTACCTGGCTTTGTTCCCTTTATTATATCTATGTATTTTAATATCTTTATGTTCATTGTTGGGAAAAAGAATTCTACCCAGGCCTGCATAATTGATCATGAGATATTCCATTCTTTTATGAACAAAACATGGTGTAAGCCAAGAGGGAGCTATTAGCAAGTCAGTGTTTCAGTGCTTGACCAGTAATGTGCAAATTGTTGATTTGCTTTGAGACAAGCTCAGCCTCAGACTCCAGGCTGCCTTAAGGGTGTGAGCACAGCCAGAGGAGAGGTAACAAAATGTTCAGCAAAATAAGGGAGCATTCAGGGTCTTCAGGGGCTGGTGAGAAATCCATTTTTATCTGCCTGCTTCTGAGAGAGGCTGTACCAAAATTTAGTCTTATCTGCTAAATTACCAGATTAAAAAAATAAAAATCAGTGAATAATTCCCATGCAAAGAAGCAAAATATGGAAGGGTTGTGGATCAGGAATCATGACCTAATAGTGAGGGAAAACTTTGGAGAGGTTTTTCTCCACTATAATGGAGAAAAAGAGTAATGGGCTTGTGCATCTAGGAGGATGTGGTCTATGGCAGGATAAACTGTGCACTGTCTGCTCTGTTTGATGAGGTAAAAATCCAGAAAGTCAATCAACACAGCAGGAATTGCAGCATTAACAATATGTTCCTCATAAAGCAAAATTAATTAATTAGGGTATTTGCTGAGGGGGTGTCCTTTATTTTGAGGTGCAGGATGGCATTGTTGTGAGAGTGTTGGTCCCATGTCTGTGCAGATGCCAGACCCTGGGAAGGCAGGGCACTCTGGGCATGGCTGGGAGGGTGATGGAACCTCCCAGAAACTCCTGTGGGCAGGCCAGGGGCAGGAGAAGCACAAGCAGTACACAGAGACAGAAAATATGGCACAGAAGTGTTAGTAATTCATCTCCATGAAAAATCCTCTGGCTTTTATAGGAATATTGAATCTGGGAACTAACCCGAAACCTTGTGTTTGTATGCCCTCAGTCATGTCTGATAACAGCTTTTGTAAACTTTCCCAGATGGTGAATTTACCCATTTCAGCTGCATTTTCAGGGTCTGTGGGGACTCATTTTTTGTTACCTTGCTGTTGCTCCTTAGAGGGGTTTTCTCTCCTTGTTTCCCCCTTGTACAGAAAGAATTAAATCTCTTGTCTTGCCAGACTCAACAGAGCTTTCTAAAGAGCTTTCCACTCCCTTTCCTATCACATAATATTTCATTTCTTTATTTTTTTTTTCCTCTTTGATCCATCTTAAAGCAAAGTGAAAATGCTCACCGTGTTCCAGGTGATAACTATAGGATTATTTAGGTATAATCTTTGCTTGGATTGAATTTGAAAAGCACCTAATAATGTGTCATGTTTTACTGCACAATGTTCATTTCTCTTACAACTATTTGATGTCAGTAAAAAAAAAAAAAAAGACAAATCCCTTTGGAAAATGATCCTTTCTATTTTTACTGGTCTGGACTGAGGCAGAGTTTTCATAAAGTTAATAGTTTAAAATACAAGAACTTTGGAGCATTCTAAAGGAAAATTATGTTATGCAAAACACAATATCAATTTCCTTTGACAGTTTATTTCTACCTTCAGATTTTCATTCCTTTTTCCAAAGGAAAGCCCTAATATGAGCAGACACGGGATTATATTGACTCTTTCACACTGGGTGCAGTGAGAATTCTGTGAGCAGGTGTCTGTACATTCCATGGCAGTGGGAATAAGGAGGAAATTGGTAAATGGCACAAAGGGGAGGCAGAATGATGTGCAAGAGGTGGAGCTGTGGCACAGTCAAGAACTTACAGTCACTTGTTTTTCTGGTTTTTATTTCCTGACAAACATTTATTCTGTAAATTGTATAGAATTGTACATTTAATTGCTGACTTCAGATCAGAGATCTCTGTTGGGTTTTTGGTTGAATCCCCAATATAATGGAGCTGTGCCCCAGGAGGGAGCTCTGTTCTGTTCTGCACCCTGGGACATCCCCCAAATTGTGCTGCAGAGCTGAGGAGGATCCAGAGAGGGCTGGGGACAGGGAAGGAGGAGAGAATAAAGAGCCTGTGCTGGCTGGTGGGGACAGAGAGCTTTGGCAGCAGCCTGCAGCACATGGAAAATTATACAGGGGAAAAATCATGTACAGATCCCATAGAATAAAATTCCATGAACAGAACTCCACTTCTGCACTTGTACCAGGGATTTAATGGCTCCTTGACTGTGAATCTTTGCCTGGGGGAAACTGGGCTTTCATCCTTAAATTTATATTAAACCGAGTTGTCCAGATCACTGAAAGATATTCTTGTAAAGGATTGTGGTTTATTAGAGTGATAATCCATTAGAAATCCATTCCCTAATTATTGTATGCTTATTTTAAAATCAGAAATTGAAGGGGAAGTGCGCTCTATAAATCCCTGGAGCTGCAGCCTTTGGATACCAAAATCCAAGTGTCCTGAGATTCTGCTTTAGCAAAACTCTTGGTGTTGATGGAGCTGCTTTTTGCCCTCTACAGTTCTGTTTTCCAAACTGAAACTTTTATTTTTGAAAGGCTCAAGTGTTTTGGAGGAGAAGGATGTCACTGAAAAACCAGAGCTGCCTGTGGGCAAAGGAAATGTGGATTTCAGATCCCCATTGCCTGTGAGTCTGCTCTGGCTTCTCCTCTGGCCAGAAGAGTTCTGAAGGGATTTTTCAAGTGCCTGTTGTCTGAGAGAGAGTTTGGAGGGATCCCTTCACTTTCCTGGCTTTTCCTTGGGTCAGTCCCAGCCTCTGGGGCCAAGGCTGTTTGTGGTGAGCTTCTGGCAAGTCATTGCCCAGTAAGTTATTTTTAATAATTGCCCAAAGTTGTGGGACCGTATCTGGAGAGGAAAGGTGAGCGGAGGGATATACCCCACCTTACTCAAATCATGCTTGATGCGTGGTTTTACCTGAAAAATAAATTCATTTTAGTGTAGTCTTTCATTTTCTCCTCTGCTTGAGTTTGTGAACGTTTCATTGCAACAGTTGTTTGTGCTAAACCATTGTCAATTTGCTTTTTTCTTTTTCCTCAGGTGACACAAAATTCCTTTTCCTCCTTGAACATCTGGGCTCTTGAAACATTATATAATCAGCAGTTTCTCAGATTTCTCAAAACAAGAAATTGAGGATTTCTGCCATGGCAGCCTTAAGGGAAACCTAAAAATACAGGGGGGAATTTCTCTTTTCCTTCCCCAACCTTTACCAAAACTTTCTCTTGCTGAAGTGTCCATCAGATCTGATTGAAGCTTGTGAAAAGCAGCTGCAGTGACAGCTCAAGCATTAATTAAAGCCAGCTGAAGTGAGGAAAAGCTGTCTGATCAAAGAGAGGGAACGTGGCTGCAGCTTCCCTGAAAGATTCAGGGCACACCAAGCTGTAATTAATGTTTAAGGCACCTGATTGTGTGATCCAAAGGTAACAGAATATTTCTAGGAGTGGCCACCAGGCTCTTGCTGAAATACCTAAAAAGTGATTTTTAACATTGTTAGAGCGTGTCAACACTTTGTTATTTGAAACAGTCACAACTAATTTGAGTATAATATGCAAAACAAATGTTACACCAGCATTTCATTTGTACTAGCTGCATTTCTGTTGTTTCCTTCTTGCTTTTATTCATCTAAAGAGATTTTTATCTAATTGTTCTCCAGGGAAGAGATGCTACAAATCCATTACTCTGGCAACATTTTCTATCTGATACACGCTTGACTATCATGTTCTGTGTTGCCTTCTAATTAATGCAGGAATAGTGATTAATGGTTTGCCACCACAAAATAAAAAAAGATATTTGAGTTTGAAAAAAGCTGCAAATACCACTCTTCATAGTGTTTGAAATTAGTTAAAATCAGAATATCACAACTGAGAATTAAGAACTGGGTGGTTTTTGGTGTCAGGCAGCATGAAGGCAGTTTCACAGTTCTGGTGATGGCATCAGTGGAGATAAAGTGTTGCTTTTGCCAGGATGAAAGGTTTGGTTTGTTTCAGTGCTTGCAGAGCTTTTAAAAACTCTCTTTAAAATGGGACTGTGGAATTTGGGGGTTATTTCTCTGTTACAATAATGGGGAAAAATTTCTGAGTTCAACAACTTTCTTTTTTTTTTCACAAGTGGTTCAGGTTAATTTAGTTTAATGCCCAGCTCTAATTTTGGAGTGCTTTTTTAATATGGATAAGATCTTGCCTTCTCTCCAGCCTGTGGCTTCAGAAATTTTGTCCTTTGTTTCTCCTTGGAGAGCCAAGTGCTCTTGCTTATTTTTAAAGTTTTCTTTTTGCTACCACAGGAAATTCCTAAATTTGCCACCTAAATCTTGGAGCCAACTTTCCCAGATCAAACAGTTCTAAGTTCTGTGAGGCTTTGCTCCTTGGACTGAATATTTTATAAAGTAGGCCCTTGTTTATCAGTTTTTGCCCAGAGACTTCCTCTGGGACTTTTAGAGAATTGAGCAGTGATCTTTGTGTCCTCGTTAACAGAAGTATAAACAAAAAGTAATATTGAAATGATGTTGACAGAAGCTTTCTCCTGTGCATTGCAATGTGGTGGAATCAATGGGAATTGTCCTTTCTTTATAGAGAAGTTTGGATGCAGCAAAGTTTGGGACTGGATTGATTGCTTAGAGCTGGGAGGAAGTAAACACTGACAGATTTTTTTAGTGTTTACCAAGATGAAAGTTTTATGGCCATTTAGGCACAAGACTGAAAGCTTCATCTTAATTAATGTGAGTTAATTGTTATTCTGAGATTCTGGGAGAAGGAGCAGGTCCGAGCCAGGGCTGTTCTTGGATGGTTGTGACTTTTCTGTGCTTCATTCCCACAAGCACAAAACCCACTGAAATCCTGGCTTTTTCCAGTGAATGCAAGTGTGTTAGATCATTCTGATAGTTAATGATAATTTCAGGTACTAATGGAACAAAGGGGGAGGCAGAGCCTTCCTTGCTGAGAATCCCCTGCTCCACTGTGCTTTGCTTTGTTTGGGTTTTTCCCTGAGCTGTTCTGTCAAACGCTGAATGATGAGGTAATTTGCTCTGTAATGAGAAAAAAATTCTCACACTGAGCTTTTTATGGTGTTTTATTGGGGAGCCTTTCAGCTTTGCAGGAGCACATGATTTTGTGTGCACAGATCAAGATGGGCTCCTGCTATGGCTCTGGGTTTCTTTGGGTTCTGATTTGGGTCAAGTGTATTGCAGTGAAGATTTCTGCAGGTGGTTTTTTTTTTTGTTTTGTTTTGTTTTTGCAAAGGCTTCCAACAGGAGGAAAAGATTAGGGATATAATTGTGATTCATAATTATCCGTGCATGCTCCAGAAGTCTTGGCTGCTGTGCAGTCACAGAGATGCATTATGGATGGAGTGAGTGATGAAATTGTTAGCATGTGTTTACATCCTGATAGCAGGTGAAAATAGAGCTATCAGTGGAAATGACTTAGTGCTGTTAAAGCTGAGTTTCTGTCTTCAGTTAACAAGTTCTGTTTGCACTGCCACAGCTCAATTCAAAGAAGGCTCCATTATGAATGAGCTGGGAGATTAGAAGCTAAGAGCTCTTGTGCATCCTTCATTAGCGATGACACCATTGACTCAAACTTTCTCCTCTAACAAGTTAAAACAGTTTTTAGCCTGGTGGTTCCTCAAGCCAGAATCCTGCTCTGCAATGGCTTGCAAGAAAATGGGGGAAAACCAAGCTTCTGAATAAAGTACTTTCTGCTACTTGAACAAGCTCCTTTAAACTTGCTAGTGATTTTGGGTTTGGAGTGGTGAGAGTGAAACCAAGTTTAGAGTTTCTAAATGAGCACTTGGCAAAGCTTCAATCTCTCTTCAGGGAAGTTGTTGAAATGAAGGGTTGCTGTTACACAAAGCTGACACACCTCAGATTCCTCACTGATTTTGTATCATGAAATAGTGTTGGCACATCTGGCTGTGCTCCCCTGGATCACTCCTTTGCCTGAATCATTTCCAGGGGATGTTTTCCACTACTAATATGTTGGAAGTAGGAAGGTTGGATGAAGCACACCGAGTGTGGCAGTAACTTTGTTAATATTGCATGCTCCATGACTGGGAACTGTTGTCTTTACAGCTCTGCCTTGTCTTCTTCAAAATGAAGCACAGCTGAAATCCTCACTTCTCCCTTGGCTCACCCTGCTCATCTGTCTTGCTGACATCCCTTTGTCTTGCAGGCCATCTGTTAAAGATATTCCTTACTTGCAGTTTGGTACTTAATAGATAAAAAATAATAATGTTGAAATTACAGTGTCTATTTCCAGAGTGGTGCTTTAAAATATCTCCTTTCAGTAGCACTGCTGGGGTTTTTCAGAGCTCACTGTTGTTATTTGTTACGTGAGTGCAACGTCAGTGGAGAGCTGGGAGCTCTGTCTCCAAGAATAGGCTGCAAGTCTGGAACTGTCCAAGTATTTTTCTTTTTTTCAGACTTTTCAGTCATTTTTGGGTTTGTATCACATAATGTAAGATTGCTTTTAAAGGATCCACTGAATTAATTTGTACTTTTATATGTATTTCTTTTTTTGGTGAGCTGCTCACCACAGCAATCTGCTGACTCTAAGGCAATTCGTGTTTTTCTAAAATTTTTAGTCTGTGCTCAATAATTCAGTAATGTGCCATTATTACCTATTTAATGTATTCTCGCCATTAAACTTTCATTTCCTTTTGTGCAGTTAAATGTCACTGAAGACTGAACTGCACCAGGTTTATCTTGAGATGAGCAGCTCAACAGTCCAAGCTTGACATTCTAATCAAGCAGCTTAAACTTGTTTTCAATAAACTGAGAATTAGGTGTTGCCACTCCTGTGGCACTATATAGGCAGATATTGTTTCAAAATCTTCATTTTATAAATTAATATCCATCACTGAGTGGGTTTCTGTTTCTAAATGAACTTCAGGAGCTTTTCTCTTAGGTCACTGAGGCTTATTTGAGAGGATTGCTTGGAAAATTTGACATTGATAAAGTTTCCAATCATTCTTTCAAGAATCCATTTTTAACTGTTTGTTTATTTATTTATTTATGAGTCTCTCTTGGTTAAAATGGGCACATCCAGGTGGGGTGTTTGGCCCCTTGGCAATGGAAGGCATTTTCAGCTGTGTTGTGCTTGAGCAGGGAGAGGCTCTGGGTGCTCAGCATCACCCAGGAGCTGCAGAAACACTGGAACAGAGCATCCACCTGCCTGTCCCTGCCTTGCTCTGCAGTTTGCTGACTGTGTCTGCAGGAGCCCTGCTGGGTTTGGTCTAATCTCACAAAGAAAAGGTTTTTTTTTCAGGATTTCTCAGTGTGTCTGTCCCCTGTGTGGTTTGCAGAGCCTGGGCTGTGTCAGCAGTGGGGTGTGATCAGAAATGTGACCCCAGCAGGCTCAGAAATGAGGGGAGGCTCTGGGGAGAGGCTGGAGCTGAGCTCTGCCCTGTTCTGCACCAGGGTTCTCACGGAAGGAGCTGCCAGAGGGAGCAGCCTTGGACTCTGCAGGGTTCTGTAGCTCAGGAACCTCTCCTGTCCTTTATTCTTCCATCAGCCTCAGTCCACCATCAGCAGAGCTGCTTTCATCCTGGAGCAGATGTGGCTTGCCTGTGATTTGTGACTTTGTGGCTCCAAACAAGCCCACAGAAGAAAAGAGCAGACTGCAATGCACTTGCTTTGAGGCAAAGCAATATTTCCTTTAGTAGCTTGCACCCTTCCTCTATTTCTAAAATAATTGTGTGTGTATATATATAAATATAAAGTAGTATATATATATAAAATATAGCTTTTATATATATTATATTTTTTATATATATTCTAGAGATATTATATATATATTTATTTATAAAGGTTTTTTACACCTAGGGAGAAAAAAACACCACATTTTTCTATTTAAAAGCATTATGTCCAACTTTTAATGATGGCTGCTGGGATGAAAGTCAATCTCAGTCTCATTTCCAGGCTTCCACACTTCCTAAGGAAAAAAAAAAAAAACCCAAGACTTGTGTTGTTCCATGGTGTTTTTCTCACTAATAATTTCTCAAAGCTGTCTGTCAGTTTGCTGGGATGGGTGGGTGGATATTTCATTTTTGTAAGTTGGGTGAAATTACAGAGTTGTGATTGTGCCTCAAAAAGTGAACCTGATGCAGGCAGCCTGAGGCATGAACTGTGTGGCTGGGCAGGAAAGAACCCACAGAGAAGAATTTGGTGATAAAAGGCAAAGAAAATGAGATGTCAGCTGTGTGACTTTGTCATTGGTAGCTATGCACTTTTTACATATAAAATATGTGTGTGAGGGGGGACATGGCTTCTCACAGCACACTGAATTTCACTGGGTGTTTTCATTGCATTCTTTTTATACAATTCTTCATCTCTTCAAATAAAAATGCCCATGGTATTAAAAAATGTTATAGAGCAAGTTGTATTCTCTGTCAGTGGCAAATCTTCACCGTTGGAAAGGGATCATTGAATGGAAGTGTTGCCATGAACTTGCGGACATTAATAATATTAATTGATAAAATGCTAATATTAATGATATTACTAATTATATTCATTTATTAAAATCTCATATTTGGAAGCACCTGCACATTTTGCAGCTGTAACCTTTGTACTGAGAGCTCTTTCCTTGTGTACTGTTTCCTTTATTTACTGTGGTTTTATTTTTATTCCTTTCTTTGTGCTGCATTTGAGGCATTTCCTTAACAAAACCTCACAGCTTTGCTGAGAGTGCCCGAGAACAATACGAAAAACTGTCCAACATGCACAACAACATGACAAAATTGTATGAAAATCTGGGAGAATACTTCACCTTTGATCCCAAAGCAATAAGCATAGAAGAATTCTTTGGTGATCTGAGCAACTTCAGAACTCTGTTCTTGGTGAGTAATATCTGCAAAATGTTATGTAATTTCTTACAGATTTTTTTTTCCTTGTCTCTCTATTTTTTCTGTTATGCTTAATTTTGTGGTTTTTTCCATGGCAGGAAATTGGGTGAACATTTCCAGAATTATTTAGATTTTGATCATGGCATATTGTCCTCCAGTGTGGAAGTTGACAGCTCAACTGTGGATAAGGTTGAGCCAAATTTAATTCAACTTTAATATTTTAGCAATGTAATGAATCAGGTTTAATGGACCAGGGCAAACATTAAAACTTCACAGTGAAGGATTTTTGTTTTTCTATTAGGGGCAGAAAAACTTACAAAAAAAGAATTAAGATTTTCTGCAACATTTTGATGCTTGCAAGAAGTTTCCCCAGAGGAAAAATAGGCTGGAATCCCTTTAATCTGTGGGATTTACTTTGAGAAAGTAATAAGTACTGATAAGAATTCAGGAGCAATCAGATGAGACTGGGGTAGAGAACATCTCCAACCATTCCCTGGAGCCTGCACTGTGTGAAATTTGTCCTGTTCCCATTCCTGACTCCTCCCTGCTCCCTCTCAGGGCTCCCATCAGCTTCCTTTGGTGTTTTGGTGATTGCTGAAGTGTAATTCCGGATATTTTATAACTATTGATGGCTCATTTTTTTCCTGTTTGTCATTCTCTTATGTTCTTGCTAGAACCAGAACTGTCTGGTGAATAATTCTCCTTTCTGGTGCCATGAGCCAGTTCAGTTTGGAGGCTCCCAAGTCCTCCAGGTGGCTGCAGTAGCACAGGAATTAACTGAAGCATTTGCACAGGATTCCCCTTTGCCATGGAACATGAAATTCAGGGCTGGAGCATAAAGAGAGAGGTGGATTCTCCTGGAGCTGCCAACTGCAAATTGAATTGAAAGTAGCAAAAAGGGTGGTTTGCTGTGGGTTTTCTTTTTTTTCCTCTGTTTGCTGTGGGTTTTCTTTTTTTTCCTCTGTTTGTTGTGGGTTTTCTCTTTTTTCCTCTTTGCTGTTAAAGATCCACTGGATAATAATATTTCTTTAATATTTAGAACTTCTCTGAAGAATAAATATCTTTTAGATATTTAGTGCTTTATTCCATTGAAAGTAAACACAAATTTCCATTGTCCTTGAGGACAACTGCAACCTGATACAACATCAGGCCCAAAAGGATCAGGCTCTTATCAAATAAAGATTAATCAGCTGCCTGGAGCAAGATGCCAGTTTGTTCTTTTCCATTTTTTGTCTTTAACCTGCCGTCTCACACTGTACCAAGTGACCTGTGATGTTTTCAGGCTGTCACTTTCTCAGTGTTTGTTTGTGTTGGTGGCAGAGGATTGCATTTGTAAATGAACATAAACATCCTTTCAGGCTGACTGTGCTGTGGAAGTTGTGTGAAATATGCACCTCAGCACTAGATTGGAAAATTTCCTTATTTATTAAAAAGTTCTCCTTTTTTCTTAAAATTTCTTTTTTTTCCTTTTCATTTAAAAACCCACTTAAATGTTTTAGATTCTGTTTGCTCTGTGGGCTTTCTTTAATGCAGATGGTCTTAAAGGTGAATTTTGAGTCTAAAAAAACAAAGTTGTTTTTGAAGGGATTTTTGGCTCTAGTTACATGAAATGCAGAGGGCTGGTTTTTTTGGAGTGATATTTTTTTATCTGGTAGACACTTTTATCAGTGGTGACTGCTTCCCTCACATTTGTGTAAATGCAGCTTTTTGAATAAGGAATTAAATCTTAAAGTCCATTACAAATGTACTTGGAGGACAAGGGTTTATTCCAGTTTCAGGCAGTATTTAAGCAGATGTGAGTAACTCATCAGGTGGCAGAATGAGAGATGGGTTTGGTAAAACAGCAGTGAAATAAATTGTCCTTTTGTATCAACACTGCTGTTGATGGATGGCTGCTGTGTGCCCTGCAGTGCAACATCCACAAAGTGAAAATCTCCCCAAAATGAGGAGGCACATTAAATGATCAGCAAACTGAACATTTTTTATTGGTGCCCACTTCTCTGGGCTCCAGGATTTTGGAAGATTGATGCCCTGAACCAGACAGGACAGGAACATCTGTTATGTTGCCTTCATACCAAACTGCTTTTCCCACAGTGGATTCAGCATCCTGAGTACAAATGTACCTGTAAGACCCTTCCTTCTTCCTAATATTTGTTTGTTTATTGCTTGCTACAAAGGAAGTTTCAAGCTCTGTGACTCAGGAGTGGTTTTTGTGGTGGCTTTTTTGAAGTGTCCCTGGAATGCAGCAGGTCATTTGCTGCAGTAATACAACTCAATGAATCTACAATACATAAATAAATACATAATAAACGTCTGATTTACCATGAAATACAGTGCATAGTCAGGCTAAATTCCCAGCTTTCAAACTCATAAATTGTGTTTGTAATTCAGGAGTGGTTTAAAAGAAAGGCTCTATTTATTCATTGTTCTCTCTGGTTATTTGTCTGGGAATACACTTCATCCCTTCTGCCTAAAAAGTAACAGTTCTTTAATGCAGCCTGAAAGATAACAGTTTCCAGCTAGCAGGAAGCTGGGAAAAAATAAAGAATAATGAGCAAGAAGTATTTTCTTCAGCAAAATTTCCCAAGAGGTGGTACCAAAAGTGAAACACTGTCCTTATTTAACAGGCAATATCCAGCAAGCCCTTCCTCCCCCCTGCCCCAAACCCGAAATACAAACCTTTGTGAGCTCTCCCAGCTCTCATCTGAGTGTACACATTCAGCTGGTGCTGAGCAGAACGGGTTTTAATCATTATCCTGAACAAATCAGGAATTAGGGGAGGGCCAGGAAAGGATGCAGGTGATGGAATTCCCATAGGAGCAGTAACTCAGTTTATTTACAAGGGGTTAGTGCTGCTAGGGAAGTGCTTTATTCATGGTGTAAAACACAAGGATGGAATTTCTCTTGGAAGCTCCCCAAAAGGTGCAAAAATAAATAATAATAGAAGAAATTAAACTGAGTTCAAGTGCACTCTGTTGGCAAGGGTAAAATAACTGCCCAGGTGGAGTTGGGATTTTGTTCTGACCCAAGCTGTTTCTCTCTTGAGGTGGCTCTTTGTGGATGGGGTAACAGCACTGGATGCCATATTCCAGGGTAGAGATGCCATTGATTGGGGAATATTTTCAGAAGTTATAGTGGAGAACATGGTCCAGAGGAAAGCATGATGTGAAATTTCCTAATCTTGAAAGGAACAGGATTTGAAAGTTTTCTTTCATTTTTTTCCTGTTTCATATTCAGTGCTGGTAGCAGGGAGTCCAACTGAGAAATGTCATTATTTCCAGGCATTATCTTTGGAAGTTTGTAATATTTAAATGAGGATTTTGAATCCTCGTTGCAGTCTGAAAGCAAAGCCTAGTTTGGGATTTGGGCTGAGGCAGAGCTTAATCTGCTGAGAAGCTCTTGTGGAGCAGTGCCTTCATTACCTGCTCTGAGTGAGGCCCCTGGGGCTGGGGCCAGCAGAGACCCTTGCACAGGTGATGTGTGCAGGCTGCAGCTGCCAGCACCTGCCCTCAATCCTTCTGAAAACCCTCCTGTTAGAATGAACCTGACTCCTCTAACATCTCCAGAGCTTGCTTTCACACCTATCACCTTATCCTCATCATTCTGTTTGTTCCTATAGCCCATTAAGATAATTTGATAATTGGAATCCGTATTTGTCTTAATTGTGATTCCAGATTGATCACTGCATTATTGCAGCTTCATTTAGTGTGATGCTGGAGTCAATTACAGCTCATTCACTTCCTCAAGTTCAGATTTGCTTGCTTAGCACGTGTAGGAAAACCCAGGCAGGCTGATGGAGCTGGCTAACGCTGTCAGAACTCAGAGTGGAAGGTGCAGGAAACCTCAAGGAAGAAATTGCAGCTGTGGGAGCGTGTCCCTGCAGTGTTGTTCTTCCCACATTTGTTATTTCTTTGCAGGGTAATGCCACACACCCTCTGCAGTGCTTGCTTCCACAGTCCACCAACCATGTCTTTCAGGAAGTCCGCAAAGTCTTTCCAAGCCAGGCGTTTTTATTTTGTTATTTAATTACATTTTGTCCTTATGTACTACACTGGGTGTAATTCTCAGAGTCTCTTTGAAAATCTGTCAGAAATTTCTACCCAGAAACTTTGAAACCTTTCAGCATGTCACGTTCAAGGTCCTGCTATTAAAAAGAGCAGTTCAGGGTTTTTTGGTTTTGGATTCAGGCTCTTGTATGAGCAGTTCTTACAGGCTCACCTTAGAGAGAATTTTTGTTGAAAAGTCTAAAGGACTGTGCTCACATGATGATGTGCCAAAACACTGATTTGTCTCTTCCTTGATCCAGAAAGATTGCTTTTGGAACAAAACAATAATTGGTCTGCCCTGGGCCGTGGTTTCTCTTTTAGGGCTGTAGCCAAAGAGACAACATTTGTTTTCCTGGGGTTTTCAAGTTGTGTGTTTTTTGTAAAACCAGTGATACAGCTTTGTTTTTGTGTGTGTTCTTCAGCTCTGGGTCTCTACCAGGAATAACCTGAACGAGGTGTGAGTGTTTGTTCTGCTACCCAAATACTGATGGACAGGAGCAGGAAAGCCAGTCCCAGCCCTGTCCACTCCAGGGCCATTGAATAATGATTCCAGCTTATTACACAGTGCAGTAATTAAGGGATACCAAGCAGCTTTTCATTCCTACTGTTAAATTTGCTTGGTAAACACTGCAAAAAAAAATAAAATTGGTGAGTAAACCCTGCAAAGCTCCTGTGCCTGGGCAGTTTTTGGTGGTTCTGCTCCCAGCAGCAAACCCCTGTCCCTCCCTGGCCAGGCAGCAGCAGCTCCCCTTGCCGAGCCCTCTGCCCTGGCAAGCCCAGGACATTTGTGTCCCTGGGGTCGCTGTCCCAGCCTCATCCCCTGCTCAGGGCTTCACTGCCACCCAGCAGGAATTCAATTTGTCTGCCCTTGTTTAATGCCAGCTCTTTCCCATGATTTTCATAGGGATAACAATGTATTTAAATGTGTTATCCTCCGAGGAACGCCCAGGGAAGATCTCCCTTTTACATGTACGCTGATTGCTCAAGCTGCTGTGTTTTAACTCTGAATTTCTGTAGATTAACTTCCAGATAATCTGAGTTGGCCGTTCCTGACGATTTATGGCTGAAGAAGATTATTTTGCTGGAAGTTCAGCTGACATATTTTGCAGTTGCAAGGCAAATTTGGGGAAGGCCTGAGGGATCACAGGCAGCCTCATTATTGGTGCATGACCGCTTTGTAGCCAGCTGCATCTTTAATATCCAGGGAGATTTGTGCATTACAGTTTGTTTTCTTTCTTCTTGTTTTTAATAATTTACCTTCGAGAGTCTATTTACAACCGTGTCGATGTGTGAATATGTTTGTCTGTCAAAACTTAAGATATGTGCAGAATGCAAGAGATGCATTAATTTTTTATTTGCTTCTTAAGGAAGCCAAGCTGTAAACTGGCAGTGCTGAGTACCAGAGCTGCACTTCAGTGAATCCTAATAAACACAAGGGGGAACATCAAACTATGTGCTCCTTCAACTAACTCACTTAAAAAGAGATAATATTCCTTGCTGAATCTTTCTGCTCTGCTAGGAGAGACAATAATTCGGTTTTGGTTTTATTATAACAAAGCAAACCCACACTCAAACTTTCTCAAACTTTTAATTTGCTGTTGAATTAGCAAAACTGCTTGCCCTTATGCACCAACCAAAATAACAGAGGGTCATGAAAAGCCCATCAATAAAAGGGTTTTATGCATTTAAATACTTCTGTCTGCTGAGATTCACTCGAAAATTATTTCCCTTTTTGCATGCACTTACATGTTTTCAGAAGACAGCATCTAGATGAGTACTTTTCAAAATGTGCTCTAAGGCTGTTGAGAAGGCTTTTATTCTTACCAGAGGATTGCTTCTTTGTCTGATTTCTAGCTGTTAGATTAGTTTAGTTTTAATTGGAGAATAAATTTAGTTGTCCAGTAGATCCCTATGAACAGTAGAAGTTCTTTGTCACTGTGGAACTGTATTGCAGTATCAAAACTGCTGATTTTTATTCCTACTTTTAATGGGATTTGCAATGCCAATTACAGAACTATTTTTTTTTTTTTCAGTTTTCAAACTGATCTTTACCTTTTGAAGTAATTCAGCCTGCAAAACTACCCAGAAAGGGGATCACTGGCATTTGATAGCTGAAAAAAAAAAAAAACCTGCTAATCTGGAATAGCACTGTTCTGTGTTAGAAGAAATCCACTGCAACTCAAATGTTTGGAAGAGAAAAGGTCTGGGGGAATATAAAAGCATGCCATGAGAGAGAAAAAGAACCCTTTGCAGTAGAACTGTAGGAAATGAAACTGAAAGGATTGATACAATTCAGGCAGAGCAGATGCTGTAGAAACTGCTGTACACCTGAGTCAGAATTCTCTTTATTTACATTAATCATCCATCAGTTTTGAGAAACTATGATCAAATTTGTTAGCAATATTAATTTAAATCTAAAGTGTGCTTATAAATATAGATGAAAATAGATTTATTTTGCTTTCTGCACTGACTCTGATAGCAGGTGGGAGTATGTTCTTGCCAATGATTTATTCCCAGCTTTCAAGTCTGACTAAATGTATAGCAGTGAATGACATAACAAATATGGAATGGGTAAGAGTCCAGCTGCCTGATGGAGGGGAGTAACAGGCAAGTCCATTCCAGGAGGTGGATGGGTGTAGATAGATAAAAAGGGCTACTCTCACACACAGTTATTTTCTTTTCTTGCTGTTTTTCAGGAAGATTACACCTTTATTTCTGAATGGCTTTTTGTTTTTTTTTTTTAAATCACCATTGGTATCCATTCTGTTTTATGAAGTGCAGCCTGAATCTTCCTTCAGATAGAACTCATAGAGTTTGGCTCAAGGAGAATTTCCAGATAAAATAACTTTAGAGCTTGTTTAGCTCAGTCTGCTGGTAGAAAATGTGCTGGAGTCTGTGATGTGATCACAGAATGTCAGTGGCTGCTGAGCTACCATGACATTTCATATTTGCTTTCTCTGTGAGACTGGGGGCATTTCCTCCCATTCCAGCCTGGGAAGCTGCAGTAAAATGAAATCTCTGTCAGGTGGGATTGAATGTGCAGTGACAGAACTGCCCAAAACCAAAAGGGACAAGACATTGGGTTTGCCCTTTAGCTGCCTTTTTTCTGGCAGAGAAGGTGTTTGTGGTGTTTGAGGGGTTTGTGCTGCAGCTGGGGCAGTGGGTGCAGGTCTTGGTGCAGTTTGGAGTGAGGCCCTGGGTACCAGCAGAGTCTCTGTAGAACAGGGCTGAAATGTGGTGTTTGACCTCAGGAAACCCCTGAAATGACACATTGAAAGGTGCTGCCCCTTGCTTGAATGAATATTTTGTATTTGGAAGCATTTGGGAGTCTTGGATTTTTAATTTGCTCTGTATAGCAAATATATAACCTGTTACCTCAGAGACCTTTTAGTCATAACCTAAAAATTCAGCTATTTTCCATTTCTTCTCCTGTGTATTCTGAATTTTAAGACATCCAGACTGGCTATTTCAACAAAAAAAATTGATGAATTTTATTTAAGTTCTAGCACTTGAGTTTCAGCCACTTGTAATTGAATTTCCATCACAGTGGACACTTGGCTTCCTCCCCACTCATCCCTCCTAAGAGCATGGCACAATATTAATATTGCAGTCTTAATAGGGAAAATACAAACATGTTGCTGCTGGTAAAAAATTTTTTTTTCTTTTATCATAAATACAAAGCTATTTCAGTTTCCATTGCTCTGGTCAATAATTCTCACATGTACAATTAATGTTCTTCATGATGTTCTTTCCAAGATTTGTGAGCATGCTCCAAGTGTTGGGTCAAGTCCCTGGTTTCTTCTCCTCTTATTTCATTTCAAGCCAGGTTGTTTTGGTTCTCCTCAGTGTACAGACACTCACATTCCTTTCCTCTCATGCAGGAGGCGTTAAAAGAAAACAACAAAAGAAGAGAATTGGAGGAGAAGACCAAGAGGGCCAAGCTGGCCAAGGAGAAGGCAGAGAGGGAGAGGCTGGAGAGACAGAAGAAGAAGCAGCAGCTGATTGATATGAACAAAGGTAAGGCAGCATTTTTAGCTGGGAGATTATCATTAAAAAAGGCAAACCCAAGTCGGGAGGAATAAACTGAAGGCTATTTCTGATCAATATGAGAAGCACTTGCTGACTGCTCTGAAAGCTGGAAAAAGTTCACTTTTCAAAGTGGAAAATTCTGTTTTGTTTCAGCCTACCTGGTCATGTCATTCTATTTCTGCCACTTAATGTCTGTAATGTTCCTTTCCAGGCGTGCTGTTGTGAATTATTGGCTTTTTTGCATTTGTAGCACTTAATTGATTTTTTTTTTTCCTTATGGATTGACTTCCAAGAAGAAGTGTCTTCCTTGCTTTGTTGTTAATTTCATTCTGTAAACATCTCTATAATCAAGGTATTGTGGCAATTAATGTCTTTCTTTTTGGGCTTGGGGGTCTGTGTTAGGATGGATGTTCTCCCAGTAGTCCTATTAGGAGCTGGAAAATCTAGTTGAGCTTGGAGCCTGAGTACAGAGTGACATTTCAGCACGATAAAAAGCAATGTGTTGAGCTTGTCAGCTGGGAGAATATTGTATTTCACATGAGACCTCTGTGGCAGAGAGTGAGGTAAGAAAGCAGAAGGAATGGGGTGGGCTTGATATTGATGCTGTGCAGATTTCCAGAAGGTTGTAAAATAGGGGCTTTATTCTCTACCTGACTCCAGGAGGCAAGTAGAGGTAAAATTGGATTTAGGCAAGAGATCACTTGCAGTTTTTTGTTCAGTTTCTATGAGTTTGTGTTAATCTGCTAATCTGACCCAGCAATAAAAACACCTGTCCTTGTTATCCTTGTAACAGGCCCTGCTCAGGGGAAAATGCTGCAGTGGTACCACAAATCCTGTTATCTTTGGCCTTGCTGGAGCTGGCACTGGCACTGCATGGAATGTTCTGTAGCAGAAACTCCTGTCTATAGATGGCAAACTTTATTATCAGATCATTTAAAGATTAGTCTAATTTCAGTATAAGTCCTATTATATTAGTCCTGTTTCAGTATAGCTGTAAACAAAAGGTAAAATTCAAACACAGGGGGATGCATAAATACATTTTCTTTTCTTTGTGAAGTTTGGAGTTCCAGCTTCTGCAGCTGCCTCAGCTCAGCCCTGAGAGCACACCTCCATTTTATTTCATTTTTCCCTTTCCAAGCAGGTGAGGGGACACCACTCTCAGCAGTGGCAGAAATCACACTGACAGCATTCTGCCTTCCATCATGAAAGTCTTTTCCTATTAAATGATACAAGTAAAGTTCCATTTTGCATTGTAGTCCTCTCTCAATGAAAATGCAAATGTGTGAATGTCTTTACATGGCCCAATGCACCAAAACTGCCATTTAAATAACTAATGTTTGCAAACCTGTGACACAAAGTTAGTTTAATACTTCTAAAATATTTTTTTCCAATTTGTAAATATTTTAAAACACCTATTTCACATATTACAGCTCTGTTGCTGTGGTAGGAGGAGGGCTAAACCTCCATCCCCAGTGGATTCCATGACATTGATATTCAATTGACTATTTTTTGCCAAATAACTAATTTTTTCTTGATGCAGCTACTTCTGTTGTGCTCATTGCTGCTTATATAAATGGTTTGTAAATTTCTCTAAGTGAATGTGACACAGCAGGCTTAGAGGAAGGAGGCAGATGTCCTCTCAAGCTGTCACTTGGACAAGGTGATTTCCACCCAAAGGCTCATTTTAACCTCACCCTCTCTCAGCTCTTTCTCTGCATCTCCCAGAGTCAAATTGGACTCAGAGCTGCAGCCTTGGAGGTCAGAGCAATTGGCTTCCTGCCTTTGACAGCTTCTTGTGCAGCTCTATAAAAATGATTTCTCCTGCTTTCTGACTATTCAGTGACCGCTTTTTGTGGTCACTGGAGAATCCAGATTAGGTTAGTTATAATTAATAAACTTAAAATTAATATCTGTTTCTTGGTGCAACTATAAAAAAGCACAGCGTGGCCAGAATCAAGAATTGTTCTGAATATTTCCTAGTGATGAAGTAACTCAGACTTTGGCAGTGTTTTGAAGACCACTTGACTCAGTTTGGTGGTTTTGTGCTTTGTGTGGCTGAGCTGCCACATAAACGCTACATGTAAATTGATAAAAAACCCGCTGAACATTCCAAAAGATTTTGAAATGAATGTGAAAATATAAAACAAAACCTCTATAAAAATGAATATTTCAAAAAGTTATCAAGATGGTTAGCATCAGGTGAAGAGTCCAGGTTTCCTGGCGAGGTTTGGAGGCACAGAAAGGTTTCAGCCTTATGCACACACCTGCAGATCTGAAGTGTGACAGCTCAAATCATGAACAATTCCTTCTCCTTGTGGGAGATGAACTGGGAGGAGAAGCCTCTCATGACTCCCATCTGATTCAACATCTGCAGAATTCCTGCAGCATTGCTTCTGTGTGAAGGAGAGAGGGGAAGAATTGGAGAATTCAGCTTCCTGGGAGCTGCAAAGTGTCTGACTGCAATTCTGATGCAAATGTTATTTAATCAGAAACAGTTTTGCTCTTCATTATATCTGATTACCATGGCAATTAAAATCACCTTTTAACTACCAGGATTCGGATAAAAGATGGAATGAGCTTTCTCAGTCCCAATTAGGGTTGAATTAATTGGTTTTAAGACATTCTCCCCTAATGCAGCTGAAGGTAATGCCAGTGCAGTTCTGTGCTGGAGGTTGATGGATATTTCTGCTTTTCTTTTCCAAGAACCCCCTTAGAAGATTTCATGGGTTTTTTATTCAGACTGGTTCTGTTTGCTTGAGCTGGTGTTTGATTTCACTGGTGCAGGATATAATTCCAGGGGTTGCTTTTGCTGCAGTTTTCTGATGATTCTGTGCTTTTGTGGTTGGTTTGTCTTCCTTCCACGTCCTTTAGCATAAACAGAAATCCATACTAAGCTTATTACGAGTTACATGTTATTTTGTAAAAGTCTTTTTGGATTTCTGTATTGGCTGGTGATTGTATGGGGTACCTGGAGTGGTAAATCTTGGCTCTTATTTACATTTTAAAGATTATTAGTTTGTGGTGCTGGATGTCAATGAGGCAAACGTTGAAATTCCTTTGGGAAGTCATTATTTTTCATATTGACATGGATGGTCTGTTTGAATATGCTGCACACCTCCTGAAACCCGATATTCACAGAACAAAAACCAGATTGAGCTTTGCATTATGCTTAAAGGGGAGCATCTACAGGTTTGGGTTTTCCTCTTCAAAGCCATTCTGCAGGAATTGCTAAAAAACTTTGTGAGAGCTGTTTGTGCAGAGTTTAAAGTGGTCCAGAGAACGGGGTGAGTGTCAGAGTTACTGAACTGCTGCTGAATGGGTCAGAAACAGCTCAGGAGAAATGCAAATGGATGTGAGCATGGACAGGAAGTTAGGAGGAAATTACAGCTTGAAATTTAATCTCACCTTTAAATGTTTTGCTCTGGAAAAGTTTGGTTTTGGTAATGAAGATGGCCCATATGGTACCTCTGATTGAGTTTATCGGGGGAAAATTATCAGACTGACAAATCTGTGACTGGAATAATTGCAGGGGAGAAAGAAAAATTGGACTATTTTCTCTTCAAAGTAGGTTTCTTGGGGACTGTTTACTGAACAGTAGCAAGTAGTAACTTCAGGGAGTTTTCTATGCAAATTCAGCATTTCCTTAGAGAAACATTTGTGTTTCAAAAACTAGGTACTGTTATTAATGTTGAAAGTAGCCCTAATTTGGTTTATCTCAATGTAATGCTGTAAAACAGTTGATATTTTGTAGAACTTACAATGTTAAAAAGCATTTCAGAAATAATTGATCAGCCTTGCTGTAAGGCTGGTTCAGGAATTAGGGTGGGATGGGCTGAGGAGCAGAAGGACCCTTGGGTCTGCTCAGGGATAAGAAAAACCCCCTGAATTATCAACAGGTTCCAGTTCCAAAGCAGCCCCCACCAACTGCTGTGAGGAAAATTAACTATCCCAGTCAAAACCATCATCAGTATTGAAAAAAAGAAAGTAAAAAGTCATCAATAATGTGTAAGAACTTCCCATTCCTCAAAATGTGTTCCCAAAACTCCTTTTTTTCCCTAAAATGTTAGAGCAGTTGTTCAATAGTAAGGGACTTTTAAAAGGAAATTATTAACAATATATAAGAGCATTGATGATTTGTTGTTCCTTACATATCTGCTCATCACAGAAATTAAAAGTTGCTCAGTACTGCAGCTTAAATGCAGCCTTGGAGCTGCAGCAGGATTTTATTTCCAGGTGGAATTACTGAGGTATCACATGGGATTTTTTTGGGGTGGGATTTTTTTTGGTGAGCTGCACAATCTTTTCTTTCCCACACAGAGGCAATCTCTTCCCATTTGTTCCAGAAAATTCACATTACAGCCTGTTTGAGGCGTGGTCCTTGCAGGAAGAGGCTCCAGGGGCTGTCTGGGGGCATCTCAGTGAGGCCACAGCAGACCTCGACCATTGCGACATTTTCTCCCAATAAATAAAAAAAATGTGCATTTCAAACATTGTTTTCAATAGCCTGCCTCTACAACAAAGCAGATTTTTTTTCTTCTTCTTCTTCTATTAATTTATTTAAGCCTGAGGTCAGGTTACCATCAACAATATTCTTAATTGGTGTGTAAGCAAGACTTTGCCTTGTTTTGTAAACTGACATGAGCTGGGGGTTCACTCCTCAGTCACACCGTCCTAACTTGTTCTCCTCTAATTAAAAAGTAAATAAGAGGCACGAGACACCACTCTGCTGCAAGCTGCAGAGCAGGACTGCTTCCTGGAGATATTTATTATGCATGCAAAATGAATTTAGCAAATGAATAAAATGCAAATATATGAGGAGAACACAAAAACACGCTTTCCCAAAGACATTGAGAGCTGACCTTTTTAAGTAAATATATTGCAATTAAAAATTCTGGTGCTGGTTATGAATAAAAAGTCTTGTTTAAAAGTTTCTGCAGGACACCCATTAGACTTTGAAAAGTGCATGAAAGTTCAAAGCCAAACAGGGTAGTGCAAGATGTGAATAGAAGCATATTTTTAAAACCCTTTGGAGCAGCAGGAGGCAGCATGTGTAACCTAATGAGATATTTGACTGGACTCTTTCAGTAAGGGCCTAAATTCATGAAAAATTTCCTGTAGAATTCCTGGAAACTTTTGCCCAAATGGCTGTGCAATATCTACACTTGTTGTTAACACAGGTCAGTTTGCAACCTGTGTATTTGTAATAATGAGAACAAGGCAAGTGCATGTGGAAAATCCTAGAAAATAAAAACGTGCCAGAAAAGTGTGTCCAGGTTGTGCTGTAGGGATCAGAGCAGACAGCAGGAAGGGAGTGCAGCAGGAGCTCGTCCTGCATCCTCCCAGGGCACCCTGAGTGCAGCAGGAGCTCGTCCTGCATCCTCCCAGGGCTGCCTGAGTGCAGCAGGAGCTCGTCCTGCATCCTCCCAGGGCTGCCTGAGTGCAGCAGGAGCTCGTCCTGCATCCTTCCAGGGCTGCCTGAGTGCAGCAGGAGCTCGTCCTGCATCCTTCCAGGGCTGCCCCAGCGCAGCAGGAGCTCATCCTGCATCCTCCCAGGGCTGCCTGAGCGCAGCAGGAGCTCGTCCTGCATCCTTCCAGGGCTGCCTGAGCAAAGTAGGAGCTCGTCCTGCATCCTCCCAGGGCTGCCTGAGCAAAGCAGGAGCTCGTCCTGCATCCTCCCAGGGCTGCCCTAGCGCAGCAGGAGCTCGTCCTGCATCCTTCCAGGGCTGCCCCAGCACAGCAGGAGCTCGTCCTGCATCCTTCCTGGGCTGCCCCAGCACAGCAGGAGCTCGTCCTGCATCCTCCCAGGGCTCCCTGAGTGCAGCAGGAGCTCATCCTGCATCCTTCCAGGGCTGAAGGAACTGTGCTGCCTCGGGCACTCTGAGCTGGAGCCCACCCCTGGTTGCATAAAGGCTGTGCCAGGGGGATTTCTGTCCTGTCAGTGCTGTGATCACTGGTTACAGTGCCACACTGCTCCTGCAGCCACGGCATCCGGGGGTTTTGTTGTTGTTTCTTTGGTCACCTCTGTAGATTGGAGCTCCTGGGCATTCCCTGTTGAAGAGCTCCTGGCTGGCCTGTGAAGTTACACACATTAATTCAATTATTCCAAATGTTCTGCACGTTGGGTCTCTTCAGCAGTGCAAGGGGCAATAAGGTTGTTCTGTGGAAGAAGAAAGTTATTTTGTCTTTATTATTAAAAGTGGCCCAAATCTGCTGAGCAGCACTGGTTTAGCCCTGGGCCCTGCAGGAGCACGAGCATTTCTGAAACTCCTAAAAACACCCCTGAGTCTGGGGCTCCAGAGCACAGGGAACAGAACTGGTGCCAAACCCAGATTCAAGCAAATGGATCTCGTGGTTAACACTTCAATTCATCACTGAGAATCCTTTTGCAGCCCTCTTTAACACCTGGAGTGAACCTGGCTCTTTGCTAAGGCAAATTAAAGGAAATTACCAATTTTTTTATTTTTTTGCATGTCTCCACACATTTTCTCTTTTTTAAATGCTTGGGGCCAACTTGGAGAAGAAACAATGAGGAAGAAAATTACTTGTTCCAGATGAAACTCCTGCCCTTGTGTACAACGAAAGACATCTAAAAGACAAATAATGATTCTGTGTTTTATTTTTGCTGACAGAAATGTTGGAAATAAGTTTTTAGTTTTCAAACTTCTGGCAATTTCTGTCTTTGTTTTTTTATTTGTGTCTATAAATTGCTGTGGGTGGTATAAAAAAGACAAATGGAGGAGGTAGCTGGTACTGTGGGAAGAACTGCAGCCAGAGCTATAGGGAAAGACTGAACTTTCTGTTCAATTTTATTTATCAATTTTAATCAGGGCTCCCTGAAAATGCAGTTCTTTGCCCAGTTCCCACTTAACCACCTGAAGGCTGTGATTAAGATGCACTGCTGAGATCAGACCTTGCACGAATTTTACTTTGAGGAGTTAAAAATCTCATCACTCTGTCCTGCAGCTTCCTTAATAACGTGTTTTATGCTGTAGATTGTGGGCATCCCAAAGCCAGGCTGGCTTTTGGCAGTTGCAGTAATTAGCAGGTAGAGCAGCTCACTCAGCAAAAAAGTGGAAGGCTGCATAAACATTCATGAACTATTGAAGGATTTTTGTCTTTTTTAATAAACTCTGCCAACTCTTACTTTTAATGAAGATCGAAGAATATTGTAATTTTTCCACACATTAAATATTCTAAGACATTAACTAGTTCTGTGTCTGCAGTCACTGCCATTGAGTGTTTCAGACCAGCTTGATGTGTATTAATTTGGACAAAGTGTATTCACAGACCTTTGATTTTGAAGGTAAATTTAATACAGAGCCAACAACAAATCAATGAATAAGCATGGGTAGGATAAGAAGCACAAAGAAAACAATTATGTTGGACAGTTTAGAGAAAATTCTGGCTTTGGGTGTGAGTGGGAATTGAGAAAAGCTGATTTGCTTATTTGCTTTGCAGGAGCTCAGTTGTTTAGGCTTTTAGATGGGATGTAATTAAAACTGGTATTTCAGAGTCTTGAGCTGGTTCCTGCACTTGCTCTGCTCCCTTTGCTCTTACTCTGGGTGTGTTGTGCAGTGTGTGTGGAATGGTTTCAGTTAGGTGGATCTATAATTTAAAGGTAGCAAGTAGTTATTCTAATGATCAGCTTGTAGAAATTTGAACCAGGTTCTGTTGTAGGTCTGCTCTTACATCAAGTGTGGATTGAGTCTAATAAATCTGAGTGTAACAGAGAACCAGGACAGAACAGCTTATTCATTAATAGGCTGCTGTTAAACTTGAGCATTAGAGAGCCTGAATGCACATCTAACCTCCCACACCTCATGTGAGTCAGAAGTTTTTTACCATAATGTTTTTTTTTTTTTTTTGGTTTTTTTTTGCATAAAGTAATGATCTTCCCTTTCCCAGAAGGGGAAATTTAGATGAGTTTGGAGTCTGAGAGATGTGGATGAAGTGTCCACCTACCTGCTGAGCCTAAGCTATATTTTAGTTTTGGGTTATAACACAGATATGGGAACAGAAAGAGGCATTCATCAGTAGTTTTGTAACCTTTCAGTTCTTTGACCTCTATTTTTCATGCTGCTGAATGCTCCTGTCAACTGTTATTAACAGACTGAAATGCAAAGGGATGTAAAGACTCAAATATATGAAAAGAAGTAATTTTTCCACCCAGATTTCCATAATGCACTATAAAGTCCAGCAATTTAAAGGCTGCAAGTTAGCTTGGATATGGAAAAAGCAAAATAAAAAATGGAGCAGAAGTAAAATTCAGCTGTTAAGAAATGTTACACCACTGACTTGCACTGCACAATTATCCCCTCCTCCTTCTCTTTATGGCACCTGCAGACCATCCATGCTATTGACTGTATAGATAATTTTTCCAAAGATCCAGTGAATCATGAAGTCGGGAGGCATCATATAAAATATTTTCTGTGTCCTGCAATATTGAACTTTCTGCTGTTCAATGCCATCAGGTGCATTGATTAAACTGACCTGGTTCCACTTCAGAAAAGCCTTCAGCTATCCCAGCAGCCAGGCAGCCATCACCCACAGCAGCTGCCCATCTGCATGCTGAGGATGGCACCATAAGCACAGGGCAGCATCTCCAGGCTGAAGGAAGGGTTGGCATCCCCTTTGCCTGGGGGGCATCACCCAGAGCAGAGTGCCCCTGCCCTGCCAGCAGCCTTGGCCTGCCTCTTCTTTGGCAGCATTATGGAAACAGGACAGCACTTCTATTTCCTTCTCAAGTCTGCTTTCAGCTGTGCTGATGGGATTTTCTTGCTGAAAGAACAGTAGGGGTGGCATCCCCTTTGCCTGGGGGGCATCACCCAGAGCAGAGTGCCCCTGCCCTGCCGGCAGCCTTGCTCTGAGATGGGCTGCCTCGTTTGGCAGCACTATGGGAACGGGACAACTCTCGGGCTGCTCCTGCCTTCCAAAGTCTGCTTTCAGCTGTGCTGATGGGTTTTGTTTTCCTGCTTGCAGAGGGCGATGAGACAGGGGTGATGGACAGCCTGCTGGAGGCCCTGCAGTCGGGAGCAGCTTTCAGGGACCGCAGGAAACGAACGCCGCGAGCGCAAGGTAAGGGAAATTCTGCAAACCTTGGGGTGTGGACTGAGCACCTTCAGCTGGGCTGCAAACAGAGCACCTGAAGCTGTTTGGCAAAGGCTTGCCAGCAGTTTTCACTGGGCAGTGAGCTCCTGTGAAAGCCCTGCACAGTCACAGATTTTTAACCTGCAGCTCGGGCTCTGTGCTCTAAGGGCTCCTGTTGTCTTTGAAATGGCATTTAAACATCCCTGCACTGAGTGTGCTTCATTCCTGCAGCTGTAAGTACAATTAATTCATTGTAGGTGGTGCCATGATGAGTATTAGCTCCCTAACAAACAAGACTTTGAGTGTTCAGCTGATCATCATTTCCAAGCGTTGCTCTTGGGTGTGTTGTGCTCTGGTAGGAACTTCCAGTATTTGGAGTCTTCAAAGTAAAAATGCATTCAGATAGCTTCGTTTTCCTGAGGAAGACAATGGTATTGGACTCAACTCTGTCCACTTTACTGAGCAATTGCTTCTTCCTGCAAAGCTGATTTTGAGACAATTTTGAGGAAATCTGAGAATCAGTGGCAGCGTTTCCTTCGTTCTCCTCTCTGCTTGTGATATTCCAGTGGCACACACTTTGTGAAATGCATTTACTCTGCTTTCACTTTTCATCAAAGCCCATGGTAACTGTGTTTTGCAGTTTTTCATTTGAAACATGTCTTATAGTAAAAAATTGCAGTCTTAAAAATCGACAGTTGAATTTATTTGGCATAAAATCAAAAGCTTGGTTTGGATATGTTTGGCAAAAGAGGGTCATAAATAAGCCATGTTAATCCACCTGATCCTCAGTGAGCTGGGGTTAGGTTCATGTTGGCTGATGATTTTTTTTAGAGGAACAGAAGAGTAAAGTCAAATTCTATTTAATTGCAAAGGTAGTGTATAATTATTTTTAATTTGCCATATGCATGATCTCATGAAAAAAAAACAAATAAGTGACTTGATTTTTTCATACTCTGAAGTAAATTCCACTGCAGTTCCAGGATCATTCTTAATTCAGGGCTTGTTTCCGCTCTCAGATCAGACGTGAAAGAAATCCTCGATCAAAATTTGGTTTTTCCCCCTATCTTGAGAAGTATCAGTTTGAGAGATGGTTTCTCTGTATTGTGACTTGAGGAGACATTTGTCACCAAGTGGTGACAAAGCAAAGCTTCCCAGGGACCAGAGGAGATTGCACAAAATCTGCTGCAGCTGAGAAAACAGAAGATGATTGAACCTGGGGCAAAACCAGAGATTCCTCAGCAAAAACAGGGGACAGAGCCAGTTAAAAATCCCTTTGACTGATCTTCTGCTTTATGTAGTTACTTTGGCCTCTGTGTTTGGAATTTCATTGAGTCAGGTGGTATTCCAGTGGGGCCTGGCTTGTAAATTTAAGGAGCTGATTGACTTTGGGGAACTCACTGTGAGAAAAGGACTGGATCCTCCAGTTCCAAACTCTGGCCAGCTCTAAGTGTTCTGTAAGAGAAGAAGGCCATAAAGTAAAATTTTCAGGGGTAGCTAAGAGTTGAGAATAGGATGCAATAAATGTTAGTGCCAGTTAAATATCTCATTGAAATGTTCATGTAAATTTTCTCATGTGGTTTAGAAACGTACGTGACATTTTGTGAGTTACTTGTCTACACTCCAAAAGGTGCCTAAAAATGTGGCTGTGACATTTCTGAGCAGTGAAGTACAGCATGAAAATCCTGGGACCACATTTGCAACCTTCCACATCTCTGCTTCAAAAAAGGGGCAATGACAGTTCCCTCCTTGGTGCCACTCTGTCCTGCAGAGCTCCATCCAGTGAGATTGGGATAAACAATTAATTCCATGCCTCCTCTGGTCCTGTGTAAAGGAGAAAAAAGGAAATAAAAGGTCTGGAAATAAGAGTTTGGGGGATTTCTGGGCTTGCTGGGTTGTGTGGTTGTGATTGGCAATTGGAATAATTCTGTTTGTGGGCAGGGAACAGAGCAGGGATTTTCTGGGCATTATTAGAGCTGAACTCCCCTGGAGTCAGCCTGGGTTTGGGACACTCATGGGGAAAAATTAATAAAGGTGTTGCCATTTCAAAGTTAGACATGTCCAGCAAAGTTTTGGCTTTGAACTTGGTTACACATTATGGTCTGAGAAGAAAATCCATTAATAGTTTCCTGCCTGTTTGGACACAGATCTCATTTTTCTGTGTCACTTGTCGTTTTAGTTTAGCAGGGAGAAAAAACAACTTCTGCTTGTTTACTTTGTGTAGTTTTGCTAATTCCTTGGTAACAGGTGGCCCCTACAGAAAGGCAAAATACCCAGTCCAACCCCCTAAAAAACTGGCAAAGGAAATGTCCCCAAAGCCACTCTGCAATAACAGTGGGTTCACTTTTGTGCACTTTTCATCTGTGTGCTCTAGCTCTGTCTTTTTCCAAACTTGCTTATTCTGTTTGCATATTCTCATGGTGAAAATTAAAACTAGAGAGGTTTCACACTCTTACAGTGACTGCAATCAGAAGATCATGGAAATTTAGCTTTTGTTGTGTTTTCTTCCAGTGTTTTCATCAAGGAAATTTAACTCAGAAGGAACAAACTAGTTTCACTTCTAGATTTTTGATCAGTTTGGCTGAAACCCCACAACTTTGCAAATAAAAAAAAAGCAAAAAAAAAAAACCCTGAGTTTGTTCCCTGTGGCTTTAGGTGAGTGGGCTGGACCTGGGAGGGATTAATTAATTTGGATAATGGAGCTCCAATTACTACAGGCTTACAACAAGGAGTGTCACTCCACCTCTTCAGTTTGCCTTTTTTGCAGGGGTTGCTGCTGTACCTTGGAGAATATTTGTGCTTACATGGTCATGCTTTTAAAATAATTTATTTTAAACTAATTTGTGGTCAGATTCAGACTGGTAAGAGGTGCAGAAGGGAAGAGAGGAACTGCTCAACATTGCAGTCCTTCTGCTGGGGAAAATCAAAATGTGAAATGTACAGGCAGGTTCAGAAACACAAAACCCATTTCAAATATGTTTCACTGCATTATGTTTGTTTGCTAAGCCTGGAAATGAAAAGCTACACTTTAATGGGTTGCATTACATCCCCAGACTTTTCCAGTAAAAATGGTTTTGTTAGCAGGTCATGGAAGTAATAATAATAAATTCCTGCCTCCCTCCTCTAGTTTTACATTTCACTCTACTCTTTTGTTTTCTTTCTGCTGTAGATTTCCCAGTGTGCAAAGGCATTGTGTGGTTCCCCTCTCCTGAGCTCAGTGCTCCCCTTTATTATTGTTTCTGGCCACTGGATTTTAGGGAGAGAGATTGTCCTTCCAGTGCATTGCTTTGCTTAGAGAGCCTACAAAATAATTATTAGAAATCAGCTTGTAGGAATGCTGGCTCCTCTTCCAAAAACACCCCTGCATTCTGCAAGTTTGCCAATATTGGGGTAATAAAGAGCAGTTTTAGGTGGCATTTATCACAGGGTGCCATTAAAATCTGCATCCAGCACTGCTGCTGCACAATAATCCCTGCCCTTTTTCCTGGCCCTGGGCTATGAAATTATTAAAAGAAGACCAATTCAGAAATATTTTTTTTCTCTAAATTAGCTTAAGCAAATTCTCTGCACAGAGCTAACTATTCTGCTAAGGCTCTTTTTATTAAGTTTCTAAGTTTTCTTGGCATGGAATTTAATTTCTTTTAGGAATGTTAATAAGCAGTGCCCTCTCCCATATATGCAAACTCTGGCAGCCTCCCTGAGGCCCTGGGCCATTTTTTCTGTGGCTCTCTGTTGGGGATGCAGTGCTGCAAGGGACCTGCATGAAGGTTCTGCTGCAGATCTCTCTGTGTTTCTTGAGGATTTCCTCTGCTCTCTTAGCACACATTTTGGATTTGTTTTTAATTCCTGCATCAGAATCAGATCAGTTGCTGCCCTGTCATTATTTCCATGCCAAGAACACACATTGAGAATGAAGGGGAGACCCTGAACATCCCTGGTTCAGTCTCAGCATCTGGTTTGTGTCTTTGGTGGGAGCCATCTGAAGGGCTTCCACTCCTTGTTTAACCTTTGCAAGAGAAAAAGGAGTTGGGGCAATAGTGTTCCTATTTTTTTAATGATTTTTGGTAATTTTCATGTGGTATTCAGACATTTTAATTTAAAATATGGGTTTGTTTAAGTAGGTGGGTATTTTTCATTGCATCAGAATTCGAACAGAAGGTTATTGTTTTAGGGATCTTGTGTCTTTTGCTTGGAGATACAGCTGTGCTTAAAGACTCACTGCTGCTTGGATACCTTTCTAAACTAATTTTACTTTGCACTGATTGTATTAAGTAAAATCTGGAGGGTTATTTGGGTTTCTGCGTGCACAATCCTCATTTACCTGAACCACATTCAAATAAAAACCTTCAGTCAAAGCAAATTTGCTTTCCTGAAAGCCTTGTCAGTCATTCTTGATGTGTCAGTTGTCTAAATAAGCTGGGTTTTGATATGCTTGCATCTGTGAATTGGTGAGAATGTCACAAATGTTCAAATGCAAGGAGGTGGGAGGCACACTGAATTTCTGCTCAATGCAATGTTGTTCAGAGGAGCAGATCCTTAACATTAAATACTTGGTATCAAGTTGGAAATAATCCATTATGGGCTACAAAAATTTAGTCCTGAGTTTAAAAATCAGTTTGTATTTTAAACTTCTTCATCTTTTCAAACATTTTAGCTTTTGGGAGCTGAGTACTTAAAGGCATGTTTGCTATGCAGTTGTGTCATGGAGGATTTTTGCTTACAGTCAGGTGTTGGGGACTAATGGGACTCACACAAGATCCAAGTGCTTCAAAATTGCCACATCTGTAATAGCAAGAGCTAAACAAGATCACCAACAATAAATTTACTCATTTTGCTATCATGGCACTATTGTAGATTTAAGTTTGCTTTTTATTTCTAAATATAAATATGGGCACCATTCAAATTGAATCTCAGCAAGTTACCTGAGTCCTGAGAGCTCCATAAACAGTCCCAAAGCTGTTTAAAAATAGGTATTTGTGGTATAATCTGTTTTCACTGTGTCTGCATTTTGTCTTATGGCTTTTGTAATTAAAGGAGTAGTTAGACAATACATTTTTCCTGTGGCCTGGCATGAAAGGAACAGCTTTGATACGGGGAGATTTTCCTTGACAGGTGGAGGTGCCTCTGCCCATGGCAGGGTGTTGGGAATAGATGATTTTTTAGGTCCCTTGCAGCCCAAACCTGAATTCTGTGAGTTTTCAGAGGAATTCCCCTTCCAGGCAGGATGGAGGAGAAGTGGACAAAAAGGGGCTAAAGAGGCTTCAGCCTGCTCAGATGGGATGCTCCAGGTTTTTGGGTGGACACCACATTCCCTGGAGCATGCAAGGAGTGAAGAGGCTCTAGAAACACCTCAGGACCAGTGGCTGGCTGGACAGAAATTCAGGAATTCTGCATACATTTGCATAATTGCCTTCACCTCTGTGGGTGTGTTACCCTTCTCTGAAGCAGGTGCTGGAGGTTGATTTGTTGTCTTTAAGATTGATTTTCTGTTCTTGGTCTGCAGGGATTGTTCACACCTAGAGCATGTCGAGTGTTTATAAATGTTTGGGGAGCTCCACAGACACTGAGAAATGGGACTGTGAGCTCTGGAGCTGGGATCTGTTGTGCTGCCTTCTCTAAAACTAAGTTGTTATTTGCCATTTGATGTATTCTTATTTCCCAATACAAGAGTTTTTCCTGAACAAATGAAAATGTGCCAGCAAGTGGCAAAGCCACGTGCACATTCTGCTAAATGTCCTTCAGAAAGTTGTTGTGCTGTGTAATTGTAACTAATTACCTCAGTTTGTTGTTCATCTAAAGCATTTTATTACTTACCCAGGCTAAGGAGAGTTCTGTACCCCTTGCTTTTATTAGCTTGCTTCAGAGTGCATTCAGTGCAGTGGGAAAAGTTCTCCCTGTGAAATTGCAGAGTATTTTTCAAGTTTCAGCATTTTTAAAACTCAGCGCTGGTGTTACTTTACTCACTGCATTGCCCTAAGATCCAAAAATAGGAAATTCGAAATTTTTGTGCCTTTTGAAGTAAAAACCCCCTGTTCCATGAGTGATGATGGGAGTTCCATGGGAGCCCTGAGGATTCTTCATCTGCAGCTGGTACCACAGAACTTCTGAGCTTGTGCCAGACACGTGCAGAACTGTGCCAGTCGCTCCAGACCTTGCAATTAATTGAGTGTTGTATTTCATTTTAAATGTCCCTACAAATTTGTATTTATTTATATTTATTTCTTTAAAGTTGTTTGTGTCTGTTTGGTGGCAGGACTCTGCAGGCACCCACAGCAGCCCTGGAGTCACTCAGTGTTTATTGTGGAGCTCCTTCCTCCTTGAGTTGCTCTGGCACAGTTGCCTCTGAACCTCCTAAAAGCCCTTAGAAATCCAAAATGCTCTGTGTTGTGAAATAGATTTTTACAAATAAAACAAAGCTTTTCTGAGAACCAGGAATTCTTCCCAGCAAGCAGCCTATCAAAAGGAGTGATCCAGGAGGACACTGCCAAGGTCACAGAGCAGGATTTTGTACAAGCTGGAAGTCACTCACCATTCTGAATTTATTTATTTTTTAATTCACACTGAATATGAAAACTGTTCTATTTTAATGAGCTATGTCCTGCTAGATGGGAAGGCCTCCATTTCCAGAGATTGATGGCTGAGTTTTGGCTGCATCTTTATGCAGTAGCTGAAGTTAGAGGAACTTCTTTTACATGCAGAGAAAGGATATTCATGCATTCATTTACCAACTACATGAGTAGTAATGAACGATATGCAAGGCTAACTTAATTTGCATTTGGCCATTTGAATTTTCTTTGTCAGAGCTGACAGTGTTATCATGCAATTATTGTGAAACACTTCTATTTGAAAAATTTTCTCCCACAGTACTGTTTACTGAGGTAAAGCACATTGGCTTTAATATTTTAATATATATACATAATGAATGGAAAGGGAAGAGATGAAAATCACTGTTGCAGTGGATGGCTTGGGAGGGGATTAATTGAAGTGACATTAGTCCAAATGGTTATTTTGTAGATAGGGAGGATTTCTGTTCCATCCTGTTCAGGGCACAGGGTGTAGAATTGAGTCCCCAACCTCAGCACGGAGCCACTGGCCCAGGGTCCTTCATTGTGGCTGTCATCTGAACTGTAAGAACTTCATTTGTTTCCTTCCTGCAAAGGCAACATTTACCCTATGGGCTACGATGTAACACAGCAAACTGTGAAATTTCTCATTTTCTTGTGGCATTCACAGGAGAAAATAAGAGAAAAACCCCAAAACAATGAAGCACAGTTACAGAGTACTGATGCCATCTTAGGCAGGCAGTTATGTCATTTTCTGAGAGGTCAGCATTGCAGTTGCCTCAAGTAACTCTATTTTCCTGATTTTTTTTTAGTTTCATAATCATAAGAATTTATTTTCCTGATGGTTTAGGTTCATAATTTTTCATTTCATAATAAATAAATTTATTTTCCTGATGTTTTTAGTTTCATATCCTTCTAAGAGGATAAGTTGAAGATGCAGCCCAGGTGTGCAGTGGGACAGGTCAAGACCAGCAGTGCTTTTGGGGCAGCTCTGCAGAGGAGGGCACCACGAGTGGAATGGCAATGCAACCTGAATTCTGGGCTTAAACCTCTGCTGGCATTATGGTGCTCACAGAGGTGTGCTGCCCAAAACCTGAGCTTGGTCTTTATAGCTTATTACAAGTGGAAAATGTTGCCAGTGTTGTGATATAGATTTTGTGATATCACCTCATCCTCTATTGGATTGCTTTTGTGCTTCTAGGAATTTGGGGGAAGATCATTTCAGGAGCTGATTTGTGTATTGGCAGGTTGTTTGCACATTTTATGTTTGCACTTTTTTGCATCATTCTACCAAGCATCTCTGGCCATTTATTCCCTGGGCTGAGATTTGGGTCATTTGTCCTTAGTGCCCAGCTGGAGCAGGAATTGTTTTGTCTCCCTGCTCTGTGCACAGAGCTCACCATCCCATAATGTGAAGCCCAGACCCACACACTGAAGCAGCACAGAACCTGAAAATATAAAAACAAAAACCTGAGGCATCATTGAGACCTGGTCAATCATCATTTCAAAGCCAATTTCCTGTCGGTTTCTCCACTGCATTTCTGAAACTGCAGCACAGGTGGTTCATCTCATTATTGCACATTATTGCCTCAACATAATGTAGCTGAGCTGGTACATTTGTAATGTATGGAGCTCCAAAATTGCTCTCACATCCTGAGCACTATCCATGCTGGTTAATTGTAGGACATTTGCACTGCTAGGTTGTTTCAGTTTCAATGCTGTTATATTTTAAAGGGTGCTGCAATTAGGGTGAAGTTATTTTTAATGATGACTAAAACCAGATGTGAGATATTGATGATGTACATTAATAATAATTCTGTTTTTTAGAGTAACTAGTTTCAAATCCCAGGATTGCCTTTATTCTGTGAAATCCAGACACCAGCCTTGAAAGAGTTGGTTTTATTTAGCCATGCTCAAACACCCTGCAGAAGTGAACCTTTGATATGGTTTGTTGATCTTCTCAGTAGATCTCTGCTTGTTACACAGCTGATTTCTCTTTTGGAGGGGAAAGTGATATAATAGGCTTTGATATAAGATTTTGCAAGAACATTATCACTAATATATCTATTAGTGTGTGCATTAGCTCATCTCCTTTACCCTCTCATGGAAGTATATAATGTCATAATATTGTTATTTAAAAACTATATACACACTGTATAGTGCCTTCCAGATGGAGGTCTAAAAATAACAGAGATACTAAAGTTCTTCCTTAGATCTACATTATATTCACTTCTCATTTTCTCTCTGATTTCTGTATTTTTTTCTTCCATTTCTTGTTGCATTGGGTATTTCTTCTGTTGGTGAAGAAGATTCTATTTAAATAATTATAAGGAGAGTATATAAAATTTTACAATGCTGTCTATGTGTCTGTAATTCCATGAATATATTACTGGAGTGGAATGTCAGCCTTCCTGCATTTTTCCCTGCAAATTTAAATTACAAATTAAAATAGACATACCACACTGAAATAGGGAAAATGTTCAGTCATTGTGAGGATGATTTTTTTTTCATTTTAAAGGGAACAAGTTTCTAAAGTAACATAATAGGAAAAAAAGCCATTATTGCCAGTATTCCCTCAGGAGAGGGAGAAATCATTCAGCTTGGAGGGCCACAGCATTTTCTGTGCTGTGATCAGGTTACATTGTCAGCTCAGCTGGCTTTAGGCTCTGTAAAATTTTGTCCAAACCAGAATGGGCTGGAGGGAGGACCCAAAAGGTCCTTAGGACTTCATGGGGCAGAATCTGAGTCTGAGAACTGCAGCAAATTCCATCATCACTGGGGGTTGATTAAAATCCAGCAAGGTGTTGAATCAAGAACTTGGAAATTAATTATTTCCTTACAAAAGAAACAAAACAAGACAAACCACCCAAAAAAAACCCCTACCAAAAACCAAACCAGAACAAGGAAAAACACCCAGATCTGATGATTCACTCCTGAAAAAATACATTCTCATCCCTGTCAGACATTGCAAAGATGACTGGCAATTTCTTTCCTTGTAAAATCTGTTCATTACAAGATGCTTTTGACAAAAGCTTATTTTATTTTTAAATCTCCTTTACCAGAGTGTAAACCTTGAAGGGAGATTTACTAGAAGTTTCTTTTTTTTTTTTTTCTCCTAATGGATAACCACTCAGAAGGAAGCTGGAATTGTGTTTGTAGAGTCTTCTGAATATTTAGTTCCTGTTGAAATAATAGAGGCACTATTACTAAGGAATATACATTTCAAAAAGATCTCTCTTCACTGAAGGCAATCGTGATTTGGTTTAAAGGAGTAGCAGCTCATCATCTGAGTGAACAGATATGAATCAATTCTGAGCTGTCCTTAAACTCCTTAGGAAAACCTCCTGGAATGTGTTGTTAGAGAATCAGCAAGTTCTGTAGCACCGAGGGGGGAGGATTTCAGGAGTGGCTGAACATTTATAAAGCAGGTTTAGAATTTTTCTGGAATTGCATTTGTGCCAAACCCTCACTGGTGGGACAGGAGTGAAGGGAGGGAGCATCCACAGACCAAGCAAGTGCAGCACCAAGCCTGTAGCAGAGGAATTGCTCCTCAGTGCAGGGAGGTGTGGGAATAAATCTGTGGGGAATTTTAGGGTCTATTTGTAGGTTTGATGTGGCTTTTTTGTAGTTGTTCACTTAATAATTTTTTGAGATTATTTAATTATTTCTGTTTAAGAGGTAATTGATCTATTTAAATAGATTGGTTTTTTATGATAACTTTAGAGTGGTAGGTGTTGATGTGGTTTCTATCAACAACTATTTATCTTCATTTTATTGGGACAATAATTGGCATGAGAAGGCTGCATTTGATATTTTTTTAAGAAGAAATCTCTCCCAATAGCTCACTGTAAATCTCAGTCCTTCAGGTTAAGTGTAAATAGTCTGGGCTCTGGCTTTAGCCTTTTGAAAATGACTCAATATGAATCTACTGTAATGATGGGCTAATTAGTTAAAGTTCACTGAGTTTACCTAAACACACAGTGTTTGATTTAGAGAGATAAATCTGTGCTCTGTCAACCTTTCCAGGCATAATCCTGCTCCCAACATTATGTGACAGGTAGTCAGGCCTGGGGATGTGCTGCAGAGCAGCTCAGCTCAGCTCTTCACTCTTGACTAGTTATTTATCTCGTGGAGCAGAATTCACAACTGCCAGATGGGAAGTGGGGAGCACCCAAGGAAACCTCTCCAGCCTTCCTTTCCTCCTTCCATGCAGCAGGAAATGTTTAGAGATGGTGGCTGTAACTCGCATTGCTGTGTTTTGGGGTTTTGCTTGCTGTAAACCCTCTCTTTGCCCTCTGTATTCTGAAATATCTTTATATTTATCTGAAATATTTTTGCATTTAGAAATGCTCTGTTATAAATAAGACTCTGCAAGCATTTTTAACATTTTGCATCTTCAGGATATTACACAGCTCCAAAAGACAGTTTCAGAAATGTGCTCCCAAGTGAGGTGTTCACACTTTACCAGACAAACCAAAACCCCCAAACCTTATTTCTCTGCTCTGTGGCACCTCTGGATGTTATTTATTGGAAGGACAGTGATGAGCTGTTTCTGCTGTAGTTCCATTTAAATCAATCATTTACTGGAGCCTGTCCCCTTGGTGGGGAGATAAAAGTCAGTGGGGCAGGGTGGTGGTGCTGGGGTTGCTGTGCTGGGGGCTGAGCAGGGGCACTGGATAAAAGCAGCTTTTTTGAGGCAGCATCAAAGCCCCCAGCAGCAAAACCCTTTTTGCTCTCAGCTGCTCGAGCAGCCTGACCCAGGAAGAACTTGCTCTGGGCCACAGATGAGAGCAGTTGTTTAAGAGAGAGACGAACAACAAAAGGAGCCACAAATGTCATCCTGTACACAGAATTTTCTGACAATTCGTTGTGGAAATCCTGGCATTTTAGCAAATGGATCAATTGGAAGAGCCCTCATGGTTTAAGGAGAAAATGGCACTGTTTGCCCTGAAAATGAATGAAAAAATAATGAAAATTAACGTTCAGCAGGTGAACAGCTGAGCTGACTGACTTGTACAAACCCAAAGCCCGTCCCTTCAGGGTTTGATGGAGCTGCAGCAGTGAGGGCTGTGGGAGGGGTGTCAGCAGAAGCTCTGGGAGAAGCTGCTCCCAGTTAGTGTCCCAGTGCAGACTGGGGCCGGGTGGGTGCCACTAGGTGGAACCATCCTCCCTCCCTTCCTGCCAGCCTCTGCAAGGGTCTGAGCCAAGAGGTTTTGTGTTGGTTTTGTGTCTGTGTGTCTGGGAGGGAAGGAATAAATTGCTGCCTGCTTGGCTGAAATTGTTTTTACTAAAATAGGCAATACAATCTTTTCCTCTATGACCACTGGGATTGTGTGCACTGGCAGCAATGCAGCCTTTGCAGTGTGCTCACCCCAAAGTTTCTGGGTTTGTGTCCCAGGTCCTGGCTAAAATCCCCTTTCATAGTATATATATGATCACTTCTCTGAAAATTAAGCCAGGCTTTAATACAAATTTCATTCTTTGCAGGTTTTTGAATGAGTAGTGTCAGTGAAGGAGAGCTCTAGAAATACGTTTTTTAGAATCACATTTAGTATTTATATTAAATATATTTAGTACTTATATAGTATTTATATAAATGTTTATATGTTTATTTCTCTTCTTAGCAAAAGAATAAATGGTTTTTCATTAGGGAAAAGATGAATTCCAAACTATGGCTGTGAGTAAGGGGTAAGATTTCTTGGTTTATTCTCATTTTCTGTGTTTGCTTGCGTTGTGCTGTATTGTCCACAATCCTTTCCTCCAGTAATTAATTAATCTTTCAGTGCTGTCACAGGGCTGTGCTCACTCCAGCTGCAAAGCCCTGACACTTTGCTGGACGTGGGGATCTCTTGTGAAATGATGCAACAGCACTAAAAATAATTGCACCTTGAAATTGGGGACATCAAGGGATGGAAACAGTTTGTCATCGTGCTTTTCCTTTCTTTCATTGCCAGCCATGATTGGAGTAAAAGATAAGCAGAAAAGAGAACTTTTCTGGTGAGAATAGTTCCTTATGTCTTATTTTCTCTCCTTTTTTTCTGCCTTTGGTGCAGCAAAGGGGAAGCTTTTCATGTGGGGACCCAGAGAATGCAGCTGCAGACAGCAGGGGGAAGAGTTTGGTCAAATTGCCACTCTACCAAACATCTATAGAAAAAACAAAAAAAATTTCCATTGCCAATGACAAATCCAAGCTGAAAGTTGGCCTTGCCTGTTGTCATTCATTGCCATTCATATTTAGGAAGCAGACTGCTGTGATAATTGATTTGATGGTCCAGCTTGAGTGGAAGCACTTCTGGGCATAGCAGGCCTCAGAGATGCCAAAAAAGAAGAAAAGGTGGGAATGAAATAATGCACTACTTTCTCCTCAGAGGCATGTGGCCCAGTTTTTGAGAAGAGAAAAACATGCTTTAGAAGAAGAAAGAAAAAAGAAAAAAAACTTAGTAACTCAGTAATAAGTACAAAAATGACCATATAGCCTCAGTCAGATAAAAATAGGCATTCAGAGAGAGACAATGAGTGTACATATTTTACTGGCAGGTGAATAATAGGAGAATGCTGTGGAAATAATCTGATTTTTAACGGACTCTGTCCAAGGGAGTACCTTTCTTGCTTCTTTTTTTTTTTGTGTAACAACAGAAGAGGCTCCCTTTCCTCAAAACACAGACGCAAAATAAAAACCACCCAAAAAAACAATGTTTAATTTTTTTTTTAGGCTTTCCAAAGAGGAATTGATAGTTCAGAAGAAGGGAAGGAAGGCAATTATTGAATTTGAAAGGCAATAGATGTGCTTGGATGATGTGAACTCCCGTTGGGTTTATTTACTTCCAGCATAGGTGATAATGAGGCTTTTCCCTGCATTTCTGGCCATGGGGCAGTGTTCACCCACAGCCTCCTGCTGCTATGAATAACTCAGGACACTGAGTGCCACTTGGGGGGAAAAGGAGATTTAAAAACTTTTGTGTTCAGCGCTTGACCTCTTAATCACAAGTGCCAGCAGCCTTTCATCGATTTAAAGAGCCAAACAAAACCAGATCAGCCGTGAGCCATTGAAACACAGCCCTGCAATCACAACTGGTTTGTCTTCTGAGTGATGCTTATTTACTGGCAAAACCAGTGTGGTCCCTCCAGTGCTGGACTCTTTGTATTCATGGTCCTGAGCCTTTTATCCAGGCAAAGCAGGAGGAACTGAAATGTGCCAGTAAAGAAAGGCAGAGCTGGTGGAGGAGCAGGAGGTTGGGAGTGTGCTGTTCCAGGCCATCCATGAGCATGACTCTGATTTTTGGAGGACCCATCCTGCCTTCATGAGATGGTAGCTGGTGTGAGCACAGAACAGAGTCTACACTTAGAAAAGAGGCTGTAAAAACACACTCATTTCTTAGGAGAAAATATCAGATTTTCTGATATGCTAGGACTTTTTAAATTCCTTTTTATATATTGGAAGCAGAAGCTCAGAGTTTCATAAGCCATTAAACATCTGAAACTGATGTAACCTGTCTGCCATTCTTCCTTTGAATTCTTCTTGCTTTCTATCTACTTATCTATAAAATTCCTTTTTAAGTATTAAAACACTCCATTAAATTGATGGATAGGAAACATCACACATGGCAGATATTCGAAGGAAATGCTCTTTGTGCATCTCAGCAGAAGAAAACTTCTCTAGAGAAGCCTTGGTTTGGGGTGAAGCTGAAGTTCAGGGGGCACGCTTGTCCTGGTCAGAGGTGGGGCAGAAAGGGAGCAAGGGGAACCCTTGAAGGGTTCTGGTTTGGTGGGAATTCATGGAGGGCACTGAAAGTGGCAGCAGGAGGAATCAGCTGGGGAATGCCTGGATGAACCCAGCTCTGCATCCCTTGTGCATCCCTGCTGGGTTAGTCTGGATCTGCACACAGATCCATTTTCTGTGGCTCTGAAATGTGGGAATTCTCCCCTTGGCTTGTTGGAAGTGTGCTCTTCCTTCCAGGGTGCTTTGGAGACATTTGTGACAAATTACTGTGGCTCCTGAGCACGCAGATCCTGGTCAGCTCATCTGAGCTGGAGCTAGGGAAGTGCTTCCAGCTGAGCACACTGCAGTAAATATTATTAGACCTTGATTAAAAGATAATTGGAGTAATTTAGATTTTGACTGCGAATTCTGTGTGAGCCATTGTGTTGCAGTGGTAATGATTAGTAATTATTTTTATTCTATTTTCAAGCTGGGCAGCACCTCCATGCTTCACCAAGGGCACGCTCCTGCCTCTCAGGAGAAGCCAGAGGGATTCCAGGGGATGGTGCTGGGGCTTGCAGGTGGAGCTGTGGGATATTGCAGGAGCTCACTGCCCCCCTGTGCTGCTGGCCCTGGGAGGGGGAGCCTGGCACCAAGGGATGGGGGAACCTTCCCAAACTGAGTGCATTTTCCCCTCTGCTGTGTAATTCACTGACAAGTGAGGGCAGCACAGGTGGATCCCTTTGGAATTCCCCTGCTGTGCCATCTCCCTCCCCGTGGTGTGTGTGTCCTCAGACCATGGACAGGTCTGGTCTGGAGGGGACCTCGAGGTCACCCCATCCATCCCCTGCTGGAAAAGCACCCCACACCAGGGGCTGCCTCCCCCTGTCCTGGCTCCACTCTGTGATGCTTTTACCTGCAATTCTCTTGTTCTGCTGGTGCTGAATAAACTCCTCCCAAACGTGCCCTGAACCAGGACACCCACCAGGCTCTCCTGGGCGTTTCCAGGACAGGAGCTGGGTGTTGTCTGCTGATATTGAATCGCTGCCACAGTGGATTTGGAGCTCACCCTGCTCACCTCTGGCCTTTTGGCAGCCCCTGGTGCTGGCAGTGCCTGGTTCCCCTGGGAGCACCAGGAGGAGCCCAGCTGGGTCTGGCTCAGGGTTAGGCTGAGCCCAATCTCACTGCCAGGTGTCACAACATGTCAGGAGGGAGCTCCACGCTCTGTCAGTGGTTAAATGTGCCTTCTGTGCTGTCACATCATTTCTAATAGTCACATGCAACTGCTGCATCATAAAAGCAGCCAGTCCAAAGCTCTGCTCAAAGCAAGGCAGAGATCAGCACAAAAGCACCTGATTTAAAAAGGGAGAAAGCTACTGGAAGGTGACAGCTGGGATTCCAGTGCTTCATCTGTGTAATTAAAACTTTTCTGAGGAGCAGGAAAAGCAGGTTGGACTTGAGGTAGTTTTAGGAGTTAATTAGCAAGGTCTTTTTGAATATTAAGAATGCCTTTGAAGGATAAAGTTTTAAAAAAACTAGTTCAGGGCTTTCAAACAGCATAAATTAAGAGAGAAACTTTCTTTTTACACATCCTCAAGATGCAGACAGAGTCATCCTCCCTAAGCATGCCATTTCCTTCCATCAGAAATATAATCATAGATCCTCCTCAATGTCTGATCTTCATAAGGATTTATTAGCTTGCTAGCAGTGCACTGGCAATTTAACTGGAAATAATATTTCACAGGAGTTTTTTTGCACGTTCACCATTGCAAATACTGAAGTCAGTAGCTCTCAAGTCATAAAGTGAGTTTCTTCCTGGGCTGGGTACTGTGATACATCACCAATATTGGAAACAGCAGCCTGCAGATTTCAGGGTACAGCCATAGAGTTATAGAATGCTTTGGGTTTTATAAGGCAGCTTAAAAATCACCTGAACCATCCCTGCCCCACCTCCCATCAGCCCAGTTTGCTCAAATCCTTTTTTAACCTGGCCCTGGACACCCCCAGGAGGGGAGGGGGCGTCTCCATCTCTTGGGGCAGCTACAGCCCCTGTCTCAGCACCCTGACCATGAAGAATTCCCTCCAGGATCCCACCCAGCCCTGCCCTGCGGGTCTGGGGCCATTCCCTGCTCCTGCCACTCCATGCTCTGGTCACAAGTGCCCTCCCAGAGCCTTCTCTTAGACAAGTTCTGCCTTCTAACAAGGGGCTGCAGCTGAAAACACAGCCCTGCTTGTTCTCACACGGCTCTGGTGGCTTTTTGTAAGCATTTGCCAAGAAATAAAACTTAAGTACACTGAAAATTTGGGGCCGTATCTCTTAGAACATATGGAGAGCAAGGGCTTGTTCTGTTCATATTTTACCTGGGTTTATGCTTTGTTTTGTGAATGCACTCACTTGCACAGGGAAAAAGAGCTCTCTGTTTCTTTTACAAAGCTATGTGGAAAATTTTAGGAGGTGTACTTTACTTTCACTCACTTTTTATTAGTTCTGATGTACTCAGCTCTTAGAGAATTTCTCACCTGTGAGCTGTTTCAAACAGCTGTTACAACAGCAGAGTGCATCTTGATACGAAACTAAATGAATTCACCTGCTTTATTTTGGAAAGCAAATCAGCCTCAGAATCATCTATCAACAATAAATCCATCACAGCAGGACACACTCAGTGAGTGGCAGGGAAGTTCTTGTGCTGTCTCCTGAGATGGTTTAAAGAGGAGTGCACTGTGCTTTGGGTGGGGACTCCAGAGGAACTGCAGAATTTTGCAGCACTCATTCAACAGGCATTATTTAAGTTTATTTTAGTACAGCGTGAATCCATTGAGTATTTAAGCTTCCCAAACATCCAGATTAAACAAAAATAAAATTCAACAGGCTTCAAAACCACCTGATGAAGAGTCAAAAAATCCAGCTCTGAAAAGCAAGATGAAGATACAAATTAGTATTTGAAGTTTTACTTCTTCCCAGTTGTGAATTATTTAGAACTGTTACACTGATTGCTTCATGAATCAGTACTTATCTTCCTCCCTAAAAAGGCATTGTTCTAGAAACTGTAGAAATTTATAAACAGAACTGTCCAAAAGTAAAATGCTCTGCTTCTAGGACAAGGGGACTGTTAGGGTTCCTAGTCAGAGGAAACAAATTATTAAAAAAAAAAAAAAAAAAAACAAATAACAAGAATAACAACACAACCTAAGCCTGAAGTTCATTATAAAGCAATGTAAAAATGCCAGAATTGAGTGGCAGTGTTGGCCTTGCTCCCCCAGCCCTGTGTGGAACGGTGTGGGGAGGAAGCACGTTCCAGCTGTGCCCCAGCTGTGCTCAGACAGCCAGGCTGGGAATTTGGGACCCCTGGGAGCTGCAGCCCCAGCCCAGTTTGGCCCCACAGCTGTGCAGATTATTTCCCAATTAAAAGGAGGTTTGGCATACAGGGAAAGCCTTGGTGGTTGGTAGCAGGAACAGTGTCAAGCATGAAATAATTGATTCATTTGCTCAGAGTTGGGGGTTGTGGTAACACAAAAAGGAACAGAACCTCGTGGTGGGGCATATGTCACATCTCCTCTCTGTTGCACCTCAGCTTCGTTATTTAGGATTTTTGGATGCCTTTTCTGTGGTAATGTCTGCCTCAGAATGCCAGAGAGTGACTCTGATGCTGGTGGTGTTTGTCAGGGTGCCCTTGCCCCAGCTGCAGCAGCTTTCAGCAGGAGTGATGAGGAAATGCTTGGTGGCATGTCACACACACAGAGTGCCTCAGACAGCGAGGCAGTGGGGCAGGCAAACCTCTGAGGAAAACGCTCCCTGAGCAGGGCTGATGTATTTAAGAACATATTTTAGACAACCTGTCTGTGGTGCAAATTAAAGATGTGAGAGGTAAAACACTTTTAGCATGAACGTCAAAACATTTTATCATTCCAAAAGCACCGTGTCTTTTTTATCAGTCACTCATGATGCTGTGTAAGGGGGGATCTTCAGACCTGAAAAGTCATTTTTGCTGTGCAGAAAATGAGACCAAAAGCTCTGTGTAGGTATCATACATAGGTGAATCTGTGTTGGGTTCTGTGTAGACAAATACATGTGTAAAAAATTCTGGGCTGGCACCAGTATTTCATGAAGCTCTAAAATTTTATACTGACTCAAAGCAGACTGGCTCTGCATGCAGAAAGAACCCAAAATGTCCCATAAGTTCTGTGAGAAAGTTAAGATGCAGTTGCAGTGTATAAACTTATTTTAGCTGACTTGTAAATTTTCTTTTTAAGATAATCCATACTGCCTGTAGTTTTAGTGTCACATCACCATTTATCTCTGACTCTCATCAAGTTTTGGAGAAAATGCTTAAATTACAAAATAATTCTTTCTATAAATATTAGTTCAATTTGTCTTTATTCCTCATTTTCTACACAAAAAGGTTCTTGCTGCTATTTCTCTTTTTGGCCATAAAATTCACTAAGCAGAAATGTTCCATTTGTGACATTTTCCACTCAAGTTATTATTTCCCATCCTTGGTAATCTGATTCCATCTCAGGTTATTTGTGGGCTTTAGCCAGACTTAGATGAGTACAGAAGTGACCTTAAAAAAAACCCCAAAAAAACAATAAACCAAACCCCAAGAGAATATCACCCCAAATGTCACTCTTCTGTCGGGTTTATTTCCAATTTGGCTACAGAGTGGGCAAGGCAATGGCAGCATCCTCTAGCTGTAATATTTCTCTTTTTGACTGTTTGAATTTCTTTTATGACAGCAGGGGTTTATATCCTGGGACAGGCACGGGATAAATCCTGATCTGTGCATTGGAGGGGGCCTGAGCTGGCCAGTCCCATTTGCAGTGCAGAGATGGAAATTTGTGTCACTGCTAAACCCTCAGTGCTCACTGAGAGGAAACATTTCTGCAGCAATGGGACTCTGATTGTTTGCTCCAAGAGTTGTCGATGGGTGTGAATTTTCAATACATTTCATTTTGAATACCTGCTTGCCAGAGCTTTGCTGGGCTCCTGGATCAAACCCCAGCCCAAGCTCTGAAGTCAGGTTTTAACAAAAGGCTTTTGCAGGTGACAGCAACCTTTTAAATGTTTCTGTTTCCTGTGGTGAGCTTCCAGGTGACAAGTTGCTATAGAATGGGTGAAGCTGTGCTGAGGAGTGTTAGCAGGTAAACAGCTTTTCATTTCCAGTTAATCCAAGTTGTTTTTCTTCACCTTCTTCTGCCTTCAAAAGTGGTAGGAATCATCATTATCCTTTAATTAACCCCTTCAAAAGTTGAATATAAAAGTAATGAGATATTTATTTTTACAGCACAGGGGAAAAACAGATATTCCTGAAGTTAGAAAATGGTTTTATCATCATGAAAACTGTTTTGTTCAATTTTGCACAGCTTTAATTAGCAACCTTTCTTGAATAATGGGTTACTCATAGTTGTTCAGTTTCAAATTTCAATTTATCTTCACCTCTTTTATTGGCAAGGCAAAGGATCTGAGAGTTCACAAAATGCAGCCAGTATTTGCCTGTCAAATGGAGTTTCTCCTTCATCAGAAGATGCAAATATCTGAAATATTTTCACTTTTTTAATATCCTCTGATACTTTGTTGTCAATTTTTTTTGCTGAATAGTATGCATATTAAAAACTAGGAAACAGTAAATTAATTAAAAACAATCAAATTAGACAACTCAAAACTAATGGTAATTTCCAATGCAGATGAAGACAAAATTACTTTTGTTTTGTGGGTTTGTTTCTGGTGCTAACATAGCTCAAAGAAAGTTTCCTTGTCATAACCCAGTTTCTCCCAAGGACAAGTTTTTCTCAGGTGCAAATAAGGATTTTTGCAGCTCCAGACAGCTTTTCATATCCACTATAGCTCTGCTACTTCTAATTCTGCTGCTTTAACTTCTGCTCCCTTTAATTCTGCTGCCTGAACTCCTGTGTGAGTCCCAGGGCTGGCAGGAGAGCACTGTTGGCCATTGGAGTTGTTGGTCTTCACAGATATTTTTATTTACTTTTAATTATCTGCTGCTTACAGTCACATATTTGTATCTGAAAATGATATTTTTACCCACTGAAGCCTGAAGCTGCTTTGTTGAGAATAATTAATAACAGTGGCTCACATCTCAGACCATAAATTCTCAATATTCTCCAAATTCTCAAATTCTCAAGATCTCCCACAAACATCATTGAAACAGATTTTCTAAATAACAAAGGATAGTTTTAAGTGGATTCCCTCTTCATTTGTCACTCTACATCTTTCTCCAAAGTTCAGCAATACCAAAATAACCTTTTGGGGCTTTGCTGTGTTTTGCTCTGCCACAGAGGGTGCAGTGGGGTTGGTAATGGGTTTCAGAGCTGTAGTTCCACTGCTCTGTAAATCTGTGAAATAAAAACACCTCCCATGGCATTTTCAGTAGTGAGGCAGAGCTCATGGTGGCCACCAAAGCACACTACTGGTGCTTTAGAGTTCTGTGTTCCCAGAGTGTCTGGAGCTGGGCTTGTCCTGGCTCTGCAGGCTGTGCCCAGTTTTTATGCTTGCATCATTCACAGTCCAAACAGGGAGCAAATCCGTGCAGATTTCTGACTCTGTTGGAGGAAGCTCAGTTGGGAAGTGATTTCCATGCAGATAAAGCCACAGTGGTCTTGTGATGTGTGTCACTTTATTCTAACAGAATTTTTTAAAGGGCAGTGAGTTGTCTTAAAGGCAGTGTTGATTTTTCAGTGTTGAGGTTATGTTCTAACCTCAGAATTAATTAATTGAAACTCATGAGTTGGGCTCCAAATCTAGTCTGATTCTTGAAAGAGCTCTTTTAAAGGAAAGTATGACTGTGGCCACAGTGAAATAAGAATTGCAGATCTGAAATGAAGGGTGTGAGGCGTTTGGGGGCTGGAGAGGGGTGGGAAGGAGCAGTTTGGCAGTGCTGAGAGGCAGTGGTGGGGCTGTTCCACGGCCCTGCCTGCTCTGCTCCCAGCACAAATGCACTGCTCCAGTCAAGGTGACTCAGAGAGAAAACCCAGGGGCAGCCTGGCTTTGCCATCCCCTCGCTGGGAGATGCACAAATGAAAATGGACAGGCCCGTGGTATTTATGTTTTATAAAGCTGAGCACTTAAAGGCATCCTGATAAACTCCTCTGAGCAGAGAGCCCTGCTGGTGCTGCTCTGGTGGCATTTCTGATCCTCTGCTTGGGCTTGGGCTACCTCTGGGCTTATCCTGGCTTTGGCAGCCCTTGCTCTGCACCACATGGGCCAATATTTGGGATTTGTGGGTTTGGCCAATATTTGGGGTCTGTGGTTTGGACAATATTTGGGGTTTGTGTGTTTGGCCAATATTTTGGGTCTATGGTTTGGCCAATATTCAGGATTTGTGTTTTGGCCAATATTTGGGGTCTGTGATGCTCTCACTGAGCACTGTCAGGGACAATCTATCAGGAAAAAGCCCTTTGGATACACACACACCCCTCACTCTTCCCACAGGGACAGACAGCTTTGGGAGAGTGATACTGGGAGTTTAATATTCTCTGTGCCTTCAGGAATTAAAATTATTAGGGAAATCCATATTTTAGGCCAGAGTAAGACATCCCACGTTACCAAAACAGACAATTTAACTCCAGGTGCAGTTTGAAATCAGCCACGTGCCTCAGCATGGGAAATTTCTGATGTGGTTCATGCGTGACAGCTCCTTTTTCACTCAGTTATACTCAAAGCACTTAAATTATCCTAAAGATCTCCAGACAGAAATGTTCAGAAAGCTGTAATTGCATCAGCCGTGCACCCACTGCTGACCTTCCAATCTGCTGGAGCTGCACAGGGAAAAGAGCCCAACTTTGGGGCTGCTGCAGAAACCCTGAGGTCAAACCCAGACTTTTGTTTTCTGGGAACGTGGGCAAGGAGTTCATTTAGCTTAAGTGCCCTTCATGAGGAAGGAATGAGGTCACAGGTTGTGCTGCTGCTCTGTAGCTGCAGGTGGGTTGCAGAGTGTCACTGCAGAAGAACTCTGTTCTCTTTCTGAACGAGGTATTTTGGTTAAACACACGGCCTCTGTTTTCCTTTGGAAGAGTGGAGCCATGATGTTTTATGAAAAATCCTTTCTTTAGGATTTTTTCCTCCTGAGAAGCTGAGAGGCCTCAGGAACAAAATGCAAACAATGATTGTCTGCTGCTGTGGGATGCAGCAGGTGGAGCTGGGATGGGTCTCATGTGGTTGTTTTTCATTAATGGCCAATCCCAGTCCAGCTGCCCAGACTGTCTCAGTCAGAGACAAACCTTTGTTATTCATTCCTTTTCTATTCTTAGCCAGCCTTCTGATGAAATCCTTCCTTCTATTCTTTTAGTATAGTTTTTAATATAATATATATCATAAAATAATAAATCAGCCTTCTGAACATGGAGTCAACTTTCTCATCTCTTCCCTCATTCTGGGATCCCTGCAATCACTGTCACAAAGGAGCAGTGCAGGATTCAGGGGAATGGAGATAAAGCCTTGGCTTTGCTGTCTCCTGAAGGTGTTGGGGGTGGGAAATCCATTCTGGGCTTCAGGAGAGCTGGGGACTAATGGCACAGTCATGAAAAAAAAACATTTCATCCTAGTGCTGAATTAGGGATACAGGGCTGCCTGGCAGGAGAGCTCTGTGTCCTTTTGGAGACTTGTCTGTGTTGTTCAGTTCTCTGAATTCCAAGAGATGATTGCAGGTGCAGTGCCTCAGCCTCAGGACTGGCTTGCACATTGGTATGCATTTAATGTTTTCAACATAATCCAAATAGCCATATTAATTTGCATTTTATTATTTTATTTACTCTGATATCATGGTTCAGAAAAAATTATGACTTTATTGGATCATCATCATCTTTTGAAACTCTTCTGCTGTAATTAACCACGCAAAGTAATGAATTCTAAATTACATTTTCAATTACTCGTGACTAAAATTATCTTGAATTTTTGAAAAAATGGGTTTTTCCTCTGGAAAGATTCATTGCTTTCTCGGTGTTGTTGTGGTAGAGCTCTAGATTAGGGTAACTTGATTTTTAAATGTCAAATATAATTTACTGTTAGAAACATAAAGGGTATGCCTGTGTTGTGAAGGAGAAAAAAGTCACTTCAGCATCATTTAATAGTGATGTGTATTTAAAATCAGCTTTTCACCAGCTGGATAAAGTCTGGCAGAACAAAGGAAGTTTTTATGTCCAAAGGAAGTTTTTAGGTACCCACTTCTGTATGGATGGATCTAGAATGTGTCTGTGCACACAGTGCTGGAAATAGAGGACTCTGCAGTTTGGTCTCAGATCTTCTGGAAGGAAAAGATCCCAAAACTGAGAACTTTCCATGAAATACGAATGGCTTGGGAAGGTGAGGCTGGCCCGTTGGCCATGGACACCTCGGGCTGTGCTGTGTGCCAGGGGATGGATTTCAATGTTCTGAGTCCCAATAAAACAGGAGGAACAGAGGGGAGGGAACTGAAACAGGAATTGAAATGTATGGAAGAACTTGTAGGGAACGTGTTTGAGGAGTGTATTGTAGGTGTGACTTGGTGTGAGTCAGAGTTATTCAGAGTTTTCATGGACAGTCTTCAAAACAGAGAATTTCACCTGCTCTGCAGAGATGGGAAAAGGCTTCCAGTGAAAGTTCCATTTTCCTCCTCATCTGCAGAAATGTGTTCTGTGAACAGTCAGCTCAGCCTTTGCTCTTGGAGCAGGTGTGCCTCTAGAAAGTGAACATAGGAGAGCAGTAATTTGAGTTAAAATATTCAAGATGTGAGGACTTTTGGAGCAGTCTAATATAAAAGTAGCGGGGGGACATTAATCTGAAGGGAAATTTGGGGGCGTGGTTCATCTAAAACCTCACCAGCATCACTGTTGGCATCAATTGTCACTCTCACTGCTGCTCACTGCATGGGGACATGGATGGCACAAGTGCCAGCATCTGTCACTCCTCCTGTGCCAGCTCTGGCATTTCAAACTGGGCTGGGGAGGGTGGCAGCCCCAGGGGGCTGTGACCCCTCAGAGGTGACACTGAGGGGGCTGTGACCCCTCAGAGGTGACAATGATGATGAGGCTGTGACCCCACAGAGGTGACATTGATGAGGCTGTGACCCCTCTAAGGTGACAATGTGTCCCCTCAGAGGTGGCTCTGAGGTGGCTCTGTCCCCTCAGAGGTGGCAGTGCCACCTCTCTTTGTCCAGAGAAGGTTGTGCCTGTGCCCCTCGGGTGGGCTGAGCACCCTGAGCACCAGAACTGATTTCCTGCTCATTTTCCTTGCTTTGAGCTGGCAGCAGTTTGAGGTCCAAGCCTCTCTTTAACTGTGAGGTGGCTCCTCCAAAGACTTTTCCAAACTGACAAAGCAGAATGGGAAGATTGAGATGGGGAGGGCTTGGAAGGCAAAGGAAAGTTAATTACTTCCTGCAAATCCCAGGTTCCTCCTTTGCCACTGAAGATATTCAGCACTTTTCTCAGCACCTTTTAGGTTTTATGTTGAAAATAGCAAAGAAATGGATTTTATGGGTAAAATGGCATCTTTGGGGAGCCCAGAAGTGGTATAAAGTTAGCATGAAGGACAACTCATTCACCTTTAGCTCAGTGTGCATTCTGCAGCCCACTTAATGTGAGCTCTGTGTGCAAGTTCAGAACTGCTCTGATACAGAGCAGAAAATGCCAGGGATTAAACACATCGTGTAAATGTGGGGAGAATGGCAGAGAAATGGATGTGTGCTGGGAAGAAATGAGAACCCTGACTCCATGGTTCAGAGGGCTGATATATTATATTATATTATATTATATTATATTATATTATATTATATTATATTATATTATATTATATTATATTATATTATATTATATTATATTATATTATATTATATTATATTATATTATATTATATTATATTATATTATATTATATTATATTATATTATATTATATTATATTATATTATATTATATTATATTATATTATATTATATTATATTATATTATTATATCATATCATATTATATTATATTATATTATTATATTATATCATATCATATCATATATTACATTACATTATAATATATTACATTACATTATATTATATCATTTATTATATAATAAATTATTTATTGTATAATAAATTATTTAATATATAATATCATATATTGTATAATTGTCTTATATTATTTATCATATTGTATTATATTTATCATATTATATTATATATATCATATCACAATGATGTACTAAAACTCTGCTAAAGAAAGAGGAGACATCAGAAGGCTGCACAAGACTGATAATAGAATCTCGTGACTGACCAGAGTCCTGACCCAGCTGGACTGGGATTGGACATTAATTTTAAAAAATCCACATGAGCCTGATCCAAGATGCATCCTTGCTAAGCCATCTCCAGACCACATTCCACAGCCATCAGGTAATTATTGTTTACATTCCTTTCCTGAGGCTTCTCAGCTGCTCAGGAGGAAAATCCCCATGAAAGGATTTCCATGGAATGTGTTGGTGACAGGGGTGGAAGCCCTTGGCCAGGGCAGAGGTGTCCTGCTAAAAGCACAGCTGCATTTGGTGACACCTGGGGACAGGGCAGACAGGCTGCAGGAGGGGAAGGGAAATGCTGTCCTGGTCTTTGATCACCCCCCATCATTTCTGCAGATGGAAAGAAGATCTCCAAAATCTTTTCTCAATTGATGCACAGGCCAGTCCAGGCAAACAACATCAAATCAAGCTGTGCTCTGTGAAAGTGTCTTGGTATTCCACAGCGAGAGGTTTTAGGATTGTTATGGAAAGCAAACATTTGAGATTGTGGTGTGGTTTTTGTTCAAGCACTTTCCTCCTCCCACTGGATGGGAATTCCTGGGATGCTCAGGCTGAAACAAACAGGTCTGCCATCAGCAAGAGTGCTTTGTTCAGGGGTCCGATTGCAGCAACCTCTAAATCCTGATTCCAGTTTATACAACTGTAAATTTTGGGGAATTTCAGGGAGGCGTTTGCCAGGATTTCTGTTGCAGCCAGAATTCCCTGGAGCTGCCTGTGGGGCTGGCTTTGGCTCTCAGGTGTCCTGGTGTACTCTGGCACTCAGTGCTCACAGAGCTGCTGCCCTGGTTTGGGGTTTGGTGGTGATGGCAGTGAGGAGAGGCAATGTCCCACCCACGGCAGAGCTACAGTTTGAGCTGATTTGGAGAATAAATGTCCATGAACAGAGAGGATAAAGGCTGAGCAGTGAGGTTGGACACCAGGGGAAGGAAGGTTCTTCCCCCAGAGGGGGTCAGGCACGGGAGGAGGCTCCAGGGGAAGGGCAGAGCCCCAAATCTGAGCCCCCAGAGCACCTGGACCGTGCTCAGCCCAGGGTCAGTGCCCAGAGATCCTGCCAGGAGCAGGGAGTCACACCTGGGCACCCTTGTTGGTCCCTTCCAACTTGAAATATTGTATGATTCTGTACATAAATAGATTGTCATTGGCTTGTTCTTGGTTTTACACTGTTCCTGCTGCCAGAGACAGCTCTGGGGCAAAAAAAAAAAAGAAAAAAAAAGAAAAAAAAAATCAATGCACAGGCTGTAGAGCTCCTGCATCCCCATTTTTCACACCGCTGTTAGTTGTAATGTTACTTCCCTGCAGACATGACCTGAAAGCTAAAAATTTACCTAAAAATCATTTACTGCATATCATTTTTACTCGGCTGAAATCAGTTGCTCTGTAAAATTGCACAAAGCACATTATTTTAATGCATTATTTTGGCCTGATGGCCCTGGGTGAAGGGATGCCTTGATCTGGAGAGCAATGTTGTCTTAGAGTGAGCAGCAGTGTTTCCTCAAGGTCACTGGGTTAAAATCCTTCCATGTGTTTTCCCATTCCAGGCTTTTTTTGGAGGAGTGCTTGAGGGGCTCAGTTTGTCTGTTTGATCAAAGCACAGGGTTAGAGCTCTGCAGATTTTAATGAAGGCCCCTTTTACCTTCTGAACCTTTTACTGTACATACCACGTCTGTTTTTTTGCTCTGTGTTTTCTTAAAAATTAGTTAAAGGGATATTCTGCATGATGTTTTCCTTATATATGTAAAATCATTTTATTTTGTCTGAATTATTATCTCAGTTTACTTTGTAATTCCTAAGGGTTATCAGATGATCATTAAATCTTGATTTTCTGTCAGGAAGAATTAATAATCTTGACTTCTGAATGAATTTAGAAGCAATAGGGGATTGGAGTCAAATATTTGAATACCATTTCAGTGTTAAATCAGTTATTCATATTTCAACTTAGGCTTACTGGTAGATAAAAAATAAATTCAATTCATAAATCCTCCTTTGCATTTGAATATTTTATTTTCTTACCCCCACAGCTGGGTGAGGATTGCTGCTGGAGTGTTTAGAACATATTTTCATATACATTCCAGCACAGCATTTATGTAGCCCTGTGCATGCATCATATATGATGCTGTATTAAAAATCAGCTGTGCAGAAGAAAATAGGAGTTGGTTTCTGGGTGAATTGGTCAATTCAAGATAAGGAAAGCTCAGGTTGAAGGTAAGACTTGATATTGTGGCACTGCCTGGCCAGGAACTGCCCCTTGAGAGCTGCTTATTCTCTTTTGTGATTACTTTAAATGGCTGTGCTTTCATTAATTACTTATTGCTTCCCTCCTCAATCCCAGGGAGCTCTGAAGGAAAATCCAGGGCAGCTGCCAGCATTTCAGAGGTGTGTGTGGTCTGTCCTTGCTCCCTGGGATTCTGAGCTGAGGCATCAGTGCCCCCAGGGCCACAATGTGCCACGGCTCTCCTGGTGGCCAGGGCCGGCTCTGGAGGACACAGAGCATCCCCTCACCACTGTCTGGTCTGGATGGACCAGCACAGCAGCTCACCTCCTCCTCTGCTTTCTTCAGCCTGGTTTTTATTTACCTTGCCTGTGCTGCTGCACAGTATTCACTCCAGGAAAACGTTTTCCTCAGCTCTGCTATTCCCAATTAATGAATTTTTCTGCCTAGTTTTTCCTGCCGTGACAGATTTCTGATCAGCTCCTCTAAATGCCGTGGATTTCTCCCAGATATATTTGTGTACATCCATGCACCCATCAGCAGTGGACATATATTCCACATATTATGGATGTGTTTATGGCTTTAGGCTTGGAGTCTTTACAGTATTTTGAACCCATATGTCATCCCGTCTGTCCTTTGAAAATAAATCACATTTCTTGCCTGTATTTTGTTCTTCCTTCTGTGTTTATCCTGAGCTCGAGGACACAATATTCAGCTCTCGGTGAATTTCTGAATCTAAATCATGTTTTAGCTTCTGTAGTCCAGCTTTAAAAAGCCACAAACTGAAAGCAAAGATGTGTTGTGAATTCAGTCTGAATAAGTATCTTAAATTCTAGATCTAATAACATTCATTCATTCATTCATTAAGTGGCAATGAATCCTTTTGTGGATAACAAACAGGTTTACTTAGGAGCTACAGGAAAATATTTTGTCAGAAGGTCAAAATCAGTCCGGTTTGCTATCATGAAAGTTAGTTCATCTTATTCTGTTTTCCTGTTAATTATACAAAGTTTTTCTATAAAAATTAATGTTTATACTTTCTAGAATAAGAGCTGGTTTTAATAATATTTTGTTGATTTATAGGCTTTTTTCCCATTTTACCTCTAAGGCAAAGATCCTACCTGAACAAAGGCTTCCTTGGCAGGTGCAGTTTTCAGTGGTGGCTGAAAGTTATTCCACAACTGAAGCAAAAATATGATCAGGCCAATTTATACCAACCAGTTTATTCTTGCCTTGAAGTTGCCCTGTAATTTATTTTGTTTCCAATTTTAGCCCATGTCATAAAAAGCAAAGCTAAAGTCGCTTGTGCTTCATGTTTCAGACCACGCACACTTGAGAGACACCTGTCAATCTCCAGTCCCTGCAGATCCCATCTTTGCTATAATAAGGCCACAAAAAGTAACAAAACAACCCCAAAAAAGCCACCACATCACGAAGCAGTCTGATGGGCTTTTTTTTTCCCCTTTGGTTTCTTTTAACTTCTGAATTTCCTTCTGTTTTCCGTGCTGACTTTTCTCAGTTACACGTCGTTTTCCTCTCACAGACACGTTCACAAATCAGTGACATCTCAGGAATTTGTCAAAACTCGCTGCTTTTCTTGGAATGTCCTTGCTTGCTGTTACAGAGCAGATTCTGTCAGCCTTGTGGTGGAGCCCATCAGCAATCTAATTAATAAATGAAGCAAGCAGAACTAAGTTTTCCCAGCCTTCCACTTGCCTTCCCCCTCCCTCACCACCCTAGCCCAGCTCCCTCTCTGGGTGAATGCTGGAGAGGATCTCGAGAGCTGATTTAGGGTTCTGGAAACCTGATCATGGCTGCTGCAGTTGTGAAAATAGTATTAATCATGTTTCACATCTATTAAATTCTGGGACGTTATTGGAAGTTTTGGGAAACCTAGTTCTGCCACATCTTCTGAGTCCTCACAAAGGGGTGAAGATCCCCTCTCTAAAACTTCCTCACAAAGGGGTGAAGATCCCCTCTCTAAAACTTCCTCACAAAGGGGTGAAGATCCCCTCTCTAAAACTTCCTCAGAAAGGGGTGAAGATCCCCCCTCTAAAACTTCCTCACTAAAGGGTGAAGATTCCCCTCTCTAAAACTTCCTCACAAAGGGGTGAAGATCCCCCCTCTAAAACTTCCCCAGAAAGGGGTGAAGATGCCCTCTCTAAAACTTCCTCAGAAAGGGGTGAAGATCCCCTCTCTAAAACTTCCTCACAAAGGGGTGAAGATCCCCTCTCTAAAACTTTGGTTTATTTTTTTCAGTAGATGCTGTAGCCCGTGGGCATATGTTAACTATTTTAAGAATGAAGCCAAATAATAGATGTTAATTTATTTTAATTTTGTGCAGTTATTTATGAAGAAGTCTCGCTGAAGAGTTCTGGCTTAAGCTTTGAACAGATTAGAAATGATAAATTGGCAAAAAAAAAAAAAAAAAAGCCCTTTCCTTTTTGAAAAATATCACTGAAACAGGAGCCTTGGCATTTCGAGCTGCTGAGAGTGTGGATGTAAATACTAATGACAAGCCCAAAATAACTGAAGTTAATAGTTATTATTTCTGAATGCCTCCATGTGCTTGCCAAGAGCTGCTGAGCTGATGGGGTGTGAGGAATGTTTGAGAGGGCTTTGGGATTCATCTCCTGCAGAGCTGCCCAGCTCCTGGGCACCCCATTCCTTGGGTAGAATAGGGTTTTTTATCAATTAAAGCTGCAGGTTTGTGCTGCTGGCTCTTGTTTTACCTCCTGGCTGTGCCCAAGAATGTTTGACTCGAGGCTTGTGATTTTTTGTGATTTTTTGTGATTTTTGTTGTTAGGTCCTTTCCCAGCCCTTCTCTTCACATGAGCCAACAAGACCAAGTCCTTGAGCCTCTCTGTAGCCCACAGGAGCAGTCACCTGTCTGCAGCTCACCTGAAACAAAAAGCAGGACAGAACATCTTCATAGGCTGAGTTTTCTTCCTTTCTTCCAGAGCCTGTATGACCTGAATTCATTTGTGGATTTTGTATCAAAAGTAGATTTTGCAAAGGCAGGGGATTGGAGACAGAAGGATCAATGATTTAGTGAATTATCTGAATATGGGCAATATTAGTATCACAGATTAAACATCAGTTCTGTAGGATAAGAATTAATGTCTGGTTCCATCAGCTGTCAATTACAGGCAGGGAGCTTTTTAATTGCATAAAGGCAGGCTGGATGATAAAGCCATTTTCAGGGAGGAGGAAGGAAGGAGCTTAACTTGAGGCTCAACTACAAGGATTAGACCCAGCATATCCAGGGCTAAGTGGTTTGCTTAAATGCTGACTCTGTATTTGACCTGGGATTTTTTAAAGATACTTAGTGAGATTTTCAGCACCACTGAGATGAACAGGAAATAATTCTGCCAGACATCTTTCACTGGGAGAGAGGGAGGGGTGAAAAACCTCCTGCTCTTATCCATTCTCTCGTGCTACAGTGGAAACAGGGGTGGAAATAACATTGCTGCTTCTTGTCAGGGGCTGGCTTTGGGAATTTTGGGTGATGCAGAGATCATCCTGCTTTGCTGGAATAATTTAGACAAGATTTGAGCTTTTGGAAGGATTCCTGCTTGTTCAGAACAGCTTCTCTGCCCCTCTCAGCACTGGTGCCTCCCCTCCATCCTGTACCACACTCAGTCTGTTTCTCCTTTTATTCCTCCAAAAATTCCCCTTTCTTTCCTGTAGTGGCTGGATTGTTGTAAAACACCTTGGGGAAAATCAGATTGTACCTGTGGATTTAACTGCTCTCTAAGTTAGCTGATGTTTTATTTACAAAAATAAGAGTGCTCTGCATTTCTTACAGGCTTCCAAACATATTATTGGGACTCGGTGGGTGTAAATTATTTTTCTCAGTGCCAAATTGGTGTGAAGACCCTCCTTTTTTATTTTTTCTTTTTTAGAAAGCTGATGGGTTGTTGGTGACACAATTTAATATGCAAAACAGTTTTCTCTCTGTCATGGATCTCACCAGATAGCTCTTGGCAAAGTGCAGTTAGGATAAACCTGTTAAATATCCTCACTCACACAAAAATCATGAACTCCTCATGGTTACCATTGCCTTGCTTTGTTTTTTGCAAGAATTCTGAAGCTTTATATCACATTTCCTTATTGCTCCCTAAAGAGGAGACACTGAGCAGCAGACTGAGCCTTTTGTACTTCATCTTGTGCAGCAGAAATAAATCACTGGAAGTGAAATTATTTGAAAAAATCATTTGATTACAAGCAAACTCAGCAGAAACTGAGAAAAAAAAGTAGCTCAGAGGTGTACAAAGTCAAATAATCTGTAAATGTACTTAGATATTTCATAATAAAATACTGCAGTGTCCTGTATTAAAGTTGAGAGGTCTGGTGGTGGCAAATGAGAATGGAATTAATGTTGTCAGCAGCACAAAATACTCCCCAGATCCTCCCTGCCTCGTCTGCAGGGGACAGCCCTGGACAAGGAACATCCAAGAAAAAGGGGAAATCATGTCAGTGCTCAAAAATCTTCCTGAGGAAGAATGAATATCTTGTGTAATCCTGTATTTTCAGAAAATTTAGAATGTGCTGGAGCCATATTGCTCTGTATAATTACCCTAAACCTGACTTCTCTGTTTGAAAAATGCTTTGGGGAAAGTGTTGAAAATGGTTCAATATTACACTTCATTGCTTCTTAAAGGAAAAAAGTTTTGGTTCTTCATTTAGTCAGTCTATCAGAACTTCATTTAATACTAATTTTATTGGGTTTTGAGAACATTTTTAGACCTTTATCTTTCTACTCAGATTTCAGATGGCAGAGATTTTTTACATGCTCTGAGAGTGAGTTTAAAATGCTAGCATTTACTAGATTTAGTAGTGCCTTAAGTGTTGTCTTTAAACTGCAGGCCCATAATTGTTTTCAGCTGCTAATCCAAGCCCAGAGACCCAGAGGTGACCAGAACTAGAGTGAGATCCATTTTCACTGAGTTATTGCAAAGCTTCTGAATTTCCAGCCCTCATACAAGCAGTCATTTCCTATGTCACAGGAAATCAGGAATGCTGGGCATCAGCTGTTTATCATTTTTGCAGGGACACTTTGCCTGTCAAAAGGCACAACTTGGTGTTCCTCTGAAATATGCATTTATGTACATATATATATATAACTTATTTTCAATTACCCAGAGCATCTTTATGTGACTTTTGGAGGATCCCTTCTGTGCCTGGGTTTGTCCATGTGAGTGAGAATGCAGCAGAAAGAGATGATATTTTTAAAGAGGGGAGGCTCACAGACCTTCCAGCCTGATGCAGATTTTTTGAAGGCACCCTGCTGGACTTTTCCTGTTCAAACTCTTGACTCATTCCCTATTTTAAGGATCTGCTATGCCCTGAAGGTGTTGTGACATTTTCTAATCTTTCCTGCTGGACTTTGCAGATATTGAGGCTCTCTCATGCTGGGCTGGACTTGAAGTGCACGAGGCTTGGGTTTGAATAAGAACTCAAAACAAACCAAATAAATCAAATTGCAGTTAGCACTTTGACTCTTTTTTACTGGCATTCCAAGAGTATTTAACTGTGTTCTTGTAAAAAAATTAAAAGGCATCCGAAAATACTTTGCATAGTTGAGAGTATTTATCTTCCTTGGATTTTTCCCTTCTGGAGTGAGATATCATTTCCAGCCCTCTGCAAGCATGCTGGTTTATGAAATAGTTATCTGCCTTAAACTGAGTCACTAGAACTCTTGGAATATAAGTAGCCAGATTTGCATAGTTTATGGGAAAAAAATATCTCTGTAACAAACTTCGTAGTAAACCTTTTGAAAATATTTCATCTACAGTTTGCTTTGCTGCTGCGGCTGAGTAGGAAATTCCAAAATCACAGCTGTGAGTTTCATGGAAATAAAACCACCCCTTATTTTAAAAAGTCCCTCACAGAAAAGTCCCTGGAGATGACTTTCTGTATCCAAAGCCTAGAAAACTTGCAAGTCAAGTTGTTAAGCTGCAATACAAGCTCTCTTATTTACTATTTCAACTTTTTGCTGTCTTCTATTGGAATATTAGGAAAATTAGAGGAGTTTGCTGACCTCTTTTTGGCTTTTTTTTTTTCCATTCATGATAAGCAGCTGATGAAGCACTTTTAAGAGCATCAAAATATCTTTTTTTTTTTTTCCCTGTAAGTTTATATAATTGTTTCCTTGAGTATCCAGTGCAAAAGAAATACTTGGACAGCAGCAGGAGTTATCATCAAAGTGCAGCAAAGTCTCAGCCCTGTTTTACAGAAAACCCTGTCTGAAACATCTTTTTAAAGAGGACACAAACAAAAAAAGGCAGCAAGTCCTTTGATCAAACATTTAATTCAACAAACTGGGCTTTGCTGGTGCACAGTGGACACGCTGCTCTGGGTTTGCACTGGTTTGGATGAAAAGCAAGCAGAGCCCCTGGCTCTGGGAGCTCTGGGAAAGCTCAGGGAAGGGGAGCTGGTGGATAAAATAAAGGGCCAGGGTGGGCAGTGAGTCACAAAGAGGTGTGAACTGTTAACACCCTGCCTTTGTTCGTTCTGAAGATGAAACCAGTTCAAGCGTGAAGAAATATTCCCTGGGATGAAATAGAAGGAGCTTGTAGTGAAAAGTGTTTATGTCCAGCAAAACATCATTCTAAAGGACATGATCGGCTTTGGGCAAAAAGCAGCTGATGGAGTCATGTGTTTTTAGTGGCACTCAGGATGTATTTTCCTAATCATTTTATCCAGCAGCAAAATTTGGGTAAGTTCCTACTCTCTCCCACCCCAGAGAGAAACTCCTGACTCTTTTCTTTCACCCAAATTCAGAATTTCCTTGTCTGTGCGGTAAAACCAGTTTTGGGGTGGCGCTGCTGAGATCCCTAAATGGGAGCAGAACTGGAAAGAGAAATAATGTTTATTTTGTGGCACAAATCATTCTTTTCAAGTCTAAGGGCATGAACGAGGCTGTGGTGGATCCTGAAGTCTCTTCCATGCAGGAGGGAGGCAGCTCAGCGTGCAGGGCTCACCGTGGTCAGCCAGGCAGGCTGGCTGTGCTCAGCACCTGCTGGAGGCCAGGTTTGTCCCTGCACTGCTCATTTGTGTGTCCTGTCAGCAGTGAGCTGCTCTGAGCCCCTGCTCAGCCCCAGACACAGCCCAGCTCCCCCTGCCTCATCCTTGAGTGCCGCTTCAGCCACAGAGCAATTCCAGCCCCAAACTCCTGCTGGGTGTGGGAGCTGCTTCCCTGCATCCCCAGAGAGTGGGATGGATTGCATTTATTCACTCTTTACATCCCCACCTCTTGTGGGTGCTGCTTCCCTGCAGCCCCAGAGAGTGGGATTGCATTTATTCACTCTTTACATCCCCATCTCTTGTGGGTGCTGCTTCCCCTGCAGCCCCAGAGAGTGGGATGGATTGCATTTATTCACTCTTTACATCCCCACCTCTTGTGGGTGCTGCTTCCCTGCAACCCCAGAATGGGATTGATTGCATTTATTCACTCTTTACATCCCAATCTCTTGTGGGAGCTGAAGCAGGGGCCTGCTTTAGTCCCTCTGCATCTGGAGAGAAAAACCCGAGTGAATTTGGAGCAGCTCATAAAACAACCCTGCTCAGATACAAGTGTTGATCAATAGGAACTGTTTTGAGCTATTTAGGGACTCCTTGCTGCCCTGTCCCAGCATTAGCTGCTTCTATAGTTTTATTCTTTATATGAACAGAAAGGGTCAAATTCTGCTTTATGTGAGCATGGGGTTCTCACACTGAATCATAACGGAGTTGTCCGTGCTCAGCCAAGAAAGAAATTAGACTCCTAAGTTCTTAAAAGTTATTATATTTTACCTCAGAGCCTGCCATGTATAGTCTAAATTACTTTCTTGTATGAATTATTTTAATAAGCAACACTTTCACATTCACATAACCTGCCCATGCAAATAATACAGACTAAAAGTCACTTTCAGGATGGGAGTTGTTCTCAGCTGGGGGGTGCAGAGAGGCAACAGGTGGTGCTGAGATCATCCTGCCAGGCTGGAACAGGAGCTTCTCTTTCATGTCCTGTGCTGAAATGCAGATGGGCACACAAAGCCATGGCCTGTGCCAGCGGACCATACAGGAGCGATGTCGTTTTAAGTTTTCTCATAGCATATTCAATTCCATTTAAATATTGCAAAATGCTGAATTGTAAATGTTAACCTAGCCATGAATAAAAAATGCTGATATTTTATTTAATCAAAAAAAAAAAATTATGGATATTCTGCCTTTATTGTATTATTTAAAATATTTTGTTTTACTTGTAGCCTACAAGTTCTTGCAGAGTGGGTTTTATATATATATTTATATAGAGAGAGAATATTTTTCTGATGCATAAAAAATACAGAAGACTGACTTTTGCAGGCTACAGGGAATATTGCCATTGTCTGGGTATGGAGAAAAATCAGTTTACATGAACCAGAAGGAAATTCCTGCTTTTCAGGAGTGTTCCCCAACTCCTGGTTTAAAAGAATTTCCCTTTTCTCGCTGCATTTGAGTTCACTGCTGTCCTGCTGAGTGCAGAGGACAAAGCAGCTGTGCAGGAGCTGTGGCTGCAGTGTTGGAGCCTGCAGTGCAGGTGGGGTGATCCTGGAGCCTGGAGAGGCTCCCTGGAGCAGAGGCTGACAGAGTTCAAGAACAAAGCAGGGATTTATTGAAAGGCCTCCAAGGATGCACCTTGGGCAGTGCAAGAGCTCAGCCAGGGCTGCACCCAGGATGGACTCTGGGGCAGGAGCTCTCCCACTTTTATGAGTTTTGGGCCATTTCCCTGTTGGGTTCAGGTTCCAGTCCCAGCTCAGTTCTGCAGTCCCACCCTCCCAGGCTGCTCTCCTCCATTCCCTGTTGGCACTTTTGGGGCTGGAGCTGCCCTGGTGTCCTTGGTTCTGGGCTGGACAAGGATTGTTCTGGATTGTTCTGTGTGCCTGAGCTGTGAGCAGAGCTGCTGGCACTGGGTGTGGAGTTCAGGCTGTGCCAGGGCAGTGCAGAGTCTGGGGAATGTGGAAGATCAAACTGAAGGCATCGCTGCCAGCCAGGCAAACCTGCCCTTGATGCCTTGGAGGGGCTGCCTGGAGCAGAGCCCAGACAAGGTTAGGAGAGTAAAGTAATTCTTTTTAATTACTTAATTATTTATTTTAGAGAAAGTAATTTTAAGTAATTATTTCTTTTAAGGAAATAAATTTATTAAAGGCCTCCCATAGATACCCCTTGGGCAGTCAGAGCCTCCCAGAGGAGGATTGGGGATGCACCAGGATAGGTGATGGGTCACAGGGAGCCTGGGGTGTCACCCAGGATGGGTGATGGGTCACAGGGAGCCCTGGGGTGTCACCCAGGATAGGTGATGGGTCACAGGGAGCCTGGGGTGTCACCCAGGATAGGTGATGGGTCACAGGGAGCCTGGGGTGTCACCCAGGATAGGTGATGGGTCACAGGGAGCCTGGGGTGTCACCCAGGATAGGTGATGGGTCACAGGGAGCCCTGGGGTGTCACCCAGGGTGGGTCACAGGGAGCCTGGGGTGCCAGCCTGACTCCTTTAAGGACAGATGCAGCGGGATGAGGGATGGGAGCTCTGGGATTCCCTGTTCACTTCACATTCAGAAGCTGTCACTGTCTGTATCCCTTGCCCTGCTTTGTGACCTCCCAGCCACCTCACTTCCAGAGCAAGCACAAATTGTAGGAGTGGAGGTGTTCATAGGGGAGCTGGGAATGGGACATTTTCAATTTCATTATTGATGAAGAGTGCAGCGGATTAGCACCAGGCAGATCTGTTTAAAACGTGAATACATGGTTTTTGCAGTGTCACTGGCTTTTCCTTGGCAGAGAAATAGTAGGGACAATTAAAACAGGGAAACACAGCTTTCACATCAGCCCCTCTGTCCTCTCTGACATGAAGTGGTTTTTAAGTGTAGGCTCTACTTTTACTTTTGGACAACTACTAAAAGTGTGTGTGTAGTCATGAAAGAAGAATCACAATCTCCGTGTTTTGAGATTTGGATTCTTTCAGTACTGAAGCAGGCAGTTAATTTACTCTCTGAAACTTGTTTTACCCTTCTGATTCATCAGCTAAATGTTTTCACTATGCAGGAGAGGTTACAAAGGAAAAGTTCAAGGGAAAAACTATCTGAATAAATGTATTTTTATTGCCAAGGATCTCTCTCTCTTTTCCTTTGTTACTGTTACTTAGTCCTGACCTTGCTGGATTTGACACATTCGATTCTCATGTGTCTTATTCTTTTCTTGGAGTTGTTTTCTGAAGTACTTTCATTTGTCTCATTTGGCTTCAAACAAATCATACAGTCATGTCCTAAATGTTTCACTAGTCAGAATAATTAAGTTGATCAGGTCTGGGAGCAGTGGAAGGAAAATAATAGGGTCGCTGAAGCATTCAGGCTCTAATGGGAACCTGAGTTCATTCAGATATCAAATCTAATAATTGCTTTACACCTGTACACACACTCCCAGTGAGAGAGGTCACATGAATGGTTTAGTGCTCTCAGGACTGCTTCCAGGGAATATTAGTTCTGTTTTTAAAGCACTAAGTTGTTTTGACTTTTTTCGACTTTGTTCTTGTTTTTATGTATCAGTTGTAGCTCAGCTGATTGCTCCTCTTTATGCACAGGGAAATATTTTCACGTGACAATCTCTTATTAAAAAGTAGAATGTGATTAATGTATTGCAAAGGAGGTTTAATAGCAATCAGAAAAGTAAGAAGACTATCATCTGAGTTTCACTGCTATCAAACAATTTATTAGCCAATTTAAATGCACTGTATACAATCTACCAGCATTCAAAGGCTGAAACTGAGTCTGCAGGTGATTATGTGTACAGCACAGCAGAAGGATTCTAGGGATATTCACAGCCATGATTGCTCCTTGAAAAAGGCAATTTCAGAAGAATGAGGTAAAAATCAGTATTACTTTGTGAGATTTTATGGGAAATGAAGCAATAATTATAACTCCTCAGCCTGAGTAAATTCTGTGATAAATCTCCATGAATGCCAGCAGTACAGGCTGTCACAAAAATTTGAGAAAATTTTATCACAATCAAGAATAAAAAAATAGTGCCTAGGAAAATGACAGCTATTCATAGCAGGTTTCAGTAAATTCCAGCCTCAAATGCTGGTCACAGTGCTGCTTGTTATTGGAGGGGATTTGAACTGATGCAATCGTTCCTCTTCATCTTCTTTTTATTTTCCCACCTTTATAAGTTTACCTCTCAGCTGAGAATTCCAACTGAAAAGGAAATGGAAGATGGCTGTATATGTGCCTGCATTGTGCTGACATGAAGGCCTATTTTTCTCTGTAATTTTAAAGGCCAATTACCCTTGGAGGAAAGGAGAAAAATAGATTGATTTGTCTTGTAACCCCCGAGGCAGGCATGTGTTGTCTCCTGCTAAGGCTTTTCCAGTGCAACTCTTGTGGAAGAGCTTTCACTGCACATCCCAAGTGGTGCTATTAACAAAGAAAGCAAAGGCAAATTAAAATATTAAACAGATCATTTAAAGGTTTAAGGAATCTTATCTTACTGGGCCAGTTCTTTTCTTTGTTTTTCGGGTGGTTTGGAGATCTTAAGGCCCGGAGTAAGCAATAGTGAAATTTCCTTTAAACTGATTACTTGAAAATAGGGTTTACAAATCCATTTGTCATCCTACAAATACTGAACTTCAGCTCTAAATAGGGTAAGTATTTATTTCTTTATTGGAATTATGATACAGATGGCCAATATCCTCGCTCTGGGTTGCAGCAGTGTGACTTTCATTGTGCTGCCACGCTGGATTGGCCGTGGTCACAGCTGGATTGAGCTGAGCTGGTAAATGTCATCACACATGCCATTTAGCATTAAAACTTCCCACATTATTCCCTTTTAAAGCATTTTTGTGTCTAACACACAGGACACAAATAAATGGGTTTTCTACTGATGTTCTGCATTTTCCTCCGGCTCAAAGGCTACAATTAACAGTGCCCAGCAAGCTGGGTCTGAGTGGCAGCACAGAGATTAGACGTGGCTTTGTTCCCTTCTAATCTGAGTAAAACTCTTTTGTGGCAGGGCTTAAATTCTTTAACTCTCTGTATTTTAGTCCTGCTTCTGTGCCACGGCGCTGCTGGGCATTAACAAATTTATTTAGCGAGTTAGAGAGGATCCAAACAGGCACATATCTCCTCCATGAGAAGTTGTTCCTCCTCTGGAAACCTTAAAATGAAGGTGCTGTGTGTTACCTAAATGACTTCCCGGCTTTGAAGGCAGTATTTCTGAACAGAACACGACACTCCTGACTCCTGCAGATAACTCAGGAGATGTGTTTCTGCTTTTTTCCTGAGGAGGAAGCATTCAGCCTTCAGAGACATCCTTTTAAGTGCTGCAGCTCTCCTTAGTGCTTTTTCTTCCTCCTTATTTCTTCTCAAACCTTTTCTTCCCCCTCAACGCCTCACAGATCAATGTATTTGTAAATATCCCAGTAGCCAGGAACACACTTTTAACAAATGATGTCTTTATAATTAATGTGTGCAGCTGTGCTGTCTTGATTTGGGGGCTTTAAAAAAAAAAAAAAAGAAACAACAAAAAAAGCAAACACAAAAAACAGTTTGCTTTCTTTTTGGCCTAAGGGTAAGTTTCTGTTTCTCGATCATAACATTTATAAACCCAGGTTATCACTCAGCTTTCACATGAAAGTCTTGACCTGAACCAAAATAAACCAGGATTTATAGAATTTGACCTTACAGCTCCAGGGTTGGCTTGAAATCTCAATGTTTTCTTTGAAACTGATGCTAAAATAACCTTTTTAGCTGGCATTTAACTCTGATTGTCAAGAATTTGAGATTCTGTTTAGCAAAAAAAGCCCAAAAAGCTGAGAGCAGGGCTGTTGGATCAGTTTTTGGTTCTCATTTTTGGTACAGACACACCAAATCCCAGTGAGTGAATGGCAGATGCCCTGCTGTGGTGGGTATAAAGGGCTGAGGTCAGATTTTGCCAGGCATGTTTGGGTTGAAATAAGAGTGGTTTAAATACTTAATGATTAACAGAAAACACATTAACTTACAGTGTCCCTCAGCTCAGCTAGAAAAGTGTTTTATTTGCTTGTTTCATCTGCTGGCAACGAGGATCTTTTGAAAAGAGCTATTTCAGCCCCTTTTCTGCAGGGTTATTTCGGCTGTATTTCTCCCATAACTGATTTTTACCTTATTGCTATTTTTTTTTCTCTATAGGCCATACATTCTGAAAGATCAATTTGAAATCAAATCTCACAGAGATGGACTGAATCTTAACAGAATTGAGGTTAGGAGAGCCATTTTCTCTCAAAAAGGGTTTTGCTCCAGACAGCAACAGCAGTTTTGATGCTCTTAATTTCCTTTCCTGGCCTTTTTCTCAGCTGGGATCTGCAATAATGGCAGAGGGACAGGCCAGGCACAGCCACAGGCAGTGTTCAGCTGCTAAAGAGGTGCTGGGTGGGGATGGATTTCCCTGCTGGTTTCCTCTGGGTCAATTCTGCTCCTGCCTGAGGTTCTAAAAATTCCATTTCCCAAAAAAATGTACCTTTGACTGTGGGATTCTAAAGGGGATGAAGGTGCCTGCAGTCCATAAAGGAAAATAAGAATAATAAAATCAAAACAGTAATAATAAAATTAAAACTTAAACTAAAACTATTATTATTAATATTATTATTTTTCTTTTTCACTTGGGTTGTTCCTTCAAGCAGTTGATAATGTGCTGGTACAGCAAATGATGAGTTGGCTCCAGTTTTCCCTGTGCTTGGGTAGCTCCAGGAGAAAACTGGAGGCTACCCAGGCTCAGGTGAATTGAATTTCACCTAACTTGTCACAGTTTTCACACTAGAAAATATTTGGTTATCTTGATCAGAAAAAAGTGATACTTGTAAAACAAAATTCAGGTTTTCACCTTTTTCTGTGGAGTAAATGCCAATGTCATCATTATTAGAGATGAGGTGTTTGATCCTTGGAATCCATCTGCTGTCCCTTTATCCATTTAAAACCTGCTAAAATGAGTCATTTCCTCATTTTTTCATCACTCCCCACCTGTAGGAAATGGTCTTGCTTCTCTGGCTGCCCTCCCTGCCTCACTGCTGCAGTGCTTGGGTCTGCAGGAGTATTTTCCCTTTGGTTGCTCATGAAAACAAGATGTGTTTCAGTAGGATTTCCTAGTGAACAAGATTTTACATGAATGAAGAAATAAATGTTTGATGTAAAGGCTTTCATTGATTCCCAAAGGCACGGGCCATACAAATTCCCTTACAGCACGCAGTTCTGTCTCTTTTGCATAGTCAAAACTATTTCAAAAAGATGAAATTTTAAATATTTTATTAACTGCTGAGAGTTCTACCTTCTTGCTGTGATCATTTTCAAGGCAAGTCAAACCAGGACCTCCTTTCTCTGAGCACGGAACAGTTTTTATTATTATTGTCAGCTGTGGAAAGGTCAATTCTTCCACCTTGGGGAGGTGATTTAGGAGGGGAGAAAGGAGTCAAACAAGGTAGCAAGCCCAAGGTAGCAGTTTGTAACACATTTATAATTTTAATATCAGGGCTGAGAGATAATGATAGAAGAGAACTTTTTTTCCTTGTTGCAGAATAATGCAAATTCCAATCAGGCACCTTTGAGGTATGGTTTTATAGACTCTGTCTTTCCATTATCAGATATCTCAGTGTCATGACCAGTCTATTGGACTGCACAACATCTCTATTAATATTAGCATTGATTGCTCATAAAAAATAGGGTTTGTAATTAGGAGTGCATAAAGTTACTACCTGGAAGAGTGGATAAGGAGAAAATGAAATGGAAAAGTCACTTAATCTTAGTACTGCAGTTGTGCAAAGTACCATTTATTTTTCTCCTCATATAACCGAGTTCTGTGTTGATAACAAGCTGCTGAGTTCATAAATCTGTGGCAGCTATTGAGACTTCTCTTTTAATAACAGAGCTAATGAAGGAGCATTAAGGAAAGGAAAAATAGATTTTGCAGGGTTTATTCTCATCTTGGTGCTACGCTGAGTGCAAGACTTGAGCAAGGAATTGTTTTTATAACAAAGTCCGTTTGTTTTTTGCAGGGTCACCACTGCATTCCAGGGTTGTGTGTACTAAAAAGGAGCTGCTGATTTGATTCCTCAGCATTTAATTTTATATTGCCTTCATTTTCATTTGATCCAGCTAGCTAAAAGATGGAGATTATTTTGTGATATAAAAATCTGCTTTGTTTCCCATTTTAATCCTTCACTCTCCTACCTTTCACTGCTGTAAGATCCTTTCAGCAGATTGAGAGGCCACTCTGAAGGTCGTGTGTTCACTTCTGAGACAGATTATAATGTCTCTAATGGGAGCAGAGTGGGTGTGCCCTGCTTTTAAAAGAAATGGACTTCTAAGATTAAAGTGAGAAATCCAATTCTCTCCCTGTGGGGTTGCCCAGAAGGCCTGGCTGGTACCCACAGACCCTGTGATCGTGGTTTCTAGTCATGTGTGCATGTTTTCCAAGTACACCTGAGCCTTTGGGCAATGATTTCTTATTTCATTTCAACCTCTTTTAACTTACTCTTATTTTCCCTCTCCATCCCCCCCTTATAAAAGGAAAGAGTTTTTCCATTTATTGATGTTCTAGTTGATTTTATGCCAGAATAGTCAGTCATGTTTATGAGCCAGAGCTGCTTTGTGCTGTATTCAATACCGTCTGTTACATAAAAAAGGTAAATACAGATGTTGGAGATAACTGAATGTGCATGCTGAAAGTGATGGAAATTTAATGATTCTTCAAAATTCTTGCTCAAGTAACTGAAATGCCAGCCCAACCCAGCTTCCCAAAGCATCAAGATATGAAACCATATGAAACCCTTTGTTTTAACTTAACACATAATGTATAAAGAAAATACTTTCTTATTACCTGAAGGAGGAAATGATTTTTTTTTTTTTTTTACAATTTTGTTTTGCGTTTGCCTCAAGTCCCAGCCCAGCTTTGCAATTGCATGATGGTAAAAAAACTGAAGGGAGAAAATTAAAAAAAAAAAAAAATCAACAGTTCTAATACTCTCTTAATCTGTTTTTAACCTGTGGAGTTGGAGCTGGTGTGTTGAGGGCCACTGAGAGCAGTATCATGCAGCCTTTGCTCTTGGAGGAGCAGCAGCACATCCGAGTTGATCACTTCCCTTCCTCTGTGCTTTAATTGCCAGCTCTTAGTGACACGGCAACCAGCACAGAGATTTATTCCCATGCAAAACAGATTGACTTAGGGTAATTTGAATACTTTATGCATGGCTAGGTTCATTAGGAAAAGGAGGCAAGGCAGAACTATAAAAAGAACTAATAATCTTGCTAAAGGAGCCGTTAATTCCCCATAGCGCTGCAGACACTTGCACCGAGCAGGGAAGGGGAGGCTGATTCTGCAGCCTCTGTTCTCTGTCCAGGAACAGATCACAGAGATGACTTTCTTTGTCTCCTTTAATTGCCTGCCCGTTTCTGGCTCTGCTGGGCTGGAGCAGGGCCTGGGGCTGGAGGGGGCTCTGGAGGTCACCTTGGCCACCCTGTGCCCAGCCTGGTGCCAGGGGAATGGATGGGATAGCTCTGAGCATGGAGCCTCCAGCCCGTCCTGGGGCAGTGCCCAGTGCCTTCAGAGTCTGGAGGAGTTCCCTGCTGCTCAGTGCCCTGTCTGGAGGAGTTCCCTGCTGGTCACTTGTGCCATCAGGAGGAGTTCCCTGCTGGTCAGTGCCCACTCTGGAGGAGTTTCCTGCTGGTCACTTGTGCCCTGTGTTGTCCCTGTGGCCAGCTGGACGCCCCTGGGCAGAGCCTGGCTCTGGCCCCGTGGCACCATCCCTGCAGGTGCTCACAGATCCCAGTGGATCCCTGCTCCAGCCTCTCCTTCCCCTGGCACTGCAGTTCCCCCAGAGCCCAGCTCACACCCCAGGGGCCTTGGGGACCCAGCCTGTGCCCAGCCCAAAGCATGGCACTGCCAGGGGCACAGGGCACAGGGAGTGAGCCTTTGGGAAGGGCTGAGTGCCTGCAGTGGGCCTGGCAGGGGCTTTGCTTCTGAAGGGACTTTGGTGCCTGAGGATTGGGGCTTTTCTATTTTTCATGGATTTGTGACCCTGCAGTTCTCCAGTGGGTAACTCTGAACTCCACACACAGTGTGAGCTGCTGCTCCCCCACTTTGGGCAGACACAGCAATTCCTCTCCAGGCTGGGAACCAAGGACACCTCACTGCCCCAGGGCCTGAGATGGAAACAAAAGGAGTTTGGGCAGCAAACTTGGGGTCAGTGACTTCATTACCTGAAGCTGGAATTGGAACATGAACCCCCAAAATGCAAATCGCCCAAACTTATCAAAGTGTGCAAAGCCATGACCTGTGGTCCATTTTGGGTGGGGTTTGTCTGCCCCAAATGTACCTGAAGGCCCTTCAATAAACAGAACTGCTTTTATTCCCTTCATTCTGTTTTTTTAGGTAGCCCCAAAAGGCATCAACCTCTTCATGATATTCCAGCCCTCTGTAAAAGTCCCAGCCCCTCTTTTGGGACATCCTGGTGATGCAGCAATGTAGGGACAGAAATGGTGCAGAGCAGCACCTGAACGAGACAGGACGGAAAAGGTCAAAAGGAAGCAGCCACCAAAAAAAAAAAGGAAGAAAAAAAGAGAAAATGTGCATGGCAGGAACTCATTGTCAAAAAGAAAGATGCAAACCTGCAGAACACTGAGTGGGGGTTAATCTCCTGCCCCTTTGTGTGTGTGTGTATTCATGGCTTTAAAATTTTATTGTAAAGGCATTTAGGAGCGTGGCTGGTACATGGTGATTGTTTTCCTGTGATAGAGACATTTATTATTCATTGCAATAATTACTGGGTAATATTTTGTACTGAAAGTTGTTCTCGTTGCACAATCAGGAAATGCTTAGGAAGTGGCTGATTTAACTGTTCTATTTTTAACTCTGTACCAAATTACAGGGAGAGGTGTTTGGGCTTTTAGGCTTGGAGCCTCCAGCAGGTTTTCACTGGTCAGTGCGTTCTCATGAAACTTGGAATGTATTTTTCCAGAGATTCTGTGCATAAATTATTTATAAAATTTGAAAGATTTTTACCCAGAATTGTATTTATTATGTGCTGTTTCCAAGGGGACCGGGTTTCAGGATTCTCCCAATGCTTTTATCACCCAGCTTCTCTGATCAAGAAAGTAATTTATTGCTGATTGCAGAACTCTTGAACTCAGTCTGGCAGCTGCAGTGTGAAACTTCTCTGATCCAGTCTCCTACTTGCTTATTTACATATCATTCAGAATGATTTTCAGGGCTGTTTGAAAACCTCTTGACATTGCATTATCCGTGTTTCAAATCTTGTGGTGATTTGTTTTTTTCTCTCTTTTTGTTGCAGATAACAAACGAGTGACTTTGGAAAGGTCTCGTTCTCGACACAACGGAGCAATTGCAGCTGTATGATTCTTCTGATGCCAAAGAATTAATGAATTGTTTTATTTACAATGAAATGGATGTGCTTTGGGAAGAGTTTATCATCCAAATTGGCAATGATCATAAAGGAACACTGGTATTGATTAAAGAGATGGTGTAAGAATATGTAATTTTAAAGCAGTTGCTAAAAAAGATCCACATACTGTATCTTATCACCCCAACTACCAAGATCTGTAAACAGTGTTAAACAGTAGGGTATATATCTTATTTTCTTACGTTCTTTCTTTTTTTTCCACCCCTTTTGTTTAAGCTGGCAACTCACATGAAAGGAGTTGGGGATTTCTAGGTTATGTTTTATATGGGTTAGAAAATACACTTCTGTAGAAAGAGTACAGCTGTGGATTCCATTTGCGGTCCTGATTTGAACATGAAAGGAAAAATAATAAAATTGTATGTTAATAAATTCAGAGATGAGCTGGTCTACATTATCAGAATCTTTTTTGTAACCATAAAAAAGCAACACATAGCCCCAGTCAGGTTGCTGAAAACCTTATCTCAGTGTAAAGCCTGGTGGATTCAGCTGTTTCAGCTGCCAGTAGGATACACCACATATCTACTGCACTTCTGGTGATATGATGAGGTGTAGTTACTTATCACTGCTAAAAAGAAAAAAAAAATTAAATAAAACAGAGCATAGGATTTTTCCAAAATTATATCAAGGGCAGAATATGTTTTTAACTGTATCTAAGGAGGGATTTTTCTAATTGTGCACTTGTATATTCTTTATAAAGCTGTTTGGGGGAAAGTGTGATTGTCCTATTTTGATGATGCTAAAATGCCTGTGTGTAGGTTTTTAGAGACAAGCTACACAATGAAGTTTTTCAGAACTGCCTCTGAGTTTTTCCTCTGTTTCTCAGGTAAAATATGTAGGGGGTCTCCACTGGTGGATTTTAGTGCTGAGAGTTTAGCAGCTACCAACACGTTTCCTAGCTGGAGCACTGCCTAGCAGTGACCAAGTCTGATTTTTGGGAAGCTCCTCCTGTTCCCCTTTGTGTCCAGGCCCTTGCACTGCAGTTCCTCAGGGGAGCAGCTGCCCCTGTTTGTCCTGGCGCTCCTGGGGAGCCGCTGTCCCCTTTGTCCCCAGGGCATGGCCAGCCTGCCCCATCCTGAAGCTCCACTGCTCACCTGGAGGGGAAGGAGGATTGGAAGTGGAATTCCATTCCAGTGGGACTACTGCATAAGTTGCTGAGCTATGATATTTGTAAGGAATCAGGATGCTCTGCAGCAGCTGGCACTTGTTCTCAGATTATTAATGCTTATCACTGATTGATGAAATTATTGTGGATGCTTTTATTGCCTGGGGTTTTGGGGAACTTGGGGGTTCTTTGGTGTCTGTAAAGGCTGTTTGGAAGGTGAGGTGTCAGTGGTTTCTGTGCACAAACTGCTTGCTCTGGAGGGACTTTGCTCCTGGGGCAGTGGATCTTTGCACTACTGCTTGAGCCAAGCATCTTTGTACAGTAGATTCTTTTTGCTTTTCTGCTGAGATCCTCTTAAAACTATTGAACTAGTTTGGGATAAATTCCCACAATTACAGACTGCATTACTGAGAAAAAGATACAGCTCCTTTTCAATCTAGTATTGAATTGTAATTTTTTTTTTCAAAGACTACAGGGGGTTTGCCCATAGCTCTAAACATAGGAATACCACTGAAGCCTAGTGAAATGCTTGCTGTCAACTAAATACTCTCCCTAAATTGTCTGTGGGCTTTAGGAACAAACTGAAGGGTTGTATGGTACTTCAGGAAAAAAAAAAAAAGGAAAGAAAAAAAACCCACATGCAACAGGATTTTGTCTCCTTGTTTATCAGTAAGAGCTAAAAAGAATTAAAGAATTCTGTCCTGTTTCGTGCAAGGTCAACATCAGCCTTGTATTGAAGCCCTGCTTCTTTAAATGGAACTATTAAATTTACACTTATAAAAATGTGCTTAATGTACAAAGCCAGTTTAAAGGATTAGGTTCATAATGTCTATAAAAATCAATAGTGTCTTAGAATTCAGATTTTGAAATTAGCATTTTGCTGGGATTTACAAGTATTGGTATAATCTTTCTATGTGAAAACTCAAAAGCTCTCCACAGAATCTTTATACGATAGCAGTAGTTATTAGTGCACAAGGTTTTCATTTCCATGGGTTATAATTTTTTTTTGAAAGCTCTGTGAAAGCTGGCTACAGATTTTCAAGAACCAAATCTTAGGAAAAAAAAAAGGCAAATCCAAAATAACAACATCATCTGATGCTTCTATTTTACTACTATTTTTTTCATATTTGAAACATTTATATAATTTAATGGACATATCTGTTAGAACGAAAGTGTCTTTCAAAGGAAAACTAGTTTAGAAGATAATTTATGTAAATATAGGGTGCTCGTATTTATGAAGTCTAAAATATTTTCTGAAATTGATGCTGGTCACTTTGTCTTTTGATAGTTTTTCAGTCTATATTAAATTGCAGATATTTTTAATGTTTTTATTATTGATCTAATTTTCAGAAGTGTCACATGTTTATCTAGAAGTGTAGAAGAGTAGCACCTTTTTCAGAAATGCACTTGCCTTATTTTCTAATTTAAAAAAAAATGAAATATATCAGTTAAATTATATTTGTATTCAAAGTAATCCCAGAAAGAAAATCACTGGAGGGTTCATACATAAATTTCTTGCTAATTATGTTTCACTCTCTGTCCTCTGAGACATGACGTTAACAATATACCAGCACATCTGTTTGCATTCACATTTTACCAGTTACAAGTACTGAGAGAGTTTTTTAAATGATGTTACACTGTTTACATTTCTTAGTTTATTTAAGAGGAAGATAATTTTACCTTTGCGAGGAATCGAACTCAACCTCCGAATGTCATGGGAATGGAAAGTTCCGGTCACGTACAAATTTTACGTTTCTGTGCTGAGCTCCTGGCCGTGCAGCTCAGGAAGGGGGAGGACTGGGCTCCTCCCGCTCCAGTTTCCTGCAGTTTGCTGAGAGAACAAGTGCAACCTGCTCTGTCACGTGTATTGGTGTGGGATCCAGAGGGACCCGTCCCAGCACGGCCCTGATGTTTGTGTAAATCTGATTATTTGGCTAAAACCAAAACAGGAGCAGAGCCTCAGAGGGCAATGGCAAACAGCTCCAGGGAGCGTTCCCAGGAGCACTGTCCCTTGTTCTGGTTTCAGCTGACTGTGGTCACTCTGAGCAGTGTGATCTCAAATGATCTGTTCTTCTTGAGAATTGAGATACAAGAGCGTTCCCATAGTTCCCTTCTGTAATATGCAAATAATCATGAATATCTGTATATTTTTGCATTTTTGTGTGTGGTATATGTACTACCTCAGACAAATGCTGTAAAAAACCATAATATTTTCATGGTTTCTATCCAAGCCACAATTCATTAGTAACCTACTTTAAATTCATCCCACGACGCACCAAACTCTGAGAATCTGGCTGAGTTTGAGGTTTGGCTCTGGAAATCCTCCTTATAGCTTTTGTTAAGGAAACTTTGCAGCCTTCAGCTTTCACATCCCTCGGGCAAACCCTGCTTCGATGGGTGACTCCAGCCCTTCCCACCCTGAGAATGATCTAGCTGGTGAATATTTCAAACAGGTGATAGTTCTGTGGGAGCAAACTTCCCTGTGTGTGTAAATTGCTTTTTTTCCATTCAGCAAAGGCTTGGCTGAGTTCTACTTTGCTGTTTGCCTTCCAAGTGCTGCAAGGTGGGGCAGGACAAGTGCTGAGCAGTGTCCAGCCCACCTCTGATGTGCCATACTGTATTTGCAAGTTTAAACTCATTTTGAGATAAGTCTTGTGAGAAACCTCTTCTCCCGCGGTGTCTCCGCACACGCCCGCGCATGCGCACGAAATGTAAATAAAAAAGTAACTTAAAAAAAAAAAAAAGAAATTAATCAAAGCAGATGCAGCCAAATGCCTCAGCTTCAGGTGTCTCCAGGTCTCCTAGTGCTGCTTTTGTGCTCCAGGGAGGGAGCTGTGTGAGCCTGTGCACCCTGCAGTCCTGCAGGCGCCCACTGGTGCCACGGGGAGAGTGGGGAAGGAGAAGGATTTGTTCTTGGAGCGCTTTTAGCACTGTTTGAGGTGATACATATGCCACAGAATGTGAACAATAACCTATTACACTTCAGTCAGTCTGCTACCATGCACCATTTGATTTCCCTTTTGGAAGTCATAGGACTCCTGATGCCAAAAAAAAAAAAAAAAGGATCAAAAAAAAAAAAAAAGGTGACAAAACTCATGCATTTCTATTTTTTAAACAGCTCTGTGTTTGTATGTAATGTTTAAAATAGGAATTTGATGAAATCACAGCCTGGCCATTGTTAATCCATGTATTCTGAAAACTGTAATAAAGATATACATACCATGATTCTGGTAGATGCACCAATGTTTTACTTGATTATCATGATTATTTCCTGTTGAGTACCATCACCTCAAAGCCTGGGTTTGCTGTATAAAATTGTCATGCTGAAATTACATTCCGTTTTAGCTTACTGTCGTCTTGTGGATTTCTGTCTTTTTTTTCTCTGAGGTGTCAATTCTATTTGACTTGAATTTGGGGAACCTGGTGCCTTTTCTAATGAAGGAGGACTTTAAAAACCAAATAACCCAAAAAAGTATATAATTTAAAAAAAAATTACATCATGGTGATACCATTTAATTTTTACAAAAATAACAATAAAAGGGAATCAATGAACAAATCCCATGGGTCCATATTTATTTTAAGAGGCTGGATTTCAGTATAGAATTTCCAAGCAGACAAATAGTCAGACAGCTATTGCTGATGTTTTCCAAATTATTTAATTAATTCCCAGAATGGTCTTATCAGAACAGAAACTTGGCAGACTCTTCCCTTCAAAACTGTTAATGATGTCACCAGAACAGACTGAACTGCACAGCAGTATAGAGAGATTTGAATTTCAGTCAAAATTCTAATTGGATATAACCCTGATGAATATGAGCAGCCATGTTGATACAACTCTCCTTAAGTAACTTTTTATATGTGGAAAAGATGTGCCCAGAGATGGTCAAAGGCACCATATATACATATATATATATATATATATATAAAACATTCCCCCAAACCTTCTGCAAATGCCCACATAAATATTAAATTTTATATAAGCTTTGATTCTTGAAGCATTATTAATTGTGGGGTTTTTTTTGATAATGCTAATATCAATGTATGGGTTTATTAAAATTGTCATTGCTTTATTTAGCACTCTGTGCATGCTGATAGAGTATGTGTTGGTTATGAAATTAATGTTTTCTCATAATTACCTGTAAGCTGCTGATTCCCTGCCTTTAAATACTCATTATGTGAAACTTAAAAGTACAATTCATCGTGGTATCAGATGGTTAAAAATTATTTCATCAATTCTTTTTCACAAAATTGGGCACGGATTCTCTTTGGGAGAAAACCTTTCCAAGTATCTCCAAGTTCCTGTGCATTTCCCCAGGCACAATGGGAGTATCTTTTGAGCCATCCCCATTCTATTTGCACATCAGGCAGTGAGTAATCTGCAGTCATTCACAACAGCAGAACTTGATTATTACTTTATTATGGCAGCCCTGCTCGGTGGGATATTTAAAGCACACACTGGTAGAGAAGAGCTCTCTCCAGTTGAGCAGAGTGGGAGACAAGCATCTGATTTTTGGATGGTGAGGGATCAACAAAAGCAGGAAGAGGGATGGTGATAATCCCCTGTCAGTCTGAGCTCTCAGTCAGGCTGGCAAAAATACCCTGAGGAACTTCCTGATTTACACATTTGGAAATGTTGGAAAGCAGCATTTGGCATAACACATCCTGCCAGAGAGGACAGGAAGCAATAAACACACACAGGAAGAACAAAACACACACAAAACCTTGTTATAAAGCCCTGGCACTATGGAACACGAAAGAGCACGGGCACACACCCCTGCTCTCAAGGTGAAGGGAAAAGGGGAGTTTATTTTCTGACTCCAGCATTTATAGATTTCCAAAAGTGACAGTGGATGGGAGGGTGACAGTGCCACCTCTCCAATGACACTGGACCAACCAACAGCCCATCAAAGTTCTCCTCCTCCATAAAGGAATGCAAAACAGAGTTATTTACAGGAAGTGTGTGAGAAAGCTCACTACAAAAATGTCAACATCAGAAAGCTTAGAAAATCTTCAAAAATCAGGGTGACACAGCCCCAAGGTGCTGGGGAGGGCAGAGGGCTTCACTCCCCCCTCAGCACAACTGCCTTCCAAACATCTAATCTGCATTTTGGAAACAGTGACCATTCCCTTCTTGCCTGCTGAGATTTGGTGGCCATCCTCAGCTCTGCACTGACAAAATTCTGTGCAAACCTTCCCTGCACAATTCAGACAAAACTCCCCATCCCCAAAGTGGATTGTTCTCTTCAGAGATCCCTGAGGAGCTGCCATAAACTCAGAAAACAAGTTTCTCTAAAGCAATGCTTTACAATATAGGATGTTTCTTAACTATAAGGTGGAATTAGACATAATTGTTAAAAATCTGGAATCAGAAGAAGCTGCTTTGCCCCTGCAATAGTTCTGCCCTTATCGCAAGACCTGCATACCTGCTGAAGTGAGGGGCTTAGTGCTCTTTTCCCTTGGAGTTTTTCCAGAATGTGATAGCCATAAACTGAAGTAGACACAATTCACAAGAGGGGACAAGAAGATAACTCTAAATAATTCAGCAGAAACTATTTCAGGTGCTTCTGGAGGCTTTTTGCGTCTACCATTTTATTTTCTTCCTAAATAATTCCATTTTGGTAATCTGACTTGTACAGCAGAGGCCAGTTAAAGAAGCACTAAATCACAGGTGGCATAATCCCTTTTACACAAAGGAACAATTTACAAAGGACAAACTCCATTCCTCTGGGTTTCAGCGGACTCTCCCAGGGAAGTGTTGTCTTTTGCCATTCATTTGTGTTTGCCTCGAGCTCACCACGTGTCCTGCCCTGTAAAATCTGAACATTCCTGATTCCTGGATTTGGCAAAGGACTGGCACAGCACATAAAAGGTCTCTTGATCTGTTCCCCTGTGTGGCCCAGCAAGGGATTCAGGCTTGCAGCCATTTATCTGTGAGCCACACAAGCTCCAGTCTGGGGGTCAAGCTTAGCACTGGGAGGCAAAATTTAAAACACCAAATGCAAAGCAAAGAGAGCCTGGAGGGCGACAAAAATGCATCTGTTGGACACCAGCTCTGATGTCTTGGTCTGGTTGGACTGTTGGAAAATTTTGGCCTTTCAATAAAGCCTATTTATGCATATTATTGAGAGATCAGATAGAGAAGTTATGCCAGGTTTAATTGTAGGTACTGCAAACTGCTGGGATTATTCAGTACTCAGGTTTTTGCTGTTCCTCACTAATTTCCCCATTATTGGCTTTCAGCTGGAGCCAGAGTGATGAACACTGGCAGTGAGGAGAGGTGCATTGATCTGGGAGGTGGGAGCTGAAGGAGATGAGCAGGGGAAGCCTTTAATGTAAATTCTTCTGTGAAGCAAAACTATATTTCTGCATGGAGTTCCTTGTATAATCAAGGAAGCAAATTATATAAAACAGATCTTTGATCATGAAGATGTTTTCCATGCAAAGTATGCTGCTTTTCCCACATTAATATCCTGTTTGCTCCTAATGAAGGCACAGCCTGCAATTTTTGTTACAATCCAGTACCAACACAGTCATCATTTTCTTTCATTTTGATTTTCATCAGATTTCTTTCATGGGGGATCAGTTGCAGGTGCCTGAGTCTAGAAAGGAGCAGGTGTGAAAGATCAGGCACAATCTGATGGCTGATTTAAACCAAGAGGTTGCTGTTGAACCTTGGATTTTTTCCACCTGTGAAGCCAATTTTCCTTCCCCTGTGTGCTTTGTCTCAGTTGGTTTGTGTCTCTCCACACCATTCCGGGGGCTGCCCTTTGCAGAGCAGAGAACTGGAGTTCCCAGTGAACATCTGCATTTTCCAACTGGAGAAGCAAGGACTGCCCAACAGAGTAGGTGGGAGAATTTTCCAAAGACACAAAATTCAGCAGCTGAAGCAGGGAGAGCAGATCCTCCTGGTTTTCCTGGCAGCAGCCACTTCACTCCTGCAGGCAGGATTCACCCAGTGGGCTGGGGTGTGCTGTTAGAGCACCCTGCACTCATCCCTGCCCCTTGGAAATGACTTTTAGCTGAGCTACCCAGCAGGGCAGGGCTCCCACTCTGGGGGCTCACCCTGCCCCTCTCTGGGCTCCTCTCTCTCTGCAGTGGGATTTTCTCTTCCCCACTCCCCAGAATCACTTGGTGAGTGTGGGTGCTCACAGTGGGACAAACATCCTCATGGCCATCTCCTGAGGAGGCAGCATGGACCTGGGATGGACTGGCAATTGGTTTAGAGATGCAGCGTGCTGGGAAATGGAATTCTGAGCCCTGAATGAGGATTTTTCCTTAGTGCAGGGTAAATGTGTGTGGGAGGAAGAGGGGACTGTGCTGCCCTGTCAGGACTGCATCCCTCCCTGCAAGGCTGAGGGAAGCAGAGGTTTGTGTTTCTCTTGTCCTGGCAAAATGTAAATACATCAATCTGTGCCCACCCAGCAGCCTGCGATGGCAATAATTGTTTTGGCCCCAATTCATTTTAACAGCGGTGGAATTAAAATCCAATCTGTTGACTGTTGGTTTCCTCTCCCCCAGAGGAGGCAGCCCCCTGCCAGAAAACCTCCTGAGAGAGGAGGAAATGAATCTCATTCTGCAGGTGGCAGAGTTAAATTTATCTAAATCCACCATCTCTGGGCTCACACCTAGAGCTGGGCCCAGCCTTCCTGCCAGACAGCAGCACCAGCACACAGCCTGATTAAAAACTTTCCACGGGGCTGGTAGCCCGATGCAATTTAGAATATGAGTTGCTGTACTGAGATGCTGAAAACTGTAAACAGTATTTGCATTTTGCTATGAATGTTTTGCATAACTTTAAGGATGTTTTCTTTATCCCCAAGTGGGGCTGGTTTGAGCCCATAATGTGCTGTGAAGTTCTAGGAACAGAAAAAATTTGTTGAGCTCAAACAGGCCAGTATCACAGCAGACATAAGAGTGTTCAAGCAAAGAGTGTTTTGCATCAAAAATGTGTATATATTTGCATTTTTGATGCAAAAAGCTACTTCATCGGCGCTGCAAATGGAGCCCATAACTGAGGCAGTGCAGAATTCTATGAAATTGAAAAGTTGTGTGTAATTTCTGAACAACAAAGTCTATTTTGCACAGTTCTAACTATAGCTAATATTTAAACCAATTTAATCATCAGCGAACTAACGTGGCAGGAGCACTCTGAGCTTCTTTATCACTATAAGTTTCTCATGTCCCTAGCTCTATGCAGCGTGGGTTTTTTTAAACTTTTTTTTTAATTAAACTTTATCCTATTTAATTGTCAGGAAAAGAAAAAAGTGCAGGAAGATTGAGATCTGAATTTTAAACATCCTCGTTTTAGGTGTGTTGGTTTTAGTTCTCAGTTTTAAGGGAGCTGCCCTGGGGGAATCTCAGCACAGGATTCCTCTGGAAAGCCAAAGTTGAACTTTTTCACCCCAGTCACAGTTAAGGTGCCTGTTCTGGAGCTGGCTTTGGGGTTGCACTCTGTGATCACTGCCCCAGGCTCATTAAGAATTCCTGAACTTTATTCCCAAAACCCTGACTTTGGAAACACTATTCTATCAGAAGGAGTTCTGTTTTCTGGTACTGGGGAGTCACCAAACTGCTCCTCTGAGCTGGGGTCTCCCTGGAAAAGGGAGAGGCCTCCCTCCCAAATCAGGTAATTGTCACAGCCAGCTGTTCATTTTTATGCACTAATTTATTCCTCATGCAATCCTTCTTGCTGCTGTTGATTGGTTTTTATTTTGTCTCCACTGCCCAAATTCCACCAGTCCTGCCAGGCTGGCTGCCCAGTGCAAACTGAACAATGATTTTATCCCAGTGCCAAGCTCACCTCCCTGAGCTGAGGGGTGGAATGGGGGTGTGGGAGCTGGCCAGGACTGCTCATGCAGGTGGGTGATTGCCAGTTGTCTCACTGGCTGACACTAAGAGCTTCTTGCTTGGTCTCAGAAAAAAGAGAAAAAAAAAAAAAGGCAAAAAAATCTTAATTTTTTGAAACTGTTTATAACAAACCCTGATTTTCAATATAGGATCAGAGGAAATGTGATTTTAAGTCAGTAGTGTGGTTGGTCTTTTTTCTTTTTTACATTGACATTATTAAATTAAAAGATCCTTCTTTCACAGAGTAAGAGAGAGCTCTTATTCCTTCTACAAGCAGAATTTCTTGTGTCAAAGGCTTGAGATGTTTTGTAAATACTGTAATTGCAGCATTTCTAGAAAATGTCGTTAGGCTGAGCAGGGAATCTCAGTCAAATGTCAGGAGCTTGTCTGTAAGGTATTTCCACTCCTAAGTGCAGTGCAGAATGTCACTGTCATTCCAATTAGTGCAGCTGATTGGTATTAAATTTGCTTTATTTGACATCCTGCAATATTTTGCTTCAAGCCAGGCATTTTGTGCACCACACAGAAACACCACATAATAACAACAGACATTAGGGCTGGTGGCAGACAGGACCTCTAAGAATTGTCAAAGAAATCAACTTCCTAATTTTTGCAGCGTTTCAGCTCTGTTTGTTGCAGCAATCCTGACAGATATTTTAGGACAACAGAGAGATATAAACAACAGCATTTACATTTGTGTGCCCCTGGTTTGCTGGGCAGTAATATTCATTTACTTTGCCAGGCAAGGACGTTCATTTTTAACACTTCGCTCCTTTGTCATTGTACATTCACTGCCTAGGAAATTGAGAGGATGAAATTTAAATATTCTCAACATTAGTCCCCCTCTTCTTAAGTGGCTTCTTGTAAGGCTTTGGCATCCCAAGGGTGGAGCAGCTCTGCCCTGCAGGGATTTTCAGTGAGAGTGCTGAATTTGTCCTGGGCTCACAGGAGCACAGGATGTCCTGGGCTGGAAGGGACCCTCAGAGATCATCGAGTGCAGCTCCTGAGCCTGCAGGGCACCCCAGGATCCCTCCAGGGACCCCTGAGAGGATTCAGAGCTGCCAGGGAAGCATTTGTCAAGTGTCAGTGTCAGGCTGAGGGATTGGTGAGGGATTTCCTCTGCTGAGGGTGCAGGGACAGAGCCCCAGGCTCTCCACAGGTGATGTTTGATCTTTACCTGATCTGCACCTTCTCCTTTCTGCCATGCAGGGTCTCCACCCCTGCCTGCTGCTGGGCAAATCCTCAGCACTCAAATGCACCTTGGCTGCCCTGGGGGAAATATTCAGGGCAGAATTAGAGACCCCAATGGTTTGCAGCGACATCTTTGCAGTTTTGCAGGAGATGTTGAAGAGTGAAAGGGCTGGAGCCTGAGCTGCTCTGCTGTCTGCCATTGTTGGCCATGCAAATTAAACAAAAGCTGTGCTGGCAAGGCACTGGGGAAGGAATGGCAGAGGAGGAGGAACCCTCCATCAACGCTGCCTGTTTTTATTTAAATAAACCTTCCTGTGTCTGCCTGTCAGTCACACATCCTCCACTAGACTCACATCAGGAACATTTATGCATGCCTAACTTAACATTTTACCTTGCTACAGCGCACTTGTGTTGGAAAGCAGGGCTCAGCTCATCCATCTGACGTTGGTGGGTGCAGCAACAGCAGCAGAGAACAATTGCTGAGCCAAAGGAGCTCCTCACACGAGTGAACACAGCTTTTCTTCCCACATTAGCCCAGCAGTGCAATTACACTGCTCATGGGACAACTGTCAGATTTCCATCTGCATGACAGGCTCCTTGGGCTCCCTTTCAGGCAGGACCTGGGCACCATTTCCATTGCAGGGAGCCAGCAAGCTTCAGGAATTCCTTGGTAACAGAAAATGTCCTGGAGTAGAATGATGGCAAACATTGAGGGATGTGAGAGAGGGAGGGTATTACATACTGAGAATACTTATGTAGACATATTTGTAAAAATAATCCCAGACAAAGCACGTTTCTATGTCTTGAATGTCACAAGAGGAAATTTTCAGAGGCTACACTGCAATCTCTTTAAATGATTCCTGGTATATTATTTATTACACTGGCATTTGGGGAATTATTATTTTTGTTTTTGCTCGTTGTGGCTTTCAAAGCATGATGGTGCTATCCACATTTTCAATCAATAACATGACATTCTCAGGCAGCATTTCTCTGGGACCCAGTGATGGCCAGAATTTCAACCATCATCCTGAAATATCAGCACAGGACTGCTCAGCCAACTGAAGCATCACTTCCCCTCTCTCAAATGTTCAAACCAAGCTGCACAAAACAGAATGGTCCTTTAGGAGACTTGGCTCAAAGTAGGACCCAGAAAAGGTTCCCATGGTTCAAAAGTAGTTTTAATAAATTCCTGAAAAGGACAGGAAAAGATCTTACAAGCTGCAGAGCTTTCTTCTCCCCATGAGAAGGTACAACTACTCCTGCCATATTTACCTGGCACCCACTGTTGCTAACAACTACAATTAACCAGAAAATGGAAAGGGGGATGGAGCATTGTCAGTCTGCAGGGACAGTACGGACTGAAAAGATTCCTGGGCACTTTTCAGTGCACAGAGGAGGCTTTTCCATGCAGACCCTGAGCCCGGGCATGTCTGAGCCTTGCTCTCAGGCTGAGTCTGTGCAGCAGGGCACCAGCACCCCACGCTCCAAGAGCAGCCCGGGGCTGGGGCTGTGCTCCTGGTGCTTGCAGAGTGCTTTATTTGCATTTGCATTCCACTTCAGCAGGGTGAGCTTGGTCAGAGGCCAGGGGCTGGGCAGCACTGGGGGATATTCACACAGTGTGCTGTAGCTGCTGCTACAAGGGAAATATAAAATTGTTTAATGGTGCCAGGAGACTCCAGTGAAATGAGAAATCCAAGGCAGACAGGGAATCATCTCTCTGGGAGAAGCAGGAGCTCCCTGCCCAGTGGAACCCAGGGATAGGAGGGTTATGGTTTGCTGCTCCCTCCAGCCATGAGGGGCATGGGCTGGGAGAACCAGCAGGAGCACAGGGAGATTACAGCAAACAAAACCCTTCCTCATGCAGCTGTTCCCCAGCTTCTAGTGGAAGTGATATGTGGATGGAGCAGAGCTGCACCAGGAGCTGCTGTAATAGGGGTAATATATCCTGTAGATAAACCCAACAAAACATCCTACAGAGAGCGTGCATGGTCCTCTGGGATTTTATGCTATAGCTTTATGGACTTTTCAAATGAATATGTATTAAATCTAGCATATTAAATATATGTCTAATTACTTGTATTTTTAGTGGCTGCTGACAGAATTTATCCCAGCAGCTCTATTTACTCATGTATGAGAGAAGAGACTCTATTATCCACTGCTTGCAAAGCCTACATCTGTTTTTGTTCCATTCTGCTGCCATGTAGCTTTAGCAGGGCGAGCAGGAGCTACTTCATTCTGTCAGAACACATAATCATCCCAGGTTAATTCAGAACTTCCCTTCTTTCTCCCAGCATTACCCTTTTACATCCATTGCTCCCTTTGTTTTGGGTCACTGGGCCAGGCTTTCTCTCTTGCTATCAGAGTTTTTCAGTTCACAGTCTGAATCCCCTCCAGTTGTTAACAGATGTTTAACCACTGCTGCTGCACAGGTAAACAGAGCCAGCGTGGCAGGAGGTGAACAGTTGCACTCCCAAACAGAAAGGACACAGTGAGATGCTTTACTGAGGCTCAGCTCACAATTACCTGAGGTTTAGGAAATCCCTTTCCATTGTGTGCCTTCAGATGTCCCTGGGATTTCAGTCCCACTGCCTTTAGAGGCTCTAAGCAGAGGCACCAAATAAATAATATTGCTCTAAATAGTGCACTGGGCAGAGCTGCGTATCAGGCTTTTCTGCTCATCAGTCTGAACAGAATTTTGGTGATAATAAAGTCCTGACCTTTTGGTCTAATACAGACTTCATCCAACTGGGATATCAACCAGATTAGTCCGTAGAAAATTATGAAGAGGAGGGTGTAGATCAAAACTGAAATTCCTGGTGAGTTTGGGAGCCTAATCCTGGTTTGAGGTTTTATATCTCAGATCAGAATCTTGGAGCTGAATTGCTGTGTCATATGTCTCAATAATCATCACTATTTTCTCTTAATACACATCTGGAAAAGATGTATTTCTGCTTCCTGCTATCTCCTTTCATATAACTTGTGGCCCTATCATTTTCTCAGGCTGGGAAAATCATCTTCCCAGAAGCAGGAGGCAGCATCATCCTGGCTCAGTGTTAGCATTCCTCAGAGTACTCCAGGCTCATGCTCACGTTTCCTGCTCCATGGAATATATTTATTCAACACCTTTTTTTTTTTTTTTCCTTGCTGCAAAATGTACAGACAATCCTTTCAACTGCTGAACTGCTGTATTACAAGAGGCCCCAACCAACTGCTTTTACTCTGGCAAGCTGCTGTGCTTGCTGAGTTTCCTGCAGAGCATGATAATGCATGTAAAGCATGGCCAGGAAAAGCCCACTGGGAAGTGCTGCATCCCAGGGACAGCAGCAGAGTGCCTTTGCATGTGATGATGCCTGTGCTGAGCCTCTCAGCCCAGGAAGAGGCAGCCTTGAGTGTGAGTTCCTGGTGAGGATGAGCAAATGCAGAGTTTTACACACTGCAGACAGCCCACTGACCACTGGTGGCTCTGAAGAGAGATAAAATAAAAGTTTGAATTTTAAGTGCATGAGCTAGGACAGATTTTGTTCCTGCTGGTGATGTTGTTACAGTCAGAGAAAACAAAGCTGATGGCACTGTGGCCATGCTGTGTCTGCTCTGTAAATAGTCTGGAAGTGTCCAGGGCCAGGCTGGATGGATTTAAGAAGCCTGGAGCAGTGGAAGGTGGCTGTGTCCACAAAAGGGGGGCTGGATTAGGGGATCTTTAAGGTCCCTGCCAACCCCACCTTTTCATGATTCCTGGAATTTCAGACTCTTGTGCATCCAATCTGGCACTTTTCATATTCGTCATCTATGGAAAAGTGTCAAATTTAACTACATTTCTTGAAGCTGAGCTTGGTCTCCTCTTTCCCTGATTTTTGTCATAGCACCTCTAGAAAAAGGATGGAGGAAAAAGGAGAATTTAGCATTTGTCCTGAGTGCTCTGAGCAAAGGAGAGCAGCCACAGCAGGGCCGTGCTTTGCTCACTGCCCATTCTCCAGTCCTGTGTCTGTTGTTCCACTAAATCTTTAAGGCAAAACTTCATATGCTTATCTGCTTGATTAAGTATCCACTATCTTCCCTCATCCTCATCATGGAACTGACAGTAATTACACCAAATTGAATGCATGACCTCTGGGTGTTTGCCCCAGCAAGTTACCAGAGAAGGACTGCTTATACTTTAATCCACTTCCATCAAAGTTACAAAGATTTAGTTCCCCCAACACAGGCAGTGGTTCCCATCAGAAGAAGGTGCAGATAATTGCCATTTATTACTTGCAACACAAATCAGGTCTGAATCCTCTGTCTGTGTTGGCATGAAAAATAACCACTACTCAGTGGAGCAAAAGGTGGTGACCCCGCAGCTAATGAAGTGTCAAAATGAAGCCAGCAAAAAAGGAATGACTTTCAAAGTCAATGAAATGGACAAGGAAAAAAAAAGGTAAATATTTTATATATTTTGGAGGATTAGCACTAATTAGATTTCTTACTTTTTTATTTGCTCTTGTTAATTCAGTCCTGCAGAATAGGCTCATCTAAACCCAAATATTTTTGTGGGAAACTGTATCATGTTGAGAAAGCTTAAAAATATAGGCAACCCCTCTATTATTCAAATAGAGGGCCCTTCTACTTCTCTGCTTCTGCCAGGCTGCCAGGCTCAGGCAGAGCTGCCTGTCTCCTGGAGGCAGTCAGCCCCCAGACCTGCCAGGCTGGGTGGCACTGCAGGAAATCCCAGCCCTGCTTTGTTTATCTGGGAGGGAGTCACACCCCGTTTGTTTTCAGCACAACAAACAGGAATAAATGTCACTCCAACCTCTCCTCAGGTAAATGGCTACGTCTGTATTTAACATTTGACCTAGGTGCAATAGGGTCTAATCAATCGCTAATTTCTTTCAATGTAGGCATACATGAGAACTAGTAAAGTGCTGCTGTTCTTTCAAATATTTCTCTGATAGAGCAGCTTTTATTGGAATTATTCCACAAGAAGCTATAGGGGCACAGGTCAGTGTCTAGGCTACTTTTTCAAGAAAACAAAAGAATTAAAGTTTATTTGCTTTATCTGGAAACTATTTCTACAAGCTGTTACAAAAGTTTTGTTTGCTACATGACAATTTACTACTTTAGTTCCTAACTTGCATCAGTTGGCACATAATGAGATCAAGTGAGAGCTCAGCCTTAAGCTGTCTGTCTGTCAGCATATTATCTGTTCTGCCATGGAATAGGAGCTAGCAGAGCAGCTTGGATAAATCAGCTTTTGCAGTTGTCATTTCCTGCTATATGGGGACTTTATGGGAGAAATACATTGTCTAGATTAGGCATGGATTGATAGCTGTGCTCTCCAGGAATGATGAAGAAATACCAGAGATGATCATTATCCACAGAGGCAGCTTCTGCCAGCCCGTCACTGCTTCTCCTTCCGTGGGAATAACTTTTTTCCATCTCCTTCCACAGAGCTGGGCTGAGCTGGTGTGAGAAGCAGTGAACAATTCCATCAGCGAGTGCCTTTGTGCCAGGCTGAGCAGCTGCTGGAGCAGAATCCCTGAAAGCTCTGCAGTGGCTGGACACAGCTCCTCAGCAGCTTTAAGGCAGCACGAAGGAAACATCAGGTTTCATCCAGCAGGAAGTGGAAGGAAAGGCTAGGAGAAAAAAAGAAGAAGGAAATTCAGTCTCTGCAGAGCAGAGCGAGGTGCTGAACATGTCACAGGCCTGGAGCAAAGGTTAGAACTGGAATGTGGAATGTTGTACAAATCTCAGCCCCAGTTTCAATCCCACATCAGGGCAGGGGGAGGTTAGAACTGGAATGTGGAATGTTGTACAAATCTCAGCCCCAGTTTCAGTCCCACATCAGAGCAGGGGGAGGCTGCTGGCACTGGTGGCACTGGTGGCAGTCCCACGGAGTGCAGTGGGGAGCTCTCCCTTCCTGGCTGGCTGTGCCAGGGCTGCCCAGGGGCAGGAGCAGCCCCCAGGGACCCCTGAGCCCAGCAGCCCCCAGGGACCCCTGAGCAGGGGCTGTGTGAGCCCAGCCCTGTGGGCTCCCTGCTGAATTGGCACACCCTGTCTAATGCAACACTTCATTCCCAGGAAAAAGATCAATAAAGAACATTTCTCTTAACTTTAAAGGTATTTCATATTGGCACTTTCGGGTTTATACTGATGCATCAGACCAGATCTTGCAATGTTTCCCTTTCCAGCTGTCCTGCCTTTGAACCCATCTGTCTGAAGAGCTGGAATGAAAGAACTTCTGTTCTCCTGACCTCCTGGTGAAGGCAACAAAGACCACTGAGGAGTGTGTCTGCAGTGGAACCTGCTGATGGTGAGGATGCATTAGGTTACTAATGCTGTGTATATTTTATTATATTAATAATTATTATGTTGTATTAATATGACATGGAAGTGTGCACCCTCCTCTCCATATTCTGTTTTCACACCTCTGGGGCCCAGAAAAGCTGGCTGGACACAGTCCCTGTTCTTTAGAGCACTGGCTCAGGTAAAAACGATTCTTACACATAGAGCAGTGACTCCAAGAAAAATCTGATTTCATAGCTGTCCATAAGAATCCTTTGATTTGAAAATGCTGTTTTTCCATGTGAGATAACTGAAGCATGAATATTTCCACCATGATAAAAGATGAATCAGCTTTCCCCAGGAGCATCTCCAGACCCACTGCAGTCTGTCAATCCAGGGCTTTGCTAAGCCGAGCCTGCCACCCCTGCCAAAGTGTGATCTGGTTCTGAGATGTGGCATGTGGGCACTGAGATTAAACCTTCCAACTTATCACTTACAAATTAAGCTGGGATTGAACATCAGAGGCATCAAAGTGTTTCTTGCCCATATCACAGACTGAAGAGATTTTTGTAGTATTCTGACAAGGCACAAATACAAGAATCAAATCAAGCAAAAATTGTAAAGGAGCAATGCAAGCAACGAAATCAAATGCGGAAGGAGCTGAAACTTGAAGTGCAGGGATTTGATAGGAGCCCTTTTTGTACTCGTGCAAGAATGAAATAAATACTGTCTGGCAGCATGTGAGGCAGTGTGCTGAGAAAAACACAGAAGGTGATCTCTAACTCAGGATGATGAGATTCCTGACCCCATTTCTCCAAATGCTTGTTGTTCACAGTCCAGGAGCTATTGTTATTTTTGTAATGCAGATGTGAACCAGGTAAAAGTCTTACTTCAATTCATTACTACATTTTCACTGCTCATCTGGGAGCACCCTGGAAAGCTGAACTCCCACCTGAAGGCCCCAACATTGCAGGTTCTTCCCCAGGTGTCAGGATTTAAACTCAGCCAAATGCTGTTGGCTTTAACACCAAGTAAATGGAAAGACTTCTGACCCCAGTTACCACCTTCGTGCTGCTGTTGGACTTGACAATATTCTTATATTCTTGTCTTCACAGAATTCTTTCTGGCATCTCTACGGAAGCAGAGCCTGCCCTATACATTGCAGTTTGAGGTAGGATTTTTTGTTTGTTTACCTAATTCCCACTAAGCCTTTGAAAGGAAGGAAACATATGGATGCTATATATAGGAGTTGTTTCTCTCCAAATAAAGTGCAGCTACCTGTGGACTCAACAAAGCAGCTGTTTAAAGATCACACTAATTTTTGAACACGGAAAACAAAACGTGACTTCAGGATCTTTGTGCAAGTCAGCAACATCTGTGTTTAATACAGCAATCAGGCAGTGCTTTGTTTTTGCAAAAGTACAGGATTCACTTTAAACCTTGGGGATTTCAAACTAATCAAATTAAAGATCAAGCCAGGGACTGATGCTTTAAAGATGGATGCTGATGCAGTTTTTAAAACAGAATGTCATTACAGTTGGGAGGAAGCAGTGAGGCACTCCCTTGGCATGGTGCTTTTTTTACAAACCTGCACAAGTGACAGTGAAACAATGCTCAGACATTGCTGAGTGGACTCTTCCAGCAGTTTGGGGGGATTTGTCAAACTATTGCATTTACCTCTCTGGCAGTCAGTAAGCTTGGATGCTCCAAAGGATGAACTTTTGCAATGGCCACTTGTGCAGATTCAGCACTAAATAAATGCCAGCACACAGCAAAAATGGATGTGGTTTATGTAGGAATGGCAGAGATAGCCTGTGCATGCTAATTATTTTAATTTTCAAGCACTTGTGCTGCATTTTCCCATTTCCCACCCTACTGAAGATGGTCATAATGCCATCGTGGGGTAGATGAGAAAATGGACAAATAAAAAGAACAGTTAAATTATTCTTCAATTACAGAATCATGTTTTTCAGTTCAGTAGCTGCTTTCATATTAAATGTTCCTTTTATTTGCTTGTTGTTAAACAACATTTAAATATTGTGAAAGATTATGAGTTGGGAAAAGCAGCACATTCTTTACACCCCTTCTCTGCTGCTCGAACATTATTGCAAATAGATCAGAGAATTCACTTTGCTGGTATTTGGTTTAAGGCCTTTTTCTTTCAAACATCTTAAGCGAGCTGCTTGCCACCTCCAGAAGAGTTTGCAATATGTAAAGGTTACATTGCAAATAAATAAAACCTCAAATGCAAACTCATTCAGGCTGTGATATTTCTCCTCAGAGCATCCCAGCCCCTCGCTGTGCATTCCAACATGCAGCCCAAAATGTGTTTATTTCCCTGCCTGGTGCTGGGGATCATTTCAAGCCCATCAGGTCAGACCTGGAGAGGGATTGTGCAGAGCTCTTGAAACTCCTAAGGAAAAAAAATTACTATTTTGGTCACACTAAGGCTTTTGCCTCTCCCCCTTCCCATCTGTTTTTGAATGTCTGGATGCTCAAATCTCCCTGTGGGAAGGTGCTGAGGGAGCTGCTCATCACTGAGTGGTGGTGCAGGGAACAAATGGCAGGGGGGAGCTGTCCCCAGACAGGGACAGACAGACAGGGAGGCTGCTGGGGGGTTTGGGCTCCTCATTCTCTGCTGCCTCCCAAGCTCCAGCTTTACCTCCACAAAGCAGTTCGAGTGGAGTTTAGCACAAGCTTTATATTTAGCTTCCCTTGAAACAAATTACTCTGCTGCCTCTGAAATCTGTGGAAATAGGATGTTATTTTTAATGGGCAGGAAGATACAGTCCATGTTTTCTGGTAGGATTCCAGAGTCTGAAATGGGTTTGTGTTGCTGGAAAACGCCATTTGAATTTTACCTTTTGTCTTAAAGATTACTAAGAGCAAACTTTCTTCTGAACATCCATCAACTGATATGGTTTAGGGTTTTTTTCATTCCTAACAGTGAAGCAGAATGTTTGGACGCCATTCTTAAAACAGAAATAATGTTAAATATTAACTACAGGAATGCCAGCCAAAGAGGGGAACCTCAGGATGGAGTTATGTTTTAATAATATAGGTTAAGTGAGATTCCATATTTGACTGGAATATGATAGAACTCACAATTTTATATACATACATCACAGTTGTAACCACAAATATATGGACACAACTTCAGTCTTGTGCACAAAACTGTTCAAAACATTTTTAAAAAGCCAAGTCCTTTACTGAAAAAGCAATTCCCCAAAACCAGGGTTGCTCATTTTTTTAACTAACCAAATCAAGCTAAAGCAAATGTAGATATTTATATTTTTATTTGAATGTTGATAACGCTTAAATATTTGTTTTTCAGAAGGTGTTTTGGTTCATCCAGCTTTCTGTGTGCTTTTTTATTATTTTGTGATCTATTTGAATATTATTGAATTTTCTGTTGAATATTAATATGGAAACCTTTTAATAGCTCCATGTTGTTAAGATTTTGAGATTTCTCTCAGATTTCCATCCATTTTATTCAAAATGCAAAACTGATATTGAATTCCATTCCAACCCAAAGTAAATATTAACTGGAATTTTTCCATTCTGCCAATAACCTCAATCAATATGTGATATAACCTTGCTAACACATTCAGAATTTAATTTTGTATACACAATAAACAATACCTTGAATGGTATTGAGATTTTTTTGAGCAAGTACTTTAAGACTTTGGTTTCCTGGAGGTTGCTCACGAATAAATCCAAGTTGAAAAATTCTAATTATCACTGAACAAAAATGTGTAAAATAATTTAGATATGATCTCAGCTGATTTCCAGAATTTGATTCAGTAAATACCAAACGCAAACCTAAAATTTCTTTAGGTTCTGACATCTTGTCAATCCAAACTCGTCCCAGCTTGTGGTGGCAAGGCTCAGTTTGCTCACAGAATGCATTTTTGTGTCCTGATAATAAACTCCTGCTCACTGGAAGGTATTGGAATCTTACAGAGAAGCACGAATTTGAACAGAAGGCAATTTCTATGCTGCTAAATGTGAAATCATAATGTTTTTGCTACATAAACCAAGCTTATTTCACAGCACAGAAAAAAGTCATGCAAAAACCATGATATACTGAGTCACTGAAGTGAATCAATCTTTAAGAAAGCCTAAGGTGTTAATTTTAAAAATCTGCCTAAATATTTTCTGCGTAGAACTCGTTTTTATACGCAGCGTATAAATGGTGGCTGTTCTTCTCAGAGTGAAATTTTTATTTTCTTTTAATTCCTGTGTTGTGGAGATGTTTTACAGCCAGTTCTGCAGCACACAAAGATGGGAAGAAAGGCAAGGAAAGGAGAGCTTTGCTCAGGAAGTTCTGTCCAAGATGCGTCACCAGTCTTGGAGGTGTCCAAGATGCGCCAGCCAATCTTTCATTCACAGCAAACAAACCCCAGACCTGCTGGGGGAGGAGGAATTGGCAGCTGGAAAAGCTGCCTGGAGCTCAGCAGCAAGGACTGGTAATTTTTTGCCCTCTCATCCACTGCTGGGACCTGTGCAGAGGTTTTGGCACGAGGAAAGTTCCTTGCCCTGGCAGAGCTGGAAGGCGCGGTCGGCAAAGCGCGGCAAGAAGGGAGCAGCACATCTCTGCAGAGTCTGCTTGGGGAGACAGCTCACAGGGCCAGCTTTGGGGGAAAGAGGGGAAGAACAGCACTGAAAAAGAGAGGAAGAACAGCATTGAAAAAGAGAGGGAGACAGCATTGAAAAAGAGAGGAAAAACAGCCTTGAAAAGTTGAAAGCGTTGAGTTGGAGTACCTGGGGTTTTCAGCTCACTTCAATTACACCCTGTGGAAAACACACAAGAGGAGCTGGTTTAAAGCAGATTTCCTCCATCAGGTGGAAGATTTCACTCCTTAGCTGGGCAGTGAGAATGTCATGGGCATGACTGTCCCATTCCTCATAGATCAGGGGTATCAGCAATGGGTGGAACCCTGGCCCAGGCTCATGCCAGAACAAACTCCTTTCCTGAAAAGGAAAAGGTTTCACTCCAGCAAATCAGGAATTCTTTCAGGGTCAATGGGATGAGACAAGCAGTGAGATTCTTGTTCATTTGCAGAGAGAGAGCAGTGAGATTCCTGTATATTTCCAGAGAAATCGTGACTTGTAGAAATACTCTGCATTCCCTGTGCCCTATTTCTTGTCTGCCTTTAAAACTGTGGATCCCAAGAACACAGAGTGAGGTCAGCAGAGCAGAGACAGAGGCTGCCTGTGGCAGAATTTGGCCCAGAACACGAGATTTCCATTCTCATCTCCTGTGGTGCAGAGGAAGGTAGGCATTTACTCAAGTCTGTAACATTAGATGTGGGGTTTTTAGGCCTTGTTAATAATTTTGGTGTTTTACAAATGTTTTGAATTAAACAAGATTACAGGGGGAAAAAATCCATTCTAATTCAATCAAATTAAATGTAATTAGATTTTATATTAATTTTTTTTCAGTATCAAATTTATTACCTTTAGGAGGATTTGTAATATAGTATAAATTGTAGCTTGTAATAAGGGGTTGGAGTAACAGTGAAATGAGTTCTTATTTTATTAGACTTTCGAATTATGAGAGTGATTAATTTCTTCTTTAAAAAGATTTGTTCCTTTACTTGACAAGTCAGTGTTTATGAACGAAACTTTTAAATTTAGTTACCATCACACCACTCTCAAAATCAATAAACGCAGATTTTTATTATGCACAGTGTTTGTGCTATTTTTAGCCTTATGGCATAGAAAAGGAAGAGAAAATTGAGATTGGTTTGCTCCTTTCTGCTCCAGTGGATGAAGCAGAAATTCTGTCTGTTCCCAAGCGCATTGACCAACGCAAAAATTCCATTTGTTGGGAAAAATCTTCCTTTGGTAGCCAAATTTTTAGGATGCAGGCACAAAGCCAGAAGCAGCTGCAGGGGCTGCCTTTGCTGTATTTGTGCTGTTGATGGGATGAGGTTCAGCTGGAGCTGGAGCTGCTGCTCAGCTGAAATGCAGGGATTGTCCAGACCCTGATTCCAGGCACCCACGGCAGCTCACACCGGCTGGGGCCAGTTCAGCTCACAGCAGCAGCTCTGGGGTGTTGTGGGCAGTGTGCCCCAAGAAATCTGGCTTTGCTGGGCTGGAGGGGGGCTGGGGTTGTGTCAGGCCTCTCCTGCCCTGCCTGAATTGTCCTTGCTCCTTGTTCTTCTCAACCAAGAGCTCTTTGTTCTCCTGTTCCTGAGCATCCTCTGTTTTCTTGCCCCACACCTCACCTGTGCTGTCCCCTCCCATTTTTTGGGACCTTTCAGGATCTCCAGACCCTGCAGTGAATCAGAGCCTTTGCCTTTCATTTCTTCTGCTGCTTCCCCTGCACAATCTGACCTTTGCCATGACTTCAGCATTCCATTTTCCAGCTTTGGGCAGATGCTGACCGCTGCTCGTTGACCTCAGGTTATCAGAGAGGGTGGATTTCCACTCAGGGCTTTGGCTTATTTCTACAACAGGAACGAATATTTTTACCAATTTTCCCTTGTAGATTCCTTAACTCGCCATGAAACACTCCCAAGATTGGATTCATCAGCTCTTGCCAGGCCACAAATTACTGCAGATGAATAATAGATGTTCCCCACTCCTGGCTCTGCCCCTCTGCCTCAGCCTGGCCCTGCTTCCCAGTGGCTGCTGAGCCCTTCAGCTGCTGATGAAAAGCAAACAGCCACCAAGGTGGTGAGTGGCACAAATTCATCATCCATTCCTCCATTCCAGGGATGCCTTGCATTTTTGAAACTATTTTCATTCCTTTTGGAGCCTGGAGACTGCTGAAGTAATAACAGCTTACCCTAGGAGCAGATTTCTTAGTAAACACTATACCTCTGTGAAAAAATAGCTGTTATTGTGCTCCAAAGGAAGCCAAGGAGACAGATTTATTGGATTTGCTTTTTTTGGTTGGGTTTGGGTTTTTTTTTTAGTTGATTGGTTGAGGGTTTTTTTGTTTGCTTTAGTTTTTTAAAATTCCAAATCTTGTTCCTTCATTAAAATGAACAGAATTTGGGGGCGTTTTAATCCACCCATTCCAACATCAATGAGTGTGATTTGCCTTTTCTGGGTAACTGTCATTGTCATTAGAGATGGATTTTTGTTAAGTGGATGCCTCATAGCACAGCTTGCATCTCTGTATCTCACAAGCCAAAATTAGAGACTACTGAGCAGAACTCTCACCTGTGCTTTAACATCTTGGTGAGGAGGAAACTCAAAGATTATTTTGGAGCTCCTGTCTGTATCCTCCCCTGTAGCTGAAAGGACTCACTGTCAGTAGCAACTGGAGATCTAAGAAAAGCATTTCTATTTTGAAACCTCCACAGCTGAACACAAATCTGGGAATTTCATGCTTTGGGGATACTTCTGCTACATGTAAAAATAGGTGAAACTGAATCAATATTATGAAGAAAACGACGTTTTGTCTATAAATATTAGTGGAAGAGTTTAAATGTTTGGTTTCACACTGCAATCTCAAAATCCAGCAGGGAAGTGACTGATGGCACATAAAGCAATCAATGCATTTCAGGCATCCATAACCACATTCCTCTTTCCCCCTCATTGGGCAGCCCCGAGTTTCTGCCCCAAACTTCAGCACTGATCTGCAAAGGGGGAGGCAGCAGCCCTGCAGTGACATTAATGCCATAAATAACAGCTGGTTGTGGTTTTATTCACTGGCAAGGGACAACTCGTGGCTGCACAGCTCGTGCTGCCCTGCATGTCCAACCCTCCAGGATCCAAATCCACCAGCAGCTCATCAATAGCTGCAATTGATAAGGCTCCCTGCAGCTTCCAGGTAAAATTCAGCAAGGATTTGGCAGCAGTTAAGTGCCAGCTGTCCTCTGGATTTACTGATGAAGAGACTCTTGGGTGGTGACACCAAAAGTGTTGTCTGGATCAATTCTCTTTGCCAAATTGGGTGAGAAGGCCACCAAAAAAAAAAAAAGTTTGAAATTTTTTATATTTTAAATATTTTTATTTTTAATATTTTAAATAAATTTTTATATTTTTAATATTTTTATATTTTTAATAAGAAATGCAAGTTATTTCTGTCTCTTCTTCTTGCAACAAGGAGCTCACAAGCAGGCTGCAGAGGAGCCAGAGGGATCTCCTGGATGTCTGTGGGGGTCTGAGTGTGCAGCTGAAGGCCCTGCCAGTGTGGTATCGGGTAGGTTTTCATCACAAGATGCCTTTCACACCTCTGGTCAGCTGGGAGAATTCTTATATTGGGTCTAATTGCTACAAGAGTTCCACCCCAAGCCCCATAATCTCATTAATTCAAGAAAATGTCTTTCTGTATGAGCACAGATCTATTCACAGTTACAATAAAGAAGCAGAGAAGGTATTATAAAACTATAGCTAAAAATGGATAAGAGGTACAGAGAAAGTCACTTCCCTTGCTTGCAGTTTGATTGTTTTGAAAGCCTAGAAAAAGATTCCAGGTGGCCTAGATGCTGGGAAATCTGGGGAATCTTGGATCCCTTTGAAGAATCTTCAATCCTTTTGATTTTGATGCCAATGTGTATTTTCTTCTTATTGGTCATTATTATTTTAGGAGAATGTTGGAGACCTGTTACAGCTGGAGTTGTGAGTTATTGCAAGGTTAGAGCAACATGCATATTCTGGATATTTAATGGAGAACCAAAAAGATGACTTAAATTACAGGGCTTCTCGTGAGTTCTTGTCTATCAACCCAAAAAATAATTTCAACCTGTCAGGAAAAGATGAAAACTGGAGTCCTACTCAACAAGGTGCAAAATTGTTGCTTAATGTAATAGTAAATAAGCTTATTTTGCACTGTTATTCAGGATGACTGATTTGCACTGCTATTTAGGATGATTGGTTTCAGTGCAAATGAAATATTTTTCAATTTCAGAAGAAAACCAATCCAAGTATATTTTAGGTCCTTTATGCAGATAAAATATCTGGGTGAATAGATGGGTGAGAGAGACTTCCATTGAACTTGTGCCTGGGAAAACAATTTTCTAACAGCAAAGGCAGATTTCACAGAATCAGCTTTGGATTTCTGGGGTTGTTTCCAGGGGAGGAATTTTTTAACTCCAAAAGCAGATTGCACAGAAACAGGGAGGTTTTCTGGTTTTGTTGGGAGTGCATGATTGCTGATATTTGCAGGGGAGCTCCAGGAGCTCATTCCCTGGTGTGCTCTCCTTTCTTTGCACCAAGACACAAAACTCTGGGAGGCTGGGGAGGCAGGACAGCCCTCAGCTGCAGGAGGAGCAGAGGGTTGTCCAGTTAGCCCTGCTCCACTGCACCACAAACCCAGAGGTTCAGAGGGATGGAAATGCAGCCCCCAGCAGCCTGGTCTCTCCCTGTTTCTATTCCTGCTGGTTTTTGGCCAGGGCTCTGATTTCTCCTGCAGCAAAGCCAGCCTTGATGCCCTGGGAGAGGCAGAACGCGGATTGGCAAATTTAATAACAGTCCAAAGTGAGACATTTCTCCTTTCCCTACCCACACAGCCCTGGCACCTGCTGCCTGCAGTGTGTCCCAGATTCCTCTTTCTCCCAGCACAGGGACACTCTGGGTGTCAGCAGAGTGAGCCATCGCAGCTGTCAGCATCCCCAAACTCACACTGGCAGTCTGTGCTCTGCTAATCCAACTCCTGGGTTTCAAACTCCTGGGTTTCACCCCTGCTATCCAAACAGGGTCCTGTCCCTCACATCCCTGCCCAGAGAGCTGGATTGTGTTTGCTTGTGTGTTCATTTCCTTTGGGAATGCTCAGGTCTTTTAGAAAGAGTAGGGCTGAAACGTTTTGATTTCTCACAGAAGTTTTGATTTCATCTCTCATCTCCAGCTTTACAGTGCCTTCCCATTATCAGTACAAAACTTCAAATAACAAAAAGTGTGGGAGCACCTGGGCTGGAATTCCCCAGGAATTTCCAATGTGCTGAGTGATTTAGATCACTGGCTCCAGCAGTCTCTTGAGCAATCACACCGCCCTCGTCCCTGCAGCTCAGAAGTGCCTTTGTTTCTTTCATGTTTTCTGCTAATACCGCTGCACAATACAAGCAGGCAGCGTGCAGGCACACTGCTTTAGCCTCTGCCTCCTCCTGAAGGGAATTTTCCCCCTGATCAAATGAAGTTCTGCTGGCTGTGGTGTCTGGTGCTCTCCCTTTACCCTGTGTGACCTGCAGCACAACCCTGCTCACCAGGACCTTGGCTGTGCGAGGGATAAAAGGATCTGCCAAAGGCAGGCACGGACAGCTGGGCGAGGGGAAGCACGGGAAGGAATTCCTTTCTGCCCTTAAAATCCTGCCTGAGATTTACTGCACCTCTGCATAAGGCAGGGATTCCCTGCTGGAACCTCTGCTGAGGAGTCACCACCTCGTTTCCCTGCTGAGCATCTCTAGAGGCACAGGCAGAGTTTTCCCTCTGGATGTAAGGAGCTAAGGGGCAGGCTAATTTTAGGAAAAAAAAGATATCTTTGCTAATGAAGAGTTTGCTTGCCTGTGCTGAGGAAACCTTCACTAACTGGTTTTCTGTCCAAAAGTTTTTGTTTGAATCTATTCTATCTATTCATTTGAATCCATTCTCTTTTTCTAGGTAATTTTACCATTTCTTGCAAGTAGAACTGAAGGATTTATGTTCCCTGACCCTTCCTCCTGCCCTCAGCCTTTGGTTTTCCTGCCAGCCCAGTTAAGGACCTTCCTACCTGGAGTGCCCCCGGTGGAGGGCAGTTTCTGCACAAGTGTTTCCAGCCTTTCTGCCAGGGCTGAAGTTCCCATTTGCTCTTCCCAGACCTTCCAGACAGGGGTGATGAGCTCAGGCACAGCCCAGAGAGCAGAGCTGGCAGAGAGGCATCAGGAACTGGAGCTGAATCAGTTTCCATCTTCCCTTGATGGCTGTTGAAATCCACCCAGACAGAAGCAGAATCAATTTCCATCCTCGGACTTAGAAGTGATTTGGTCTTTGTTGTAAGTGGCCAATTTCTGAAAAGAAAAGAAAAAAAAAGTTTTTTCTCCAGCTTGTATCTTTTTTTTTTTTCTCCACCTGAAAACCAAACACCACTCAGGAGTTTCCAGTCTGTATCCAACAGATATTTAACAGATCAATTTATAGAGAACTTAAGTGGGTAACATTCACATTTAACTACTTTTGCTGCGATTTCTCTAGGAATTAAGCTGTGCACTCCTGGCTCCCCATCCTCACCTTGAGCCTGCCTGGGAGCTGAACTCATCGCGACTAACTGAAGGTAAGCAGGGAGTTGTTCCTGAGAGCCACAAGACTTTGTTTTACTAATTTATTTTACCCAATTTACAAACTGGGGAGATGAAGTACAACAAAGCTGCAATGCCACCATTTTTGTCAGTCTGTAATTAATTTGTTGCTTCCACAGACAATGGTACCATATTTAATTTTTAGTAGCTCTTTAATTCTTTGTGACCCTAAGAATTTTCTCTCTGCTAACAATACACTGTAGTTTATTTCTGTTTACTTCTGAGCATTGTTCAGTTTCCTGTTTTGTAATAGAATCCTATTAATTTGTCACTTATTTATACGGAACTCATTACTTATCTCCATTCCTCATCTTTGTTTAGCTCCTGCAAATATATTTTTACTGCATAATGCTCTCATTTGATATTTCATTCAACACTTTTATGTAAATGACATGACATTTTTCCTTTTCTTGCCTCTGAATCACTATAGATTTTCTCAAGTGCTTTTGTCCTAAATGTATGTTATGGTCTCCTTAATTTTGTGCTTATTATTGTGTACCCTTCAATCACAGCTTTATATTGCACTTTATTCTTTGTTTTTTGTATTACTTTTCCAACTGCAGTGCTTTCTGCTTCCACTCCTGTTTTTGACACTATAATTACTATCCAGACCTGACATTATGTATTAGGTTCCTTTACTACGTTATTTTATCTACTTTTAATTCTCATTTTTAATTTTCTTTTATTAGTAGTGTTTTCCTCCTGTTCTGACAACTGTACAGCCTATTCTGATTCCACCCCATCCCTCCTCATCCTGCCCTGTTTCTGCTTCCCTTCCCCACTGCCATATCCTAGCTGATACCATCTTGATGAATAAATTATCAAGATTGTTCTACAAGAAATCTGTCATGGGGTGTGTGACCTCTTTTAAATCTGAGTTTTAGCTCTGAATTCCATATCAGCAGTGCATGAGCTGCTCTGATGGAAATGTGCAGGAATGGGTGGCTGGCTGTTTCTTCTGAGGCCTTGCTGTCTTTGTTCTGCTTTCCCATCCTTCTATAACTGATCACTTTTAGGACACAGTAAGTGACTTGGAAAAGGATGTTTTGCCCCAATTACAGCTTGATTGAAGTCAAGTTCAAACAGCTGTATTCAATACACAGCCTTGGGATACTCTAATATTGCATATTAAGAAATAAACACACATGGACACGTGAAAAATGTGTGGGTTTTCACTCCACCTTTATTCTTTCATGATTAATTAATGATGGAAGTGCCAAATTACAATTATGATAATAATTTCTAGATTTTATTTCAGCCAGGGCAAGGTAGAACTAGAAGCCTCTGTTAAAACATTATCTGAATATTTTTTCAAATGTTCTAGATTAAGGAAACTTCTGTATTGTTTGGTTTTTATTACCACCTTAAAGGAACTCCTTCAGCAGTGGAACAGAAGTCCCAGTGGTGACTCAGTGAACTTTCCAGGCAAAACATTCATTTTAATGTTTGCTGTTATGAAAATGGTGCAGAGATCTCAGACTTTCCATAATGGAAAGGAACATTAAAAAGCAACAAAGTAAAAACAAAGGGGAAAAAGATGGGTGGGAAATGAAGATTTTCAGTCACCTGTCTGAAAGCACCGTGGTCAGGCTGGGGTTTAACCCCATGTGCTGCTCTTTCAAGTGCAAAGTTTTCCAGAGACTTTTCTGCCTCTGTCCCACAGCTCCTCAGAGAGTGGGGGCCACCAAGGCTGAGGATGATGATGATGATGAGCTCTGGCCTCTGATGATGCCTCAGGTTTTAACTTTTATATTTTTCAGATTCTGTGCTGCTTTAGTGTGTAACTCTGAGCTTCGTACTAAGGGATGGTGAGCTCTGTGCACAGGGCAAGGAGACAGAGCAATCCTTCTCCAGCTTGTCCAAGGACAACTGGTACAACCTTCAGGCCCAAAAAAGTATGAACAATGGTGAATGGAAGAGAGAAAAACAAGCAGGGTGGGGCTGCAGGGGCTAAAGCTGGGATGGGACAATGAACTGCAAGGTGCAAATGGAGCAGAGCTGATCCCAGGAGAGACCCCGTGCCCGGCCGGGCATTTTGGGGCCGTTTTGGTTCATCTTGGGTTCATTTTGGGACCATTTGGGTTCATCTTGGGTTCATTTTGGGGCCATTTTGGTTCCTCTTGGGACCATTTTGGTTCATCTTGGGCTCATTTTGGGACCATTTTGGCTCATCTTGGGACCATTTTGGTTCATCTTGGGTTCATTTTGGGACCATTTTGGTTCACCTTGGGTGCAGCCCTGGCTGGGCTCTGCTGCTGCCCCAGGTGCATCCATGGAGGAGATCCTTTGGATAAATCCCTGCTTTATTCTGGAGCTCTGTCCAGCCTCTATTCCAGCTCAGCCTTCCCTTCCCAAGGCATCTCTGCCCTCAGGGAGTTCTGAGCCCTGTCCTCAGAGTGCAGCCCTGGCAGGATGGTCCCAAATCCCATAACTGAGAGGGGCTGGGCTGTTTGGAGACCCTCTCTGTGGTCTGTGTGGGTGTCATTGTGGTGTACAAGACTGTGATTAATTAAACTCGTTAGGTCCAGATTAGTGCTGCATGCACTGAGTGCAGCTCCTCTCTGGCAATATTTTCACTGCATATTTGTCATACCCACAAAGGATTGGAATCAGCATTCTCTGCTTTGTAGCTGAGACTTTCTAAGTGTAAGTGGGGCAAGCACAGTGATGTCCCCAGATGTGAAACATCTGCTCCCCCTTCCTAGGCTGAGGAATTCTCAGACTCAAAAGTGGAATACAGAGAGCAAATCTTCTCTTTTATTGTACAGTGGAAGAGGTTTCCAACATGTTTGTGTGTAAGCAATAAGTGAAAAACTGATAACTAAGTGAATTCCTGAGGGCTGAACAGCAAAGACTCTTACAGATTTTGATTTGTTTTAAAAACTGTTCTTTAGACTCCCAATGTATGTGTAGTTTATGAATTTATGAATTTATTTTACACGGGAGTTTAGTAGGCCCTGCAGGTGCCCCAGAAGATGTTTGGGGCACTCAGGTGCTGCAGACACAAAATCTGGATGCAGGAATGGGCTGAGGCAGAACCATGCAAGTCCTGGGTGATGAGCATCCCAATTCCCACACAGCTCTCCTTTATTCCCATTATTAGATCACTGTCTTGTCCTTTATGAGGTCTCTTTCTGCCTTTTCTGAGGTTTTCATAGATGTGCTTCTATTACAGGAGCATTTAGAATTTAATTTCTGGTAATTGTGGCTCCATATTAACTGCATATACTTTATGTACATGAATAAGTCTCATTATGCCTGTATCTTTTCCCAGGAGAATTATCCAAGAGACAATATTCACCATGCTCAACTAGGCAAAGCAAACTGATCATTTCTGTGCCAGCAATTCTGAAAAAATATAAATCCACCAACTGAAAATCCAGTCTTGAGAAAGTAAATCTTTTTAAAAGAAGTTTCAGCCAGCTTTCTTGGAGGCATTACTCTCCTGAAATATCTCACATCAAAATAGAGAAAAATCAGTTTCATTTTAAAAAAGCGTAGAGGACTGTGGGGTTTGTGTGCACGGGTCTGAGATGCAGGGAGAGAAGAGAGCAGCAGACAGCTAATTCTTAGTTTGAACATGGGTTTTCCTGTGTGCTGAAAGAGTATGTGTGACCACAAAGGGAATAATTTACAGCAAACTTTGGAGGTTTTTGGAAGAAAAGGATGTATTTTGGGGAGCGGGGAAGAGAAATCTCTGTATTTTATCAGGATGTATTCAAGCCTGAAGAGTGACATTTTATACAGTATAAAGCTCTGAGGTTCAGAATTCAGCTGTGGCAGAGTTTGGGGCAGATATGCAAAATGTGGCATTTCACATCAGGGGTCAGGAGAGCACTGAGAGCAGGACACGAGGGCCTGGCTATGGTCATCAACTGCAGCTTGATTAGATAAGAAGGGAAATGCAGATTACAGTGGGAGTGTGGTGTGACATAATGCAAAAATGCCTGTGGAAGATGCACAGAACCCAGCAGAGCTCCTCAGTTCATCAGTATTTGCATGCAAATGCAAGAAAACACAAGTTAATCTTTAAAGGCATAGACCAGTGATTTCCACAGTGCTGCAGCCGAGCAGGGGATGGATTTGCAGAAGCCTCACTAAGAATACCAGAGAAAACAGGAATTACAATAGAAAGATAATGACTTTTGCCATGCTTTAAACCAGATTGTGCAGTCCTGCAGCACCCACAGCGACAGAGAAAACAGCTGGGAGGTGGAGAAGAGCAGATTCTGCAGAGGGAAGGCGCTCACAGCTGGGATCCTGTGGGTGACAGCAGTGCCACCTGGGCTGTGGCAGTCCCAGGAGATCTCTTGGGCTGCAGGACGTTCTTTCCAAGCTCTGTGGCAGAGGTGAGTCCACAGCTCTCCACCAGTTTGGTTCTTTTAGGTTCTTTTTTCCCCTCTCTTCCAATTCCTTACGGTTTTTTCCGCTCTTTGCTCGTGTCCCGCAGCTCACACCTCAGGGCCTTGGCAGGAAATGTTCACCTGATGTTCTTTGAAGTGTGTGTGCTCTAAACTGGCAGCACCAGGACAGAGCTGTCCTCCTCTGTGCCCTCCCAGCCTCTCTGAGCTCTCAGAGCCCCAGGAGCTCTGGGGATGTTTTCCTCACCTGGGCAAGAAGTCTCCATGCAGATTTTGGGCTCTCAGGAAAGGTTTGTGCCCTGGAGGTGGTGGCCAGGCACTGGCTCAGGTGGGGTCTCCATCCCTGGAGATGGTCAGGGGATGTTCAGGTGTGCTGCTCTGGGACAGGGTCAGGCACTGGCTGTGCTCACCAAGATCTTACAGGGCTTTTCCACCTTTAACCATTCCAGGATTCAGCAGCTCCTGCTGCAGCTTTTGCCACCTCTGAATGTCCACGGAGTCCCCCTCTGGCTGCACAATAATCATCAACACTCATCAGTATCTTTACTTAAAGTCAGCAATTACTAAAAAATTCTCAGATCAGGCATTTATTTTATCTTAATTTAAAGAGAGGCATGAAAAATCCAGCAGCTGCTCTGTTTCTTACTCAGTATACAAAACCTTCTTTCTGTAATTTCATGCAACCCTTTATGACCTTGTTTTTTTTTAAAAAGGAAAATGAAAAACTTTTTCAAAATTCTGCTCAGAACGTAAATGGATTGGCTCATGTTCCATTTCTTCTCTTTTCTTTTGATAATTCTACAGTCCTTGGGACTCTAAAGTTCTGGGAACTCCTCTGCTCCAGTTGTGCCTCGTTGGTACTGGAGGAGGGAGGAGAACCTCCCTCCTTGTCTGGATCATCACAGAAGAACTCTCTGAACCCACTCCAGAGGCTTTCCCCCTTTTACAGGGAAACAATGAGAATGAGCCTCCCTGACACTCCCAACACGATTTCTGGGCTGCTTGGTTGTTTATTTACCACTCCACTCTACTGCACTTACAGTGATATTTTCCATCTGCCCAAAGTGTTTTGGGGAGAGAGGCAGAAAGTGAATCCAATGCTTACTTCCAAGGCAAAAATCGATTTTAACTAGAACCAATGCATTTTTTATTCCTTTGCAGCTCAGGGCTGACTTGGTATTCATGGTGCTTTTCCTGATGCAGCCCTTGTGCTGAGTTCCATTTGCAAAGAGGCAGGCACAGGGAGAGGAGCAGAGCCCTCCTCCCTCCTGCAGAAAGCAGATTCCTCTTTCTGAGCACTCTGTCTCTTCAGCCTGGCAAACCACTGCCAGTGAAATTCTCTCCTGATGTCCAGTGCCTTGTGGAACAAATCTGTAGCTTGTTTGAAGGGCAGTTTGGAAATAATCAGCAAACATCTGCAGTAATCCAAAAGGAAGAGGTAAAGTGTCAGAGATGGGAGAATGATCAGGGACAATCAGGTGCAGCAGATGGAAAGGTTATCAATGGAAAGCAAGGCAGCCAGGCTGCTCCAGGAGGCCCAGGAGTGCCCAGGAAAAACAGAGTTTGTTGCCTGTCCTGCCACACAGAACAGCTGCAAAAAAACTACAGGAGAAAGTCAAATGACAACGCTCAGTTCCAGCTCGGTGGAAAATGTTTGGTTTCACCAACTTCTAATCCAATGGATTGACTGAATTCCAGTCTAATTGTTTCCTAACTGCTGAGTGGAGGTGCAATTTTCCATGGTATCCACCCAGTGAACATTGATGAACACTGCAATTGTTCTCATGCTGATCACCTGCCCCTAAAATCAGAATTTGGCACCCTTGTGGCCTGGCTGTAGAAGGAGAACTATCCACACACAGAGATGCCTGTAATGTGCATTTTGTTCACTTGTTCAAGCACCTCACACCCCAGATATCCAGCTTTTATTTGCTTCTGCATTTGCAGGGCAGCACACAAAATCCTTGCTGAGACTGAATCTCTTTGGGAAGGCCTGTCTGTTTTGGTTGGGACTTTCTTCCTTGGAGGTACAGTGGGTTTTCAGTGGAGTTAAGTGACTTTCCCCACGGCACGAGAGTTGCTAGGGAGAAACAACAAAGAGCTGAGGCAGGCTTTTGTGGCTCCCAGTTTGTGTTGTCACCCACCAGCCCTGCCGTGCTCCCCAGGGGCAGAGGTGACTTTGGGGGGCTGTGTGGGGTCACACAGAGCCCCCCAGCCCAGCAGAGCTCCCAGGGCAGGTCAGAGCATCCACAGCACACGTGTGTCCTCCTCCTGCTCCCCAAGCAAACCAATATGTTCTGTGTGAATGCACCCCACAGCAGACTGGGGAGCAGAGAGCAACCAGAGCAGATTACTGACAGAATCCCTCTGTCAACTTAGCAGCAAATCTAAACAGCAGGAACTTCACTGGGATGGGATAATGGAGAAAAGGAAATGCTGATTTCGTGATGCTGCCATGAGCTAAAGGAAGATAATTGAAATGCTGAGCAGAATTTATGTCAATTTACCTCCTCTTCCACTGTCCTCCTTTTAACTTCCTTTTGTCTGTCTCTCTTAACTCTATCTCACATAATTTTTCTCAGTTTATTCATGTTCTGGTGATCTTTCTTCAAGAACAGTTTTTGGTATGCATAGTTATACCCACTCTTCCCATATGCATCAAGATGCCACTTTTATTCCTCTTATTAATGATTCTTCTCTGTTCTGGCTTTAAATTTTAAACACCAAAAGATTTTGGAAGTCTCAAAAATCTTACTGCTTAATAGTTCATATTTAACTCATGTTAAACTGCTTTTATCTTGCAAATGTCAGTCCTTCTGACTGGTTTATCTCCCTTTAGGCTTCATGATCAGTTTGTTAATCGTGAAGTAGAGAAGCACAACTGTTTAGAAATATATTTCAAGTACAAATGAAAATTCATATGGCTGGAAGGTGTTCAGAAAGAAAAAAGCTAGAACTTCTGGAAGATTCAGGTCACTCCTCTAATCCAAGAGTAAGATTTACATTAGGGCCTGAAAAGCAAATTCCACTACTGACTGACATTTCTTTTTCCTGGAAAACAAAGTTTTGGAAACCTTTAATTCCCCTCTGAAATAAAAATGGAGCCACTTAACAGTTTTCAGAAAGGGGGAATGTTATTCTAAAGTTTATATTGGGCGTTTGCTTGTGGGTCCCAGATTCCATATCAAAATATTTTCATTCCACACCACCTTGAATGAAGCAGAACAGGAGCTTAAGTGGTGCCACAGACCAGTCTGGAAAGGGGCCTGCAGCAGCTTTGCATTCAGAATTCCAGCCCAGCTCTTTGCTGGTGGTTTCACTGGCTTTCCTGAACAATTGCTGCATTGTAGGTAATGGTTTTAGACCAGTGAGCCAAATCCTGCCTGCCTTTCTCTTCAGTTTCACTGGGAGCTCATAAGCAAAGCACCAGAGCTCTGAAAATGGCACACAGTCCTGTTTCTGAGCTAAAGGGAGAATTTGGGCTAGGGGGAATGCAATTATCAGGCTGGAACTCAGCCAGGCTGCGGGCAGGAGCTGTGAACCTGTCAGGTGGCTTTGAAAGGGCTCCAAGTTGTCCCCAAAGCAGAGGGAAAAGAGCAGTGGGCTGAGAATTCCCTGTGCTCTGCTTCCAGGGGCGTTGGGATGAGAATTCCCTGTGCTCTGCTTCCAGGGATGTTGGGCTGAGAATTCCCTGTGCTCTGCTTCCAGGGGCGTTGGGATGAGAATTCCCTGTGCTCTGCTTCCAGGAATTTTGGGCTGAGCATTCCCTGTGCTCTACTGCCAGGTACATTGAGCAGTCCTTGAGCTCTTTTCCTAGGTACACTGGGCTGAGCATCCCCTGTGCTTTGCTCCCAGGAACATTGGGAATTCCCTGTGCTCTGCTCCCAGGTGCATTGGGAATTCCCTGCACCTCCCAGGTGCAGAGGTGAGGGGGAAGCTGAGGAAGAGGAGGAGCTGCTTTGCAGAGCGTTCAGGGAACAGCAGGGAGTGCCAAAGGTGGGAGAAAGCCCCAGGCAGTGTCAGAACCCAGAATTTGTGCCCTGTTCAGGGGAGCACCAGCAGGGCTCTGCTGTCACAAAGGCAATAAAACACCTGGGAGCTGTGGGCTGTGGGTTATGGAGCAGCCCTTTGCAGGAAATGCAAAGGGAGAGCAAATTAAGGTGCAGAGACCTCATCCAAATCCAATTTTCTGAAGCATTAGAATTGCCTAAACAGAACTCTAAGGCTGGTTATTAAATTATGAGGAGTCCTTTATTGCCTCTCCCCACTTGCCTGGAGCCCAGAAATTCCTTTTGGTAAACAGGACCCAGGCAGAGCTGGGTTCAAATTGAGACTTTCCTTTGGTTCTACTCGATTGGAAGAAATAAGGAGAGATTTTTGATGCTTCTGCTCAGTCCCCAGATGGATATAGCAGTAATTAGAAGGGATTTTTCTGCTCTTTTTCTCTCCTTTACCAGTTCAGTTTTTCTAGACAATAACTTTCTCTGGAGATTCGAGTGACAGACTGTGTTTAAGTTAGGAAACAACACATCAGAAATAGCTGCTGGTGGCTGGATTGGCAGTATTGGACTCCAAGAAGCCCCACAAAAATATGGCAGAAACTGGAAAAGCTAATTTTTTAATCAATTTTTTTCTTTCCTCCAATTAACTGATGTTTTGAAAGCCGTCTGTTTTCATCTGTATGTTGAAATTGCATGTTATTTCAAATGTTTCTGTATTTTCCCCCTTCCTTTTTAATTTTAAAGTATTTTCCTGAAGTTAAAATTAGCTCAGAGACTGTTAAGAACAGCAGTGATGCAGTGTTTGGCATTTTTTTGCCCAACACTACTTCAATAAAATATGTTTTACTGATTAGATGCATGTACAGGAAAACTAAACGACATTTCCTCAATCAGATTGTCAAAAATCTGTGCAAAACTGAAACATAAACCCCACATTCGGACATGCGTGTAACAGAGACATTCTTTGGAACCAAAAGCCCCAAAAGATCAAAAAAGCTTATTTAATTCTTTAAGAAACTGTAATTAACTTTTGTAATAAATGTTCCTTCTAAATGGCTACACGGGGAAGCATCTTCTGAGAACGGAATATGAAATTATCTCAGGGCAATTACAAAGAAGTTTTTGATTTACAGAATTTAGTGTAATTATGTGATTTTCTTTTGTGTGCAAGCAGCCTTGGCATTGAACTCCCACAAAATGATGAGTCATCTGGAGCTGCTTGTTTCCTGGAGAATAGCAAGAAGCGAGTGAGAATTATCCTTTGAGTTCAAGAGCCCAGGAGTGCCAGGCACGAGTCGGATTGTACAGCGGAACCCGTGGCACAGAGTTCCCCCTGATGCTGGAAGGAGGTGAGCTCTGGAGCCCTTGGAGGCCTGGCAGGGTGTGCAGGGGTGGAATCTCCTTCCCTGAGGGGTGGGGATGCTCTCAGCCCCCAGCTGCAGCAGAACTCACTCCATCAAGGATTTCATCAGGGCAGGAGCTGTGAGAGCTGGTCTGACTTTATAATGCACTGGGGGGTGAGCACATTGCAGGCACTTGACAGGTTCCTCCTCTCAGAGCTGGTAAAAACAGAAATTCAGGGTTGTGCTGAGTGCCTGGCTGGGTACAGCAACAGGTGCTACAGAGCCAGCAGAGACACCCTCAATCCAGGGGTAATGACTGAGGCTGCGCCCTTGGACACAAAATTGCTCCTCTCAGGGATCTTAGCCCACAAAACCATTTGGATTGCATCCCGGTTTTGTCTGCACCCAAAAATTGCTAATTCCTTGCTTACAAATAATCTTTGTAATTTCTCTTGGTTTTCAAAGTCCTTTTTGCTGCTAAATTCATGGCTGAAAGGTGCTTTGTCACATTGTGAAAATAAAGTGTTCTACCAAGAGCAGGGATTCAGTTGTAAAAAGATGTTTTGGATTAAGCAGTGCCTTCTGTATTTTTTCTGAACTGGAAATATTTTTTTCACAGGTTTTGTTTTATATAAACAATAATTAGAATTAAGTTCCTTTACAAACCCACAATCAGATGTCAGTGGTGCCCAGGATGAGCAGCAGTGGACATAAACCATGAGGCAGGAAATCTAATTTAAATATAGGAAAATCAACTTTTTGGTAGTTAAGGTGGTGCAATAGGTTTGTGACAGGGTTAGAAAGGAAATTCTTGGAGAAAGTAAAAACCAGACTGGCCCAAGGCCCTTGAGCCTGCTCTGAGCAGGGGTGGGAGCAGCTGTGCTCAGGAGCTTCCACCTCAGGGACTCTCTGAGAAATACAAATCAGCAAAAGGGATTGCTCCCTGTTTTCAGAGAAAGGAAGCTCTAATTAATGCACCCTTTTCAAAATGAATTATGCCTCTGCTAACACAGACTTTAGAGCAGGAATCTATATTATAATTCATTTTTTTTCCCCTGGATTCTGGCTCTGGCAAGCACTTGTTGTGCCATCTCTCTTCATTAAGAGATCCATGACATGTTCACAGGAGCAAACCAGGGCCTTTACAGGACATATGCCATGTGACTGGAGACACATTAAAAGATAATCAAGCATATTAAACAATAATTTGATTTATTCCACGTTTGGTTTATATGGGGATATAAAAACTGCCTCATGCCTGATTCATTTCCAGGCAGCCTCTTCCCATGGCACAGATGTGGGCAGGCAGTGACAGTGCAGATGTGGGCAGGCAGTGACAGTGCAGATGTTGGGCAGTGACAGTGCAGATGTTGAGCAGTGACAGTGCAGATGTTGGGGAGGCAGTGACAGTACAGATGTTGGGCAGTGACAGTGCAGATGTTGGGCAGGCAGTGACAGTGCAGATGTTGGGCAGTGGCAGTGCAGATGTTGGACAGGCAGTGGCAGTGCAGATGTTGGGCAGTGACAGTGCAGATGTGGGCAGGCAGTGACAGTGCAGATGTTGGGCAGTGACAGTGCAGATGTGGGCAGGCAGTGACAGTGCAGATGTTGGGCAGTGGCAGTGCAGATGTTGGGCAGGCAGTGACAGTGCAGATGTTGAGCAGTGACAGTGCAGATGTTGGGCAATGACAGTTCAGAGGTTGGGCAGAGGCAGTGACAGTGCAGATGTTGAGCAGTGGCTGTGACAGTGCAGATGTTGGGCAGTGACAGTGCAGATGTTGGGAGGCAGTGACAGTGCAGATGTTGGGCAGTGGCAGTGCAGATGTTGGGCAGTGGCAGTGACAGTGCAGATGTGGGCAGTGACAGTGCAGATGTTGGGCAGTGGCAGTGACAGTGCAGATGTTGGCAGTGACAGTGCAGATGTTGGGCAGTGACAATGCAGATGTTGGGCAGTGGCAGTGACAGTGCAGATGTTGGGCAGTGACAGTGCAGATGTTGGACAGTGACAGTGCAGATGTTGGGCAGTGGCAGTGCAGATGTTGGCAGGCAGTGGCAGTGCAGATGTTGGACAGTGACAGTGCAGATGTTGGGCAGGCAGTGGCAGTGCAGATGTTGGGCAGTGGCAGTGCAGATGTTGGGCAGTGACAGTGCAGATGTTGGACAGTGACAGTGCAGATGTTGGGCAGGCAGTGGCAGTGCAGATGTTGGGCAGTGGCAGTGCAGATGTTGGGCAGTGACAGTGCAGATGTTGGGCAGGCAGTGGCAGTGCAGATGTGGGCAGTGACAGTGCAGATGTTGGGCAGTGACAGTGCAGATGTTGGGCAGGCAGTGACAGTGCAGATGTGGGCAGTGACAGTGCAGATGTGGGCAGTGACAGTGCAGATGTTGGCAGGCAGTGACAGTGCAGATGTTGGACAGTGACAGTGCAGATGTTGGGCAGGCAGTGGCAGTGCAGATGTTGGGCAGTGGCAGTGCAGATGTTGGGCAGTGACAGTGCAGATGTTGGACAGTGACAGTGCAGATGTTGGGCAGGCAGTGGCAGTGCAGATGTTGGGCAGTGGCAGTGCAGATGTTGGGCAGTGACAGTGCAGATGTTGGGCAGGCAGTGGCAGTGCAGATGTGGGCAGTGACAGTGCAGATGTTGGGCAGTGACAGTGCAGATGTTGGGCAGGCAGTGACAGTGCAGATGTGGGCAGTGACAGTGCAGATGTGGGCAGTGACAGTGCAGATGTGGGCAGGCAGTGACAGTGCAGATGTTGGGCAGTGACAGTGCAGATGTTGGGCAGTGACAGTGCAGATGTTGAGCAGTGACAGTGCAGATGTTGGACAGTGACAGTGCAGATGTTGGGCAGTGACAGTGCAGATGTTGGACAGTGACAGTGCTGTGCCCGCAGCTCTGGGCTGGCACAGAAAGGCTCAGCCAGTCTGGGAGCAAAGCATCCACCACAGCAAGAGCACAGACACATCTGTCCTTGAGTGCTTCTCACATCTCTTGGTCAGAGGTTGACCAGCACAAAGAGAAGTGCTGAAAACAGGTAAGGACAGTTAACTAGGAGAGGGAAAAATAAACCGAATTCTGTTTCAAGAATTTGTTTTTTCTCAAATTTGTTTTTTCCCAATTTTTTTTTTCCCCAAATGACAAATAAAACTAACTTATCATAGGCAGAAACCTTAAAAAAAAGATGTGGCAATTATCCTTTCACTTTTCTCTGCATGAGGGTGGTTGCTTGAAGACATGAAAATTTTATGATAGACTTAACAAATTTTTGGTTTTGTCTGAAGCAGGTAATGGTTTATTCTGGTTGTACAGACAGTGAGGGTTCTACTAACCGAAAATGGAAAGATAAAGATAAATAGACAAAAAATTAAATGCAAAGTTTATAATAACTCCAAAAAGGTGATCTTCCACTTCTTTGTTAACATGTATTCTAATTTAGATGGCTGGAGTGTCGTGAGTAAACCATTGCTATGAAACATCATTTATAAAACACCACTTAACACATCTTGTGTGAAGTATCTATTATTAGCAGATTGTTGATTTCTAAAGAGCAGAAAAACCCATCAAAGGTAGAGGTGAGATAAAGGATGAAATTTCACTTTTGTAAGTAGTTTTTAAGGAGGCAAAACAAACCATGGAAACTTTTAGCAATTATTATTCTTAATGCAATGCTATTATTTTAGAAATTCTTAAGGGGATAAATCTGGAGGTCAGGTTTAGAAACACACAGCAGCAGCACGGATATGAAAAATAAAATGTCACATCTGAGAGCTCTTCCAGCACTATTTTGGCACAGAATCAGCCGCTCTCCAACATTCTCCTCAAGCAGCAGCCAAGGTCAGCCAGCACACATCCCATTTCACAGGATCCTCCCTGGGCTGGGCTGGGACCCTGCTGGGCTTTGGAGGGAGCTGGGATGGAAGAGGAGGTCTGTCCCTGTCCTGCTGTCCAGCCAGGCTCTGGCTCCTCCCAACCCCCTGAAGCAGCAGCTGGGAGTGGGGGGATGCTCAGACTCAGCTGCTCGCTCCAGAGCAGCCCCAGCAGGTTTTACACAAACCCTGAAGTCAGGAATGGCCAGTTCTGGAGGAATTGGGGCCATGAAAAATGGGGTTTATGTCAGATATTGCAACTCCTCTTTAATTTCAATTCCAGAGAGTCAATCTTCAATCTCCCACCATGGTCAGGGCACTGGAGCACTGCATAATTCACTACAGGTCTCCTTTGATAGACAGGACTGATTACTAGCTTCTTCTTCTTTTTTTTCCTCCTAATTTTTCATTCTTTCAGAATATCTCTGCTTTTGAAGGCAGAACCAGGAAGTTTTTCTGAGGACAGCTACAACCAATTGAGTAGAAATACTTTTTCCAATACTTGCTTACCAACAAGATTTTCCCTTTATTGCTTTTCTAAATAAATACAATCAGTGTTTAACATCCAATAATCATCTACTTCTATTAGGATGTAAGTGTAATAAACACATTTTTTTCATTTATTTGTATGCTATCACTTAGATCCCCTCATTTTTAGATCATGGCTGGGTTATTCAGGGCTCTCTGCAGACCTATAACAAAGGAACAAGTGCTCCAGAGAATTTACAGTATACATGAAAGAGAAGATGAAATAACGGAGCAAGACAGACAATCAAGGCTGGGGAAGAAAAGGAAGATAAAAAATGAACAGAACTAGGCAGAAAACAAGAGTCACTCATGACTCCTGGTAAAACAAGACACAAATGTGATATTTGATCAAAAATGCTCTGAGATGCACAGATGTTATGAAAAGTAATAAGATCTGCTTGCATTATTTCTAATTAATTACCTAAAATCACAGCCACCTTTACATTGCAGGGACTGAGACTCCCTGCCTCTGTTTGTTTTTCAGGCTCTTTTCCATTTCTCTCAGAATTTTGAGGCCTTTTGTCCTCAGGTTCTTTGGCTTACCTGGTCTCCTTCTCAGTTTTATCAGTAGTGTTCTCTGTGGACAGTTATTTATTTCCTTGGGTGATTTTTGTATTTAGTGACTGATTTTGAGAACTGATCTTTCATGTTCTAATTGCAGAGATGCTGAGAAGGAAGCTGGATTATTTTTTTATTAAATATAAACTATGTCCTTGCTCAGCATTCTACATGACTGTCAGCTCCCTCTCTCTCTAAATTGCTAACTCAAGATTCAGAACATGTTTCTTCCATTGAGAAAACCTTGACCAAAGCTAGTTTCTATCTTCAAGAAAGATTATTTTCCTGTTGTCTGACATTCTGCTCTGGAAAATGTTTAAATGTGAATTATTTCTCACTCTCTGGCTTTTCCTGTGCTCGTATTTACCTCCACAGTCCCGTGCCCTACACATACAGGTTTATGGAATCCTTGCAACATCAGAGGAAAACACATCTCACTAAGTACACACCAATTAATTCCTGCCTCAGGATTCTAATGGTTCCTGTTCTGTGGTGATTTGTCTCTTCAGGCCCTCGTGGACACAGCCGAATTTGGTGTTGTAACATTCTGGAATTCCCTCCACACCTGTGCTAAGGGCACAGGCTCTGCTGATGAATGCCCCGTGCTTTGAGCACTGATGTGTCATTAATCACATTAAGAAATAGGCCTAACAAGCCATAATTTAAAAGTAAGACTGTGTTACCAGCTCTGTTTTCAGTAAGAGTGAAGCAGTCTGTGACTATCTCTGCGTGGGGAGTGCAGGGTGTTGCCATGTCCTTTTCCAGGCACACTCCCCATCCCAGGGATCTGAGCTGGGAATGGCACAGAGTTCCCTCCCTGCCCTGGAACCCCCAAAGTCTGCTCAATATTGCACCAATCACAGCCAGAGCACGGGCAGATTACTGAACCCAATTCTCATTTACTCTTTCTGTGAACAGGACCAGGAACAGCCCAGCCTGGAGGAGCCCAGGAATCCCACCCACAGCTGGAGCTATTCCCCCCTCAGCCACTCTGAAACTGTCATGAGCATTGCTTCAAAAGGTAAATGACTGCTAGGAGATAGAATTAGCATCATCTGTTATTAAAAGCTACACCTGCCACTAAAGTTTTAAAGAAATGAAATCTTAGCTGAAACCACCTTTGTAATTTACTAACACTCATTTCCATACAATTTTTTGAGAGCAGCACAAGCTTGGTGTTGGCACAGCCTGAGCCTCCAAAGCTGGGCTCAGTTGGTGCAGCTCTCCTGTCTGTAAGGCTGACACTGATTTTCTCAGATTTCATACAAATTTTCCACTTAACTCTCAGTATTTTATAGCCAGCTTTGAGCAGGTGAGGCTGGTGAGAAACAATTCCCTCTGATGCCAAGCACAGATCCCGAGTGAGCGCTCCCACTGCCACAGGTGAATGCAGGGGGAAGGAAGCACATCTGGAAGTTGGACCCTTGTGAGAGGGGAATGGTTGTTCCTCTGCCCTGGCTCACGTTCAACTCCCTGAGCACAGCACCCCCAGGTCCTTTCCTCCGGGCTGGAATTGCACCCAGGACCTGCCAGACCTCAGACATGCTGCCTTGTTTTTATTTGAATTTTAAAAAAGCCAAGCATCTGCACCTGTTCACCTTGAACGGCCTTCTAAGAACCGTTCTAGAAAGTCAAACCCTAACTTTTTACAATCCCTCTTTGCAAGTAGGAGGAAAAAAAGGACAGAAATATCACATTCCATGAGAGGAAAATGGGGACTAAAATTGCAAAGGTCACTTTTCACTTGGAACTGCAAAGATCTGTTATCTCAGGTGTTGCAATGTCAAAATTCTTTTATTCACCGAGGTGCCACCTCTCCTTGGGCTTGTGAAAATTCTCCTACAGTTACACACATTTAATGAGAAGTAAACAGGCTTCTTAAAGCCCTGGACTCTGCAGGAGCCAGTGCAGGTAGAAACATTAATTGTTTTAATACTCAGGTGTTTATTTCAGGGCATTGTAGCAGTAAAAGCTTTCTTGTTCATGCACTCTTCAGTGAAACTGTGAAAGTCCAGAACAAGCCACAGATGTGTTCAATAATAATTTAAGCTTCTTAATTTTGTCTTAGCTGTCAGGTGAGGGTCTCTGCAGGTGAGAGCCCACCTGAGGCCATTCCTTGGGTTCCTGGGGAGGCACCAGGGGCTGGCAGAGCAGCAGGGGTGGCACTGGTGGCACTGCCTTGGTCCCTGTCCCCTCCAGGACGTGCTGTGCTGCTGCAGGGCTGCCAGGCACTCCCTGAGCAGGGATGAGCAGGCTGGGCTCTGTGTGCACATCCTGACCTCAGCTGCCTTCCCTGCAGCCTCCCAGCAGGACTGGCAGGTGGGGAGGGCAAGGAGAGGCAATTCCAGTGCTCAGAGGGAGCATTTCAGCCTTCCCAGCCACAGAACCAGGTTCAAATCTGATAAAATCCGAGTTTGGAAATGCTGTTTATCTGTTTGTGTAGGGGTGCTATAAAAAGCACATCACCATGGCATCCCAGCTCTTTCCAATTAAAGAAAACCATTCCTACCATTTACTTAGCAGCTCTGACAATAGCCTGCAGCAGCAGTAAAACAACTTGACTGCCTGGCATTTTACAAGATAAATTCTTCACTACACTCTGTTTTTTCTTGCACTGTTGCTTGCAAAGACTTTAAAAGTTACTGCTCCTTCAACGACTGGGACTGGTATTGTTACACTCATTTGGGCCATGGATCACTGGCTACACTTTGTGCCTTCACATGCCACTTTGAGAAAAATCAATTTCCGTCTTGAAGAGCTCAGACTGGTGTTGCAGAAGATCAGTGCACATTTCCAGGTGCTGCAGGGCATTGGCATCTTGATGTGGATTCAACAAAACATGACATAGGTATGGTGCAAAATTGCTTACTCTCATGCTAAGGGATCCTCTGAGAAAAATTGCACAGTAAATCAGAATACTGTGAGGGCGTGCAAGGCACAGCAGCTGCAGTAAACACGTCTACATTTCTCACAATCTTAGCACAAAAAACCATAATTTATGTTGCTGACTATAAATGGCTATGCTAATAAGTGTTGTAGGTACAATAGGGAAATCAGATAATACTTAATATAGAGATTAAAAATAGCACGGAACTGATGTTGAGGAAAGAAGCAGTTTGAGCCTAATAATGGTCAGAAGTATCTAAAAATCTTCTGTCCAGCATTAGCTGTCACCCAAATTGGATATAATGTCAATACAGTTACTCTCTACCTTTGTTTGAATTCTATTTTAAATCTCAGCAGTGTTTTTATACATCTGCAAAGCCTGAGAAAAGGATGACTAACTTTCTTTGCCCTGCTGCCTTTCCACCCAGACAGAAGAGTTAATTTCTCAATCTGTGTAATTTAGCAGTGGGTGTAGCCTTGTCTGTCTGAAGGGCTCAGGCTGCACTTGCAGGGGATATTAACTGTGCCTCCAGTGAGCACAGCCAGAAATGCTGAGTCCAGAGAAGGCATTCTGCTGAGCTCACAGCAATCTTCTCTGCCAGATCATATTTCTGATCGTTTTTGAAGGAGTAACTCTGTCTCCAAAGAGGTTATGCTAAATCAAGGATCATCTGTTTGTAAAAATTTCACTTCCTGCTGGGTCAGGTGCTGCCTGTCCTCCTGCAGCTGACAGAAGTCAGATGTGTTCTGGTGCAAGGATAAAGCAGAATATTCCCTTCCCTGGGCATCCAGGCTCACTTGGGCAGATCTGTGCTTCTGTTTGTTGTCCCACCAGCTGGAAGCTGCTGCTGCCTCCTCTGCACAGCACCAGGAATGAAATCCTCTCTGTAACCTGCTGGATTTCCTTCCCTGGGCCCTCCTCAGCCAAATGAGCCAAGCTGGCAAACAGAGCAGGCACAGGGGAAATTTGCTGATCAGACTGACTGGGGCTGGGACAGGTTTGGGATTGCTCACAGGAGCAGCTCCACCAGGAGATGTGGCAGCAGCGACCTCCAGGCACTGCAGGGTGGTGACCACAGAACCACGAAATCACAAAATCACAGACTCAAAAAAACACAGCATCACAGAATGTCAGAATTACAGAATCGCAAAATCACAGAATTACAAAATCACAGCATCACAGAATCAAAAAATCACAGAATTAGAAAATCACAAAACCACAAAATCAAAAAAAATCACAAAACCACAGAATCGCAGAATCTCAGAATCACAGAATCAAAAAATCACAAAATCAAAAAATCACAGAATCACAGAACTACAAAATAAAAAAAAATCACAGAATCACAGAACTACAAAATAAAAAAAAAATCACAGAATCAACTAGGTTGGAAAAGACCTTTAAGATCACCTATTCCAACCTATGAGCTGGGATTATTGCCCCAGCCTTGCTTTACCTGGAGAAGGAGGTATGAAAACAGCTCAGCTGATGAACAGGGTGTGGATCCCAAATAAAGAGAGGCTGGAGCTCTCCAATTCCCAGTGGAAGCAGCAGGTACACAGCCAGCTGCAGGCTCAGAGCAACACCAAAAGAACAGCAAGGGAGGTTGAGCAGACAGGCTTCTCTGAGGATTTACTCCTCTTTTTTCTTACAGTTTTCCAGAAGATACAGTTAAACAAGCAGGTGTGGTATTGAAATACACTCTGCATCCTTCCCACAACAAATATGGATTCGTGCAGAGACAGTCAAAACTTCCCCAGTCATGCCAGCTTTGTTTGTGCTCTGTTTGGAAGAAAAAGGCAGGTGAAATTCACTGCCAGATATCAGCTCTGTGCAACAAACTGGGTAAAGGAGCTGTAAAATAAGGCTGAATTAAGAAATTCCAAATCTGTGACTCAACTCGACCATAAACCCAATCTTCACTGAAATATGAAAACCAAACAAGGATGTTTAAAGTGTTTCATTATGCAAATTCTGGATTTTTTTTCTTGTTTCCTTTAAAAAAACAGGTGGTGATGGCGAGGAGGATTTTGTGACAAATGATTTTGACATTCACACATTTTGCTGAATGCTAGTGGACACTTGTTATTTATTGCAATGATTTATGAGCAAAGAAGCCTAACAGTGCTGAAGTGCTGATATCTTTTCTGCAATTCTGGCAAAGATTTTCCAAACAACAATGTTCTCCTTTTGTAATTCAGGGTTTCTGCAGCACATAGAACATTTACATTTGTTCCCACGGGGGAAATTTCACAATGACATCACCTGCAATTTATCTTCCTTTTTTGGGAATATCTTTGAGCACAAATCAGTTTTTACATTCCTAATTTTATGATACTCAAGTCACAGATCATTTGTATCACAAGTGACTGAACACCTACTTATCCAAAATATTGTCAGGATATCCAATCTCACTCAAGTTCCCTTCTAGTGGGAGCAAGGCTTCTGTAGGCATCAAATACACTCGATATAGTTCTTTTCAAGGAAATCTTGAAAGAAATCACTTTATCTTGGAGGGGGTGCTGTTGTTCCATTTTTGTTAACAAGTGTGTTAACAAATATCAGGAGCCCGGTTGATAAATTGGAACATCAGAAAAATAAAAAGGAACTTTGGGCGATGTGGGACCCAATCCATCCACGGCAGTGACCCTCAGGAGGGGATCAGTGGTTCTGTTTTCAAGCACCAGAGCAGGAATGATGGGCTCAGGCTCTGCTGCTCCTGTCCAGGAGCCCTGGAGCGTTTTGGTGCAGAGCTCTCCGTGGTGTTTCCTGGTGCAGTTTGAGCTCTTTGATTTCCGTCTCATTTTACTTAACAGAGAAATGTGCCCCACTTACAAAGAGAAATTCCCACCTCCCCCACTAGAAATGAGTCCCACTGTTCAAAGCTGAGTGGAACAATGCAAACATTTCCTGGAAATCCTCCTTGTGTTTCTGTGGGATTGACTGTCAAACTCTGAAATGCATTTGATGAAATTATGGCTGTGCAAACCCACTTGTGTGAGCCCTAGCATGTAATTCCAGACTGTTTTCATGCTGTTCAAGAATTGTTCTTCCTATACATTGGCTTTCCTGACCATATGCTTAAAAGTTTATTTTCAGGAGCAGAATCAGTTGATAGGGCTGAGTTATATTTGTGTTATCTTCACTGGTGCGCTTAAAGAAAGCAAAACTCAGTTTTGGAGATTTTCCTAATTAGTCATCACCTTGAATGGAGTGGGCTCAGGGAAGAATGCCTCATCCATGGTCTCATTTTCATTGCTTTCTATTTGTTTCTTGTGTTGAGGGTAATGTTTAGAGCAGCATTACTGCTCATTACCCTGCTTATGACTTGACTGTTTCCACTAACTGCCAGAATCTTTTTTTGGAGAAAAATATACTTTTCCTCTTAGTTTGCTGTATCTAAATCCAACAAATATTTCACATGCCATTTCCTCTTTTGCAGTTTCTGCAATACCATACTTCATGTACAAAGCTAAAATTATCTGCGTGTTCAATTTTAGGTGATTTCAAAATTAGCTCTTTTATGGAAAATATTTTGGAATGAGCGTCTAAAGCAACTCTACCCCTGTTCCTTTTCATACCCAAGAGAAGCAGACCCACATTTTTTTCTGTCTTCCTCTCCTTACTGCCTCACATGAAAAGCAGATTATTTTTTCTCTGATTATTCCCTGTTTTGCTGCATTTTAGGACATCTTTGAAGAAGCCACTCTAGGCAGATACTGTGGAAGGAACTGAAAACTCATAAATTAATTAGATAATCTCCTTCCAGCCTCAGCTGGCTCCAGTGAGTGCTCTTCTAAAACCTCATCAGGGTGTTTGGACTTGTAGTGGCTGTTCAGAAGGATCTGGAGCTTCTCCTGTTCACGGCCAAGTGTGCACTCCACAGTCGTAATGATTTTCTCTTGTTAAACTGGGGTAAAGGTACCTGAGCTCAGTTGAATGACTGAATGAATGTATTTTAAATATTGACCAAAAAATTGGTTAGAAGGCCAAAAATGTGAGTTTGATTTATTTAGTTTTGGTTTAGCACCACTCATTGCACCTGGTGGTTTTCCTGCTCTGTAAACACAAATGCATCAGGCACTGAATCAAACCCAAACCCTACACCTCTACAAGGAGGGTATTAACTTGTCAGAAATTCATTAAAATGATAATTTGTGAGTGTTTTAATGAAATTATCTTGACACAGAGACAGGAGAAGCAGCAGAAGGATACAAGAAAACCGTGAGTTAATTACCTGACCTTAAAAACCTCACCTAAAATATCAAAAGAAAAAAACAGGGTTTATTTTTGCTTCAATACTTGTGACACTTCTCACAGATACATCTTCTTTACCTGTGGTGCTCTAAAAGACCTTTTTGAGACATGAATGATTGTGAGAAAAACAATGCTCTTACGCTAAACATCTTTATTAATATGGATACTGTGTGATTTAGCTGTGCCTAGCTTCAAAACATGATGTTTTGGAAGACAAAGTACAACCAGAATTTAGAATGAACGTGAGAAATAAGTATTTGTGGATGGATACTTCACTGAAAATTCGAGTTTAATCCTTATTCAAATTGGATTTCCTTTGAGAAAGCTTAAGGCTATCAATCTATTATCAGACAACAAAACTATTACTCATTCCAGTTGGGTTTGTTTTTTTATATTAAACCTGAAAGAAGTGTGGTGAAGTAATGTGTTTGTAAACCCAGCCTGCAAAACCACAGCAGATTGACAGTCATGTTTAATTTGGGAAGAAAAGAGCTTTGGTGCAGTTTGTGTTTTCTGATCCTTTTCCCCTCAGTTCTGATTCTCTCACCTTCCTTTTGTCCCTCGCTGGTTTCTCCTGCTCTGTTCTTGTTGTGTTTTGTTCTTTGTTCATCCTGGACTGAGTTAGGGCAGAGTGAGGGTGGTGCTGGTGTGGATTCACAGCTGGCCGAGGTGTCTGTGCTCACCAGCTGCTCCAATGTGACACAAAACTGTTTCCATGGCAAAACCTTTGACACCTGAAGGTGGCCAGGGATGCCATGCCTGGCTTGTCTTCAGCAGGACAGAGAGGAATGAAGGGGATTCACCCTGAGCCATGAGGACAGAGCTCTGCAGGGCTGCTCCAAAGGCAGGGCACTGCAGACAGCTGGAGCTGCAGCAGCACCATCAGCAGAACAGAACAGAACAGAACAGAACAGCCCTGTGTCAGTGCCCAGCCTGGCACTGCCACCTGGGCTGGCACAGATTCTGCACCTGCAGGGAGCCTTCTAGAGCCCCTGAGTGCTTTGGGCTGGAAGGGACCTTAAAGCTCCTCTGGTTCCACCCCTGCCATGGCAGGGACACCTTCCCCTGTCCCAGGTGCTCCCAGCCCCATCCAGCCTGGCCTTGGGCACTGCCAGGGATCCAGGAGCAGCCCCAGCTCCTCCCCACCCTGCCAGGGGACAATCCCTGCCCAATATCAAACCTAAATCTGCCTCCCTTTAACTCAAGGCCATTGATGTTCATCAGTTGTTTCCTCATTGTCCCTCTGCTCGCTGCTGGTTTTGCTCTGCAGCTGTGCTCATCTCTGCCCTGGACCAGTGATCTCCTCATCTCTGAGCCTCCCTTTTATATCAACACTATTGCTTTCATCCCCTCCTGCTCTTTAAAATAATATTGATTTGTTTGTTTTGCCAAAAGAATGCTTTTAGGGGACCAGCCAGGACCAATAAAAGTCACAGATACTAATTAAGGCAGTCGCACATTAATAGATTGCTTTTCTAGAGGTTTGAAATCACCATACGTCGTAAAGTCAAAATTAATCCTCTTTAAGTGACGTGTAAATGAGGACAGGTTATTATTTGGGAAACAGGAGCAAAACCTGTAGCCTCTATCTCATTGAGTTATTTTGGTCTAGAACCATAATAATCAGTGTTGCTTGGGGCTGAAACAGATGCCCAAGGTTGTGATTAAAGATATGTTTATGCATATATTTTAAAAGAAAGCCCCAGAGACGAGGACACAGCAGGATTCTGTATCCAGGCAGTTCTTCTGAGCAGGGAGGGAACAAGAATGACATTGCTCACCTCCTTCCCTTTTTGTGAACAATACTTTAAGGAATAAAACTCCACACTAACAGCAGGAGTCCAGCTGATAGGTTTTGCTCTGAATGTGCTGCTCAGTCACGGCAGAAGCAGCACTTTAGGTAGATTCAGTTCCATTTTTCCTCCTGATAGTTGTATCATTAGGATTTTGCTTGAATTTCAGGTGTTAAGTATACAATAACACAAAATGATTAATGGCCCATCCTAGGGAACGTGTCACGTCAATAAAACTGGTCTTTAATAGCTCTGGTGCAATTCCCAAGTTGAAAGAATTTCAAGAGTCACTTAGGACAAAACCTATTTTTCTTTATCAGAATTCCTTAGCAGTTCTGTGCCTGAGCACAGAGCACAGGAAGGGCTCAGTAACCACATACAGGATTATTGCCCCTCAGCTCCCATTCTCTCACTCCTGACCAGGGATGAGAACAACAGAAATATTGCTTGCAGTTCATTTCCTGGATCTCCCACCATCCCAGTAACCAAATTAACCTGGGCTGCAGAAAAAGGGCAGGAAATATCACTGACTGCCAGCTACCAGAGCACAGGAGCCATGTGCCCAAAAAACATTAGTTGGAATATTCAAAAAACCCATTTGTTTCCTTTGTGAATTTTTGTGGGACCAAAAAATCCTTTGTCAGACCTCATCCACTCCTCTTGGTGGTGTGTGTGGAAATCAGCCGTGGGTTGGATGGAAGGTGAGGACAACTTCCAGTTTTTGCATTGCCCCAATGTCCATTTCTTCAGGCACAGTTTCTGCCCCAGGAAGGCAGATGCAGCTCCTGGGCTCAGGTAGGCCTGCTGAAATAGAATGGTTCATAAAAGGGAAAAACAAAACAAAAAGCTCTAGATGTCTGGAATGTTGCTGCTGAAAAGCTCCAAAATTACAATACTCAAACTGATTGCAAGAAATTTCCAGCTGTTAAAAGCTGAACTTGATTCCTCCTTTAATCACTCTGAACACATAATACATGTCTAAAATTAAAGGTCATCCACTCACCCAGGGCCCTACAAACGTGCTTTGACATTAAAAGGTTTACAATTAAAATCCACCAGGACTGGGAGGTACCAGCAGGGCCTGCAGGGATGGAGCAGGGCTGCTCCTGGGGCCAGGGACAATTTTTATTTGGTGCTGGGGCTGACAGGGAGGGGCTGGGCAGGCTCAGGCAGGGCCCCTCCTGCTGCCCCTGCTCCTGGGCGTGCTGGCAGCTCTGACCAGCAGACTGGCCACGCTCAGGGGCAGGGGCAGGGGTGCTGCCCATGGCCAGAGGTGTCCCAGCGCCTGCCAGCCACAGCTGCAGAGCTGGGACAGGCTCAAGGTCACAGGTGACAGGTCCTGGGGAGTCACAGCTGTGTTCCAGTGCCTGCCAGCCACAGCTGCAGAGCTGGGACATGTCTGAGGTGAGCCTGGGGGGGCACAGCCATGTCCTGGTATAGCCCAAGATGTGCTGGGGGTCAGCAGGGTCAGCCCCAGATGTGCTGGGGATCAGCAGGGTCAGCCCCAGATGTTCTGGGGATCAGCAGGACCAGGGACAGCCCCAGATGTGCTGGGGATCACCAGGACCATGCTCAGGAACAGCCCCAGATGTGCTGGAGATCACCAGGACCAGGGACAGCCCCAGATGTGCTGGGGATCACCAGGACCAGGGACAGTCCCAGATGTGCTGGGGATCACCAGGACCAGGGACAGTCCCAGATGTGCTGGGGATCACCAGGACCATGCTCAGGAACAGCCCCAGATGTGCTGGGGATCACCAGGACCAGGCACAGCCCCAGATGTGCTGGGGATCACCAGGACCATGCTCAGGAACAGCCCCAGATGTGCTGTGGGCACAGCCCCAGATGTGGCACAGCTGGGCTGCAGGTCAGGCTGCAGCCAAACATGCCAGTGCCAACTGCAGAGCAGCAAGGGGGGCTCAGCCCTGGCCCAGGGCACCCCAGATCTGCCTGGGCAGGGGCACAGCCCAGAGCTGAGCTGCCCCTGAGCCCGGGCAGCAGGAGGGACAGAGCTCTCAAGGCCATCCCACTTTGATGCATTAATGTTTAGGAGAAATCTGGCTGTTCCTCTGCTTAAAATTATTTCTTTACCAGCAGAGCAGAGAGTCTCTTTTTCTTTACATTTCTGTCAAAAAACAATTGGTGTGTCAGGCTGCATTATGTCTCATGGTTTGGTGAAACACGAGCTGACGTACTGTAACCAAAAGGGATTTGAACATATCATGTCAGAAACTGGAAGCAGGAATACAGCCTCTTGCTCTCTCTGTCTTGGCAGGAGTTCTTGTTTTCCACTCTTGTTTTAATTCCTCTCGATTGCCAATTAAAAAAAAAAAAAATCACTGCAAAGAGAAGTGTCCAGTTCTGCTGCCTGTGCTCAATGTGCCTTTAATCTTTCCTTCTGTTCCTTGAGAAAATGCAAAAAAGCCATGAAAGCAGAAGAAAGTCTACCCAGGTCAGAGAATTTGCTTACAAAAATCACCTGTGAGACTTGACGACCTGAAGAAAGATTAATTAAAATAAAAAAAGAAATCTGGAAATTAAAGAAACAAGAAAAAAACCCTAAGGAATCAACAGAAATCAGTGCATAAGAAAGCCGAGAAACCTGATGCCAGTCATCATCATTTTGTGGGATGATACATGTCAAAGATTGAAATTGAGAGATTGGCAGTAATTTTTTTTTAAAGGAGAAATCCAGGGCAATTTATGCTGCTGTCTCAGTGTGATGGGATTAGGAGGCAGCCCTAGGCATCCCCTGGCTCTTGGTCAGTCTGGATTTATGTGCTCCTGACCTCTCCTGGTATCTTACCCAATTTATAAACTCATTCCTTCATTGAACTGTGTGCTTTTACACTGATGCTTTTCCAGAAACTGAAGGGAAGGAAATATAATCTCATTAGTGTTTGTTCTCCTTTCCTCTGCTTTGTTATTCACTCTCTTGTCTGTCACTGCTCTGTGCTTCCTTCTCTTTCCTGTCCTCCCTCCTTGGTTTGTTCTTCCCTTTCACATCCCCTCAGCACATTGTCCTTTTCCTTACTCTCAACCTTCCCCTTTCTTGTTCTCCAATTGCCTTATGAACTCCATTCTTTTCCTCTATTATTTCTCCTTTTTCCTCACTAGAATATTCTTCTCTTGTCTTGCCCAGGAGTTGAATTTTGCTGGAAAGGACTTGGAAGGAGCTGCTGCTTCCCCAGCTCCCTTCTGCTGTGAGAGCTCCCTGGGCTGAGGCTTCTTTGGCCTGCATTAATATTTACAGACCTGGTTTATGAATCTGGAGATTGATTTAGTGTGAGAGTAATGCAGGGGAGCAGATGAACCATGGGAATGGGGAGGTCTACTTTGCTAAAACTCATAAATCTCAAAGCTGTGCTGAGGTGAAACAGCTTTCAGAAGAGCAGCCCTAATGACTGAGAACCATTGGATGTCTAAAGCCTTAAACAAGTTCAGAACTTATCTTTCACAGGTAGCAAGAAATGATCTTTAATGGTTAAACACATTCTCCAAACTCTTACAGAATTACAGCCTTTCTCTTTAAAATGTATAAAGTCTAAGGAGTTCAAGGAACAGCAGTTTTCCCAGGCAGTCAGGTGATAAATGTGCTATTTGCTAACATCAGGTATGCATTTTCTTACAAAAGCACAGCATATTTAAGATACTCTTGGCACTCTCATCCTTTTCTTTTTCAAAAATTATGGTGGGTTTTTTTTTTTTTTTTTGTCACAGAGTTTTTTGTCTTCTAGATACTAAACCCAATTATTTTTCAAGGTCAAACCATGCAGTACAGATTTAATTTCAGCATGGACTCGTGAAATTGTAATCAACTCATAGTTATTATTAACTCCAACAAAATATTCCTATTACAAGTGGAACACAGAATGACTTTTAGCACCCCTTGCTACAGAACTGCTGTGCTTTTAGTCCAAGTAGAAAGGAACATTCTGGAATAAAATGTGACATTCAGAGGTTGGACTGTTATGTCTCTTATGCACAATAAGTTCAGTAATGGAAGCATTAGAGCTGTCTGAAGCAGAGGATTTAACACATTTCCTGCCCTGCTGACAGGGACAAGCTCAGAGTCTGTCACACAAACTTGCTGTTTAAGGGGACACGTTCTTCTGCTGGCAGCTGGGAAGCAGTGGGAGGGAAGGCACCTGAGAAATGCACCTTGTAGCAGTCAAGGACTTTGCTTTCTCTTTGTGTTGCGTGTTATTTTGTGCTAGAAAAAGCGAGCTGAACTCCAGGGTGAGTCTGGATGTGTATTTGTGTAGTCCATGCACAGATGCTGCCTTTTACCTGTAAATCCATTTTGCTTTCAGACAGGCAGAAGAAACCATTTTCCTTGAACCACCGAGCTCTTCAAACTCCACCAGTGAGACATGCCTAAACCAATCAGAGTATTTTGCTATTTCCTGCACATTGTTTGATGTATTGTGAGCACTTCTCCTCAGTTTAGGGCTAAAAGCTTGACTTGTATAACCAAGGCCCATTAAAGAAACAAGAAGTCAAAAGAAGAACGCAGTGTGCAAGAGTAAAACTGCAAGAGAGTTCTGTTTTCATGAGGGTTTTTTCCTACCAAGCCATCATGCAAAGTGATGTTTATACAGCTGCTGTGAGTGCCTCGTGTGTGTAATACCCACATCACAAAAATGCACATTTTGGAACACAAAGGGCTGCCTATGCAAGATGGAAATGCACAGGAGAAGTCACTGCAGAGGAGAACCAAAAAGACCTGTGGGGACCTACCCTGGATTGTGAATCAAATGTGGAGCTGGGCACGAGGTGTGAGGAGAGTTTGCAGCAGTGACATGAGCCTCGGTTTTACTCAGGCACTGAAGGGAATCCAGTGCTAATGAAGCCTTTTCCAGCACCATCCACTGTTCTCCTGGAGGAATGTGGTACCTAGTGGCGCTTGTTCCTTGGCAAAAACGATGTTTTTGGTGTTTCTGTTTTGGCAAATCAACCCACCTGCAGCTGTGGGCTCTTTGCTGAGCCCCACTGCAGCCCCTGGCACATCCTCTGAGCATCTCTGGGCACTGAGAGCTGGCTAAGGAAGTTAGAGTTCCACAGCTTGGCAAAAGTTTTGGGGAAAAACTCACCCAAACCCCCTGTGAATGCTGTTTGATTCTGTGTCTGCTCTAGATTCCTTACTCTGATGGGAAAGTTTGGAAATAGAGCAGGAGGTGTAAATATTGTATTGAACACAGTGGCTTTCAAAAGTGTCCTGAGCATCACTAAAGAATCATTGCTACCAGGAGGATCTGATCATTCCATGTTTGGCTGTTTTTTCCTGCTGCAAAAATCTGAGGTCTTTATCAATATTTGAAGAGTCAAACCATTCCCCCCAAATGATTAATAGAATCCCCTAACATATAGGGGAAAAGGTTTAAATTTTATTTTTTTTTAAAGTAATCTAAGAATAAATTGTTTTCATATAGATTTTTTTTTTCTGAACCTATATTGAAGCATTTGAATTGCGCTCATGGAGCTACATTTATAAGAAAAAGTATTATCTTTTATTAGATCACATAGCATATCTTGAAAAAGAAGCATCTCAGGCTCACAAATGCTTTCTTGGCCCCTCTGCAGGGATATGGAAAATAATCTTGCTGGGAGGAAGAGAGCTCAAGGGAGAATATAGATGTCCTGTTAATCAGGACATAAAAAAGAAAGGAGAAGCTGTGATGTGACAGTGACTGGTGGGAGAAAATCTGGCAAACAGCAGAGAGAAGATTGGGAGATATGACAATTTGGGAAATGTATGTATAATTTATAAATGCAGACTTATTTTATCAATTTCATGTAGCACTCCTGCTCAGTCTGTATTTAATCTGCCACTGGCTGGCTGGGGCTGTGCCATAGATCACACACTCTGAGCAGGGAGGGATCTGGGGACAGATCACAGGAGGGGTTCTTGCTCAGAAAAGCACCAGTGCTGGGTGAACCACAGGGAACTGATGGTCCCAGCTTCTCTTCCAAGGGGGAGCAGTGGGAGCTGCCCAGTGGGAGAGCAGAAGGGAGAGCTGCCCTGGAGCTGGGGAGCTGCTGGAGCTGCAGGGCAGGGGGGTTGTCCCAAACTCCAGGGTCTCACAGGGTCACAGTGAGAAGGTTTGGATGTCCTGGGTGTTCATTTGCCTTTTTGCCTTTTATTCTGAGAGCTGTACCTCTGGCTGCTTTCTCCATTAACAGGGCCTGGGTAATAATGTAAATTTATGGTCTCCACTTGCTTTGTGAGTGCTGTAGGGCCTCACAAGATGAAACTGCAAGCTGCACTGTTGTGTGTCTGGAGTGGGAGCTTATCTCATCCTCCTGGCTCCTGCTGTTCAGACTTTGGTTCTTCCTGCTCCTTTTACTGATACAAAATGTTCGGGTTTGGCTTTCCATCAGTGAGTGTTTACCAGCAGCACTTTGGCACAATCACCCTCCCTTCCTCCTCCCTGGCTCTTATGGCTTTGAGGAACTTTAAATGAGGGCTGAGCACAAGTTTCTGTTTGTGTTCTCTTGCCCAGAACAGGGAGAATATTTGACAGCAGCTGAAGAGGAAGAAGGGTATCCTCTCCACATCAGCACAGGTCAGCACACAGATGTTTGTTCTTCCTGCCTCCTTTGAAGGGTAAATACTGTCACAAGTTTAAATCGTGGGGATTTTTTCTTTAGCAAGTTTTTAAGTGTTTAGGATCACCAAGGTGCTGTTCCTGTGATCCCCAGTTGCTATTAGAACACAAATATTTTCTAAACACAAATGCAGCACAAGTGTGGTGACAAAAATGTGAGTGCCCAGCCTGGCCTGGAGTGAGAGTCCAGCCCAGGGTCTGTGTCTCCTCCCTGGGGGCAATGGTCCCCAGTCAATGGAAATACAGGAATTTAAAATATCTTATTATGTTTGTTAAGTCTTTATTCATACTGAAATATCCAAATTATGGATAAAATGACTCCTTTTTTCCCCCCAGAGCAGTTAGAGCTTCCCTGTGTGAGGAAGAGGAGGGGCAGGCTCTGCTCTCTTCTCTTGGTGGGTTTGGCCTCAGCTTCAGGAGTGGAGCCACAGTTATGAAGAATGAACCAAGTCTTGTAGGAAATGTTGGATTCACTGGGGTTTTTGAAGTGCACCCTATAAATCTCCAGCTGAAGGTGTCTCCTCACCCCACAGCAGGTCCAAACCCCTCCTGTGCGAGCCACAGGTGACAGAGGAACAGTGTGTTCATTTTGACAGAAGTGTCCAATTTGTCACAAATCAAGAGACTCTTTTTCAAACAGTTATTTGCTATTTTTAGTTCCTGTTGTAATATCCACTTTTCTAGTTGCCTTTTTTTTTTTTCTTTTGTACCAGAAGGAATAACAGTATCTTTAAGGAAAAAATCTGATTTCTGAGGCTAGTCTTGGTTCTTAGAGCTAATCTTACTCAGTTTCTACTACTTTTTGTTTGTTGTTTATAACAAGAAGTCTTCTCATGCAAAGCAAACATTTATGAAAATGTGTAAATATTTCCTTTGGAAATGGAGGCTTTTAAACCAATTTCAGTGAAATTGGCTTACACTGATGTATCAGAGCACAAACAGCACACTGCATGTCTTACTTAGACTGGGATATAAAACTGCACTCTGGGGCAGCCTTGCTAATTTAATTGTTTCACTTCTGTGCAGGGTCTCTTTAATTTTTTCTTGATTTTTTCCAAGTATTCATAAGAGGGAAGGCATCTTATCCCATTCTAATGAATGTTCAATTTGCATGTTTTGAAAAATCTCTTTTTTTAAATTTGGAATCTGAAAACTAAACAAGAGAAGTATCAGGCAAAATGCAGAAAGGATCCCTTTGGCTGCAAATCCAGAACAGGAAAGAAGCAGTTTTGGGATGTTCTTTACAGGAGCACAAGTGCATGGCAGGAGTGCAGTCCAAGGACTCCTTGCCCACATCTCATTTAGCTCTTATCAGTGTGATAATGAACCAGCTGCATTCTTTCAGCTGGTTTTAACATGGAACACTGTAAACCAATATATGTTTATGATTTACCTCTTTTCTGACAATATAAATTTCTGTATCTAGCTATAATAAAAATAGGTAGATTAAAAATTATAAATTTCTGTATTTTTATATCTATATATAATAAAAACAGGTAGATGATTATTATTGTGTCCTACCACTAGATGTGTAAATTTAAGAGAGAATTCAAGACAGACATCCAACTAAAAGCAGTTTCATGCTTTTGACTTAGAAATCATGGTGGTGCCATGAACAGCTGGAATTCCTGTGCCTGTCTGGAAGGGCTGTCTCCTCCTCCTCCTCTGCTAGGGGTTGGCTTTGCCTTTCCTTTCATTGTGGCCAAGATTTTCTGACCAAAGGATCTTTTTCCTGACCAAAGGATCTTTTTCCTGACCCAAGCATCTTTTTCCCAAGCAAAACTGGAGCACCCTTCTGCTGCAGTGCTGACAGCAGGTCAGCAGCAGACCCCGAGAGCAGCCCAAGATGATGTGTGCTCAGAAACCACAGCTCAGCCCTCAATAGATGCCTGACAGGTGCTGTAGGCAAATGTTGCTTTAGCTCCCAAAAATTGCATTTGAAGGAGTCTCTGGCCTAAGGGATGCTAAGCCTGTGCTTCTGCATATTTCAGTTCAGTCTGGAGCAGAGGCATTGCTCAGGACATTTTATGTCCTGTTCTATTAGAGATTTGTCCATTTCTATTAACTCTTGGGGTTTGAGAAGTGGGAGAACGTCCTGTGTATTTCTTGGTGTAATATGTGAGTCCTGGAGTGAGCATGTAACACATTTTTTATTTTTTGTGTCTGTCCTATCTGCTGACCTCCCTGTGTCTGAAAACCATCTCCTACCAGTACCTGTCTTGCAAATATTTCCTCTCTAAGCAGAACACTTCCTGCTCTTTCTCCAGGTGCTCTGAATGCAGCTGAGTCTCTGCTGGAGCTTTGAGCCAGTTCTGAGGCAGTGGTGTCCCCCTGGATGAAGAAGCAGAAGCAGCATCATCCAGGAAACACCAACGGGGATCAAGGGTAGCTTGATCATCTCCTCAACCAGAGAAATCCCATCTGGAGATAAAGGGAAGTTCCTAGCTGGCTCCTTTCCACAGTGACCACACACACTCTTTTCCCTCTGCTCCACACCTCAGCAGCTGGAAACAAGAGGGTCAGAAAGACATTTTTTGACTTATGTGCAACTTTCATTTTACATCTCGGGCTCTCTAGCAGTAAACACAAATGAGAGTGAAATACCTGCAAAGAAAACAACGTTCTCAGGAGCCCCTTGAGAGCACCCAGTGCAAACCCTGCTCAAACAGGGCTGGACAGAGCAATTGCTCAGGATTGTGTCCATTCAGGTCTGAGCATCTCCTCAGGATCATTAAGGAGGTGTTAACATGACTCAACAGCTGCTGCAACCAAAAAGCAATTACTGGTACAGCAGGACATGGTTTGCTTAACAAGGCCTTCCCATTTTTCCTACTGACTGCTGGAACAGAGCAGGGATTTAGGAGGAGCACAAGAAACAGAATTGGACTCTTTAAATAATTACAAATTTCTTTATCCCGTGTAGTGCCTGCACAGTGCTGAACCTGAGCGAGTTCTCAGCAGAGATTTAGGGGAATGTTAAATCTGGTGATGAGCAACCAGCACAAAACCTTCCCCCCAAATATCCCAGCTGGAATTCCACCACGGAGCTCACCCCAAGCCCTGCAACATTTGGCGTGGAGGAGCAGATGTCCAATGCTGCTCCAAAGGCAGCACTTACTGGATTTGTAACTGTGTGGTTTCTGCTTGGGGAGCTGGGAGTACATCTCTTCTGCTATTAGAGATAGCAGATATCTCTTAATATCGAAGTTAAATTCGGGTCTTTGCATATTTAACAACTGTATTAGTTTAAATATGCAAATAATAACAAGTTATTCTGAATTTACTTCATCACTAAAATATTTGTGCTCCAAACCTGGGATATTTTACAGGTTCTGAGATTGACTTTGCAGACAGCTTGTCAGTGAGTGGGGGTTACTTGTGTGGCCTGGTGAGATGTTTCTGACAATCTGTTGCCAGAATATCTGTCTATCAATAAGTTTATCAGCAGACTTCATTTATTAAAGAGAAAATTAGGAGCTAGCTTTATTTTTTTTCTTTTCTGCTTAAGGAGGGGGATAAATTTCCAGTTGGCTTGTTTAGTTGTTGTATTTTCCCCTGTGTGTTTGTGGTGGGGTTTTGGCTTTTTTTCACTGCAGTATTTGCAGTTTGATTTGAATTACCCGAAGGAATAAATTCCATTTTCAGTGATGAGGATTAAAAGAGAGCACCAAGGTATTACTACAGTCAGACAACATCCACAGTGTCCTACATTAAGCATTCCCTGAAAGTAAAGATTTGCATGTTCCACGTTAATTATCCCACCTCTAATTGTACCCCCTTGCCATAACACCCTAATGCAAGTGCTATTTATATTAATAAAGCATTACAGTCCTAGGAGCAACCCATCACACTGGCCTTACCTCTGCACGTAAACGCCCTGAAATTGAAAAGGAAGAGCAGGGAGCAGTGAGAGCCTGGCAAACACAGCCATCCCCAATGCCACCTGACTGGGGGGCAGATCACACCAGCCTCTTCTCCTCCCTCAGGGGTAATAATTCTCTTCAGCCACTCAATTAACATGTAAAATGAATGCTGTTCCTGAGAATATCACTGATTGGGATTTGGTAATGCTCACATCAGTGCATTTTCCATGGCAGTTCAGGAGGCAGCAGAATTCTGTGACTCCCCTGTTTGTCAGATTCTTGTCCTCTGCACCTTACAGGAGACTTTAAAAAGCCCAGACTATTGCACTTCAGAGGGAGAAATTTATTTCTTTTGCCTTTTCTCGGTGGGCTCGCTGCGCTGGTTGACACTTATCAGTAATATTTAATCACGGTGTGGAGCTGATACAGAGTGACTCCTCTGAAACATCCTAGCCTATCTCTTTAAAATAACTCTGTCACATATTCATAAACAAAAATAGAGGTCAGATAATGTTACTTGTCAGGTCTGACTGTGCCCTGGCTTTTATTAGAAAGTGTAGAGAGACCAATCTTAATAAAAGAACAGCACTGCTGCATTTGAATTACATGCTTTTTGTCCTCTTCTTATTTGAAAATCCTGCCTGCTTAATTTGGCAATAAATTAAGCACTGCTGTTAAAACCAGATTTTCATTGAGACTGAAGGAGCCATGTCCCTGCTAAGGGGAAATGATTGCAGGGAGCAGGTCTGGGTCATTCATCCTCACCTTAGCTGAGCTCTAGGACTCTGGATTTGGAGCCCAAACAGATTTAGATTCTCTTCCTGGTGAAGATCAGCCTCAACAAACAATGTCATTTTAGGATCCTATAAAAAAATGGCTTGATCTGCATATTTCCCTTTTCCCTGCTCCTTCCCCCCCTGGGCTGGCATGTCTTACCCATGCTGCCCTCTCCCCAAAGTCTGTGGCCAGGCTCAAAAGGGAAAAAAGATATATTAAATGCATATACACATATAATACATTCTACATATACATGTACAATATGTATTTCTATTAAATACATATATATATCCATCTATAAAATGAGATATATGTATCACATATCGAGCAATTTTTAATGCTCAGAATTAATTTCTTACCAGGAAAGTATAATTATCTAATAATATACTTTACTAAAGCTGTTCCGTGGCAGTGAGCATGATTAAGAAAGAGCAGTTTTCATCCTGTAAATTATATTTTGAAATTAAATTTTAATAACACAGTAATGCTGTCACTCATGTTTCCTATATTTTAATAAATGAATTGATTACCTTTCAAATCTTGTATAAAACTGGATTTCTTTTCTATGACAAAACTGAAAGTAGCGCTTTTCCCAAATTATTAAATTATAGAAATTAAGGGGAAATTCCGAAGAGATTTCATTTTCACTCCACATTTAATCTTCCCATTTGTGTTTATAGAGGTTTTCTCTGGCTCTTGTTTCTAAAATGAACCTCCTGGTGAACATTCCTTTGCACTGAACCCATATGAGCAGACATTTATTGCACTGTTAAAATAAACTCACTCCCTCCAAAAGAGAGCTTGGTTATACATTTTAATCTATTTATCTTTGTTTTTCTGTCCAGTAACAGACCTGAATAGCTCTCTTTGCTGGCTGTAATGACTCGAGTGGAAGAGCTTGGCAATTATTTCATTAATTCCACTGAACATTAATGCATGTGGTTGCCAAGATATTTATGAGCTGGTTCAGCTTGCTCCTCTTGTGGAGCTCACTGCCCTTGGAAATCCCTTCTCTCTTTAAGATCAGCACCTTCCCCTGAACAATGCACATATTTGTGGTTGATTTTGCTTTTTGCCACGTGGCATGAAGAGGAGTTTGTACTTTTTCCTGCCCACCTGCTTTTTAAAACAGAATTCCTATAGATTGGGGTGTTTTATGTGGAGCCTTCCACTGCATTGAGGGTTGGGACACTGCTGGATTACCCCAGTTTCAGGGATAATTCAGAGGAATTATGGACAACCACAACTTTCTGAAGCCCCCATCCATCCCAGCTGGGCTGTGAGGCACAGCTCTCTGTCCCCTGAGCAGGAGTTCCCCCAGGGCAGGGCTGCTATTAAACTGGATTAAACTAAATTCTCTTTAGTTCCCCCCTGTGTCAAACAGGCTCCACTGAGGAGCTCTCACTCGTGCAGAATTAACTCCTACAGCAGGCCCTGTGTTGGCAGAATGTAAAAAATGATCAGGTATCATTCCCAGGGGCACAAACCTCACTGCCCTGCTATCCCCTGACTTCCACAGCATTAGTGTTTGCTTCTAAACAAAACCAAAACACTCAATTGCTTGTACAGGTGGGTAAGGACACTGTAAAACTGTAATTCTGGACCTTTGTCCAGGAAAAAATCCATCCAAAATCTTGTAGGTGGAAGAAATTGCACCTCGTGGGTGAGCTGTGCACAAAGAGCAAATTCAAGAATAAAATGTTCTCTTAAGAGAACATGAAGTGTTTGCTGAATATTAACGCTACAATGGTGCAGTCCTGGTCTGAAAATGCATCCTGCAAACAGCACAGAGCTCCTCTGGAAACCAGCAAAACTTTGGGAAGGATCTGAGACAGAGAATTTCTTCCCCGTGGCACTCAGAAAAGCAGAAAGTGGAGCAGAAGAAAATCTCAGCTGTTCAAAAAGTGGCTACATATGGTTCCCAACAAATCTTGTAAGCTCAAATTTGGCTAATTCTAAAGAAAAGCATCTAAACAAAGCCTAAGGGAAAATACTGGGAGAAAAGTATTCAGTGGGAATGGTGTGACAGGAATGTGGGCAATTATTTGGGCATTATTTGGGCATTACAGAGCAGAGGTCAAACTTCTGCTGGCAGCAGGTTGGAGGAAGGTAAGACCAGATCAGCTGTTGCATCTGCTAATTTCAATTAGCTGAGTTTCCAAAGTACAGACTGATTGAGGAGATCAGTCTAAACAGCATTTGCTGCTTGGATCTGGAAGTTTCTTAGCTGCCAGTAAATATTGCATTTTCTCAGCAGTTCAGCGTCTCAGAAATCCTCCCAGCGGTAAATTCTTTTGGAAAGAGAGTTTGGATTGTCAGGAACCTCGGAGCAGCAGCTCTGAATCAGCCCTAGGGATGGGGTGGGCTTTCTCCAGGCCCCCCAGCCAGGCTGGTTTTGTCCTGTTTTTATCTGGCCTCCTAGGTTTGCAAACACAATTCAGTTTCTCTGCCAGCTCACCCCTCGACCTTCTGCTGAGAATGACATTATAACCCCAGCTCTGGTGCCAGTGTGGGATGTGGATATTTATCCACTGAAGCTCTGGACCAAACCCATCAATTCCCTGCATCCAGAGGGTGAAATGTGCCACTGGGCAGCTCTGACTTTCAGCCTCTGCTGTCTGGGGTCAGCAGGGAGCCAGTGACCTTTCCATGGGTGACACCATGGCCTGTCAGAGAACTCTCATTTAAAATCCTCCTCTAAAATGGATAAAGATACACCCTAATCACTAATCAAAGAGCAGCTGTAATGCCTCAAAAATATGGAGCAAGCTGCAGGCATCAGAATAAATTACAACTGATTTTGAGCAGCCATTGAAGAAAAAGTTCAGGGGCCGTGGCAGGAAGAGCCCTGGGACCGGGTGATCCATCATTAATTCAGCCCCTGCCATGCTCCCAAATGCCTGTGAAACATTCACAGCTCTATTTTTGGCAGTTCTGTGCCACACTCGGGGTGGATGGGCACATTTGAAAGAGCTGTTTTGTTCAGCTGTGCAGGGCACATGCTAAAGGTGTGCTGAGCAGAGAGCTGGGCAGCAGCACGCACCCCAGCACGGAGCTGTGCAGAGAGCAGCTGCGGGTGTTTGCTCTCATTCCATCGCTTGCTCTGCACTTTCCCCTCCTGCTTTCACTGGGCCTTGCCAAGGGTAGACCCCGAGGCAAAATTCCTGCAGGTTTTCCTGCCTGAACTTTCCTTCCTGAACTCTGACATCCCAAATAATTCAGGAGGAACACCTCAGACCAGTTTCTTCCTTTCTCTTTCCTTCCTCCTCCCTTGCAGCTTTATTGCCTTTATTAAGGATAAACATTAATAAAGCATCATTTGAATTCTTGATTTTAAAAAAACACACAAAAAAGTTCCTTTTTGGAAAAAAGGCTTTGGGGGAATGACTGTGACGTGGAAAAAGAGATGAAAAGTAGTTTTTAATTTGTGGGGAGGTAGAATGTAGGAATATAAAGATGGTGCAGAGGGTAGTCTCACCCCAGAAGAGGGGCAGCTGTGCTATTCCCCCAGGATTAGGAACAGAACTGCCCTTAAGGCCACAGCTGAGTCCAGTGAGGATGAGAGCTATAAAAGAGTGGGTGAGGTAGGTGAGCAGAGGGCTGGGGTTTGCTGGCTGTGCTGTGGGGAGGAAGGAGTCAGTGCTGCCAGGAGCTGCCCACAAGAGGTCACTGAGCAGGTATGGGAGCTTTGCAATGAGATAACAACATTAATTCCCTGATGATTTTGGTTTTGAGGCTGGTGCCAGGTGGTTTGAAGCAGGTAAATGCAGCTGATGCTCAGCCTGAGTCCCCCATGGTGCAGCACAGCACTTTCACAGTTTCATGTGCCAGTGTTCACCTGCAGGGAGGTAAAACCTTGGTGCTTGCTGGCATTGCAGGTAATCAGGGAAAGACAATGCCAGAGAGCCAAAATGACTTCCTTTTGTCAGTGCTCACCTCGCAAAAGTAAACCTCTCTCTTAAAACACAGACAGTTTTAGAGAGTTTGTTGTGGCAAAGAGTTCTTGGAGACTTTCCTTCTATAAAAATAGAAACCCTTATTTATAAGAATTAAACTATCATACATTAAAGAAAATTATTACACCAAACGTAACTTTTTCTTACAGATAAAAATAAAATGCTTTGCAGTTACAGCTTCATCCAGTTGATTTATTTGTGCATGTAAATCTTCCCAAGGATGTGTGCATTTTCAGTACCCTTTTTATGCTTTAATTTGCAGCTTATTCCAGAGGGCCTTTGTTAGAAAAACCCATGTAATGTCTTAAAAGCATCGATTTGTGACATCTAAATAGTAAAAAAATCAAAATTAGAGGTTTGTGATGCATTCTTCCACCTGTTTTTACCTGTGCAGAACTTGGGAGCAGCGAGAAAAAAATGTCACTTCATGTCTAGAAAGTGCACACCTGACTGAGGGAATTGGCTGCACAGGCTCATAAAATGGGTTGGACTTAATAAAGCTGGATTGGCTCTCAGCTGGTTCCTGGAGGAAGCAAGTTTGGTGTGTGAGGCTGTTATCTGTGGAAGAATTTTTCTCGTTGAACAAGTAATTCACAGTAATTAAAATAAAAATGAAATGGCTTTCACTGTAATATCCTCAGAGAGTTTACCAAACTAATATCCTAACTACATAAAGGCAGAGGTAATTTTTCATCCATAAGGTTTTTATGGAAATACATCTATTATTTCCCAAAGCAGAAAATGATACATTTTATTTAAATTGCGTTTTCTAAGCAGGAAGATTTTTTTGCAATGGAATTTTTTACACGGCACATAATTCATAGACCCGGGGAACAGGTGATTTGAGAGGGAACCTTTGACAGAGCTTAAGTTCACCTGTATTTATGATAAATTTATACAAATTATACAAACATATAAATTACAAATATAAATAACTTTATAAATATAAATAATTTTATAATATAAATAAAAATATTTTATAAAAATAGTATATAAAAATCTATGAGTTGTATTGTAGAAATTTATATAAATTATTATTTGTTTTTATCTTCACGTGGAGCTTTCCCAGCACAAGAAAGCACAACACTGCCTGGGCCTATTTGTGTTTATCAGTCTATTCTGTGTTTACAGGGCAGTTTATTTTATGTTCTGCTTTTAAAAACAATAAAATCAATTTGGGCTGTTTTGAAAACAAGCAAACTGTAATTAGAGGCAGTGATGGATAGCTCCATCAGCAGCTCCTCAGCAGCCAATCTGGCCCATCTGTTGTGCCTGCTCTGAAGGGGTTAACAGCTTTTGGCTGCCCTGCCGGGCAGGGCTGGAGCTGCTCCTGGGGCTCAGGCTGGCACAGCCCTGCCCGGGTGAGCATGGCCAGGCAATTCCTGGGGGCTCCAGGCGATGGGTGTGTGCAGCTCAGAGCCAGCTCTGGGGGGGAGAACTGCTGGGTAAAAAGAAAAATAAAACCAAGAAAAGTTTCAGGGAATCGCCAGAAAGCACTGGATGCCTTCAGAAAAACTCTGGGGCTGGCTAGGGAAGAATGCATTGTTTATCTTCGATGCAAAAGGGATTTTTTAGATGATTTAATGATTTTTTCATAACCAATGCTCAGTGTGTTGGCACAGAACGAGGGGCTCTGCTGTGTTTGTGGGGTCTGGCACAGAGAGCTGTGGCTGCCAGTGCAGCTGGGCAGTGCCGGGGCTGCACCTGTGCCCAGGTGTGGGGAGGTGCCGGGGCTGCACCTGTGCCCAGGTGTGGGGAGGTGCCGGGGCTGCACCTGTGCCCAGGTGTGGGGAGGTGCCAGGGCTGCACCTGTGCCCAGGTGTGGGGAGGTGCTGGGGCTGCACCTGTGCCCAGGTGTGGGGAGGGGTTGGGGCGGTGCCAGGGCTGGGGCTGCACCTGTGCCCAGGTGTGGGGCGGTGCCGGGGCTGCACCTGTGCCCAGGTGTGGGGCGGTGCCGGGGCTGCACCTGTGCCCAGGTGTGGGGCGGTGCCGGGGCTGCACCTGTGCCCAGGTGTGGGGCGGTGCCGGGGCTGCACCTGTGCCCAGGTGTGGGGCGGTGCCGGGGCTGCACCTGTGCCCAGGTGTGGGGCGGTGCCGGGGCTGCACCTGTGCCCAGGTGTGGGGCGGTGCCGGGGCTGTACCTGTGCCCAGGTGTGGGGCGGTGCCGGGGCTGTACCTGTGCCCAGGTGTGGGGAGCTGCCGGGGCTGTACCTGTGCCCAGGTGTGGGGAGCTGCCGGGGCTGTACCTGTGCCCAGGTGTGGGGCGGTGCCAGGGCTGCAGCTGCACCTGTGCCCAGGTGTGGGGAGCTGCCAGGGCTGCACCTGTGCCCAGGTGTGGGGAGCTGCCAGGGCTGCACCTGTGCCCAGGTGTGGGGCAGTGCCAGGGCTGCACCTGTGCCCAGGTGTGGGGCTCAGCCTGGCCTGGCACACAGCTCCTCCCTGGGGTGCTGCAGGAGGAAGGGCTCTGTCAGTTACCCCCTTGGTTTCTGCCTTCATCTCTTTATCAGCAGCATAGTTTTCATCACAGGGGAGGGAAAAGCACCCCAGGAGAGGTAATAGTTTTGTTCATATATATATATACACACACACAGAGTTCTTTCATAGTATAGTTCTTAAATTATACTTTATTATAATTATTAATAGTTCAATAGTACTAACTCCTCTGACTAAAATTAAACTATTTGGGTTGTTCCCAGTATCATGGGGGAAGGTTTCTCCCTCCTGTGAGTATCTGGGTGGTGGCTTAGCCAGGAGGGAGAAGGCAAACTGTGGTAAAAGCAGGAAAACTGAGAAGATATTGAAGGGATAATTGAGAAGCCATCACCCCTGCTATTGATTTCCTCCCAGCAGAGAAAGCTTTGTAGCAGATGAGAGCCTGGCTCTTCATTCTCCCACCTTGTAGAAAAGTGGTTGAAGGAGAGCATTTGGTTATTGCTCTCGACTGGGTAAGAATCCTCGAGGGCTTTGTTTGGCTGGGTTTAACTGTTTGACTCCAACCTAGGCAGATTCTCTGGAAATTGTTTAAGGAGCTGAAGAGGTGAGCTGTGCTGCAGTGGCTCTGCTTTTATCAGCCTGGGGGGGCAGCTCCAGCGTGCCAGGAATATTCTGCAGGCTCCTGTAGGGCTCTCTGAGCTCTGCAGTGGAAGCAGGAACCTGCCACAGCATTTGCACACCTGAGTTCATCCATCTCCATCACCTCTGAGTTTGCTGCAGCTCAGGGCTGTGAGAGCTGCTCAGCTCTCTCTGAGGGCCAACCCCACAGCACAGAAAATCCAGATATCCAAGTGTCTAACCACAGCATGGGGCAGAGCCAAAGCCATTTAACAACCAATCATCAAAAAATTCTCTGATCAATTAAAAAAAAAAAAAAAGAAATCACTGAAGTATTTCTGAGTGGCTGAGTAACCTCCAGAGCAAGAAATAACACTTGTAGCTGTGAATAGAACTAAGTGAACAGGGATTATAAATGAGAGAGCTTTATTCTTAATAATGCCATAAGAGGAAGCAGTAGAAGAATAATAGTACTCTATCAAATATCTTGTGTGTTTGGATCCCTATGAAAAATATAAGAAAGCAATGAAAAATATTTACAGTGAGAGGGAGGAACTGGAGGTTTCAGCAGGATGTCAAGCTTATGATGTCATTGGTGTTCAGAGACTTGAAGGAATAATTCACATTTTATGAATTCTAAATAATATTTGAATTTTACCATTCTAGATCTTGAAAAGAAAAGGAAAAAAAAAAAACCAAGCCCAAGCAGAAGACTGAGAGTGGTATCTGGGATTATATTTTTAAAGTAAGAGCAGGAGAATTATCGATGAGGCAGCTTAATTTCACTTTTGGGAAAAGCAGCCAACCAAACATACTCCTGCTTTTTCTTTCCACTTTCTTACTCTGATCTCCGAGCAAATGTCTCAATGAAAGTGCCCAGATGTACAGCTCCAATCAGTGGAAGATAATTAAAACTTGGGGAAAGTTTTCCTGCACCTTCTGCTTCCCCTTGCAGCCCATGGCCAGCCCCGTGTGCTGGCTGCCTTTAATTGCCAGATATCACCATATTTTGCTCCTCATGCCTCAGGTTTGCTGCTCTGCAGCTCCTGTGATTTGTTTTGAAGTAAACTCTGCTATTGATACATTATTAAGAGGGAGTGGGGTTAGCACAGCCTTGGAGTGAGATTTTTCCAAGGGTTGTAATTTCTTCAGCAGAAGGCAGGTTCTGTTTGATTCCAGATGCTCTGTACAGAAATATTTTGCAGGCTGAATTTCCAAGTACTCTCCAGTACCTGAGCTGACTTATGTGCCCATAATGAAAGCTCTGTTTGCATCCAGAGAGAGACACATCCTGCTATCCCTGGTGTCGTATTTTGCCCTCTCTTTTAGGGGGGAAAAAGGGAAATAATGTTGTTCCACTGCTAAATTTTTCCAGCTACAGCTTCGTCCTGAGCAGACACAGCCTGGCAGGCTCCCACCCAAAGTTTCTTTGGTCAGCAGTGAGAAATCCCAGAGAATCTGGGAAATGTTTGAACTTTTAATGTGAGTTCAGTGCCTGTGAGTGACGTTTGGAGGAGCTTTGCTGCTTCTTGTCATTCTAGCTTCAACCTCTGACAGCCTTGTTGTGTGGACCCTGAATTACTGCTTTCCCCTCCTTCCCAAAGGACTTTCTGTATTTTTTGTCTAGAACACACAAATTTTTATGGAATTAATGAAGGAAATGAGCAGAAGGTGTGCTCCTCACTGTTCAGCTTCTCAATTGCATCACCAAGGTGTGGTGGGTGTGTGCTTGCCTTCTTGCTTCTTGTGTTGGTTTTGCTTTGTTTGGTTGTTTTTTAACCAAACTGAGGTTATGGTCTCTCTATCCAAGCCCTTCCATCCATGAATGGAATAGAATTGCAGATCTGGATTTTGCATACTTTGAAAATCAAATTAGCCTTCAATTATTTAGGGGCTTGTCTTCAATTTTCCTTCTCAATGCAAATTCCTAAAGACCTTTCCTACCCAGAAGAGTGTCTTCCTCATAGATTAACATTACCCAAGTTACTTTAGAGTTTAATTACTGTTTTGTGTAGGGTTTAAAATCAATGGTGTTGCAGGGGCTTTTGCTTTGAGAGCTGAAATTTACAGTATCTGCATGTCAGGTGCACAGCAATAATTTCTATTATAAATTTATTCTCACCTTGCAATGCCACACGAGTGCCTTTAGCATTGCAGCAGACCAGAAAACCCAATCTAACACAGAAATATGTCCTGGCCTGTGAAAGTCTTTACAGCTCTGATTTCATTATGTTCATCACAATTACAGCAACCCAGCCTCCCAGGCTCCTTGCAGATGTCTTTAATTTATGAGCCTTGGGCCCATTTCTCATACAGAGTTTTAAGGTTGTTTGATTTAACTTTTTAATTTTTTTTTGTTGTTGTTAATAGATTGGTCATCCTCATATCTTAATAAAACAAAAATTGAATTATATGCACCACTAAGCAAGCGTGACAGGACTTTTGCTAGCAGATGTAGAGTGTGAAAACCTGGGGGAAATCCCATTCACTTTAGGTTCCACCTGAGAACGCTGCAGTGCACTGCAAATGGATTCAGCCTGAAAAACACAGGAGCAGGGGAACAATGGAAATCAATGATTTGAACCTAATTAAAAAGACCTGATAAAAATTCTGGAGAGCCAGATGGCAAAGTCAATTTCTCAGTATAATATCTGTGCAGATAAAGAATATGATTAGCTGTTGACATTCTGCAAGGGTAGAATGATCTTATCAGCAGGATGTCAAAGTATTTCTTTAACAGTATTAGACTGTGCTTTTATAACTATTGTACACCTGACTTAATGGAAATCATTTTTCTTCCAGGAAGTATGAGACATAATGTTTTTCTCAGATGTCACAGTGCAAAACTCACGGGTTGGTTATCTTGATAAAAGCTTTAGACTTTGACTGCTGAAGGCAGACACCTACATGACTTGAACATTAAAGCTGAAATCAAACTCCAATTACAGGTGGTGCTGAACACGTTTGTATCTATCTCTCCATTTGTGTTTGTGCATTCCAGACAATTCTGTTGAATGAGGAGGAAATTTTGGATGAGGAAGTTTTGCTGTTCACATGTGTAGTGAAGCAAATATTTCAGTGCCTTCAGCTGAGCTGTTCAGCTTTTGTGCAAAATGCTTAAAAAGACAGAATGAATAAATGATGGGATGGTTCCATGGCTAAAATAGTCATGCTGGAGAAGAGATTTCTGGTGTCTTTCAGCTCCTCCTCCACTTCCTAGGCTGGAAACACCAAAGTGTAGACTGACACTTGTGTGATTTGAGATTTTCCTGGGAGGGAGAAGGGCCAAACTGAAATGTTTTTGCAGGAAGAATTAAATCTAGGTCCTGGATGTGCCAGGCAAGAGTGGTCTGATCACACATCTACTACTGTGCACTAGTAAAACACAGATCTGTCTGGCACACAGTGCAGGGGGAGCAGCTCTCAGGAACTGAGCACTGAAATCTTCTTCCTTTATAGTTTTCAGATAAAATCAGAAGCAGAACTGCTGACTACCAATTGGCAGAAAACAATATTCAGATCCTGGCTTCAAAGCAACCTAAATTACTCCGTTTCGCTTGTATATTTTAATTTAAACACCTTTTAAACACCTCTGAGCCCGTTAATACTTTGATTAGCTCTCCCCTGGGAGTTGGAAAGGACTGGCTGCATACAGCACATGGCCCCTGGCAGTCATTGACTCCTGCCCTTTACTGAGATACCAGACCTCGTTATGCTAATGTCAGCATCGCTCTCTGTCCATCTAAAGAGGAGCACCACTTCTTATTAAGTGATAATTGATGAGGGGACACAGATGAGGGGTGATCAGGGTTCCAGGGACTGCTCCCCAGCTGATGCTGGGCACAGGAGCTGTCACTGAGGAATTGTCACAGACAAACGCAGCCCCACTGTCCCAGGCACTGTCCTGACAGCCCTGCCTCATCCCTCAGACAGTTCAGAGCTGAAAATCCTCCTGCTGTGGAAAGGAGAGGTGTGGCAGAATTCACCTGCTGCCTGATGACTTTCTTAACTAAGAGTGAAACTAATATGTTCTCTGGTAAAAACGATACCTGTGTTTCCCTCATGGTATAGCTCAGTGAAGGATTTCATAGGTGATTAGATCCCATCTAATCTTCCTGGATTTTGAAAGCTCATTTTTCCTTCTAATCTGTGTTTTGTACTGCTTAGATATCAAGATACTATTTGTAATGCAAATGACTTATGCAGTTTGTATTTTTGGAGTTGAAATTGCAATAATCATTTAGTCCTTGGAGTGAAAGTCATTTTGCAGCCTTTATTTCCTCACCCTTCTGTTCCCCAGTTCCTCTGTGTGTGTGGCTGTTCTAGATCTGCATTTCCTGATGCTGTAGTTAGTTCTGTTTTATTGTGCAGCACATCTGCAGCACTGCTGGGAGTGTTTCTGATGATCTCATTACTGGATCAAAGCTCCAGTCTCTTGGGTCACAACCCAGCTTAATGTTCTTGTGCAGACCCCTCCAGATTTCCACTAAAAACAGCATTTTGTGCTCATAAAAGCAATTGCTCAGGACATAAGGAGCCAGAAAAAAAAAAAAAAGGGCAGTATAAAAAGTACTTTTGAGTAAAAAAGAAAAAAGGGGTTTGTCTGTGCATTTAGGTGCCTCTTCTGCTCTTGCCAGTGCAAATAGCTACCTGTGTTTTCTTACCTTGCATAATCCTTCATTTGGAAAAAAAATACAAAGGTGAGGAGGGGGGAGCATGAGAGGGAAGGGGTTCACAGATCCTCTAGCAAAGAAGATTTTAATGCTTGAATAACTGCAATGTGAACTTATTGCCACATGTAATATTGCCTCTTGATTTATCACCTTGGAAACAGCCTGAAGTCTTTGTTTTGTGTAGTTGCTCTACTGTGATTTAAAAGCAGATGATGAGACAGAGATCTAATAAGATTTAACTCTTCCACGGTAAGAACCTGTAATCAGATATATATTAATTATATAGTATATATAATTCTATAGACTATATATATTATAGAATATATATACTATAGAATATATTCTATATATTCTATTAATATATTCTATATTAATATTTATAATATATATTCTATATCTTTACTGATATGAATTAATATTTATTATATATACGATATAATATATACGATATAATATATATGATATAATATATACGATATAATATACATGATATAATATATTGAACAGGTCAGAGTAGGAGGACACCCAGTGACTTGCCTTTTGTGAGCTGTGTTGAATACAGCTTCTTTAGCCTCAGCACTGCAACTCTTTGTAGCTGATGCAACGTGTTGTAAGCATAAAATGGAAATCATCCTCTTCCCCTTTTGGCTGAGCTGTTCATTCATTTTAGGGACTAAGAAGAAACATGCAGTCCCCCTTTAGTGCTTGGGTTTGAGCCTTGCTCAAGCTTGGGTGTTGGTTTTGGCTTCGGCTTTCCATGGTGGTCTGTGGTTAAGCCTTCAGCTATGTTGAGGTTAAAGGATTCTTGTTCAGGTTAAAGGATCCTTATGTACTTGTAGGATCCACAAAGAGCCCTAACTTTGCACATTTAAGTGGTTCAGATGTCACAAGAAATGCAGAACAGTTGGGCACACTGAGCCCTTGCTTCTGTTACCATACCTAAAGCGGGATGTGCAAGGAACCATTTTTTTCTGTAGTCATTTGCAGTCCAAAGAAATAGAAACTAAACCAAACCCTGTGCTGTAATGCATCATTGCATTCATTCTAGGGAGCAGGTTTTCATATTATATAGTATATAACATATATTATACATATTAAATATTTAATATTATATAATATTATACATATTAAATATAACTTCTCATTAGTTTTGTTACAAGTAGTGGCACCAGCACTCCCCTGGAGCACAATCCTGCTGAGAGCAAAGCCTCCCCAGCTGGAATTCCTCTGCCTTGCTCTGGGAGCTCAGCCCAGGCGCTGCTTGGAAAGACTTTCTTTCATTTTGCAAAGCCCCACATTTAATATTTTTTTGACCTTTTTAATATTCTGGGTTTAGAGTGTTCACCAGGCTGCAGTATTTCACCAAGTGAATGAGTGACTGCAGTTTAGGATTTGGACTGGGGATTTAGGTAGGAGAGGACCAAAATAAATTTCCTTAATCTGTAGATGAGATAGTTTAAATAATCATGGTTTCCAGACTGTAATTTTCTGTTCTTCCTCAACAACTCTCGCTGCTACAGTTTCTTCCTGTAGATCAGGGTTTTTATTTATTGAATAGCATTGAAATTGTGCATGAAAGTTCTGCTAAGTTGCTTTTATACCTCTCTGTCATAATCTGAGTGGTAGGAGGTACTGACACCAGCAAAGGGGTAAATTCTCCACATCAGTGACACAAATTTTCTTTCTTAGGTTTTTAGAGTAGGAGGAGTTTTGATTTCTCTCAGCTTGCTGAGCATTATTTGAGCTGTTCATCAGATCTCTTTAAATTTGCATGCATTTGTCTTTGTATTTCCACAATGCTGTATTGCCAGGTAAAGTGAATTACAGATTAATATGCAAGTGGACAATGCAAAATAACTGGAGTATGCAAAACATAAGGAAAACTTTAAACAGCTCTTGGTGGTTGGAGGGGTCAGGAAAATATTTACCTGAGAATGAGAATCCATCCCTAATCACTTACAAATTAACCATTGCAACTGGGGCTGGTTCTCCTCTCCCCTGGGACACCCTTGGGGAGTTCTGGGGTCAGCAGTGCTGGGAGCCCCAGGAGTGTTTGCTGACTGATCCTGGGCAATCAGGGAACAACCTGCAGGAGGCCCTAGGAAAGGGCAGTCCTCAAATCAGGGGGATAATCTCATCTGTCTCACTGCTGAATCAATCTTAGCCCCTTTCCAACCAACAAAATTCAATTAACTTTTATGAATTATTTAGCCACACTGAAGTCTTAGATAGTATTAATATTTGTGTTTCAACCTGTTTTGTGCAAGGAATATAAAATATTTCTTCTTTATCATCAATCAAACTCCTATGTAAAATGTAATTTTCTATTTCTATATCTTCTTAATCTCACATGATGTTGACTAAAAATGTTACATAGTAGCTGTTGCTTATGTTTGGGTTATTAATTGCCTCAAGAGACTATCAGGAATTCTATGTAATTTAAATTATAGATTTTTCATTAATTTTTTTTTACTCAATGGCAACTTTTTAAACAAAAACTTTTAGATCTGGAATGCTACCAGGCAAATTGCAATCTGCTACCACAACCCAAGGAGGAAGGGTTTGAACAGTGTTGCTGCAGTATTTATGTCTTTGACAAAAGAGTTTAGTTCTTGTCTGAGGAAGTGTGCTCCAGAGAAGCTAAGAATAAAACAGGATTGACTTGTAGACAGGAAAGACTTATTTTGTGTCTCGAAAAATGAAAGACTGTCAGTCCTTCACTCACTTCCTGCACTGTTCTTAGTATTATAGCAAAGATGTAGTCATCAAAACTGAGAAATTAGGAATGTGAAGGCTTGACAAGCCAATCACAACAATGAGAATGTCTCAGTGGAATAACAGCCAGGCTTGGAGGGGGAGAGCGACAATTGTCAGAGCTTTGGAGCCACCTGTGTCCCATTTGTTATGAAGGGGTAAAAAAATCCCAAAACTCCTTCCCCAGCTGCTTGTTCCACCTCCTGGCTGAGAGCTGCAGGAACTTTGTGTTCCTGGTGCCTTTTGGGGCTGCCTGAAAGCAGAGGCCAGACTGAGCTAAGGGAATGAAAAGCAGTGATATTTATTGAAGGGCATTCAGGTACACTTAGGGCAGACAAAGCCCCCCAGGGGCTACACCCAAAAATGAACAATGGGTCACAGGTTTGCTCACTTTGATAAGTTTGGGCAGTTTGCATTTTGGGGGTTCATGTTCCAATCACAGCTTCAGGTAATGAAGTCACTGACCCCAAGTTTGCTGCCCAAATCCCTTTTGTTTCCATCTCAGGCCCTGGGGCAGTGAGGTGTCCTTGGTTCCCAGCCTGGAGAGGAATTGCTGTGTCTGCCCAAAGTGGGGGAGCAGCAGCTCACACTGTGTGTGGGGTTCAGAGTTACCCACTGGAGAACTGCAGGATCACAAATAAATTAAAAATATAAAAGCTCCAATCCTAAGGCATCATTTCTTGCCCAGCACTGGCACTCCTTCCTGAGCTGCTGGTTTAAACTGGGGGGAGGATGGACAAGTACAAACCCAGGGTCAGAGCAGGGAAAGTGTGAGCAGCATCTCCAGCCCTTCCATAATTTATCTCAGGCCTTTTCTTCTGGAGCATTCCAGGCAGTCCTGTGCATGTAAATGAGTTACCCAGCAGCTGTGTGCTCTGCCTTCCCCCCAGCTGGGACAATGCTGCATGACATCCCCTCTCCTTGGACTATCACATCCTTCCCCATCCATCAGGTGTTTTATCAGTCCCCTCTGTTTTCTCTTGAATTTCCTTAGGCTGATCTAATATTAAACTTTACTCTGATTTTTGACTGCATCTTTTCCATTTACTTTAATTAAATGTCTGAGCCTTGTGGATCAAGATAACTTTTATTAAAGTTAATAAATGGATGGTCCTTTCAGATCTGCTTGTAGCTGCTTGTGGTTTGTCCTGTCTTCATCAAAGCCTGAGATTCTAGAGATAGAATGAGGCTATAAGAGAGATGGGAAACCTGAATATTGAGGGATTTGTGACATGAATTTCAAGTGCAAGTAGCTAATTTTTCCTTGAGGAAGCACAAGTGCAGCGTTCCCAATCAAGCTGCAGAGATGCCTTTGTGAAACACCTCAGTCAATCACACATCAAACATGATCAGGTAAGATAAAAATTTACTTACAAAAGCACCAAGGTTTCCACTGAAATTTGGCATGTTGATTGTAGATGTTGAATAATTTACAAGTCTCAGCAGTGCTGCCAATGCCAGGAAGAAATGCTAATTCTTGTACAGGAATGTGCTGTTCTGTAGCTTTGATTTTCCTCTGCCCTCACACCAACCTCACCTTCCCAGTGAGCGGAGCTCAGAACTGATTTTTGAGAGTGTCAGAGCTGTGTGTGATGGAATGGCAGCATTTATCACATTGATGGAGTGCTGCTGGAAATGGTTTGTGTGGCACAACCCCACCGGTTCAGCTCCAAAATCTGATGTAGGAAGATGCGTCTGCTTTATCTTCTCCCCTTTCAGTTGTCTCTCTTGCATTGTAGAAACAAGAGTTGGGGAGGAGAAACTGTTTGAAAATCCTGTTTTTTGTTTGCATGAGGTTTCCTCACTGTTAGTGTCAGTAGAAATAACAGCATTGATATTAGCTTTTAAAAATAGAGCTGTACAGGAATTGTTTTATTAATTGATGTAGACTGTGGTCTTGCTGCTAAAGCAGAATAAAATCAGGTTTGTTCCCTTTCCTCAGCATCCTCCCAACACTTTACAATTCCTGTTCAACAACATCCATCTTTTCTGATGTAGTTTGCACAGCACTGTTAATACTTTGATTAGTTAATGTTTATTATTAGCATAGAACTCAATTAGGATTTCTGCTGTTGCTTATAACAGTACACTGATTATTCTGGGATGTACAGACTGATGTGTGTGTGTGTGTATGCACACATATGTTTATGTGTAAAAGATTGATGGTTCTATTAATATGCTGAGGTTTTGGTTTTCTTTCTGTATACCTGTGGCAATTTCTTATAAAAAAAAAGAAACAAATTAAAGGCAGCTAAGAAATATAAGACTACACAGAAATCAGTGGGAACAGCAAGGGATGAACTAGAGAAAACAGCATTTCCACTGCTTATGGAAGGGTCCATCCAGAAATGTAGCTCAGGAACACTAAGGCAGCCTTGCAATAAAATCCAGAGATTTTTAAATTCAGGCTTCTTGTTAGCACTTAAAAATCTGTCTGGACTTTGTGCCACAGCCAAATTTCCTCATGCAAATGTTCACATACATGTTAATATGTGCACCTGGCCTAGCTATGGGCTGTGTAATTACACTGACAAAACTGAGGAGAGCTTTAAAGTCAAGTATTTGCTTAATTTCAACAACTGCTGAACCAGATCTGTGCCTTCTACACGTGACAGGGGTTTTTCATTTTTATGGAGTTTTCCACCTGGATAAAGGGAGCTGGGCCTCCCATACACCCTGGAGAAACAGTGAATAAATGTTCTTTCAGTGAATAGAAAAGCTCTGTGATAAATATCAACACTTACAAATTTAAGTTTGCATCCAAATCCAAGTTTTACCCTTTGAGTGTGTGGCACTGGATATTTGTCAGGCCTCTATTGTGTGTGGCATCACAGTGCTGAGGGGTGAGCAGGCTGCAGAGCCCTTTGCCATCCACTAATACCAGCAAAAGTCATATTTATCAGGCTGTTTAGCTGTACTTGAGCCTAATGCCAGGCTGATTGAAGTTTTTAAATCCAGGGAGTGTGAAAATAATTTAAATTTAATTTCCAGATCTTTCAGGCAGAACTCAATATCACAGTGCAGGTCTCCAGAAGAGAAAAGAAAACTGTTTAAGTCCAGTTTAGGATCTAATAAATGACTTGTTTGTGGATGAAATATTTTGTGGTAACACTGGTTAGCTAGACCAGGCTCCTGACAGAATCAGTGTGACTGAGCATAAGCACTTTAAAGATTGAAAAAATTAAGGAAAAATAAGGTCAGAAAACCTGATTAAGAAAGTTTTAAGCCTGCTTCAGTAAAATAGGTCTGTTTGAATAAAAAGTTTTAAAATGCTCTACAAATAGCAGAAGGTATGGCAAATTTTCACAAGATCCTATCTCCAGACTGATAAGGTTTATAAGATTGCCCTGCTGCAACAAATAACAGCCCAAATGTCCAAGTTTCTAAGCAGCTTGCTGCAAAACAGCTAAAAGCAATTATACAATTTAGATTTGTAATGCTGTAAATTTGGGTAGCGTGGCACTGATCCAGACACTGAGCTCCGTTTCCATCTATGCTAAACAGGTTACAAAATAGACATTTCCTTGAATTTCCTTGGAGGTGTCCACTGTCCCTCCTCTCCTCTGAATGGGGAATTCTCTGTGCCTGTGCTCAGGACGTGAGGATTAATAGGAGAACTCAAAGAGTGGTGTCTTTGTCTCAGATAACCAATGCTAGGAAACCTGGAACCAAAACAGAGCCTCCTCTCAGGGAGCAGAAGCAGATTTTGCAGTATTGTATTTTTTTGTATTTTTGTGAATATTGTGGTTTTGGGAATGTATTTTTTAAGTTTGGTTTTTAGAGCAGAATGTTCTGTCCTATTGAGGAGCTTTGAACAGCCCACTGTTGTTTGACAACAGTCAAAAAAACCATTGTGGACTGTTCAAAGCTCCTCAATAGGACAGAACATTCTGCTCTAAAAACTAAACTTAAAAAACTTTAAAACTTAACATAAAAAACTAAACTTAAAAACTTAAAACTAAACTTAAATAAACTTCTCATGGGCACTGCAGCCAGGACAGGCTTCTGGAATTTCTCTAGGTTTGTTTTGTGGTTTACCAGTGCACACCCTCCAAAATCAGCACAGTAACCTGTGGAGGAGGAGGGAAACGATTTCCATTCAGGTCCTCTCTGCGCACAGATGTAAGCATTAGAGAGGTGACTGAAAGGTAACTCTGTTTACTGTAGCTTTATTTTAATCCTCTGGGAATTCATTAGCATCCCTCTCAAATGCCAGTGCTCAAACCCCGTCTAAGAAAACAAACAGAAATGATTTAGGAGAAGATATTTCCCCGGGTTATGCAAATGCAGCTGAGGAGACACTGCTTTGTTCTGGGTCTCCCTAATTCACTGTAGTAAAGATGCATTATATGGGTTCCCCTATTGAAAAATCATTTATCAGGATGACAGGTGAATAATGAATGCAATTCACTGATATTGCACCATCTCCTCATGGGGGTTAGAGAGAAGAGGAAGGAAGGAAACTGATCTGCAGCTGTTTTAGGAAGGGCTTAGGTGAACTGCATCTTTTTGTCTCCTTGTAAATTCTGCTTCAATGGGACAAGGAGGATGGCTGCTGCTGTTAGTGAGGGAAACAATGGCCAACAATTCGGTTCCTAAATTGGCCCTGATAAGGGGGTCGTGCTTGCCTGAGTTCTGTGTTTGCAGCAAACCACCAGCACTGGTGGCTGCTCAGGGATGTCTATGTCCTGAATGCTGGATAGAAAATCTATAAATAATGCTGGAAATGCTTTTCAACGGAAAAACACCATTTTCACTCATCCCTAACTGCTCTTTGGAAGTTTTACTCGTAAAGCCGAAATTCCTTATGCATAATTAATTGTCTGTTGTGTATATTGCTCAGGTACACGTGCACATTTCATCTGCACTCAGAGGAAACAACTCAGGCAAATTGTGTCTCTGGCTGTCACTGACCACCACTGGAAATCTGGCTCTCTCCAGAGTAATATGAAAGCAGCCAGTGCTCCATCCTGGAGCTCCTGGAGGTTTGCTTTCTCTCACTCCTCGTGCTGGTCTGCAATATTCACCTGCAGGTGTAAATGTCTCTGGTGTGGGAGCTGTGTTGGGATGTGCCCACCTGAAGTGAGGGATCCAGCCCTTCATCCTCAGGCTCTGTGAACCCATGAGCTGTAGGGCTTCCAGAACATCCCTGGCTCTGCTCTGAAATCCAAACCTTATTCATTGCCACAGCACAAAACAAGGCCCCTGTGAGCTACAGATGGTCACCAAATTGACAATGCATTTGCTGAAGCATGAATTTCCAGCCCAATGAAGCTCTGCTCCCCCAGTGCTCAGGAGGCTCTGGGATAACTCAAAGTGACGTGCAGGGGTGTGCAGGCAGGCACAGGATGCACACAGCATATGTTGGATCTTGCTTTCACATGGAGCTGAAGGGAATTGAGAGAGAAAACATCATGATCTTAGCAAAAGATCTCCTTGGAACAAGCAAAGCCCCTTCTCAGTGGCCATAGCTGGCTGCAGATGTCATTTGAGTCTCTGTTTCTTGTGAGGCACACCACAATTCCATCAGTCTGGCCACACACACACTGGAGGCTCTGCAGCTCTCCCACATCCACCTGGAGCACTGACTGAGACCAGACCTTCCCTTCATGGCTGTAACTCCTGCAGGGCTGCTCTGAATCATGAGATGTAGCTTTAAATTGCACAAGAGTGTGCTTACTCAATTTACAAATGTAAATTCACGTTTGCATATGGAACTTGGGGGTTCTCAGTGGACTGGAAATGAAAACATATGGCTCCTGAAGCCAGAGCTGGTAAGGGAATGTTTGACTTCACAGCAATGCAAGTCCATTCATACAACCAACATATAAAACCAGGATACCAAAAAACCCCTCTCATGTATTTATATAAACACACATACACACACCAGTGGTGCTACTTTAATGTTCATGTGAACATATGTTTCCCAGTTTTACATTCAGCTGTTTATTTTTGTTATTCCTCTGGAACATGCTTGGGCTCTGCTGAAAATTTGGTGCTTAACCATCTGGTTTTAATTGCCTGGTTTGTTAATAGGTATCACTAGGTTATTTTTCCAGGAGTTTTTTTCCTTATACATGTTCTTTGGTGTCAGGGCTGAGGTGTAAGGAGAGAAAGGGAATGAATCAGGTGCCTGAATGCAGCTGCAAATAGAATCCAAAGAAATTATAGAAAGTTGCCTAGTTCTGCATCTTATGATAACCTTATGATAATCTTGTCTGATTCTTTAGAATGACAAACTAGCTCAAAGATCTTTCTTTTTCTCTGAAACTGAGAAGAAATATTTCCAATTTTAATCTAACCTTCCATTGCCTCAAAACTATCTGGGCCAAAATCACTGAACAATTTCTGAAATTGTTCAGAAAAGCAGCTTTCTGAAAGCTCCTTTTTGTTTCAGACACAGCATTATTGGAATTTCCCTGGGAGATCAGCAGCTCTCACCAAGATGTGAGAGACCCAAGCCCAGGAGGATACAGAGTCACTGTCTGCCAAAATCCTGGTCCAAATCCCCTCTCTGAACCAGCTGCAGAGTAGATTTTTAGGTGTATATTCCACTACCCCTTTAAAGAAGTTGTGAGTAATTTCAAGTGGATTTTCAAATGGATTTTTATAGCTGGATCCAGCAATTACATTTGTATAAAATATTGAAATAATCTCCAAGGCAGAGAGGGAATAAGTCACTGAGTTGGTGACTCACCTAGGAAAATGGGGCAGGGAGCTCAGTCTCTTCTCCAGACCTTAAAGATCCCTGCAGGGTGGAATAACTCCGTGTAAGATAACAAGAAAAGCATGCATCAATAGCCCACCTAGGGCAGTCTGTGCAGGAACGTAAATGTGAGTAAATGTGAGTGCAGGCAGAGCCTGCTCCCCTGGCTGGCTGCAGGATCCCCCTGGGGGCTGGGGGGAGAGGAAAGCCCTGCCATCAACAGCTCTTTGATCAACCTTTGATAAGAAACTGGGATTTCTTCTCAAACAGGTGCTGTAAAGCTGTTTTTTTCATTTAGGTTCTGATGGAAAGTTGGAATTGATTTTATTTCTCTTCATTTAAAATCCTCCTTTGATGGGATTCTTTTCCTTATTTGACTTTATCTGAACATTTGTTGCCCCTCTGGTTTATCTGTGAAATAGGAGCATAAAATCAGTTTACCCTTTGGAAAGAATGGCCTCAAGCCCACCTATTTTTAGGACAGCAAGTGAAGGCTGAAAATTTGGATGGGCACTGTCCTGATTACCAAAGACTCTGTGTTCTTTGTGTCTGGTGGGTTTAATAAGAAAAATTTTAGGGAGGAAGGATGGAGTCAGTTCCTTCTGTTCAGCAATGCTGTGGTGGTGAAGCCAGTAGAACTCCCTGCCTCTTTTCCATTTCTAATCACCATTTAGAATAGAGGAAAGAAGAGAAAACCAAACAAAATCATGGAAGTGTTCTGGTTCCTAACTGCTTTTCAGTTGTTTCCTAATAATAAATAAGTGGCAATAACAAGATACACCTTGTGCTGGAACAAGCTTGGCATCATTTAGCACTGCACAGTCAAGGAAAAGGGAAGGCTCCAGTCTCCCTGGAATTGCCAGGCCTTTGGATCATCTGGCAGAATGTGCAGTAGGAGAAGCACAGCTGGGTCTTTTTCTCTCAGGAGAATCCAGTGAAATACCCTGGTGTCAGACTCAGCTGGCTGAAAAAAGCTGCGTGCCCAGAGTTGGCTCCCAGTTGCCTGCAAAATGCCTTTTTTCATCTGTCTTGCACTAACTGGAATTAGTTCAGCATTTCGCATTGATTAATAAGTGTTTTAATAATATTCAGGGCAAACATCAGTCCCAAAGAAATCCAGAGATGTCAGGAAAATTGCCATTGGAAATATCAGACTGTTGGAGACCAAAAAATGCTAAATATTTTTTAACGAACACCATGAAAAACTATGGTAGTTGCCATAATTTTTATTTTATTATTGGAGCAACAAATATTTTAAGCTTTCATTGAAATGATACAGAAAATATGGACTAAAAATTAACATTAGCATTTCAAATTTAAAATAAGAAGGGAAAAACTTGGCCTGATTGCTAGATGGCTTCTGTGGGCCCTGGTCTTGCAAATATGTGCACAAGTTTTTAACTTTTTCTTGGTGACTGGTACTGCTGAGAGCTAAGAGAAAGTCTAACTCAAAGAATCAGAGAAAAACTCATGGTGGACTAATCTAGCTTAATTCATTTTTTTTAATTGGATTAACTTGATCTGTTGTTTTGACTGGTAGATGTGCAGTTTTCATAGGTGGTGAGAATTACATCTAACAAACATGGTTTGTAATTGTTGGGGTGTTAATCCAGTTAGTTCAGCGATGTGGAGATGGCACTGGCCACACTTCACAATGGAATAATGTACATTACATACTTGGCTGGCTGTGAAACCTCCAGGCCCCAAACGTTCCCTCTTCTGATGCCTTCATCTGCCTTTCAATCATTCATAAATATTCAGTGTCTATGGACAGGCTTGGAGAACAAATATTGTCTTATTTACAGTCACCAAGCCTAATTAATGCATCCAAAACCTTTAACTCTTTACAGACTTTAACCTAGTTATTCCACCAAGAATTGGTTTGACTGGGTGGGTTGGTTGAATTGTTGGTTGGTTGGTTGATTCCTTGGTTGGTTGATTGGTTGGTTGATTCCTTGGTTGGTTGGTTGGTTGGTTGAATGGTTGCTTGGTTGGTTGAATGGTTGCTTGGTTGGTTAGTTGTTTAATTCCTTGGTTAGCTTTTTAGTTGGTCGGGCGTTCCTTCATTGGTTAGTTGGTTGAATAGTTGCTTGGTTGGTTGGTTGGTTGATTCCTTTGTTGGTTGGTTAGTTGGTTGAATGGTTTCTTGTTGGTTAGTTGGTTGATTCCTTTGTTGGTTGGTTAGTTGGTTGAATGGTTGCTTGTTGGTTAGTTGGTTGATTCCTTTGTTGGTTGGTTAGTTGGTTGAATGGTTGCTTGTTGGTTCGTTGGTTGGTTCCTTGGCTGCTTGGTTGGTTTTGGGGTTTTTGTGGCACCTGTGTGTATTTCTGCAACCACCCCTCACATTTTAGTCCACAGATGAATATCTCAAAAGTGTTGACAGCCTTAAGTCTATAGATGGCTACAGGTCTAGTGAGCAGCAGCTGGGTGGAGAAGAGAGATCCTGTTTTCCCTGCAGGTGACAGAAATCTGTGGTTTCAAGCAGAGATCTCCACAGGACGGGGCTGCTGAGAGCTGCCAGAGCTCCAGCCCTGCCCTGTGCAGAAAGGGTTAATTCAGAGCCCACCAGAGATCAAACAGTCCCAGCAGACACCAGCCTGGCTCCCCACGGGCCCCAGCGTGTAGAACAACCTGTCACTTAGCTCTGTTTGGCTTCTCTCATGCAATTTCCATCTCCAGCAATCAAAGCATGCATTAGAGTCATTATCACTTCTGTTGCTTTCCTTGTACCTGACTTTCAAATCGTCAGAACAACGTCTTTTGTTCTATAATAAATTAATTGTCTTTGAATCTTCTATCATTGGCAGATGGATTTCTTTGTTTAAATATAAATATGAAGATGCTGATTTATTTGGATTCCTGAGCACTGATTGTATGATAATTGCATCTTCTTGTGAATAATTGAATTATTTTCATATTATGTTAATCTCATTTCCCTTAAAGCCTGCCTGAAAATCAGACTGACTTATTTACATGTATAGGTGAATACTAATCCAGAAGGAGCTATTTTTAGACTGCAAAAACTGTTTTCAAAGTTGTCCTTTCATGATTGGTGGTGCCGGTAAAAGCACTGCAAATGCAGCTGCAGGAAGTAGCATTTTCCCAAAACAACAGCTCATGCTGGTTATGCTGCTGTAATTCTATCCTGCTGATGTTTTATAAATAAATAAATAAAAAACCAGGAAAGGACTAAAAATGCAGATCAGGCTCACATTATACTACATATTGGGAAAATATGTTCTTGAAGTTTCTGCTTATCTAAGAGGGTTTTTAATAATCAATAGCCTTTGCTGGTGCTATCAATTTGTTGCATCCAAGTTATGGAATGTGTTGCAGGGATCCTCCATCAATTTCACAGGCAGAATCCTGTAATGGAATACAAAAAGGAAACACAATTCATGCTTGAAGATGAAATTCTATTATTATCTCAATTGAAGTCTTAACTCTATAAAAATATAATTAATTGTGTTATGATGATTGTGCAAATTGTGTGCAGTCAAAGTAAGTACAAATAGTCCAGTACCTGCCACTTTACCCCCAGGTCCTGAGGTCACAGCTTCACCTGGGGCATGAGCACAGGGTACAGAGGATCAGTAGTGTCCTGGGACAAGTAGGATATAGATGCTTTCCTCTTCGGTGTGGTAAATTCTGGTTCATCTTCCATGTATTAAAATGTTCTAAAACTTGGTATTCCTTGGGGTGGAATTCCACTTTACATCCAAAGTTGCTACAAAAGGTTTGGGTTACATGCATTGGACTCTTGCTGTTTTCCTCTCTCTTATTCCTAAAACTGGCTGCAAGGCTACTCTGGCAAAATTTAATCCAGAATTTAAAACCTCCACATGTTTTTCATTTTTCATCTGGAAAAAGATATCTGAGTACAAACTACTTTTGTATCAGTTATGCAATATTGACACGTTTTGACCAGAAAAATGAAAGACCTTTCTCCAGCTGGAATATCAGTACACAAGGATATTTTATATTGCTGAATACCAGCAATGCTGATCACAACTGCTACTTATGCTCCTCTTCCTCAGGAAAAAAATTTTATGAGAAGTGGAAATACGTTGATGATTAATGCTTATGCTTGATCCTGTGAAGTGAAATCCATAGCATTTAACATCATTGTGAGGTCACAATTTCTTCTATGGAAAGAAATCTATAATAGAAGATTTATAGGATAGAAATCTATAATAACATATTATGGATTTCTATTCTATAGGAGTCCACATTAGACTTCTTCTATAATAGATTTCTATTCTATTCATAGAATTAATTAATTAATAGAACAGAAATCTATAATAAAAGAAGTCCAATATAGACTCCTATAGGAGTCTGACTGGTGGGAGCTGTGTTCCAAGAGTGTCTGGAGCAGTAAAATATTTGAAAGGAGAGGGACGTGTGTTGGCATGGCAACACTGCTTAACTCATATTTGCCAAGGCCACTGTAATTACTTAGCTGAAGCCACAGGTCACAGGAAGAATGTTATCAGAACTAAAATTGTTCCATCTTGTCCTCAGCTTCCAGGCCAGAGGTTTCTAGATAAATCAAGAAGTGCAGTTTGACTGGAGGAACTCACTCTCTCTTGCCTTGGCCTCAGCAAGATCTCATGGAAGTACCCTTTTGATCTCGTGTGTTCTCGATGCAAATTGCAGATTGTTTTGGTGAAAGAGTCTTCTTTTATTTACAGGATGTAATGTCGGGGTTTGAAAAGTGGATTGTTTACTTGTTTGAGGTGTCACTTTTGAGTGTGTTTCAGAAATTGCTACTCAATACCTGAGAGCAACCCCGTGTGACAGCGGGTATTAGAATATAAATCAGTATATCAAAATCAAGCAGGGATGAGGAGGGATGGCTCAGCACAGAGCACTGTGCTTTCCTGCATTTATACAGGAAGGTGGAAATGTGCTCATTTGGGGGTTGAAAGAATTTGCTGTAAAACTGGAAGGTGAGCAGAGCTGGATTGCTGTGAGGCTTGTGTTCAGTCGTGGTTTAACTCAGCTGAAAACCAAGAGCTGTGGTCTGCCCTCCTCACTATTACAGCTAAAAACTGTTCTTGTCAGCACAGGGGTTTGATTTTTTTTGATCAAAGTTGAAATTACCTGATACCATTAAAGACAGTTCATTGAAGATAAAGGTTGAGAATTTGCTCTCACAGTTGTCATGTCTTTCAGGAGGAGAATTCAGATATTGTTAATATTTCTGCCTCTCCAAATCCATTTACCTTGCTTACAAATCTTCATAGATTAAACAGTGATAATTAAAATTCTAGTTAAAATAATTCAAATTCTCGTTGATGTTTAAACTTAATTTTATTTTTTTTGATTTCCTGAAGTTGTGCACACCGTATTGTAAAATTTCCCATGTAGAATTTCACATGTGGGCTATAACACCCACTGTTCCTGAGAAATGGCTTGTAAAAGAAAGGCATTATGGATTTTAATGGTATTTAAACTTTATTTCTATTTTCTTCTTGGATTTATAATGTGCTTCTTCTATTGATCCATACCATTAATGCCGAGATAGGCTACATTTATTTTCTGAGATTGATCAAGCTGAGTGTGGTTTGTTGGCATTAACTGGGATGGGCATAAGGAGAAGAATCTTTGAGCAGAAGGAACAGATCTCTTCAGTGAAAAATTCCTAGGGAATATTTCTCTTACAGTATAGATTTTAGATGCTAGTTTGAGTTACCAATAAAGATAGAGCCCAGAGGGAAAATTTTGCTTTGCTTCCCCCGGATAGATTCTCAGCTGGTAGAAATAGGCTCAACTCCTTCCATTTCAGTGGGCTTACACCACTTCACAGTGTCAATATGGGGAAAAAGCATCACTTCCATCAGCCTTCCAGATAAATAATCCAGTAATTAATACGAGTAGCATTCTCAAAATAAAAATGTAGAAATGTTCTTGTTGGAGCATAGAAACAGAATAGCAAGGTTGTCTGAGTTCACACCTTGCTGAGGCTACTAATTGAAATTGAAAAATCAAAACAATTTACAAGAAAGCGAAAGCAATTAGCAAAAGAATATAACAACAGTGAAGTTTATCACTGTGAAATGATCTTATTTGTTCCTCAGAAATCTTTATGGATGAAATTTCCTTGGAGGTGTTTCTTTTGTAATTGACTCGTAGAGTTATCTATTAGCGTCTGTCTATTAATGTTTGGTGGTAACATTTCATTTTGCTCAATTTGCTGAAAATGGAGCAAATGGGGTCAGCCTGGCAGCTGGGGCAGCCCCCCACGTGCACCATGGTTTGAGGGACAGCCCCTCCAAAGGCTCCTCTATTTTCACTGCCAGTCCTTTGCTCCTGCCCGAGGACTTCACCCTCCTGCAGCAAAATCAGAGCAGCCTTGGACAGTTCCTGAGGGAATTGGGGAGAAAGGAACACCCGCTGCAGTGTGTTTGGATAAATGAAATGTTATCTCCAACCATCAGCTCATCACCCATCCTGTTCATTGTGCTGCTGCCCAGAGATTCTGGGTCAATTCCTGGAAAAATCTGGGGCTTTGGGTTGTTTGTTTTCTCTATTGTTCCTAAAATGTTTTGCTGTTTTCAGTATTTATGGCTTGATGTCTGTCTGACTGTCATCATTATCAAGACTTGTGGCTTATTGCTATTGATATAAAGGATTTTATTTTCACATTGGGATAATTTAAGCTGGGAGAGGTTTGGGAGCAAGGCTGAATGAGTGTTCCATGATGAAAGACTGCAGTTATCCCATGGCAATATGGGTGTCTCTCAGCACAGAGCATCTGGCTGACCTTTGACTGGGCCATTCCCATGGAGTGTTGCCTGCTAGAAGTGCCCTTTAATGAAAGATCTAATCACTAATAACTTACTGGAACTCTCCTCTTTTGCTCTTCTTCTTGAGGCCGCAAATCTTATTTCAGAAGTCCAAGGTGTCTGTAACTTCCCTTTTACATTACATTATTAAAACAAAAGATAAATTCCTCCTACTATTAATGTTTAGCCTTTAAAGTTTCATTGACTAAAGAGAGCTCCATTGACTCAAAGCAGTTGGAAATCCCTTCTTACTCAGTTGTGATGCTGTCAATTAATAGGTAAGAATTAAGTCTTCCTGACCCAGGACTTGTACCCAGTTTGTAGCTGAGATTCCCAACAGAGGAGGATGAGACTACAGGGTTTAGACTGCACCTTGTGATTTCAAAGATCCAAGTCTTGGTAGCAAAGAATTAAACACATAGGGTGCAGAGCTTAAATTCCCCTGCTGCTATATATATATATATATATATATATATATATATATATATATTTTTTTTTTTTTAGGGGCAGGATGTGAGGCTCCATCTCCTGGAGCTGCTCCAGCTGTGGGTGCAGCCAGTGCTGGGGGTTTTGATCCTGCTCTGAGGGCATCTTTGTGCCCTGTCAGGGGCTGTGCACATCTCAGCCCTGCCCAGCACTCCAGTTCCCAGGCACTGCCCTGAGAGTTGGTGATGCAGCAGTGAATAATTGCAGGGTTTGTGCCCTTTCTCTGCCATTTGGTCGTCCTGTGCCTTCATTGTCAAAAAATTTGATATTTTCCAACTTGGCATTAAGTAGCATGATGTGTTTGGTATCAGGATAATACTGCCACTATAAATTTATTATCTACATTGTGATGAACTCGGCTGAACTTTTATTCGCCATCCTGATTGTGATCTTTTAAAAGAAACCACTTCAAGCTGCAATAGGTACAAAGAAGAGCTATTAATATGATTAGAAAATAACTGAGTATGCAATTTTCTTCTAAGAAATTTTCTTGTTCCCGTCCCAGTTCCTTGCACATACCAGAAAAGCTTCAATGTTTTAAATGTGTATTTTCTTTCTGCCATGTAGATGAAATTGCTGTAACAGATTTGCATTTTTTTTTCTCCTACAATGCCTTTTGTATCTGTTTTTACTCATCTCACAGTAGCACTGGGAAACAACAGAGCAGTGTGGGATAGGTGTGACATCTCCTACAATAACTGCACTCCCACACAAGTCATTTTAGGGGGTGCAAAGCTTGTTCCCCTTATTACTTCATCTAAATCAATACTGTAATCTGTTCAGTTTGAGGGACGAAGGGCATAATCCTGGTTATTGTACTGTGTGGGCAACTCAGCCAGTGATTTAATAAATATCACACAAAATCAAATTTAATGCAAAGTTAGAATTCAAACTTGACATGGTTATTGAATATATACCTCCATGTCAAGTGGAATGAGATTCCCCTGGCAGAGACAGAACCAGGAGCCAGCTCTGTGGGCAGTGAGAATTTGGAGTTAGAATTTCAGGGAGAGACAAAAGCATTTTTCATTTTCTTAACCTGGCCTGCCCTTGGAAAGAATCTGGAGAATCTTTGGATAGGTCTCCTTGTGGAGAACCTAGGAAAGGTTTAGTCAGATCTTTTGGGGCAAAGAAATGAATTGCAATCAAGAAATCCCCTAATTGCACTGTGACTCACAGGGAAACTGCCACGGGCTTCTGTGATCCCTGTTTCTAAGAATGGGGGTTGAGAGTAATAATTGCATTAATCCATACATTCTATAGATAATTATGGCACAGACAGGAGGCAAAGAGAAGCTGTGATCCCTGCTGCCCCGTGAATGGGAGCCATGAAATGCTGGTGAATGCCCAGTTTGTGGTGACACAATTGGGAATTTCTCCCTGTGTGCTCTGTGTCTGAGCCAGGACAGCAGAACTGAGCAGTGCCAGAGGGGCTCACACTGGGGACCAGCAGCCTGGTGGCCCAAGGGGCCAGGGGAGAGCAGGGAACATTTTCTGCCTGCAGATTTACTGGGCCACCATGCAGGGGTGTCACTGGCCCAGGGGGTTCTTCCTGCTGAAGCCTCCATTAACAGAAGATTTCTGTGGGTAAATGCTCATTTCCATTCATCTGACCACTAACAATGGAATTAATCACAGATAAAATCATTGTGTTTCTTGTTTCTGATGTCAGGTTCAGTAAAGAATCATGTGTTTTATTGTTGTCTGTTTGATTTTAGAGAAACCTTGTAAAATGCATCTTAAAGAAAAAACACATTTTCCCCCATGATTAATCCACTATTTGCTCCTAGCTGCCACTAGCCAAAATTTGGCTTCTGTGGCTGATAGCAAGCAGAAAATGTCACCTCTGAGTCAGAATTAGTAGAAAACAATTTTGAAGAAATAAGGTTTTGGCAGGGAATCTTCATGTCATGCTTTCCTGGCGAAGTCTTAATAAAAATTTTATTTTAAAGACAAGTGGGACAGCAGCCTGGCACAGTTGGGGCATCCAAAACACCCTGAGGGAAAATATCAGCTGTGGTGTCAATGCTTACCTGAAGAACAGGACAGATACATCTTTAGAATCTCTCTATATTAATTACATTCATTCTCTCTGGCTCAGGTTTTATTTTAAAATCTGTTCTTTTTTAAGGAAGTCATTCTAAGGGCAGCTCTTTCCAGGCTCACTGTGTATTATGTAATATATTATGGCTTTCTTACAGTTCCAAGCTGAACTTGGGCAGCTCTTAAGAAAAATGAAATTTCTCCCATTGTGTCTGGAAGTCTCCTGTCTCTCTTTCCTGCTCAGCTGTCCATATTTCATGCCCCTTATTCTGTCATTATGATATAATTTGAATTTTCCTTAATTTGTCCTCAAAATGAATTTATTTTTCTTCGTTTTTATTTCAACCTCAAAAGCTCTTGTTTGGTTTTTGTTTATTTGTTTGTTTGTGTTTTTGGGGGGATTTTGGCATAAATTTGTAAATTAACTTTTACTAACCAAAAAAATCCCCAAGGATGTTTAGCTTCCTTGGCTGGGCAGGATCAGATGGGACAAGGGAAGGGAGCAATGAGGGCTGTGCTCAGCTGAAGGGACAAATGCAAATCCTTCTGTTAGCTTGGATTGAAAAGGGCTCCCCTGAAGGGTAACTGAGCAGTGGCTGCATTACAGTGGCAGGTGCAAAACCTTTAATGGAGAGAAATTGCCTCAACTAATCCATTTGTCAGAAGGGAGGGGAAGTAGGAAACTATATATAACTTAGAAGCTGAAAGGTTTTGCCCTTCTCCAAAAGAATAAAATAATATAGCACTGAATAATGGGTTTGATTCCAGTTTTAAATTAGAAATCCAATTTGTTCTTATGAGCTCCCTACTCCATTCCTTACTACTCTCTCAATTCTGCTGGGTGACATTGGGAGATAAAGCAGAATTTACAAGATTGAAATAGGTAAATTTTTCTTAAAGGTAGACTGAGACATGTCCAGAATGATGTATTATAAACTGTATTGCATTTATTAATAAATGCCAAGTATCCCCAGATAAGATAATTAAGCTTTATGCTTAGAGATGTGTAAAATGTAGATGCCAAATCAATTCTTTTCATAATTAGTGTTACCTGTTGTAGGAGCTGAAAAATGGGATTTTTGAACCCATCTGAATGCAGTATTGTGTTATGGCCATATGAACACATGCAGAGGAACCAGAATTGGCAGGGGGAAAAGTGCTGTTAGAATAAGTGATTTATATCATTTGGAAGCACTCTCAGAAAATGGCCTCCCATAGAAGTGCTATTTAATAATTTATCTCTGTTTAAGTTGGGATTTGTCTGCTGTGTTGCGTGCTCACCCTGCCCCAGGGTGGGAGGGATGAAATGACTGAGGGCACAATTGAGGTTATGAAAAACTCTGCCAAATGGCACTTCCACAGCTTAACTTTAATGGAGCAGAGATCTTCTCAATAGTGAGATAAGTCAAATTTATTACCTTCTCCTGAAATGATTTTTTAAAGGAAAACAGTACAGAAAGAGCCCAGGTTCCACCTTTCTATTCTGAGAGTCCCATTTGCACTCAGAGAAGTGAAAACTTGGGTGGTGGCTGGAAAGTCAAGTGCGAACATTAAAGCCTGGCAGCAAAACATATTTTCTACAGGAACATTTATTGTTTCCATGAAAATGGAAGTGTTTAGAGGGAGTATCCCAGGGGAATCGTATTTTTGAAGTTTTGAGTTATCAGTACTCTCTTGCTCACAGGACTTCAGAGTCCTTCATTACCTGCTGTCCATAAATCACATTCCTGCATTTGGTTACACAAATTAATGGATTCCTTCCTCTCCTCTGCCTCACACAACCTTCACCCTCTTCTCACTGAGTAAAATTCCCACTTGGAAAAAACATAATTTCAAAATATGAATCCTGTGGAGTACAACTGAGGCTGGACTATTTCTTATCAAAGACCTCACCATTTATTATTGCTGTAGTGTTGTGTATTTTGTGTAGAGGACACTGCTGCAGGGACAGCAGTGAAAACGTGGGGACAATGACAGGACCACAGCCAGGGGGTCCCTGTGAGCATTTTCCAAGTCTCCAGCCTTCAGTTCTTGAGGCATTTCCTGAGCCAGAGCTGAGCTGTAAATTTCTGGGTGGAGAAAATATATTTAAATTTAAATATTTACTTCCCTGCATGGACACTCTTTTGACATTAATGGACAGGAATTGTCACTGAAGGATTTTCCAGATGCTGCCATTCAATGACAGAGCACACATTTCATCTTCCAGAGGACACAGTCTGGCCATGAAATTGCAGAATGTCATAGTTCAACAGGGTATTAGTTCATGGTGAATAGAGGGGGTGTGATGAGAACCTCTCATGCTTTTATTTAAAATGTGTTGTGTCTAATAGCACAGTCTGTGCTCCAGTGCCTGGAAGGGAAGGATGCCATTCCCAGGGTAAGGAGTGCCAGTGCATGGCAAAGAGGAGGGAGCTCCTGGCTGATTCAGGATGTGTCAGCAAGGCCAGGGACAGACAGGTGCAGATGTGTCTGCAAAGAAATAATTCAGGGCCTTAGCAAAAGGGTATTGACTTTCTTTCTCCTGATGTAAGAACACTTACACTGAATTTTTCCTCATCTCCTCCAAAGTGAGAAGTCAGCAAACCCTTCCAGCACTCAGGAGCTGGAGGTGATGGATTCACCTTTCAGCCAGAGTGGGAGTGAAGGCTTTCTGCAGAGAGCAGCCCTGGCTCTGCCCTGAGCACTGAGCCAGCCCCAGGCTGAGCCCCACTGCCCTTCCAGGGGATCACAGCATTCCCTGCTAGCATTCCCTGCCTTGCCAAGGGTTTGCTGGGCTGGGACCAGCCTGCAGTGGCACAGAGGGCACACACTGCCAGGAGGGAAAGCTCCTCACTGATGGAATTGCCCTTTTTCCAAGATGGAATTGCCCTTTTTCCAAGATGGAATTGAATGAAGCCCAACATGCCCAGCCAGAATGCTGCAGCCTGTGCCCCCTTCCCCTCCAGAGACATTTGGCACTCTCCAGAAGGATTGGCATTCATGGAATCCCAGAATGGTTTGGGCTGCAAGGGAGCTCAAACCTCCCCCAGCTCCAGCCCCTGCCACAGGCAGTGCACCCTGGTGGGTTTCAGTGCTCGGAGAATTCCCCAGCAGCGCCTTGGCTCTGCAGGTGAATGATGAATTGTCCTCTTTACCCACTCCCGTCACTCGTGGGTGAATCCTCCTCCTGCCATCCCCCACACACATCCTTGCTAATATCTGCTGTGCTCAGATGTGTCCCCCATGGAAATTCTCAGCCTTTAAGTGCTGGCAACGTTAGCATATTGTTGCTGTAGGCGAAGTGTAATCCTTTTAATCTTGATGGTAATTTCCTGGTTAAATATTTTAAATAAATACATTTAAATAAACAACTTTGTACAAGGAATATTAATCATATCACTTCAGCAGTATATTTGGATATTTGGTTATTTCTGATTCTCTAGTTTTAAACTTTAATATTTGGAGTCTAATTTGGCAAAGAGGATTGTGTCTTGTTGGCAATCATGTGTCTTGATCAGCACGTTGGGTTTCTGTTGGTATCAGTGCACAGAGTGAAAAATGAGGGAGGGTTTGGAATTCTGCTCTTCTCAGTGATCACCTAGAGCACTGGGGGATGACAGAGGACCTTCTGCTGTGCTCCCTGGTTTCAGGATGTTTTAACTCACAAATCTGGGGCAGAAAGGCAGGTTTGATGCCAGTGCCTTTCACCTGTTAAAAATAAAGGTGAACAGTTAATTGTGGCTGAGATATTATTTGTGTCCTCGTGAACTGCAATTGTAGCACAAATGCTTTTATTACATCCAGGACATTCCTGAAACAAAGGGATTTCATCTCAATTTATGCCAGTATTCACAGAAACGTGTTTTGATGACTCTTGGCACTCTTTCATTGATTTCAGTGCAGGGCAAAGAAAAACCAGGATTTCAGCAAAGAGCCAGCTCGAGTGGATGATTGTTTTCTCACAGACAGTGACAATCATCAGCTTTTAAATAGTCAGGAGACAACCAAGGGATGGAATCTGAGCTGAATTGTATTTCTGGCCTTGGCATGGAGGATTTCACAAAGGGGGGAGTGATGAGTGAGGGGATTTCATTTTACCTTGGGGTTTTGGTGCTGGTGCAGACCTGCTGTGATTGCTTTTCCTCCTCCCTCCACGAGCTCCTCACAGTTTTCAGGCTGACCTGCAAAATGTGTAGTTTTTCCTGCTTGGAGAAGTCTCCTATGCAGAAATGCTTTCTTTATGGTCAGTTTAGACTTCTGAGGAAAAAATACCAAAAGCCTCAGAATTTCCATGGAGAATTTCTGGATATTTGCTCCTTTGTGCCCCACCTTTGGCAGCCCTGGCTCTGTTTGGGTCTCACCACAGCCCTAGGGTCGCGGGGAGCACAGAAAAATCTGGGTTTGTTTTTGTTTCCAAAACATTTGTGCTGTTTTCCCTCATTTTAGTGCTCTCCTCATGAACCTGGTGGAGCTCAGGTTGCTGCAAATGAGTTAAACTGGGACACCATGGAGATAATTTCTTTTTATGGTACCGCTGCCCAGATATGGAACAGCTCAATAGTTTAAGCTTTATTTTTTCACATAACAAAATGCTAAATTTCCCTGAATGTCACCAAAAAAAAAACCAACCAAAAAACCTCCTACAAGAGGAGTTGAAGACATCCATTGCATATTTTTATAGATCCCATAGCATTTTGCTATTTCCTCTGGCTTAATTTTATGTCTTTTTCATCTTTCTGTCCTATTTTCCTGGCTTCTCTTTTTGCCCCGTCTCTGTAATAATGCAATTTGAATTTCTAGTACCATTCCAATGAATGTTTCAGGAAAACCCTACACTTTGTAAGGTCCTAATGGCAGTCCTTTAAAAGTTAATTTTAGAAAACCAATTTATTCCAATCAGTTCTGTATAGATGACAATTTTCTTGGCCCTGTGTCTGTTTTACAAATATTCATATAGAGTTATCAGCACTTACAGTTTTCAAATAACATTTGTTCTCTTTGCCCCTGTTCCTGCTGCATGGAAATCCTGAACTTTCCTGTTGGGGGATGTTTTTTATTTGTGACTAATCCCACCAGCCAGTGACAGCTCCCACGTGCCAGAAGAGCAGACTCAAACACGCTTTGGTGAGAAGCAGAGCAGGGAACCTTCAGGAGCTGTGAAGAACAACTGGAGAAGGTTTGCACAGCATCTCACTCCGAGCAGGGGATGCCTTCCAGCAGCCAGGGGCTGGCCAAGCTCTGCTCTGCAGTTTTCAGTTCAATCAAGGGAAGCAAGCCAACAATGCTGCTTTGGATCAAACTTTGAGAGTGCTGAGCAGCGCAGAGAAACCGATTGCAAGAAACATCTCACTTAGGATAAAAACAGAGAGGGAGAGCTTAAAAACAGTGGGGACCTTAGAAAAATCTGTTTATCCTAAACCTGGGACAGCTCCAGGGGGGAATAATGAGAGGCCAAGGGGATTCTGTGTCATTGCTGTGCCACTGGCACTGACTCCTGCTGAGATGCTAGGGGAGATCCTGCAGCTCTCAGACCTTGCCCAGCAGATTCTGTGCACAGTGAATCCAACCTGGGCTGCAAAATCCCCACCTAGAGAAATGCTGGAGCTCCTTTAATTCCACAGCAGCACCCTGGGCCTTTTTTGGCTGATTATTGGATATTTGTTTGGCATTTCAAAGGGTCTGTGCCACGCTCTCACCACTTGTGTCCTGGCTGGCACCTGCTCTGCCAGAGCTCAGAGAGAAACTGCTGCTGGATGTGAAAAAGGGAATTGTTATGGAAAGAGACTTGGTATTAAATAAGGAATTGCTATGAAACATAATTGTTATGAAATAGGGAATTGCTATGAAAAGAGAATTGTTATTAAATAGGGAATTGTTATTAAACAGGTGATTGTCATGAAACAGATAATTGTTATTAAATAGGGAATTGTTATTAAACATAATTGTTATTAAATAGGCAATTGTCATGAAACAGATAATTGCAATTAAATCCATAATACCAGAGATGCAGGCTTGTGCTGGTGTTTGACAGGATTCTGGGCACTCCAGCATTAATTAGCTGCTGTCATTAGGCTGCTGCCTCTTGCCACAGCCTGACAGCAGAAATGCAGCAGCTCAGATGGTGACATCAAAAAAGCACTTGGGTACAGCATTGTTCAGCTTTAAAAATGGGGTTTTGTAAAGCACATTTAAACCCACCCAAACCATATCTGCAGAAGTAATTTAAAGTCTGTATGAGTCTTTTTTCCATTTATTTTTCATGAGACAGGCAAAGTGGATAAATTATCTTCAAATTGGGATTTAGTTGTCTAAGTAACTTGTTACTTACTCAAACTTTTAATTAACTAAACTGTTCTCTTTATAATTCATATGGAGCAATTTCCTGCAGCAGTATTTTACAGGTGAAAATCCATGGGTTGCTGATTTACTGAATGTGAAATAAAATATGAAGAGAAGGACTTGGAAAAAGATTTTAATTTATTGTTTTTTCATTTCACTTGAGGATGCCCTTATTTTTTCTGTGCAATTCCAATTTTTCCTAAAAGCATTATTTTATGAAAAAATTGACATATATACCATCACTTTCTTAAGCTGTAAAGTTATTTTAAAGAATTTCAGGATATTCCTCATGGAACAAAAAACTACTCAAGCACCAGTTTTAAGGGTTTTATTAAGTACCAATAAAGAAATATTTTAGCAAAAATAATACTAATACTAAAAAAAAAATACAAAAACCAAACCAGAAGGAAACCCTTGAAAGAGCAAAAGGTTGAAGAAGTCTTGCAATGCCCCAAAAAGAAATGCTGGTTCTTTGAAGGGGAATATCAAAGCATCTCTTCTTGTGATAACCTGTATTTTCCTCTTATTTGTCTCATCATTAGAGATTTTCTAAAGCATTTCTCCTGTGTTACATTGCATTCTGAACATGGTTCCTACTTCCAGGAGAACCTGAGCACTTTCTCTGAAGTGGCTTTTGAGACCCACCTGAATTTCCCTGGTTCTTGTGACAATCTCAAAAGAAATGAAGACGAGCTTCCATGACAGGGACATTTCCCTCCTATTGCTATAAATTTTATATCCATTTTGTTTCCTAGAGCGTTATTAAAAATGGTCAGCATTATATCATTCCAGTAAGAGAGAATTATTCTTTTTTGCCACCCAATCCTGCATTTCCCATTTAACCCTTCCTCAGTTCCCTTCAGGCAGAGCTGCTTGGATTCTTTGGGGGTTTCCTTTTCCAAGGTCTGACATTTCTCTCTGTAATTTAGTTCAGCCTGCCTCCAGTTCCTTATCACTTTGTAAATGTCAGATTTGCAAAATGCACACAGAGCTTTATAGAAATGTGAACAGTTTAAGTTTGTGTCAGCTCATAATTCTGTCATTCTTACCCACTTCACTCTTTGGGTTTTCCTCCTGTCTGAATTTCAGGCCTCCTGCAGTTCCCATTTCTCCTTGCATCCTTCTGTTTGCTGACTCTGAATTTGATATACGTGGCATTTTCCCAGACACCTCCCATTGTCACGTTTAACACGAAGCCAGAGGAGAATTTGGGTGAGAAGGAATCTCCAGAGGTCTCAGGAACAGCCTAAACCTGCAGAGTCCACAAGGAGAAACACAAAATCTTTGTTTCTTGTGCAAAAGAGATTTTTAACAACAGGGAAATTTGAATTAATCACATTAATCTCGTAATAGTGCTACCTGGAGACTTCAAATTAGGCATTAATTGAAATAGTTTTTGATATATTACTTAATTTGGAGTTGGAAAATCGGGCAAATTGGACATTATTATGATAAAGAAATAGTAAATAAAACATTGTTCTGTGTCAATTAAAGAGCTATGTAACATTCTTAGCTGCTAATAATGAACCACAATGCAAATGGAGTAGACTTTTAAAAATGATTCTCCAAATTCCCTCTGCACCAACTGAAGAACAGATAATGGCAGCATCAAATATATTTTCCTTATATTTTTCTTAATGCATTTACTACTGTAATGTCTGAGCATTTACACATTTAGACATAATAAATAACTTTAATTTCATAGAAAGATGGAGCTTCCACTTCCAGGTGGCATTTTTTAAGCAAATAAATGTAATAGATTTTTGTGCTTGCTTTCTTATCTAAGTGCCTCTTTATCTATTAAATACTTGACGTGCCATTTGCTGCTAAGTTATTGATAATTGTATAGACATTTTTATAATGACACAGAACAAAACACCATTGTGCAGAGTCTGCAAGGGGCTGCTGCAACATAAAACATATAATGAGCTAATGGATTCAAATTAATCACTGAATTAGTGAGGGGAAAATAGAGACTGGCAAGGAGATGCCATAAAACTGTTCCCTCAGTGCTGGAAAGGCTGGAGGAAGGAGCATCAATCCTCAGCTCTTCCTATCCTTCCTCTCTGCTTCTTTTTGGGGGCTGTTTTATTTCTGCAGGAGTTTTGCTCTGGCCCCTCTCTGTTCAGAGAGAACACATTTCAGACAGCACAAATTGTGAGCAACAAAGCCAGAGCTGTTTCAAAAAGGGAAGAGATGTGAAGGTGTAAATGGATATGAAGATGGAAGTAGATGTAAAGGGAAGAGGTGTGGGGTGGGCAGTTTTTCCTCCCCAATCAACTGAATATAACCACTCTAAGTGTGTTTGTTTAGCTTTAGACTTCAAAGTACATTGGTTTATTCTGAAATGCCAGGAGATGGAGAGCTGCTTTGGGTATATCAGGAGAGTGGGTTGGACTGAAAAACTGAGCCAGAGCTGCTGCTCCCTGTGACAGGGAGGAAACAGGATGGATTTTGATGCTGTGCCCCACCAGCAGACACATTTCATTCCTGTTGTTACCCACCTCTGCCTTTCAAGAGTTACTACTAAGGAGGCAGAAAAATTTTGATTTTCCTTTTGCTTTCTGAGCTTTCAAATTCTTTTTGCTCCGGGCAAAGATTTCTTCTCGTTAGTTCCTGGTTAATATACAGGGCTAACAAAACTCCAGAGAATAAAGTGAGTTGGGGGTCGAGGAATTCAAGCCCCCCCACCTGTTTGGGGTTTTCCCAGTGACCCCTGATGTCCTGATTTCCCTGTCAGCACAGCCAGAGCAGCTTGGCCAGGGACTGAAATCCTGAAATCATTCCCACATCCAAACCCCAGCACCTTTCACTGGAGCTGCAAGGAAAGAGCTACAGCTTGATTAAACCTCTCTAGGATTATATTTCAAGTCTACAGCTCTGAAAGTTGAGTAATAATATAATGAGTAATTAAACATGTGCATTAAAAGGTGAGCCTCACGCCGTGGGCTGAATCTGTTCAGGTTTTGTAGACTGCTTGAAAGGGAAAGGTCATTTATTAGCAAACTCTTTTTTCCTCTGTTAGGTTTCAAAAATCAAATACCAGCCTAAGAAAAGGATAATTTTATAGCTCACTTCTGGAATGAAAACTCCCATTTCCAATTGTATGTGAAATGGTTTCAGGAGTGAGTGTAATCACATTTAGTCATCTCCATAGGCACTCTCTACAGGCTGGAGTGTCTAGAAAAATGTTTATGTTGATAAAGTGAAATAAATGCCATGTCCTACAATTGTAATATTTCATCCAGATAAAATATGATAATGGGAACAATATGGGATGAAAATTGCATTTTCATTATGAAAATCTGGAGGGTACCAAAAAGAAGAGGGCAATTTAAAAACACGACATCCTCCAGATTGCTGCAGGGTGTTTGACTCTACAGTGGCACAGTGTAAGGGTTTGAAAATTTGATGTAAGTCCTTAAAACTGATTGTTTTGGGATATTTTCCCCTCTTTCCCCCCCCCAATACCTGTATGGGATATTTTGCTGGAAGGACAACTCGAGGTGCTGTGTGCAGGTCCTGGTTGGGTGGTGTGGCCTGCAGAGGGTGTTTTTGTAAGGACAGGACAGTAAATCCCCACCAGGGGCTGTGTTAACCTTCCCCTTGTCTTCTCAGGGGGGAATTCCTTCAGGGGCACACGGGAGAGCTGTGGGCACAAACTGGGAATGCCAATGGAGTGATGGAATCTTTCCTCTGCCAATGGAAACTCTGTCAAAAGTCTCCTTGTGACAATTCCTCGTATTTGGCGCATTTCACTGGTAAGTGAGATCTCTGTTATTACTGCAATTCCCTCCTCATACTGTTTATTACAAATTCCAGAGGGACACAAGGCATAAGAGGTTCTAATTTTCACCTTTGTATTTATATGAATGCAGGATACCTTCTAATGCCAGTTTTTTCTAAGAACAAATCCAGCAACAAGGGCTTTTTGTGTCTGAAAAGAATTCCTCTAACTTGAGCATGCTCAGTCCGTTACAAAAGACATAGAAAAGTTCCATATGAATAAACTCCAAATTTAGGAAGTGTTGTGACAGCTGAAGTCCAAGGGAATATGGTGACTTTTCATCTTGCTTGAATTTTTGTTGTGGTTTAACCCCACCTGGCAACAGCCTTGCAGGATCTTCTTTCCTGGGAATTTGGGAAGCTTTGCTTTGCACATCAGTGGTTCTGGTGAGGTGATTGCACTGTGTGGCCAAACTGCTCACATGCACTGAGTAATCCAGGTAAATCATTATATTCTCTGCTGAAACTGTAGCTTAGAATTAAGTTAACAACCCTTTATTCAGAACTGCCTCTGCCAAACGCACAGAGTCAATTTGGCACCGAGGACAGCAAACATTATGACTGGTGTCATGGAAATCTGGCTCCACAGCAGGGAGGTTCCTGCAGCTCAGTTCCACGGCTCAGGCCAGGAGCTGCAGCTGAAAGAGCTGAAAATCTGCTCCTGGCTGGGTGAGATGGTCTGGAATTCCCCCCTCAGCCAGTCTGATGCCCAAGCCAGGAGAACCCAGTCCTGCATCAGTTTATCAAATAGGAATTAAATTAATCTTTAAGTTCTGATGGTGGTGATGACTCAGAACATCTGGCAGTTAATTGGATCTATGACTTCTGTGTATTTAAAATAACTTCTAATGTGATTTCCTGTACAACATCTGGATTTGGAGTGCAATTTCAGTAGTGTGTGCTGGATCTCATTCATAAGAGGGTATCACAGAGGGTATCAGTGAGCATAGGAAATTAAACTCTGATAACTTCTTTTATGCTGATTTAAGCTTCCACTTTTTATTGATGGGACAGTTTGTTTTTTAATAATTTTAGGCTGGCATCAGATTTCTACGTGATCAGTCACTTGTGAAAATGAAGGGTAGGCTGCTGTGTGGTATTCTTGGAAAACTTAATTCTCAAGCATTGCTTTTTCATACAACCTCTTCTACTTCAAGATTACCACACCTCAACAGAAGTATGAGAGTTTTAATCTCTGCAGACACTTCTCTGCTATTTTTCTATACCTCTAAATTTAGTCAGTAAGATAAATAAGGTCATACTTTTAAAAGTGTGATGATACTGATAAGTAAAAAATCACCCAGCACCATTTTTAACCCCATCACAACCTAGTGATTCCTACACTAACTCTTTCATCTCTATTAGTACTTGTGCTGTTGTTAGTGGATAAATGATTATTGATGCAATCTCAGACAAGCTTTATCCACCCTTACAAAAACACAGCTCGTTTCCTCTGCTGGCCCCACGTGTGTAGGACAGGTTCAGGTTTCACAGGGACAGCTGTAAAGGGAAAAGCCTTCTCCAGCCTAGGGAAGGGATGGGAGCACTGTTAGAAACAAAAGGAATTTATCAGATGGCCCAGCTGTTCACTGGGTGTCAATACTGATCCCTTTTATTTGGGTGCTGTTTGGTATTTATAGCTAATTAACTCCCTTCTACACCACCCAGCAATCTGCCTTTAGAGAACAGAGAAAACTGATGCAGATTGAATTAGAAGCTGTTAAATACACAGGAAAAAAACCAGCTAATTTACTGTAGAACAGTTATTAGCAAAGCACTGAGAGATATTTCCAGGTGCTTTTTTCTGTTACTTCATCTTTATTTTTTTTTTAATTTTACTTAAAATGCTGAGTATAAAAACTTTCACAAGTTACTGAAACTCCCAAAATATCATTTGCTTCTTATTAACTTTGAAGAAATGGGTATTTTCAAGGTCAGATTAAGAACCTGTTTCCACTGTTAATGCTGAAGTGTTGATGTACAGGTCATGTTTTGGAGCACTAGCATTAAAAATTTCTGCTGAAGGAAATCCTTTGCTGTTCTTCCTCTTCCATTCCCCTGAAGGGAACAGATTTTGCTTCAGAAAAGCAGAATTCTGGCATTGTCACTTGAATGTAGTGAAATGAGGAATGCTGGTTCAGGACACAGCCTTCCACTGGAGCTGGAAATAGTTTAGAAAAGATTTGCTGAATGTTTGTTCACAGAGCACAGGTCCCAGCTGAACTCCATGGCAATACTCTGCATGTGCCTCCCCTCCACAGGCTTTGGGATTTAGGTTATACAATTCTAGAATATCAGTTACTGTTTCTTTTGGAGGACACTACCAATTAAAGGAAATTAACAGAATCTTTAAGGTTTCCTAACAGGAAAAGAACCCAGATCATTTGGATGCTTAAGCAGTTCCAAACCACTTTTTTGTTGTTGTTGTTGCTTTTCCTTCCAGTAACATTTTTGAACCAATATCAATTATTTCAGTTTGATGCTTCCAATTTTTCCAGAAATTGCAATTTGGTGGGGACTAATATAAAATTTTTCTTTGATGTGGTTATTTTCAACTGATGGATTTTCTGCTTCTTTTTATTCTTAGTTCTTGCTTGCTGTGCATCCTTAGCAGAGGCACTTTAGGGTAAATGTTCTACAAAGATTGCTACATTTATACAGTCCTGTGAAATGATGTCTTACAGTTTTCCCATTTGTAAAATATGTGATAAAACTGCTCATATAAGTATTTTGGAACCTTATTGTTTGAAAGCATTTGTTAATCTTTAGAGGAGCCTTTCTTCCCATTACAGATAACAGATGTAAGGGACAGGAGGCCTTGGTACTGATTTGGTTTATCTGCAGCGAGCCTCTTTCAAAAACCATTTTTGAGGAGCACATATGTGATTACTTCTGTTGTGATATCCCTGGGCAGATGAGGTGGGCGTGGGAAACCAAAGCAGGAGGGAGAAATCTGGAGATCTGCTGCTGGGAGATTGCTGCCCTGCTGGGACAGTCCTGCTGGGACAGTCCTGCCCTGCCCTGGGGCTCTCCCTGGCACAGCTGGGGCTGGCACCTGATTTTGGCTGCTCTGCCCTCAGGTGGAATGGCAAAGTGTGTATTTGGGGAGAATTAAAGTGCTTGTATTCAGGAAAAATTAAATCTCAGGGGATCTTTGTGGTGGTGGTCACAGAGGTCCCAGGATGAGGGGAGAGATGAAAAAGTTGACTCCCTGTTCAGAAGGCTTGGTTTATTATTTTATGATATATATTATATTAAAAACTATACTAAAAGAATAGAAGAAAGGATTTCATCAGAAGGCTGGCTAAGAATAGAAAAGGAATGAATAACAAAGGTTTATCTCTGACAGAGACAGTCTGGACAGCTGGACTGTGCTTGGCCATTAATTAGAAACAACCACACGAGACCCATCCCAGCTCCACCTGCTGCATCCCACAGCAGCAGACAATCATTGTTTGCATTTCGTTCCTGAGGCCTCTCAGCTTCTCAGGAGGAAAATCCTAAGGAAAGGATTTTTCATAAAACATCATGGCTACAGATCCTGGAGTGGTTTGGGTTGGGAGGGACCTCGGAGCCCACCCAGTGCCACCTCTGCCATGGCAGGGTCACCTCCCACTGTCCCAGCTGCTCCAGCCCCAGTGTCCAGCCTGGCCTTGGGCACTGCCAGGGATCCAGGGGCAGCCACAGCAACTCTGGGAAAATTTCCCCCTCTCTGTCCTGCCCCCAGTCAGTGAGACAGCACCAGCAAGAAAATGAATCCTTGTCCCCCCCGAATGAACCAAAACGCTTTTAACCCAAGCACAGCCCTTGCAGCTCTGCTCACCAGCAAGAAAATATTCAAATGTTATTCCAGTATTCAAATGGCAGGTTGTTTGTTTGTGTATTATTTAATTCTCACTGACTTTAAGGCAAGATAATGTTTCTATCTCTGAAGTTTAATAGCACAAGTGGGTGTTAATTCTGATAGAGTTCAAGAGCAATAAAATGCTGTTAGAATTCCACTGAATAGCAACCTGCTGTAAATTTTAGTCATGCAGTGCTAGTATCAAACAGAATGAGCAGCCAGGCTGCAGATGAGAGATTGAAACCACTTTGAACACATCTCAATTGGCAATCATTAAAGAGGCATTTCTACTGATTTTGCATCTGGTATTCAGACAGAATTCCTTCTTCTGAAAATGTGGAAAATAAGTGGCTTTTATAAGGTAGGTAGTCTATTGGATTTGATTGTAACTTCAGTTGAAAACCCCTATCAAGAATATAAGCATGAAGAGAAATGGATTATCTCTATAATTCTCTCTGAAAACACAACTCAGTGTGAATTTGTAAACACTGAACTACCTACAAGTCAATGGAAAATGTTCTGCAGATTTCAAGTACTTCATTACTTTTATTTCAGGGCTGATATTTTATTTTAGTGGGCTTCAAGGTTTCTACTCTCTGACCAAAGTATCAACCCAGGGAACCACTGAAAATGTCATCCTGAATTAGAGAATGCCGTATTTTAGTTAGAAATGTTCCTTTCAGTGAGTACTCCAGTCCTACTTGTGTGACTCAAGTGAGTATCACAGGAAGGGAATTAAGGTTAAATTCAAATACTTGGCAGAAAGCAGCCTTGAGATGGAAGCAGGAGGGGGAGCTTCCTTTCCATTCAGTGACTTGGGAGTGTGGAGAATCATGGATAAAATGAACACAGGAAAACAAATACCAAGAAGTGCTTTTCTCTTCATCCTCTTTTAGCACATGCCTGAGTGGGTTTATGTGACTGTGAGTCAGTCACTGGAGTTGGGCTGCCTAAAAGAGAACCAGTATTTTATCTTGATTTTTTTCTACATATATTTTCCAGAGCTTTATGATTGCTGTTATTTGTTCCTTTTAATCCACGAACTTTGATGTTTGTTGGCCAATTTCAGCCAGATTTGAGGAGATACAGGTCTGAGGTGTGGGTGCTGTGGAGGTCTGGGTGCCTGGCCCAGCCACGAGGTGACACAAGTCTGCTTGTGCTCCTGGCCACCAGTCTGGAGCTGCTGTGTTGTGGTGTTGTGTGGGTCCCCAGGACAAGGTGAGAGATGAGAATTTGACTCCAAGTTCTTAGAAGGCTGATTTATTATTATAATCATTATATTATATTAATTATATTATATTATATTATATTATATTATATTATATTATATTACATCACATTACATCACATTACATCACATTACATCACATTACATCACATTACATCACATTACATCACATTATATCACATTATATCACATTATATTATATTATTATAGTATCATATTATATAGCGTCATATTACATCATGTTATATTACATAATATCATATTATACCATACCATATCATACTATGTTATATCATATCATACTATATTATATTAACTATATGTAACCATATTTTACCATGTTATACCATATACTAAAACTGTACTAAATAAAGAGAAAGGATACATCAGAAGGCTAGACAGGAATGATAATAAAAACCCGTGACTGACTCAGAGTTTCTGACACAGCTGGACTGGGATTGGCCATTAAGTAAAAACAATTCACATGGAACCAGTCAAAGATGCACCTGTTGGTGAGCAACCCCCAAACCAATCAGGTAATTACATTTCTTTTCTGAGGCTTCTCAGCTTCTCAGGAGAAACATCCTGGCCAAGGGGTTTTCAGACAATGTCCCGGTGCCCCTGCGGAGCCGTGGAGCAGCCGCCAGCCGAGCTCTCCCTGTTGGTGTGGAGCTGCCAAGCAAAGCAGAGCAGATGCCGCTCAGCAGGCTAAAGAGAAACTGTTTGCACACGTGGAACGGGGTGGGAGCTCAGGAAAGAGAGGGGGAGCGAGGCGGCTGGAGCTTGAGGAATGAAAAAGGGATGGGTTGTAGATGTGAGGGAGCAGAATCAATCAGGAGTGATGCATAAACTCACAAAAGGCCAGCTTTTGCTATTCCTGCTCCTTGCAGTATTAATTGCTCCTCTTTGCTTTGCTGCTCTTGACGAGGAAGCAGAAGTCAGAAAGAATCACTACATTTCAACTCAGCTGGGAGACAAAAAATAATTCTTAAGCAGCTTACTCATTATGTTTAATAAATCTCCAAATAGTATTTACTAGACATTGTTTATGGTCCCATGTTCTTATATAATCTGTAAAAAAAAACCCAAAACCAAAACCAAAGTGTCTTAAAATTGCTGCTTCCAAAGCAGTTCTGAGGCAGCTCCTTCAGGGGGAGATGTTTAGAGAGCAGCTTGCTTGCATGTGCTGTGTGAGCCCTTCCTTTGTGAATTAATTGGGTTGATACAGAAACATCAAACCAGATTAAGAAAACCTGCCCCGGTTTTTCCTTCCAGACTCTGGGACCCTTGTTTGGGAGAAGTTCTGTGCAGGTTTTAAGACATGTCTGTGCATTTCAGCATATCCATATTTCTAAGGCTTTGCATCAGATGGAGGAAAAGCAGGCAGTGACAAGATTTGCAGGGTGCAGAGTGTATATAATCTGACATTTTCAGGACACGGATTTTAACTAATTTACACCATCAAGCCACACTACTTAAATTCGTGACAGCAAACCATCTTCAAATTTTCTACAGGAATGTCTGCACTTTACAGATCTGAGATCCATCACTTTGGTTCTGCAGAAGTTAATCTTCTTTTCCCTCCCAGGTTGTGGCTGAGGATCACTGTTGAACTTGCTGTTGGTTCTACCTCTGCTCTTTCTCATGTCCAGGAGCTCACCTGGGCTCTCAGGGCTCCTCCCTGTCACAGAGACTCCACAAATTATCCATGCAGGCATTAAACTGGCTTCTGGTCAGCAGCAGTTGGAATAAGAATTACTGTGGGTAAAAAGTTGCACATATTTCAATGTATAAATTTGAAATGCTAAGAAAACAGCAGGTGTCAAAGGTGTGAAATGTCAATAATTATTTGAAGTTTCTGACATGTGCCATTATATGTTTTATAATTAAAAACCAAACTCCTTTACTGATACATCTGTTTCCTGTAAGTTAAATTTCACCCCTCCCAAGGGTAATATTTGGATTTTTTCCTTAATGTGAAATTCCCTTCCAGTTTTAGAATCTGTTTTATTTACACCCCTGTTGTTTTATTGGTGAATATTTAAATTGTCGTGCTGACTAAGCAGGATCAATATCTGACTTTGCTGCTGTGCTGAAATGTTCCTTATTTACAGCTCCTGGATGACAATCTCCCTGTGGATGCAGCAGCCACTTCCACACCTCTGCTGTGCAATTCCTGCCTCTGTCCTGGGCTGACTCTGGGCTTAACAGGGCCAGGAGCTCTGCTTTAGCTGGGATTGTGTGGAAACCTCTGAATCAGCCATCCACCACTCCTTCTGCTTATTTATTTCATTGTTAATTTATTTCTGTTTATTTATTTCATTGTGAAATTATTTAATTTCATTTCATTTCCCTTAATGGAGGCAGTTTGTAACTTGCATGGACTAGAGGAAAAAGTGTTGTGAGACCCTGCCTGGGTTAGCTGGGCTGACACCAGGCAGGGTTTTGTTCCTCACAAGCTGCATGCTAAAATAACAAGCTTTCCCTGTGGTGTGCTGCAGTAGAATGAGCTGCACTTCAGGGCATTCCTTAGAAAAGATTCCTCCTATGCTTTCATAATATTATCTAATGATATGATTAAAATCTTTATGCTTGACAGAGAAATTAAAATTATAACTATATTTTATTTTCTCTAAGAATAAACACTTGGGCTGAAACGTTGAGGAAGACAGACACACGAACTACCCCAAGCTGCCCAACACTGAAAATCCCCCTGTGCTCCTCTGGCTCAGCTTCCCTGGAATTCCCTTCCTTAGCAGGGTGAGGGGAAGGGGGATGAGATTGATGTGCTGGGGTTTGTCCAGAGCCTCCCAAGCAGAGCAGCCCCAAGGAAACCCCACCAGGCCCTGCTGGCTGGGAGGAGCTGGAAGGAATTCCACTCTGAACTGGTTTGGTGGTGGGATTTATTGTAGGAATTCCACTCTGAACTGGTTTGGTGGTGGGATTTATTGTAGGAATTCCACTCTGAACTGGTTTGGTGGTGGGATTTATTGTAGGAATTCCACTCTGAACTGGTTTGGTGGTGGGATTTATTGTAGGAATTCCACTCTGAACTGGTTTGGTGGTGGGATTTATTGTTCCTGTGTTCTGCACAGGCAGGAAGGGTGAGCTCGGCTCGCATCTCCCCTGCATGGCTCAGAGGGTCACAAGACCTTTTCAGGAGTTATTGACCTATAAAACACTGCCAACAAGGATATTTACACTTTTGACCCAATCCTTCAATATTTTGTCTTATGGACCCATGTTACAGCGTAAGGCTTTTAGCCAATCATGTTATCATACACAAACCCACAGTGCTGCATTCCTTGTTACCTTTGTCACTACTTTTATTTTTTTCTGTACCTTAAACTCTAGAACTCTGAAGTTTCCTTTCCTTAGCTCAAGGTGTCTCTGCCTTAAACTACAAATCCACATTCTCTCTTCTAGCTCCTAAGTCTGGAGGCCTTTTCCAAGGTCTCAGATCAAACCCTGGGTTTAATCCTGGGCTTTGGCTCACAGGCCCACAGTTCTGGGAGCTCCCTGCATTTCAGATCCAGCGCTGGCAGTGCCCACACAGCTCTGAAGGGCTGCAAACAGCCTGCAGAGTTTCCCTCCCTGCTTTAATTCCGTGGAAAATTAATTCCACCCTGCAAGGGTGGGGTGACAGATGAGCTGGGCTTCCTGGATAAACTCTGGACACCTGAGGTGAGGTGAGGATTTAAGTGGTGTTAAACATTGTGGGCTCAGCTTGTCTGTTCAGAAACCTGTGCTGTGTGAGAGGCTCCAGAACATCCCAGAGTGCATCTTCCCCAGGAGATTCCCAGCTTCATTCCAGTTCTATTATTTACATTATTACTATTACACAATTACTTTCATTCCAGAGCTATTTAGTCCAGTTTATTCCCAGCTTTATTCCAGTCCTGGGGCAGCAGAAATTGCCTTTGTTGGAGACGGCAGCATCTCCCACTGCAGGGTCTCTGCCTATTTGTTGTGGTGTTGGGTCCCCAGGACGAGGTGGGAGATGAGAATTTAACTCCAAGTTCTCAGAACTAATTTATTATTTTATGATATTTGTATAATATAATATTTATATTATATTATATTATATTATATTATATTATATTATGTTATGTTATGTTATATTATATTAATCATATTATATTATATCATATCCTATTATATCATATCATATTATATCATATCATATTATATCATATTATATTATATCATATTATATTATATCATATCATATTTGAGATATTATATATATATAATATCTCATATAATATAATCTAATATCTCATATATCATCTCCTATAATCTCATATTTATTATATTATCTTCTAAAACTATACTAAAGAGAGGGAAAGGAGACATCAGAGGGCTGGATAAGAATGAATAATAAAAACCCGTGCCTGACCAGAGTCCTGACACAGCTGGCTGGGATTGGCCATTGAATTAAAGCAATTCCCATGCTGGGTAAACAATTCTCCAAATCCCATTCCAGAGCAGCACAACAGGGAGAAGCTGAGGCTTCTCCTCTTGCCAGGAGAGGCAATCCTGGAGAAGGGATTTTTCAGAAAATATCCTGGTGACAGCCCTTATCTCCTGCTGGAGCCTTCCCCACATCATCGATTGTTTCTGCTGCTCCCTGCTCAGGAACAAGGGGAGTGCAGAGGAGACTATTTGCAGTGCAAACACATTTTGGGTAATTAGGCTGGAATTGTTTACTGCTGGTGTTGTTCTGAGGGAGAATACGAATGAAACAAAGGCGAGATGATCTCAGTTGTTGAGCAGCGCCCGGTGCTGCTTCAATTCCAGACAAAAAATGACCTGTGATTGCTGAAGGTAATTGTAACTTTGGATTAAATATGCCCACGAAAAAAAAAAAAAAACCAACAAAAAAACCCCAGCAATATATAATTAAAGGTGGCAAAAGCATGCACTTCAAAGTTATTACCCAGCAAAATGAATATTTCCAGTAGAGCCTTGTTTGGGCTCCCTCGTGTGAGTGGATTCTTCCCCCATGCACTGCCTGCAATTTTTAACTCAGAACCTGGGCTTTGTCTTGGACACCAGGATAATGTAATTCACCCAATGAGCAGAGGTTCAATATTTCATTTAATTCTTACTGTTAATTGCTGTTTGCCTGCCTGGCTTGCTGGATCCCCCAGGGCTTTGGTGTGGGGAAGGAGCTGTTCATCACTGCATTGTCTGCGAGTGCCTCTCCTCAACACAATGCAGGGGTGTCTCTCAAACACTCATTTGATTTATACCCTCTCATACTGCTCCTGGGAGATGGAGGGCTACTATTTCCATTCCACAGATAAGAAAGTAAAAAACCACAGACGCTGAGGACAAAAGCTTTTCCTAATTTCAGAAAACTTGAATTTTTTGTGTTTAATCAATGCTCTGAATTTCCAGAACAGAAAAATGCCCAGGTATTGAGGGGAAAACCCATCACTGATTTCCTATGAGGAAGGTTGCTTTAAAAAGCCCTCAAAAATCCAATAATTTTTAAACTTATCAAAACATTTTTGGCTAAGCACACCTTCAGCTTTGCCTCCATGAGGACCAGGAGGAACTTGCCTGATTTCAGACTGGCTGTGGGGCAGTGACACAGACACAGGCTCTGTTCCAGGTGATCTCCCTGTTCTCTCCTGCCAGCCTTGGATCACAAGTGAGAGAAGCAGATTTGCTCTTTCCCACAACCTGGATGTCACTTTAAACACCAGGCTCAGCCCTAATTTCTCTGTTTCATTTATTTTCCCTGCTTAGATTCACTCAATCCATACCGAGAACACCTTCAGGGTCTTTGTTCAGAACAGTGTGAAGAAACTCTGCTTGCATATTTATTCCTCCAGCAAATTAGCTCAAAAACCAAGAGAATTGTTGCTGGGACATTGCCACAATTATATACAGGGTCTGCTAGACAGGAAAGCTGAGAAATCACCATAATGCCTGGGTTTGTCCTGGCTGTGAATCCTCCTCTGTCACCTGTTGGGAGCCCAAAAGACACCTTGTGGTTCTTCAGAATCTTTTCTAAGTCTGCAATCTGAACTTTTGGAATGTTTGTTAGGGGGAAAACAATTCTTTGCTCAGGTTTTTTCCCTCTAAATACTTTCCCAAAACTCAAATTTATAAATCTTATATGTATTAATAACTTGGGTTTTGTCAGCATGCTTAGAAAAGACTCCTTGACAAACAAAGTACTTAGGCATGATGGTGCAGCCTTTAATTAAAAATATAATTCAGGCAGCAAGAAGCCAGAGACAGCCAGTGGAACAATTTTTCATTGAAGAATGAGAGGAAAAAAAAATACAGTCAGTGATATAATTTGAGCTTTTCTAACCCTTTTCTGCCACACAGTTTGATTGGTAATTTTAGATGAATAGAGAATTAAATGCTTTTAAGGATGTAAAAAGCCTGCAATCTCTTTCTTCTTTGTCCACCTTTGCCGAAGTTATTAATTGTATATTATCTTTTTAAAATGTAACATTTCCTCCTAATTAAACTCTTCCAAAGGTAAGGAGGTATTCTTGTTTTTATAGATCAGAACAATTGATATGGGGATTGGGCTAAAAGTGGTTTTGTAAAACATCAGATCGTCTTCAGACCAGAGGGGAGCCTGTTCTGCTTTACACATGAAGGGAAAAACTCCCAAATTTACAAATCAGAGTTCAAAATTTCACCATTATGTGAATATAGAGGGGGAAATGGGACAGCCAGGCCCATCTCCCAGGCATTCCTCTTTGTGGGATTTCTCCAGCTATGTAATTTGGAATAATTCCAGCATTTATATTAAAAAAAACCAAAACAAACAAAACCAACCAACCAAAAAAGAAACAGAAAAAACAGCAAGAACAACCACCAAAAAAAAAAAATAAAAAAGGAATTGCTTTGTTGAATTCACCGTGGAGATGGCTCAGATCAATGGGCTTTGATTTGGAATTGTTATTCAGGATCCCTATAATTTATTAATGCGGTTTGTTTGATAGGTGATGGCTTCTGGAGGGAGGATAATGCAGCCATCTCCAAGGAGGTGACACTGCTCAGCCAAACGAGCAAAACTGAGCCTTAAAATTGGATAAATAGTGCTGGAGAGAAATGATTGCAGAACTCCTTTTGTCATATTTGCTCAGATCTCAGATAATCCTGAGAGCAACACTGTGCTTACACACCTAACAGAGAAGTCAGGCTTTCCTCAAAGCACTCCATTAAATCCTTGCTTTTGTCATTGTCTTGCATTCAGTACATGGCTTGGGAGGAAATGTCTTGCCTGTTTGCACAAATGTAAATTATTATCAGTGCATGTGCAAAATTGCTCAACTGATTTGAAATAACAGGATCTGCACAGGCCAAGTGAGCAGTTGATGTTCCAGTGATCATTGTTTTCTACCCAGCTGCCTGCTGTGAATGTAAGTCTTCATTGGTGACATATATATCTGCAGGAATGCAGAGAAATAGAGAGTAAATATATTTTTTTTCTTTTTCTTTCCTAATTTCTCTAGAAATTAGGGTCAAGAGTCCCGTGTGATGGTTGTAATGGAGACTTAATATATGGCTTCCTTTGATAGGAATGTGTTTACTCCCCTCTATTTTCTTCCTAAGCTGAAATGAAAAAAATCTCTCACAAACAACAGCAGCAAGCCAAACCAAACAGACAAAAAAAAAAAACCCAACAAAACCAAACAGCCACCAACAACAAACCAAACCAAAACAAGAAAACTAAACCAAACCCCCAAACAAACAAAAAAACCCACATCAGCATTTGATAAAAGTAAAAAAAAAAAAAAAAAAAAGAAAAATCCTGCTCCTGCCCAGTCAGTCTTTAAATTCATTAAGAAACACCTTGTTCCAATTAAAGTTACACCACCTGAAAATGAATAGAGATAAATCATCTGCTAACAAAGATCTCTTCCTTGTTTGCTCACCAGACACAAACCCCAGTGCATTTTTGGGACAGAATTGCAGAATTCTTCCCTCTGCATTTTTTGCTGTCACAGATGCCATAGAAGCCTTTTATACCAAGGCACTGTAACAAATCTCTACCCCAAAAATTGCATTTTATCAGTGCTTTGCTGCATGGACCCAGACTCTTGGAGATTCTGTGGAAAGAAGAGAAACTGATTTCTACTTGATGCTTTCAGCAGTTCTGTTGGTATGCTGTCCGTTGCTTCGGGGTTTGGTTTTTCTTTTTTCTTCTTTTTCTTTCCTTTTCCCCCCTCTTTTTTCTGCTGTTTTTACCTTTGATCGAATTGGGAAAAGTTCCTGGCTGAACCAGATCTTCTCCATGGAACTTTGATGGCCATGGACGTGCAGAAGAGCTCTTCCCAGCATTCCTTCCAGCAAGAAATGCAGATTTTTCCCACTCTCTTGGTTTAACAAGTCAGAGTTTAGGCTTGGATGAGTGTTGGTAGGAGCCTCCCCAGTCCAGGGAGTTTTTCTTTTTGCTGGAACTAAAAAAAGGAAGGTTTTTCCCTGCAGGCTCTGTTGGGGGAGTGCCTTGGGAGGATGAAAGCTTTGTCTCCTCTAACCCCACAAATGCCCTCACCTGCCACCACTGCTGCTTGGCACTATGGAAGTTGAGAAAACTTTATTCCCAGAAGGAGCAGGAAAAAGGTTTTTTGCTAATGTGGCTTTTCCCATCTTTCTCTCTGCATCCTTTTTTTCTATTTTTCCCAAGTTCTTTCTCTTTTTGGTAATTTCAGCAGGTCAAGCTGAGGTTTCCTGGTCTCAGACTTTGATCAATACATTTCCCTACCAAAAATAAACTGGTTTTTCTTCTGTTTTCAAATCAATGCCCTAAAGTCTGAAAAATAGTTAAACAACATCAAACCCATGGCATTTAAACAATCCTGCCATAACAGACTTGTGTTCATGTAAGAGATAAAACTTATCTTGACTGAGTTCAGGGCCTTTATTTTGAATATAATTCTTTCAATAAGTTTACACAATATTTACAACAATTAAAATGCTCCTGCTTTGTGGGTTTGGGTTTGTTTGTTGTCATTGTTGTTGTATTGTGTTTGCTTTATTTTGTTTTGTTTTTGGGGTTTTTTGGTTGGTTGTTTTTTTTGTTTTTTAAAAAATCTGTCTTTATACAAGCTACTTTTCCCCCACTTTTAACTTTTTTTTTTCCAAGTGCAGAAAACACTTTCAAAGTCACCCCAGGGAAAGCTCTAAGCCAGAGGACATACAGCATTTTCACTTTTTTATGCTTCAGGCTAAGATAGTTTGACTGATCCATCATCTGAGCAGGAGGCAAAGCATAAATCATGTATGAAATGTCAGCTGAAATGTTAGTGCACCTCCACGTCATTAATTGCATTTTTTTAATCTTCTGTCTGTATCACCCACAGAAATTCCCCAGCATAAACACAAGTATCAAACTTCAGAGGGTTTGGTTTGGTTTTGTTGGTTCCTTTCTCTCTTGGAGAGGGGAAGGTTTGTGGATTTTTGTTTGTTTGGGTTTCTCAGCGGTACAAAAGTTGAAGAGAGACTTGCAAGGGGTTTTTTATGACTGCTGTTCAAGGTTTGCTCAAAATCTCTTCTTCTAGACAAAAAAAACTAGGTAAGATCCTGAAGTACAAAGGAATTCCAATGGAATTCCACCTGCCAGCAGAATTTGTCCATTATTTTTAATTAGAAAATGCAATACATGTTCCATCAGAACTATTTAAATTCCTGTAAATGGATCTCAAAAGATACTCCAGTCCTGATTGAAATAAATGTAATATTTGATCTGCCTCCTTTGTGTGTGAGAAGACAGAAAAATCACTGAAGTTACATTCAGAATTTTGTGTGATATTCACAATTTGTGACTATTCACAATTTGCTGTGGAATTCAGAATTTTCTCAGAGGATGTGGAGCCTGGTTGGGTTTGGCTGTGTGGCAGAATTTGGGTTTTTTACAAACAGAAGAGATTTCCATTGCTTTGAACATTTCCTGCTGCAGGTTGGGAACTGAACAAATGAAATTATCTCCCTGCTGGCAGTAATGCAGGTTTTTGTCTGGAACATCACCTGAATTCCCACATTTCTCTAGATGTGATGCCACTGGAGAGACTCTTCCTTTTCTCTGTGACCTAATGTCTGCCACTTTCAGCTGTGGAGCTAAAACGTTCTCAGTATTTTCTTTTGTAGTTATATTTGTCCTCTTTCTTGCCTATTGCTTTTATTAATATTAAATGTAACATAAATTCATTGCTGCTTCAGAATGCCTGAAATTGAATTTACTGTTCCAATATTAATACAATTATTAACTTCCTTCTGGAAACTCTCCATCCTGAATCCAAGTTCCTGTTGCATACTCTGCTGGCCATGATGCCCCCCTGCTCAATTGCTTTTAATACAGAAGTTTTTATGCCTTTTCTTTACCTAGGTGCTTTTCAGATAAATGTAACCTTTTTCCCTAATGAAATTCTCAGACTGAAGAATTTATTATTATTTTTATTCTTGCCACTTGCCTTGGGAAAGCAGAGACTTTGTGAGGAAGCTGTTTCATTTTTCACTGCATGAACACATTCACTGACCTGCACTCTGCTGAACTATGTTAATTTTCCTTATCAGCCTGCCATAGAAAGATAAACTGAGGTGTTTATCAAAATAAAATTTTGTGAAGGTTACATTTTCACATCCTCAGCTCCTTAACTTCATCCCTTCAGACAAAATGAAGCAATCTCCAAGGGCACAGGTTATAGCAGAAAAGTGGCCCTTTCCCACTGCCAGAGATTTTCAGAATAAATGAGAATTATTCCTGCTCTTTGCATCCCTCTGGGTCTCTGGAATGCTGTCATTCCCCCATTCCATCCTGCTATTTGTATAAATATCTCATTTTAATTGAATCCATAAACACAGAATTTGCCTTTTCTGATTTTGTGGCTGTTTCAAAAATACTAATTTTATTGAACCTCAGGCCTTTAGTTACCTGGATTTTTTTTCCCACTCCAGTTTATTTTCTTGATAAGAATTAAAATACTTTCTGTTTCTACAGATGATAAATTTTCTTATTAAAAAAAGACTAAGAGGCTGAATTCCTTCTTAAACCAGAAGGTATTCTATCAATCAAACATATTAAAACTGATTAAAACAAGCTTGAGGGGAAAAAGAAAATAAGAATCAAACCTATCATTTTTGAAAATTTAGCCTCCTATTTTGAATTAAATCAGAGAATAAATATAGTGACTTTGCAGAGACTTTGATAAAAAGGCAGCTCAATACTCTCAAAGGGTATTCCAGTCTGCTGTTCACATAAGCAAAAAGCCAAGGAGATTGGAATTGCAAACCAACGATTCTTTCAGGAATTGAATAGCTTATCAATTCCCCTTAAACACAGCTGAAATCACATTTGCAATCTGATTTTTCTTTTTTAACTGTTATCTAAGAGCATTTGCTATAATTATGTTCGAAATGCATTATTATGAGTCCAAATAAAGAATTTTTCCAGAAAAAATATTTCAGTTTATGATTTTAAGGAGGAAAAATAAATTCTGTGCTTTCATTTGCTTTTTTTCTCCTTAAATCATATTTATAAAGGTTAGGGAGAATATTGTATTTCCTTTAATTATCAAATGATTAATTTGCCCAAGTAGTCTGCAATATTTCTTAGCCCAAAGTAATGAATTCACAGGTTGTTCAGCAGCCAAGGCAGTTGCAGATGCATTTTTTTTTTTCAGAGAAGCTCTCAGCCATTTAAAAACTCAATAGTTGAGCTGAACTTCTTTGTAATTCCATCACAGTTATTTAGCTAAAAGAAGCAATTCCAGAATTTTCAGACAGGCCCATGATAGCAATGCATAATCCTTAAAATTGTGACACTGATATTACTTTAGACCTTTTTATGGCAAGATTAAAAGGGCTTTAATACCTTTCTCTCACAAAGTGGTGTGGAAATACTGTCTTCCCTGGTTCCTGAAATAGCTGCTCAGGCTTGCAATCATTTAAAAATATTATCTGGGGAGTTTTCAGGGCACAAAAGTTAAAAGATAAATTGTGCTGCTCCTCCAAATGTTAGGATATGCATGCTAATCTGACATTTCTGAGCGAGGGATGGAATAAAAACCTCCTGGAGTAGGAGGGAGGCTGCTGGACAAGAGGTGCTCATTAAGAAATCACCAGCATGTGATTAACAACTACAGATACCTGCAAAATCTCTGGAATTCAAGTTCTGTTCAATAATCAGGAGAAATTCCTGGGGATCCATTCATGTGCATGTGTAACCATTCTCACATGGAAAGTCCCAACAGTGCACACCTTCCAAATAGTTCCATTGCTGTCATTATTTTAAATTTCCTCTGTTTGCTCTTCTCAGGAACTGCAGGGTGACCACTGGATATTGAAGGAAAGGAAGGAATTCCAGGATTTTTTGTTTCTGCTTCTTGAGTGGTGTCAGGTTGTGGAAGAGCTCTTTGTGGCAGCCAGGACAGTGTTCAGCTCTTGATGGAAACACAGCAGCTGCTGTCGCTTCCCTGCAGATCCCTGTGAAACTCTCACCTGCATTTTGAGTCTGATCAAATCATCTTTGTGCCCTGGAAGTCAGCTAAGGCACAGAAAATCTCAGCTCTGGTCTGATCCCGGATGGTTCACTGGGAGCTGCTCTGCCAGGCTGAGCAATCAGAACCTTTGTGTTCTGAGAGCCCCAGATCCATCCCAGATCAAGCTGCAGGGTTTCTGTAGGTCCTGTCCTGTGCTCATCAGCATGCTGTTACTGCCTAATTGCTGTTATTCTTCTTTACTACATGCATGGCTTTGCTCTTGATGTTTTCTCCTGTTCATAACCAAAGAATGTTAGTAACAGCAACTTACACTGATATCTTATATTTCTCTATGCAATTTTGCAAAACAGGACTGATCAATGTTTTAATTGCACATCAGGACCCATTCTTCACCTCCGGGATTTTGAGGAAATCCTCCAGTCCCTGCAGGGACCTGGATTTGTGTTTGAACAGGTACAAAGTCCAGGTGGGTTCCAGTGAAGAGTTCCATCAAGTTCAAGAAAACTCTGACCGCTCCACCAGCAGAGAAGACACTCAGCTGTGGGCTGCAGAGATCCCAACCCTTGTGCTTCGCCCACAGGAGCTGTGGACCTTGGGTTTCTTCATGGCAGGATTGTGGACCTTGGGGTTCCTCATGGGTGTGGGAATCAGGGATGTTGTAGAACTTTTGTTAGATGATAGCTTAAGTGAAATATGGGGTGTGGTCCGATGTGTGTCTGACAGAGGGTGGACAAAGCTGTCAATGCAATTAGTGCTCATAAAAAACCCCAAAAATGCCAAACCTGAGTAAGGAGAGGGAGCCCTGCAGAGCCCCAGGGGCTCAGGAGTGAGAAAGCACCTGAGACCACAGCCCTGGGTCCTGCTGGCTCTGGTGCTCCTGGTGCTCCTGAGGTCTCTGCCAGCCCTGGGTCTTTATTGAAATCAATTTCTCCTCCTTGGGGCATGCTGAGTGAGGGATGGAACCCCTGCACCCCTGAGGCTGCCTGGAATCTCTGCCGGGGCTGTCAAAGACTCATCTGACCCATCAGCTGTCTGTCAGTCTAAATGAAACCCTCAAAGTGGGATTTCAGAAAGGTTTTGCCTCTTTTTGTTTTGTTGTTTTTTTCCCTTTCTTTAACTTTAGTTTCAGCCTGTGGATGGGATTGCAGAGCAGGAGGCAGCAGAAGCAGGGTCTCTTCCTGGGCGGCATTAAAAGCTCTTAGGTCACTCTCTGGGGAGTCTCACCCCAGTGACTCCCAGCTGACAGCTCAGCTGCATGCTGAAGTTTAACCTGATTTCTAGCCCCAAATCAACGTCTGAATACAAGTCTGACTTAAACAGAGGGAAGATAATTACGTTTAATAAGCACGTGAATTGAGATGTTGGGGGCTCTGTGGTGAGAACACAAACAAACCCTTGGGAGAACAATGGCAGAATTGAGCACTGACTGCACCCTCCCATCTGCAGCTCGGCCACTCATCTCCTTCAGTAAAAAGGTAAGCCCAAAAATTACCCAGAGCTTTTTAAAAAGCTTGTATCAGTTTGATTAATCTTTGCTCTTCTCTGGTTTTTAACCATGACAAGAAAATGCATCAGCTATGCTGTCAGAAAATACTGTCAATGAAATTTCCAGTGCTGTTGCTCTTGTTTACCAAAGAATGTTTTCCTTTTTGCATTTTAGGTGTTTAACAGCTTAAAATACTTCCCCAGTGAAGCGTACACAGATTAATATTTCATTACAAGAACTTTATTACATCACATTCTCTCTTTTAAAGAAACCCCAAAACAGAGGATGCCAATTTTCTCTCCTTCTTCTGTAAAAATGGAAAGAAGAGGAATTGGGGCTCTTAACCCACCTGAGAACAAAGGTCTGCTTAGCTTTGAGGCCAGTAGCAAGCAGGAGGATAAATAAATTTATTAGTAATGGAGCGATGCTCTACCACCTCCTAACCAAGGAAGGGCTCTCTTTCCCTGTGCTGGTGGGGTTTTTTTGACTTGTTCCTCTAATCTGTGCCAGAACTCCCCTTGTATGAACATTCCTGAGTCTGGAAGCAACAACTTTCATTGTTCAAGTTGGTGTTTTGTTGAGGGCTAGGTGCCAAATGAAGAATTAGCTGTTTTTGTCACTCCCTGTTCACAGAGTCTGTGCCACTCGTGGCTTACAGGCTTTGATAAAAACCTGCTGGATTTTGTGCCCAACAGAAATTAAAACTTCTCAAGTTTAGCTGCAAGGAAATAACTCCACACGTTTTTACTTTTCTGTGCCACTGTTACTTGTTCTGTTTCACTATTTCACTTTTCCTCTATGAATAACCTGTAATGCACAAAGGACTGGGAAGCACAGAATGGATTTCTGTACTAAAACAATGATGTTTTCAATTTTGCTCTCTTTCCATTTTCTAAAACTTCAATTGCTTTCTGTTTGCCTTTGAGCTGATGTTTTTGTAGAATTGTCTATCATAATTCCAGCAACATATTTCTGTGCAGCTTGGTCAGAGCCCAGCATTGTAAATGCAAATTAAGATTTTTTTCCCCTCTCATTGTGCATTGTTTTTATGTCTATCAGCATCACATTTTAGCTGACATTTTATTGCCACTTTTTCCAACTTGCAATAAAATCTCATTTTATTAACATCATTAGATGAGAAACAGAAAACTTGGTAACTCAGTAAAGTTTTATTTCTATTTTTTTTAAATATAGGATCCAGTACAAACCTCCTCCACAGTAAAAGTTAACCTGGACCCTCAAAATACTTCATTTAGAAACCTTTAGCAAGGTTTTCAAAGCCCTTTGGCATGGTGTTATTAACCACAAGATCTTCTCTTCTTCTCTGATCATCTTATCTGGACTTGCTTCATTTCTTGTCTCCTTCTCTGAGCCAAAATCTGCAGATTGGACACCAGTTCTTTGTCAGTAAATTCACAAAAATATTCGAGTGGCAATGTGCTAGAGGCTGAATGTGTCAATGCAGGATAAAGCACCCAATAACCCAGGAGGGCTGGAACAGGAACTGCCCCCTGCCAATGCACCACTGCAAAAAACCTACAAAAATAAATAAAAATCTAATAAAAGTGGCTTTGATTGCTTAGGAAGAGTATGTTTTGCAAACAAGAACAATCCAAAGATAATTGCAGAAAAATAAGAATAACAATATTTAGGTTAACATTTACCATGAAAGAACAGGAGCAGATTACCATTGAAAAGCCTTGGAAAACATCTCATGTACAGAAAATGTGCTGTAGTGGTTTTGTACAGAAAGTTCTGTAGAATATCCTTTATTCCTGAGCCAAGTGGAAGAATTTCTGAGAAAGATTTCTCTGAGAGTTTGTGTGCCTTTCCATATGCCACAGTTTAACAGACATTAGCAGGTCTGTTTATATCATCATTTTTTTCTCTTAAAAAAAAAAGAAAAAAAAATTGCTCCTTGCTAGTTTTCATATGTTCCCTAAAGATTTTCATCTTGCAAATAAAAGAGCTTAATTATTTCCATAATGGAAGGATTAGTGTTCCCATGAGCAGATTCTTTCTGTTGAAAAGTCATTGTAGGTGTAATAAAATGCAAGCAGTTCATGACCAATGCAGCTGCTTCACAAATTACTGGAGTTTAAAAAATAAGGGAATAATTAAAAAAAAAACAAACACCCAACCAAACAACAAGAGAAAAGAGATTTTTAAAAGAGAGGATTAAAAATAAAACTAAACAAGACTAGTGCCATCAGGTCAAATTAGTGGAGAAAAGTGTAATAGAATAGCTGACACCTAAACCAGCCTGAATGCTCCTGTGCTTTTTCACAGGAGGGTTTGGGGGTATCACATAGCAGCTGCCAGCAGAGCTCCCATGTGCTGAATGCCTTTGCTGTGTGTTGTATTTTATTCCACACTGACCCGTGGATGCAGAGCTCAGCTCATGTGTCAGGACCCAGCACATCCCTCTGGCTGCCCTGGGTGGCTCCAGACCCTGGCAGGGGCTCAGAGACCTTGGCACAGAGTCACAAACACCTGAGCCTGTGATTTTAGCCCATGGAAATGGAAACAATTCCCAGCTTTGTGTGAGGAGTTACAAGCCGCAAGAGTTTGAGTAGGATGACAGTGAATTTGTCACAGGGTGAAAAAGGAGGATTTTGGGGATTTAGAATGGGGGTTCAAGAGGCAAGATGGGGGAATCTGGGTGTGTCCTGTCCTTCTTCTTCTCCTTCTCTTCCATCTTCTGCTGGGATGTGGCACTGCTGGATTGGTTTGGAGCACAGACAGACTGTCTGACACAGGTGATGGGTATTGGGAAATTATTGTAAATAAAGTACAGGTAGTTCTTGGTATAAAAGGCCAACAGCACCCCAAGGGCAGGGAGTGTGCCACAGCCCGACCTGCTGGACAGACCTCAGCAGAGCAGAGACAGAATGGAATGGATAAGAGAAAATAAACAACCTTGGGAAGCTGAGCCAAGGAATCTCAACTTCCCCTCTGGTCTTGGGGCTGGGAACAAAGAGACTTTCCAACACCTGGGGGTGATCTCAGCACAGACACCTGAGGCTGGTGAACAGGAGTTCCAATGAACATGGCACCAAAGCAGTGCAGCAGCCCTGGCTGTCCCCAGAGCTTGGTTTGGGCTAAAGGAGAATCTGCCTGCTGGACCCAAGGCAGTGAACTCAAGGAGTTTCCCAGAGCTGCCTTCTGCAGCAGAGCTGCTGGCACAGGTGAGGGTGGTTCCCATCCATCCATCCCTGCCTGGCTGCAGGGCTCTCTCTGCTGCACCCACAGCCTGAGGACACAGAGCACTCAGTGTGGGCTCTGCAGAGCTTCCCTCTCCTTCCCTTCATCGTTCTGCAGTCCCTTCCTGCTAATGCAGGCAGTCTCTTTATGGCTGGGACAGTCTCACAGCTTTCAACTGCTCCTGTGTTTTCTGGGGACTTCACAAGTTCCCAGAGCAATTTAAACTCGGTGTGGTAAAGGGAGACCTTAAAAGTTCTCTTCCTTTTTCTTACCTTTTTGGAAGTAGCATCAAGCTGTCCTTTCAGAATGAGCCTGCATTTGTGATTCAGCGCTGTGCAGCAGCCCGAGGGCCAGCCCAGATAAGCTGCTATAAATCATTCAAAGCAGGGAGATAATAACACTCCTATTTAAGATCCAGGTTTATATTATGTATGTTTATAAAACAGAAATAGGTGTCTCTGACTGAGCACCAACATCCCAGCCTATTTTGGGAAGTCTTTTCTGTGACTTATGTAGTCTTTGATCCATTTTTACCAGTGTTCAGTGAACAACTTCAGGTTTACTTATCTGAGGTTTTTTTAAAGTATTTATAATTAAAGTAAATCTAGTATTTTAGAATTGTAGCAATAGACTCATGTCCTGCCATTGTGGAAACACTACTTTAAAGTGCTGAATGTTGTCCTATGAAACTATAAATCTGTGCATAAGGGGTGCTTTATGTTGTAACTGGTCCAATTTCACAGATACAAAAAGATGCAGCCCTGTCACCCACTCTTCCTGTCCCTCTCTTTCCTCTATTGCATTATATTTAGCAGCCATGCAAAAGATGAAATGTAGAAACAACTGGAAACTGATTTTAAAACTTGCCCCAAACGCTGGTTTTCCATCAGCTGGGTGAACTGAACTGGTTTAATCTCTCACACTGAATGTGATGCACTGCAGGTGTCAGGGGAAAAGGGAAATCGTGTCTCTCCATGGAAGTTTCCAGTTATTTGTGTTTGTGTACACGGGGCAATCATGCTCTAAATTCCTGGGTTGCCAGCAGGCTCCTGCCTCCCACTTAGTGAGTGTTTTGGACTACTCTCTTTAAAAGGTGGATGCAATTAGAGCACCTCAGCTGAGCCTCTGTATGGCCACGTTTCACCTCTCCAGAAACCCTGGTGGTGCTTTTGTGACATATTAGCGCTGGCATTAGGAGCAATTCCTGATTTATTATTATGTGTCAGTTTAATTAACAGGCTGTTTCACTCCCCCTTCCAGACTGTTAATGAAGATGTTAAATAAACAGGACCAAACAGTGATCCCTGCGGAGCTCCAGCAGACACCTCCCACCAGCTTGATACATTGCCATTTTTCATTACCCTTTATTTGCACTCAGCCAGCCATTTTTAAATCCAAGTGACAGTCCTCCATGTCCAAGCCAATTTGAATTAATTTTGCGAGTAGAGATTTTGTAAGACACTACATCAAGTGTTTTACTCAGACCAGATATATTACACATGCTTTCATCCACTAATTTTCTAAAGCTATCAGAAAAAGCAATCAAGCTTTGAAGATTACTAGCACCCAGCCAGCTTTTTGCTGGTTTATTCACTTACAAAACCAATCTTGGCATTATTAAAGATTTGCCACTCCTTCGGCTGATGACTGATTTAAAACAATGCATCTTTCTAATCCATTACCTTCCCAAAATAACACAGAGCCCTGATTATTCCTCCTAAGTGCTATTTTAGGGCTGTGTGGTGACTTTAAATTGTGATTGGCAGACAGATATTTTTCTTGAAAAGGATCCGTGATTTCAGCAGCTTAGCTTATGTTTATTTTACATGCTTCCAGCTGTTAGCTTGTATCAGCACTTATTCCTTATTCCCACTATGAAAGCAGCTAGGTCCTGTGACACCTCTTTAATTATATCAGGGAAGGAGCATCAGACTGGCAGGAGAGGTAAAAAATACAGTATAGCAGGATTAGTCCTCACAAAACCAGATTTATTTCTTACAGCAGAGGAACATGCCAGTCAAAATAAACTTTCTCTCCTTATTTAATATATTCCTTTCCTCTATGTTTTATTGCCTACTCATGCTATAAATTGTTATACTTGAGACTTCTAGCCAGAATTTGGGGGGTTTTTTTTTCTTCTTTTGGCTTGTTCATTCCTTATTCTTCTGTCTCCCTGAAGCTGGAACCATTTATTCAACACCTGGTCCCTTCCTAACAGCCTCCTGTGGTTGTGAAGGGCTGTGTTTGTTTTCCAGGTGTGGTTTGGGGCACAGGGAAATGTGGTGCCTGCAAGTTTCTGCAGACTCTTCAGTAAAATTGGGAAGGTTTCAGGTTTTTTTCCCTCCTACTAAACTCTGTTTTTTTTTTTTTACAGCTGCCCCTACTGAAACACTCTCTTATTCTGGCCAGTATCATTCAAATACAGTTCTTGGTTATTCCCTTACCTGGGGCGCAGTTCTGCCTCTACTTTGTGATGGTGTTTTTACTGAAATGAGTCCAAAAAGTTTACTGCTACATTTCTCTAAATTTTTCATGCTGTTAAGTCAGCTTGTTCAGGGTAAAATTTTCAAGCTGGAATGTCACCCTCGCAGAAATGCTGAGTGTTTTGCTGACTTCTGCGAGTTTAGATCACTGGGATCCTACAATGGGTGTTGAAGGGTTTATTGAATGTGGGTTTTTTTTTATTTCTTCACTCAATTTTATTTATCAAAATTAATGGTCTCTTGATTCAAGTCTTTCAGCTCCTGGTGGAATGACTACATCAGAATACCCAGTGCTGAACTTCTTTGCATGTTTGCATGTGTGCATGAAGGCAGAAAGCACATTGATTTTCCTCCCAAGGATAAGAGAAACAAAGGTCATAGCTCCTCACACTCTAATTTATGCAAGATTAATGCATAGAATACAGCAGAGTTCACTTAATGAGGGTGAAACATGCAGATGAGTGAAGAAGTATAGTTTCCAGTTCTGATTTCCCAGTTGAAAGTATATAAAATACTACAATAATGTAAAATGTCTTTAAAAAGAATTTCTGGTTAAGAGGTAAGCAGTGGTGTATTCAGGCCTCATTTTCCTCTGCTCAGCCTTTGGAATGTGCTGCATTTTCTGCTTCCACACTTGTGGAAGGCTGGGCACACATCCTGGGCTCTGCCCCGCTGAGGCTGCACTCGTGGGATGATGCTGGCTCACAGAAACATCTCTGTGCTGATGCTCCCATGGCTCTGGAGGCAGGCTGCTAGAGGAAATCCAGAGGTTTGTGTTAATCAGGGTCTGCAATCCTTAAAAACAAAGAAATTGCTGATGAACTCAAAATGATAAGAAATGTCTGGTGTCTGCAGCAAACTGCCTGGAGTGAGGAGTCTTCTCTCCACAGAGTGACCTTCTGGAACTTCAATTGTGCATTTACACTCACACTCAGCAGTGCTTCTGCAGTTTAAGATGATGTTGTCAGCTGCCTTCCAAGACTCCCTTTTAGTCTCTCTATTGCTTTGCAGAGCTTTTCCTTAGCACAGTGACAGAGACACAGAGCAGACAAGTCAAAGCACAGAGAGAAAAAAAGAACATTGGTGTTACTGCAGTCGCTACCAGTGTCTGTTTGGAGCATTCCCATTTGTATAGTCTGCTGCTGAAAATGAAGCTGTGCTCTTTAGAAGGGATTTATTGTCTCTAAATGGACAGGTATGGATTTACTGTGAGCTTGAGAGGCTAAAATGAGTTTTGCTGCTGTGCATTCGCACGTCTGGCTCTGCGTCTCCTCTTCCTTGGTGACCTGCCCCATATCCAGGTCCCTGTTCTGTCACCTCCTTCTGAGCCACTCACATTATTAATGGGCAACAAGCACACAAAGGTCCAGCCATAATTTCCCTCCTTAAAACTGGGATGGAGGCTTTGGAAGCAGCTTCATTTTCAGCAATGTGCTGCAGCCTGCGCTCGAAGCAGAAATAAAAACGCCCATTTCACTCCATAACTGACTCTAATCTCCAAATTTGGCACACTAACTCCTGAGAGGTTAACTGAATTTTCAGTTCACCAAGCAGAAGTCCTTAAAATGTTTACTGGAGTTTTGCTCAGATTTTCTCATGTTCCATGGATTTTCTGAACTAGTTCAGCCCGATGTCAAGTTTTAAACAGCTGCCAGGCATCTGAGAGATAGAAAACTTCTGAACATTCAGCAGGAACTCTGCATTCACCAGGATCGAGTGAGTTTCAAAGATTGTTCACAGACACCCGCTGAATGTTGTTTTTGGAAGTTTCTAGACAATATTTTGTCGAAAAAAAACAATCCACTCTGAAAAAAAATTATGAACTCTGCCTCTCTTTCTAAATCAAGACATCACAGCTATTTTTCTGTGCTCCCTCCTCATCTACAGTCAGTGCAAACCACAGGGTCAAGGTAGGGCCTTGTGTGCTAAGTCTGAAGGGAGAAAATAAAGTTCCATTTGAACCAGGTTAGTGTTCTCCCTCCAGAGCTCTGCCAGGTGCTCCTGAGTCCTTTGTCTGAAGGTGCTGGAGTAACACTGTTAGGCTGGGAGGAAGGAATGTTATTCACAGCTTTATTAAACATCTGTAATGCCTATTAATTAATTAAAACCCCTCCTGATAGAAGCCTAGATTGCATCTGTCTGATAAGAGATGGTCTACAGTTCTCTCGTCGTGGAAACTGTTGTGTTTGACTGAGTTTTCCCTCTATTTCAGAAATCAAATGTGGAATTAATGAGCTTCTTCCTCCCCTCTGATTTCCAAAAGCAAAGAAAAGAACAATATTCATGTTGGCAAGATTTTCCTACACTACTAAAAGATATATCTGCTGTGTTGGCTTTTCTGTATTTTTTCTTGCTTCTCTTTTGTGTCTGACAGAACTGGTTGCTTCCCCAAAATCTTATGATAACTTTTAGACTGCAATCAATTTCCAGTGTCTTTATGAAAGCAGAGCTCTGTCATTATGTTCCCAGAGGGATGTGCCAGTAAACCTGAATCTGGGGAATAAAATTGGAAGATTACTGTTTCCTGTCATGTATTTCTGTTTTATGATGTTGAGTACACTGGAGTGGCTTAGTAGGGACAAAAAACAACAGCAGAGATGGGAAGTAGCTATTAATGTCCTATCAGAGCTTGATAGGGCTTGATATGATTAAAAAAAACCCAAACTTGTGATATCTTCAGCAATTGTAATTTCAATTATTTGCTAGCTAAAGGCAACTTTCACTGCTCCAAGTTAGGAAATCATGTAAATAGACTAATTAATATAATTTGCCTTGTGCTCCACTAAGAGAACAAAACCAAATATTTCATTTTCTAAGAGGTGAAAAAAAAACAACCCGTGTAAACTAAATATTATAAATATTCAGTCCATCTGTAAAGCAAACATTGCATATTTCCAGTGATCCTCAGCATTTCTGAGGAATTCAGCAGGATTCCATGGGATGGGGATGCTTGCTTTGGCTTTCCAGCTGCTCCCCAGTGGAAGGGAAATGTTCCTCTGTGGGGATGAGAGGCAGCTCTCCCAGAACACTGAGGGACAACGGGGGGCCAGCAGATAGAGAGGAGGTTTCATCATCTCCTATCTGCAGCCCTTTAATATCAAGAGACTTCCACTAAACTTAAAATGAGTCTTTGAAATATTCCGTGCTGTGGAGGTAGAAAGGTACAATAAATAATATTTCTCTTTTTCCTCGTGTGGAATGGAGAGATAAAGCTATTTATAAAACTGTGAAGACTTACAAATCATTCTAACAGGTTGTCATATGTTAATGTCAGCGAGAATTTAATCACCAAAGTAAAAAAAATCTATATTTTTTTTTCTCCCATCCTATCTTATTTTCATAACTCTCTCTATTGACAGATTCTCTTGTGATGATAGATTAAAGGAATGCCCACGATCACAAAAATGTAAAATCAGAAAAAATACAGCGACTGACCCAGTAGGTGGTTTTTAAACTGTGTGGCAGTTTTATTTTTTTGTTCTTGTGGCATTTACAGGCTCTAATGAGGAGTCATTGTGCTCAGCACTGTGCACCTACTGAACAAGGAAATGAAGAGCTAATAAATAGATGGACTCTGAAGATCCAGATTTATGTAACAAGTAGCAAGGCTTTCTGTATGAACTCTTTGAGGAGTTGTTGATTCAGGAATAAACAACCTTGCTTAGGAGCAGAACAGTTTTATTCATCAATTTATTAATAAAGATTTCTATGACAGCTGCTTCCCCAAAAAGCTGTTCAGTGACGGGTTTAATTTGCCATCTGGGACTGGAGTGCCCTGAATTCTTTGGCTTTTAGCCATTTACACTCCTGTTAAAAGGAGACACATCCTTGGGCTTTCCAGGTGATCCCATGGTGAATTTGGCTTTATCCTCTGAACCAAAGATGAGTTTTAGAGAAAAATAACTACACACATGGTGTTAGATCTGTGATTTTATCATTTTGTATCTAGCTCTCTGTAAGTCCAGTATTGGTGAGGTTCTTGTCCAGAGGAGGTTGCACATCCAGCATTCCTTGGTGGCCTTTATCCTTTATCCTGAGCTCAAGTTGAAGTGGGGATGACTCAGGCCAAGCTTGCTTTTTGTGCTTTTTGTTATGGTGAGCATTAGAAAAAATTAATCTTGAAGACCACCCTATTCTGTCCTTCAAAATAATGTAATGCTGCTGATGGAACTGATGGCTTTGGCTCTTTTCTTCCCTGCATATGAGCAGAGATGTGAAACTTGACCCCCTGTATTTCCCTTGGTGCTGAGCAGCCCTTCTCAGGGTCAGTGAGAGGCAGAACCCCTGTCCTGGGTGGGGGGAGCCCAGGTGAGGTGTCCCAGGTGTGTCTGCCAGGCAGCAGCACCGCCCTGGCTGCTCCTCGTGGCAGCAGGGGCTCCTTCCCACTGCCAGGGGTGCCAGCTGCAGGTGACAATGGAGGGAACAAAAGCTCCAGCACACAAACAGCACAGTGGGTCTGAGCCCTCCTGTCTGTGCTGGGGACGTTCATCTCTCCCTGGGTTTTTAGGACATGGCTCTCATTTCCCTCTCCCTGCGTTTCACAATGTAGGGTTTATTTCCAAGCCTTTAAAATGGGGACTTGTGCCTATTAGAAATACAGATTTATATTGCTGGGCTCCCTGAGGAAAGGCTGGCTGGCTAATGGGGTGGGTTTGGGGCTGTGCTACAGTGCAGGGTGCTCAGGCTGTAATAGGAAATCAAATAGTTCATTTCACAGCCATCAAGTGCATGCTGAGCTGCCTGACTGCTTTATGCTGCTTTATCTTTGAGGACATAAAACCTATTCTTACTTTATGAAAACATACTTTGTGTTGGATAATCATTTCATTTACATATAAAGGTTACACTTAATAAAAATATATGAACCAAAATTGCAACAAAGATACAACATCATAAACCACCTTTTTTAAAGTCTGCTGGTTTTTCCCTTTGAAAGGCTTCATTGCCTTTAAGACAGGAGATATTGCTTCAGAACTAAAGATTTAAAGCTTTTTTCTTCTGCCTGTAGTAAAAGTAATAAAGCTTTTTATTGTACAAAGACTGTAAATATATTTAGCAATAATTTCAACAGCTGGAAGTGTCTAGATGTCTGTAGTGGAAATACAAGGATCATATTTACCTAGACTTGGCCTTGAAATTTCTATAACCTTTTCTTTCCACCTAAGCAGCACCGAACAGTTATTGGCTGTTATCTTGTAAACACTGCAAGACAATCTCGTGGAGAAAATGACTCTGTGCAGTCCAAAATAAGATGCTGCAGGAGCAGGAGTGCTGTGAGTATTTTCTGTTCTCATTGTTTGTGACAAATGTTTCCTGCTAAGAGGAGCCAGCCCTGCAGACTGGAGCCTGGCACCCACCCCCAAGAGCAGAGTCAGGGATGTTGTTCAGGGAATCCATGGCAAAAAAAAATACTAGAGAACACGAGAATAATGGTCTTTGTCATTGCTTTTGTTATCCTAAATGCATGAGGGGTTTGGGTTTGGTGGAGTGGCAGGTTTAGGGGGCAGGGAAAGTTCATTGCCTTTGGAATTACAGAAAGTTGAGAGGCAAACTTGCATCAATTTTCATTACTGCCACATCTCGTTGCCCTTCTCAGTAAATATCTCAGCGCTGCCGTGTTTCACCCCTAAATCAGTCTTAATGCATTTCCATTCCTTCAGTTTCCTATTGTACCTCTGTTGACCCAGGATCACAAACACACTTTCAACTCCTAAACCTTATTATCCTCTGAGGAGCGTGTGCAGAGACACGAAGGTGCTCTGTGAGCGGTGAGCAGCGTCTCCTCCAACTCCATTTATGAAATAAAATAATCATAATTGTTCTAACTCTGTATGGAGGGAAGTGCAGCCAATTACTGCACAGCTCTAATCACAAAATAGAAACAAAATGCAGGCACAGACTCTCTCCTTGTGGGGGAAGAGTGATCAGTGGGTTTGATGAGTGTGGTTAGAATGTCTGTTGAAATTTCCTTGTCAGAGGAAGAATAAATACTTGCATAGTGTCCAGGAAAAGAAGGAAAAATATTCCAAAATATTAGTTAGATCCACCGAAATTGTTCTTTTGGGGGTTTTTCAGAGGTGCACCTTGGCCTTTCAGCCATTCAGGTTTTCCTGGACACGGTCTCTTAGCCTGGCATGTCGAATGTGGATGTGACCTACTGTAAAATGTTAATTTATTCTCCTATTGGATGGCTTTGATGACCTTTTGGTAGAGGTTTCCCTTCTTCTCAGCTGACCTCTGCTCTGCCTTTTGCACTCTGAAATTGAGGAGACCGCACTGAACCAGAGAAACTTTGATTAACAGAACAAACATTTCACTCAGGAAATTTTAAATTTTGACTTGTAATACTTCACAGTTCAAAACAGCATGAAAAAATCATATCTTTATGTCTCAAAAGGTTTTGAGAAAATACTGAAACATCCAGTTTTTGACAGCATCTTGCCAGCTACTTGAATTTGAAACATGAGAAAAGTCTCTAGAGCATACAGGAAGAGTGATGATAGTCAGAAGGAAATGGATTGTGTATTGTTGAAAAACAAGACCTATCCAAACATGCAAGAGAAATGGAAGGTATCAAATCAAGACAAATGTTATTGGGCTGATAATAAGTTAGGTTAAGACAGTAAAGTTTTCTAATAAGGCTGGAGGAGGAGGCTTCTTTCTGATGGATGGGAAGACCAGCACAGTGAAGAAAAATCTGTAAAATAATGCATTTCTCACTTTCTAGCAGCTGTTTTAAAAATTATTATTGAAACAGATTTGAGCAACTTTTAAGCATCATTTGTTGGTATTAGTGCTAAATTGTTTTGCAATAGGCAGCAGACCCTGCATACCATGAATTTCTAATTTAAAATATTTAATGGTACACTTCAGGGGAAAGTAGAAGAGCATTTTTAAAAGTAGACATCAGTAGTGATTGGAAATGTCAATTAACATGGTGTAAACAAGCATGAGCTTGTGTATTTCTGTGAAATCGAATCAAACTCTCTCAGCAGTGGGTGAAGTTCCTTTCTGTGCCACTGAAAGGAACAGTTCCATGGCTGCCATTCCTGCAGGTGATCTATTGCACAAGCTATCAGATATAGATTATTACATTATCAAATTAAATCTTAAATCTGTGATGGGATTTACTGAATTTGATTGTAGGAAACATACACTTGACAAAAGCATTTTTCTGGGATCCTTTGGGGATGGCAACTGAATTTTGGGTTTGTAAAACACAATCACATGTTCAGCTGATAGAAATTGACAGTGATATTAATACAATTCCATCTGGTTTATCAAGATGTTATGCTTTAGGTCTAAAATGCATCAGTAAGTCTAATGGCCTCTTGGCCTGTCTTAAAAAAATAATATAATAATAGTAATAATAGTAATAATAGCAATAATAGCAATAATAGTAATAGTAGTAGTAATAATAATAATAATAATAATAATAATAATAATAATAATAATATTATTATTATATTAGTAACATGCCAATGTATTAACAATATTATAATAATATATTATTATTAATAATATTGCATAATAGTATTATACAATGAGAGATGTAGGTCTCCATTTTGGGTAATAAGATGTAAAGATACCATTCCCTACAGAAATAGGCTTCTATTAATGGAAGATGGCAAAATGGCAAGAGGAACTGAAGGTACCTGCACAGGAAGATTTGGTTTATGAGCAGGGCCAGGAGGCTGCAGCACTACAGGAGCCACAAGGGCTTGGGTTCCACCTCTTGCAGGGAATAACCTGCTAAAAGTGTGACACTGCCCAAGCACAGCCACCTCAGCACACAGGACCAGTGGACTGGGAAGGGAATGAATTTAAATATAAATTTAAATATAAATTTAAATATAAATTTAAATAAAATTTTAAATATAAATTTTTAAAAAATTCTGAAAAGGTGCTGCAATCCCCTGTGGAGTTCAGTGTGATGGGGCTCTATAAATAAATGTGACTGCTTGGATGCAGACTGTTCAAACTGCATAACTTTGTACTTCCTTTAATGCTTCTAATTCTTCCCTCATAAAACCAAATTAAAGTTACAAAGTGTAGCAGCTGAGGAGAGCCTGACACTGAATAATGGGGACTGTGACTCTGAAATGACCCAAATCCCCTCTGTTTCCACCTCCAGGATGACATGGATGGACATTTCTGGCTGTTTCCTGCAGACCTTGCCCTCCCCTGCACCTTCATGGCACAGACAAATCTTCACAGAACGGGGACAATTAGATTGGAAGAAATGTTTATGGTTTGACTTGGAGGCTTCCATTGCAGTTTATTTGATTGTTTGAAGCATCAGCATCTCAGAAGTTAATGATCTGCCTGAAATAATGGGGATTTTAGAAGATGGAATGTTACTAAATTAATAAATATAATAAATATTAACTATTTCCCTGCAAGTATATGGTCTATCTGCAAAAAAAAGCTGAGAATAACGCTGGGTTTTCACTTCAGAAGTGATGGTTTCATATACTACTAGGCCATTTTTTATTCATGATGTTGATATTCAGAACAGAGCTGTGGATTATATTCATCATGCCCATCTGGGCTGCGCTTGCATGGCAATTAAAAGACAATTCCTCTTAACGTGGAGATGCTCTCTGTCTGCAGGCTTGGCTTCCTTCAGCAGGTTTGGGACAGCCTGGTAGGTGTGGGAAATGTTTCACTGTTTGCTCTCATGTTTATGGTGACCCACTGAAAGCTTCCCACCTCCCCAGGTAATGAGCCTCCAGTACAGGAAACATTTGGGGATGATGTAGGATCTACTGAAGAAAATGGAAAGTATGATGAGAGATGAGATGAATTATAGACAAGTGAAGGAAATGGGGAAAGTTTTAAGAGAAATTGTTTTATATAGAATAGTTATTATAACACTTAGTCATTAAAACAGCAGTAATAAAATTATATTTATAGCTGAATAAGGAGTCTCGGTGTGATTAAGATATGGAAGTAGCTAATTGGACTGCTGAAATATTAGGATATTGAAGTGATGAAAAGTATACAAATGAAAATAAAAGTGCATAAAAATTAATGAGGAGACTGAAATAGGAAATGGAATAAAGGAAAATAACAAATGAAGCAATGTGGAATGAATAAACACCCAGCTGGTAGACAAGGAGATATTGAGGACGTTGCAGAAGTGAGTGGATATCCATTGCCCCAGAGCTGCTGTTGGTGCAGCAGCTGTGCCCAGGGTCAGGGGCTGGGGTTTCTGGGGGTGCAAAGGAGGATTCTGCTCCCCAGGATGTTCCTGGTGCAGGCTGGGCTGTTCCTCACCCTGTGTGTAAGGTTTTTTGGGGTGCACAAGGATGATTTCTGCTCCCCAGGATCTCCTGGTGCAGGCTGGGCTGTTCCTCATGTGTGTGTCAGGTTTCTGGGGGTGCACAGGGATGATTCCTGCTCCCCAGGATCTCCTGGTGCAGGCTGGGCTGTTCCCTACCCTGTGTGTAAGGTTTTTTGGGGTGCACAGGGATGATTCCTGCTCCCCAGGATCTCCCAGGTGCAGGCTGGGCTGTTCCTCGCCCTGTGTCCCCTGTGGATGGCTCTGGGACAATCAGCCTCTGCTTTTGTGGGGCAGGAGGGAGGCCAGGGGGTTTGCTGGGACGCCTTTGAGCTGGGTTTGTTCCCCGGTGCAGGACTGGGGAGTCCTGGGGAGTCCCACCAGTTCTTGTGCTGGGGGAGGAAGGGGCAGGGATGGGGCTGGGGCAGCAGCTCCCTCTGGAGAAGCTGGGATTGCCCCTGTCCCAGGCACCATGAACAGGTTTAGGAATGGCCTCAATGCCCTTCCAAGCCCCCTTTCATCTCTGCTGACTGATCGGGTCACTCAGTGCCCAGCTCCTCTCCCAGGACCCCCAGTGCCTCCCACCACCCCCACAGTGTAGGTTTTCCTCCCAAATCCTGTCCAACGCTGCCCCTCTCCAGTGTGAAGCTGTTCCCTGTGTCCTGCCACCCTGCCCTGTCCCCAGTCCCTCCCCAGCTCTCCTGGAGCTCCTTTGGGCGCTGGAAGGGGCTCTGAGCTCTCCCTGGGGTTTTCTCTTCCCCAGCAGAACACCCTCCCCTCTCAGCCTCTCCTCGCAGCAGAGCTGCTCCAGCCCTCTGAGCATCTGTTTTCTCTCTCTCAGGTAAGGAAAGGTCAGAAAAACTGTTCTCAAGCTGTTCTCTCTATATTTAAAGGTTTATTAATCAGATTATTCTAAGTTCTTGGACTTGCATTTCAATCCTTTCAAGATTCTTATAATAATTTTTTAAAATGTATTTTCCAAGCTTGGAAGATTTGGAAAAATACTAACAATTTGGAAAACATATAAAACATTTATGATGAAAACGATGAGATTTGCTGCACACTTCTATCTGCAGCTCTGCAGTGATAAATTCAATAGAATTGTTACTGCAATTATATATCAGGACACACAAAGTTTATGCTTGCACATAAATATGAGATGAACTGTCCTGCCAAGCACTTTAAGTAGCAGCTGATGTTTCATTATATCCCTGATTTATACCAACAAGGTAAGATATTTACAGTTAACTAACTCTGTAAATAATTTTGTCCTCTGAGATACCTCCATGTGAAATATGATCAGGAATGAACAACAGAACAAAGGGTTTGAATTAAACAAATAAACACACCTATATTTATCCATTTAAACTGAGTTCTGTTTTACCCAGAATTCTCTCATTCTCCTCACTATATGTAGCTAGAAAGGCTAAACCCCAAAGCTCCATTCTTACTGTGTGTTCTGGTAAATAGACATGGTCTCAGCAATCTCCTTTCCTTGCAGGAAAATGTGGAATTTTGATTTAGGTGGCCACTGGGTCTTCAGTTTTAGAAGATTTTTCCCCTGAGAACTGTAGTTTTTATCCTGACCAGTGTGATGCTGTCCAGCAGGAAAAGGTATCCTGCCTGTGGAATGCCAGGTTACTGCTCTCAAACTCAAATTTGGGATTTAGGCAGTACAGAGGGAGCAGTTGTGTGTTAAAGCAGAGGCAACAGTTCCAGAATTGTTAACAAGTAAACACAAGAACTGTGCAAAGCCCACCCTGGATTCTGGCACCCCCCTGGCCGTGCTCTGCTCGTTTCAGGTGCTCCCAGTGCTGGGTGTGTGTGAGTGGCTCTGAGCATCGAGAATTCCTGGTGACATAAATAAACAAATAAATAACATTACCAAAGTCAGCAGCTGAGCCCAGCTCTGAGAGGGAGTGCAGGAGCCTCTGAACCAGGTGGGTGAGGAGTTTCCCTCCCTGGATGTGCAGAGCTGCACTGGGAGGGACGCAGGAGCTCACTGAGTACAGCTCTCCTGTCAAACCAGCTGGACAGGTCTGTGTTGTTCCAGAAGGGTTCTCCTCCAGTTTGCTACCAGAGAAACTATCAGAGCAGTCCTCTGGATTAGCCCTGCTATTATTAGGATGATGTTTTTTCCTCTAATATCCAGCTTTGAGCTTCCTTATGCCGTTTAAACCTATTGCTTATTCACTGTGGCCATGAGGAACAGATAATTCCATTCCTCTTTGCAACAGCCTTTTATTTGCCTGATGACTGCTATAATGTTGTCTCATTTTTCTGTCTTTAGGCAAACTACTGCAATTCAATTATTCATTTGGCACAGGTGGTATTGATTATTCCTAAGCATTCTTGTCCCTAGCACTTTTGCCATTTAAACTATCCTCTGCTTTAAGAGCTAATCTCTACCTCAATAAATCTGTCATCTGGAAGCTTAAGAAAACACAAGTATTTTTTTTTTTCATACAATGAGTAAATAAATGATGGAAGACTTTACACTGGGCATTGCAGAAGCCAAATTATAAATGGTTCAAAAAAGGATTATGCACAGCCCTTATGGAAGAATGGTCCAGAGGGAGCAGCTGAAAATAATTTTCTAAATGCAACCTCTAGCACAGGAGTTCTGAAATTATGGTTTGAACTGGGAGGGATGAACAAGGAGAGGGTTGTTCTTTCCTTGCCCTGTTTCTCACATCCTTTCTCTAAGCATCTGTTACAGGATGTTGCAGTTATGACCTTCTTTTGTGGGATTGCTTCATCCTTAATAAGCTTAGGATACACTGGTTTGCATATGCATTTTGCACATTTGTTGGCTTATTATTTCTGATAAAACTCATAAAAGGATTATGGGCCTCTTATCTCCTACCAGATTAATTGTGAGCTAAAACAGCAAAGGTTAAGAGGCTTGCCATTTCCTTTCTTCTCCTCCATGGCTGCCTGAGTCTCTAAAAACATTTATCCTTCATCTTGTTCATTAGTTGTTGACCTATACCTTGTAATACAATCCTCACTCCTTTTTAAGATAAAGGAAAAAAATTATGTAATTATGGAGATAGTCTCATTCTTTGAAACATCTAATTATTTTTTTTGAACTGTCCTTATTTCTTGGTTTAAGTTTTAAGACAGGGAATTCCAATTCTGAATTATTAAAAGAAAAAAATCATACTGCTTGTTTTTAAGCAGCATCATTTTGGTTTTACTTTCTTCCGTCTTCTCCTTCCCTGATTTTTATTATTAAGAGATTTGGTTGAGATTGTCTTTGGAGGAGAATAAATTGATTCTGTACAACCTGGACATTATTAGTGGGTGGAGGAAGAGCCAAATAATTGAATGCCAGGGCTAATATCAATCCCTTTCCCAGCTTCTATTTTCTGACTCATTTTATAATTTCTTAGTAATGTTTTTCTCCACCTGGCTTTCAATGCCGTGAAATGACCACAGAAGGTTATTTTTCTTTTATCTGCTCTGGTGAGGATTGTGTATTTTGTTCTCTAATCCTGTCCTTCCAGGGTGGGGTTTGCTGGTCCTTTCCTGGTGGGCTGCTGTGGAGGGATAGAATGCAAGACCATAAAGATGGTGCAGAAGGTGGTCTCACACCTGGGGAGGTGCAGCTGTGCTGATCCCCAAAGATGAGGAACAGCCTGCCCTGAACAGGCCACAGCTGTGCCCAGTAAGAAGAATAGTGCACAAAAGAGTGGGTGAGCTGGGTGAGGAGAGAGCTGGAGTTGTTGGCAGTGAAGAAGAAGTTGGAGTCAGTGCTGTGAGGATCTGCCTGTGAGAAATCACCAAGCAGGTAGGGAACTTTTGCAATAAGATAACAGAACTGCAGAAACAGCCAAAGGCAAAGCCCCAGCCGTGATGTGCCAGTTGTGTGGTGGGGCACGGGGCTGCTCAGGAGATGTGTGTGAGCTGTGGGGCACCCTGGGATGAAATGGGGACTAAAGGATCCCCCTGAGGCTCTGAAAGCCCTGGCAGGTGTTGATAGCCCTGACCTGCCCACATGGGGCACTGCCATCCCTCCCCAATCCAGCCCAGCCCTGGCGCTCTGGGATCAGGGTTTAAACCCATTCCCAGTTCCTGCCTCGTCCCCTGGGCTCTGCTGGAGCCGCTGCAGAGCGGGTCAGGAGGGAGGGTCCTGCTGGGGAGCCCAGCCCTGGAGCTGGGGTTAGAGCCCCTGCCTCCTGAGGGCTCCTGGGTGGGTTTTGGGGGGCTGCTGGTGCTCTGTGCTGCAGTTGGTTTGGTCCTTTGGCTTTTGAGAGTTGCTGCAATGTTTGTTTCCTTATTGGAATCTTCTCTGAAGAGCTGTTTTGAAAAGAAATGTTTTGGGGCATTGCTCATGGCTGTTAATGCCAGGCTGTGCCTGCTTCAGTTCGTGGTGTTGTGTTGGATTAACCGAGTGCTCCGGTTGGCATTGTTTGTTATTCCTGGATTATCCTGGAGAGGGGCAGTGCGGGCAGCTGAGGGTGAAAATGTTTGAGCTGTTTTCCATTAATCCACTTAGAAGTAGGAGTTAACTTCCTGAATCACAGGCAGTTCATATTTCTCACTGGCCTTCACTTTGACTTTGTTTTATGTGGCTCACCTGCTGTGATTTCAGAAAGGGAATATAAATGTTACCCTTGCACTGCAGAGTGGTGAGATGGCTGTGGAATTTTACTTGTTAATAAAAGCTGAAAATCTTCCGTGCAAGTTCATAGAAGTGACTGAAGAGCACGTAGCTAAAATCCTGCAATTTACAATTCTTCTGCTGGTACCCCAGATTTTATCTGCTTGCAGAAGCCTCAGGCTTCTCTGTGGCTCGATCCAACCATTAATGACCACACTAAAAATGAGTTTATGACAAGTACCTGACTTTATTTTTGTTTTGGGGTGTGTTGAATTTCAGACTTTTGAAAGCAAAACCAAAATCCCTGTGAATGAGGTGAAAACGGAGTAGAAAGATTGACTCCTTTGAATAGCTGTTGTCCTCCTTTATTTTTATTTTTAATTGATTGTTCTTGTTTTTCCCCTGGAGCTGCAAGGGTCTGTTTGTTCCTTCACAATGTAATTCTGTCACATGCATATAGCAAAGCAGAATGACAACTGATGAGTATTATCTGATTCCTCGTGGGGAAATCCTGCACAGTAAACATAACACACAAAAACACCACAACACTAATTGAGAGATATATATCTTAAATTAGATGAGTCCTTTTCTTAATTCCTAACAATTACTAAGCATTTTTATGAGCCAGATACCATTCCTTGCTTCCCACAGAATGCTTTGTAATTAACAATGGTTATAAGTGGCTTCAGGCAAGATCTTTGTGTGTGAGTGTGTATATATATATATACATACATATATATTTATATATATATGTGTGAGTGATGCTTTCTCCATTTCTGCAAAGAAATTTATCAGTTGCATGTTTTTCCTTTGGCAGGACCTTTATTGGCTTCTATAAAGTTTTTAATATTTTGAGCACAGCAGTAACTTTTTTCCAATTGTTTGTGAGCTCATCTCATTTACACTTTACTTGTTAACTGAAAGTAGCATTGCTGGAGAAAATAAAATGGGCATTTCGGGATGGGAATGTGTGTGAAGCTGTATCATCTGGCTTTTTGAAGATAATAAAAGTGAAAATAACTAAATGCAAAAGAACAAAATTAATGATAGCCGATCTTATGTAGTGGAGTGTTCCTCTCCTAAAAACTTTCAATGGAGACAACAGTTACAAATTGTTTTGGAAAGCAAAGTCAGACTTTAAAGTGTACAAGAGGCAGCTCCATGGTCATTATACTCACTGAACAAGCATGCAGGCAAACATCACAAAACTCAGCATTTCAAAACGTTTCCCAAGATGCAAGAAGGCATTTGAAAGGCACCCAGTTCTATCAAATGGCTCTGGATGAAGACTCCAGCTGAGAGCAAATTGAGCATCAGCCTGGAATGGGGCTGCTGGTTTTGGTTTAATCTGGTACTGAGCGTTTAATATCAATGGATTTGCTTCATCAGAAAAGTGGGGTTGGGGTATTTCCAGTGGATTCCATCAGAAATAACCCTTTGGGGGCTGGTACAGCGGTGGATGGGAGGAAATGGCTGAAAATGCAGCAAGTGTGGCTCATACTGACAAAGCCGAGCTGAGCTAATCTTTCACTGCAATTTAAGGTAATTTTATTTTTTTTTTTCAATGTGTGGAGTTTTCAGAACTGTTCAGACTCCATCAAGATTAAAATGCCAGACAGGGCAGGATTCTCCATTATTTTAATCACCAGTGGATTTCACTCAGCAGTTTGGTGCAAGGTATTCTGCAGGTGAAGGTTCCTGTTAATAATCCTTGCCCATGGAAAAGGCTCAGTCTGCTAGGTGACAGTAAGAGAACACACTCATGGATGAGTTTGGGAAATACACTTGGTTTCTATAATTCTGAAATGCAGAAATGTTTGTAAAGCAGGGGTGTTCTTTGCTTGAAATTGGCTTCAGCAAGTCCTTCTTCACACTGTTTGTTTTTTTTTTTCCTTGAAGTGCTGGTTTGGGCCCTGGTGTGCAGCAGTTCCACACCATGGTCTGCCCCATGCTCAGTGTGTGATATTTGGTGTGAGAAAAGCTCCTTTGGTTGGCTTTGTACCCAAATGAAAGGCATCAGTGCCTTGGTGTTGTCAGGCATGGAGCTGGGCACTAATGAAGGGACTGATGCTGAAGATGGTTTTTTATCCCCACTGCTATTTTATCAACTAAACTCTTGGGCTGTATGTTTGAGTAATGAACAGAACATGATAAATGTTGCTACACTTCTGTTTTGCTGCCAGAAGATGCATCTTGTGGGAAAGGTTAAATCTAACAATACCATCACTGGGTGGCTTCAGCACTGCACTGAATCAGGGCCTTCTCTGTTCTAATTAGAGTTCCAGAATAGTCCCTGTGCAAGGATGCAGCAGAAACCTGCAGGATTGCAAATGGGCAACTGCAGCAATTCCTGACCAGTGCTCAGGAATGCCTCATGGCTGCTTTAAGAGATGAGGGGAGTCTTTATGTTCAAGAACAGCTATTTCCCCGAAATTTCATTTAAAATGAAATGCCCCTCAAAAAACCCAAACTTTTCCTATCTTCTGTCTTTTTCATAGCCAAAACACTTTTTTTGTGTCTTTTCTTATACTTGCCTATATAAAAATCTGGGTGGTTGGTTGTTTTTTTTTTTTTTTTATTTTGGAAAATATTCTGTTTAAATTGGCAAAATACCAAACATAGCTGATTATCAAAATTAATTAACTCCATATCCTTTGGTCTTCAAAAAGACCTCTTCAAGATTGAGAGAAAGAAAAGATTTGTTATTATTTAACCATGAAATATTTTTTAAAATACCATTGTACTAATGCTGACCCATTCATCTTTAATAGGTGTGCCTCGCTGTAGGAGAAATTTAGGAGAAATTTAGTTTATCTTTTATTTTAGGTGTACTTAGTGTATAGTCCTTGAAATCAGGATTGGTCTTCTACTGTTGCTAAGCTCTCACCCTGTTGGGAGTGAGGGTTTGTTCCACGTTATTTCATTTCCTTTCTGTCCTGCTCTGAGTGAGGAGGTGCTGGGAATGTGTGACACATGCAGGGGATCTGACTGCACAGCTGTTTGCAAGATACTTTTTCAGACTCCTACTACTGTTTGTGAAATAAGGGATGAAAGACTTTTAAAAGAAGCTCAGAACACTGAAAAAATCAGTGTTCAAATCACTTCACAGAGTCTTTGGGACACGCTTAGGGCAGATGGCAATTTGCCACCAAAGCACTCAAACTTTTTGAGTTACTTTAACACTCTTGAGCAAGTCACAGACAAAATTCTATTTGATTTCTGGTTATTCTTCTATTATATTAAATGGGCCAAGCTTAAGTGAGGTTTACCCTGGAGAACAGTAGAAATAATGATGCCTTGCTGGAAATACTGAAATAAGGAATCTGTTGGCTTTTAAAACTTTATAGTAACAATCTCCCGGCACAAGGTAGTAGCTCAGAGAAAAGGGCCACATCCCATTTTCTGGGTGTAAAATCTGCAGTCCTTTTTTCCTCTTGAGGAGAACATTCATGAAATTGTTGAGGACACTGGAACTTCTCCATCTCCATTACAGAAGAAGTCGTTAGGCAGCAATTGAGGGTATCTGGTACCACCCTGGTTCTCCAGTTCCTGATCAGCCTGGAAGCCCCAGCTGGGCCCCAGAACTGATTTTTGCTGTTCCATTCCAACTGATATTCCTGGTTTGGGCAAGAATCTTGCAGCCACTTAAATCCTGTGGTTTCTAGTGGGATGTTTGGATCCCAGAGTGAAGCAGATGCAAATGGAGCTTTTAATAACTTCATTTCTGCCTGCTTTTTGGGCCCTGGACAATGTCAAACAGTGGGAGATTATCCTGAACAGACCTTCTATTTCAACCAGCACTCCTTCTTCCATAAGTTCTAGTGAGCATATATGTGTTAGGTATTTTTAAGTTTTGAGCAGTAATTTGGGAAATGATAATCTCACAGACTTTTTCACCCCCACGCAGGAGGGTTTTGATCAATATCTAGCTGCTCAAACTCATTAGTGCCTTTAGTCTTTTTCTGTTTAAACCAAGAAGACCCAAATGCACAAAAAAGTCTCCTTAGTGCTCTGTTTAATTCTGTAATATCTAGTTCAGATTCTGTAACAAGGTTGACTTTTCTGGCTTTAAAATTTGTTCCCCTTCTAATGGACCTACTCAACATAAATGTCTTGAGTATCTTTCTGTGCTGTCCTTGGTTTTAGCAGTGAATGACAAATCTGCCTGGTTGCTGTAGTGCCATTGGTTAGTGCCAGAAGAATACCTAGTCTTGAATTAAGAAACAGTATTTCTATCAAATATCTGGTAAATATTGAGTTCCACGTGTGTAATTTGCAAAAGCAAACATAATCTGAGTGGGAGTTACCTAAAATAGACACTCTGCAGTGCCAAGGGAAGCTCGAGGGGTCAGCTGGGCCAACTCTTGGCTGATGGCTATGGGCAGTTGTGCAGACCAAAACAGTTTGAGCAAGTCTCTTCAAGAATAACTTGAAAATCCAGTCAGTTTATTCCTGGAGAATGACCTAAGTGTGAAAGAACTGAGTCAAAACACGTCCTTAAATGAGTCTGATAGAAGAAGTGAAAATAGATCCCCTCTTTCCTGAGTGTCTTCGAGGGGCTGTGGAACAGACAGAGACACATGCTGGCCAAACAGCTCCCAAATGTTTCCTTCCTCTTGTGCTGATTATCTATATAAAACTCCATTTCTCCAGCCAAAATTTTGTTTTCTGAGAATATTTGACAAAATGGGCCTTGCAAGGGAGGAAGCCATGCTTTAGGAGCTTGAGTTTTCTTGTGCCTAGGAGTACAGCAGAGCTCAGACCAGAGAGATTGTGAGACTTCTCAAGCGGCAGAAGTTCTGTTCTGCTGATGGTTACCTGACCCTGCTGGTGGGAGGTTCCAGTCTCCAGAGTGGTTTGAGGTTAAACCTGTGGGGTTTGTGCAGGGGCTGTGTTGGGAGGGCCCCTGGGAAGGCGGTGAAAGAGCAGTGCAGATCTGCAGGGGCTGTGTGGCTGCCTGGGCATCTCTGCCATGAGCTGGGGGTCACTGCTGGGAGGGGGGCTTGGAGTGAGGCTGCAGAGACTTTCTGGGGTGTTTTTGTGGAGGATTTACACTTGGCACTCGGTCAGGTCAAATAGAATGGATGGATCTGCTCAGCAGACCTCCTCCTTTTCTGGGGCAGGGGGACATGTGCTCTTTTCAGCTTTGGTTCAGTTTTCTGTGGCTGGCGTTTGTTCCTGCCTTTGAGGCTGGATTAACTGGACATCTGCTGCTGGAGATTTTCTCCTCCTCGTTAGAGAGACACGAGTTGCTTCCATGCCAGTCTTTTGATGTCTGTCCAGAAGATTCTGCAGGCACTGAGACGTGCTGAGTTGTGAGTTTAATTATCCTGGCAGGTTGTTAGAGACAAAACAAAAGATGGGAATTGCCACTCTGATATCAGAAGCCTGTACAGAGAATTCCCAAAAGAATTCATAAAAATGCAAACTGCTTAGTAATATGGCACTTCTGCTCAGGAGCTGCCTAAATGACTTCTGCATGTGTCTGGAAATTCCAGAGTTGTGATTGTGTTTACTTTTAATGCTTAATAGACACTACAAAATGACTTTTTATGGGGTGAAAAAAAAATAAAGCATTTGTATTTGTTGATATTTTCTCTGTCTGAAAAGCAGGGGGTTGTTAACTGATGCCAATCAAATTTGGCATTGGACTCTATTGAGCTCAATGCAGTTATTGGCCAGATTATGTTTCAACATCTATTTTATATGTTAAATATTAGTGTACATTTAAATAACCCTGTATATAAAACACAGTTCATGTTATTGCCCATCATTAACCCTGCAGAGCTACCTTGCCAAAGTTCAAACAAGCTTTGGAGGACTTCAAGGCTCTCCAAAACTGCAAACGATTGAATTTAGAAGACTTTGACGTTATTAGGTTTTTTTTTCAAGATTAAGCAACTTGCCGTGCATTCAAAACATCCATGTCTTTTAGGGAGCGGGGCTGTCCAGTTGATCCCACAAAGGAGGATCCCACAAAGTTTGATGCCACAGAGAGGGTGCCAGCAGCACCCTCTGGTTTCACTTGCCTCTCTCACCTGGTGCAGCTCAGCACTGGCTGTGCTGCCTGGGGAGCCATTCTCACACAGATGTAAAACCAGGAGTCAAGAAAAGCTGCTTTTGTTAGTTGGTCCTGTGCTTCATTCAGAGCAGAACTGCTCCTCCAGGAAGACAAAGCATGATGAATTTATTTACTGTGAAATGCTGGCAAATGGGCTGGCAGAGCACATTTCAAGTCTGATAGATAATGATGTAAACAGTGTGTGGCTGAGTAAAATGTTTCCCCCACGTTCATTCCAGGTATCCTGGACAGCCCTAGATTTAAAAACAGAACCACAGCTTCTGAAACAGGATCTTGATATTTCTCATGTTTTATGGAAATATTGGATGACAGTGGTTAAAATCCAGAAAGACAATATTATGAGGTTGATAGAGAGTGGAAAATAAAGGACATCATGACTGTCTCCTTCATGTTGTCTGTGGGTTTGATCTTTGTCTCGGGGTGCAGTAGAACTGCAGAAGATCTTAGGGAAGAATGCTGCACAATTATCGGCAGAATGGAACTGTTGTTTTTAAGTAACTCATGCTAGGAGCTTTGAGGCTGAGAAAAGAAAACAGAGAGGAAGTATGAATTAGCTGGAGAAAGAGAACAGGAGGGAGTTGTCTCTTCCATATGAGAATTAAGAGCTATCAAGCTCAGCAAGTGGTTGGCTCAGTATGATTAAAGCAAACAGTTCCTCACACAGCATGAAGTTAAGCTGGGCAAGTTGTTGATCCAATTGTGTGTAGATAATAAAATCTGTGTGGGTTCAAAAGCAATTGGACAAGTAGGCAACAAATTCAAATTATTAAGGCTTTCTGTATTAAAAAAAATATTACTTCTCTTCAAGAGGTTCTTGCCCCGTGAATCTTTGGATTGTAGAACGTTCCCACAGAACACTGTGTACACTCTGTCCCTGGTACTTGTCATGTTCCCAAAGCTTCCTCAGACATCTGCTGGAGCATTGAACTGGGGGGACCTTTGGTTTGGCCTTGTGTCCTGTTCTTACAAGTTGGATTACTTCGTGTATCTGTTTAAAAGAAAAAAAATAATAAACTTTTAAAAATGTGAAAGGGAAAAGGGCTTCCATCTACTTCCAAGTAGAAATATAAATTAGTAACAAAAATCACAACACATCTTTGATTCCTTGCCTCTGACTGCTTGGACAAAACAAGAGCTGGGCTGCCACATCAGATTCACTGGCAGCCCTGGCCCCACTTAAACTGTTTTGTTTTTTCTGACAAAACCTGAGAATTCTGTGATCACCTCCAATCCAGACAAACCACAAATCAGGGAACACAGCTACTGTAAAACATTTAACATGTGCTTTATCTGCACATATGGAATTGTGGTGTATCGTGGGCAAGTAGTACCAAGGTCTCTGAACAGAACATGATCTGTTTCAGACTTATAAATATGTGTGTCTTACAAGTCTGTCCTTTTGATTAACAAAGATGTTGAGCTCTTGTATAAAAGTAGAGTTTACAGTTGTCAGACCTGTGAAAGAGATGATTTTTCTCTATGGAACAGTTCTGAATATAACAATGTCTGTAGCCCTGTTTAGCATTTAATTGTATATTCAGCACTTTCCTGGGAAGAGAAGGATCTCCTGCTATCTGCAGAGATATTCAAAAGGCTTTCTCTCCCCATTCTTCAAAAGACCTTTAGACTGTTTTGTTTGCCTTGCTGTGCAGGAGCAGCAAAACAATCTCTGGGAGCTGGTGGAGCAGAGTTTGGAGGAGCTGGGGGAAGGGGATGAACTTCGTGGTGCATTTCCTGATGTCCCCCTGGCAAACAGCATTTGGAGTTCAGGCTTTGGGAGCCCAGGGATCAGCAGCAGCTCCTGCTCTGGCTCTGCCCGTGCTGAGGGCAGGAGAGGGTCAGGAGGAAAGGAGCCACGTGCCAGAGCCTTCCCTGTCACCTGTCTGGTGTCACCTGCCCAGCTGTGCTCAGGTGTGAGCAGGATGGGGTCCCTGAGCTCAGCTCCCAGCTCTGCCTCCAGATATCTGTTATCTCTGGAGATGGGTATGAAAAAAGGGCCTTGCAGCTTGAGGGCGTTGGCCTGGCTGTTTCTGGGGATTTGTACTTTCCATTGCATTGATTCATGGTCACCCCTGTGGCTGGGGAGAACAAAAACCCCCAAACCTCAAAGCAAACCCTCCCCTTCTCCACCCCAAACCAGCCCCTCGGTACAGGAGAAGACTTTTGCTACAAAATCATGTTCTTTGGAAGCTTTTACAGTTTGTGTAATTGCCATTGGCTTTTTCCTTCCTTTCATGCCAAACCCTTGTTCAGTAATCTTTTTCTCAATCTATTTTTTTAATACAGTTCTACCACCGTTGGCTCCTAACAGGTTGCTACATAATTTATTCTATTCTACATTACAGTGAAATGTGCAGAGCCAAAAGCTGTGGGAGTTTAGTGCAGCCCCTAATGGAACATATATCTAATTTGGAAATCAGAATTTTTTATCTGAAACTCTTGGGAACTGATTTTTTGCATCGGCATCTTAAGAAATTTTTAGATAATTGTTAATTCATATTTCTTGGAGTTGGAGCTGTTCATCACATTGCTTCACTGTTCTGTACTTTAATTGACAGAAATATTTTACTTTTTCCTTTTTTACAGAAAATAATAATTAGTATAATACATAACAAATTCATTATTTCTACTCTTGAATAAAGTCAGTGATAAATGGCCATTGTCAAAGTAGATAATGTTTTGTGTACTTTTTCTAACCAGCTAAAAAAAGAATTTTAAAAAAATCATAGCTCCATTGTTAGTGTTGTACCTTTGAAAGGTATTGAACACATGTTCTGAGTGGTATTTTAAATTTCTGTAATGTGGCTTGGTGATAAAAGAAATACACAACTTTACAGCACAGTCGTTGCTAGGGATTGGCAGCATTTGCAAATTACCAGAACAAGTCAAGACCTCTGGAATAAGAACCCAATACAAAAAAAAAAAAAGTTTCAGGCACATTAGGAGAATGTGAGCAGAATTCTCATGATAGACAAGAAGTTTTAATAAAAGGAGAAGCAAGAAGTTTAATGCCCTTAAGTTATTATAACTATTTTCTTTTAACAAGTAGACCAAAGCTGTACAGCAACCACAAAAATACAGGGAAAAAAGTATCTAGGTCTCCTACATTGTAGGAAAACACTGATTAATGTATTCTGAGTGGAAATTACCACTCACTTGATTTTTTCCCCCAAATTATTTTCTGTCAGACAGAGCCAAGCAGAGCAGCCAGTGAGGAAGGTCAGCTGTCAGTGAGTGTCCACAGCTCTCTAAGTGGACTGGAACTCTCTTGCTTTCCAGTTTAACTCTTAATTTGCATCTTTAGCAAATTGTGATTTCATGCAGATTTATGGCTTTTCTGTAGGACTCTGCAAGAGTGATTTCATTATTACCTGGTGTGAAGCAGGCTGGTTTAGGTATATTTTTCTATAATATATTTAATATCAAAGCAATAACCTGCTTTGCAGTAATTTGTCTTTGTGCCCAGATCACCCTGAACTGTTGCCATATTTCTGGGTGTGAAGACTGATTTGTCCTTTTGGTCAAAGAAGGAACATTCCAGGCTTTTATTGTACTTGCTAACTGGGGATCAATCCTTCTGTAACCAGAGTTGGTTTCAAATCCTGTCTACCCCTTTCACAAAGAGAGGCGAGTGCTTCTTTAGGGACTGGCTATTTGTTCTGGGTGCTGTGGGGAGGTTTTGGCTGGCAGTGATGGTGGGGAGGGTGTGCATGGTGGTTTCTGATTAAACAAATGAAGCAAGTGGATTTTTTTTTTTTTTGGTGGCACACAATCCATACACGGAGTAAGAAATACAATAATAGCCTGTAAAGACCTTTCTAGACATGCAAACTGACAAATCTGAGTGCTTCTTCCTTGGAAAACGTTATTGAATAGCTATTACTTGAACTGAATCAGTTAGAAAATTGTTATAATAGTTTTGCAGTGAAAATTGCCAGCTGAAGGCTAATTTGTAAAAAGGATTGAAGTCGATTGAATTACTTTTCTGGTGGAGTAGGTGGAAACTATTCTGGCTCTTCCCAAACTGTGAGTAGAGCTGTAAATGTGATAGCTGCATGTGAATCTGTGCAGCAGGCTGCTGGCTTGGCTCTGCTGATCTCAGCCTTGTGTGGGGGTCCCAGCTGGGGGTTTCTCTGGGGCTGCACTGAAGGCACTCCTGACAATAATTCATGTTCACACTCAGGTGTTATTATTCCTTATCAGTAAAACAGTCCCACTGCTGTGAGTTCTGCAGCTTTTCATTACAAGGCACAAAATGGCCAACAGTCTCTTGGTCCAAGGGCTTTTAAGACTTAACTCTCCAATTAAGAACTGACACCTGGATTATTTTCCCTTTTAACCCAATAACTGATCCCACAGAGATGCAATGGGGACTTTTCTGCCCAATAACAAAATGCCACCCAAACCCATGGAGAAGGAGGAAGAAGAGCCATGAAGAAGCAGCCCAGGACAAACCCTGTGCCCTCCATCCTGCTTCCACCCACAACACACTAAAAACCCCAAACCCTCAATTTCTCCCCCAGTGACACACCCACACTGCTCTCTATAATCTATTGCACACTTTTGTGGGTTCCAGTCTATCTTGGAGTCTGGGAAGCTTTCTCCATGAGTGAGGGTCAGAGTCAGTGCTGCCCTGGGGGTCAGGACGCCCCAGAGCAGACACAGAAATATTCCCTGTGGTGCTCTGGGATTCCACAAGTGTGCAAACAGCCTGGCAGTGAGAGGGGACAGGGACAGCTGGGGACAGCAGCCCCAGCACAGAGGCACCCCTGGGCAGCAGGAGCCTGAACACCAGCCCTGCCTTGGAGGTGCTGAGTGACAATTTGGCCACAGGTGTACCAAGCTGCCAGAGGCTTCACCCTTGGGCCTTTGTTGTGCTGTTGTGGCCAGAGCAGGAATTTGTGACTTGGGCTTCTGGAGTCTCTGGGAGGTGGGGAAGTTGCTTTGTGCTCGTTCTGTTTCTCTGTAGCCTCAGAAAATAGACTTTTTACTGTCTCATTTCTGTCAGCATGAGCGTGTGAAGGTGAAGTACTCTCACATGAGAGTCAGATCTGTGGTGAGAGGCTGATCCCAGACAGGAGTGGAAGGAATCATAGTGAGGATCTGTTTTCAAGGTGAACCTTTCCCTTGGAGATTCTCATCTCCTGCCTCAGCCCCTGTTGTTTGTTTTTGCTTCCTGCACAGCCCTTTGGAAAGGTGTCTGTCAAACCTGAGCACAGCAGCCCTGAGGAATAAGGGCTCCACCAGCAGCTCCTGCTCTCGCTAATCAGCTGAAGTACTAATGACTAATCAAGGGTGGAGGGGAGATGTGCAGCAGGGCTGAGCTCATGCCCAGCGTGCTGAGCAATGTTTTGCTGCTGTTGGGTCCCAGCCTGACACCTGGTGATGCATCTCAGCTGAGAGTAGAGGGATGGGCATCTGGGGGGCAGTTTGCTGGCTCAGAAGCCTGGGGTAAGGAAACCTCAACACCTGGAAGGGAACATTTCCATTCTCTGAAAAGTTCAGCGTGAGCCCTGTGAAACACTCCTGGAGTTTTACTGGGATGGCAGATGACACCAGCTGTATGTCGTGTTGTAAATTCAGGTTTTGAGAGCTGATGTGTAACTGAGAATGTGGCTGCAGGGCTAGAAGGAATAAAAAGAGCATTCCTGTAAATGTTTAGACCTAATTTCATCTTCCTAGTGTAAACAATGAACCTGTTCCCTTAGCACATCATTTCAGTAAATAACCTTGCAGACTGCAGTCATCCAAAATAGTTTTGGTACTGATACAGCCAGCAGACCACTAACTCCAAAGCTTGGAAAAAGTGCAGTAAACATTTCAGCATCCAAGAATGTGGATTTTAACAGAAAATGAATAGCTCAAAAGTGTATGCTTTGGCTTTGATGTAGCTAAATATGTTGAACCACAGAGACTTGAAAGAATTTGATAAATACTCTAAAAGAAAATCAACTTCCTCCCAGCAGCCCAATAAATAATTTTCCCCACTCTCTTGTAAGTTGTTTGGCAGAGGAGTGGAATAGAAAGGATACTAGAAAACATTAAATCTCAAAAACTGAGCCAAAACCAGCCACGTGAGCATGAAGCCTTCCCACGGAGAGATGGGAGATTCTAGACACAATCCCATCCCTTGGTCATCTGCATGTTTGATCTGCTGCCATGGCAGGGCTGCAGCATTGCAGCGTGAGAGCTCCAGTGCCAGGAGTGCTGCACAGCCCTGCAGGAGGCACCAGCTCTGGGATTTCCATTTGGGTGATGCAGCACCTGGTGCAGAGTGGTAAAACAGTGGTGAAGGTAGAAACTGTGGATGAAAGTCAGGCAATACTGGATTCTTACACAATGGGGGTTTCTTTGCAGATGTTGGAAATAGAAAAGAGCTTGGTGTGATTTCTGCTGCTTGTCTCCCACTGCCCCTCACTGCTCCAGCTCCTGCTGCTGGTGCTGCTCTGGTGCTCCAGAGGGAACTCAGCCTGCAGAAAGGTGAATGTGGGGACCAGGGCAGGGCAGCAGCGAGAGATGCTGTGGGCTGGAAAGCCCTTGATGCATCTGTCCTGGCTGAACAATTGTGTGTGCTGTTACAGCAAACAAAACCCTGTGTGGTGTTGATTGCAGGGGTCCCAGGATGAGGGAAGAGATGAGATTCTTGACTCCATGTTCAGAAGGCTGATTTATTATTTTATGATATATTAAAAACTATACCAAAAGAATGGAAGAAAGGATTTCACCAGAAGGCTGGCTAAGGATAGAAAAGGAATAAATAACAAAGGTTTGTCTCTGACAGAGACAGTCTGGACAGCTGGACTGTGCTTGGCCATTAATTAGAAACAACCACATGAGACCAATCCCAGACCCACCTGCTGCATCCCACAGCAGCAGACAATCATTGTTTGCATTTTGTTCCTGAGGCCTCTCAGCTTCTCAGGAGGAAAATCCTAAGGAAAGGATTTTTTCATAAAACATGTCAGTGAGAGCCCTGCTCTGGCTGTCCCATGCCTTAGTGGGAGTCACCTCTCTGCACTGAGAGCAATCCTCTTGAGAGCTTGCCCAGAGGCCCCAGCACTGAGTCACTGTGAGTGAGCACAGAAACATTTCTGCATTTCACACACTGAGACCTGGCCTTCAAATTGCTGCTGCACAGGAGAAGAGGGTTTGGCACCTCAGTGATGGTGGCACTCAGAGTGTGACACCCACTCTGTGCACACCCCACAGCTTTCCACTTGTGGAGTCAGTGTCCACTGGTGATGGGATAGCCCTGAGTATCATCTTGGGCTTTATCTTGGGATTAGGCATAGTTGAGAGGAATTCAGCCTGGATGCTCTTAGATCGCTCTGCAGTGCCAACCAGCCTATGAAATAAGGCTACAAATGTGAGGGGTTTTTTACTGAAGTCCTAGAATGCTGAAACAGATGCACTTTTTTCAATGCATGTGCCAGACACAGTAAAACAATGAGACTAATGCTGAGGTGGAAATTGATTTTGTGGTCCCTGATACCCTTCTACTCAGGGTGCTGCAGAACTTTATTCAAGAGGAATATTTGGATTACATTAGAGACAGGAGAAAAATTCCAGTAATTCTGTGATTACCACTACATGCTACATTATTTTCTTGTGTTCAGCTATTCCTTTTGACTTGGTGACTGTCCATAGTAAACTTGTTGCTTGAGACATCAAGGCAAAGGGAAAACGTCTGAATAAGTGTTGAAACAAAAACCTAAATTGACAAACACCTCCAGGGTGAATGTTTTCGGGCACTAGAGTATCACAGGCAGGTAGCACACAGGCTGGAAAATTAATTTATGAGCAAATACTGAGCTAACAGTTCCTGTAGTATTGCCAGCTTTGAAATCTGTCTCATAGTGGTTGCAAGCAGCACATTTGGAGGGTCCAGCAGACTCTGAGGTGCTGCTTTAGTCTGTTCAAGTGGAAATAAATTCAACAGTGAGTGTTGCCTGGGTAGGGAGATGTGTAAAGCCTCCAGGGGATCTTATCAGTGATCTTCATGCCAATAATTTTGAGGTATTCTGGTACAAGGGGCTTTCATCTCAAGAATTCTTGCATATTACAGATGGATTTAGGTGGGAACAGCCCAGAAGTTCCTGAATGCAAAGGTCCTGCTCCCTGTCCAGAGCAAACTGTAAATCCAGAACGCTCTCAGCCCAGCGGCCACAGCTGCTGTTCAGAGGGAGAGGCAAAGTTTGCAGTGATTGTCATGTGAAAAGGCTCCTTGGGCACGGCTAATTACTGGTGATGGATGCCAATGGCTTTAGGGTTCCGTGCACAGAACTGAGCTCTGCTTATAGGATTTTGTTAACACCTCTCACTGGAGATTAACCTGATCTCCCTAGCACAGGAAATTAAAAATCCTTTGACAGTCATCTTCAGATTATGAGAGGGAAGGCAAGATGAAGTGTCTCTTAGCCCCTTAGCATGCACCTTTCTCTTCTGTTTCCTGGAGAGAGGTAGAAAAGTTGCAGGGATTTAAAAAAAAAAAAATCCAGAGGTAGTGACAAGCAACACATCTTTCCTCTGGGTTATGGTGCTTTTCACTTCTCTGCATGTTATTCAAGTAGCTGAAAGTGCTTTTATGTTTAAAATTCAGCTTTCAAAGCTTGTACCTGAGAATGGGGTAAGCTATTGTAATTTTTCAAGTGTTTTAATCCCTGGTTAGTGCCCATAAATATTTAACAGTGGCTACTACAGCACAGTTTATTCTGCTGGATAGACACGGGCATTACTGTGATGTGGGAAATAAACCTGAAACTGGGGGAGTAAAAGAACCTTAATCACTTTCTTCCTAATTTGCTCTCCTGCAGAACTTGTGGGTTTGTGGTGCTAAACCCCATCACAACTAAATTATTGAGCTGGTTTTCTTCCTGTCCTGCTTCTCTGCCTTACCCCAGCAGGACGTGCTGCCAGGGGTCACTGAAGTGCCCTGGGGTTTTCTGGGTGTGATGCCCTTCTGCTGCTTTCATCAAGAGCCTCCTTGCCTCTGTAACTTTCAAGAATTAAAATGAAGTTGGTTTTGTTTTTTGGGTTTTTTCTATAATTGCAGATGGAAAGGCTTTTCCTTCCGTTTTGTTTGTAATTCCTTGGAAATAATTTTGCCAGGAGCTGGCTTTGGTGCCCTGGTGGCCCTGGATATAGGCGAGGTTGAGGTATGGGTGAGGGAACCAGACAAACTCCTGAGGATTGAGCTCACTGTGTGCTCTGTCCCCCCTCCTCAGGCCCACTCTCATTTTGTGGCCATTCAGTGGTTTAGTCACTGCAGCCCCCTCACAGGAGTGGAATATTAAGCTTTGCATTTGACTTGTATGAAGGCTGCATGCAAGTCTTACCTTAGACTTTTCCTTTCTTAGAGAAGTTTTAGCTTTTCCAGAGCATGAGGAGCCCCAGGAAAAGGCTCCCCTCCCCAAATCCCAGATGTCTCAGGGTGGAAGGGACCCTGGCCCAAGCCCCCTGCTCTTTGGGGAGGGCAGGGGGTCCTTCAGCTCTGCTCCCAGTGCTCAGCTCGGCACAAGGGCTGGGAAGCCTTCAAGGGAAAGGGGGAGGCATGAAGGAGAGGAAAAGCAGACAGGAGTGGGTCAGGACTCAGCCATTCTGTCACTTCTCTCAAGGCTGCAGGCTGTGTGTTAATGGCTGCTGACTTTGGGGTTTCATGCACCTGTGCTTGCTTTCTGGTCTTGCCTAGTTCTGGACTTTTGTCCAGCTCATAAAAACAAAACAGTTCAGGGGTGGATTTACTGTACTTGGAAAGAAGCTAACGTGATGGATGGAGTGTGTTGTACATTTCTAATGGGAGATACTCAGGGTCTCAAGTGTAAAAATTAGGAGGGTTGTTGTCATTAGTCCTTTTGGGCACAAATAAAAATCTCCTGCTCCTGTAGGTGTGTCTGCCTGCGTCCCTGTGGACAAAGCCTGGCCAAAGATGACACTGGAATACCTGGCTGGGTGAATTTAGGAGAAGTGAGCAGCTCCTGAGCTGAGCACTGGCAGAGTACGTGTTCAGGCCCCTGTTCTAAAGTCATGTACCTGCTTCCTTCATCCAGCTTAGATCCAAAGAATTTCCTTGGTAGGAAAATCAAAAGCCTAAAAGGCAAACTGTCCCCCCCCTTGCTGCCATGGGCACTTAGAGCTAAACTCCCTTTGATATCCTAATTTTTAAAGCTACTTGGTGCTAGGCTGATTCATTTTCATAATCCTTTGACCGTAATATGTGTATTTTAGTCATACCTGTGTCACTGAATCATGAGTTTGGATCTGAATTCTCAGTAATTTAGGAAACTCAAAAGGTGGTTTGGGCTGGTTACATTTCATCCCCATTGTTTGCCTCTAGTTTTGCTGTTGGAATTGCATTCCAGATGGGAGCTGGAAGTACTTAATTCCTCCTAGGAAGTCATGAAATTTGGGTGGTCCCAGGCACTTAGAGACACCCGAGTGTCCCCTGTGCTCCTGCTGCAGCTGTGCAGGCAGGGAATCGCCCTCACAGTGATTATTTGTCCAGGCTCATGGTGGAAATTGCTATAATTCATCCCAGCCTGGTTTATGTTGTCTTGACTCAGCATGTCAAACAAACAAACCCAAACACAACAGAAAGGTGCCTGGAATTAGCAGTGTCACAGGAGATGCCATCCCCTCCTTCCTCAGCTCTGCAGCTCCTTCCCTTGCCCATCAGGGGCAGCTCAATGGAAGGAGGCAGGGGGAGCATTGCTTCAGAAGCTCAGGAATGCCAAATCCCACTCCAGTCAGCTGCTGGGAAAGCACAGAAGGTACAGGAGAGATAACAGGTGCTGGCTTAAAATAAATACAGAGAAATTTATTAACTTGAAAGAATTTTGTTTAAACATCACCTGGCAGCCTATGCATCAGATGAGATGAAAATACAGGGTAGAACAAATGGAGAAAAATAAAGGTCTGTGTTCTGGTAGTTCTCTACTTTGATGTGCAGTGTGTGCTTATGAGATAGTTAATAACTGTTAAACAAGAAGGAACAGCAAAAAATTGAGCTCCAAAGGAAATTAATTTTGAAGGCCACATTCTTGAATGTCAGAAATCAGATAGATAAGGAGAAAATTCTAGTGTCAACTGTTAGGGGTTTTGTACATGATCTAACTTCAGATTTCCCTGAGTTAATATAGAACTCCTTTATTTGTCATCCAGGACTATTTCAAATGATCTGCTGCTTTATTTCATATCCCAGAAAAAGTATGAAAGGAGGAAAAAATAATTCTGATGAAGGAGACATGAGCAGTTTAACCTTTCCTTTGACATTTCTATAAGAAATTCACTAATGTTTATTTTATCCAAAAAGTTGTAAAGGAGGAAATTGAAGCTTTGAGAGAGAATGGAAGGGAGCAGTTTTCAATAATGAGGATTCATCCCAATCTTCTCTTAAATGAGTCTTTGTTCTGTTTGGTTGTTCAAGTTAGGAGCAGCTCAGGACATGTGGGACAAGAGCCCTGTGCCTGAAAGCTCTGGAAAAGGAGATCAGGGCAGAGTTTGCCTGACACTGGGGATGGAATCTCCTCCTTCTGCACCAGGGCTGGAGCTCCACCTCTGCCCTGTGGGGACTCTGTGCCGTGTAATTTCTTTTCTAAGCAGAGGTGGACTTGGGCAAACACCTCCTCTTTGCAGAACTTGGAGCAGAAAACATTTGAAAGCTGGCCCGTGGCTCATCATGCAGGCAATGCCAGAAAGCAGCATTTCCAGCTGACCCAAAGTGTCCTGGAAGGGCAAATCTGGGTGCCTATTGCCAAGGTGTGTGAAAATCAGACTGAGACACTTCCACTGGGGCCTGACTTTCTGCTTTGGAACAGATTGGAGCTGTGGTGACATCACAGATGGAAGCTGAAAATACATTCATTCTCCTGAGATATTCTTATCTGGAATGTTGAGAGGCCTGCTTTCTACCCAGGGTGTCATATAAATATATGACTAAGTGGAAAAGTGCTTTTAACTCCTGAGTGTGATCTTGCCTGTTTGACTCTCACAATTCAAAGGGAAGCTGGCCCTGCTGTCAGTCCCTCTGGTGCTTTGGGTACTCAGTGAGAGAAGTCAGATCTGTTTTGCATTGTCTTTGTGAATTTACCACCAAAGGTAGTTTTTGGCTTGACCAGATGTGTTTAAGGATTTCTCATTAGTTACAGATTTCCTTAGGCAGCAGCATGTTTCTTGAATGAACTTTCTGCATGAAGAACAAATCAACTTTCTGCAAGTGACACCAGAAGAAATGAGCTCCAAAATCAGCTTCTGCTCCAGCCTTTATTAGATGACTCATGTGCAAGGCAGTCAATGATTTGTTCGAGGAATCAATAAACTCAATTATGTGATTTTGCAAACACAAACACAATTTGGTGTCAAAACCACAGAAAATTGTATCCTATCCTAAAAACTGAGATGGGGATCAGACCCCCCTGCTCTGAGCAGCTGGAACAATCCCCAGGCTCAGTTCTGAGCCAGGCTGCAATCTCTGTCTCAGGCATCTGTTGCTCCTGATGCTGAGGAGGGCAATCCTTGCTCATCCATGTCCTGGCAGGACCTTTCAGCTCAGCAAGACTGAGAAGTTATTTCCCCTTTTTGCTCTTTGACTTTCATACAAGAGGGAATGTCAGAAAGAGAGAAGAGATTGATAGTATGCAGAATCCAGGCTAGAAGGTAAAGCAACCACTTCCATGGAGAATTAGGTTACCAAAAAAAAGTATAAACAACCTTGTACAGTTTTATTCAGGGATTCTAAAAGAGAATTATGTGGGAAACTTCAGGAAAAATGTATGAATCTTAGCATGATTCTGGCATGTCTGTAGAATTCAACAGAATTATTATTTCAGTAGGATTCAAGCTGCACTGTATTAACACAATTTCAATTCTAGATTAGCTGAAATACCTCTGTGAAGCTGTGTCAGACCATACAACGCTCCAGGCAAATGGTTTCATTTCCATTATCCAGTTTTCAGCCTCTGTTTTATGTCCTTTGTAGCAGTCTCAAAGCAAATGATACAGGTTGAATTTTTCTACTGTGCCTACAAATGATGAGGTTTTGGGGCACCTATTAACTCCTATAAATAGGGCAGTTTGGGGCAGGGGAAGACTTTGTTTCTATTGCCTCTACTCTGCCTGTTCAGCAGCTGTTTAATGAGAGTTTGGGTCCATTTGTGGTTAAATCAATACTGTTAATGAGTACATGTGATGATTATTAAAAAAAAACCCATCAAAGAATCATTTAGGGGAAAAAAAAACCCCACAACCAAATGAAGAAAATTTCACTCATGTCCAAGTAGTGTCTCATTTCATGCACATTTCAAGGCTCCAGAGAATCTTACCATTCTTTTATTAAGTAAAAAGAAAAACGGTAAAAGGGAGCTCAGTTGGTGCATGCAGAGTTGGCACCTCTGCTAATTGAAAGAGAAGATAAAATAAACGTGTGAAGAAATTATTTCTGGCAGTTTTCATCTCTGGGATTAGTGAAAGCAGGTTATGAAGGCCCTGTCTAAAGTTCAGCAGTAGTTCACCTTTGAGCACCTGTCTGGAACTTAGGCAGTCACATCTTTAATTGTATGGAGAAAAGGGGGAAGAAAAAAATTGTATATACAAATGTGAGTGACCCAAAGAAATTTGGAACTGTTCCCAAGGTGATTTTTTTCATCTGCAACTGAGTTTCCATCTCTTGCCATCCTTTGGTACAAAATGAGCAGGGCAGGCTCAGTGCTTGTTTTCCATCCCACCTCCTCCTGGGCTCTTGCAGTGGGCCAGGTCAGTGTTTGCTGTCATTAATTTGAGTTTGGCAATGTTGATTTACAGTACCAGAGAGTTTGGCCTGGGTTTTTAAGAGGCTGGCTAACTGGAAGGAAATATCAGTGCATATTCAAAGGCTCTTTTTTAACCACCACGGAGTAATTGTGAGCATTTTGGTAGTTTCAAAAGAATAGCAACTCACAGAGGGAATTAAATTAAGCTAATGAAAGAAAGCCTTTTACTCAGAACCAATAAAACGTATTAGACTTCGCAATAATCTGTCTGAAGTGGTTTTGAAGCCCTTGGCCTTGATTTTATTTGAAGTTGAATTGGACAGTGCATTTAACATACTGTGGGAAACGATCTTGAACTGGCGTGGGGAACTCTCAAATTGGATGTTAGAGCTCTCAGTCAACTGCTGCAACCACAGAGGAATTGATGGGAGATCTCCCTGAGTGAGAGACATTGACTTTTGTACAGGGGGAAACTGAAACAAAACTGCTTCTGGGCGATTTCCCAGTCTGAGGGGGGAAATTCTGGGTGATTTCCCAGTCTGAGGGGGAAATTCTGGGTGATTTCCCACCCTGGTGGTGTTCCCATCCCTCTGTGTGTGCTCTGCTCTGCCCAGCTTGTCCTGGCTGCTGTCAGTGGCACCTGCAGCTCAGTGGGTCACTGACCTCACCTTTTGCATGCTAACTCCTGTGATCTGTCTGGTTTCTCTTCCCTTTTTCTTCCCTTTAAAAGATTTTAATGCAAAACAACATTGAAATTGTCCTGTTCGGGTGTCAATGAATATTTCATAGAGGACTGTGATGCTGCTTGACTTCAGATTTCCTTTCTCATTCCCTGGCATTTTTCTCTGTGTAAAATAACCTGGCAATCAAAATAAGAAACAAATGATATAAAAAGAAGGTTCATTAGGATATCAACTTTTCGTTGTTAAGATCACCACTCATTTCAAAAATGAATGCAAAAGTTTTTACAACTTTATGGGTTCTTTTTTAAAGTATTTAGTTACTTCTTGGATTTAAGCTACAGTTTTGTGCCACATATTGACAAAAACTCCTGTAGGAAAATGACATCCATTATTAAAAATTTCCCCAGGAAACTTCCAGCAGACAAAAAAATTGCTAGCTGTGGCTGTTCCTCCTTTGTTCTTTTTAGCTTATCACAAGACCAAAATTTCATTCCTCGTAATTGGAATAACCAGAACTTCTATGCAGGAGTTCCTGTAAAATACTATCTCAGTGCATTTATTTCATAACCTGTTAAGGTGTTCTGCTGCCTCCAGGCTTTTTCTGTCATGTCTTTTCTTGGAGCAGAAGGCAGAAGATTGGGTTCCGCATTGTCACAATGTTTATTTCCCATTTCATGTGTCACAGAGCATTTCCTCGTGGTCACAACAGGCTCCAAAGACAGTTTGCCTCTAAATTCTGTGGTTTTTGCAGTGCTGCACAGAGACTGTCCCCAAAGCCAAGGAGGCTCATAACCTCCCTGCCTTCTTCAGGGAAAATGCCCATCCACCCAATTTTCCTTGGCATTGTTTGATGCCTCAACTTGTATTTGCAGATTTCTGTCGAAACAAATTAGGAACAGAAAGTTTCCTAGTAACCACCACCTCCTTCAGGTTTTATCTAGCAGATAAAGTAAGAGATGTTTGTTCTAGTGTGCCTGTGGCTTATCAATGCTGTTGTCAGAAAGCAGGCACATTATCAAGCAGACTACAGGTGGTGTTGACATTTATGGATCCCATTTTCTCTAAATAGGCTGCTTTAGAATCAAAATCGTATTCAAAAGCTGCCTTTCAAAACAGTGTTATTTATCTTTGAAGAGAGAATTTTGTGAATTCAGACAATTAGCATTTTTAACAGCTTGCACTTTAAAAGAAGGTAAGAAAGTCAGCACCCACAGCTCTTCCATGAGGGATTAAGGAACTTTTAAACTGGAGGCATTCTCAGCTCTCAGTAATTAGCTCTCCAGTGAAACTTTGCTCCAAAACTGCTTTAAAACAGAATTAACTTCTGGTTCTTGTGCAAAACCCAACCCTCCTGCAATGCTCCACTGCTCTGAGTTCAGGGGAATATCATTAAATATGAAACATGACATTGCTTCTGAAAAATAGTTTTAGTGAAAAGGATCACATGCCAAAACAGAGTTTTTCTCCCCAGTTCTGGAGGCCTCATTTCCTGCCAGCCATCCCTGAGGGTCCTGCAGCCCTGGGCTCTGCCCTGGCCACGGTGCTGCCATGGAGGGATGGGAGTGTGGAAAACACCAATCCCTTGGGCTTAACATCTTAGAAATGTACTAGTAATGAAATGGTTATAAAGTATCCTACACAGCATAGTTTCTATTTTAACATTCTGTTATAACCTAAAACTACATTTACCACACTACTTAAGAGAATGAACACAGCATAACTTTCTACCACAACACATAGAATATTCATTTGAATATTTGCAAAAAGCCAATCATAAAATACACATTTTTCACAGGATGATGGTACCTTTAAAAAGGAAGGAATTTTTAAAATGGAAATGTATCCACTCCATTTTTAACTTCTTACCTGAGTGTTTTTTACTGATGTGGTGAGTGAAGGAAGGGAGGTGGGGCAGGGTTAGGAGCGATGTCAGGACTGCAGGAACACTGTCCTGAACGTTTCAGGAATATTTAACTGCTCTCCAGGTCTGCCTGGCTGGAGTTCTGGTGTGGCTCAGGACCCTCTGGGCACACACAGCCCCTCTCTGGGCAGTAAATCAGCATTTTGCTGGGCTCTGGCTGCCCTGCAGTGTACCTGTGCAGTGTGCCCTTGGGCTCTCAGCCCAGGGACTGCTGAGATTATTTCATCGCAATCCACACAGATTTTTGATGAGAATAATAAGAGACAGTGAGAACTACTTCCCTTTATTTTGCACCTCTTGGGAAAATGAACTTCCTGCACTAATTACAAAGGATCAGAGTTGCTGTGAGGACCAGGGCACCTCAAACCATCTCAATATCCTTGGCCATGGAAGTGATTCGCTACAAAATACTGTACTACATTTTATTTCCAATTCATTATATCTCTGTTTAAAAAGAATTTTTTTTCACTATGCCAGGAGTATGTTGCTATTTCAAACTTCGTTTTAAGGCATATTAATTTGGAAAACACATCTGAGGCACAAATCTAATAACTGAAACATTTTATTTACTGATGTTTCTAATACCTAGGTAACTCCACGAATTGCATGGGCTTTTTCCAGCCCATTTAAAAAGAAATTGCATCTGGGTCAGGCTAAAAGCTGAAGAGATTTTAGCCCAGCTGGTGTATTGTGGTTCTTGTTTGTTTTCCCTCTGCAAAGTAATAAGTGAGGAATCATCTTGAGAATTGCTGAAACAGTTTCCTATATGATACCATGAATTTAAAAACAAAAAAGTGAAACTGTGTCTTGCTTGGTTATAAATCCTAACATGAATAAAAGAGAAACAAAGCTCATCTACAATGTTATCACATGCCTCAAGCAGCAGGAGAGTGATTTTCCCCTTAATAAAGAAATTGCTTGTTTACAAATAATAAAGACAGAAGGCACTTCACGTTATAATGGGAATGGCTGCTAAACTGATATTCTTTAAATATGAAAATCTAGTTTTAAGAACAGGAATTGAGAACCTCCAGAATTCTCTCTGGACGATCAAAGACTTATTTAAATTCCAGTTGTTTGAAATGCATTGCAATTTGTAAACCTGCTATGTGAATTTGCACTTCTATTAAAAAATATCAAAGTCACCTCCCAAGGCTCTGCAGGTGATAATATATTTCTTTCAGATGGGCAAACTAAGGCATGGAATAATTAATTAGCTGTTCCAGGTCAGTTAGCTTAGGCCAAAACTATAGCAGAAAGATCCTAAATGTCCAATATAGAGCAGAAATCAGTAAACAAACAGCTCCTTACATTCTCTGCTTTGAAACCATGTATGAACTTCTTGAGATCTTGGTGAAGAAAAAAAAGTAATTCTGCATTTCCATAATGTAAGGCAGACTCAAATGTTGAAATTTTGAACGGGTGCTTTATTGTTTTTTCCCCTTTTCTTTCTCTTTCTTTCCTTGAGCAAGAGCAGAAGCAGAGTAAGGATGGGCTTAGCCAGAGAGGCTGTTTGAGCAGTAATTAACCAATTAATTGCCTTGTGCTGCAGCTGCCATCCCCCTGTGCCCCCTCTGTGAGGGCCAGTGCCTGGCTTCCTCTGCCCTGCATTATTGTGGTTTATTCTGCACAGAATCATTATTTACTGCTGCCATCACACAGGCCCAGAAATAGATTTATAATAATAGGTTTAACACCACAGTTATACAAATGTTTAAACGAGTCAGGCGCTGGTCTTTAGACAATTGCTGATGCTTAGCAGTCAAAAATTGGGCTTTTTATTTCTTTGACTGTCCAACACAGATGAGACAAAAGCCAAAACCTGTGTTAACCTCAGATGCACTCCTCTTGCAGGAGCAGCCGCTGTGTGTTCACTGGCTCCACACTTCTGGCCATGCTCTGACTGGGAAAACTTTGACTTAAATTAAGTCCCTGGTTCATTTTCATCAGTGCAGCCCTCAGCAGTAAATCAGCAGAAAATGAAAAGGGAAAAGCAAACCATACATATATATGTATACATAATTTTTAACCATACATGTTATTACTTTTTAGTTGTACATATTGCCTTTTTTTATTTTTTTGAGAACTTCACTGAAGTTCTTCAGCTCTGGCCACTCCTTTATATGAAATTATTCCTCCTCTGGCAGGTCAGTGCTGCTCCATCCTCTCGAGTGTTTGCACCCTCCCAGGAAGGTGGGATGGATGCAGGGGTTTGTTCTTGCTCACTGCACACCCTCTCTGGGGAGGGGAAAAGTTGCCCCTCATTTTCAAGTCCTTCCTTTCATGTAGAAAATGCATTTCCACACTTGGTGCTCTGTTGAATTTCTGTAGTGCTGCCTAAAGGTCGAGCAGCACAGCCTGCTCCAGAATTGCTGGGAATTCTCAGTGAAAAAGGGTGGTTTTTTTTTTTCCTACTGTTTTATACAAACAAACCAGATAAATATGGGCAGGGGGAGAAAAGCAAACTAGATCTGAAATCTTGTTACTTCTAATTCTTTCCCCAAAATCTGTAGCCTGGTACTGATCCAGCCCGTGTGAAAAGTTCATACACTGCCTAGAGAAATAGACATAATTGTTTCATTAATTTCAAGATTATAATTAAGTCTTCTTCAGTGTTTTCAATCCTTTTCTCACAATGTCTCTATGAATAAAACATCTCCCAATGGTATATTGTCTATTTTTTAAACATCCTTCTGGATTCCTCTCGAAACTCATTCTAAATAAAGATACCATCTTGAACAGTACAGTAGGTCAATTTGCTTTTTACAAATTAGGATTTCTGCTATTAATTGGACAGTTTCTAAAGTATGGCGAATCAAGGATTCATAATTGTGTCTTAAAAGACTTGTACAAATACATGAATGAATTTTTCATGCATTCTTGATTTGTTAAAATGTGTTCGTTCCTCAGCGGAGAGAGAATAATGGGAACGATACTAAAAAAGGCCCTAATTTGTGGGCAGAGGAGTGAGGAAAGGCTTAAAAGGCATTAATGCAGTTGGAGGGGAATGCTCAGGTGAGGGGGAGAAAGCCTGGGTGGATTTTGTGGGGTTGGAGAGGGGAGAGCTCCTCAGAAATGAGAAATGTCAGGGCAGGAAGGGAAGCAGAGAGAGCAGTGGCTGGGACAGGTGAGTGCAGGGGAGAGAAAGGGGCAGAGGAGGCAAAGAGCATTCAGGAGCTGCTGGGAAGAGCCACATTTGCTGCTAATCCAGCCCAAATTCAGCAGAGAAGGGCTCCAGGCTGGAGAGCCCCTGGCAGGGGCTGGGTGTCCTTGCGCAGAGCTCAGCCTGGCTGGGCTGGGCTGGCACAGGGGGCAGCAGGAAACTCCTGGAGGAGAGAAATTCCCGTAGGAAAAAAGGAAAATCCTCTGCTGGGAGGCACAGCTGGGTGCTCTGCAGCTTTGGGACCAGTGCCTTGCTCTCTGCAGCCCTTTGCAGGGTGTAACTCTTCCTCCTTGGCCACCTGCATGTGACCCCCACCAGCCCATCAGCAGGGGCTGGGGCACTGCTGTCCTCCCATCTCTGGCACTTGGTTCCATGTTCACGTTGTCCAGGTTTGGTTTTTTGGGGTTTTTGGGGGTTTTTTTGGTTTTTTTTTTTTTTTTTTTTTAACTATGAAAATAGAATTCCAATAAGGATCTTGCTTTGCCATTCCAGAAGTCAGATTTGTATTTACAATTGCCTGAAAATTTGTATTTACAATTGCCAGGCTTCAAATTCACAGTAACTGTGTGGACAATCTCAACACTTATTTTTAATTCAAAAGAAGACAACTGATCAATAATACATGTTTTCTCTGTTTGTTATTGGAAGGTTGAAAAAACCAGAAGTCTGCTTGTGCATATAAAGTATAGCATCATCATTAAATAAAGAACAGTTTATTCCTTTGGCTTTCTCCTTTATAATACACATCAGTACCAAAAACAGGGGAAGATTTTGTTTTCTTTTAGAGAAAATACTTTTGCTTTATTATTAATGGTGATTCAAATTTAAGCTATGGGATCTTTCACAGACTTTGAATCAAGATGCTGCTGAAAGTGTCCCTTTCTGTTGTAATGATTTTTGTTTTATTTCTGTTTTGTAAGGCCACTAGCTGCAAACAAAACAAAAAAAGGCAAATAACTTTGTTTTCTTGGTTTTAATAACAAATGCCTTAGGAACTCTGAAACAGTGGATACAGAGATCTTAAAGAAATCGTGCAGGGTGGGTAGCCTGTGTGTGTTTTTAAAACTCAAAGTGTGTGTTTTTTACCGTTCCAATGGACTTGGGACTCGCTTTACCCAGCAGCCAAAGCTCACAGAGCCTGCTGGAATTAAATAATCTCTGAAAACTTTGTCAAAATTAATTTACTGACTCCAAAATTGTACTGGGACATGAAGTACTGGCAGGCAGGCAGATGGAGAATGTCATTGCTTAATTGGCATTTCCTCTGGAAACAAAACTTAAAATAGCATAAGGCTGTGTGTGTTTATTGGATCAGAGCAAACCTGTGTCTGCTGCAGCGTGCTGTGGGTGGCAAAGAGGAGTGCAAGGGTGGCACGGGCTGCAGCAACATTTCTCCATCATACTCTTTAATTCCAGAAACTTCCTGCTTCAGGATTTCCTGAGTTAGAGCTTTTGCATTTGTATTTGAGAGCCCTCAGTGGAGAACACACAGAAGGAAAGAGGCAGCTGAGCCCACAGAAGCTTTTTAGCAGCTACACAATTGTGTGTTGGAGTATTTAATAAAATACTTTATTTAAAGGCGGGTGAAGAATCAAACAGTTCAGTAAGTTTGAACAAGACTGCCTGTCTGTTTTGAACTTCATTTGAGGCTCTTACTGCTCTGACATGTAAGAGGAGGAAGAAATTCCACCTAAAGACCAGATTTTAGATGGAAGTTGCAAATGCTGGGCGATTTCTAATAAAAGGAGATTTTGTGGAGCATTCTTCTCGTAGATGGCACTTAATGATAAAATCCTTGTGATGCTGGGGGTTCATTTCCTTTATTTTTAGTTTATGCTGTGACTTGGATGCTTTACCACATTTCCCTGGAGGGGATGGTTTGGACCTGGCTGTGAAGGGGGTGCAGGTGCTGGCAGAGGGAGGTGTTTTCCTCTCAGTGCTGCATTCTGCACAGGTCCAGGGAGGGCACTTCCGACTGATGTTGGACAGAGTCAAATTAAAAATTATGCTGCTCAAAAGCCCTGCCCCGAGGTGCTTGGCTTTATGTCTGTATGAGCATTAAAATAGCAGCAAGCCAGAAATCACCTGCTTGTATTTGTTAAAAGGAATTTAAATTTACATCTGAAATGTGACAATGGTCAACGTGGGGGAAAAAAAAGTATTTTCAGCCATCTGATTTTTATTGAGCATCCCTCAGGGAAGGAGACAGGCAGGAAAATAAAGATCCCAACCTGCTGAATTCTGCCAGGGCCAAGTGCCCTCCCCTTGTTGGGATTCTGGTCGTTTGTTCCATGGAAATGCTGGAAACAGCACAACCATGCAGGCCTGTTCCTTTTTGCCTTTCCTTGGGCAGGTGTTTGAGGAATCCTGGAGTGGTTGTGACCCTCCAGAAAGGGATTTTACATGGGGTGGGTTTGGGGTGTGATGGAGCAATGCTCTGCTGAAATCTCTCCTGTCCTGGTGAGTAGAAGTCTGAAAGTTTTGATTCTTATCCACCTCCATTGCTACCAGGAAGACTCTATTCATAAGTTATTTATTAATGTAAAAAAAGAAAAAAAAAAAAAAAGAAAAAAATCTGGTGCTTGCAATTTTTAGAAATAGTCTTTTTCATTTTCATTACAAGTTTCATTTAGGAGACAAGCACTGTGAGGGCTTCAGATTTTAATTAAATCATGTCCATTTTTACCAATTTGTCTTAAGTACAAGGGAAATATGAACTGAGATTAGTGTTGCATGAAGAGAGAAATCCATCTCGTGCTGCTGAGCTTTCTAGGAGTTAAATTTTTCCTCACATAAATCTGGCTATTCTTGCTAAAGCTAATTATTCACTTGTCCAGGGTGCTCAGATGCTATGAAATGGACATGATAGACTGCAGTTACTTAATGTGGATGGGGACAGCCAAAAAATGTACATTTAAGAATTCTCAGGCCACTTATAATTTATTGTAATACTTGCCAAAGCATGAGAGATGCTTTCAAAGTTCCAAAAAAAGGGCGGCTCAGTACTCCAAGGAGTGTACAACAAGTTATCCATGTGAAGGGCAGAGATATTTAGTTGGAAATGTTCCAGGCTCTCTGGGATGTGGGAGAACCAAGGTCTCCCCGCAGCTGGATTTTCCTAGATACAGAAATAAAAACATGTTTCCCTAAGAAAAACTTTTTTTTTGGATGAAGAACGCTTTTTTTTTTTTTTTGATGACATGCAGATGATGACTTAAAAAAAAAATCAAGGTTCATATTTTAGATCTGTTAAATGACCCTAATAAAATTAATATTCTTTATATTAGGGTTTGATGTCAGCCTTGCAAAAAGGGGCAGACAGGTTATGACAAAGTCCCATAAGATTGGCAAAGTCTTTTCCTTTGGTAAGGAAAAAGTAAAAGTGAGTGCTGGAAATGCTGATGTGAGCCTGGGAACCAGGGGATGTGCTGCTCTTCAGCTCAGATTTTTCTGCTGAAGATTGCAGCCTTTAATTGCTGCTGTTCAGAACAGCAGATTCTGCAGGAGGCAGTGCTGGGAAATGGCAGATCATAATAGACAAGTTTTCATTATCAAACATCTCTTCAAGGTAAATGCTGCAATATTAGTCTCAATATTGCCATGCTTTACCAAATGACTGCATTAATCTGATTTCCTGACTGGTGGTGGGCTGGAAAACTGTAAAAGGGAGATCCATCCAAGTGAGATGGATGCTTAACAACTCCAGCCTGAACTTTTCCAGAGGCACTGATGGGAGCTGAGATATTTGCTCTGAGTCCAGTGGGAAACCAGACCCGAGTGACTGAGTGCTGCAAACACCAGGGCAGGACAGGGATTGTTTGCAGTAACATGAAATGTAAATCCTGAAAGCTGCAAGGAGGGAAAAAAATAAGAAAAAAAAAAAAGAGAGATGACTTAATGTTATATTTTAGGATCAAAAATATCTTAAGAGTGAATTTCAGCAAATAATGAAACTGATTCCAAAAGGGAAATGATGAAAGCCTCAGCTCATTACAGCTGAGCTAAACAGGCCAATGCACTCTAATAAGAATTCCTGCATCCTCTCTTGACAGACAGGTTCCTGACATGATGGCTCTTTGATGTTTTCCATTTTTCTGATTCCAGAAATACATTCATGAAGTGAAATCTGTTTCCATTAGAAACAGTCAGTTTGGTGGGGGGGCATGCTGGTGTAACATCAGGTGGTGGGAGAGGAGAATATCCAAGAGGACAAACTGAAATCTGTGGGTTTGTACATGCTATATATGCTTTGGTGAGCTCATTAAATTACTACAGCATTTCAGAATTTTTCAGGCTTTCTGGATGTTGTTTTTTTTTAATGTGTTAACTCCTTGCTTTTCTTTGCCCTGCTGCAGTCCCAGTGGGCTTTAATGAAGGGAGAGACCTGCTGTCATTAGAACAATCTGGCAGGCAATTTTAAGATGCTAAACACCTCCAGGACCTTTAAAAAGAAACACTTCACAAAAATTTCCTTTTATACAATAATTAGGAGCTTTAGGGTGGAGGTAAATCTGTGCAGTTTCATTATACTCCTGTTGACTTCCTGGCCACAGACACTCACAGGGGCTCGAGTCTTCAGCTGATAGAGATTCTCTAGAGAAGCTTTTGGAGAAGTTTGAGCTGGATGTGGCTCTGGAAGCCCTGACTTGGAGATGCTGCTCCTGCAAAGCGTTCCTGCAGGAGTGCTGGTTTATTTCTGGGTGACAGCAGGGGTGGCCCTGAAGAGAGGGGGTGCCACGTGCCCACCTGGAGATGGTTCAGAAGTGTTTTTGTTCATCCCCAGGGGCTGTCTCAGTCAGGCTGGCATCAGTGCCTGTCCCTGTTTGTGGCACCCTGTTTGGGGACAGCAGGGGCTGGGCTGGTGACACCAGCAGGGACAGGGACAGGGACGGCCACCCTGAGGCTGTCCCTGAGACAGGGAGGTGCTGCCATCACACCTGAGTAGATCACACAGACTGAGATACCTTAAAGCTCAATTATCTTGCTGCTTATCTCTGTAGTAATTTTCTTTTTTTCCTTAATAAGACTGGAATTGTGTTTGTCAGGGCTGAAAAACCTGGTTCAGTCCCAGAGGTGTGGGGGTTTCTTTCTCTTGTCTGAGGCACCCTGGTACAATCCTGCTGTTCTATGAACATTATTTGAATTTGAAGCTCTCTACTCTTATTTGACCTTGTATTAACAAAGAACTTTGTAAAAGCAAAGACACACAGAGAACTTTTGTATTCCCAAACAGACCAAAGTCATGGCAGGGTTGCTAAAGGTCTCAGCACGTGGGTTGCAGTATTTAAATCAGCATTTCCAACATGCAAGGCTTTTTCACTCCTTTCCAGCCTGGATTTGTTGCAATAGGCAAAATCTGTGCATAAATTACAATCAAGAGCTGATATGTGAAATACAGCTTCTGTTTGTGCTGGGTGCACCAAGTGTTGAACTCTTTTTAATGAAAAAAATTTATCAGTGTCTCTGGAATATGAGACAGATCATCTTGAATTTTGGTGGTAACTCTTTTCCTTATGGGAATTTCACCTGCTCAAGAGAAACAAAGAAATCGTTAAGGCTTTGGGGAAGAGTAATTTTAATTGCCAAAAATACCATTAGAAAAAGGCATCATAGTGTTTCTTGCTTTAGAGTAGATGAAGAATACTTTAAATTATTAATACAAAATATTTTTGTTTGTGTATTACAAAGAAATAGTATCAGGATTTGCATCTTTGTTCTTTCCTTTTTAGCATGCTCAAAGTCAAATGAAATTTGGAGACATGATCGAATTAAGCCTTGATTTTTATTTTATTCTTTTTTCCAGCTTTGTTGTTTAAAAATACTTCAGGTTATAAAATCAGTTTACCTGAAAATGAAATTTATGAAATACTATTTTTTTCCTTTGGGACTGTATAATTTCTAAGGAACTTCAACTCTGTAACTTTTGCTTACGTGCTATCATACACATTTTTTTTTTTTCATACATTCAGTGGTTGGGAGCTGCTTTAGTGATTATATTGCTATTAGCAACAGAGTTATTTAAGTAGTGCAAAATCAAATATTTAAGCTGTTGTCAATCTGTAAAGGGAGGATTTTAAGCAAGGATCCCTTTGAAATGCAAGCTTGTAACCTCCCAGTGCTTTGTGCATCAGGAGACCCTGGCAAGGCTTAAATCCTCTGAAACAAATGGAGGTAGCCACTGATAATTCCAAATAATCTCATTGCAGCAGCCAGTCTGTGCCCAGGGGCTGTGAGCCTGCAGCTCTGGGTGGAAATAAAGCAGGGCAGTGCCCAGGGGCAGGACAGCCCAGCCCAGAAAAGTTCTGTGCTCCTCACCAGCTCCTCCTGTGCTGTTTGTGAGCTCCACATCATCTCCTCCTGTGTTGTATGTGAGCTCCACATCTCCTCTTGTGCTATTTATTTGTGAGCTCCACATCATCACCTCCTGTGCTGTTTGTGAGCTCCACATCATCTCCTTCTGTGTTGTATGTGAGCTCCACATCATCTCCTCTTGTGTTATTTATTTGTGAGCTCCACATCATCTCCTCTTGTGCTTTTTGTTTGTGTGCTCTACATCATCTCCTCTTGTGTTATTTATTTGTGTGCTCCACACCAGTTCCTCTTGTGCTGTTTGTGAGCTCCACATCATCTCCTCCTGTGTTGTATGTGAGCTCCACATCTCCTCTTGTGCTATTTATTTGTGAGCTCCACATCATCTCCTCTTGTGCTGTTTGTTTGTGTGCTCCACACCAGTTCCTCTTGTGCTGTTTGTGAGCTCCACATCATCTCCTCTTGTGCCATTTATTCATGGGCTCCACATCATCTCCTCTTGTGCCATTTATTCATGGGCTCCACATCATCTCCTCTTGTGTTATTTAGTCGTGTGCTCCACATCATCTCCTCTTGTGCCATTTATTCATGGGCTCCACATCATCTCCTCTTTTGCTCTTTGTGAGCTCCACATCATCTCCTCTTGTGCTGTTTGTGAGCTCCACATCATCTCCTCTTGTGCTGTTTGTGAGCTCCACATCATCTCCTCTTGTGCTTTTTGTTTGTGTGCTCTACATCATCTCCTCTTGGGTTATTTAGTCGTGTGCTCCACATCATCTCCTCTTGTGCTATTTGTGTGCTCCACACCATCTCCCCTTGTGTTATTTATTTGTGAGCTCCACACCAGCTCCTCTTGTGTTCCCATCTGGACAAGGTGAGGGGCAGAAATTCAGCGTGGCTCTGAGGTGAGCTCTCACTGCTTTTACAGAACAGGTCTGTTGGAGGTAGGAGCAGATCTCTGACTCCTTGTGAGGATGGTGCTCAGTCCCTCAGCCCCAGTTGTAACTCAGAACTTTTCCATTTCAGTTGTTCCTAAGAAGGGTAAAGAAGGGAAACTGAGAGCAAACAGAACCCATGGGCCCAGGTGATGCTCACCTGCATCCCTGGTAGCAGGGAACAGGAGAGGCTGGACGGCAGAATTCTCTGCCTTGAGCCCTTGGGGGCTTGAGTGCCAGCCAGGAAAACAGGAGGAGAGTCAGGGAACAATAGCACCAATTTCCACCTGCTGTCCTGGTTGGGTTTTTGGTTTGGTTTTTGGTTTTTTTTTTGTTTGCATTTTTGTTAGTTTGTTTTTTTTGTTATTGTTTGTTTGGTTTGGGGTTTGGGTTTCTTTAATCTTGTTTTGGAGGGATAAACAGAGAGCTCACCACTTTAGGACTGGCAGGAGTGGTAGAGACATCTGTAAAAAGCATTTGTGTTTGCTTCCCCTGAGCTGACTGCAGAGAGCTGCCCTGGGCTCCCACAGGGGCTGTGCAATCTATTATAAATTGCTTGACTAAAAGAAGGGTACTCTGCTCATGTTCTGCTGCTGCCTAAGGCTCCTCTATTAAAGCATCCTGTTCACTGGATCACATTCCATTCCTTAATTTTTATTAATAAATAAGCATGGCTGTGCTGTTGTTTGCATACTCCTGGGTAGGCTCTCCTGCCTTTAGTTTTAGAGAGATGGAGGGGCAAATGGAAATGTGTGTATTGTGTGAAGAGGGAAGAAAAGGGAGCAATACAGAGATGCTAAATATTCATAATAAATTATGTAGGAAAGTAAATTTAAGGCATCACTAATTTCAATGCCTGAAATTACATCTTGGGTTGGAAAGGACCTTCAAGATCATCTTGTTCCAGACCCTCTGCCGTGACAGGGTCCCCTCCCACAGTCCCAGGTGCTCCCAGCCCTGCCCAGCCTGGCCCTGGGCACTGCCAGGGATCCAGGGGCAGCCCCAGCTGCTCTGGGCACCCTGTGCCTCCCCACCCTCCCAGGGGACAATTCCTGATTCCCAATATCCCATCCAGCCCTGCCCTCTGGCAGTGGGAGCCATCCCCTGTGTGCTGTCCCTGCATGTTCTCGTAAATCCTCCTGCAAAAGCCTTTCTGCAGACACAGAACATGGGCAGCAGTTTTCTCCCAGGTCAGAATTTGTTCCCAATTTCTCTTCTCTGACCCTTTTCTGCACTATGTGCTCTGCACTCCGAGTTCTCTCCTGTGGCCAGTTCACTTGGGTTTCCTGTGGAGGAGGATGTTCCTGAGCTGTTAGAGGCAGCAAAGTGAAATACTGCTTTTGCTTATCTGTAGGAGTGGATGGGTTTTTGTTCCTGTCATGTGTGGCTTTCAGGCCTTTATTTGTGATTGTGCAGTGGACAGGTCTCTTGCTGAATTGTATTTCCATCACTGATGACCTCCTCATCCTCCATAGTGATGTTTTGTCCAACCTACACAAGATTGCTGTTTAAATTTTGAGCTCTCCAACTACAGCCTGTGTGGAGAGAACATTTTTAGAGCAGCTGTGATAAACTAACTGATAATGAAAGAACCTTGGAACTAAATAAAAAAACCCAACCTGTTGGAGCTCTCAAAAGGAAGAGGTTAATGGGTTCCAAGGCAGAAATGGACTGGAGAGTGTCATTCACTTGTACCCAGGTTTGATTCCTTTGATCAGGCTGAGTAATGACTGGAGGCATTTGCCCTGTCCCTATCTTGATAATGTGCAATAAAATGAAATGCTGAAACTTTCTCCATTAGCTGAGGAATTACAATTGACCATTTCTTGCAGATTCGTGGCCCGGTGCTTATTTCAGAGAAGTAAATAAATAGGAGAATTGGTTTTATTTTAAGAGTTCAGGTGTACAAAAAATGAAGTGTCAGCTTGTACAAAACTCCTTCAGCTTCACCTGAAACTCTGAAGGACTACTGTCAGCTGCTGGGTGCTATGAAAAAGGAGGAGCATCCTGAACAATTTTCAGATATAATTTATGCATATTCCTAAGAAAAAAAAGCTGACTTGAGTAGTGGGCTGTTTTTCAAGGAAACAGAACATTCCATAACTCGCCTGGAGAATTGTGAGAATTTATTTAAGATGAGGAATTAGGTGCTGAGCTTTTAGTATCCAATTTTCATAAACACGTCACTGAACATGTCCATAAAAAAACCCCAAGCAACTGTTACCCACTTCATCTTCCACTAGGGGAAAAAAATTCTATCACTCTGTCTCAGAGAGAGTTACTCATTTGGAATTTTGTGTTCAATTTGGTTAGCAAAGCAGTTTGGAATGGCATGCACTGGTATTTCACTGACACCAATGTAGATCAGAAATCCCTGAAAAGGGGAGATTAGGGATGAAATGAGAGAAAATCCTGAATGTCTCAAGCCAGCTTAATGCTTTTGTCTGTATGTTAGTGATGGAGGGACTTCAGGTCTGATGTTCCTCAGAACGTGGAGTAAATGGATTCAAAGTGAGTTACTCATCTGAAAGCAGACTCTTCAGCAAACACCATAAGAAATGCATATTTACTATTTGCAGAAAAACACTTCTGCCTTGTTTTTATTTACAATCTCCACATCGCTAATTTAAAAAACCAGAAAGCAGCTCCCCTACATGGTGTGTCAGGTGCAGGTTTGTTCCTTGCACAGGATATCAGACTACTGTCCACATTCACAGGTGCTTAAATGTTTGTGTGACGATACCCCAGTGCTGCTGGCTGCTGTGCCTTTATCTCTGTCAGGACAGGAGCAATAAATAACACACACATTGGGCTCACTGGCCAGCCCCTCCTTGCACTCTGGAGGAAGAAGAGGTTGCCTTTGCAGGAAAGCTGTCCCTGTGCATTTTCCAGCTCCCAGTGCTCCTGTCAGATTGTATCTGCCCCCAAGAAGGGAAGCAATTAAATCCCTTTTTGTGCACAGTGCATCCCCCTCTTAGGGTCAGCCTGATGGCAGGGTGGGTGTGCTCCAGCACAGGGCAGAGGTGGAAGGGCTGGCACACAGAGCTGCCATGGGCATGAGCCTTGGCAGGGGAGAGCAGAGGTGATGGGGACATTGTTGAGGTCATGGGGACACTGCTGAGGTGATGGGGACATTTTTGTTCCTCTTCATTCAGCAAACTTGAACCCCTTTTCTTCTTATGTTTTCTTTAAGTTTTCTTCTTAATTGTCAGGGATTCTTGTGTGCATGGCTCATTTCAAACCCTGTGAACTGAGAAGAGGAGGCTGCAGGACAGATCATGTTAAGGAAACTCACTATGCTAAAGAACCTTCCCTGAATTTCTTCAAATAGATTAATGCCCGTCCTTCCCCTTGTATTAAGGTCAGTTTGTATTAAGCTGATTTGGGCGGTTCTTCAGCTGTAGATATCTTGCTTGTAAACTTCAGAGAGTGCCAAAAATAATATTTCTAAGCATTATAACCTGCATCATACAGGAATTATATCCACTTTATATAAAAGCTAAGTATCTCCTAAGATAGTTCTGGTGGTGTCAGCAGGAAGAAGCTGCAGCAAGATTTGGAGTCCCCAAGCAAGATTAGGATTCAAACTCTACTTTTGGTGCAGAGTTCTCACCTTGGCAGCAGAGCAGGACTCTCAGTTTCCCTCCCTGATGGATCAGCAATACAGGAGCTGCAGCATGGACCACCACAGTAATTAAATCCTGATTTTCATCAGAGGGCTGAGGTACTGCTGGGGAATTGCTGGCAAAGCCATCATTTCATAACCCAAGTACAACTTCAGCCACATAAATCCTGCTTGGGATGGAATGGAGGGAGCTTTGTCAAGCTGCATTTTGGTGTTTTGAAGGTATTAGATTCTGTCACAGTTGTGAGAAATTCTAATAAATAGTGATATTAGAATACATGTGGTCTCTCTTTAAATCATAAATCAAACTGCAGTTTTTTCTTTATTGTGTCTCTGTTTAAGCAAAATATTTTAGCCTCTGTTATGAATCTAAATGGGAGAAATAAGCAGTCTGCTTTCAGGCTTCCAATATTAATATAGATTGTCTCCCAATTTATTTATCCTGCTGTTGTGCTACTGAAAATGTGTTTTTTGAATTGCATATTGCATTCTGTCATTTCGGGAGCGGAGCTGGATTTGTCATGTGGTGAATCTGGGTTTTCAGCAGCGAGTTCCACCCCACTGTCAGGCCAGGGGAGCTGACAGCTCCGGCCCCACCTGCATAAATCACGGCACAGCTCAGCCTGACTTGGTGCTGCTGACAGCTCTGAGCAGCTCTGCCTTTCAGCTGAGCGTGTGGAAGCCAGACTCAAAGCCAAGCCAGACAAAAATACAAATAAAATGGGTTTGCATCCTTTTATGATGGGTTAGAGAGCTGCAAAGGCAGTTTTAGAATTGGGAGAATACACAGAGCGTGCTGTGGGAGACAGAAAATGTTAAAAATGTCTTGAGGGGGGATCATTCTCATGTGATGTCTGTTTGTAGGGTGAAAGAAGTGGGGAAAATATGGTTTAATTTGGAAGAATGTTAGAAAAGCTGGCTGGAAAAAGAAAAGACTGAAGTAGGAGCCCAGGCTGATGTGCAGAGGGCCCAGCTGACAGGCACTGTCCCAGGCTGAGTACAAATGGACAGGACCTTTTTAATGCTTTAACTTGAATAAAACCAGGAAAGTTCCTTTTACTGAGGACTTTGCCAAGAGGGGGAGGAGAAAATCTTACAGAATGGATATTTGGGAGGCTTTGGAGGTCTCATTTTAAAGTCTGGATCTGTGCAGAATTCCTGTGAATGCCTTTTCTGCGCAGAGCTGCATTCCTCACTATTCACAGTGGATGATAACAATACCTGGATAACAAAGATCCTGGGACAGCAGAATTTTTGCTGTGCAGAGGAGCTCTGGGCTGGTCTGGCTGCTTTCAAGGAAAAAGAAATAGCCACAGTCTGATCTGCAGTGTAATTGTATTTCTCCTCTTGAAAGAGGTGCCCACTGACCTGTTTCACCAAAAGCCAGGTCAGCACCTGACATCTGATCAGTGTCCTGCTGGCAGAGGTGAATAAAGTCAAAGTTCATGCTGGCATCATCTCCATCAGCACCTCCAGAGCTGTGCACAGAGCAAAAACAGTGCTTTGCACAGAGCAAAAATGATGCAGCTGCTGGTGCCAGTTGCAGAAAGATTTCCTCAAGAAAAGCTTGGGGATGGGGAGAGGGTGGAAAAAGGGGGAGCATTCAGGGAAATGACTCAGCCCAAACACATGGGAGGAGGAAAAGGCCACAGGAGTCAGGTCTCGTTGTCATTATGACAAAAGCAGCAGGAGATTGTCAGTGTTTGTGTGGTTTGGGTTGCTTTTCTGTCCTTCTGAGTAAATTGTCATTTAGGGTGCTGGCATCCACATCCTTGTTCTTTGGTAGTGTTTGAGTGTTCTCGTGCAAGTAGAAGCTGAAAAGCAATTCTGTGCAGCTTGGAGGAGGGAGCCCTGATGCTTTTTCTACCCTGCTTAAATACTCAGGGAATTTTCTGTGCACAGCATGAGTTAGTCAGGATTTAACCGAGTACAGAACTCTGGTCATTTGCCTTGTCACTGCAATTGAGATTTCTTGGCTTTGCTCCTGGCCTCCTTCAGTTTCCTCACCTCATTTTGCTTGATAACCTGCCTTACCAAAAATCTTCAAGTGTCTTCACAGAAAGTTTTTGTGCTTTGAGGGGTTTGGGTGAAAGTTATTGCGTGCTGCACTTTGCTGTTGAGTCCCTTCAGCAGAAACACTTCAGAAATCACACTTACCATCTTTGTCCTTATTTTCCCACTCACAAACTTTTTTCTTTCTTTTTTTGTCCTTTTTTTTTTTCTTCTTTTTCCTTCTTCCACAGTTGAACCCTGTCTGTTCTCAGTGCAGCCACTCCTAATAAACAACAGGTGGTGTGGGTGTTTCCAGGCACATTCAGCAATGCTCATAATCCACTGCTGGGCTGCAGGGAGAGCTATTTTTGCCATTAGCAGAGTGTGGAGCCTTGGCTCACACACCAAATTCTGGCAAACTTTGCTCTGTTAAGTGCAAGTGGGATTTTATTCATTGTGCAGTCTCCAAATAAATATATGTGCCTGTCCAAATGTATTGTTAGATTCTTCAGAGGGAAAGAGCTTAGATTGGGAGACTTGCCATTTTTCTCTAATTAGGAAGCAAACAGAACAAACCAGGACCTGTATAATTAAAACCTTTATTTATCCAAAAGAAATTTTTAATAAAATAAACTATGATTAATGTCCATGTCCTTTGGAGTTCAGTGTAGGTGTGGAGCTTTTCCTTCCCTCCCCTCTAAAACAAGGAGGTGTCAGTAAAAGGGGATTAAATCTAACCTGCTGCCAGTGGCATTGCTGCCAGGATTTAACCTTCCAGCTGAGAAAAGCCTCAGCCTCTGGCAAGTTGGAAGAGTTTTAGTGCTTAGGGTTTCTTGAGGTGTGAGCTAGGGAGGAATGGCTTGTGGTTTCCATATTTTGTGTTGGCAGTTGGCAGCTCAGGGCTGGTTCAACCCCTCACAGGCTGCTTTAGAAGCTGGGTCTCCCTGCCTCTCTCCCTGCAAACCACGGAGCACATCTCCATATTTTGTCATTATAATTGTCAGAAATTAGGGTTTCCACTGGTGAGTGTAGGGATTTGTTCAGAGTTGACTGAAGTTTAAAGCAGCCTAAAAATACAGATGTGGCTGTACCCAGGTGCAGGGCTAGCTTCTCCTCCCCCCACTGTGCTTTGTGTTTTCTTCACTCCTTACACCCAAGTACAAATGCCCACATTCTAATTCCTGTGTACATCACCCATTTCACAAGGCCTGTGTTTATTAGTGTGGCTGAGTTTTACATTGCTGAGCTGTGTAGTGCTCTGTATGTGTTAGAGGTTTGATGTTTCTCTTGTTTTCCCCCTCTTTCCCCCCAGTTTCCCAGTGTGTGCCAGAAGTTCCTTAATGCGTTGATTCAAACTGGTTATATTTTCAAATGTGACTTTTTCTGCCTTTGTTTTCTTCATGAATAAAAGAAATTCTCATTACATTCTTCTTGTGGTGAGTGTGTGTGCGTGTCTATAGAAAATAGTCTTTGAAATGTGAGTGGAACAATTTCTTCATAACTGATTTAACTTGTAAATTTATGGAAGTCTCATCAGAAATTCTAAGGGTGTTCCTTGGGCCTGGCACCTTACAAGTGATCTCTTTAGATGGCAGTGTGAAGTATTTGAGGGGTTGTGGCACTTTCACTACTCAGGAAGAATTAGTGCAAGAGGAAGTCAAGAGCATATCCTTGGAAGAAATTCCTGTTTCCATTGAAAAGATTCTGTAAGAGCCCAGAGGGTCAGAAAAACAGAAGGTGTGGTTTTGAACTGGCATCTTTGGAGTGGTACAGAGGACCCACATACAGAAAAATTATTAAGTTTGTCCCTATCCTCTTTGTCTGATTAAACAGGAGTTTTTAAACCTCATTTACCAGGTAACTACCCTGAATCTGGGATAATCAGCTTGTATGAAGGGCTGGAGCCGCACGCTGCTCCTGCTGCTTTAACCATCCCAGCATCCCAGCAAGTCAGCAATTTTTCCTTGAAAGGAGAAACTAATGGCAAATAATTAGCATTCAATTTCCTTCTCTGGCCACGGTGACAGCTCTGCCTTGGTGCCTCTGGCAGTCAGCTCTGGTCACTCAATGTGAATTTGGGAGCTCTGGATTGGCCTTGGGCAGCTGCCAGGCTGTGCCCAGAGAGGGCAGGCAGTGCTCAAACCCTGATTATTGGTGTGGAGCCAGGCTTGGCCAGGGAGCTGCTGCGTTTTGGAGGGGTTGGGGGTCATTTTTGGGGTGGGTGTGACACAGAAACACTGCCCTGCTTGTCCCAGTGTGTGCACAGCCTCTGGGGCTGCCCATGGGAGAAACAGGGTCAGGGGAGCTCACAAACTGGAAGGGAAAGGAAAGAGGAAAGGGAAATGGGGAAAGCAAAGGAAAATGGGGAAATGGGGAAAGGGAAATGGGGAAAGGAAAATGGGGAAATGGGGAAAGGAAAATGGGGAAATGGGGAAAGGGAAATGGGGAAAGGAAAATGGGGAAATGGGGAAAGGAAAATGGGGAAATGGGGAAAGGGAAATGGGGAAAGGGAAATGGGAAAGGAAAGGAAAATGGGGAAATGGGGAAAGGGAAATGGGGAAATGGGGAAAGGAAAGGAAAATGGGGAAATGGGGAAATGGGGAAATGGGGAAATGGGGAAAGGGAAACGAAAGGAAAATGGGGAAATGGGGAAAGGAAAGGAAAATGGGGAAATGGGGAAAGGGAAATGGGAAATGGGAAAGGAAAGGAAAGGAAAGGAAAGGAAAGGAAAGGAAAGGAAAGGAAAGGAAAGGAAAGGAAAGGAAAGGAAAGGAAAGGGAAATGGGGAAATGGAAATGGGAAAGGAAAGGAAAATGGGGAAATGGAAATGGGAAAGGAAAGGAAAATGGGGAAATGGAGAAAGGAAAGGAAAATGGGAAAGGAAAGGAAAATGGAAATGGAGAAATGGGGAAAGGAAAATGGGGAAATGGGGAAAGGAGAGGAAAAAAGAAAAAGGGATGGAACAGAGAGGAGCTCAGTCTGGCTCAGAGCCTTGAGCTGCACTTGCAGCTGCTCCAGGTCACCAACTGTGTTTTCTTTTCTCTTAGGATGTAATTTATTTTATTTTTTAAGATTACCTTGAGGTTTAGCTCAGCAACAGGGCAAGCCTGACTTGGCAGAGTTTTAATGAAATCATTGTTTAACCAAAAAAAAAAAAAAAAAAAAGTGTCTGTTCTTGTGTTCCTTTTGAGTAACCCTGCCCCTTCTGGGGTGCTCATGGTTTGCTCTCTGCCTGCACCCAGGGATGGCGACTGCTCAGAGCATTGGTCATTCTCCTAAGGCTTGATCCAGGGCTAATTGAGGTCAGTGTACAATCTCCTGTTACCTCCACTGAGGCTCGGATCAATTTTTAGTGCTGCCAAATTTATGAAGCGCTGCATGAATTTTGAACACTTTCTCAATGCTAACTTAAAGCAGATGAGGGTGGTGAATGTATCTTTTGAAAAACATATGCAAATGTTATATATAGGCATGGACTTGTTCTGGAAGCATGAAAGCACACAGAAAAGTGTGTGTTCTCTTGTTACCTTTGGGTGTTTACTTCTTCTAGAGCAGAGCCTACATGTTTCAGCGGTTTTGGTGGTTTGTGCCTTAGTGTTTAGTGTGTAATCTACACAATATTTAGGTTTCATATTAGTTTACTCGGTTTTCTACTGATCAGCAGATAACTCATCTTGGAACTTTTTAATGGACTTCTGACAGAGCTGTCTGTCACACAGAAACTCTGTTACTACTGCTAATAAAAGCATACAACTCCTCATTCCTTGGCACACAATCCTCTTTGGGTCAATTCCACTTTATTTTGTACCCTGACATCTCAGATATTTCCTGAGCCTTTGAGACCCTTCACTGGGGTCCCAGAGGATAAAACTGGGGAGTGAAATGATAATTTTCTTATTGTCTTATGTGTGAAATGGCCCTGCAGACCTTATCCACGTTGTGTAAAGCCTTGCTCACAGTGCCCAGACACACAGAGATGCAGAAATGGTTCTGGGTTTGTGAAATGCTTTGCTCTGTGTTGGCCACTGCTTTTTCCTCTGCTGCTCTCATTTTGCAGTGTCCCACGTCTCATTGTTTGTTTACAGCAAAATGTGTTTGGAGCTGATTTGGCACATCTTTAATTTACAGCAGGGATGTGCTTAAGGGTAGGCTATAATGCAAACTTTCTGTATGTTTACAAAATTAAAGGAAAATAATCGTTTTGAACATATTGCATCTGCTGCTGTTTTATGGGTGTGTTATAACAATTTTATGCAGCTCCATTTAGCATGGAACTAAAACTGAGAACACAGTTTATTAATTTAGCAGGTTGAACTTTAAAGGGATTTTTGTTCTGCTGCAGAAAAGGCATTGTAAACAAGAACTGAAGGCAGCAAAATAATAAAATTAAACAAGGTAATCATAAATTATCCCTATTCAGGAGGAACAAGTCCACTGTTCCCTCTTAGTGGAAAAAAATGAAGACAAGAGAGGCAAACTTATGTAGGTTGTGAAAACTAATAGGAACACATTCATATTTGCAGTTCTTATGAGAAACAGGTTTGGTTTTTTCCCTTGACTCGTTTTCATGTTTGAGTACAACTGTCTATTCTTGTAACATGAGGCAGTTTAATAAGCTTAAGATTATTCAGTGCAGCACTAAAAATGAGGCTGCTTTAACAGAAATGTATTGATAATCTGCACTGGAGGAAAACTCCTTTGCATCCAAAGTGATGCCAAGTGTCTAACAGGTTTCTCTGGCCTGCCAGCTGGTTTTTGTTACTGGGCCCAGAGACAGGTCAGAGCTGAGGAAGGCTTCAGTGAGCTGCAGCCCAGGCAGAGTTTATTTTGGTGACCCTGGGACCAGGGATCCATAGGTCCAAGGTTTGCACTGTCAGTCAGGCAGGGCCTCAAACCTTCCCAAGCCCAGAGATTTTTAAATGTAACTTCTGTTATGGAAACACAACTTTTCCATGTGGTGAGTGCTTATTTACTTCAGAAATGGGATAAGCACTGCAGTGAGTCACTGCATCAAATGGCACCAGCTGAAATGAAATGTGTGTGAGCTCAGGTCAGCTCTCCAGGAGGGGCATGGAAGGGACTGGAAGAGAGGAAAAGGAACCCATGGCAGGCTGGAGAAGAGGGATGGAGAATTGCTCCCTGGCCTCATCCTACCTGGAACTTACAGCAAGAGAGTAGGAGGGAGAAGGAGGACACCCAAATCCTGATGTACAGAGAGCCTCATCCTATACTCTGTATGAACTGTGTGGGTTTTGGGGTTGGCAGTGGACTGAGAGGGTGGCACGTCAGATGGGAAGCTCAGCAGTCAGACTGAGGTGAAGGAAGGACATACAGGTATTTAAGTACTGCTTGTTCCAATGAACAAGCCATTGAGTTCAGTTGCACCCAGCCCTGTGCTGGAGCAGAGCTGACAACAGCAGAAATTCCATTTATAGTGGAATGGATGCTCCTTGTGAGTGAGCTGTGGCAGGAGACAAAAGGCAGCCTTGTAGGATGGGTGGTTCTGTTCCACTTTGAGCTGCCAGCCATTTTGCAAAATAATCCCTGAAGTTAATTTCCATCCTTAATTCTTCACTGAAACCTCTTTAGACACCTTGGACCACACGTTGTGCTGTTGGTTCCTCCATGCATAGCTCATCTAAAACATTTTACCATGAAAAAGAGTAATCTCTTCAGCAGAGTTTACCAAATGGGGCAGGTTCTATAAAAAGCCAACACTGCCTTCTGAAACAGAGCAGTAGCTCATCTGTTTTTCATCTGTGAATTTAGAGCCTTATTTTTTGCCTTTGTCCTTCACTCCATATCTCTATTCTAAAGATCCAGCAAAAATACTAATACTCCTTGGCAGCATAAGCAGGTCACAACTCAAATGAGCTCTGAATATTGTTCCCAAGGGAACCAAGAACTATGTCACACTTGCTTAATTTCAACATACATATATTCAGAAATTTTGGGAGTGAGGGTATACATTGAAAGTTAGATTCTTAATGTAATCAAATATGATGTAATATTTTATTATGTGACAGCTCAGCTTGAAAGAGAAAATCATATTTTTTTCTTCCCATGACTTATTTATGGATGGGGGGGCAGAACTAAAAAAGCTATGAAAATTTTATACTATTAACATCTAAATATTCAATACTGGATGAAAATAAGAATGGACTATAAGCTTTTGTTTTGAGCTGGATGGTTTTTGAAATATGATTGCAGGTTCTAGAGGAAAAGGCCTGTAGAAATGATCTTTCCTGTCTGTAACAATAAAAGAGGCTTGTAAATGATCTTTATGTTAAGTGGATGCTAATGAGAAATGCTGCTTAATGCTGGGATTCCAGAATGGATCTGCACTTTGCCATGCACCCAAACAGAAACATTACAGAAAGTTTCATGGCCTCAAAAACAAAGCCATGCATGCAGTTGCCTGGGGCAACAGGATGGTTTTTCTGACTCATTGGGCTGCATTAGAGCTCTGGAGAGAGGAGCTGCTGCTGCACGGCAGGAAAGGTCAGCACTGAGGGGAGCAGGCTGTTTGCAGCATGGGCTGTGCTCCTGGAGGAGCAGCACCATCCCTCCATCCCTCCATGGATCCACAGATCCCTCCAACCCTCCATCCATCCCTCCATCCATCCATGGATCCACAGATCCATCCATCCCCCATCCATCCATCCATCCATGGATCCACAGATCACTCCAACCCTCCATCCATCCATCCATGGATACACAGATCCATCCATCCATCCATCCCTCCATCCATCCATGGATCCACAGATCCCTCCATCCCTCCCTCCATCCATTCCTCCATGGATCCACAGATCACTCCAACCCTCCATCCATCCATCCATCCATGGATACACAGATCCATCCATCCCCCATCCATCCATCCCTCCCTCCATCCATCCATCCATGGATCCACAGATCTCTCCATCCCTCCCTCCATGCATCCCTGGATCCATAGATCCATCCCCCATCCATCCATCCCTCCATCCATCCATGGATCCACAGATCCCTCCATCCCTCCATCCATCCATGGATCCAAAGATTCCTCCATCTATCCATCCCTCCCTCCATCCATCCATCCATGGATCCACAGATCCCTCCACCCCTCCCTCCATCCATGGATCCACAGATCCTTCCACTCCTCCCTCCATCCATGGATCCACAGATTCCTCCATCTATCCATCCCTCCGTCCATCCATGGATCCACAGATCCATCCATCCATCCATCCATCCATCCATCCATCCATCCATCCATCCATCCATCCATCCATCCATCCATCCATCCTCCCTCCCTCCCTCCCTCCCTCCCTCCCTCTATGTGCAAATCCATGGATTCACCCATCCATCCATCCATCCATGGATCCACAGATCCATCCATCCATCCATCCATGTATACACAGATCCATCCCATCCCATCCCTCCATCCCCTCACTGCCCTTCTTCCCTGGTTAAACTCAGCCCTCTGCTCTGGGAGCAGCACAGCTCAGTTTTTCCCATTCTCTGAAAAGACTCTATCTCTGGCAGGAACACCTGTTTGAGTGGTGTTTGTTACACAATTAACAACTCTCTAATTTGTGTATTCCCAGTCACAGTGCCTGTGAACACCTCAAACTGCCCTGGCTTCCTTGAGCACTGCTTCCCTGGGCTGATGTGCTGCTTTTGTGCTGCATTTTTGATTTATGAACCAGTGGGGGCTTTTCTGTTCCCTACCTGCTTGGAAAGCTCTCTGGGGGACGGGCAGGGAAGAAATAAATACAAGATTCTGGTAGCTGAATAACTGGTACTGAGGGGTGTAAAAAGTTCAGTAATTAAATAAAGCCATTTCCCAATACAATCCTCTGCATATGTAAGGAGAGAGAGGAAGAATTGGTAAATAATGACAGAGGGAAATCTGTGTTTCTTAGAGCTCTGCAGAGAGATGATGTGACCTGATACTGTTCATTACCCTGGAGCAGAATCTGGTGCAAACCTCTGCCCTACACTGTGCCTCTCACACTAATTAACATCTCTGCTGACTGCTGGGGTTTATTTCCATCAAGGCAAAGTCTTCCTTCCACTCTCAGAGTGCCTTCTGAGTTAGATCACAGTGTTGCCAGCATGCAAAGTTATCCATCAAAAATCACCATGCCCAGGTACACGTGGTTTCTCAGGTACCAGTGGAGAAGGAAATGTTTCCTGTGGGGGGATAGAATATAAGAAAATGAAGATGGTGTAGGAAGTAATCTCACCCCTAAGCAGTGGTAGCTGGGCCAGTTATCAAAGATCAGGAACAGGCCTGGCTTTACCAGGCACAGCTGTACCCAGAGAGAAGAAGAGAGCTATAAAAGAGTGGGGTGGGGCTGGGAAGGGACCTGGAGGGAGCTGGCTGCTGTGTGAAGAGGAAAGAGTCAGTGCTCTGAGGAGCTGCCCAACAGAAACACCTTTGTGATAAGGAGATGAGTGTGGAGCCCCTGCAATGAGATGGCAGCAGTTTCCCACTGGTTTAGGTAAATTCTCTTGGAGTATGTTTGCAGAGTTTGAGACAGAGGGACAGTAAGTGCTTATCTTGCTAAATCTGGGGAAGAGGATTGTGGTGTGCCATTTACTGCACATGGACGTTGTTTTGGTGGGAAAGCTCCATGGGCCCCTCAAAAGGGGCTGTGAAAGAACAATGGAGCAATCACTGCCTGCCCAAAATGAGGATATTAACTGGAATATTAGCAGGGACACCTGAATCCTGTTTATCCTACTGCCTTCCCCCTTTCTGATTGTCTGCGTGGTCCTCTCCTGTTTACAGTGCTTGAAGAAGCTTCAACCTGCCAAGGTTGTACCCTAGAGCAGAGAATTTATAAAATACATTTTCTCTTACACCAAATTTATTCTATTACATTTGCAGGTTTAGGGGTTTTTTGCTAGATAATTTCCATATTTTTTTATTTTGGGGGGGTTGTTGGGGTTTTTTTAGGGGATGATTGGTGGTTTTTAGGTTTTGTTAGTGTGGGGTTTTTTTTTAATCAGAATATGAGAAATCTGTTCCTGGATTGTTAAGCAAATATTTTATCTAATGCTTTCCAGAAGTATTTGAACTTTGAAAGATAAATTCAGTGCCCTTTTTAAAGATGCTCAGCAGGCTTTTGTGTAACATAAAGGAGAGGAAAATGTTCATGTATGCCCTTATCTCACTCTTATTGAGCATACCATCATTCCTTGGAGTAGCCCTTAACTATAAAGGAATTATAGGAGTGTGCTCTGAGCAGAGCTTTGGAGTTCTGTGTTGTTTTATTACAATATAACTGTTCCAACACCTGGGTATTAATGCACTCTGAATTCAATGTAATTAACACTGTTGTAAAAAATCGTATCTTTTTTCTTTACTGCTCCTAAAAATTGTGTTTGTAATCCCTGTTCTGGCTTTCAGCCACGAATAAACAAATATCAATATTTATTTGATTACTGCCTGTGCCCATGAAACAGGTTTTGAAAGGAATATTGTTAAGTCAGACAGCAGATCCACAGTGTCTCCCTTCTGAGATTCCCTGCATATTCTGTTATCTCCAGCCAGTGTCTGATGAATTGTACTGAGCATGCTTTTCAAATGGGTCATTATTTTCCTTCTTTTTAGAGGAGTTCTAAACTGCAGCTTTAGATAGCTTTTTTAGCCATTTTTTTTCTTTCTTTCTTTTTTTGAGCTCTCAGGATGAATTTTCTACTGCCAGTTGGGGAGATCTGTAAAACTGTCCAGAGTTATTAAGAGTGGAGTCAGTATAATAAACTGCAAGTTTGATTTCCACCTAGTGACAGTGAAGGCATTAAACAAAGCTATTTCTCAATATCACATCCTGTGAACTTCCAGCTTCTCTCTTCAGGCCAAGATGGAGAAATGTTGTTATTGACCAGAACCAATAATAAATATACACCACGTTCTGCATTGCACAGAGAAGGGGTGCTGGGGTGGCAGGGAACAAATTCTCTCTCAGTCTTTAACTCAAGTAGCTCACATCAATATAAAGGAAAATCTCTCATGAAGCACAATCAAATTAATACTGCTGGCAACCAAAAGTGAAGTGCTAATATGCAGGAAAGCACACAGATGTCAGAACTGAACTTTCCTGCTCTCAGTTCTGCATCTCAGAAACAGTTTGTAACTAATGGATTGTGTTGGTGGGAGAGAAGGATTTGCCTGCCTTGTTTTGTAAAGATTGTGCAGAGATTTTACAGCTGAAATGGGGCTCTTTGAGTTTGGAGTGCAGAGGGGACAGTGACTAATGGGATGTGGAATGTACCTTTAGGAATAGAAGAAGATGAACAAATAGAGAAATCAAAAATGCTGGATGGAAGGTACCAGGTAAGAGAGAGAAGGAGTGGAAGTAAAATTAAAATGGAAGCAATAACCTTGGCTAAATTGAGGGAAAACTTGAACTGGAGTTTTTCAGTCTGCAGCAGAGAGGAGTGAACTGGCTGAGGCTCTCAGAAGAGACATGCCACTCACTGGATGCTGCTTGCATTCCTGGGGAGGTTTCCCTGAGTGTTTAGAAGCATCCAGCTCCCCATCAGGCAGCAGCAGGAGGTGTCAAGCAGCAGTTCAGGCAGGGGAAAGGCGCTGCCTGCAGTCAGGAGGCACAGCCAGGGCTGGCCTGGCCAGCAGGGCTCAGAGGGGCTGCAGGAGGAGCATCCCTGGCTGGGGCTGCTGCTGGGCTTGGCTCTGTGCAGGGCTGGTGTGGGGGTCCCAGCTGGGGGTTTCTCTGGGGCTGGACTGAAGGCACTCCTGACAATAATTCATGTTCACACTCAGGTGTTATTATTCCTTATCAGTAAAACAGTCTCACTGCTGTGAGTTCTGCAGCTTTTCATTAGAAGGCACAAAATGGCCAACAGTCTCTTGTTCCAAGGGCTTTTAAGACTAAACTCTCCAATTAAGAACTGACACCTGGATTATTTTCCCTTTTAACCCAATAACTGATCCCACAGAGCTGCAATGGGGACTTTTCTGCCCAATTACAAAATGCCACCCAAACCCATGGAGAAGGAGGAAGAAGAGCCATGAAGAAGAAGCCCAGGACAAACCCTGTGCCCTCCATCCTGCTGCCATCCACAGCACACTAAAAACCCCAAACCTCAATTTCTCCCCCAGTGACACACCCACACTGCTCTCTATAATCTATTGCACACTTTTGTGGGTTCCAGTCTGTCTTGGAGTCTGGGAAACTTTCTCCATGGATGAGGGTCAGAGTCAGTGCTGCCCTGGGGGTCAGGGCACCCCAGAGCAGACAGAGGAATGTTCCAGAGGCTGGCTCAGCCCTGCCACGCTGAGAGCAGCTCCTCTGGCTGCCCTGGGTGCTGTGGCACAGTTTGCAGCTCCCAGCTGGGGCAATGTTCTCACTGCCCCCTCCCCATCCCTGTCTGCTGCACCTGCACCAGAACCCATCAACACCACTCCACAGAAACACACCCAGGGAAAATGTTCATTTAAATAATATGGAAAAGTGCTAAATAGCTGCACTTGTATTTTATCTGCATAGAAATGAAAGGTGAACGTGTTTTGTGGAGTACTGAGAGCTGGTACTAGATGAGCTCTTTTATTGGGTAAAACTGAATACATGAAAAATGTTTTCTTCTCACACCTTTCATTAATCTGGCTCTGTATTTTTGCAGACAACACCGAGCATCAGAGAAGCAAGATGCCTTCTAAGATCATATTATAAATTCTCATCATATTTCTTCTTTGCTTTTTATTGCTTCCTTACTTGGCTTGACATTTTCATATGAATAAAGTACAGTACCAACATCAAGTTGTTCTCTCACAGGTTTACAAAGTAAAAAAAATAGTCATTTGATAAAAATGCTGGAAAGGTGAAAGAAAATATTGGAATCCAAGCTAGAAATGGAATGGGTTTTGCCTTTTCTCTTCCCATCTTGTTCTTATTCAGGAGCAGATGCACTGGTCAGTTTTGTTAATAGCTCCAATGGCTGCTAATCCAGGGCAGGGCTCCTGATGTATGAGATCAGTTTTCTTCCTGTGCTAAGGTGAAATGAAGAAAATATCAGTGTGCATACTAATTTTCTTCAAGTGGTGGTGTGATTTTTTTTAATTTTTTTTTTTTTTTTGTTCTTGCCAGCCCTGATTCTGACTCAGATCACAAGACCCAGTCATTAACTGTTCTGTCCTTGAGAGCAAATCATACACAGAGAATAAATATTAATAAAGAGCTCATAGTTACTCCCATATAAATTTAGTTAGACTGCATTAATTTGAAAAGGCTGTCTCAGGGAGAACCTGCTGAATTTGTGCATTTTTCCCTTTTCTCTGGTGTTTCAGTCTTGACTTCCCCTTGATTCCTGTTACAAAAACCAGTGTGATAGAGAAACAAACCAAGGTTACCTTATGGACCAGTGTCCTGTTGGCCTGCAGAGCAGAATTATAAAGATTTTGAATATAAAGTAAGAATTTGATGCAACTGTGATGAGGATTTTTAGAAGAGCCTAGGGGATATAAATATGAATACTCCAAAGCACTAATTGCAATGCCATTTGTTTAGAATGTGTGGTTCAGCTTGAGGAAGGTTTTATTTTTGTGCAGTCGTTGTCATTGTGTGGGGCTCCTTTGTTGGGATTTTGTGTGTGGCAGCAAGGTGGATAAGTTTTTGCAGGAGATGTAGCAGGTTCAGCATTACCTGTCAGTTTGTTCTGAAATGAATGTGGGCTGCAGAGTTTTCTTTGTGCTCGATGCTTTCAGGAGTTCAGAGTTTGAAACTGGTTCAATTGCTAATTGATGATGCATAAAATTGTACTATAAAACACCATATGAATTTCCCTGCAAACATTCAATTAGGATAAACTGCTTCTCAGAACTTTGCTGTGTAATGAATCTTATGCTGGGTTTTCTTAAATCTTAACATGTATTAACTCAGTTGAGTCATATTTTCTAGGAAGTCACAGTTTACTTTGTTATGGGGCACCTTCAGGAGGTGCTGGGGGAATGTGGGCACCTCCCAAGGCCCTGTGGGAGAGCAGAAAATGCAATTTCTGTCCCGTGGGACCCCGAGGTGTCCCCAGAACCCCAAGTGCTCTCAGCCCTGGGTATTGCTGGCTGATTGCAGGGCAGGTGCACCAAACTCCAGCTCTGCATTCAGAGCTGCCTGCTGAGTTTTGTGGTGGTGCTGCTCATCCCTAAACCCCCAGAGCAGCCCACAACTCTGCCCAGGGTTTTCTGTTAGCTCTGACAAGGAGCTCATTCCATGGCAGGGCACTGAAAGAGAATCAGAAAACCTCCAAAGTTGTTTCAGTGCAAAGTATAAAAAGAGAGGTCTCTGAGTTTTATTTGGTTTGCAAGATTTGCAGTTGATTTTTACTCTTAATTTAATGTTGCAGAATGCTCAGAGAGTTCTAAAGAGTTTCAGTTTAAATTTGCCAGTTTCTGTTGTCCTTAGCAGGCAATGGTTTAACTGGTGGGGAGAGTTTGCCAAAATCAGGGACAGGGATGATCAGATTTAACTGAGGGGGGACAATTGTTGGTGTGCAGAAAAATGCTGAAAATCTTCAAGAGGCTTGCACAATCTTGGAAAAAAGCATTCATTTAAAAGCTGTGTTTGAAATGCTCCTGGCCATAGAAATTTTCTTTTTCTTACCAGCACCAGGAGCATCTCTGAAACCAAATCCCTTCTGAAAGATCTCACGTGCATGACCGTGGAGGTTGTGATCCCACTCAGGCTTTATGGATAAATTATTATTGCCAAAGCCTGGCAGGAATTCTGCACTGAAGCCCAGTGCCCATAGTTTCAAAAAGAAGAGAAGCCCTTGCTGTGCAGCCCTGCAGAACTGCTGGGATGGGGAGCAAAAGACAAGTTTCTTTCTGAGCAGAGGTTTTATTGACTAAGATGAAAGAAGTAGAAAAAGAAAATAACACTGGAGAGCTCCTGAATATCCTTCTGTAAAAACCTGAAGGATTCTGTAATGAAAGGTGACTTTTCTCAAATTTGGCCGTTTCAGTGCTGCTCTGGCATGGAGCATCCCCAAATTGTGCTGAGTGGCAAGCACGGTTAACAACATATTTAATCAAGATCCAAAATTCTCCTGGTACAGTTGGAATATAAATATCTGCCCAAAAAAAGAAAAGGGATTTAATTGTCTCATCTTATGCAACACAGAACTTGCAGATCAGTGTAGAAGGAGAGATGGAATATTAACTTTCCTGCTTGATCTTTTCTACTTTATTGGAATATCTTGTTTAACTTCCAGAAATAGCAAATGTCTTCAAGAATAAAATGCTCCTTCTGTTAACATAGGGCTCATGACAACCTGCTAACCCTGGAAATTTAAGATATGTTATCTAACAGTTGTAAGTGGTGACAGAAGAATATTTCTATTCTGTTTTTTGTCATATGCCAAACACCTCTGAAAGAAAGGGGTATTTCAGTCCTTAGAGCTAAAAGCCTCTCATTGAAATTTCTGCTGGAACTTCTGTCAAAGGTTCTAGGATTCACATTTTAGCTCTGTGTAGGCTTTTGGATTCATTGATTGATTGATTTGGGGGGTGTGGGTGTGATTTGTTTGTTTTTCCCCAGAGCAAATTAACTCCAGAGCTGTTGCCTGAGTGCCTGCTGTGGCACAATTATTTGAGTTCCCAATTTCCTGTGCCTCTGCTGAGGTGTCTCAGACGTGGTGTCCCATCTGTGCCCAGGGAGGGGATGCACTCCTGGTCCTGCTGACCCCTCCTCCTACCCCAGCTGGGTCCTCCTCAGACTTCTCTGGACTTTTCAATAAGAACTTGACTTTTCAGATGTTCCTGCTTTAGTCTTAATGTTTTTGTCATTGTCACTGTTTTAGTCCTTCCACTGCCTGAGTAGCCTTAGGAAATCGATTGGGTGGATTGTTTTCCTGTGCTTTTATTTAATAACATTAGATTTGTATGTTCTAATTGCTTTGAATCTCCTCATCAGCCCTTATCACTCTGTGTTTTAATTTTATTAGTGTCATGCTAATTAACTTCCTTTTTTATTTTGTTTTTCCCTACCTTTTCTTTTCCCAGCTTTCTCCCCCAGCCTTTACCACTGAACATGATTTGGTCCTTTCCAAAATTTGTCATTTCTGAGGTGACTCTTCTTGTCCTGCCTTTATGATGTCATAATATTGCCAAGCCATTGTCCCTGATGCCTCACAGTTTACATTTTAATGGCTTTTTCAGTACTTTGCATGTGGATCAGTTCATGAGCATTCACAAACCATCAGCAGTGAGACACACACACACCTCCAGAGCCCAGGAAAATCTGTCCCTGGAACACTGGCAATATGTTTAATCAGCACTGCAGCCAGGGCTCGTCTGAGGAGCACACATGGAAGGTCTTCAAGTGAGCAGTAAATTCTGCAGTGCAGAATGTTCCTAAGGAACACAAAACAGAGCAAATTCAGGGCACCAAACTGGATTGATGCTGGGTGTTAACGAATGGGATGGGTGGAAACTGCTTGGAAGTTCGATATTCCCAAAAAAGGGGGCTCAGGATCCTCCCTGTGAGCCCGAGGAGAGCCATGAGCCCTGTCTGGGCAGCACTGGGTGTTCAATATTCACAAAAAAGGGGGCTCAGGATCCTCCCTGTGAGCCCCAGGTGAGCCATGAGCACTGTCTGGGCAGCACTTGGTGTTCAATATTCACAAAAAGGGGGCTCAGGATCCTCCCTGTGAGCCCCAGGTGAGCCATGAGCACTGTCTGGGCAGCACTTGGTGTTCAATATTCACAAAAAGGGGGCTCAGGATCCTCCCTGTGAGCCTCAGGTGAGCCATGAGCCCTGTCTGGGCAGCACTGGGTGTTCAATATTCACAAAAAGGGGGCTCAGGATCCCCCCTGTGAGCCCCAGGTGAGCCATGAGCCCTGTCTGGGCAGCACTGGGTGCCTTTCCTCTGCTCCCTGTCCATTTTGTGCAGTGAACTGGGCACTCAGGAGTGAAGGCAGCATGCAGAAAGAGGGGCAGTAGTCCTGAACGTGAAATGCACTTTGCTTTTGCTGCAGGTGATCACTAAACTGGAAAGAGTGGGGGTGCACTGGGGCTCTCCCAGGCCTGTGGAGCTGCCATCCTATGGATGCCATGGCAATCAGTGTGAGCACTGGGACACAAATGGGTCCTGGTAGTCTGATTCTCATGTGAGCACACATTTCCATAAGCCAGAGGGCTGGGGGAAAGGGGGAACAAAACCCAGAGCTAATTCTCTGAACATTTGCTAATTAAAGATCCAGCTCAGGCTGCTCCACTGTCTCCTTCATGGCTGTGACCTAATTCCTTCCTGAAAGAAAGACAAACCACTTCCTTCAGGGTGCTGTTTTTTAGTGACAAAGGATCTCACAATTATCAGTGTTCTTCAAAAAATGAGACAACCAGCAGCTCTGGAATATTGCTGTCTGGTTTTTGTGTACCCGTCTGTCTTCTCCAGGAATTTTATTGGCACACAGGTCGATGCAAATTCCTGAACAAATACAGAAAATAAATGAAATTCCTACAACGGTTTGCTGCAGTTTTGGGGGAATAGTTCAGCAAACAGGTCTTGGAAGTTTAAGTGTCACAATTTGGCTTCTTTCCAGTGCCAGGAGCGCTTCCATTACAAGTTAATTCCGAGGCTTAGCTGCTGAAATAACATCATCATGCTGGGCTTGGGAATTTTCTCCTTCTTATTAGACGTTAGTGATTTTTCAAAAGCAAACCCACAAAGCAGCCTGTCCCAGGGGTTTATTGCACTTTGTCACGTGTGCTCCCCAAAACAGGGATTTCTGGAGCTTCTTTGCAAGAGCACTTCCATTTCTGCTCCTGCTGAGTCAGCAGCAGTTCAGCCTCTCCGAGGTGAGAATGACAACTAAAATTTTTATTGGCTACAGGTGTTTATTCTTATTTGACCCTAAAGCATATGAAACCCTGCCAGCAATTCAAGGTAATTAACAGTTTTCAATACAAACACTAATGCAAACATTTGTAGGCAGCAATTAGAGCTTCTCCCCACTCTGCCCTGACAAACTGAAATGTTCCTGATAGCTGCCATCAGTACTTCCTCGCTTTTGAAACCCGAGCGAGGTCGCTGTTAATTGTTCAAGAAATGCTGCTCTGACAAACCTGGTTTGATTTCAGACTAAGATTTCAGTTTTCTGCCTGTGCACTGGCATTGTTTTTGTGCATGTTCCTGTGGTCTGCCCAGCTCTGGGAAATCTGTCAAAGTTTCTTTCATTGCTCCTCTCGGTGGAATAACGGGGTCCTCTCTGCATTTTGCCTGGAACGTTTTGTCCTTTTTTTCTTGAAACAAATGGCAAATAATCTCACAATCATCAGCGTCTACAAAAATCTGTATGGGAATTTTTTACCATCATGTGAAAGAATCAAAGTAAATGTGAGCAGCAGAAAGAAATTTACCACAGCAAACCAGACATCAGTTACTATGGAAAAGTGCTTCAAGAAGCATTTCTGAACCCTAAACCTGTATGGCTTTTTCTTAAATAACTGGGGAAGAAAATCTTTGATCTGATTTGAGGTAGTTCATTCTTGTGTGTCTGATATAAAGAGCAGTGCATTCAGGTTTTCTCTCCTTTCCAGTTAAATCCTTGGTGCTACTTTAAGAATCATTTAATGTAAAACAAGAGGAGATGTGTCTATGCTGAATGCAAGCCTTGTGCCCCAATGACACATTATTCTCTTTTCCACACTTTGTGCTTCAAAGTTGGGTGTTTTTTCCTTAAGACACCCAGCACAAGGTTGAAATGAGCCCAGCCCATCCCAGCCTTCTCCTGGGGCAGACTTTGATCATTTTGCTGTTCTGGGCACAGCATCTCCTGCCCTGGTCCAGGGGCTGGCAGCAGAGACAGGCTGGGACGTGCCCAGTGCAGGGGGGAATTCAGGGAATTCAGGGAATTTTGGTGCTGCTGAGCTCCTGTGGGTTGAAACACTCTGAGTACACCCAGCGGGCACCAACCGTCCTGGCAGGCTGCTTAGCTGAGTCTGATCCCTTCTTTCACACAAGTTTGGGGTGTTAATAAAACAACAATTTCAATTTTTTTTCATATTTTCTCTTAATAGCCCTCTGAGAAGAGGATTTGGAGAATAGCAGAGCTGGTTGGTTTATTCCTGTTCCTTTGTGAGTGTCCATTAGCCAGATCTTGATATGCTTGCTTTCAGTGTTTAATATTCATTACAGTTGGTGACCCAGGCTGTTAAGATGTGAAAATACAGTTTCATTAAAGTGAAGTATGCATAACTTAGAGGCAACTTCCATTGATGATTAAGTGAATTTGCAAATGGGAAGAGCCATAAGCTTAATGCAGACATAATAATAAAACGTGAAGAGAGGGTGAGAGGGCAAGAGAGGCAAGGACAGAGGTCAGCTTGAGCAAAAAAAAAAGAAAAGAATGTTTCCCAAGTTCACTGGTGCAGCAGGAAAAAACATATATTTCAATTTCAGTGCAAGATGGTCCTTGAGGAGTATAGGATATTTCAGAATCTGCTGTTTAACTGATCTCAGGTAGATATTGCTTTGACTTTTGCACAGTGGCAGCACTGTTGGAATTCACCAGTGAAGTCTGTAGTAACTTTGGAGAGGCTTCCAGGGAAGTTCTGGTGACTTTGGAGAGGCTTCCAGGGAAGTTCTGGTGATTTTGGAGAGGTTTCCAGGGAAGTTCTGGTGATTTTGGAGAGGCTTCCAGGGAAGTTCTGGTGATTTTGGAGAGGTTTCCAGGGAAGTTCTGGTGATTTTGGAGAGGTTTCCAGGGAAGTTCTGGTGATTTTGGAGAGGTTTCCAGGGAAGTTCCCCGTGGCTGAGGGGTCTGTGCCTGCAGGCAGCAGGAACTGAAGTCCATCACTGAACATCAGGGTGAACTTAGGTTGGACAGGAGGGGGAATTTCCTGGAAGGAGGGTGGGCAGCCCTGGCACAGGGTGCCCAGAGCAGCTGTGGCTGCCCCTGGATCCCTGGCAGTGCCCAAGGCCAGGCTGGACAGGGCTGGAGCACCTGGGACAGTGGAGGTGTCCCTGCCATGGCACTGGAGGGGCTTTAAAGGTCCTTTCTGAGCCAGATCATGCCATGATTCTAAGAAAATGCCTTCTGTGATGATTAATCAAGCCTGGCATTTCTGTTCTTGGCTGAGATTGATTGGTTTCATTTGGTATTTATTTTATTTCCTTCATGGAAGGGCTCTCCAGCCACGTTCAGGACTTCTGAGTGTGCATCCCCTCAGCTGCTGCTGTGAGCAGGAGGGGCAGGGATTCCACAAGTTACCAAGGACATCACAAGCTGCATTGAGTCCTAACAAAAGGATGACAATTTAATTTGCCTGGCTTGAAATTTGATAAGAAAATGACTAGAAATAGTACAGTACTCCTCAATTTAAAATATTAGCTTAGTGACATACCTGGGTGTAAAACCAACCCGAATTTAGTCATTCCAGAAGCATTTACCAGCTCTAATTGGGAAGCAGTATCAAAATGGATTTTTTCCAACTTGTGAGACAGTGTTTATCACAGAGAGCAGAGCAGACAGCCAGCAGGGCATTGATTCTGCCCCCCTTCAGCTGTGCCAGGATAATGACTAGTCGATGTTCTAATAAAAAAGTTTGGAAATAAAATGCAAGTGATTACGAAAGCTGTAAGCATTTAAAATTGTCCTTAATGATGTAGCTACAGTTTCTGTTACTGGAATAGCTCTTGCTGATTTATATTGGTTTCTACTCAGATGGTTGTTTGGTTACAAATGATGTTTTCATCTACACAGAATTAAGGGTTTAGAAATAACTTTTCAGATTAGCCTAATTAAATGTTTATTAATTTTTTAATAGCTATCACAACAGTTTGGGTTTTGCCTGAGGTTTTCGAACAAAAGGTGCCTCATCCTTTTAAAAAGGTTGGGAAACTGAGGGAAGGGAAGGTTAACATCTTGTTTAAAGTCTTTGAGCACAGATCTTTAATTTGCTGGGCCATGCTTTATTTTAGCACACGGTTATAATCCAGTCCTGTGACGATAATATTTCATTCAGCTGGAGATGGACTACATTCTCAGAGAGAAAAAAAATTGTATTTTAGTTTTTGGGGCATGTTCACATCCATTGAACAGCTTCTCTTCCTGCTGTCACTTTAAATCGGGTGAAAAAACCCTGGATTATTTCAGAGGAGGCTGAATTTTTGCTTGTGATGTTGGATTTTCTCCAGAGGTTTTTTACCTCCCGTTTAATTCTCTCTGCCTTTGTCCAATCTTGTAGAGGCCCGTGGTAACACTGGCTTTTCAAAGCAGCAGCCAGGTCTCTTTTCCAGCTGGAATTGGTTGAGCACTTGGCATTACCTGCAAGGAGGAGAGCAGAGATGTCTCAGCTCCCACCTGTGGCTGTGATCCTGAGCAGACTTTGGAGGTGGGCTCTGTTGGAAGCTGTTTGCTGTTTGCCAGGTGTCCTTGTCGTGTTTCAGAGGAGGCACCTGTGTGAGGAGAGCAGCAGAAGCCCCCAGGATCTAGAGAAAAACTGCTGCTTCTTTATCCCATGGAAAATATGCAGAGACACCTATGACTAAACAAAGGCTGAGATCAATCTATTGATCTGTTTTCCATTTCAGACCAGGAAGCAATTAAATTTGGGTTCTCAGAGTTCATTTGAATATTTTATTAGTGTCTTGACAATTTATTTGTGTCCTGGATGAAGCAGGCACTGTTAATGGAGCCCAGTCTGGCTCTGGAGCCCTGCTGGTGATTCCTCTGTGACTCTATTCTGGTGTTGCTTGGTTTAATATCCTATCTGTGTCCTTGTAGTGGGATTGGAAGCTGAAATAGCACTTATCTTATACTCTGTACAAAAAAAAAAAAAAAAGATAAAAACTTTCATTTTTTGGTAGTTTCCCTAGCTGCTTTTTTATTTTCCCTTTTTTTTTTTTTTTTTTTCCAGGAGACTTTGATTCTGTCACAGACTCTGAGCTTCTATATGCTTAGAAACATCATTTTGTTCCTTGGTTAATTGCTTTCTCATGCTTTTTAAACTTTTAATTTCCATCATTCTTTAATCTGCTGTCACTTTGCATATTGTCCCTTCTCCAAGTTATTTTGCCTTAAAAGACACATCCTTTGGGACTAGTGGGCCTTCCTAGGCCAGGCAATAATTGCCTGGAGATGGTGCTAGCTGCAGACAGATTAGTGCAGGCCTGGGTTCAGAAGCTGTGAAAACCACACCTTAGGAAAAAATGGCCTCAAAAAAATCCAGCTTGGGATTTTGGGAACCTGAGAACATTTACCTTCTCAGAGAAAAGGGTTTCCGGATTTAAACAAAGCAAAACAAGCAAATAAACAAACTAATCTCTGTAAAAACCCACCAGGCAGCCAATAAAACAAACAAAACCTTGCTTTGGTGGGGCTGGAGGAGCTGCAGAGGAGAAATGTGTGGCCAGGAGCTGCCTGCAGAGGAGGGAGGTGCATGCACTGCACTCAGGAATTGCCTTCTGGGCCAAAAGGATTTGGAATAATTTTGTCAGAAATATCACATCAAAAATACTCTTCAGATTAGACCGGAACATGTTCATCAGCCTTTAAAAACAGGGGCAAAATTCTCTACCAGTGAGTCTGATTTGTCTAGCTAGGGTTTCACACAGAAGCAAAACTTTTCGTACAAAGACTTTTGATACATAAATGAAAATATATTCTCTGATGTGTAGTCTTTTACAGATCAAAGTTCTTTACCTGCTGCAGCAAGGTCTGCTTGCATTTTTTCCACTGAACACCTGAACATGTCACAGGAGTCTGTGTCTTTCCTTTTCATGCAATTTACCCAAACTTCATCTCCAGCAGAATCCTTCCCTGCTCCAGGGCCCTGAGATCTGGAGATGGGTGAGAGGCAGAGCCCTTGCTCTGGTGTGGAAAACCTCCCTCTGCAGCTCTGCTTTTCCACCAGAACAGAGCTCAGTCTGTGTGCTAGCTCAGTTCCAATTAGCAGGAATGCTAATTACCTCCTCCTGATTTCCCTGGCTCAGGCTGGCAGGGGCTCTGGCTGCCTGCTGGCCCGCAGAGCTGTGTTGGCATGCTGGTGCTGCAGCTTTGTCCTGCTCCCTTAAACTGGGTGGGATCCTCTCTCCAGTTCGAGTTCTCATGTCTCAAAACCCCAGCTCCTGGAAGAAGCAGAGTTGAGGCTGAACATCAAGTGATGAGTTGCCTCAACTGCTTGGTTTTAGTCTTCGCTTTTTGAATTATCTCTTAAATTTCGATGGGTTTTTCATGGCTTGAAGTTTGGGCATGGCCATGCTGAAAGGATAAACACTGACCTGTGAAACTCCTCTCACTCACCTGGTTGATGTCAGGCCTAGTGGAAAAATACTGGGCAAGGTTGTGCTTGGTCCATGTTTTTATAACATTCTTCACCCACTAATAGCTAAAGTTTCCATTTTGTGTTGGCTTTCTGTGCTATGACTTTTGTCAATGCCAGTGCTATTTACAGACTGATTTGCCTAACTGTAGCTTTGGTTATTGATTATTTAAGCCCACATAAACTGTTGTATCAAATGAAAAACTAATTTTGACATCCTCAAGATGAGGATGGCCTTGTAGAACAGCTACAAAGGAAAAGAATCTGGTAATTGAAATGCTAACAGATCCATAACTTTACTCCATTATTACCTAAATCATTTTGTAGATATTCAGCACAGTGTCTTTTCAAATCCCTTTGTGAGCTGATTTTCCCAGTGCACAGGATCTTGATGAAAAAAATCAATTAAGTCTGGAAAGCTCCAATGGTATAAATATCCTCAGTAAATAAATTGTTATTGTATTAGATAAAACATGCTGATTTAAAACAGTTGATAAACCCTATCTCTAGTCTGTGGCATATTCTCTGGAAAAACTCCCAGATTTCCTGGCATGAATAATGCATGAGTGTCTCTTTCTGTGATTGAGTTGACTGCTGGGGCTGTATCTGAATATTCTGCTCTTTGTTTCTGGTTTTTGCTGCCTCCCAAGGCAGGGGAACGTGGCTGGATGCTCTGTGCCTCAGCAGCACATGGGACAGCATCCCTGCTGGAGCAGGATTCCTGCACAGCATCCCTGCTGGAGCAGGGCTTCTGCTGGAGCAGGATTCCTGCACAGCATCCCTGCTGGAGCAGGGCTTCTGCCAGAGCAGGATTCCTGCACAGCATCCCTGCTGGAGCAGGGCTTCTGCCAGAGCAGGATTCCTGCACAGCATCCCTGCTGGAGCAGGGCTTCTGCCAGAGCAGGGTTTCCCTCTGCATGTGCAGCCATGGGAAGTCCAAGGGGGCAGTGAGCAGACCAAGGCTGCAGTGGGATGTTGGTGTGGTTCTGCTGTCAGTGCAGAAATCCCTCTCCTCCCTGCTGCCCTGTGCAGGCTGCCCTGGAGCAGAGGCTGGGCAGAGTCCCAGAATAAAGCAGGGATTTATCCAAAGGATCTCCTCCATGGACCCACCTTGGGCAGCAGCAGAGCCCAGCCAGGGCTGCACCCAAGATGAACCAAAATGGCCCCAAAATGAACCCAAGATGACCCAAAATGGCCCCAAAATGCACATGGGGCACGGGGTCTGTCCCTGGGATCAGCTCTGCTCCATTTGCACCTTGCAGTTCATTGTCCCATCCCAGCTTTAGCCCCTGCAGTCCCACCCTGCTTGTTTTTCTCTCTGCAGCCCACGGGGTTTGTGCTCCTGGCTGAGATTTGGCTCATTTGTCCTTGGTGCCCAGCTGGAGCAGGAATTGTTTTGTCTCCCTGCTCTGTGCAGAGAACTCACCATCCCCTGATATGAAGCTAACAACTTCACACTAAAGCAGCACAGAATGTGAAAAATATAATGCTAAAACCTATGATAACTGTACAATGAGTGTAAGTATGTGCTTACCTGCAGTATAGCACAGACACACCTCCAATATTCCCCAATTATGCTTTATAATTTATTCCCTGTGGTCTAATCCGCAAATAAAATAACAGAGGATGAAGAAGAAGGTGCCAGAAGCAGACTCAGAAGGTCAGAAAGGAAAAAGCCTGAACAGACAAAAAGCTCCCCTCGCATTCACCACATCCACATCAGTAATTTCACTTCTGGGAGAAGCTGTAGCAAAGGCAGCCTGGGTGCTCCCAGGGGAGGAGTTATTCATGAGCACACCCGTGTGCCAGGTCAGGCCCTGAATCAACAAGGCAGTGACTGTGAAAGACAGAGCCACAGGAAGGTTAATGAGAAGCACTGGAAGATGTTCACAAAGTGGAGATTGGAGTCACCTCGGGACAGCAGGAAAGTGAGCCTGGCTCTGCAGGGCAGGGGACCCCCAAACCCCACTGCTGGCAGCGATGCCTTCAGTTTGATCTTCCACATTCCCCAGACTCTGCACTGCCCTGGCACAGCCTGAACTCCACACCCAGTGCCAGCAGCTCTGCTCACAGCTCAGGCACATAGAACAATCCAGAACAATCCTTGTCCAGCCCAGAACCAAGGACACCAGGGCAGCTCCAGCCCCAAAAGTGCCAACAGGGAATGGAGGAGAGCAGCCTGGGAGGGTGGGACTGCAGAACCTGAGCTGGGACTGGAACCTGAACCCAACAGGGAAATGGCCCAAAACTCATAAAAGTGGGAGAGCTCCTGCCCCAGAGTCCATCCTGGGTGCAGCCCTGGCTGAGCTCTTGCACTGCCCGAGGTGCATCCTTGGAGGCCTTTCAATAAATCCTCACTTTATTCCTTTAACTCTGCCCAGCCTCTGCTCCAGGGAGCCTCTCCAGGCACCCCAGGCTCTGTGTCAGGGGCTGTGCAGTGCCAGGGATGTGCTCAGAGACACTGAAGCAGTGAGAACAACCTTATCTTTTCACAGAAGGTGTCAGGGGTTTTGTGCTTGGTTGGGCTTGTTTGCTCGATGCTTTTTTGGTTTTTTGTTTGTGTGGTTGTTTTTTTTTTTTTGGTTTTTTTTTTTTTTTTTTTGGTTTGCAGCAAAAGGAAAAAAAATGGCAATATAAGACTATCCCTCTTAAACAGAAACTTTGGTAGGATCTTCTACTTATTCTTGCCTTTCAGGATTCTGAAGTTAGAATAGCATCCTGCCACATAAATTTTTACATGCAATTGATACAGAAACTTTGAATACTCAATATTTGAATATTGGTATAGAAACTTTGAATGTTGAATTGGTAGTAATGTCTATTTTCAACATTTGCAGCCCCTGTGCCATAACGTATCCTGGAAATGAATTTATTTTTCTCCCAAGCCCTTTTACTCATTGTGGCAAACTGACAGAGGACCTGGATGATTCTGTCATATTCACTGCCTTTGTCACTTATGCCACTTCTTCAAATGTTAGTATTATTAGTATTATTTTTTATTGCTATTATTATTACTATTATTACTATTATTTTTGTGGGGTTTTATTTTTGTATCTTTAGGAAGGCATGGCTCATCAGGCCATGCCTGGGTGTGCACCATCCCTGTTCTCCTTGAGGAAGGCACTAAGGAGTTAAAATTCCTGTTAGCACAGTTCCTGAGTTTCTTTGGAGCACAGAATCCTCAGTGGGTCAAGGGGTTGTCTCCTGAAAAAGACAAGTGGCATCAGCTGTTCTCCAGCATTCTGTTCTCTGCCTCTGTGCAGGAATTGATAGAAACTCTCAGAAGCTGTGAGGATGCTGAGGGTTTGCTGGTTATTCCTCAGCTTTGTCTGCCAGGAAACCCATTGCCTGCCCTTCCTCTTGTTATAAAAAGTTGGGATGTCAGAACTGACAGCCTGGTAAATGCTGGGACAGCGTGTCAGGAAGAGGAAATGTTGTGGAAGAAACCAGGCACAAATAATGCCCAGCAGGTCACTGGGTGCAAACAAATGGCACAGATGAGAAAACTCCCACACGTGGGGCTGCTGCTAATGGGAAATAAACTGCTCAGGGCTCCTGGCTTTGCTCCTCAGAGTGCTGGCCACTGTTAAAATACTCAAATATTAAAATATTTAAACATTTAAGGAAGGTGAGCCCTGCTGTGGATGCTGCCCTCTGAGCTGTGCTCAGTCTGCCTGTGTGGGGTGGTCTCCATCAGCCTGGGGCTGTGTCAGGAGCAGAGGCTGTGCAGACCCAGCTGGGAGTTGCTTTGCTGTAAAATAGGAGCATTTTGTCAGCTTGGTCTCTTTTTTCCAAACTTGCTTACTTTTAAGGGTAATGTTTTAGTTTTAATTGCTGCACATTCCCCACATTGCCTTGAATTTATGTCCTTTTTTATCCTCTGAGGCCGAGAATTTTGGACACAGAACAAAAAGCTCACCTGCCTTAGGATGCTTCTAGAAAGAAATGTCAAATGTCAGCCAAATCCTGAAAAGTGCATGTTTTTCTTAGATGACCATTTTCAAGCTTTTTAGGGTGGTTTCTCCCTTCATACTCTGCCCATCCTCCCATTCTGCAGGCCAGGTGCTGCTTCAGCCTCACCCTCCTCCCCTGGAAATGCTCCTTTGGAGGGAAAACATGTGAGCACATTCTGCATGACTGCTGGAAGCAGGGCTCTGCTCCTGGAGGGCACACACTGAGAATTTTTTCCCACTGAAGTGCAACATTTTTGTGTCCTGTTTATATCACTTAACTTCCCCAACATCAAAAACAATTACAGCAATTACGAAAGACCTTGACTTTTTCCTTGGGGAAATGCTGTGCTAGAAAGCTCTGGCTATGTCTTGGGGTTTGTTTCTGTCTCTCTTAAAGCTAATATTTAGCATTTATCCTAGAGGAACAAACTGACAGAAGTGATGGGTATCTCCCCAAAGCCTGTATTTATCGTATCAACTGAATTTAAATTTCATGATTTCCTTTTCCTGAAGTGTTTCTTAGGCTCAGTCATTTTAAAAACTCCCTGCTCCTGGTTTGTCACACATGGAGCTCAAAGAAGAATGATGGAAGGGCAGAGAAGGAGGTGTCCCACCAGAAGCCATCCTCTTCCCTCTCAGAGGGGCATTCTGTCAGCAAAGCCATTCCCAGCAAGGAGGGACAGAGAGTTTGTTCATTGTTTGGACAAGAACTAGAGCTGTCAGTCATTGTTTGTCAAAATTCTCCTTCCTGAGAAGGGGCCCTGGTTCCTGTGGGCTGCCAGGGGGTGGAACCTCATCTGCAGCATGCAAATAATGGGATAATGAGATTCACTCGACTTCCCCTGAATTGGGGTTGCTGTGCATGATTAGAGGGGAGTTTTCATTACCTTCCTGGGAATTCTGAAGCTGCAGATTTGCATGTTAATGGTAACATTTTCCTTTTTTTGATGTGGCTTTTTAAGTGAGTTCCATGTTTAAAGCTGTGAAAGAGAAGCTACCATCTTTCAACATCTCACATGGACTCAGTGACTTCAGAGAAAATTCAGTTCACTTCACAGTTACAAAGATGGTTTTTTTCTCTTAAGTTAACATCTCTCAAAAGGCTGTGTTGAGATCAGGAGAGTGAGCCAGAATCCTGCCAGCCAAATCTCTCCTTGGTTAGACTTCTGGATCTGCACCAAGAACTAAAAGTTGCACTGATTTTGCTTTACAATTTGATTTTTGCCTAACAGCTCTGTTAGTGTGTTACCCAGACCAGAGCCTGTCCTTAACTCAGAGCTCTATTGGATCTAAGAGGGCAGGAGTGGGGAAGGGGCAGGGAAAGGCTTGGGCAAACATTCCCAAGGAAAACATTCTTGTTTCACACAAGCAGCTGTGAATTGGAGTGTTCAGAGGGGGGAAATGGAGAGGCAAAGATTTGCTGCCCTGATTTTTAAACCTGAACACCTTCTTATGAGCACTGAGAGTGCAAGAGGTGACAGAACCGATATAACACCCTGAGCCCAATTTCTGGGGCCTTTCCAGGTCTTTGTCAGTGTTCTGGAAGGGATTGAGCTGTGGGAAGAGAGCTAAGCATTACAGATGGAATTAGACTTGGTGTCCATGAGAAGTTAGGCTTACCTGGTAAGTGAAGTGGTAGAGCAGCTCTGTAATAATTTGTTGTTCTAATAATAACCCAGCATCTGAGGTGGGTGCTTCTGTTATGAAGTTGAAATCCAAATAAATAAAGTAACCTGTGCCATAAGTGTATAATTACAGAAGATTTGAGAGTTGATTAAAACAGCTCCAGTTACAGAACGTCTCACAACATTAATGATTTCTGGCCAATGCATTTTGTACAGAATTAATGAGCGACTAGGGTTACGGGTTTCTTCATTTTGGTTTGGGTCATTAACATACTCATTAACGCTTAAAAAGCAGCTCTTAGCTGCCAGATTTTTTCATTTTTTTAACTTGGAAATGAGAGTCCCCCACACTGAGGGTTTGGTGCTGCCTGGTGAGGTGCTGGGCAGGGACGCTCTGCCCTGAGAGCTGGATTGGAGCTCAGGAGCTCCCCAGGACAGGCAGCCCATCCTCAGGGCTCTGGGTACTGGGATGTGGGAAATAGAACAGCCAAAAGGATTTCCAGACAGCTGGGAAAGCCCAGAAAACTCAGAGCTAGCTGCAGCTGCAAAGGCTGAAAGTAGAAAAAGTTACAGTGGGACAGCAAGCAAGGACATGAAACGAGAGCTTGAGTTTAGTCTTGGCTAAGATAGATCTTAGGACTGAAGGAAAATATGCTTAGCAAGACAGTAGGAGGTTTTAAGCTTCATAATGGAGTGTTGTGTATTGCACTAAAAGGTTTACAAGCCAGAATTGTGTGAAACAATGCACCTGTGCTTTTAGGGACTGGCTAGAACAGCTGTCTGTAACCTTGAGCTATTGGCTAGAAAGTTTTTAAAAAGCTCTGTCACAAGGAAATCTTTGGCTGCTGCTGGCTGTATGTGAGCTTTGCCATTTTTCTGTTGTCTCAGCCACATCATGAGGCTGATGCTGCAGCAAAAGCTCAAGGAGTGAACCCCAGGAGATGGATCCCAGCTCAAGGAATGGATCCCAGTCCTGTCCCGTGCAAAAACCCCAAACACACCGTGACACATCCTGAGCCTGTGTCCTCTTCCATGGTCTCAGAACCCTCGGGGAGAAATGCAGATTTAAAAGGGCAGAATAAGGCCCTGCAAGTTTTAGTCATGGCAGGATAACTGGTTTTCAACTTGTGCTAGTTTACATTGAACCCCAGACAACGTTCGGGCTGGAAAATGTTTTGGTTTTGTTTCTTTCAGTGAGAGCCTATCTTGTGTTTTTATGGTTTATGGTGAGATGAATATTTATGGCAGTTATGGGACTTCCTGTATTGCTCTCTGTGTATTGCTCTGGATTTTCCAAATTAACAGAATTAGAGCCAGGCTCTCTTCTCCTGGGGGAACCAAGGTGCAGCCTTGTCCCACCTGGAATGAGCTGGGGGCTTGCAGGGAGCAGCTCTGCCCTGGGCAGCAGATCTGGGTAGATCTGGGTGCTGCTGGCCTGGAAAATCCAGAATGTTCTCTTCAGATCAAAGGTAACCCTGTTGGATGGGAGATAGACCCTTGGAAATGCCCAGAGGAGAAGACCCACAGCCCTGCCTGCACACAGAAAGGAGCCAGTCTGACTCCTTATTTTATGTATTTACAGCCCAATATAGCTTTTCAGGCACCAAGGACAATTTTTTGGGTACCTTTATCAGCAAACTGTGCATCACTTTATGGTTTAGAGTTGGAAACTATTTCAGTTATCATTTATATCCTTTTCTCCTTCCAAAAATAATCATAATACTGCAAAGTTTGCTATAGATTTTTTTCCTCTGATATACTGTATGACTCACATTACAGCAAGCCTGAGTGATCACAGATTATTGATTTTTAGTTGTTGATAAAAAATTTCATAATAACAGTATTATCTCTGATATATGATTTTGGAGTGCATTGTCAAGGGAGCAGTCCTGAGCAGCATGTTCTGTGTGTTCCTCATGCCCATGGAAAAGGACTCATTTCCTGGGATTAACTGCTCTCATTTGTTTAAGTTTACTGACACTGTCAACCTCTTTTAGACTAATTTATTTAATTTATTTCTGGGATGTTTTCTTTACTAATTTTCCTGAGTGCTGCTTTGTTTGTTACTGGAGAAGTAGAATTATTAACCACAAAAAGCATAACAAACTAACATTCTTTTCCACTCATCCCTGAAGCTCCTATGCTGAACAGGAAAAGATGTGCTGCTAAAAATTCAGGGGCAGAATAGATTAATGAAACAGGATAGGGAAGTAAAATAAATGCAACCACATCTGTTTGTACCAGAAAACAAACAGATTATTTAAGAATTTCACCACAGTCACAGAAGAAAAGGACAAGAAAGAGGGCAGTCATGCTCAGAAAGTTGCCTATTTCCATGATCTTGATGGACTGCCATATTTAAACAGGCATTTAATTCCCCATTTTCAGCTTCAGTTGGGTCATTCCTCGTGTTTTAGCTTGTTGAGTTTTTGGAAGCAGCTTGTTAACCTCTGGGTATTGTTTCTGTGGGCCCTGCAATGAGAAGCAATGGGTTGGGACAGGACATTTAGTCCCAAGCCCTCGAATTGCTGCTGGAACCCTTCTCCTGTAGCTGTGTCAGGCCAGGCACTGTCACAGCACACACACAGCCAGAAAAGCTCTGAACAATTTGCATTTTCTTCCCCAGTTAGGGCCATCCTAAAGCAGTTGTTCATCAATTTTTCTGTCTTGGTTTGCTAAGTTTGTTTTATTAATATGGCGCTATCTTTCTCACTTCCTTAAATTTCAGTATATACTTTATGGTAGTATATTGGAATTAAGGAGTAGATATTAATTTTCTCATTTTAGAAGCATTCTCTCCTTGAGGAGTTCTAGAAAGCTCTGCAAAGAGCATGCATGGACCAAAAGAAATGGTGTTCACAAGTAGAGCAAAATCATAAATCATGCCTGAATTCATGTCATGTTGTCCCTTCTTGGGTGGTTGTGTCTTGGAACATAACCACCAGCACTTTCATTACAGTTCCACAGGTCTGAATTCTGGTTTTCCATATGGATTGGAATTGTAGCTAATCCAAACCAAATGCCTCTGATGGCTGTTGGATTGTTGAGCACTTTCTCTGGCTCTCTGCTCCTCACCATGACCCTGGCAGCAGCAGCTGCTCAGAATTTACGAGGTGTTGGTGGCAGAATTAAACACCAGGAATGCAGATCCCACTGCTGTGCTGCATCAATGGGAATTGTTTCCTGTGCATGCAAAGCCTTGTATTGCTGTAATATTCAATTACAGCAAATTCAATACCCTGAACTTTACAGGTTGTTCCCAATTTCACTCCAGCATTCCCAAAGGAGATTCCCAGGGACAGAGGGCCTGGACTGAGCGAGTGCCAGCCCTGGGGCTCACTCAGCTGGCTGCAGTGCCACCTTGCTTTTCTCACCCTGTCCTAAAGGCTCTCACTGCACCTGATCTATTGCCATCACTTCTGTGTGCAGGAGCTGGCAGTGGTAGGATGCACCAAAATGACCATGGCAGAGCACGTGGCTCCATCCATCCATCCATCCATCCATCCATCCATCCATCCATCCATCCATCCATCCATCCATCCATCCATCCATCCATCCATCCATCCATCCATCCATCCATCCATCCATCCATCCATCCATCCATCCAAGAGTGGCTTCAGTCACAAGGTTGGGTCAAGGGCTGTGTTTTATTCCAAAAAACTCGGTGTTTGCACTGCAGTCACTTTGTTGTTGTTGTTGCAAGAACTCTGTCAGTCCCTGAGAATGACATTTGATTTGTTGGGCTGGTTTGTAACCTCCTCTGGCAGTTGGGGTTTCTGTGAGCACAGCACACACAGAACAACATAAACATCGCTTATAGAGCAATGTAAACATTGCATATAGAACAATGTAAGCTGCACACAGAACAACATAAACTGCACATATAGAGCAATGTAAACATCTCATATAGAGCAATGTAAGCTGCACACAGAACAACATAAATTGCACATATAGAGCAATGTAAATTGCACATATAGAGCAATGTAAATTGCACATATAGAGCAATGTAAGCTGCACACACAGAAGAACATAAACTGCACATATAGAGCAATGTAAACTGTATGTACAGAACAATATAAACTGCACGTATAGAACATAATCATGTATAGAGCAATGTAAGCTGCACACACAGAACATAAACTGCACATATAGAGCAATGTAAACAGCACATACAGAACAGTATAAAATGAATATACAGAAGAGCATAAACTGCACATACAGAACAATATAAGTTACATATACAGAACAATATGAAATGAATATACAGAACAATACAAACTGCAGACACAGAGCAATATAAGTAGCACATCTAGAACAATATAAACTACAAACTGCACATGTAGAACAGTATAAACTACATATACAGAACAGTAGAAACTGCACATACAGAATATATACTGCCCATACAGAACAATACAAACTGCTCACAGGGACACTGTGTGACCCTTCTGGGACATTGCTCTTAATTCTGTGATCCATGGTGGATGGATGGGGGAAGTCAGCAGGTAGAAATGGAGCCTTGTGTGCTACTTTTGATGTCTTGTGCCAGAAATATTAAATTCCAAGTTTTCAGTAGTTCATGTGTAAATGGAGTAGAATCGGTTCAAGATGGGAACAATGAACCATAAGTTGTAGGTTATGTGTTGATATTTTTTTTTTTCCTTTTTCCAACTGACTTCAGGAAAACTCTCATCCTTTGTAATTAATTGGCCAACGAGGGAAATCTGCCATAGGAATAAATGCAGTTCAAGTAGTCTTTCCTACTAGATAGCATTTGTTGGGAAACCTTTTTTCAGAGACTATTAAAACATGCATGAACAACTACCAATTACTTAGTCCAGAGAGAGCTTTGTACAAAAAATAAAAAAAAGAAATTATCATACAATGGTAATAAAAACAGTGAATATGTCACCTAGGGCATGAAAGTGTGTGCATCTAATAACTTCAGGCTGTAAGCTGTCTGCCTAATTAAATTCATCAATGTGCTTCAATATCAGTTTAAATACTTGATTGCAAATTGAGAGAAACTAAACTTATTTGCATGGAATGCAGAGTTTCAAGTCTCAAAGTGACATTGGATCTTTATCCAGAATGTTATTTTCCATTGCTGTGACTGTGATTTATAAGAGAAAAATGCTGACACAGATAGAGAGTCAGTTTTCCAGGAAGAAGATGTGCTGTTGCCTTTTGTTGTAGAAGAGGGAGGCTCTGGTGGGTCACCACTGCATGCATCCATAATTGTGGCTGCTGGAGCTCCAGGACAGAGCAGGAATGCCACAATGGGTCCTGTGACATTTCCTGGGGATCCTTGTTCACTGCCATTTCCCACTGAGCAGGCTGCCAGGGCAAACAGTGGCTGCTGGGAGCCACCAAAATAGCTGAAATAAAGAACTTGCTGGTTTTACCTGGGGTGGGTGATGAAGTGAAGCTGTTCTTCATTGCAGCCAGAAAGGAAGGCTGAAACAAATGAGGGAAATAAGATGTGCATCTTAAGAGATGTAAGAGAATAAATACACCTCCTTCTCTTTTTTTCTTTTCTTTCTCCCCCCCACCTACTGATGCATAATTCCTTCTTCCTGGAAATTGTCTTTGCACAGCTGAGATGGCAGAGGTTGAGCTTACATCAGGCTGTGCTCTCTGTGTGTTTGCTGCTGGTGATTGACTGTTCAGGGAAAAGGGAGTTGCAGAGGAGTGGAATGACAGTGCTGGGTGTCTAATGGTGTGGATTCTAGATGAAAGTGGGAAAGCACACTGGTGTTTCACAACAGAGGTGATAAAAGGAATATAAATTGTGGCTAAAGGATAAAATGTACGCCAGCTTGTAATTAAAGATATATGCAGTGAACATCCTTCAAGCAGAGCTCCCCCAGAGACATCTCTCCTTTACATTAATATGTTCTGATGGCCCTGCATCCTCTTATCTTTCATCCTCACACTGAGAAGTGCTGTGTGTGTTTTGGGGCTTTGTCCCCCCCTGCCCCAAGCTGCCTTCTGAAGCTCCTTCAGCAGCCAGAGTGGCTGTGACAGAATTCATTCCCCTGCTTCTCCTGCTCCACAAACACACTGCCAAATTCTCCATCATCAACAAAAGATGAGCACTGCAGAGTTGCCTCCTTCCAGTTTTCTGCCATAACCTCGGTTTTCTTCAAATCAATTCTGGTTTTATGATCCCAGACTACACAGAGCATTTTACCTGAAACAAACAGGAGTACTTAGAGGGTTTCTCTAATTACTGAGCTTGAAGGTGAGAGCCTGGGCTGGGGCTCCATGAGCAGCTGAGCAAGGAGGAGTTGTTTGCTTCCAGCTGGGATGAGCTTTCAGCCTCTGTGCTCCTTCTGCTCCGCAGAGCCCTGCCCAGGCATGGAGCCCTGCTGGGATCTGCGTTCCTGGGAGAGGCACAGAGCACAAGGATTCAGGAGCAGGGACAGTGCATGTGTCATTAGAGCTGGGGAAGGCTGAAAAGTGGACAAAAAAACAGGTGGGGATAGTCTGGGGTTGTGGCAGCAGTTTGGCAGGAGGATGAGGTCAGGATCACAAAATCCAGAGTGCAGTTGTGCTCTAGATGAAACTGTGAAGGTTTTAAAGCTTCACTTTAGAAATTACTCCTGTGTAGCCTCCTCCAAATCTGTTTCTTCACATTTGTTGATGAATGGAAGCTCTTGTTCCTCATTTGAAAGTCTTAACTTTGCTTTTCCACAACATTGAGACAGAAGTTGTGCATGAAATATGGTTTTTCAATGCCATCATTATACAGTGTTTTCTGAGGAAAAACAAAACAAACTCCAAACCACAGCTTGACCCAGAAATCTCTCAAACAACATAAAAATCTTATGGCTCTGTGTAGACATTTTATCATAAAGCATAAATACAAGTTAGGTTCATTGGCAGCCTTGTCTTGATCAGGAAGCTCCAGGGAATAAGAGCTTTGTTTCCAGAAAAACTTGAGCAATTTTTTCTTCTTGTTATTGAGGTGATGTCTAATTTGTGAGGCTGCATGGGTTAGGTGTGAAATCAGATGAACTTCAGTAGTTCCAGTTCCATTACACTGTGGCTAATGCCGAAGACACCCTGTGAAATGAAATTGCTGAATTTCACACAGCACATGTACGTAAGAAAAAAAGCAAAAAAACCCTTGACAGCCAGTAGAGAAAAATCTACATTTCCCTTGTTCTAGTGGCAATAGAATAAAGGAATTCTTTTCAAAGTAGTATTATGTGGATATTAAATAAACCCAACCATTTAATTCTATATTCTAAAGTAGCTTAGTCTCTTGACTGTAAGATTCTGCCAATAAATTCAAACTGGATCAGATACAGCTTGCAGAATCTTTCAGCCACTTTGCTCTCATTACAAAGGCTGATGCAGTATTTCTGAGACTCCATTTTTTGGCTTTAATTAATTTTTTTTCAATTGCAGCATGCTTAAGTTTACACTGAGTTTCAGCCTGGATATAAACATATTTCCTAAAAATAGGTTTCAGAGGACAAGATTAATGTTTGCCACAGTGCACAGAGTTATTAGAAGTTAATGTTTAAAAATAAGGCTCTGTCATGGTGGTTATTTTGGGATTCTGTTCTCTTTTGTCAATCTGTTTTCCCTGAAGTTATGTAAGGCAGCTGGACTTGAAGAAAGGGGATTGAGGAGTCCCAGGAAATCCATGTTCTGCCTGTGAGTCTCCTCCTCTGGGAGGGCAGTGCTGATTCTGTGTGGGTACAGACAAAGGGGGGGTTCAGGCTGTTTGGGAATGGACAGAGCAGGGTCAGGGCAGCAGGTCAGAGCTTTTGGAAGTGTGATTCATGGTTCACGAGTGATTCATGAATGATTCATGATACATGGGCAATTCATGATTCACGTGTGATTCACGTGGTTCATGTGTGATTCATGATTCATGAGTGATTCCTGTGTGATTCATGATTCATGTGTGATTTATGTATGATTCATGATACATGGGCAATTCATTATTCACTTGTGATTCACTTGGTTCACGTGCGATTCATGATTCATGAGTGATTCATGATACACCTGTGATTCATGATTCATATGTGATTTATGTATGATTCATGATACATGGGCAATTCATGATTCACTTGTGATTCACTTGGTTCATGTGTGATTCATGATTCATGAGTGATTCGTGATACATGTGTGATTCATGATTCATGTGTGATTTATGTATGATTCATGATACATGGGCGATTCATGATTCTTGTGTGACCCACTTGGCTCATGTGTGATTATTCATTCATGTGTGATACTTGGTTCATGTGTGATTCATGGTTCATGTGTGATCCACTTGGCTCATGTGTGATTGCTGATTCATGAGTGATTCATGTGTGATCCACTCGGTTCCTGAGTGATTCCCTTGGCTCATGCATGGCAGGCTGTGATGTGTTCCTTGGACAGCCCTGGGGTGTTCCCTGGGCCCTGCCCGTGGTTTCTGCATCCCCAGCCTGGTTTGGTGATTTCCCTGTGATTTTGTTCATGACTGGTCATGCAGCACCACATCCATGAGTCCCTGCCTCAGGAGGTGTGAGGCCCTTGGGAGCCCCCAGGTGAGGGATGTGTGGGGAGTGGGGGGGATCTTGGAGCTGTTCCCTGGCACTGCTGGGATCTGCTGCCCCTCTGACACCTTACAGACACAGAGCTCTAAACCACCACACAGCCTCATTCCCTGGTGCAGAGAATACATTCTCTATATGGAGAATATATATATTTTTTTTTCTTTGGTATTCAGGGCCATCCCAGCTGTGAAGTGTTGGGTTTTCATTTGGATTTGCTGGAAATCCTTAAGGCTGCTCTGTCCTTTGGGAGGCTACCCATGGGCAGTGGTTACTTGGGCAGGTCATGTTATAATATAATCTGTGATTTTGTAAATAATTTCCTGTTGGAACTAAGCATGTGGCAGGTGGAGTTTGTGGTTTTGTGTAATGTTTTTACTCCTGTTATAGGTGAATTCTGCACCTTTATGTCAGAATTACCATGTTCTGCTCCTTTTTGGCTCAGTGCACATCACCTCTGTGCTGTAGATCCCTGAGAGTGTCACAGAGCAGCCCCAGCAGGTGAAGGATCACCTGGCTGCTGCTGGGAATGAAGCACAGCCCAGCTGAGAAACTCACACTGCCTTTGCTTGCTTTCCAGCACACCCTAAATCAAACTCCTGAAGGGAGTGGAAACACAAGCTGTGTCCCTTGTCAAGCATTGCTCTCCAGAAAGGATCTCCAATAACTGCACAAAAACATGTGCAGAATGATTGCAAGCCTTCTGGGGCTGCTCCAGCAGGGCTGTTAGTGCTCAAGCACCTTGTTTTTCAGATTGTAAAGCTGCCCCTTTTAACTTCCCTTTGAAGGACAAGGCTAAACACAGCAGCTGAAATACCAGCACGTGTGAGTTCTGGGTGTAGAGGTGGGGCTGGGTGAAAAGTCTGAGCGCAAACAGGAGGCTGGGATTGTTTACTACAGACAGCTATTTACACTGCTGCTAATCCATCTGGGCTCAGCTTTACAAGGCACAGGTTACCCAGGAAAAACCAAGCCATCTTCTGCCCCCCCCAAGTAAAAAAAAAACAGCATTTTTTAAAAAGCAGAGATGAGAAGCTTATGAGTTAGAATATTTAAGCTTTATTTGTTCTGTGTAGGTGGAAGAGAGATTGTAATTTTTCTCTGTAAACTTTGGAGTTCAATGGGTTTGTTTTTTTGTTTGTTTGCTTTTTTTTATTTAATTTTTTAAAAGACATTTAGGCAGTTTCCCAACACTATCTATATTTAATTTAGGTTTTGCAGTAAAAAACATTAAGTTCACACCTTTCCTCTCTCTCTCTTTGCTTTTCCTGTCACCTCCTTAAGAGTTGTACTGAAGTGCACCTTGAAACATGTTTTATGGCATTATGATCTGTAGGAATTCAGGCATCCTGACATAGCCCTGCTTTAGATGATGATGATGAGAGATGTGTTTAACCAATGTGCAAAAGAAAATAATAAAATGCCAGAACACAAAAAAACCCCACTGCTGGATGTGTTTGGATGTGTTAAGTGCCAGTGAAGGGAATCAAATGAGAGCAGGAACTAAACAGACTCCCTTTTAGTTCTTCTTCTACTGAATTATTATAAATACACTCTGTCAGGTGTGAAATCAGCATTTTTGTTGCAGAAGTAAATAAGGTTGCAGAAAAACACTTATGTGCAAAAGCATCTATGTAGCCTAGGGCTGTTGGAAAAAATGTGAGCCAGCTCCACTTCATAAAGCCATTTAGTTACAAAGGGACTCGGAGAATTTAGGAATGTTTTTCTTACTGTTTTCTGGAGTGGGTTTTGGTAGGTATTTCTTTGTTTGTTTGGGTTTTTTAAGTGCTTAACCATTCAATTTCTAGTGACTTTGAAATAACAAGCTGAAAACACTGAAACCTCTCTGGAGATGAGAAGCATTTTAAAGAGCTATTAAAATAAGGGACTTACATTCCTGTGTAATTTTCCCATTTTCTGACGTTTCTCTGAATGGGAAGATTATTTTTTCTTTCTTTCAAGTGGAGTTAAAGGAGAAATGTAATAAGTCTATTTTTGGAGAGAGAGTGCACAAGGAAAGCTGACTTTAGCAGGGCTCCTGTCTGGTGAGGGGGATGTTTGTCCCAGTGATGCCTTTGCCAAGGAAGGTGCTCTCATTCTGCTCGGGGTGATGCTGCTGCCCTCCCTGGGCGTTCCCACCTGGAGTTTGCTGCCAGACTGAGCTGAGTGTGGAATGCTGGACCTGGGGTGTCCATCTGGCCAGCACACAGGGCAGAGGGTGGCTGATTTCCCATTTGATTTTTTATGAGTGAAGTGATTTGGATTGCTGGAGCTGCTCTGGGAAGGTTCTTCTGGTGCAGCTGGAATACAGCCTGAGCAGAGGGAGCTGCTCTGCACCCCAGTGTTCAGGGGCTGAGCATTGCTCTTGGCTGCTCCTGGTCAGGGTGGGTTGGTTAGACTCATCACAACCATCCTTTCCCTCCCAAAAGTCCCTTTACCCCTCTGATCAGAGCACTGCTGTGCCTTGGCCCACTTTCAGCACACGCCCACGAATCTGCTGTTGAACACTTGAGTCTCCTCCTGTCTCTTTAAACTCCTCTTTTCAAAGTGCACCAAGGAGAACAGTTTTTAACATCAATAGTGAGGAGCGGCTAAGCAGCAGATAGAACCACACAAGTAACTTGAATTGGTTATAAATAAAATTTTAATCATTAAGGCAAAAAGCACTTTTCATGTAAAAGATGCTTGAAGAGCTGTTCTATTTTTTAAATTTCCTCAGTTTAACATCCTATTTATAAAACCTTTTGTGCATCTGAAATGACCCTTGGTAAGAGAATCTCACAGTACACCAGTTCAAGCTTTGGTTAATTGTTCCCTGTGTAGGGGGTTTAGATCTTAGTGTCATCCCGATTCTGATTTTAATTGTTCAACGAGAACACACGATTAACATAATGTTTTTTTCACTCTTTTGAAGTTCAGTGTTTATAACCCTTTTGGTAGCAAGGTTCTGTTGATAACTAATGGAATCAGGATGCTGATTTTTATTTGTGATGTGTGTGCAGTTTGTAATAATGGATATAATCATTGTGGGCTCGTGTTGCTGAAGCTGTATTTTTACATTTCCCCCAAAAATTATGTGCAATTGAGATTGGGAAGCAATAAACAAACAGAGAAACAGAGAACTTCATTTCAACCCTGGAGCTTCTATCCAGATTTCAGTGCATCTTTTAATTCTGGACATTGGAAAAAGTTTTATTCAATCCTTCCTTCAGGCGTCTGAAATTGTGAGAAGTCCAGCAGAAATTCCTCTGTGCAGTGAATCACTGCTCTGGCGGGCAGGGCAGCTGAAGTGATGCAAACATTTCATGATCTACCACTCTGGCTGTTCAGGGAGGGAATGACATGTTTCTTTTAAGTGACACTCCAACCAATGTTTTTCCTCTGAACTCAAAACTTTCAGCATTTCCTGCTCAAAGTGTTCAGCTGCACAAGTTGCTCATGCTGATTAATGACATGAAACCTGCTGCTGGGCTTCCCCCTCTCTTGGCTTTCACACATTCCTGCTGCGTGTTTGTGGAAATCAAGGAGGGGACTTTCTCCACCACTGTCAAGAACTTGTGCAGGGAATGCAATCCATTATTATTGGGGCAGCTGTGTGATCCATGCCTAAAGCCACAGATGGGAAATGTCGAAATGAGGGCAAGTCCTTGCTGCTTCCTGACGTGCCTGAGCCAGCAGCACCTGGAGAGAGAAGAGTCTCCCTCTGAGCTGGTGCCTGCATCCCAAACCTCAGCAGGGCCAAAGGCACAGGTCCCTGGGCAGGAGGAGGATGTCCATCCTGCTCAGGTGAGGTGGTGAAGCAGCCCTGCAGCCAGGGGTGGCTGAAACCAGCCCCTCTCAGCACACCTGACAAACACCTGGCAAACACCTCTGGGCTGGGCTGGTGCTCCCTGTGAAAGCCAGCTGCACTCAGGAACAACAGGAGGTGGCTTTGGCACAGAAAAGCAGGATGGAGGGTCTGCAGACAGGAGCTCCTGGGAATGTTAAACAGAAAGCATCATGGAATTTCCAAAGCTAGCACCTTGTGCAATGAGGGACGTGTGTGCTCTTTGTGAATTGCTATCTCTTAGTTCTAGGGTGCTGTAAATAATGTGAATAACTGGATGATATTTTACTGGTTGCTAAGGGAACCAGACTCACCGGATTTCTTTTTTGTTGTTACAGTGAAAATTGGTGTGGATTTTAGAGCGGTCTGGACAACTGAGCACGCAGCTTTTACATGACTTTTTCCCTGCAGATCATCCAGGGAGCTTGTTAGAAAAATACTTTATTGTTTGGGACTCTAGATACAGTCACTGGCAAATCTTGAGCTTTTGGGTCTTTATTTAATTCCTTCACCCCTAAGATACCACAATAACAACTTTATAAAATTCTGGAAAAGGTAAATAATAGATTTTGCTTGGATTTTTGTGGCAGTTATGAAATGCTTGATGAAGAGATTTGACTTATCAATTATGTGTCAATATTCCTGGAGGAGTTCATTCATACTTACTCCTTCTAGAAGGTGTGTAAGTGGCCACTGTGCTGGGAATTTAGGCAGGAATCACAGTCCTTGTCACTGCACATGGCATTGTCTGTTGCAGACTGGCTTTTCTTGTTGAAAACTTGCCATGTTTCATCCATCCAAACATTTTTTCATGGCTTCTGTGTGCTTCTAAGAAGGAGCAGTATGCTGGCAAATAATTATTTCTTTCAGACAATTTCCACGAAGGCAGCTGCCCCAAGCATCTGTGTTGCTTTGCCTGGAGAGGAGCTGTGCATTAGTGAGGAGCCAGGAGCCTCTCCCATCAAACTGGCTTTTGATGGCACTTCCCTTTCAGTCTCCTGCTTGAAGCTGGTTTCTTTTTAGTGCTGGGAGTTGGTCTTCTGTTGCTGCAGAAAAAGAAAATCTCTCTCTAGCAGGCAGGAGATTTCCTTGGGGCTGGTGCTGTGCCATGCAGAGGGTTCTGTGAACAGACTGTTCCCTGGTGCTGAAACTTGGCCCAGTTTCCTGCCAGAGAAAGCAAATTGTCTGTGGCTTGATATGGTGAACCTTGAAATGTGAGACAGAGCAAAAAAATCCCTGTGGCTGCCATGTCCAGCACAGGAACCTCAGTGCACATCCTGCAGGGATCCCAGATCCTCGTGGTACCTGGAAAGCTTCTGCTCCTCAGCTCCTGTTCTCTCCTGTGTGCAGCACATGCTGCACAACCTCCTTCTGGCCAGAAGGAACCACCTGTGTGGCAATTACTGGCAGAGAGATGAGCTCTTTTTTAGAAAGGCAACAAAAACCAGCACTATCACCAGAGGCAGGGATTTACTGAGGGTCTGGGTTGTGCAGCTGCTGCCTTTGAATGTGCAGGGGGCTGGTTCAGCCCCATAATATATTCTGGATCATTTCATTTCGCTGGAAGTACAGCTCCAATATACAATCCACGTTGGGAAGTAGCTTTTTATTAAAGGATTCAGGGGTTGGCATTGCGAAGCACTAAAATTTTATTATTTGGATTCTGAGAGGTCTGGGGATGTTTACCAGCCAGATCATGGATTCCAACCAGACATTTGTCTGCACAGAGATTTCTGCTGGTGTTCTCAGTGAAATACATAGGAGGATTTGGCCTGTCAGTGCAGTTCCTGACACACAGATGCCCAAATTACAGAAGCCAGCAGCATTCTTAATATCAGTTGGATGTCTCGTTAGTGTTCATAGCTGCTGGCTATGGAACATCCCCCTGTCAAGACCATGCTTCATTTAGAACTTCATTTTCAGAGAGAAAAAAAATGTTCTTCTGGCTGAAATACATCACTTGAGCTTTAGGTCATCTCACTCTAGATCTCGATTTGTGTTTCTTTGGGTAAATTTTTGGTTTTGGACTCTAAGAAATGAGAGCTGCTTGCTGAAACCTGACATTCTCGGGTTTCTTTGGAACTGGAGTCAGGCTGAGGCTGGAGGCACCTCTGCTTCCTCCTGAACTCCCCCCTGCACCTGCAGATCCAGGACAGGTGGGCAGGGAGGGCACCATGGGTAAGGTCATTTGCCACGGGAGTTTTCAGGATAGAACAAACTATTTTAAACAAATCCACCTGCAATGCACTTCTCTCCAAGCTTGCCCTAATCAGAAGGACACCGAGGTCACTCTTCTGTGGGGTTACCTTGCAGGTAACACCCAAACCTTTTATGTCACCTGTGCAGAACCAAAGCAGAGGCAGCAAGAGGAGGCCTGCAGGTGTTCAGGTGTTAGAGCAGTGCTCACAGCCACACACACACACCTGCATGGACCCTCCACCTCAGTGGAGAAATGGAACTCTGCTGCCTCTAGCAGAAAGCTCATCAGAGTTATTCTAGAAATGAGTATTTGCAATTCTGGACTTATATTCTTGGGTATTTGGGGTACATCCAGCAGGGTGAACACATTTGTTCTCCCCTTCATGATTCAAGGAATATATGGAAGAAGCAGTAGATAGAAGCACGAATGTGGCTTTTTTTTTGATCATCATTAAACCTGGGGAGGAAATCTGTGGTGTTTAGGCAGGTTAATGGAGGGAAAATAATCTTCTACAAAGCTACTTTTCCTCTTCCCTTTCTTGTTCCAGTATTTTCTCCCTAAAACTCTTCTTGCCTTTACCCTCTTTTTGCGTGTGTGAGTGCAGGGAAATGAAATAGCCTTAATGATATGTATTAAGAAATCTGCTTTATAAATCCATTTGTTCACGTTCATCTTCCATTCCCATAACTCCCAGGCTCAGAATGTCAGGGGCTGTTCTGCAGTTCAGCCACATCCTTGTGCTCTTTCCACTCTTTCTTTTTTTCCCCAATCCCTCATTTTATTTCATTCTGTATGCTCTCTGAACACAACTTTGGGAGCTAATGAATTAATATTTGAGCTGTTTAGCAGTCTGTTCTACTGCAGCCCTTCTATCTCCATCCCTACAATATCCTGGAACACTTTATGTGGAATAAACAGCCTTTGCAGTCCATGACTTCAAAGCCTGAGTGCTCTGCTACTTCACTGAAAGCAGTAAATTTTAAGATAGATTGTAATCCCTTTGGCTTTTAGAATGCCTAACAACTTTTAGAAACTACAAATCATTACATAAATGGAATAGAACAGCAGTGTACTGAACGTGCAGACATTTTATTGTGCAACCATTTCATTGTGCAAGGGATTTATATGTCTGTGTAATTCTGCTATAAATACACATCTGCCAAATATTCTTTAGCTTAATGTGGTACACAGAACTTTACCATATTAATTCCTTTTGCCCTTATAACAATCATGTTTTAATGTGAGCTGATTGAAGTCGCACAGACTGCAGCCAAAGATTCATTGGATTCTCTAAAAGCCTCTCATAGCAGCCCATACCAAACCATACATTAAAAGTAAAGAAAGATTTTGTGTAGAAATAAATCTGGAATGCCAATAAGAGCCTGAAAGGCAGCAATAGGATTGCATCTTAGTTCAGAGGCTCGCTTGGTACTGATGGAAACTGGTAAATTTGTCACACAGGGGAGAGAATCCAGCGTGCTGCTAATCAGGGCAATTCTTTGTAATGCAGATAAAACCTGGGTTTAGCTGGGCTTGGCCAAGGTGCATCATGTGCAGGTGCTGTTCCTTGCCTGCAGCAGGCTGCAGCCCTCCTGGGCTCTGTGTGCTCTGGAAGCTCAGGCAAATTCAGAGCTGGAGTCACTGCTGCCCCAGTGGGAAGGGGATCACACCTCTGAGCTGTTATTTCTGTCACTTTTGTGTCCTTGGGATAACCCAGAGCAGCCCGTGGTGAAAGGAACCCACCTGGGATCCAGGGGAGCTCTCTGAGCTGGGACTCAGAACCACCCTGCTGTGCTCCAGATCACCTGGAACCACAGATTTGTGTTTTAATGTGGGAAATTCTCACCTTGCTGAGCTGTAATGGAATTGAGAGGCTGGCAAGCAAACTGTGCTTTCTGAGAGAGCGAGTGTGGTTTCTGTGTGGTGTCACACTTCAGAGCACTGGAGCAGTCCTTTGTGTAGAGCCAGCTATAAACTGAAATAGTTGCAAATACCACTTGTATAATTGTGTTTATTCAATGTCTGCATTTCTGTCCAGTGCCAAATGTCATTTCAAGACACAAAGCTTGTTTCCAGGACAGCCAGAAAAGAAATTAGTATAATATTCCCAAGAAAAGTGGAAAAGGGCATAGTAGGTGAGCAGTTCCTATTTTACCTTTTTCTTCTGTGAATAAAATATACAAATCCTGAACATTTGTGGCCACTAACACATGGCTTTTCTGTTGATTTGAAGACATTACTGTGGATATTTTTTTAATGTGTGTGTCTGGGAACAGTTTCAATAGGGGTTTTCAGCATTATCAGCAGTCGTAGTCTCTGCAGTGTGACAAGGTGCATGGCAGCTCCTGTCAGATGCTTCCTGAACACAAAATGTCACTCTTTATCAACCCCTAATAATCCAAATTGGCTCTCCATCTTGGCAGCCTAGCAGGCTCTTCACACAATGCTCGGCTCTGGGAAACATTCACAAACTTTTGCAAACCTTTGTTGCAGCCTTCATTCCCTGAAGTTAATTTAAATTAAACACTGATTTCAGTCACTTAGGCTGATCTTGCAATCACAGTTATGTATTTTTGTCACGGTTATGTATTTTTATTTTATGCATTTGAGCATGAGCATGTTGAACTGTCTCTCTTGTGAGCAGAAAAATATGTGTATTTGTTTTCAAGTTCAGGTTCTTTGTTGCTGCTGCTGCAATAACAGGTTGGGTCACATTGTAAATTCCACCTCTGGGAATTGCTGAAGTGTTCCTGGGAGGTCACAGTTCAGGTCCTTCCTGCAGTTCTCACACACAGGTATTTCTGTCCATTCTGGCCAGGAATTTAATGAGCCTGGAACTTTCCTGTACATTTTTCTGCTCTGCTTTACAGATGGTCTCTGGGTTATGCTGAAGGACAGAGGAACAGCAGAGTGGGGATCTGAAATTGCTCTGCTTCTGCTGATCAGTGGAGAATTCCAGTTTTTGCTCTTTCTCATGCCTTCCATGGCTTCTTAAGGAAAAAAGTGCCTCTTCTTTCCCCCATCCATCACACAATTATTCAAACTGTTGGAGCAGGTAGTTCTGCTGCTCCTATTTGTACTGCTGATTTAGCTTGTTACCCAGCTCCTCCATGCCTGACAGCTCTCCCCTGGAAAATGTGTATTTTAAGACTGCTTACATGAATAAACTGCCTTTAAAATTCAGGGTTGGGTGATAGTACTATGAAAAGCCAACTGGGTACAAACACTGCATGAAAAGTCTCTAGTAGGAAGCAGCAGATTATTTGGATGAGATTATGCAAGTGCCAATTATGTGCCTTGCAAAATGCGAGTAAAAAAGTAATCCCTAAATTCTCCTGCAGATCTGGGATAAAACTTAGACCTGCAGAGTGCATTTCAGCAGAGTGAGAAGCATATGTTATTGAGGAATATTAAATTCTTGGAAGAACTGAGTGCAGCTTGGGATGGGAGTGGCGGTTTGGTGTCAAATGAATTCCAGTCTGGAAAGACATGGCACAGGAGAGGAAAAAGGCATTTTCTCGTGTCCAGATGAAATGTCATGTGTCTTAACTTGCACTTCTCATCTTTCACTCCTTCAGTCAAAGAGGCCATGAATTAACAGACTTTTAGGAACCAGGTATGTCTCTGTCAGGATTTTATTCAAAGCTTTTAGGAAAAATCATCCTATTTTAAAAACAGGAGATCAAAAATTCAAGGTAGAGATCTCCTTCTAATTCTTTCTTGTTGTGAGACTTTTTGTTTTGGTGGGTTTACGCCTAATTTCTCTATATTTAATAGGAGAATAACGAACCTTTTCCTTATTCTGTGAGCTTCATCTGTCTGTTCGTAGGAGAAAGGTCCTGAACCACCAGAAATGTCGGGTTCTTTGTGAAACGCTAACTGATGCCTTTGGGCACATTTCCCGCTTTCAGACAATGCACAAATGGATGCTTAAAATACCCATCTCCAACAGGCACCGATTTGCTGTATTTCTCTGAAAATGTTGTTTTCTTAGCGGATTAATTGACTTGACAGAATCCATCTCCCGAAGCAGCAGCCCTCGATGCTTCCAGTAAATATCTCTAGCCCTCCTTTTCAGTGGGAGCTACTTTGTGTCGGGAAGGTTTTGTATAAATGAGGCGATAACGAGTCGCTGCAGATAAGATTTTGTGCTTTTGTACTTTGTGCGAGGACCTTCAGCTTTCCCAAACTCGTGGATTTGTCTCCCATGGATTTGTTCTTGGGCCACGTTTGTTACCTCCTCTGAAGTGCTGAAATTTTCCTGGCGCGTTCATTAACCTAGAAGAGCTTTATTTCCTTCTCTTTTGAGCAACGGAGGATGTTAAGAGTGTGAGTGTCATCTAAATGAGATCCGTATGACTGTGTAAACCTTAACTGCATTAAATGTGCTGCCAGGATATAAACACCTCACTTAAATCAATAAGTTGTAATTACAGAGGTCAGTAGGTCTCAGTTCTTCTTTTGACCCTAAGAAAGCCCCTACACATTCTCCTTTCTTACCAGTACAAAAGAAAAATCAGCTGAGCAAATTCAAAATTGCAGTATGCTCCTTTTTGCTGCTCAACAGCGTATAAAAATGAAAACATAAATGTATTTCTTATGTTCTTTATCTAGATTTAAAGGGTATATTTCACTTTAAATGATGTCTGGCTCATCTAGTCTATCACATATGAGTAATTTTTTTTTACTTTGTAGAGCATATGTTTCTTCTGTCTGCAAAAAGTTCCGTGGGTTTTCATTCCTTCCCATTTTCCCAGCTTTAAGCTGCCCCCAGTTACAAGAAAGCAGAGGTCATACAAAGTGACTTTTTAGAGTTTGTCTGCTGCAGTAGCTCTGAGGCTCACACTTCCACTGCCTGCTCTCAGCTTTCACAGTTTACCTGCGAGATTCAGGATTTCTCAGACATGGAAATGTCAGTGACAGTTTGGCTCAGTGTCAGCCCTGTGGATCCTAGACTGGAGCTGTCAAACAAACTACAGTGCAAAAGGAAATGGAATTATTATTCCTCCACTTAAGATGGCAGATCATAGATATTTGCCTGTGTCTGGAGCTCTCTGTGTCAAAACATGTGCCTCATCCACGTGTAAATATTTCACACACGGGCACCTGAGTGCTCCCGTAGAGCTGCAGCTGACCTGACTCTGCTGGGGGAACCTGGCCCCAGAGCTGCTGGTGCCCAGCTCAGCCCAGGGTGGAGGTGAAGCCCTGCAGGGACTGTCCCTGCTGCAGTGCCAGGGCACCTGTGGGGCAGCAGGGGATTGTCAGACAGGCTCTGAGGGAGCTCCCACACACTCAGGAGGAGAGCAGTGCAGAGCCCCAGGAGCAGGGTGGGAGGTCAATTCTCACCTCTCCATTTCCTGCATTTGGGGTTTTGGGGTGGAAAGCAGCTCTGGATGGGCTGTTTGGTTTCCTGCCTGAGCTGGGAGCTGAGGGCAAGCACAGGGCACCCCTCACCTGCCAGCAGAGCATGGCCAGGGACTGTCCCTTCCTCAGCCCTGCATCCGATCACCCAGCACCATTAGCACTGCAGGGCTCTCCTGGGGCTGCACCTTACAGCCTGCTCCCTGCCAAACCTCAGCAGCACTCCCTGCTCCCACAGGGCCCTGAAGGACATCCCATGGGCCCAGGCAGATTCCTGCTCTTCTGGAAGGATCTCTGAAATAACTCAGCCACCCGATCAAAGATGTTAATCCACTTAGCACGAGTGATCCACTTAGCACGAGTGTTCCTGCTGCGTCTCCCCAAGTCCGTTTTCATTGTCATTGTCATTTCCCTCCTCAGTGGAATACAAACTGATTGGCAAGGAACAAGGGCTGGGGGAAGGAGGGATGCTCAGGAATTCAGTGCTGTACATGGATTGGCTTTTCTGGAATCCCAGGCTCTGCTGAGCCTGGGCTCTGCTCCTGTCTCTGCCCCGTTCCTGTGCAGGCTCTCTCTGTACGACCCTGTGTATTCCAAACACCCTGCACATTTCCTCTCTTTATTGCAGTAATTCCTGAGGGCAGGAATTGCTCTGGTGCCTGTTGAGCCTGGTCACTCTCCCATTGCTGGTGCTGGCAGAGCACGGTGCTGGGTGATGGATTCTGAGCCAGAGAGAGGCATGGCACAGGTACCAGTGGCACCTTTTCTCAGCACATTTCCATCCCACAGCTGACTTTTCAAAACACTGTTTTTAGCATGGTTTCTCCTACGAGGGGAACTCGCTCTCAAACATCTTGGAGTGCTTGGCAGGCGGATGATTACAAAATTGATTTGTGCCTAATGGACTTGGGCTTCCTGCAGGTTTTCTGTTAGTCTCTACCACTTCAGCACCACATTCTGTGTTTTCAGAGCTCTCCTGAAGTGTTAACAAGCTCATCCATTTCCTCCCACCTCCAACTGCCCCTTCTTCCACAGCCTTTTCAAACCCTTCCCATGTTCCAGCTGAAAAATAGAGAGCAAGCACCATAATTAATTCTGGTTAATGATTTGTTGGGGAGAGAACTGTGGAGCTGTCCCAGAAGCCTTTGCTGTAGGAAGAGGCACTAATTTTGATATTATTTCTTTATCACTCTGTCAGTTCCCTGTCCCCTGTACCCACCCAGCCCCAGCCTCCAGTCAGGAATTCAGTGGTCTCTGGAGCTGCTGTGGTTTTGGCACAGGGTTATAATTGGTCACCGAGATCCAAAGTCACCAGGTGTGACTGACATCAACCTGCCAATTGCTCTTCATTGTGTGACCCGTCTGTCCTGAGAAAAGGAGGCAAAAATGTTTAACATGCCCTTCTAACAACAGCTAGAGACAGCTTCTGGTGAGCAGCTGGAGATGGTTTTGTGGTGTGTCTATAAATCTTTGCTCTATTTGGCTGCAGGTCTGCCAGGACAGCAGGGCATGGGGAGGGGGTCACTGGTGATGTTAATATCTCATTAACAGTTCACCCTGTCATGGTCTGGGCGCAGTTGTTCTGTGAATGGAGCTCCAGGATGGAGGGAGCAGCTGGAATCATCACCCTCCTGAAATGAGGCTGATGCAAAAGTAAAAACAGGCTTCAGCCGAGCTGGGAACCTTGTGCTGGGGAACACAAGCTGAGGGCTGCTGTTATTGAATTGCTTGTGTTTCTGCAGCCTCAGTCCACGCAGGCAGGGCAGGCTGACACCTCTGATCTCTGTCTCAGCTGTGGCTTGGCTGCTGAAGGAGTCAGAGCCGATGTAACCTGCAGTGCCCCCCACCCCAGTCTGGCTCTGAAAGGTGAATTATGGATTTGTCTAGATAGTCACTGTGCCCACTGCCTTAGCCAAGCAATTCCTGGTCATTTCTGATGGCTTTTAATGCATGAAGCCACACATTTTGCACAACTAATGACTGAATAATTATGGATGATAACAACATAAAATAATTCACATTTTCCAACTCCCCTGGCAGTCTGTGTTAGAGAATTTCTCGCTGGAGCTGAAGGTGAAGCCCAACTGTTGATATTCCGTGTATTAGTGTTTCCCTTTGCCTGTCTTACTCTTGGGCTGGCAGGCTGGCACATTCCTGCCACATTCCATATTCAGCTTCCAGGTATCTCCTTCCAAATGCAGTGGCAGGGCTGCTGGAGCTGTCTGTAGAGTTCTCCACCTGCTTTATGACTCTCCCTTCCAGAAAAGAGATGGCAGAGATAAGTGGGTGTGGGTGAGTGTCAAAAAACCCCAAAACCCTCATGAGATTTTCATTGGCATGTCCAATCTTTGCACACATTTAGCTTGTATACTCTGGGTTATTACACAATTTCTGCTGTCTTTAGCTCCTTTAGAGAAATTCACTTTCTTAACTTCTGGGGAAATATGTTGAGGAAACAGGATTTTTGCTTTTTTAAAAATTTCTTGTTGACTGCTTTTTTCCTTTTGCTCTTCCCTGTTTATCCATTTCCATGCACTGCAGGAAAAGCGCTCTAAATGAATTGATAATTCCAGCTAATCTGAAACAAAGTATTTGGAAGATAGAAATGGAGAGACAGAAAACTACTCAAAATTGTAGCTTGTAAATATTTTAAAGTGATCTTATGCAAAATTCATCCAGAACGTGATTATTCTTCTTCTTTTCCATATTATTTTATATCATCCTAAATCAATACCTTTCTTTCCCTTCCCTTGCCAAAAAAAAAAAGTAAATAAGTAGTGTATTTCTGCAGTTGCAACTCTGAAAATACAGGGTGGTGTTTCCAGCCTTGGAGCCCTGTCAGTTTTCAGTCACAGTCTCATGCTCTGACATTCCTTTTCATGTCGAAATAATCAAAATAATCGCAGCAATGAATGATCTCATTGAGGTGTCTCTGGCTGGATCTGCATATGAAATGGTGTTAAATGACAGGAAGCTGTGCTCTGATGAAGGGGTAGGGCTGCACAGAGCAGCTCCCACAGCCAGCCCTTGCCTTGCTTTGCAGGGCACCTGGGGGGATGCTGGGCTTGGAGCATCCCTGAGGGCCATCTCCATCCTGGGCTGAGAGAGCTGTGAAACAGCTCTGATTTCCTGCTTACAACTGCTATCTGCTTGTCTTGAGGTGATACAGGATCCCTAAAATGACAGGAAAATCCTTTTCACCAGCCAGGTGAAATTTCACCAAAATAATTGAAATTTAAAAAACCCACGTGCCTCATTGTCATTTGAGGTCCAGGGGACACCTGATTGCTCCCTGGTGGGTATGGTCATGATTCCCTTTTGAAAAGTGTGGCTCTGCTAAAGTATCTGTAAGTTGAGGAGCAGGAAGGAGTTGCTCAGTGTATAATCTAAGCCCATTTCCATAAAAATGAGTTCAATAAGTTCTTTTCTTATTCTGTTGTTTGCACAGCACTGCAACACTATCCAAATGTAATATTCTTTGTTGTCACAAGGAGGGTGACTGTCTCTCTCATGAAGTCCATCCATGGTCACCACTGCCCCCATCTACAGGAAGAGGAGACATTTCACATTTCACATTAATGTTGGGGTCACAAGTTGGTGTCCATACCAGAAATGTGTTGGTTTCCATGGTAACTAATTGTTTAACCAAGAGAGGGCAGGAGGAGATGCAGCAGATTTTGGTAATACAATTGAAAATGAGATCATGATCATGTTGGGGGATAGAATATGAGAAAATGAAGATAGTGTAGGAAGGAATCTCACCCCTAAGCAGTGGTAGCTGGGCCAGTTATCAAAGATCAGGAACAGGCCTGGCTTTAACAGGCACAGCTGTGACCAGAGAGAAGAGGAGAGCTGTAAAAGAGTGGGGTGGGGTTGGGAAGGGACCTGGAGTCAGCTGGCTGCTCTGTGAAGAGGAAAGAGTCAGTGCTCTGAGGAGCTGCCCAGCAGGAACACCCAGCAGGTGTGGAACATTTGTGATAAGGAGACAGCAGTGTGGAACCCCTGCAATGAGATGACACCAAGATCAGGTCACAGAAGTGATTATAAAACCTGGGGAACTTTATTGTGTTCTTTTAAGACATGCAAATATGACACATGGTATACAGAATTTTTTGTAGGTGCACGTGCTTAATAACCTATTCCCAGCTCTGTGCTGCTCTTTTCCCCACTCTCCCCTCCCAAAGTCTGTGTTCTCCCAGCAGATCCATCCTGATGCCGTGCTGGAGGCTGGCAGTGCCCCTTCCTCCCCGTGCCACCCTCTGTGCTCCCAGGGAGGGGACACCACTCCTGTGTGCCCAGCCTTTGTGGATGTCTTTGGGCTGGCCTCTTCTCCCCTGGAACCTCCAGAGCTGCTCCCTGTCCTTGGGCTGCTCTGACATTCCTGTCCCCCTTCCCCAGCAGTGCCCTGGGTGTTTGCAGGGCTGCTCTGACATTCCTGTCCCCCCTCCCCAGCAGTGCCCTGGGTGTTTCCAGGGCTGCTCTGACATTCCTGTCCCCCCTCCCCAGCAGTGCCCTGGGTGTTTCCAGGGCTGCTCTGACATTCCTGTCCCCTCTCCCCAGCAGTGTGCTGTGTCTTGTTTACTTGCAAAACTTGGAAGTCCTGTGGCTTCAGACTGCCAGAGGGCAGGGCTGGATGGGATGTTGGGAATTGTTCCCTGGCAGGGTGGGCAGCCCTGGCACAGGGTGCCCAGAGAGGCTGGGGCTGCCCCTGGATGCCTGGCAGTGCCCAAGGCCAGGCTGGACAGGGCTGGGAGCAGCCTGGGACAGGGGAAGGTGTCCCTGGGACAGGGGAAGGTGTTCCTGCCATGGCAGGGTGGCACTGGGTGGGCTTTGGGCTCCTTCCCAACCCATCCCATGGTTGTGGGTGCCATGAAATGATCCCCACCCGAGGATTTGCACACAGCCTGTACCTGCTGGGGCAGAGCCCAGGTCCCTGCTCTGAGCACTGCTGCGTGCAGGTGCGTGCAGCTGTTTCCAGTCAGAGTTCTGTTCTCTATTATTCATGAAAAACTGACTGAATTCACTTGTGATCTGCTGCATGCAGAGTATAAATATTCTCTATATGGTTTTTTTGCACATTTTTAAAAAAGTATGATGTGTAAGAAAAATTATATGAAGACTTCAGTACATCAAAAGATGTCAATATGTGAACCAGGTGTATTCTATAGTACAATAAAAATAGATAAAATTCAGTATAGATCAAAGAAATGTCATAAGCATTGCTACATTTCAGAAGTAAACATTACTTAAAAATTTATTGAAATACATCAAAATTATTTCAAGGCATAATTTGGAAGAGAACTTGATATAATTTGCATTTAATTTTTATGGAATTTTAAGAATAAAGGCAATTTTTCTTGAGAGAGTCCATTATGTCTACATGGTTTCTGTATGACAGAAAAATTGACTGCAACCATAAAGTTAGAGGAAAATAAAAATGTAGGAAACCAGAATTGCTTTAATGACCTCTGCTTGGTTGCCTTGCCTTCTTTTTCCTTTCTTTTCCATGTTCTTTTTCCTTTTTGTGGAAAGTTGCCTGAAGTTTAAATATTAGATTTATAAATCAGGCTGTGGAAAACAGGAGGAGAGACTGAAATTTGTGGGTGATTTAAAAGTCCTTTTTCTCCCATTATTTTTTATTTATATGCACATACATATATTCCAAACTTTTAATTGCTGAAGTGTTGCTAAGTAAGCAAGTCGTGGTTGATTTAATGGTCTCCATATGATATTTTCCATCTCCTGTTTCACGGGGTCATTAATGGGGGAAGGATTTGGTGACAGCCTCCCTGCTGAGCGTGTGTGACACAGGAGCAGGGCACAGCTGTCCCACAGCCCATGGAGATGGTGACACATCCCAGACAAACAGACCTGAATATTCTTGGTTTAACAAGAAATGGGGCTTTCCTATCCAGTGTTTAAATAAAATGCACAGCAGGATATATCCAATATTATTTTACATCATTTGGCGTGCTCCCCATTTCTCTTTGGAGCAGTGCAGCAGGACAAATTGGTTAATTTTAAGTGTTAAAAAAAATACCTTGGTATCAATTTGGGGTATTTATTTTGATGCTTACAGTACCCTTTTGGTTTTGTCTTGGCTCTTCTACTCTGGTTTCCAGTACAGCATCTGGTCTTGGCTATCAATGTCCAAATGGCCCAGCAGAGCCCACCTGCCCTGGAGAGAAGGGCTCAGCTTTGGCTGAGGTTTGGCCACGAGAATTATGAGGCCTGGGGTTTTATCAGCTCCTTTATTCACATCAGAATAATCCCAGGAGATTCATGGTGCCATTGTGTGCTGTGTCCCTGGAGCACCCTGGACCCAACCCCAAACTTTGGGTCAGTTCCTGGCTTTTTCTGGCCATTGAATTGTGCTTCAAAGTCCCTTCCTCCCCACTGATGAGGAGTGTCAGAGTGTTCCTTCACGCTTGCATAACCTTTGTCATCAAAGCACTTTGCTGGCTTTTATTCCATCACTTTATCCAGCTCTGATGTTTGCCTTCTCCCTTTCCTGCAGGGAAAGGAGAGCTCGTCGCTAATGTCCCTTAAACCCCAGAGGAACACAGCGACCAAGCATAGAAAAAAAACAAAAAGAAATTCTTATATTTTTTAACTTCCTGACCCAACATTTCTCTGAGAACAGAGAGGCAAAGGAAGATATCGGGGCTGGCAGGCTTGTGATCACCAGTGGTTGGAGGGTGAGGAGCAGAGAAGCTGTTTTTGTGGAGGAGGCTGCTGACCAGGGCTTTAGTAGCTGGAGGAATCATAGCTGGAGGTTTGAATAAGCCTTTGTTTTTTTAAAAAAGTCAATGGCTGTTAAGGGTGGTGAAATTGAAAATTGACTAAGCCATTGACTCCTGGAGAAGAAAGGCATCATGAAAAGCAGGAAGATACCAGTTTTAGAACCAGAGGGAAATAATTGCCAAATGAAACTGCTCGTTCCCTCCTTTTGGGGATTTGAGAGTCTTCCTGGAGGGTCTCCTCCTGTCAGATTTGCAGCTCCTCTTGGCAGCCTGCTCAGGGCTTTGGAGGAACCCTCACAGAAATGTATTGGCAGTGAAATAGCAGAAACTTCTGGAAACAATGGAATCTTTCAGTATGGCACTGTTATTTTATGGGATTAACTGTCTATGCAAAACCAGCTTGCAGAAAAAAACCCCACCTTTCCTAAGGTACAATCCAGCAGAAGACTCAACCCCAGTAATCCTTCTTAGTCCTTCTGGACAATTATCCAACTTTATCACTGCATTGGGAATAAAATTGCTGCAGGGAAAAAGTCTGGGCCAGCTCAGGAGCGTTCAGGATGATCTTGCATTCCAACAGTCCTGAAAATCAGGCTGAGAACCATCCTCAGAGGAGGAGAACTCAAGGTCTGCATCCTCTGGAGAGGGCCAGTGAGGCAGGCTGGGGTGGTTTGGCTTCCCAGTGGGTTTGTGGAAGGACAGCCCTCCCCCAGCACCAGGCATCTGCAGTGTGGGATTCTCATTCTCTAAATTTAAAGGGCAGCAGCAAAGCAATCTGTTGTTTGTATAGAAGAGAGTGATGGTAAAGAAAGAAAATGCACTCAGGGGAATATCTCCTCCACTCTAAGATGCCACTTGAAAAACAAGCACGGGGCAATGTTTGCACAGAGGAGGGGAGGCAGAGGGTCTCCAAGGCAGAGCATCCCATGGAGCACCCACTCCCAGAGAGGGGATCCTTTTGTAAAACCCCCCAATTCCAGGAAGGATGAGATCTGACAGGGGCTTGCCAGCGCTCTGAGCTCGGAGTGTGGATCTGAGGTGACGTGAGGAGCTTTTCTGTGTCAGCCTGAGCTCGGGGGCCAGGCCAGGTCTCCATCAGCAGATGTTGTTACGTGCAATAATGGAGTGTTTCAGAGAGAGGAGGAGACATCTGGGGAGGTCATTTGACTTGAGACCAGTTCTGTTCACAGTAGTTGAGATGATAAAATTCTCTGGCTGGAATTTTTTTTCTTCCTGGTAGTCTGCCAATGAAGTTTAATATTATCTGCCCCTCTTTTAATAGCTTCCCCTAGATATTTCTGGAAAATATGCTCACAAATTTCAATTTTATTGAAGCTGGGATGGATGGAATAAGAATTTAAATTAAAAAATCTTAGCTAATTACTGGCTGAAAACAAAATCAGCTAAACCGTCTGAATGCTGAGGAAAATCTTTACTATCTGAAAAAATATTTGATTTTTCCCATGGAAAGCATGGGGATTGATTCTAAGTGAATTTCTGTCTGTGTTAAATGCTTTGTGGTACCTACAAGTGGAGGTGGACTACTTGCTGGTTCTGCTGTAAATAGAGCAAAAGAAAGCAGTTTGGGGTGAACCCAAAAGTCCTGCTCTGGTTACAAGGGCAGGGTGCTTTAAGGAGGAACCCCCTCATGTCACCCAGCCTGGTGACAGCCTCCAGCCTCTGCTCCATTGGCTGTCTCATCATCTCAGCCCACCAAACAAAAATTAAGGATCACTTACACAGTCATGGATACTTACATGGAGTAGAACTTTCATCCTGTTTTTTTTTTTTAAGTTCTGTGTTTTGGCACGCAGTCTCTGGCCTTCTGTTCCCCTGATCTGAGATCTTCTCCTGACTGGTGCACCAGTTTTTAGAACAGTGAGTTTCAGCACCAAATCCTGTAATCCTGTGATCTTATTTTGCTGTAGAAACTTGCCAGCAGAATTGTGATCTTATTTTGCTGTAGAAACTTGCCAGGAGAGATGCATGGTGCAATTGGTACAGCCAGAGCCTGTTTTGCTTCTTTTTGTGTTGCAGAATTCCTGCTGAGGCTGTGGCTGGGCAGAGGGAATCCCCTGTTTGCCTTGTCCAGCTGTGGGGTGCGATGAAGCCACGGGGTGCAAGGTTGCTCCTTCTCATGGACAGAGCCAAGAGGAAATAAACTCCTGTTGTGCAGTCCGAGGCAGGAATAAAATAGTGCAGGAAACCTCCAGTGCAGGGCTGGGAGTGCTGAGGGAGCACATGAAACATTTCTCCTAGAGACACACCAGAGCATGAGATAATTCTGCAGCTCTGAAGAGCAGCTTGATTGAGAGCAAGCCTGGGAATAAGGGAAAACCCTGCAAGGATGCAGGAGGAAGATGTTTGTTTACAAATCTCCTTTATTTCTGATCTCTCCCAGTCATTTTTAATTCTCCCCATACCAAAAATTATTTGTTCTGTTGCACATTTTCAAAAAACCTGGCATTTGAGCTTAAAAGCTGTTCTGATCTTTTTAGATGTGCTTGTTTTTAAGAAAAGGTCTAGATGGATTTTTGTCAAAGCTCCAACCAGTTTGAGCTCCTGTCTGTGTAATAGGTGCTGACTTGTTTGTGTGTGCTCTCAGTGAGCGCTGCTGTTTAAAATGCCATTTGTGCTTGCTGACATTTTTTCTGGAATTATGGGGCTAAAGAAATTAGATTTACAAAAGCTGTGGATTTTGGTCTACAACGTAATCATCCCCAGCTTAAATTTTCCTGTTCCTCATTGTTAAATGAATGATGGGTAGCCACTGAACCCTGCTGTATCTGGAGTAAACAGGAAAATGGAGCCAAAGAGGTTCTGTGACACTATTGTGAGTGCCTTTCTCATTTGTCCTGCACCCAGTGACCCTAAAGGCCGCAGGTCTCCCTTTCTCAATTGCTGATACCACCCTGGAAGCTCCAGCCTGCACAGGACTTTGATGTCCCTGTCTTGATGCTGACCCCAAGCAGCAAACTCTGAATTGTATTGGATTACTCTTTTCTCAGAGAGGGGTCAGCAGCTGAGCAGGCAGCTCAGGCTCTGTGTGAGCAGCCTGGCCATGGCTCAAAGGAGCCAAAGCAGGCAGGAGTGAGTGGTGGTTTCTCACTCCTTGGTGCACCTACTGCCGATCCCATCAACGCTGTCAGAGTTCTTCTTTTCTTGGGGACGATACCAGAGCTGCGTTGGGTCAGGGCAGTGAGTGGTCAGGGTGCTCTGAGGATTAGGAAATGACTGCCCAGGAATGTTCTGCTCTCTGTGGTGTCTTTGCATTCCCAGCACTGGGGACGCCTCGTAGCTTCTAAAGGGGATGGACTGCAAAGGGGGAATTTCCTTAAAGATGAGGACAAGGTCACCGCTCTGTCCCAGCACCTGGATGCGAATTATTCAGCAAAATGTATTTTCTGTTGGGAAAATTCCAGTTATTAGGTTCTTCCAGGTCTTGATAAGTGCTGTAATCACTGGACCAAATCTCATGCTGGGCCCTAGGGAAAGTGTCAGTAATTACAAGAAGTGGGATGCCTCCTAAAGAGAATGAGAGCTCTTTAGCTTCAGTCTTCAGGCACGCCAAGGAGAGCTCAGATAGCCTGGGCAGGTATTTAGCCCTCCACTGGAAATAATGAGCTGGAGAAGGGACTCAGTTGGGTCTTTTTTAGTAAAAGCTTTGGGACTCCTTGCCACAGGAGGCTCTGGGCGTGAAGAGTTTGCACAGATTCAGTGAGAACTGTACTGATTCTTGGAAGAAAAATGAACCATTACAGCCTTACAGCCTGCTGTAAACAGAAATATTTAGGAAGGTCCTGAGCTGCAGCTTGTTGTCTTAGAGGTGAAGACATCAAAAATGTGACTTGGTGAGTGAGCAGCCAGTGAGCTAAATAGGGCAGAGGGGCTGTTCTTCCATTCCTGGTGTGTTTGTTAGGGAGAGCATGATACCAACCTGAGTCTGCCATAACACAGGTGAGAGCCTTTCCTGCAAGATTTACAGCCTGCTTGTGTGGGCTGCAAGATGTTTTTGCAAAACATTTCTAAGCTATCCAGCTCTTTGTTTCTCATTACATTGAATTCTTGTTTTCTAGTCAACCTTTCTGTTAAGCAAAATAAAAAAAGGAAAAGGTGGGGAAGGAAATCCGTGGATGATAAATAATGGTGAGGCTCAGTGAATGTGCAGAAGAGCAACTTAGTAAATCGGGAAATAAATGCAATTTCATTTTACTTTTGGTGTGGGAGGGGCAGGGAAAATGTAAGAGTGAGGACAAAGAGAAGCAGGCAATTATTTCTTAGAAAGAGGCATAATAGGCAATGCTGTAATGGGTGCTGAGAATTTCTTTGCCTGCTGAAGTGGCTCACTCACCTTTCCCCACGTGAGGAGCCCTGGCTGTGACAGCAGAACCCTGTGCATTTCCCACGTGAGGAGCCCTCCCTGGCTCTTGTTTGGCAGCCTCTGGTGAGTGAGGGCCAGGCACTGCCAGCTGCAATCACAATTACCATTATTACAGCTCTTGCCCAGCACAGGCAGTGCCCATCCCCTGGGGGCTCAGAGCTCCCCCACGAGTGTCTGTAAAACCAAACCACAGCCAGCTCATCACCCTGTAAAACCAAACCACAGCCAGTTCATCACCCTGCCAGGGTGCCAAACCAAACCACAGCCAGCTCATCACCCTGCCAGGGTGCCAAACCAAACCACAGCCAGTTCATCACCCTGTAAAACCAAACCACAGCCAGTTCATCACCCTGTAAAACCAAACCACAGCCAGCTCATCACCCTGCCAGGGTGCCAAACCAAACCACAGCCAGCTCATCACCCTGCCAGGGTGCCAAACCAAACCACAGCCAGTTCATCACCCTGTAAAACCAAACCACAGCCAGTTCATCACCCTGTAAAACCAAACCACAGCCAGTTCATCACCCTGCCAGGGTGCCAAACCAAACCACAGCCAGCTCATCACCCTGACAGGATGGCAAACCAAACCACAGCCAGTTCATCACTCTGCCAGGATGGCAAACCAAACCACAGCCAGCTGATCACTCTGTAAAACCAAACCACAGCCAGCTCATCACCCTGCCAGGGTGTCCCTGCTCCCTCTGACAGGGCTGGGGACACCCCAAAGTCACCTTCCTGGCTGGGCAGTCCCAGCCCCTTTGCATCCTTTCGAGGCGTTTCTGCTCATTTGAGGTGTGCCAGTGTGCAGCACTGGGTGAGAACTGCTGCAGATGTTTAACCCCTTGATCTGACACCAGCTCCCCTGCATTGCTCCTCTCCCCCCATTCCTCTTCTCTGCTTCCCCATTTCCACAGCTTCTATGTAATATTAGGGATTGCAGTACACCAGGAGAACTCTTCTCATCCAGAAGAGTTTTTTGTGTTTTGTTGCAGTAACGTTGTCATTTGTTGGTAAGGAATGGGATGTTTGATTGTGTTGTTTCTCTTGGTTTAAACTATGTGTTTATGAACATTAGTCATGAGCACAGACCAATTTATCTTATGAAAAAAGGGAAATAAAATCTTGATAAAACCTTCCAGCTTTCAAAGCTCCTTCTGTTCATTGTTTATGTATAGTTCTGCAGCCCTGGATATTTTTAGATTGGCACTCCCATTGAAACCACAAGTTTTGAAAGTTTAAAGAATGCATGAATACATCTTTATTGAGATCCTCTTTGCTCCTACATTGCTCCACTTTCTTTGCTTTTACTCCTTTGGCAAACTTAAAACTTTGTGTCTCTTTTGCTCAGCTTAGCATACTTTTTTTTTCCTGTCTTCAGAGATATAAATTTTGTAATGTAAAGAGTTTGAAAAAAAAAAAAACAAACAAAAAAACCAACAAACCCAAACAATAGTTTATTGACTTGGAATGACTTGGAATATGTACCTTGCTGTTTGCTTGGCTAAACCACATCACAAGAAAGTCCTTTTCTTTACTTCCACTGACCACTTCAGTGTGTTGTTTGCTCAGAATGCTCTTCTCAAGCTTGGACAGGATTTTTTTCATTTTCATCACCTCCTCTTCGTTTTCCCCGGGAGCATTGTTAGCCTAGCAAGCTGTGATGATTTCCATGAAATGCCACAATCAGTGAAAAATGACCCAGTCTGAGGCTCAGGGTGATAGCAGGAACCTTGTGTGCATTTCCTGTGATTTCAGGAACACTGTGTGCATTTCCTGTGATTTCAGGAATACTGTGTGCATTTCCTATGATATCAGGAACCTTGTGTGCATTTCCTGTGATACCTGAGGTGTTGTATGCATTTCCTGTGATGTCAGAGATGTTGTGTGCATTTCCATGATATCAAAACCTGTGCATTTCCTGTGATATCAGGAATCTTGTGTGCATTTTCTGTGATACCAGAGGTGTTGTGTGCATTTCCGTGATATCAAAACCTGTGCATTTCCTGATGGACACTTGCCCCAGGAAGCGCCACGTGCACGTGAAGCCCACCCTGGTGGGTGTTTCTTTGGTTTTCCTGGCTGCCAAGGGCTGAGGGCAGTGGTGTTCAGCAGTGAGGAGGCTCCATGCGGGCACATCTGTCCGCGGCTCTCGCCGCCCGAGTGTTTGCGCGCAAACGCCGCCGGCTCTTCTGGGTCACTGAGCAGGGCAGGAGAAATCCCTGCTCTGACCCCACATGGGGAAGTGTCAGAAGCTAAACAGATTGGCAGGGCAGGGTCAGAATGCACTCTAATCCTTGAGGACATCAGATGCTGTTTAGCCAATTCAAAGCAGCTTGACATTCCTTTCACCAGTGACACTTTATTTCTCTGTAATGGCTCTGTCACAAAAGCTAACTGCAGCAGACAGATTTGATAGGAATTTCCTGGAGTCGTTTCTGAAGAGGTGGACAGGGTTTAATTCTAATATATATTGTGCTTTGGTTGGTTCCTACAACAAACTACACGGCTTGGAAGCGGAATAAATCTCTGGCTCTTGCAGTTTTTCCTGAACGCATTACTGGGTCATGAGGGAAGAGATTATGTGCTTTGAAGTATTGTGGTTTAGTAGTCAAATCACAGAGGTGATAGATAGGCCTCCTGCATTCTATTTTCATAAGTATTATTTGCTATGAATAAAAATCCCATTGCACTTCCCCTGGCTTCTCTCCTGCGTTCCAAGGCACCAAGTGGAAAAGCGGAGCTGCGGAGAGGGAGGGACCTCGGGAGGCTCCTGGGCCCTCTCCCTGTGCAAGATGGAATCAAAGCACAAATAGATGCTGGCAAAACTCATACTAAAAGATCTCTAATGATAGTAACTTCACACCTTCCCTAAGCAATCTGTTCCAGGGCTGCAATAATGTAATATTTTTAGGCTGGCTTTTTAGCTCTTCTAACCATGAAAACAATGTGGTGGAGTGCAGGAAGGAAATGGGTGGATTTTGTATGGAGAAGCATTGAAGTTATTTTTTTTCCTAGACAGCACAAATGTTGCTTCTCTTCCCATTTATTGTTATGGTAAAACATCCAACTTACCAGTAGAGTGTGTGTGAATTCATGTATATATATCTATATCTATGCATATACACTGAAAGCCATAACACCATCAACATTATTTAGGAAAAAACCCTGTTAAAATTGTTAGAGAATTATATCCCTGAAACTGAAGGACTAGGGAGAGAGAGCTTCTATTCCCAGCAGTTCTCTTTGCCAAAATTTGAGCTTGTTAGTTTGTTCATCTCTTGTCTTCAGCTTTAGAGATGATGTAACACTTTGTTCTGTTGTACAACATTAAGAATCTGGCATTTGCGATGGGTTTTGTTCTTCTACTTCTCCTTTCATATCACCTTCTCAATGGTTTTGTTTTACTTTCATCTGGTTGGTTTTATCAGGCCAAAATTATCTCCTCTAAATATAATAGAATTGCATTTACTGCTAAATCCCTGTGTTAAACTGCATGTAAAGTCATTTCATGTGGAACACATGTAGTTGAAGGTGTGTGTTCATGGTATTTCATTTTTCTCCTGTGTATTTAGAGTCTCCTTTATGTAAGTCATCAGGGTGAATTCTGCCTTGTAAATCCTAGGCAGAAGTTTCCTTAGATACTGATCAGGCTAGAATTGCAGCTTGAGGTGTATTTGCTATGAGGGTACCATGAATAAATCTGTATATGAGCTCATGGTACAATTATCCATATAATTTAGTTATAAATTGACCTGTGGAAGTATTGTATATTTTTGGAGTGCACTTGCAGTTGGAGAAGGATCTCAGCTTTTCATTCTGTTCAGCTTGAAATACAGGGTTATTTAGCTCAGGCACTTCAGAGTTTCCTTTAATCTCCACAAACTACTGTGCTTCCCAAAGCATCATTGATCATCCATCTCCAAAATTGTTCCTCCTGTTAATGGCTGCTGCTTTTTTTCCCCTTCTACTTTTTCTCTATTGTACATTCATTTAGACATGCTAATTCTATGACTGGTTTGTCTCCCTTCTCTGTGGAAACAAAGATTTTTTTTTTTGCTTTTCAGTTTTACTGTAAAGATTGAGTGCAACCCTAAATCCTCGGGTTTCAGAGATTAGATTTCCTAGATTGGTTTTTATTTATTATTATTTTTTAATCATCTGCTAGTAAAACAGAAAAAATAGCAGCAATTTTGGCTAAGGCTCAAATATCCTGTCCTCTATTTTGGGCTGTTTTAAAATCCATAAAACAGCTTGTTCAATAGCATCACTCTAAAGAGTCCAGCGTGGCACGTGGGGTGTTTGATCCTGCTCTGTGTGTGCTTGGAGGGCTCTGTGCAGCAGGGAGCACACGTGGAGCTGCTGCTCACAGCTCCCCAGCCTGCTCAGAGCAGAGCTCCTGTAACAGGCTCAGCAGCAGCACAAGAGTGGAAAACATCCTTGTAGTGTTCTGCTCTCATTATGGAAAATCAGGGTTTTATTTTTCCTGGAGTCATTAGTAGACCTGTATCCTCAAACAGTCGTTTCCTGTCTCAGGTTATTTTATTTTATAACTCCGTGCTAGGAAAATTGGTTTAAATCCTTGGCTGGCTCAGACAATGTTTAAATTTTAATCTGCAGTGAATAACAAGTGTGGAACTCCTTTGTTATCTGTCAGCATTTTAGATTATCCGGTGGGAATCTTGTGCAACTTCACAGGAGACCCATCTGTTTTACTGTTCTTCTCATTATGCCAATCAAAAAGTCCCTTCTCATAGTAAGAAGAGCCACACATTTTTGGTGGGTTCACAGAAGAAAATGAGCCTCCCCCACCCTGTCCCATGAAGAGTTGTTTTGGTTTTTAGAACTTGCAATTTCTCAACAGAACCCTCAGTGAGTTACCTTTTAAGTCAGATTTTAATTAGTTGATGTAATAACTATTGACTTTTCTTTAGGGATATGCCAGTATTATTGATATGACAATTAAAAGCAGAAGGATTAGTCTATTAAAGAAGTACTAATTGACTTTGGTCTTAGCAGGCTAAACGATTCTGAGCTGATTGGTCAAAACAAAGTGAGCTGTGTCTGTAATTATTGAACTCGGGATTTCACTTCTTCTCCCCCCTTTTTTTTAAAAAAGGTTTTCGCTGGACTAATCTGCTGAATTGACAGATAGATGTTTGCAAATGGATTTTAATTGAGCAGCATGAAGAGAAATTGCAGGAGGAGTTTGTGTTTATTGCTGGTGCAGCAGGGAAATGTTTGTAGGCAAAGGAGAAACCTTCCCAGAGATCTGGAAATTGGGAGACCTGGGAGTTGTTACATTTTGGTGGTGCTGATTGGCCTAGCCATGTTTTCTAGTAAGATAATTATGCATTGTGCTTGGTTTTTTTGTCTTAATACATTGACTCTGTGATGTAGTGTGGATCCTTCAGTTTGGAAAGTGGATGCAAATTGTGCCTAATAATGATATTTGTTGGAAGTTGGTTCCTCTTGTCACGATAGGAACTGAGTTCCTTTCGCCTGGACATAAATGAGTGCAGAAGATACAAAGCACTCTGTAGGGTAGCTTTGTCTTGATGTTTTCTGCATCACCAGCATTTTCTGATTTGAAGTAAAATTGCAAATACTTCGTTTCCAAAAGGCACAAGAGTCATCCCTTTCTGTTTGGAAAAAAACAGCTTCAAAATCTTGAAAATGTATGAAATCCCAAATTGTTATAGCAGAAGTTTTATGTTATAGCAGAAGTTTTATGAAGCCAGAATGAGTTAACACATTTTTCTTCTATGCCATAAAGTTAGAAAAATAATTTTCCCATCAGAGTTAAATTTTAGTTGTGTTGCTGATAGCGAATTGAAATGTTTAGCTGCTAAATTGAAATTAAAGTCCTGCTGACAGCTCTTATTTATCACTTGCAATAGTTTTTGTGTACTAAGCATTGCTCTCCCTTCTCTTCCCGTGCAGGTATAAAGGGCACTGATGGAGCTTCATCATCAAGATCTAGGAAGACAAGGTAAGACTTGAAGGATATAAATTTATCTTAATGATCTTATTTTGCTGATTTGGATTCAAATTTTGCTGATTGCTCCTCTGCTTAGAAGCCTCTGGTTTCTTCTTGTGAAACTGTAATGTGATTCAGTTTTTTTGAGAAAAGGAGGTTTTAAATTCTGTGCAATTTTTTTTTCTTTCTGATGGTGTGGTACCTGCAGTTTTCACATTCTTGTCTGTCCTGTGTGGCAGGACAGTGGATGACTCTGGCTTGCTGATGTTTGTCACACCAGTCTTAGAGCTTAAGCCGAAATTTATTTAAAAAAACCCAAAAACTTTTGCATTTTTCAAGTTTCCTTTTGGGTAATTGGTGATGCTCACATGTATTCGCTGCTGTTTATGTTTTGTGTCCAATGACACAGCTCAGAGTCCTTCCAGCAGGGCCAGAAAGGAAACAGTGACCCAGGGCAGAGTGAGAGCTGCAGAGTGCCAGCAGTGCTCAGCTGTGCTGCTGCTGCCTGCTCAGAGCCCCAGGCTTTTGCTCTGGGGTTTTGCTGCTTTTTCCACTCTGTGTTGGTTTTCTGTGCTGCATTGCTTCTTGGGGGTTTTTAATGCCTGTATTGTGCACTTCAGGAGTGCCTGAGGTGCTCCAGGCTTGGCTGGAAGCAAACCCAGGGTGAGGGAGGATGGATGCTGATGTTGGGCTGAGGAGGTGAGCAGGAGGCAGTGGCACAGAGCAGCCAAAAGTGCCTCCAGTTGTGGCTCCAGGAGCTCTCTGTGTCCTGGGAGATAACACAGCAAGGGAACAAGGGGAGAAGCTGCTCTGGAACTGCTTCAGCTGCTCCCCAGCAGCCCAGAGCCATCCTGGGATGGGGACAGGAGCAGGGTCAACCTGTGCCCCAAACCTGCTCCATTCTGGGGTGGGAAAGGCAGCAGGGCCAACCTGTGCCCCAAACCTGCTCCATTCTGGGGTGGGAAAGGCAGCAGGGCCAACATCTGCCCCAAACCTGCTCCATCCTGGGATGGGACAGGAGCAGGACCAACCTGTGCCCCAAACCTGCTCCATCCTGGGATGGGGACGGGCAGCAGGACCAACCTGTGCCCCAAACCTGCTCCATCCTGGGATGGGGACAGGCAGCAGGACCAACCTGTGCCCCAAACCTGCTCCATCCTGGGATGGGGACAGGCAGCAGGGCCAACCTGTGCCCCAAACCTGCTCCATCCTGGGATGGGGACAGGCAGCAGGACCAACCTGTGCCCCAAACCTGCTCCATCCTGGGATGGGGACAGGCAGCAGGGCCAACCTCTGCCCCAAACCTGCTCCATCCTGGGATGGGACAGGCAGCAGGGCCAACATCTGCCCCAAACCTGCTCCATCCTGGGATGGTCTTGGTGTCCCCCTGGGCTGCAGTCCTGCTGTGACCACTGACAGCACTTCTGGGTCTGTGCAGCCCAAAATTGCTTTGTGTTCCTGTGGAAAGGACAAAATGATCATCTCCTGGAGAGAGAGAGGTGGCGTAATTAGTGCTGGAGGAACTTGCTCTAAGTGGCTGAACTCAAAGTTCATTTCATGCAGGGGGTTTAGCAGGATGAACAACTTTGCTAGGGGAGTTCAGGAAGGACTGTGAGAGTGTTGGTACTGCAGAATACAAATCCATCTGAGCAGAAATTGAGGTAAAGACAAAAAGATGTGAAATCCTGTAGTTCTGACCCAAGCTTTATCCAGGAAGTAACTTTGTCAAACATTTAGGAAATAAAATATCATGGCATGAAAAGTAGATGTGAAGAGTGGTGAGATCTTGGTGAACTGGATTAAAAATTTATACCCAAGGGTATGTGGCACTTCCAAGCACTGAGGCATCTGAGAAGTTTTACTCAGTTTAAGTTACTTTATTCTTTACTCAGTTTAAAAGTTATTTTATTCTTTCTCTGTATCACACTGCAGATGGAGTTGGGGTTCTTGCATGTTGTGGAGTGGGAATATCAGACTGGAAGGTAAAGGAAAGAACCGGGTCAAAACCCAGGACTCTAACCTGTGTTCTAACCTAAGTGATGTTGCAAGGGGTTCCTGATGCAGCATTGTCTGAGCTAAAGAAATATGGCACTACCTTGTTTTTTCAGTCACCAATAAAGAAATCACTCATTTCTAACCATAACAATACTAATTTCTTAAAAAATGGAAATACACGTTAGGTTCTCTATTATCCTTCTAGCTGAGCATTTTGTTTTGCTGCAAGCAAATCACCTGAAAAATTACCTGCTGAAATAGAATTTATTTCATTACATACACTCACAAGAGACTACTTTAAAACACACTTGATTTGACAGTCTAAAAACAAAAATTCAAATAGTTATCACGAATGCTGTGTTCCTTAGATTATGCACTCCGTATTTTTCAATGCAGGCCAGTGTTCTCCAAGTAACCATTTCAAAAATCTTTAAAAGTATTTTAAAAAGAAACAAAAAAAAAAGCCCAAAAGACTTCTGAGAATCTTTTCAAAATTCATTGAAGTAGCTCTCTAATTATGTATTCAAGCTGAATTATCTTCTCTTTTTCCCTTCATTACATTCACAGTGAGAAACAACATGTTTCATTTAAATAAAAATCTCCGTGTGGCAAATCAGTCTTTATATTTATATAGGACTATCAAAGAAATCTGGGCATTGACTATTCCAGCTGTAGGTCAATTATATATCTTAAACCAGAGAATACACGGGATAAATAGGGATTTAAATTGACAGTGTCAATCCATCTCTGAAGAAATAGAATAATGTGGTACATGGGGGGAAAATTATCTACAAATAACGATTGAGAATGGCACCTAGAGCAGATCAACAAACCACAGGCAGAACCACAAAAAAAAAATTAGGTTTGGAAAGTTTCAAAACTCATAATGTTTGGAATGTTTTTAATTAAAATTTTGAGGCAGCTGTTCAGCTATGAGGTGCTGCATAATCCCGTGTTCATTTATCTAAGTGGAAACGAATTAGAAAATTGATATGAGGAAAACCCTTGGAGTGTGAAATTCCCAGAGTTATCTGTAAAAAGTTACAGTTCTATCTTTCTGTCTCTCTAATAGCAGCAGAAATTCAGGCAATAATAGCAGATTTGTGGGTCTCTTCAGTCCAGCACGCCACAGTCTCAGAGGTTTCTTTGCATCATTCCAGCAGGTGTTGAATGCAGAACTTTTGAGGGAGCTGTTGAAAGGTTGTGGCTTTGGGAGGTTTGTGTCATTTGGGAGGGCTAGCACGGAGTCTGGAAGGAAAAAAGGGAGAAGAAAGTTGGCTGCTGCTCGCTGTGTGATGAAAGGAAGGTCAGAGTGATTTGCTTGTTTCAGTTTTCATATGAGTCACTAAACATCTCAGCTTTGTCTTCAGAGCTGCTGAGCAGGTGCAGGTTTGTAGAAATCAGGACTCTTGTGGTCACCACCAGTTTCCAAACGTAATGTTTGTTATTTGATGCCATTTGATATTCACAGTGGATAGCCGAACCTGGAGCTGACTGGGAAGTCTGTAGTCAATGAGGTATTTTTCTAAAAGAGATTTAAAATTCAGTGATGAAGTCTCAGGGGTACCATGGAGAGCTCTGGATGTCTTTGGGAGCCCAGGAAATGCTGGGGCAGGTGTGCATTTTCTGCATGTCCTGCACTTCCCAGTCTCGTCTGGGGAACAGATGGGAAACCTTCCTTGTGTGAGACACAAGTGGAAATGTCCCCTCACTTCTCTCCTTGGGCAGGGCTGGTTTGAATCTTTGCTGGTGTGAGACAGAAAGAAGGAGAAATAAAGGAAATAAAGGGAAATCTGAAGTGTATCAGATAAGGTAGCTGTCCTTATGGGCTGCCTTGAGGAGGATCCTTCCCTCTGTCTCTGATCTGAGAGGCCAAGCATCCTCCTGCCTCCTACTCAAGATCTCTTTCTTTTTCTCTTTTTCCCCCCTTCTTTTATAATTTTAAAGATTTTTTTCTGCCTTTTCAACGCAAAGTGGGTCATCTTCAACTGCAAGCTGTTAAGCTTTTGCAATCCAATTTTCAAGAAAATTAACCAGCTCTTTCTTACCCAGATCATATGGGAGCCCATGTAGCCTGAGGATTTCATCTTGGATCTAGTTCTCAAATATTTCTACTCTGGTCTGTAAGATTTTATCTCCTTTGATTAGACTTGTCTATTCAGCCTTTTCCCCAGCTTTCAGAAAGTTCCATTTTTGTCTTTCCATCTTCTATTCCACTTATTTGACTCTTCTCAAGCTCTTGAGAAGCCCAAGCTCTCTTTGACAACATTGTTTTCTTTAAAATCTACAGGAAAAAAAAAAAATTCTTAGGACCACTTCTGATCATGCTCTTTTTTGCCAATTAGCTGGTTCTCAGAAGATGGTCCTTGTCTCTGCCAATATTGTGATGCTATACAGTCTCAAAATGTTCATCTGTGTAATAGTAATGTTGTAATATTTAAAGTCATATTTACTTAGCTCGGTATTTTGACAGATTTCCGTGAATTTCGTTACTGTGCAACAGGAAAAAGCAAATTAACAAATGTGGTGCTCCCTGGCCTGATGTCAGGAGCCTCCCGGTGTTTCTGGATAAATATCTTTAAAGTTACCAGGAAGCTGGCTGAGCAGGGGGGACTGCAGAGGATGCTGTGGAAAAGGGAAATTGAGGTGTTCTCCTGGGGCTGTAAATCCTCAGGCTGGGGATTTACCAGGCATCCCCCAGGACATTTGTGCCCTGCCACTCACCCTGGGCAGCACAGCCAGAAGGGAAAGAGCCCAGCCAAGGCCAGGCTGTGCTGATGCTGAGAATGTCCCAGGGCACATTCCTGGGGGCACAAGGCAGCCCTGAGGCAGCACCGAGCTCCCCTCCAGCCCAGGGGCACCACGAGAGCGCTTTGATTGTGTTCAGGCTGCCCAAGAACTGCCCTGGGCGCTCTGTGGAGGATGGCACTGAGCCTCCGGGGCAGCCTCCCCTCTCTGGAGGGGTCTGGGGGCAGTGGGGCAGGGACCCTGCTGGTCCCCAGGGGCTGGGCACTGCTCCAGCCCTCCTTGTCTCACTCTGCAGCCTGGTCTGCACTCAAAATCTTAATTGAGTCCTGCAGGGATTAATTACATTTCTGTTGGAAAGGAAGGAATTTGTGAGGTCCAAAACACATTTGACAAACAGATGAAATGCTGAAGAACTAGGGGGGGGGAAAGTGCCAGAAAAGGGGAAACAGGCTTCAATTTAGAACCAGTTTCATGTAGATTGAAAGTACATGGAAGCAGTCATCAGTGCCTTCAACTGCTCTCAAACAGTTAATTTAATACAGGGCATCGCTAATTGTGCCTAAAGAAGGAAGGTATTGCATTTCCTATGGGTGCAAAGAAGTATATCAAGTAAAAATGAGGCTCCTTTGCACAATTGTTATTATTTATTTTCTTCAGAGTTAATTCATGGAGCAGTTATGCATCTCAGCACTGGGTGAAATTCTCTCTCTTTATCAATCTGATGGCATACTGCCTGGATAATGAGTCTGATTGGATCTTTGTAAACTTTTAACCACAACATTTAGGCATTGCCCACTGCTGGACCTGTGCTGGGCAGTTTTACTGCTCATTAGTTGGAGTTAGTTTAACTTCTCCCTCAGCAGCCTGCTGTGTCAGACCATGATCAATAGTAAAACTACTCCAAAACTACTGCCTGGTGAAATAAAAGTATCCAGAATGAGAATCAATGAACTTCAAACAGAAATAACTTTCTACAAAATCCTCTTTAGTTACTTCTCTATGCAGTTGGAAAATTTTGAAGAATATCTAGTTATTGCATCAGGATCTCAGGTATTTCTGTGTTTACTCTCCTTATATACCTGAATGTTTGTGGGAAAAGATTTTGACAGCAGAATTCTGAGGGTGTGATTAAATATTATTGTAGTGGGTCTCCTGTAGATTCATCAATTTTGATTTATTTGTGGGTTTTACAGGCTGGGAAGGCGCTAGAAATCCCCCTCTTTTTGTCTGGTATAAGATTGTAGCGAATAGCTGAGGGGTCAGGAGGGAAGTGAAGCACTTCAAGGACAAGTTTAAGGCACATCTTGATTTGTGTGGTGTCAGCTTCACAATGTGGAAAGCTACAGCTGGGGGCTGTCTGCTCTGGAGAGAAAATGTACTCACACTGTCAAAGCCTATGAACAAAACAGGAATGACACTGGGCAGCACAGAAGGTGCCAGACAAAAGAAAATCCAGTGAGCTCAGGAAATTACACAGGTGGTAGCTCTTTGTGCTACCATAATGTGAAAATCTGATTAATTTCACAGCAGATAAGGTGAAAAAGTTGATTTTTCATCCTGGGAGTCAATAGAAAATTCTCTCATCTGTCCTTGCTTGGCTTCTTCCTCTGTCACGCAGTTTTGTGCTCTCTGGATATTCATCCTCAAGATTTTGGTCTTGGATTTTTGCAGCACCAAGCCCAAATCCTGCCACCCCTCAGACATCCCTTTAAAAATGAATGTGCTTGGGTGCACAAGCTCTTGTCTCCTGTTGCAGGAGCCAACCCCAGTGCATGGATGATATTTGAGTGGGTTTACACTGGTGACTCTGCTGGTCTCAGGCACCCAGGGCTCCTGGGGGGACACAGCTGGCTGATGTCAGCCCTGGGGCACACAGCTCTAGGCTGGGTGGGAAGGAAAATAAAGATACAGCCCAGCCTTAATGCTTAACCTATTGCAACTAATGAAAAAGTGAAGGGAAACTTTTTGTCCAGAGGGCCGTAGCAAATGCAGTCTGCTAAAGGGAAATCAGAGCTTCTCAGGAAGAAAAATCACCAAAAATGTAACATTGAGAACCATAAAACCTGGTGTGGGATGAGCAAGAAGAAGCAGAGGAGTGTTTTGGTGCTGGTGTGAGGTGGTGTGGGGCATTGCAGTGAAATCAGTCTCTGTTTTGGCTGATACATCAGAAGGTTTCATAGATAAGAACAATAAAGCAATCCAGTTATTAAAGCCCTGGAGGGCAGTTAGGAAAAGCAGATAGCAAAATGCATTGCTGATTTAGAACAAAAAAATCTGCAAGAGAGCCAGAACTTTGATCGTGGGGGAATTTTATTCTGGAGATTTTGATTGTGATATCTATATTATTTCAGATACATTTTTGGATGACAATACTGCATTCCTTAGTGAGAGAATTTGTGGAACAATCCATGGCTATTTGAGAGCTAATCCTGTAAAAAACACAAGTCTCATAAATAAAGGAGCATGTAGGAACTAGTGATAACAATATTATCTGAACAGGCACGTTAAGAATAAAAAAAGAAACAAAAGTTTGATTGGGAAGCAGCTGATGTTGAGGGAATATAAAAATGCACTAAAATTTAAAGTATTTTAAGTATCCATGTAATATATAGGGAATCATTTAACAGAGAAATTTGAAACGTTTCTGAAATTGTTAGCAGCAATGATATTGCAACTTAATTTAATTAAATTGAATTAATAAAGCAAAGGAAAATGATTAGTGGGTGAGCATAAAGAATAGTGCAAACAATAGTCAGATTATTTCTTCAGGATATCTGCAAGAATAAGCATGGTAAAATATTTCAATATATAGAGAAATACATGGAACTTAAGGTCATGAGAGAAGTGCAAAGCTTGGGTCTCAAAATACAAAAGAAAGAAGTGTTCAACTCTTATTCAATATTTTGCCAGATTTCATTTAAGGGTGAGTACTAAAAGGAAGTGATCCAGTGCAGAAAATCTGCTGGAGTGCTGAGAGCTGCTGGCCGAGCTCAGTGGTGCTGTGGCTCCTCCTGCTCTAAAATGCTGAGTGGAGAGGGGCTGGCAGTGGGGTGAGGTGCTGGGCAGAGGGAGGGATTGCACCTGCCCATGACAATATGATCCTCCAGCCAAAGCTCTGCCCGGGCTGCCCTGCCCACGCTGGGGTTTCCAGTTCAGACTTGCTCTGGAGCTCTTCATGAATGGGGCCATTGAATTGATGGAAAGACTTCTTGGTGTTCACAGCTTGCTCAGTCTAGCAGCCATCCCATTCTTTTATTGAAGTTCCAGGCGTTCCACCACTGCACACCTACTAAAATGGGACAGACGTGCAGCAAAAGCAATTTACAATTTCATCTGCTCTGCCCCATCTCCACCACTGCAGACTCCTCTCCCCTGAACCTGCACCCAAATGCTCGGTTCAGGTGATTGCATTTCCTTAGCCACGTGCACTCTGATGACAGAAAGTAGTGTTGTAGGGAGTAAAATATCATTTGGACTTCTTACTGTGAGGGTATGCATTAATTTCCTCAAAAGGAATCCAATTCCTTCATTGTTGCACTTACAGAATGTTCCTTTCTGCAGTTGCTTACAGGAAGGTGTTCCTTCCTCTTCTGCTGCTGATTGACCCCATGAGCTGTCACCATAGCAACAGAATAAATTAATCTTTAAAAAAAAAAGGTCAGATTGCCAAACTTTAAACAGGAGATGGGAAACAAACAAATAATCTGAGATAAAACTAAACTGTCTGTCTCCTGAAATTTCAGCATTGGTAGCACCCCTGATGGGCTGGATCTGCATTTGAAGACCTTGAGGCACATGTCATGTACTTGAGCATCACATTTGGATTCTAAGGTGTAAATTGAGGCAGAGAATTTTTTTTTTTTTTTTTTCAAATCAATGGCCATGCAAATGTCTTCCCACAACTATTTTTCTGCCTGTAAAGAGGGGAAGAGTATCAGCATTGCAGTGGCAAGGGTCAGGGTTCCTCAGCCAGGGGTGCAGGAGTCTGGGGGCTCCCTCTGTGCCTGCATCTGCTCTTCCCATCTCCCAGGAGGAGCACAAGCCTTGCTTTGTCCCTGTCCCAGGCACTGGGAGGCACTTGGGAAAGCCACCCCAGGAAAGGCTGAGACACCTCCAGACCAGCTGGGAGTCTGAGGCACTCAGAAAACCCAGAATCATGGTGTTGGCCTGGAGTTAAGGACACAGAATCTGAAATTCAGTGTTTCAGGCTCATCTGTAGTGAGTGAAAATGTGTGTACACCTTTCTGCCCCCGACTAGAAATTCTATTATGAAGTTGATAAAAACCATTTTCAGACTGGCTTCATCAAATTGACACTTGGAGGTAAAACCTGGCTAGATCTAGCAAAAATGACTACTTACAGACAAGGAAATTGGCTGAGTTTTGCTTAGAGGAAGCTGCATAAATCCTCTTCACACCCCACAGTTTTTCTCATCCCTCTTCATCAGTTTTAGCAGCAAATACCAAAAGTAGCCACTTTTTAGAGGTGCGACTACTTAGGGCTTCAGAAATCTTATCACTGGCCATCGTGGATATTGTGCCTGTTGTAGCTGGAAACCTTTCAGGTCTGTGAAACACTTCAGCCTCAGAGCTGTGATTCTCTCAAAGCACAAATTCCACTGCCCTTGAGAAGGGAGTGCTCACTCCTTCTTGGTCCATCCCTTTCATTAATCTAAAATTGCATTATTTGGGCTGGCAAGGATTTGTTTTTAGTAGCAGGGAGTTTCAACGTTCAATATTACAGTTTTCAAGGTATCTTGGAGGGATTTTGCATTCCTGCTTTAGTTTCTGTGGTTGAAAATGCCAGCTGTTATATACGAGAGAAAATCACGCTTCAGGGTTCTGGGAGATTAATTGGGAAATGTGTCCTCTGTATATCCTAAATTATCAACTGACATAAGGCAAATAATTAGCAACAAAATGTGTTACTCAGAGAAGTACACATTTGTGTTCTGTCTGTCTGAGGAATGTTTCAATCACTGAGCTGCCACTGCTAGCTGTGGCAGCAATCAGGAATCAGAAGCAAAATCAAGATCCAATTGTATTCCATGCAGCATATGGGCCAATTATGTAATTATTCTTTAAAAAGTATATCATGGGAGCACTTTGCAGAGGGAGGAACGCAGGTTGCCTTTCATGTGGCATTTTCTGCTTTCTTAATTGCCACTTTTTAACGAGAGAGCTGATTCTGCATGACCCCAGTTAATGATTTACATCAGTTTGCTCTCCTTTCAACTGGTTCTTCAGAGAAGGGGTTTCATTTTAATAGTTCTTCTTTTAATAGTTCTCTTTTTGGGCTTTTCCTGCAGACTTGCTTTGCTTTGTTTTCTTGAATCGGGTCTCAGGGAGGTTAAGAGCAGAGCTGAGCCAATTCCAGTAGGAAAAAGCCTTCCCAGGAACACAGGTGTAAGAGAATATTCAAGGACTGAACTTTCCAACCTTATCAGTCATGTTTTCATTTTACCACAAACACCATTATAGCTGTTCTTAGCTATTGATTTGACCTTTGTTGTTTTTGGGGGTGGGTTATTTTTTTCCCCCAAATATCAATAAATCAGCCCTTTAAATGCAATGAAAATCCAAAACTTGGGTTTGTCTTATAACTTAGCAAGGCAGTCTGAGAAGCAGATGGTTGTAACCTTTATATATCTTGATTACAAGAAATTGTGATGCATATGTCTGAGTTTAGAAATGGAATACAAATTCATCTGATGTCACTGTATGCAGAACTGGGGAACTGAAACTGAGTACACTTCTTACTGTCTATGTAATGCTCTTTGAAAATTTTTGTGTGCATCAGCTTTGTTATAATTAAATTCCCATATGTTCATTAAAGAAACAAACAAATTTTGTTTTATAAATGGGACTTAGCAGCAGCGATAGCACAGTGAATGTTCCAAGGCTGGAAACAGGAGTTCTGCCTTTTTTCAGTTGTAAATCTGATTCAATTCAGACATTTTATTAATCATGACAACATGTTGGTGACATTTCAGCACCGTTCAGTTCCTGTGATGCAGCAGCAAATCTCACAGAGGCAGGTTTCATACCCAGCCAGCCTGTGGATAGTGGAGTCCTCACTTTTCCTCTAAACCTGTAACCCAAAAGAAATAACAAATATATTATGAAAACAAGCAAAATACTCAAATCACCTCAGAGCCCTCCTATCTGTGTTCTGTGATTTTCTTTGTCTACCCTTTAGCTGGACTGATAAAATTGTGTTGGTGCCATCCCAGTTGTGTAACTCCAGCTGCACAAAAAGAGCTGCTGCGGTCACAAACACAGAGTAGATTTTGTGTTTGAGGAGCAAGAGGCACCAAGGTATTTCTAATGTTACCTTTAAGGATTTCTACTAAAATAGGGCAGCAGAAAGCAGAAATAACTTCAGGCCAAGAGCCATGTTACCTGTAATAATTGAGCATCTTCACTCATTAAGTTAAAGGTGAATGAACCCTTAACTCCTTTTAACCCTTGCCCTGAATTTGGCTTGCTCTTATACTAAATTGAAATGGTGGAAGAGAGAGAGAAGAAAGGATATTTTTTTATCTTTTTTCAAGGAAACAGAGTAAGGAAAGGGAAAATCACTTTGAACTATCTCCTGCACCAAAATGAGGAAGAATTGTTTCCCTTCCCTCCTGTCCTCTGCCTCAGCCACTCTCCATGGTCTCAGCCCACACTGGAATAATGGCCAGGGACTTATTCACTGATATTATTTCACTGTTTGTCAAACAGTTCTGAATTGTGAGTCTTTGGGAACAGTTGGTTTCAAAACAAGTCGTAAAACTTGCCACAAATTATTCATAATAAATATTCTTCCAGCTTTCTCTGCGTTTGTGGCTCACATTGCAGGAGCACCTAGAGGCCTGAGCTGACATTAAGACAATCAGTATGCTAAAAGCTGTGTGTATAGACAGCAAAATGAAATATTTATGTGAATGATGTCTCTACAAATAATACTTAGGGCCAAAAAGCATCAGCACGTTTGGAGATTTGCCGTTGCATTCGTGTTCTGGAGGATTTGGTGTGTTGTGGCTTAGGACAGACCAGGCAGGAGAGTTCCACAGATCTGTCCCATAAAGAAGGATTTTTTCAGGTGTAACCATTAAAACAAGGCTTTTGTCAGCCTCATACCAGCAGAGTTTTTTTAAACTTGGAATACTTGGAGTGAAATGCTCTTTACAGTCCAGGGGTGCTTGAGCAGCCCCTGTGACCACAGAAACGGGCTGGTGAGGTTGGGGAGTTTGCATTTCCTCACAAATTCTGCCACTGGCTGAGAGAACCCTGTGTGGTCAGAAAGTGCAGTGTCTTTTCTCTGCAGCAGCTCTGGCACACACCCTCCTGCTGCAGGGCTTGACAGTTTTCCAGATGAATATTTTACATAATAAGAATTTCGGAGGAGGCTTCTGGGCTGCCTTTTTCCAGACCAGCTTCTTTGGGAATAGTATGGGGAAAAAACCAAAACAGGAGCAGCAAACCAGACATTCTAACTGTATCTAGTAGCTCCTTTTCAGAATCTGTTCTGTTCCAGTGCCTCTCACTCTCTGCTCAGATGAGTGCAGTGGAGCTGTCACGTGGGCTGGTTCATAACAATTTTGGGAGGAATCTGCAGGGACCCAGTTAAGGTTCCATTATGGCAGGAGATTGGAGTGGGGAAAACACAGAGGGGCACGAGTCCGTGGAGGATTCATTAGGATGTTAATTTGATTCCTCTGTGATTACTGCAGAGAGATTTCAGTGTGGGCCTTTAGAGAACTTCTGATGATGTGGAAATGAAAAGGTGTCAGTGTGCATTGCACTGTCATTAGAAAACAAATCAAAGACCAAGAAAAACCCTGAGAAGGAAATGGTGCTGAGTTCCAACACCAGCTGGAGAGCTCCTCGGGCTCCTTCCCTTTCCCTGCTCACACATTGTGCCCTGTTTGTGGCAGATTTTGCTGGCTGGGCTGAGTGAGCTGCCACAGGAGCCCTGCTGTGCTCCAGGGCTGCCTTCCCCTCTCCTGGCATTGCCCAGGTGGGAATTCCCTGCCTGCTCCAGGCACTTCCCTGACCAGGGAAAGGCTGCAGCTCCCGGAGCGCTGGAGGATGGAATTGCTGCCCAAACCCTGATTGATTTGGGAACCTTTCATGGCAAGGAAGAGCACATCTCTGGAACCCCAAACCCAGGGATCTCAGGGGTGCTTGAGGGGCCAGAGCAGGGTCAGTTCCCAAACCCCCTCCGTGGGGAGGAGCTGCTGGCACTGCAGCCTGGGACTTTTGGAAGGAATAAAACACAACCAGGTGGGCACTGCGCGTGTGCTCTGCCCAAGAGCTTTTGTGGAATGATTTGGTAAAACAGGGGTGTGAAATAAAAGAGTTTTAGCTATTTTTTTTTAGTTATATCATTTTTATATCATTTTAGTTATATCATATCACCTGTTTGGTTATGGTGATCTGGAGTCATGCAACCAGCTTGAAAAATAGAGTTTGAGTTGAAGTAGAAAAAGGTTTTCTGAGGTTTTTTGTGCGCTCTTGTTCTATAAATTATGATTGTAGGTGGACACAGATCTTCAGGGACTTATTTGCATGAATGTTTTTGTGCCATAGGAGCTGTGTTTTGTGTAGTAGGCTTTCCACTTCTGCAAAGTGTTTTGTGCCACTAATTCCTCTCTGCAGTGTCATGTTCCATGAAAATGAGCAAACAACCTTCATTTCCTGGGAAATGAAGGAAATCTGCATTTTTAACATGTAGTGACTGCTGTTGCTGATGAATGGAACAGGATCATGGCAAAATGTTCTGTGAACTGGAATTCTGTCCTGTGACAGGAGCCTGGGTGTAGCTGCTCTGCTAACTCTGGTTTTGCTGTTCATCCCCTGTTATTATTGTTCATTTATCTGTTCTTTGCAAAAATAAATAATAATTTGCTGTTTGGCCAGGGTGAAGTAAAACCTTCCTGGGCCTGGGTGACAAAAACAGCAACAGGCAATTGCAACACTTCCAAAATCTCTGAATAATTTGCATTTATGAGTTGGGGTTTTTGTGTTGATGAGGCTCTGATGGTTCCCCAGGAGATCTCCCACTGCAGCTCTCCCCAGGTGTGTCCTCCAGCAGATCTGGAATATTGTGGGCTCTGTGCAGGGCAGGCTCTTTTGTGTGTGTGTGTGTGCCACAGCACACAGGACCTTCTCTAATCCCCAATAAACCAGATTGATGCAGGAAGGAAATGGCAAGTCACAGACAGATTTGTTTCCTAAATGCAACAACTACTGTGACTGTGCACGAGTGCTCCTTGGGGAAAGGCACATTTCCTCTGCAAGATAACTTCTGTCAGAGAAATTCACTGACTGATATAGAACAGATGTATTTATATCTCATAAATCAAAGTTATATTAATAATATCTCTAATAGATTAATCAGAGACTGAATTCACTGTAACAGAATTAAAGCAAAGTTATTTTTAGAAGTGGGCTTGACCAGAAATGGGGAATGTTTGCAAGTAGAAAATAGATTAGGCCATGGTAATCTGTAAAATAAACAACTGGCTTTTTTTGTGTCTTGGCTTGATCCAAAATATGTTCTCAAGCATTGCCAAAATACAGAGATGCTCTAAAGGAGAGCAGTGTCTGTCTTGATGTAAAACCTTCCCTGCAAGAGTCTGTCAGCTGAGACAGAAATACAGCCCAGTTAATTCCTAGCAGTGCCTCTGCTGGCCTGAGATTTCATTCTGGAAGCTCAGAGCACTTCATGCATCTCCAAAGCTCCTCCTGCTCCTGCCTGCCTCACAGTAGTGACAGCAGATTCAGGAGACCCGAGTTTGGGGTGGGCTGGGCTCGGTGCCAGCGGGCACAGGTGTGCAGCCCAGCCCAGGTGTGTGTGCAGCCCAGCCCAGGTGTGTGTGCCCACCCAGGTGTGTGTGCAGCCCAGCCCAGGTGTGTGTGCCCACCCAGGTGTGTGTGCACGCCCAGCCCAGGTGTGTGTGCCCACCCAGGTGTGTGTGCACGCCCAGCCCAGGTGTGTGTGCCCACCCAGGTGTGTGTGCACGCCCAGCCCAGGTGTGCGTGCACGCCCAGCCCAGGTGTGTGTGCAGCTCAGTCCAGGTGTGTGTGCCCACCCAGGTGGGTGTGCACGCCCAGCCCAGGTGTGTGTGCAGCCCAGCCCAGGTGTGTGTGCCCACCCAGGTGGGTGTGCACGCCCAGCCCAGGTGTGTGTGCACGCCCAGTCCAAGTGTGCACGCCCAGCCCAGGTGTGTGTGCAGCCCAGTCCAGGTGTGCACGCCCAGGCAGGTGTGTGTGCACGCCCAGCCCAGGTGTGTGTGCCCACCCAGGTGTGTGTGCCCACCCAGGTGTGTGTGCACGCCCAGCCCAGGTGTGTGTGCAGCCCAGCCCAGGTGTGTGTGCCCGCCCAGGTGTGTGTGCAGCCCAGCCCAGGTGTGTGTGCCCACCCAGGTGTGTGTGCACGCCCAGCCCAGGTGTGTGTGCCCACCTGCAGCACACACCCTCTCTGCCAGGGCTGGGCTCGGGGCTGGGGCTGCTGGGCACTGCAATGTTTGTGTGGAGCCCCAGAAATGCAGCTCTGGGCTTTGACACGTTTCTCTCCAGTTCCAACAATTCTTGCCTAAGAACATGTGTTGAGTTTGAACCCTGGGGAAAAAAAAAAAAGAGCTTGTAATTTGTGCGGTGGAGAAAGTTTAGATCAATCACTTTTTACACTATTTCACAGTTCTTCATTTCACACACTTGTGTAGCTACTTAATAAAAATACATAATGCATGACTTTGTGCTATAAACTGTTAATTTGTAATAATTTTATGTCATCTACTGTAATTATGGCACTGTGCAATCTGTACTGGTTGACAATATTTTGGCAGAAGCGTCTACTGTAATATTTACAAGGCATTTCTGGCTCAGTTTAGTTTTCATTGTGCTCCCAGTTATTCTCCTGAGTTATTTGGATACCAGTATATAAAAATGTCTGTTGTTTGCTTTGCTTCTTGACTAGTTAATCAAAAACATTTTAATATTATGGAGCTTTTCAAGAGAGAAATTATACTCCAAAAAATCCATTATGCACAAACAGAGAAAGTAATGAAGTTCTGCTGGTCCTGAAGTAATTTCACACCATTTAAAACTAAGCTCCATTGTTTAATCATTTCTAATCACTTGCTTATAAATTCCAGTCTGTCTCAACCTAACTCTGTGGAAATTCTTTTGCTTAATTTTAATTTTCATTATCCACTGGATAAGTGGTGCAATTCCCAGACCTCTGCAGAAGTCACAGTTGGTTTGGGTGGCTGGGCTAAACAAGCCCAAGGAACATTAACTGCAGTGACAGGCTTCTAGAAGAGCTCTGTACATTTGGAGCTCTGTGGAAATTGTACACTCATTTATTTGTAGTAGGTGCTTTGTTATCCAAATGGAAGCTGCAGCTGCTGAACACATCTTGAAACAGATCTCTTATTTTTGTACTTGATGGGAGCTTTAGCTTCTCCCAGACTCAGATCCCACCACTGAGGAGGAGCTTATTATTTAATTTATATAACTTTAAATTTCACATTTGCATTTTGTCCACGTGTCACTAAATATACCACGATGGAGCATTTAGATGTTGGTGTGAGATGAGGGGAGGGTGTGTGGCACTGAAACCCGTGCATAAATACCTGGGAGAAAATGGTTCTGCTCTCATTTGTTAATTGCAGATCGCTGCTGCTCCAGACAGGGAGCTGTGTGGATGTTTATGACTCGGGGTGGCAGATGAGTGAGTTTCCATTTGCATTTGCATTTTGATTTGGATCAGGAGTGTGGATTTGATCAGGAGTGTTTGATTGCCTGCAGGTGATCACGTCCATGAGCACCAGGAGCAATCCTGGAGCTGCCCGTGGTTATTTCTGGGTGAGGAGAACCTGCACCTTCCCCCTTTGCTGTCACTAATTACCATGGGCCACTTCAGAAATTAATGAGTTCTTCAGCTGGCAGTCCCTTGGACCAGAATTACATGAAATATGTGATCACACAGCCAGTATTTCCAGCTGTTCCTGCACTTGTGGAGTTGTGGATGTGCACAGGGCAGAGCCTTTCCACGCCTGCACTGAGATTGCTGCATTCCCTGCCAGGCAATGGCATTTTGGGGATCCTGCACCCCTGAGATTGCTGCACTCCCTGCCAGGCAATGGCATTTTGGGGATCCTGCACCACTGAGTTTGCTGCTCTCCCTGCCAGGCAATGGCATTTTGGGGATCCTGCACCCCTGAGTTTGCTGCATTCCCTGCAGGGCCAGGAAATGGCATTTTGGGGATCCTGCACCCCTGAGTTTGCTGCTCTCCCTGCCAGGCAATGGCATTTTGGGGATCCTGCACCCCTGTTTGCTGCATTCCCTGCCAGGCAATGGCATTTTGGGGATCCTGCACCCCTGAGTTTGCTGCAGTCCCTGCACAGCCAGGCAATGGCATTTTGGGGATCCTGGAGCTGTCAGGCACTGACAGGGGGAAGCTGAAAAGCCAATTCCTGCTGCTGCCTGTGGCCAGGAAGGTCCAGCTGGGGCAGTCTGTCCCAGCCTAACTCTGTGGGCATGTTTTGCCTAATTTAACTGTCATTACCCCCTGGATAAGCAGTGCAAATGCCAGCCTCTGCAGAAGTCACAGTTGGTTTGGCAGAGCTGTGCAGCAGGGCAGGGCTCTGTGTGGGCCAGCAGAGACACTGGAGGATGATCCCTGCAATCAGGCACCTTGACCAGGGAAAGCTCAGGCTGCTTGGGCTTCTGGGATTTGTTTAGACTGGAGATGTTTCCTTAAGGGATTTGTGTTTTAAACCACAATAAGTGTTCCGTTATAATTTAAATTATTTTTGTTTATGAATTTTATTTGCTGTTCCAATCATTATATAAATATTTTTATGCCCTGGAGAGCTCTCTTTAGCAAATCAACAAACTTGTGATCTATACTAATTGAATTATGAATCGTTTCAAAACCAGCACCAACAAAGAAATGCGGTGCTGTTGTCCTTTTATTTTTTATTTTTCTGCGTACTGTTTTAATTTCAATCCCTTTAATTTATTTTATAAATTTCCATTATCCAGAGACAGGGCCGGATCCAACACTAATGGATTATTTTCTCTGCCAGTTCAAAGTGTTGTACATGAGAGACACTGAGAAATCTGACACAATGCTAAATTCAAAAATGAACAAAAAAGTTTGCTTCTGCATCAACAATGAAGATGAAAATATTAGATAACTTATTCTGTGCACAAAAACCAAGATTTATCTGTATGTGGGAAGACTGCAGCAGTTATTGATTCTGAGGATGGTTCCATTCATTTATTCCCTCCCAAATGTTTTATTTGTGATCACAAGAGTCATCTAGTGCAATTAGTGATTATGAAAACTGCCAGCATGCAATTACTCAGAATAATATAAATATTCAAAACAACAGCCAGAAGAATATGCAGCAAGCACAAGAAATTTGAGGTCAAAATGAAAAAGGCTTTTTTTATCCTGTTACCAAAAACCCCAGAGAAGCTCTGAATAACTGTGCCCTTTGCCCTGAGACAATGATGCTGTGTTTGAAGGTCCCACATCTGGGCTTTTGTTGTGCTGAAGGGAAGTATCCTCCAAAGGTACAGACTTTTCCCCAGGAAGATCCTGTTGCCATTTCTGACTTGAATTCTTTTATGCCAGCTATTATTGCAATGCAAAACTGCTTCCTCCTAAACAATTAAATATTCCATTGGAATCTGGAAAAGGCATTTGGAAGCTTTTAATTTCCTTTGATGGAGTCCATAATAGGAAGAGTAAAAACCTGTGTTATTGTGAACGGGCTTTTGTTTTTGGTTTCAGGCATTTTAGCTCATTTTGGGGTAGACTTTGGTTCTCTGAAATTGCATTTGGAGTCTGGTTCTAGCCCCTGATTCTGCTGCAAGGCTCCGTAGTTGTCTTGCAGGGCCTTTTGGAGGTGTTTTATTTTCACAGCTGACTGGTGGTTATTTCACAGCCACATCTCCCCTTTGCACCTGTGTGGGGCACTCCCCGTGCTATTGATGTGCTTTTGTTTTTGGGCCACAGGCAAAGAGGGGGAAAGGTGGCAGCAGAGCAGCTCCAGGCACTGTGAGGTGCTCTGAGGGGCTGATTTGCTTTTAAGATGTTCCAGCCCTCCTGGAGGAAGTGACTTTACAATTCCTCTGGACACAGAGCTCCCCCCTGACAAACCCCCCCAGCCAAGATTTCCACTGTGCTCGTGTTTGGGACTGATCTTTGATGGGCAGTGGGGTTCCTGGTCAATGTCCCAAAGCCCCAGGTGCTCCAGTCTCACTGCAGAATTGATCCTGGGCTGTCAGTCTGTCTGCACACAATGAAGACAACCCTCCAATATGTGTGGTGATGTCACACACAATTAGCAGCACCAGCTGACCCCATTCTGCTCCTCTCCTTAAAATATTAAGCCAATTTCAGGATCAAGCCCTAATAACTGAGCTTTCCAGCTTGCTGTTACAGTCTCCTCTTTGCCCAGACAATAATTGCACTAAGGGTGAAGCACAGAGTTCACAGACCTCTGCCCTAGGAGGGCCCAAATTTGCTGCTGGTTAATTATAGCTGAGAAGAATTCAGAAAAGACCACAAATTGGTGAGCTTGGATGCTTGTCTCAGCACATCATATTTATTGCAAACTATTAATGAGTCCTGTACCCAATGAGAGCTGTATTTTTTGAATATGTTCTCTGCCTGAGATTAATGTTGATGCAAGTCTCCTGACACTATTAAGGTGTTTAAAATAATACATTTCTTTCATGTAAAACAGCTTCATTGATTTCAGAGGTTTATACTCAATACAAAACCACTTATGCTGTCATTTGCTAATTAATAATTTAAAAAACGGGGATTTTGTTGAGTTTGGATTTGCGTGGTTAACAATGAACTCAACACCACAATGGAAGGGTGCTCTATTTGTGTCCTGGGTGGAGGGGCAGCTCCAGACAGAGCTGGTGAAGGGCTCCAGCTGAGTGCCCAGCTGCAGGAAGGACCCTCTGCTCTTCTGACAGCCTTGGGGAGCCTGGGCTGGGTCCGGTTTGGGGCACTGCCCCTGGCAGCTGTGATGCTGGGGTGGGGGAGCAGCATCTGCTGCAAGAACCCAAAGCCTTTGGGGTCTCAGAGCCCCAGAGGAGATGGAGAGAGCAGGGCAGACCCCTGGGGCAGAGGGGAAGCCAGGGACTGTCCTGTGTGGGAACTCAGCACACCTCTCCTGATGCCCAGAGCTACCGAGAGAACCCTTGGGAAACTCGGGAGCCTTGGAATGTTCCCAAAAGTACCTGGTGGCTCAATTTTGACCCTACAAGAGATGTACCACCTGTATGTGGGGATATGAGAATCACTGGGGTTTAAAGGATATAGAAATAGCACAATTACAGGGCAAAACACAGATTTTAAGATTTTGGTACAGGGGGGTTGGGAAAACAAGCTGGAGGGAGTTGGGGCCTGCCTCGTGGCTCCTCATCCTTCTTCATGTCTTCCATTTGCTGTGTGACACAGATATTTTTGATAGGTTCTTAGTAAAGGTACACTTGGTAATAAAAATGATAAGTATTGGGGACAAATGTAAATATAGTTTACGTAGTCTTTGTTATAAAAGGATGCGACCGCCTCGTGGGCAGTCAGAGTGCCTTTGGCTGCCCTGCTGGACAGCCCCTAGCTGGGCAAAAGAAAATCTTTGTAGATAAGAAATAATAAACAACCTTGAAGACTGAACCTAAAAGTCCAGCCTCGTCCCTTGGAGCCCGGGGAGCGAACCCATCTCACCCTTGTCTGGGCAGGGACAGACAAACAGCCGGCCCGGACAGTCCTGGGCTGCCTCGGTCACCTGGGTGTGTGCCCCAGTCTCCCCTGGAAGGGGGGAATGCACAGCTCACATTCCCTGTGCATCCCCCGTGCCCCTCAGCAGCCACAGATGGTGCTCACGACATTAAAACTGCAGGGGAGAAGGAATTCTGCTAAACCAGAAGCCTGAGTCTTGGCAAGACATTCCCAAAGGGGGAGTTGGTCACTGGGAACCTTCAGACAGGTAACCAAGGGTGGTGGTGATGAGCAAGGACAGCTCCTGGTGTGCTCTGAAATTGCTGTGGAGCAGAAGCCTTATTCTGGATGTATTTTAAACAGTGCTATCCAAAGGAATTCTCTTGACTATAGCACCTCAGCCTCCAGTTAGGAGTGAAAATTTCCCTTCTTCCTTGTGAAAACCTGCATACTTTAATTATTGTTTCAGTCAGCGTATCCAGAAATGATACATTAGAAAAGAGACTTGAAAGCATAATAATAGAAATACAGATCTGACACAGAAAATCCAAATTAAACATGGCAGTACATCTTGAGATAGGAAAATACTGAATATGAGAGGCAGGATGAAAGGTGAAGCCAACTATTTTGAATGTAAATCCAGTGAAATGCAGAATTGCCAACTGCAAGTAATAATAAGATCAAGGTGCTAACTTTTTTACAGAAATTTGTTTCTGATTTTTAAGCCTGTTACTTGTAGAGTTAAAACTTTCCTAACTTTGTTTTGCATCTGTGAAAGAAGTGATTACTTAACAAAAAATGCTAAAACAGCTCCAGAAGCTGAGGCTTTCAAAGTGCTGCTGTTATTCCCTGGGCAATAGCAGAAGATTGTGCTGGAAGTCAGTAGGGCAGCGTGTCCTGTAGCCAATGTTTATTCTTGTCTAGGTGTAGTTTTGAGGCCTTTACGATCAAAATCAGAATGCAATTACCATATTAGAGCAGGTGAGTTGTAGTCTCCTGTCCAAAACCTGTCCCAGCAATGTTCCTGCACCTGTATCCTCCTTCAGAGGCACGGGGTGATGTTCAGGTGATGGACTCCCAGCCACTTGAACTTTTCAGGGGTGGTAACAGATGCAGCCTGAAAATCCTGCTCCCATCAGCAGCCTGGAATCCAAGCCCAGGGGGGCTTTGGGAGGCCCAAAGTCACTGCAGGTGGAGGTGGAAGAGGAACCTGTGAAAACCTCACCTTTCTCACCTGAGCAAATATATCCACATCTGCCAATCCCATCCTCCAGAGCTGCTGTTTCCCTCCCTCCCCCTGCCAGTGTGCCAATAAGATGAGCATTTTAAATGCTACACTTTTTAATTACTAATGAATTAGTCTCATTTGTCAGGTGTCTGAAAATGTGAACACAGTTTTTTTTCTTTCAAAGCCCCATTGCTTGTGTGAATAAATAGCTAAGTGGTCTTTACCTCCCAAGGGGACTGCAGTCAGGAAAAGGTGGAATTAGGCAATTAACAAAAGAAGTGAAAGCAGTAAAATAAGAAAAGAGGCTTCTGAAAAAGTTGGTGTTATTCTGAACTCCCCACAGCCATTCTGTGGGGTTCCACTTAATTGAGATGAATAACGTGGTTTCATGAAGAGACCAGTGGAAGGTGCCTATTTAAACTTTGTAACTAATTAATAGTTTCTCAAGGATGCTCAGCAGTGCGGTGGGAGTGCTGCTCACGCTGTTGCTGCCACGTCTGTGGCTGGGTCTGCTTTGGCTCTGCACAGGAAGAACAAAACCCCTCTGCTAGCACAGATCTGTCCATCTGTCACTGGGGGACAGGGTCACTCGCTGTTATCAGCCTGTGCTTTCCATTTCCTAAGTGCTGTCACAGCTTCACAAAAGTTGTCTCCTTTCAGACCCTTAGAACAAGCGAAGAACAAATGTGTGGGTTTAATAGTTGCCATTTTCATCAACAGGAATAACAAGATAATGTTTCTCAGTATTTAAATGTTTGTTCCTCCTGTGATTCACTGCAGTGGACTTGTTGCTAGAAATTTGCAGGCATTTGTGAGCATGAACTGCCCTCCTTGACCATGTGGCACATCTGTGACCATTCCATCCTGTGTGGATCTCAGAGATCTCTCCACCTGCCTGTGCCCTGCTAGAATATTCTTAGAAAATAGCAGCCTTCTTGTTGAGCCAGGCTTTTGGATCTGTCTCTTACAGACCTCTTTGGATCTGTCTCTTACAGATCTCTTTGGATCTGTCTCTTACAGACCTCTTTGGATCTGTCTCTTACAGACCTCTTTGGGATCTGTCTCTTACAGAACTCTTTGGATCTGTCTCTTACAGACCTCTTTGGGATCTGTCTCTTACAGACCTCTTTGGATCTGTCTCTTACAGACCTCTTTGGATCTGTCTCTTACAGATCTCTTTGGATCTGTCTCTTACAGACCTCTTTGGATCTGTCTCTTACAGACCTCTTTGGATCTGTCTCTTACAGACCTCTTTGGATCTGTCTCTTACAGACCTCTTTGGATCTGTCTGTCTCTTTCTGAGCAGCTTGCCTCCAGCAGCAGGAGTTCAGAGCACGCAGGACAGGATGGGCTGTGACTGTCACCCTGTCTGGGTGTCAGCCCTGGGTCCCTCCTGCTCCCAGCACCTCTCAGGGTCTCTGCAGGGTTGGGTTTCTCCCTTCCATGCCATCCATGTCAGTGGCTTTGCTTGCATGAACAAAACCCTTTCTGCTTTAGCTTGACCTGCTCGTTGAGGGCAGGTTTGTCCATGCTGTGTGAGGTCACCCCCAGCTCAGAGCACAGCCCTGGCTTTGTTCCTCCCTCACATCTGGGCTAAAATCCCTCTGCTCCCAGCCAGGAGCTGCTCTGGGTCTGTCGGTGTCAAACACTCCCAACTGCAGGAGAACATCCTCGGGTGGGTGTGAGGATTGCAGTAGGATGGATATCTGAATTAGAGCAGCAAATCAGCTGGATTTCACTTTGCTGGAAATCTTCTCTGTTACCAAATGAGGCGCTAAGCTTCGAGGAAACGATTGTTACTATCTTGCTAAGTGTTTATAGCTGTTTTTTGTTATATATGCTTCCTTCAGGATCTCTTATTGTTCTGCTGGATGTTGTTTTCCCTTCTCCCCAGCTATGGGCCCCTGGTGTATTTTTCCAGAGGAAGTCAGACAGATATATACCAATAAGGATTTGCCATAGAGCTATTCAGTACATTATTTTTCTCGATGGCATGTTTGCTTCCCAAGCTTTTTTCTTTACAACCACTTTTGTCTGCTTCCCCAATTCAAGTAGACTTTCTGGATGTCACAGTTACTTCAAAAATATTTGGCAAACAAGTTATTTCTCACTAGGAGAAGCAACAAACTTAATCCAGGTTATCCCCTGTGCTCCTTGAGAATAGATGCCTGCCTAATCCTGTAGAGAAGTAAATACTGTCTGGAACAAAACATCTCTATGTAAGATTGCTTGATTTTTATTTATTTTATTTTTTTGTCCAGAGAGGAAGAGAGATTTTTGCTTTAACAGTTGTGTGAAGAGCTGAATCAATACAAGATAAGACCTCAGAGGCTTTTTCCTGGTGTTGAACTATTGGATAAGCCTGGATCACTTTATCCCTTGGTGTGCAAGCTGCCTTCCTCCCCTGCTCCCACGGCAGCCTGTGGCTGTAGCAGGGCACAGAGTCCCCCCAGGAGCTCTGTCATGTGTCAGGGGTGCTCAGAGCACAGCACCAGCTCAGGAAATGCTCATTTTCTTTAACAATGGGCACTGGTTCAGTCCCATGGCTGTGCTCACTGCGCCTCTGAAACGTCACTGCTCACAGATGAGCGATGTTGAACTTCACTGGGGATGTGCTGAGCTGCTCCTCCCTCCCAGCTGCCCTCAGGGATCATTTCCTATTTCCTCACTTTCAAACTGAAACTGGGAGCTGCCAGGAGCAGCCTCCTCATCTCAGGGCAGAAAGGGTGAGGGCAACCAGGAAAAAAGGGGAATGCAGGGGCAGCCAGTCTGGGACCCAAGGGACACCGAGAGCAGGGGTGGGGCACTGGCACAGGGACATGACACAAATGGCACTGGAACAGAGACATGACAAAAATGGCACTGGAATAGAGACATGACAAAAATGGCACTGGAACAGTGACATGACATAAATGGCACTGGAACAGTGACATGACAAAAATGGCACTGGAATAATGACATGACACAAATGGCACTGGAATAATGACATCACAAAAATGGCACTGGAATAGAGACATGACACAAATGGCACTGGAACAGGGACATGACACAAATGGCACTGGAATAGAGACATGACAAAAATGGCACTGGAATAGAGACATGACAAAAATGGTGTTGGAATAATGACATCACAAATGGCACTGGAATAGTGACATCACAGAAATGGCATTGGCACAGTGACATCACAGAAATGGCACTGGAATTATGACATCACAAAGAAAGGCAGGGACAGCAGTTCTCTTACAGCAGTGCTGTTGTATTTGCTCCCAGAGCTGGGAAGGCTGCCTGGCTCAGCTTTGTGTGGATCTGGAGGCTCTGCTTTCTCAAACCCACACGAACACGCCATGTTTTAATGTCACTTTTTAGAACCAACTTGATGCAAAGGTGTTTGACTCTTTTGTTACTACCATTTTATATGTTGATGTAAAATCATAGAGATGAGTTGATTTTCTGGAAGATGCTAGACATATCTTTTGTTTTTTCTTGGCATTTCTGATCTTCTTCGATTTTGAGCTCTTGTAATGAGCTCAGACACTGCAACTCAAATTCCCTTGAAGTGTTTGTAAAACCTGCAGAGCTCAATCTCTTTGAAATCTGACACGAAAATTCACTTTTCTAGTTCTTACTCTTATTCCTGCCTTTACTTTAGATAACGAATCTTGGCTATTGTGAAGTGTGAGGATGAGTCAGCTGGGTGAAGCTTTTTATTTGGCAGAGCCACAGCCACAATCTTGCTAGGCTTTGCAAAGTGATTAGCAAGCCACGTCGCTATTTTCTGCCTTTTGGAAGTTTGCAAAGTTCTTGCTATTTGTTTTTTGTATTTTGTCTCCTAAGTAGAGGAAGTTTCTGCCATCTGGAGAACACCCCTGCCTGGTGTCTCACATGCACACATTCATTTTTCTCACCCAACAGAGCTGTACAATGTGTGTGTTGGAAGGCCAGTAGCCATTGCTGCCACATCCAGAACCTGCCCAAGACAAACTTTTTGTTCTTCATCCCTGGATTTGGTAGCAAAAGGAGAAAGCTACAAAGAAAAATATGGAAATGGATACAGAATCATGGGGTTTTGTTACAGAATATTTTCTTGTTTTCCTAGCTGTGAGCAGTTTGAGAGCTTTTCTGGTTGATGTGGAAAGGATGCTACAAAAACACCTCTCACTGGCAAAGTTGTTTCCTGCCTTTTGAGCTTGCTGTTGCACGTACAGAACATGGACCTAATTGTCCAAATCCCTTTTCCACTGTCATTACCTGGGGTGGTTTCCTGAGGCCATCAGGGCTTGAGTATGTTTATCCCCTTACACCTTTTGGACTCAATTTTAATGGTGGAGTCTCAGCTTTATATAAATTCCTTCACATGTATATAAAATCATCTTAGTTTTAACATTTTACTTTTTAGTCTGAGCTCCTTAGAATGTTTCTTCCCATCATACAAGAAGCATTCAGTGCCTTCCTGTAATTTCTCCGTGTGTCATTCAAAAAGTCTTATTTCACAGGAAGATTTTTCTGTGGTAGGAAATCAGCTTTTTGATTATTTGACAGATCCCTGAGTCTGGTATCTCACAAAGATCACATTTCTCAGGAAAACGCTGCATCTTGTGAAGGAAAGATTAAATGCTAATTTAATGGCAGGGTAATGCCTGTAGCCTTCTGCCTGCTTTGCCAAATCCCCTCTTTCTCTCTCCCTGCGATCTCACTGAAGTTTTTGTGCACAAACCCAGGGCAGAGATGTCCCTGGGAGGGCTGGTTCAGGCAGAGGCAGGAGGTGCAGGAGCTCTCTGGGGCTCTGCCACGCTCAGCACGGGGAAGGAGGCGCTGAGAACAGGATTGTGTTGGCGTTCTGCTCTCTCGAGAACATTTTCTGGTAGAAAGAAATAGGAATATTTAAAGCGCACATAGGAGCCTCTTCAAAATTCTCTGCAGCTGTAGTTTGACAATATTACACAGACTGAAATGTTTGCTTATCAGAAAAGCTGAAATGTTTAAAGAACATTGATCTACATTTCTTGTCAGTTTACTGTCTCCATTGGCACAACATTTGGAGGGATTCTGATGTTATGAAATGGAGAGTGCCTCAGACTTGCATCTGCAGTGAATGCTCCCTTACCTCTTCTGAGCCTTGGAACAATAACTCCTTCCACCTAAACACTCACAGAATGTGAAACATATGAGAGATCTGTGCAAGTTGTTCCTGTTTTCCACCTTATGCTATGATGGCAACTGCTGCCAATCAGCAAATCAAGGAAGTTGGGAAATGGGAATTTTCTGTGAGTGCCGCTGGCTTCCTTAATTTCCTTGAAATTAGGTACAGGCACTGTTCAGCTGTTGCCATTTCTCCCAGCTGAGGCAGTGTCAGTGTTACTGGCACAAGATGTTTAGGTGCTTATAGCAACTTTTGTGTGTGCCCTGAGTGAGCTCTGCCAGATCACACAATTCATTTCCTGGTACTTCTCCAACCCTGGCCAGAAGTTGTGATAAAGGATCAGATGGAAAATTTTGATTAGAATGATTTTTTAAGATGCTTTTTTTTAAGCACTTTTATGATAGCTTGCAGCTTTAGCTGAGCAAAGCTGTGATTAGAAGGTTGTTGTGTAGGACTCTGACAGCTGACTTGCAATGAGAATTAAGAGAACAGAGCTGAATGCAGACACAGAAATTGTTAGTCCTCTCCCATGGTTTCTATTGTGTAACCCCATGTTTCTCTTTAATAGCATTGCTCCTGGCTCTGCAGCTCTGCTCTGATTTGATCTCATTTCAGGGTGTCTTGTTGCTGCAGAACCACGGTGGTTTTACAGTAGTAAATGCTTCAGAACCTGATGGGGAAGCAATAATGGAAGTGTTCCTAATTTCACTACAATAACTCTCCATAATCTGCACAGAACACTGGCTGCTTCCTCCTGCTTCTCAGCAAAGATTTAAAAGCTGAGTGAGTTGCCATGTTACTTAAGACTTCATTATTTTTTTGCAAAGTATACTCCAGAGCATTTGCTAGAACATTATGAAGTATTATCATAAATGATTAAGCTGAACTATAATTGTCAAAATATGTGAAAAAAGCACATCTGGCAAGCCTGGATTTTCACTCCCTAATTCACATGAGTCAGTAATTCACCATGGATCCTCCTGACAGTGGGGATAAGTCAGCCTCTGGCAGGGCAGGCGTGTGGCTCCTCAGCTCCCTGGAGCACAGCAGGCACCTCTAGGCTGGACTAACCCCTGGCAGCCTGGACCTGAACTGGGAAAAGCCTGACTGAGGGACTGGGGGCAACAGGAAAACCAACCATCAAATCCAGGCTGATGCAGCCAGCTCTATGCAACCAATATTTTATATTCATTAGCCTAAATAGTTGTGGTTTCTTGCATCTGTTGTTCCTATCCCCATTTTTCTCCCTGCTTTTATGACAGTTATGCTGTCATTTCTAATCTAGGGTGTATTCATGGCCAATTTATAACATTTGTTATTGTGCCAGCATCAGCCTTTGGTTCAAGTGCTCTTTTTCCTTGCTGCAGGTTAGTTCTATGGTGAGGAAGAGTGAAAAATGGATAACACCCTTCTCAACTTTCATTTTGGGAGGTTACACAAACCAAAAGCCTCCTCTGTAAAAGAAGTTTTAATTCCCTCAGTCATACTCCTACTAGATTGAATGTATTTTCCTTGGGTGGGACCTTTCCCAGTATTGCAGATGAGGCCTCCTGGCACTGCCCAAATCCTCTCCTGATGGAGTTTGACACCTCTGTGTTCAATTACAGGCTCGGGATCCTTTGCTCATTGGACAGTAGATCCAAATATTTTTTCTTCCAAACAATGAATGCTATTGTAAGTCTCTTACAGCATGATATCAATATTGTGTGTCAAAGAGAATATCTGCTAAAGCTGTTGGTGATGAGATTGCTCAGGGAGGAAGGCTGAAGTGGAGATTTCCAGTTCTTTCATGTGCCAAGCCACTGAAACACAGCACTCACCTCCAGGAGATATTTGCCTCCTACTTTCCTTCTTGTTAACTTTAGGGAACATTTTGGACAGAATTTATCTTTATGATCACATTAAGATTTCAGCTGTATTTGAGTTTGATTGTGGAGGTCTTTATGGACCCTGCTGCTCCTTGCTGTGTGTCTCTACAGGGATTTGGACTGCAAAAGGGGATCTGGCTGTTCTTTTCCTGCTCCTTCACAGGATCATTGCATAGGGTGTCTCTACACCATGTTGTATCTCCAATACTTGCAGCACACCTTGAAATTGCTCTTCTGTCTCAATGTGATTGTCTGAGATTCACCTTCCTTCTGAGAATGTCCTCTGCAGATGTGACTGCCCATCTTCCTTGGTTTCTTTCCTTTTCTGATTTTCCCCTCTTGGGTCCTTCACTACCCCGGACCAGAGCACCTTTATTATCTGAACCCCTCCTTGCCTGTCCCTCTCCTTGCCCAGCCCCTCCACACTCCTCACTGGTAAAGAGCAGGCTCACAGCAGGACCATTTCCCTGCTCCTGATTTTGGCCCCTGCCCAGTTTGGCTGCAGTGTGGCACTGGGTTAATGTTTGTAAAGCACTTCACCAGCGAGGCTGTGCTGCTTTCACCCTGCCTGACCCTGCTGGCTGGAGCAGGAGCTGAGTGCTCCACGACCACTGAGCTCCTGGCTGGCCAGAACACAGGGAGGAGCTGTGTGAGCCAGGTCCAGCCCTCCTGCACACCTCACCCTGCAGAGCTGGGCCAGGGGTGCAGGGGCTGTGCCTGGCACATCCCAGGGCTGCCTTGGGCCACCGGCATCCTCAGCAGTGCCCACATCAGGATGCCCAGATCAGGATGCCCAGCCAAGGAGCAGTGCCCAGCTGAGGATGCCCAGCTAAGGATGCCCAGCTGAGGAGCAGTGCCCAGCCAAGGGGCAGTGCCCAGCTAAGGATGCCCAGCTAAGGTGCAATGCCCAGCTAAGGAGAAGTGCCCAGCTAAGGATGCCCAGCTAAGGATGCCCAGCTAAGGATGCCCAGCTGAGGAGAAGTGCCCAGATAAGGATGCCCAGCCAAGGGGCAGTGCCCAGATAAGGATGCCCAGATAAGGAGCAGTGCCCAGCCAAGGAGCAGTGCCCAGATAAGGATGCCCAGCCAAGGAGCAGTGCCCAGATAAGGATGCTCAGCTAAGATTGCCCAGCCAAAGGGCAGTGCCCAGCCAAGGAGCAGTGCCCAGATAAGGATGCCCAGCCAAGGAGCAGTGCCCAGATAAGGATGCCCAGATAAGGAGCAGTGCCCAGCCAAGGAGCAGTGCCCAGATAAGGAGCAGTGCCCAGCTAAGGATGCCCAGCTAAGATTGCCCAGCCAAGGAGCAGTGCCCAGATAAGGATGCCCAGCCAAGGAGCAGTGCCCAGATAAGGATGCCCAGCCAAGGAGCAGTGCCCAGATAAGGAGCAGTGCCCAGATAAGGATGCCCAGCCAAGGAGCAGTGCCCAGATAAGGATGCCCAGCCAATGAGCAGTGCCCAGATAAGGAGCAGTGCCCAGATAAGGATGCCCAGATAAGGAGCAGTGCCCAGATAAGGATGCCCAGCTAAGATTGCCCAGCCAAGGAGCAGTGCTCAGATAAGGAGCAGTGCCCAGAAAAGGATGCCCAGCCAAGGAGCAGTGCCCAGATAAGGATGCCCAACTAAGATTGCCCAGCCAAGGGGCAGTGCCCAGCCAAGGGGCAGCGCCCTGCTGACCCTGCTGGAGCCTGCCTGCTGCAGCTGTGGCATGCAGGAAGGACACCCTGAGCTTTCTGTGGCCAGAGGGGCCCCAGCTGAGGGGTCTGTGCCCGGAGCTCCCCTCCCTGCTGTGCCTGGGCTGGAGCTGCCAGAGCTGTGCCAGAGCTGCTGAGCAGCACAGTTAGGCAGGCTGTGTACAGAGGGGGGCAGTGAGGATTCAGCAGCCGGCTTAAATTGTCATTTCTGAGCAATTGAATCATAAATTGGCCTGGGAAGTGTTGAATGTTTTAAGGCTTTAAATAACAACTGGGCTCTGCCTTTTGTGAGCAGCGTTTGCAGGGCTGGGCCGTGCTGGAGCTGTCCAGGTGCTGCTCAGGGCAGGCTGAATGCCTGAGAAATGAAAAGCTGGAGGCTGGAGTGAGGGATCCTGAGCCATGGGCTGCCCCAGGGTGGGCTCAGGGGGGCACAGGGACATTTCCAGGCTGCTGGGACCGGGAAGGGGGCAGGACAAAGTGGGTGGAAGAGCAGAGCTGGGCAGGAGCAGCCCTGCGGGGCCAGAGCTGGCATTGCTCAGCATCCAGCAGCAGGCAAACACCAGATACCTGCAGAAGGATTTGTGTGCAGATAATTTGCATTTTATGTATCTGTGGTTTTTTTAAATTATTTTTCTTTTTTAATGTTTCTGTTGGCAGGTAGTATGTTTTTATTTTAAAAATCTTGATGGATTTTTTTTCTTACATAAATTTCTGTCACTTTTAAGCCTTGTAGGTTGTTTTATGTTGGTAAATAACCTTATTTTTGTATAAATACCGCCACTTGTAAATTCCAGTTTTGCAAAATCTTGGCAAATTTTTTGTCATCTTTCCCGCTGGAAAAAAAAAAAACTCTAGAAAATTTTTCTTAGCAAACAAATACAATTTTTAATGGAAAAGCAAGAATTGCCCCTTTTTTATATGGGGAAGCATATCTCAGTGAATGGCATCTCTGCAGAGGAATTGATTCTGCCCCTTTGCTCACCTGAGGGGCTCAATTCCCTGTCCTTGGTGCTGCAAGGAGAACAAGCTGACAAGGACGAGGACCAGAAACTGTCAGAGGTCAGGAGAAAGCACAGCAGGGCTGGAGGGGGGCAGTGACCACAGAGCCCAGGGGGAGAGCAGGAGCTGTGGGAAGGATCAGGAGCTGTGGGAATGGATCAGGAGCTGTGGGAGAGGATCAGGAGCTGTGGGAGAGGATCAGGAGCTGTGGGAGAGGATCAGGAGCTGTGGGAAAGGAGCAGGAGCTGTGGGAATGGATCAGGAGCTGTGGGAGAGGATCAGGAGCTGTGGGAATGGATCAGGAGCTGTGGGAGAGGAGCAGGAGCTGTGGGAAGGATCAGGAGCTGTGGGAATGGATCAGGAGCTGTGGGAGAGGATCAGGAGCTGTGGGAGAGGATCAGGAGCTGTGGGAGAGGATCAGGAGCTGTGGGAAAGGAGCAGGAGCTGTGGGAATGGATCAGGAGCTGTGGAAAGGATCAGGAGCTGTGGGAAAGGATCAGGAGCTGTGGGAATGGATCAGGAGCTGTGGGAGAGGATCAGGAGCTGTGGGAATGGATCAGGAGCTGTGGAAAGGATCAGGAGCACCAGGGTCTGGTGGAAAAGGATCAGGAGCTGTGGAAAAGGATCAGGAGTGTGGGAAAGGATCAGGAGCTGTGGGAAAGGATCAGGAGCTGTGGGAAAGGATCAGGAGCTGTGGGAGAGGATCAGGAGCAGCAGGGTCTGGTGGGAAAGGACCAGGAGCAGCAGGAGCTGCTGGGAAAAGGAGCCTGGCACCAAGAGAAAGAGGAGTGGGTGCAGGTGCAGGCTGGAGGAGAGGCAAGGAGGGTTCAGAGTAAGAGGTGAAGAGCTGGAGGAAAGCTGAAGGGGTTCTGAGGGCTGGGGTCAGCTCGGGGAAAGGAAGAGAGGCCCCATGAGCACGAACTGCTAACAGAGGGAGGAGAAGGAGCACAGGAGCAGCAAGGAGGGAGCACACAGCAGGTCTGGGGCTGGGTGGAAAGGGGGAACAGTGGGGAGGCAGAGAGCAAGAGGAGACAGCCCTGGGACAGCTGAGCTGGCTGTGCTTTGCCCACTGTGATTGGAATTTGGTTCTCCTCGTGGCTGGAGGTGCCCAGGTGGGGCTGGATCCCTGGTTCTCCCAAAGGATGTGGAGGGCAGCACCTGCTCTCACTGGGGCAGCAGGCTCTGGCACTGCCTCCCTGCAGGCTTTGGGGCTCACTGGTTCATAAAGGCTGTCAATCTATTCATGAGACCAAGCACAGGAATGTATGGAGACCTCAGAAATTATTTATGATGCATTTACAGCATAAATAGCTAAGCTGTCAACTGTGATTGTAAAGTTCTTCCTCTACTCCTGCACTGTGCTTTTCATTTAATATGGCTTTGTTCAGCTTAGAAACAAACCAATCCTGTGGTGGCTTTTAATAGCTGTAATAAAATATTGAGAATATAATGTCTGCCAGGGTGGTGCAGACACACGGACTGTGTGTGATTGTGCTGCTAGAGAGAGTTAAAAGGGGATGGAGATGCAGGGGAGACTTCTGGAAATGGAGGGAGGAAAGCTTTGGAAATTTTTGGACGGCTGAAGGGGATCTTTTTCTCCCAGCAGTTCTGGATTTCCAGCCTGAGGAGGAATTCACCAGATCTTGTTCCCTTTGATACTAAACCCGTGTGTCCCTGTAGCACCTTCACTTGGTTCCAAAGGAAAGTACAAGAGCTTTGTAAACAAAAATCGTTGTGAGAACATGGAGAGGCTGCTCTGGCATCAGGGTAGAGCTGCACAAACATTTGTCTCATCCCAGAGAGAAGATGACACCCAAAGCCAGGCCACCATTGCAGTTACAAAGTGCAGACTTCTGTACAAACCATGATGTAAATGGGCAGAGTCCCTGCCTCAGACCAGCCAAGCAGTTTGTCCAGTTGTTGAAGGCAGGAGGGAGTTTTGCAGGCAGTAATTCTTCATGGGGCTTCCCAGCTGAGCTCAGGCATGACCATGCTGCTCTCCACTCCTCTGCCACTCTGTGTTTGTCAGTTCTGTGCCTGTGTGGGGAGAGCAGGCAGAGCAGTTTGCAGTCTCCTTTTGGGAAGCTGAACAAACCAGGCTCTGAGACATTCCCACCACAATCCATCCTCCTGGAGGCTGCACACCCTGCCCCACGGGGCACCTGCTGCAGGTGGGGCTGCTGTTTGTCCCCAGCCCTGGCTGGTGTCACCAAACACTTCGTGACCCTGCACTCTTGGGCCTTGCCCTTGTCACCAGTGCCCAGCTGCCCACAGTGCCACAGAACTTGGAGCAACGCTAACAACGAGGAATTTCTTCTGACAGGAGAGGGCTGAAAGGATTTGCGTGTGGTTCAAGCCAGAGGATCTTTAAGTGATGCTTAAAAAAAAAATAACTGCCTTTAATGCGTTGCTGCAGGAGATAAAAAGGTTTTTGGGGTTTTTTGGGGGGTCAGATTAAAGAGTTGAGTCATTTTTTGGGGTTTCTGGGTCCACAGAGAATGCAGAAATTGAGGAAGGAAGAGACAGAGCCAGGAAGACAGACAGCAGTGCCCTGTTTCCTCCAGAGCCCCTGCCAAGGAGAGATTTCACACATTACAGACTGCATTAGAATTAAGACAGGAGAAACTCTTTTATTTACTGGCTTCTGCATGAGATGTTTTACTGGCAGTATTAAATGGTCTGCTACAGACACAGTCTGAAACTTTCTGACGCTTGGGAGAATGGCATGAGAAATCCAGTAACTAAATTTTCACTGATTTTATGGAGGCTGTCAGTGGAAATGTGAAACTGGGATTAAATCAAATTGCTGTGTGTTAACAGTAATTGTTGATATATGGCATAACAAAAATTATGGTATTTTGCTTTGACTTACCCTTCTAAACCAGCCTGAACCTCCTTAGTATTCAGAAATTTGTTGAAACTCTACTAATTTTGACCTATTACAGACGTTTTTGATTTCTGAATTCCTCTGAAATGCTGACTTTCCCAGTTACATTCATTTCCTCTATTCAGTTTCCAGGCAGATTTTGGCAATGCAGAATTGTGTGGAAAAACAAAATCGGGGAAAAAGAAAACACCGTCCTACTTTACACCTCCAGGAGGCCTGGTAGGGACCTGAAATGAGAACTGAAATGCAAATATTTGGTCCTGGAGTTCTGGTCTAGATGTCAAAGGAGTAAGGTTGGACTGAGAGTTTCTTGGACCATGTGTTTGCTTGGACTACACACAAACTCCTTGGGCACACACTCAATCACTAATTGAGTTGCTAAACCTCAGGCTGTTCTTTCAGGGGAGATATATTTAGTAGCATAAAATTCACTTTGACACTCCTGAATAATGATGAAATATCTGTATTTCATTTCGGTCATCATAATCACCATCGCACTTAATCCTTTGATTCTGCTGGGAAGGGCACAGTGGAGGAGCCTTGCTACAATAAACATCTTTATTTTTTTCCTGTAGCTGTGACAAGAGCACTTGACTCTGTGCCTCTCTCTTAAGAAATTGTCTTGGTGGCACTAAGCTTGACATGTACACAACTTGTACATTTGCTTCATGCTAAGCTCAGAGCATAAATGAGATTTTAATGGTGCCTGAAAGAGTCAGTCAAGGTTTGAAATATAGAATTATGTGGATAGCTCAGTGCTCTCCTATTGATCTCCAAACCGGTGCAAACCCAGTGCCTTCAGAACCACAAAAGCCTAAAATAACACGGTTTTCTCACCTGCCTCTCGGAGGTGTTTGCAAGTGAAAGGTACAATCAGCAGTGCCTGTAGCAGATTTGAGCAGTCAGGAGCTGATGTTTGCCTCCTTCTCTCCTCTCACCATTTGCTCGGTGCGAAATGCAAATCGTGCCCATTTCCCCCGAGTTTCACCCTGAGGCACCAACCCTCCACCAGTGAGGAGATGGGCAGGGTGGGGGGAGCAGCAGCTGTCCCTGTCCCCAGGAGCTGTTCCTGTCCCCAGGAGCTGTCCCTTGTCCCTGTCCCACAGCACCCATGTGGGGCCACCATGAGAATCCAGCCCACGCAGCTGCGTGAGCATCCCGGGAGGAGGCTGGGAGTGCTGGGGAGGCAGCTCAGTTCCCTCTGTTCCAGAGCAGGGATGCAGCTCAGTTCCCTCCTCTGCTCCAGAGCAGGGATGCAGCTCAGTTCCCTCTGTTCCAGAGCAGGGATGCAGCTCAGTTCCCTCTGTTCCAGAGCAGGGATGCAGCTCAGTTCCCTCTGTTCCAGAGCAGGGATGCAGCTCAGTTCTCTCCTCTATTCCAGAGCAGGGATGCAGCTCAGTTCCCTCTATTCCAGAGCAGGGATGAAGCTCAGTTCCTGTGTTCCAGCCCTGGGCTGCAGTGCATTGTCCCCTCTATTCCAACTCTGGGCTGCAGCTCAGTTTCCAGGGCTGCAGTTCAGTTCAGTTCCCAGGGCTGCAGTTCCCTGTGTTCCAGCCCTGGGCTGCAGTTCAGCTCCCTGTTTTCCTGAGCAGGGATGCAGTTCATCTCCCTGTGTTCCAGCCCTGGGCTGCAGTTCAGCTCCCTAGGATGCAGTTCAGCTCCAGGGCTGCAGTTCAGCTCCCTAGGATGCAGTTCAGCTCCCAGGGCTGCAGTTCAGTCCCCAGGGCTGCAGTTCAGCTCCCAGGGCTGCAGTTCAGCTCCAGGGCTGCAGTGCTCTCCCCTGTTCCCGCACGTGTCCCCAGCAGACTCCGTGTGTGCCACGCCAGCGCATCTGAGGCTGATCAAAATTCCTTCTGCTGCAGGGAAAATTGCGCTCGCTAGCGAAGGCCAAAGAAGTTTTCTATATCAGTTCAACAGCTGGTCTTGTTTTATTGATATTGAAATATTACCCCAGTTTCCCAAAATTCCCGAGGCTGGAGAGAGCTGAAGTAGGCAGGATTTGAATGGCGCCTCGCACAATGGAACGGGGAAGTTTGTTAAAAATTCTGGTCCTCTGTAGCACCTAATGAATCCTATCTATTCCCTCTCATCTGTGTGCACGCTGCAGGCAGGGCTGTGCTGCCTGTCCTGCCTGCAGCCCCGCTGGGAGGAGGGAGATCCCTGCCAGCAGCGCTGCCAGCCCAGCCCTGGCGGCCCCAGCCAGCCCTGCCCGCTCCGCTGGCAGCACTCGGGGCTCTGGAGGAGCAGCCTTGCAAAGGCTGGTGTGCAAATCCACCTGCAAAGGCTGGTGTGCAAACCCACAGCAAAGGGTGATGTGCAAACCCATCTGCAAAGGCTGGTGTGCAAACCCACCTGCAAAGGCTGATGTGCAAATCCTTCTGCAAAGGCTGGTGTGCAAACCCATCTGCAAAGGCTGGTGTGCAAACCCATCTGCAAAGGCTGGTGTGCAAACCCACCTGCAAAGGCTGGTGTGCAAATCCTTCTGCAAAGGCTGGTGTGCAAATCCTTCTGCAAAGGCTGGTGTGCAAATCCACCTGCAAAGGCTGATGTGCAAATCCTTCAGCTCTTATGGACTGCAAGGGCTGGGGCCTTTTGTAAAGGAAAGGGAATTCTGTCAAGGAAACGTTTTACAGTTTGGGGATGCAGTGAGATGAAAAATTGAGGAACTCTTCTGCCTGATGTGCTCCTGTAAAATCCAGCAGGCCACATCTTCTCCTGCTCTGTTCCCTGTATACAGCAGAGCTTGAAAGGAATTGACAGAGCAGGAGACCCTGCTGCTTTTGTCAGATTCATATCAGGATGGCTTCTTATGCAAGAGAAATTCTCCAGTGGCCGTTATCAGGCAAATAATAATTTTTTTGAGTCACCTGAGCACTTGTGGCTGATGCTGTGGCAGAAGTGAGGTGGTTGTATCACAGAAATGGATGGAGTTGAGGAGAAAAAATCTCCCACCATGGCCATTTCACTATCCTGAGTAGAGAAGCAGAACACTCTTTGTCTCCATGAGTCTTAACCTAGATTTAGCATGCTGCAGAGATATTTCTATGACATGTTCAATGATAGCAGAAAAATATGTGGTGGTGCATTAAAAGCTATACAGCAAAGGAAGTTTGGGGAACTTAATCAGAGCCTTAGGCAAGAAAAGGATGTGTAACACTGATATGTACATTTTGCTTTTGCTGTAGTTAATGAAAAATGTTATGCCAACACTGGTTTTTGTCCCTTATGGTTTAGCAATGCAGAACCAATCCCTTTTATTCTTTGTGCTTCGTGTTTTTCTTCTCGTAATGTTACTTAATCTGGAAATAAAAATGTTTGATTTCTGTCATTCCCCTTGGCTACTTTGCTTAAAATGGTGCTTAATTGTTTTCACTTTAAAGGAATGGTGCCAGGTTTAAAGGTTTATTATATTTTCATGGATTTTGTTTTAAGATTGCAGGGCTTTTTATATACTTCTCCTTGACACCTGTCATAACATGAGACTTTTCAAACTTGGCCACCACCAGTCTGGGAGGAAATGTTCATGAATTGTCAGGTTGGCACAAAGAGCAGGTTTCCCTTGGTTCTGTCCCAGCAGCACTGACCCAGACAATCCTTTCCCTCATCCCTGCACAAACCCTCCTGTGGCTGCACAGGGAGTCCTGCCTGGCTCTTGTGGGGATGTTCAGGTTCCCAGTCCCTGGAACTGCCAAACTCCTCCCTGGTTTTGGGATGGAGCATCGAGAGAACCAGCTCTTGCTCAGCTCCTCCCTCGCTCCACAGGGTGGTTTGTTTTTCTTCCTTTTCTTTTCTTTGAGTACAGATGCTGCTGCTTGTACTTTAGGTACTGGTACATTATTGATCAAAGCACAGAGAATGCACAAATAACACTTGAACTGAGGTTCCATGGAGGAGAGGAATTAACTGCTGTCAGAGGCTGACTGGTTTCTATTTTAATTTCAAGACATTTAGGATGCTTCCACTGGCACCATCTTAAAATGCTGCCAGTCCCCATCTATCTAAGGAACGATTTATGCTTGAAATTAATTATCTCTCAGCTTTTCATTTTTTTTTTTCTTTAATGTTTCTCTTGGAGGCTGTTTTTTTTACACTCAGGCTAATTTCTGATTACCAGATTTCACTTCTCTTAAACATGTTGAACAATTCTATTTCCCTACCCTGTTGTCTGTTTCAGTAGGTTGCCATCAAATTTAGTTCTAGCCAATTAGGGAAAACCAGTTCCATCACTTTGAAGATTGTCCTCTCCTTCATAGCATAAACAGCTTTAATTTGAAGGCCACGTTCACCTCTTTAGTCTAGAGCACTAAAACCAATGAATTCCCTGCTCTGGAGGTTGTGGTTCCTGACCTGAATAAAAGAGCAATAAATCAAAGTATGCTCACTGGCATTGAAGCAGGCTCCAACTGTGTGGAATCAACATGCCAGTTCCAAATTGTAATTTCACTAAAAATAGCAGAGTTTAACAATTTTGACAGTTGTAAACTTGAAGGATCTAGGCACACTGTCTATCTCGCTGTGTCTCGTATGTTCTGTCAACCCTGCAGCTTTTGGAGAGTAAAACCAGAAAAAAGCTGAACATTCTCCACTCCTGGCTAGAGGTGCCCATGCTGGCCCTCTGCAGAGGGGGCACAGAGCTCACAGTGACTGCCCAAAGGTGGGACAGCAGAGGTGGCTCCAGAATGGGAGGAAGGATGGAGTTTTGGGTCTGCATCTCCCCTTTATCACATCCTGGTTTGGGGTCTGTGTTTTCAGGAAACAAAAACAAGCAGCCATGGTGTCATGGATCATTTCTACTTTACATTGCCCCTCTCTGTTCTGGAGTCTGGGGAGCCACAGATGCAAATTTTCCTGTATTTTCTCCTCCCAAGGCTTATCACCCAATCCTTAATTCATCCAGGCTCTATTCAGCAGATATTTAAGCATGTATTTAATAGGAGGCACTTGATTTGGCTTCCATGGACTGTATGGGCAGGTTGGAATTAAAATAATTCTTAAAGGCTTGGGTGAAATGGGCAGCACTTACTTAGCATTGGGGATAGATAAATAAAGCAAGCATTTAAACCTGTGGTTAAAGTTTGCTGGTACTGCCCAAGTTAACTCTTTAGCTGGCCATTCCCCTGACAGCAGAGTGAGTGTTGCTGTGCACTGCTTTAATGCCAATTAATTGCTCTCTGCCTCAAAAAACGCCTGAGGTTGAACCACACTTTGCTTCATCAGAATTCAACACTGCTATTGGTCTGTGGGGAGGAGAAGCAGGAATTAGAAGAGACAAGAGCACTGTAGAGCAGTAATCTTTTATTTATGTGTGATGCTGTGCATTTCCTGACTGTGCTGAGGCTTTTCCTTCCCCCTCCCAGTGGTTGTGGCATGTGGCATGTGCCAGGGTCCCTGCAGCTGCCCAGGGCTGACACCTCTCCCCTGCCTGCCCTTGCTGCCAGGACAAGCTCTCTTTTCCCAAAGACAGGAACAGCAGAGCTGCAGTTTGGTTCCAGTTGTGCTTGGGGCACGAAAGGTTTTGTTAGAGGGAGCTGGGTGACTTTCTTGTTTATCCAGAGGAGCTGCACACACTGAAATGGAAACCTGGGAGGTGTAAACTGGTTCCAGTGAATTTGTGTCTATCTGTTCCAGCCCTAAATAATCTACATATTGTCTGTCCTGTATCACACCCAGTTAAAAAATACAAATGTTTGGCTAAAAGACAGTGGCTGAATGAAGAATTAACCACTGGAAAAATGTATAAATTCACTTAGAGCTTTGAAAGTTTGTGGGTTTTGTCTTTGCTCAGAGGAAGGCAAGGAGGAAGATTTTCATATCTCCATTACTTTTTCAAGGTGCTAAAATACTTAACTCATTTTGTAAAATGTGTATTTGCCAACAGTCATATTTGCTTCATCCTTATCAGTTCTGTGAACTCAGGCAGGGTTTGTAAATGTGTACCTGCAGAAAGTGGTAATGATGTACCAGGCTGGCTGCTCTGGAGGCCACGTTTGTACCCTCCTTGCACAAACTGAGAGAAAGCCAAATAAATTCTTTCCCACTCTTGGGAAATATGTGTTATCCTAAGTGCAAGACTAGGAGAAATGTGTTAATTGTTTGACACTTCATCACTTTCAGTGCTCATTAAAGGAGATAATGGTGATGCTGCAGATGGTGACCTGGCAAAACCCTGCAGGTCTCCAAGGTGGCCACGGCATTCCTAATGTCCAGACAGGCTTTGGAGCAGAATCTCTGTGGGTATTGCCCATCTCTTCACAGCCCCAGCAAACCCTCCTTTGCTTGCCATGCCCGTGATGTTAATATTCCCATTCCCACTGGAGCATGCACTGTGTCCTCTGTGCTGGCTGCCACCGCTTGGCAATTGGGTTTTTTTGTTTGTTTTTTTTTTTTTTTTGCCATTACAAAAGACATTTTAAGTACAGTAAAATAAATATATTCTTTCTGTTTTGTCTTTTCCCTAGGCATCCAAAAAAAAAAAAAAACCCAACAAAAAAACAAAGTGTGATTTTGTTAAATTCTCTTCTGCTGTGCAGCCTTTCTTTAACAGTCTTTCAAATGGAGCCCAGGGATATCCTTCATCATTTCCTCTATTGGTTTCTTCTCACTGTAAACTTAATGGAAGCACTCAGGCTTGCAGTGAAGAGGAAACCCACAGGCAAGTGACAGAAGCATCATAAGCTTCAGGGAGCTAGTTTAACATGGTTAATTAAAGGGGTGATCAGTTCAGGGCAGCACCAAGTGTGAAGGATTGATAGACAAATCCCTGCAGTCAGGCTCCAGATGAAGGCTCTAAATATGAGAAAAGGCCTCTCAACTTGTTGGAGCCTGTTCCTGTCCTTGGGGGGAGAAACCCCCACAGCAGCAGCTGCAAAGCAGCACAGGGAGCAAACCCATCCATTTGCCATTTTCTGCCTTAAATCCTGCTGCCCCAGGTGGCCAGGGCATTGCACAGGTTATTTGTTGAGATGAATTCCCTCTGGGTTGGTACATCAGCTTTGCTTTAGTCTCAGGTCTCACAGCCACAACAATGGGGAAGTTGCATCTGAAATTCAGCTTGCTCAGATTTAGGCCTGGTCAAATTTAATGTTTTCACTGGGGAACTTCATGAAAAATCAAGAGTGTGCTAATGAAATTTGCCATTTACAGAATGTTAGGTGGCATAGTCAATAAAGAGGAAGATTAGAGTGTTATATGGAAAGAAATTTTATGACTTTGAGATGTAGGGCAATAAAGTTAGGTAAAACTCACTTGTATAAAAATACCAACTCATATGGTTAAGGAGGAATAAAGGAATTCTGCAGATTTGTTTTTCTGTAGAGTCGGTGCTCTTTCTGCTACAGCTCAAATGGAGAAGTTTTCTGTTCCAGGGCTGCACAGAGCTTGTGTACATTCCCAAACCAAAATGTTAAGGCTTTAATAAGCAGAGGTAAAGCTCAAATGCACATTGTTATCACTGGAGATAAGCACACTTCTGCAATAATTCGAGAATTATTTCATTGTGATGTTTGACCTGAAGGAGCTGTGTGTGTGAAAGGTTGTCTGCTTCTCCTGGCTGCTTTATTTGCTTTAATGAGGGACATTACCTCTCCTCCAAAATGCTGCTTCTCTGAGGTTGCTTGGGAAAAAAAAATTAAAACAAGAAATGACAAGGAAATCCTAGATTTCACTGGGACTGCTACCCTTTTGCCAGTTGTTCATCGCCTTAGGGCTGTATTTTAATGCACTTTTAAATGATCAGAAAGAAGGCTCTGTAATTGTCATTACAAAAATTTGTAGCAGAATGACTCAGGAGTGTGGCCCCAGTGGGGCTGGGGAAAGGCCCTTCCAGGAGAGGCACAGGAGAGAGCACAGAGGGGATGGGGAGAGCATGGGGGAGAGCACAGAGGGGATGGGGATGGGCAGGAGGGAGAACAGAGGGGATGGGGATGGACAGGAGAGAGAACAGAGGGGATGGGGATGGACAGGGCACAGGAGAGAGCACAGAGGGGATGGGGATGGGCAGGGCACAGGGGAGAGCACAGAGGGGATGGGGATGGACAGGAGAGAGCACAGAGGGGATGGGGATGGACAGGAGAGAGCACAGAGGGGATGGGGATGGGCAGGGCACAGGAGAGAGCACAGAGGGGATGGGGATGGGCAGGAGAGAGCACAGAGGGGATGGGGAGAGCACAGAGGGGATGGGGATGGACAGGAGAGAGAACAGAGGGGATGGGGAGAGTATGGGGGAGAGCACAGAGGGGATGGGGATGGACAGGAGGGAGCACAGAGGGGATGGGGATGGGCACAGGGGAGACCACAGAGGGGATGGACAGGGCACAGGGGAGAGCACAGAGGGGATGGGGATGGACAGGAGAGAGCACAGAGGGGATGGGGATGGACAGGAGAGAGCACAGAGGGGATGGGGAGAGCATGGGAGAGAGCACAGAGGGGATGGGGATGGACAGGAGAGAGCACAGAGGGGATGGGGATGGGCAGGAGAGAGCACAGAGGGGATGGGGATGGACAGGAGAGAGCACAGAGGGGATGGGGATGGACAGGAGAGAGCACAGAGGGGATGGGGATGGACAGGGCACAGGAGAGAGCACAGAGGGGATGGGCAGGGCACAGGAGAGAGCACAGAGGGGATGGGGATGGGCAGGAGAGAGCACAGAGGGGATGGGGATGGACAGGAGAGAGCACAGAGGGGATGGGGAGAGCATGGGAGAGAGCACAGAGGGGATGGGGATGGGCAGGAGAGAGCACAGAGGGGATGGGGATGGACAGGAGAGAGCACAGAGGGGATGGGGAGAGCACAGGAGAGAGCACAGAGGGGATGGGGATGGGCAGGAGAGAGCACAGAGGGGATGGGGAGAGCACAGAGGGGATGGGGATGGACAGGAGAGAGCACAGAGGGGATGGGGATGGGCAGGAGAGAGCACAGAGGGGATGGGGAGAGCACAGAGGGGATGGGGATGGACAGGAGAGAGCACAGAGGGGATGGGGATGGGCAGGAGAGAGCACAGAGGGGATGGGGAGAGCACAGAGGGGATGGGGATGGACAGGAGGGAGCACAGAGGGGATGGGGAGAGTATGGGGGAGAGCACAGAGGGGATGGGGATGGACAGGAGGGAGCACAGAGGGGATGGGGATGGGCACAGGGGAGACCACAGAGGGGATGGACAGGGCACAGGGGAGAGCACAGAGGGGATGGGGATGGACAGGAGAGAGCACAGAGGGGATGGGCAGGGCACAGGGGCAGCTCTGGCACCCGGGCTGGCAGGCTCAGCCTCAGCAGGGAGGGCACAGAAGGAGCAGGCTCTCAGAAATGTTCTGCATTTTGGGAGGTGGAACAAGAACAATGATAACAACACTGCTGGAGGTCCAGCCTTGGCTGTGGGCAGAGCACTTCAGTATCTGACCAATATCTGGGTGAATCTGAGCTCCACCAAGCATCAACAGCCCTAAATGACTGGAAATGACTTTCAGCTGGACAGACTAAAAGGGCATTTCCCAGAAAGCTGGGAGTCATGCAACAGCCTGTTTTATTTCTGGATGTGTGATTATGACTGGGAGTTACTGGCTGGTGTTGGCCTTGTCATTAAAATCTGACCCTACAGTTGGAATATGAACTAATGAACTAATTCCAGACTTTATTTAAGCCTGCTGCTCATGAGAAGTTACTCACATTTCTTCTCTCCTCGTTGCTCTCTGGAGGAAAGTCTGGTTTGGAGGAAAGTCCTTGAACAGGGGCAGCTTGTGCTGAGGATGCAGGCAGAGCTGGCTTTCAGAGCACCACCTCCTATTCTGATGATTTTTCCATTTGGGCACAGATTTTGTCTTGTTTAGCTGTGTTCTCCCCCTAGTACAATCCATGCTGTGTGATCTCAACTTCCTTGTCCCCTGTCCTGGGCTCTGAGAAGCCCTGGGTGGGCTAAGAGCTCCCTGTCCCCGCTTGGAGAGCAAACCTGGGGAGCAACAGGGAGCTTTGGGATTGTTAATTATTAACATCTTTAATTATTTCTTTAAATTATTTACTCTGCTTGCTGCCATAACAGCAGCAAAGTCCTTATATGGAGCAAGCGTGGCTGGAGGGGATTTGGAATGGGCTTGGGTTTGCTTTGGAGCTTGACAGGCATTTCTCACTTCCCGTGATAATGACAGGCAGCTAGGGAAAACCAGCAATATTAATAGACTTTCAGAGTAAAGTTTCTAGAGTAAAGACAGAAAAAGCCTCAGCAGGAGTAAGAAGGGAATAGGAGCAGGGATGATTCGTGTGTCCTGGTTCCTGTTTCGTTCTCGTTTGCAGTCTTTTATTTATACTGTTCTCCTAAAAGTAAATGTAATAGAAGGAAAAGTCTCCGTCATGATTTATTCTTCCAATTTTCTGAGCCTTGTAGGATTGCACCCTCCTCCCTCTCCTTGTTGCAATAACCAGGCACAGTAAATCCAAATATACAACCTTTGGAAAGAAGGGGTTTTGCAGGGGAGAACTGAATCAACCTTTAACTTGCACGTAAAAAAAAACCCCAAAAATCTGAAAAAAAAAACTTCTGAAAGCAGAGCAGCCCAGGGTAGTGAAGCTCTGGAAGTATTTGTAGTGTGTTATTGCCAGACTGGATCTGTCTGAATGTGCTGCAAACCAGACACTGGCACTTGGAGCTGATTGTTCTCTTCAGAAAGCAATGAATTCCCTCAAAGTGCTTGGAGTTTTTGGATTTTTTTTTTTTTTTCACATTTTTACTTTCATCTAGGATTTTTCTTTTTTTGTTTTAATGTTGAACTTGTATCTGCACTTCATCTGACAGACAAGAGGCTGTAGCCCATTTTCTGAAATGAGTGTTTGCCACTACCCAAATATGTCTTTGACAAGCCTGAGAGTTGTGTATTCATCTCATTTCTACTGCAGCACATAAATCCAGTGCTAATATTAAATTTCTCTTTTTCTTCCTTTGTTCTTTTTCCTGGGTAAAGAGAAGAATTGTTGTGTAAAGATTCAGTACAAGCATTGTAGATATTGTGATGTGATGACACTTGTCACTTTCTCAGTGAATAAAGAAATGAAGTTGGAATCAAAATTTCTCAAAACATTTTTTGTTCTCTTTCAGATTGGGTAGTTTTTAAAAATGCTAATATTTTTTTTTTGTTTGAAACTGCTGGTTTACCAAAAGGAATTTGCTGGAAATCACTTTAATGAGCAGAGTTCTGCTAGGGCAGCTACTGGTTTAGATTATTTAATGGGTTTAAATTGGGAGCCTCCTGTAAGGCTGAGGGACGAGGGCAGGTTTTATAACCCAGAAGTATGGTTCTGCCAAACCCACCTGAACCTCCTTCATCCTTCCTTACAAACAGAAAATTAATTTATTTACTGCTCTTCAGCAGGACCCAGGGGATTTCTGTGCCTCTGATGCCCACCTAGATGAGCCAACGTGTGGCTCCCTTCCAACTCAGGATTTTCTATGATCCCACAATCCACTGCAGAATTTTTTCTGCTTCCTGGGCTAATAAACACAGACAAGAGATAAAAGCAGGACCGTTTCCTTCATTTCTTGCAATACCTGCTAATGTTTTATTTCAGCATGGATCCTTTCTCCTGGCCTGGAATTCTTTCCCCCTGGGAATCCTGTGGCACGATGCAGATACTCTGAAAGGCTGAGAAAAGCAAGTGACATCTGATTTTGTGTAGAGCATGCAGAAAGCATCAGATGTGTTGGCAGGGACTGAAAAAGCCTCTCTGAGGCGTGCCATGGCTGCACTCTGAAGTTTCTGTGCGCTATTGACTGCCTACAGCTTGTTGCTTTGCTCCTCCAAAATAGAGCCCATTTCACAGCAGGCACGGGAGCAACACACAGATGAGGAAGAGGAGCTTTAGCTCTTTTTGTGTGTTTTTAAGATGCTCCCCAGGCAGGTGCAGCAGTGGTTCCTCCTTGTCCTTTTGTGACGTCCCTGTTGTCCCCATCCTGCCAGGGACACCGGGGGATGCTGAGCCTGCTCTGCCCTCCTGGCAGCCTCGCTGCTGGGGCTCTTTGGTTTTGGCTGTGCTGGGCTTTGTCTCCCAGAGCAGGATCACAGCCTGGGATAATTCTCCCCAGCAGTGTCACAAAGATGTGGTGAGAGCTGGTGAGCAGGTCTCAGAGCTGGCAGCAGTGTCACTGGGGCCCAGGGGGTACTGCTGATGGAGTGTGGCAGGGCAGCTACAGGGAGAGCTCGGCTCCCCCTCCCCAGAAGGGCAGCACGTGGTGGTTTTTGTGAATGCTGGCATTTTTCTGCACATTTTGCAAGAACCCTGGTGTGTCCTAATGTGCCATTAATATTGGGAGAAACTCAGCACTTTGCTGGATATGGTTCCCATTTCAGGCCCTTAGCCTTGGCTGCCATGCCTCTCTGTAAGAGCATTTGTGGTCTCTTTCTGTGCTGTGTACTTATGTACTCTTAAAAGCAGGGAAATATGTTTTACCTGGCAACATTTTATGCCATGGCACAGTAAAATAGCCAACAAAAAAACCCACTTACACTTTCTGCAGAGTGAGCCTTTGCATTGTGGTGAATCCTCCTTTGAGGAGAACTCAGCAGTGTTACCATGCACACAAAACTGGGTGAGGACCCATCCTAAAAATGAGTAAAGCTCCAAGTTGCTTTCACTGAGATTTTTTACTTATTATTCCTCCTCTGCAGCAGAAATGTTGTAGAAATGGAGAAAACTTTGCTGCTCTTCATTCAGTTGCACTGAAACTTGTTACTGGTGAAATGTGCACCCAGTATCTGTTCAGTCTTCCCCTGATTTCTCTGAAAACACTTCTCCTTTTTAAGCCCAGCTCCTGGAATCAGTAGATTTGGCGTTACCCTGGTGTTTAGGTGTGGCAGAATGAAACCAATGTTTATTTGTCACTGAGGGGTTCAGGCAGCTTTTCATGGTGCTGGTGATTGAGGAGGAGAGCTGGTGCAAGGGACTTGAGGGGTTAACAGCAGAAGTAGCTGTGGCCATTGGAACCAGCCTAGGTGTGATTGAGGGCTGTGCTCCAGCTGGGGATGGGGATGGGGATGGGAATGGGGATGGGGATGGGATGGGGCTGGGGATGGGGATGGGGATGGGATGGGGATGGGGATGGGGATGGAGATGATGGAGATGATGGAGATGATGGAGATGATGGAGATGGAGATGGAGATGGAGATGATGGAGATGGAGATGGAGATGGAGATGGAGATGGAGATGGAGATGGAGATAGGGATGGGATGGGATGGGGCTGGGGCTGGGGCTGGGGATGGAGATGGAGATGGGGATGGGGCTGGGATGGGGCTGGGAATGGGTCTGGGGCTCTCCTTCCCATTTGTTTGGGCGTTTCTGGAACACAGCACTCCACATCTCAGCTGTCTCTCGTGCGGGTTTGATTTGATTCTGAAGTCCTGTGCAGGAAGCAGAGTATTCTCAGAAGGCATCTCCTCATCCAGCTGCTCTTGTAGCTGTATTGATCCAGTCTGTCCTTCAGCTAGCCTGGACATTATAACCCTTTGTGCATAATATTTCCTGACATGTTACCAGCAGGTAGGAACCTGGGCTGCGCTTTGTAACTCTTGTACTTACTGGAAGTTATTAAATTTGGGATTTTGGAGGGAAAGCCTGGGTGTGCAGTGCAATATCAGCAGCTGTACCACAGTGTCCTTGGGCAGGCACACAGGAGGGAGCCCTGCAGGGGCTGGGAGCTGGGCTGTGTGCAGGGCAGCCCTGCAGGAACCTGCTGCTGTTCTGTGCTCACACCCACCCTGCTCTCAGCGTGCCCCTGGCTGGGCTGGCTTTGCACTGGCCCTGAGGCACAGCAGCCACTGAAAAGCTGATTTAGGCTGCAGGACTCGAGCCCAGGCACACAGACCTGGCCTCGGTGCTGCTGGAGAGGCTGGGGTGGCTGTGCCAGGGCTTCTCACTGAGGCAAACCAAGGAACAATCCTTCATCATCCTGGGGAATAAAGAAGTGGAGGTCTGAGGCTGCCGTTTCTCCCACCAGGACTCAATAGCTGAAGGTTATTTTGGAAAACGTTTGCATTTTATCACTGGGAGTTTTTGCTTTTCCTGCCTTCCCTGAGCCCCCTCCCCAGCTGAGGGACATGAGCAGCATCGTTCACAAGTGTTCCACCAGAATTCATTAGAGCGAGGCTGAAGGTTTCATTATTCTTTAAGGGTGCATTAATAAAGCTGCTGTACACTTGGGTTTTTTAATACTCTGTGAATTATTCTGACAGTCAGTTTGCAAAGCCAACATATCAATCATTAAATTAAAAATGTAGTAATATAAATTAGCGTGATTCAGGAGCTGTAGAACATGTGGAACAATATGCTCTCTGTTTGGAAACGAACACAGATCTGTCCTTCAAATGAGAAAATACAGCAGGCAGAGAGATGCAAAAAATTGCAGTGAATTTATCCAGCACTCCATAACCCAACTGTTCCACGTATCAGATAGCACTCGTGTTTTGTCCAGATCCCCATCATCCTTTCTGCAAATATCACAGCAATCTTTAATGATCACCCAGAATGTTTGTTTGCAGGGAGAGGTGTCATTTGTGAATTGCCTGACACAGTGCTTGCATCTGGGGACGAGGCAGCAGCACAGAAAAATCAAAACACCTCTCCCCACAATTACTGCCTTTGTTTGCTTGACAGAAGATGCAAAGGAAATATTTCACACAAACCCCACGTGTCTAACTCCCCACTTGGTGAAGTAATGCCTCTCACAGGTTGCATCAGTGCTCTGAGCCCCACCAAGCTGGCCCTGGTGGCTCCTGGGCTCTGGGGACAGATCTTCCCTCTGCTCCATTCACCTGAGCAGGCAGAAATTATTTTGCCCTTAACAAATGTGAGGCACTGGATGAAGTGTGCAGGACAGCTTGCTTTTTCACCTCCTTGAGCAGAAAGTTCTTTTTAAGCATCTTTTTTCCCTTCTCTGCTGATTCTGTGAAAGCTCTCTGGCTGTGAGTAACGTGTTGGAGGTTTGAAGCAGCCCAGTGACCGTGAGATAATGAAGCTGTGGCTGAGGTGCAGGACATTCTCTCTGCCCGTGGATTTCTCTCCCCTCTCAATTCCATCCCAGCCAAGCTGCTTTGGAGCAGCCTGCCTGCTCTGCAGATAAACCCTGGCATGCAGAGCTGGGCCTGATGGGCTTATCCAGGGCAGGCTGCTCAGCCCAGGCAGAGCCAGCCCTGCTGCTGGAGCAGAGATCCTGGGGCAGCACAGCCTGGGGCAGCCTGCAGCCACCCTTTGGAGCCCCTGCTCAGCAGGAAATTCCTGCCTGGGCTCTCTCACACCTGTGAGAATCCGTGCCTGGATGGACTCAGTGCCATAATTATAATATTACATAATTATTATATAACATTTTCATGCATTTCTATATTTTATAATATTTTAAAACATTTTATAATTTATAATGTTTTAAAATAAAAATGAATACAAATTCTTAATTGATAATATTTTAAAATATTATATATAAATTTTAATATAATTATATATTTTTATATAATCATTGTAATAATTACAATAGCATTATTGTATTAATAATAATAATAATAATAATAATAATAATAATAATAATAATAATAATAATAATAATAATAATAATAATAATAATAATAATAATAATAATAATAATAATAATAATAGTACAATAATATTACTACACACACCAGCACAGTCAAGAGAGCCAGTAGAGGAAAACAGGCTTAAAACATGAGTTCCCAGGCAGGACAAGGTGTTAATGACCCATTAGAGGCTCGGCAGCTGTGTGACCCCAGGAAGCACCAGGCTCTGACCTGTGCAGGTCCAGCTGCCTGTGCAGCCTCATGACCTCGTTAAAAATAGCTGCAGCCTTAAGATATCAGATGTGAGTTATTTTTGGGGCTTTCTGCTAAACACAGATTTAAATCCCTGGGTGTTTCTCAGCTCTGGTCCTTTCAGGGCTGTGATTTTGATGCTGCCAGTGAGGATTGCAGAGGTAAAAGCTGTTTGTTCTTGTTTGCTCCTTATCTGTGCTCTATAAAATGCATGAAATATCACAGTGGTGGAATAAGGGCAATAATGGTTTCTAATAATGAAACTGTTCTGAAGGCAGGGCCCAGATTTCTCACCGAGATAGTGTGCTGAAGCATTTGCATAGTAACTGGGCTATAATTACAGATCCATCTCCTTTATGTCTCCCAGCTCTCAGGCTTAAGTCACCAGATCCTGGAGCAGTGGCTCTTTTCCCTGGGTGTCAGGCAGCATATGCTGAGCCTGTGTGCACTGCTGCTCTGACTGTGAGTAATGAGTGTTGATAAACTGTTTACTGAAGCTGGCTGAAATTCAGCTTTTGTGTGTTGGGGGGTTTCTGACAGTCCAGAGGCATTTCCACTTTCAAGTAGGGGAATACATGTTTGGGATTCCTCAGAAATTTTAATTTCTGGGATAAAAACTGGCTTAAATTTGACTTTTTAAATTGGCACTTTTGATCCTGACGATTTTCATTGAGTTTGAATTTTATTTGTTTTATGAGACAGCAGTGGCCATTGAAAAATATACAACACGAAGTAGCCAAAACTTTCTTTTTTTATTTAAAAACCATTAGCCTCAGCAGTCACTTGCAGCTGTCTGATGAAATCTCTGCTCCTGAGGGGTGTGGGATGCAGCCCTGAGATCCCTGAGTGCTGGGGGGTCCTGGCAGCCTCACACTTGCAGCACAGACAATGCCAAACAATGCTGCTGCACAAATATTTTTGGTTTCTTCTTCTTGATGTACTGGTAAATTTTTGGTGCTGATAGAAAGACTCCTTTAACTTTGGGCTGTACAAAGTTCTGGGTAAAAGGAGTTAGGCAGAAGAGTCTTTGGCCCAACTCCAAATAAGCTCTGTCCTGGGTCTGGAGTTGCTCCTGGAGAACTGAGAGCTGCAAATCCCAGAAGATGGGATTGTTTGGGGGGTTTTTAGGTACAAGAGTGGCAGCCTCTGTGTCACTGACTTTATTCTCCAAGAGAAACCAACATGCAAAGCTCAGACACTTTTCCTACTCTGCAGAGAGATTGCTCAGGAAGGAAGAGTGGCGTAAACTTGAGAGGCAGAAATTCTGTGTCAAGGTGACTGTGATGGTCGTTGTTTCCTTTCAGGTGTGTGCCAGACCACAAAAAACCTCTCTGGAGAGTTCAAGAGCATTTTTATTTCCTCCCCACAGTCTGAAGTTGTTTGTGCATTTGTGCAGAACTGGGTTGCAAGGGGGGCTCCCTGTCCCTTTTTACTCCCGCTGGATGTTAGTGGTGTAAGATACTCCTGGGTGTAGTTCCTTCATGCACCTCAGAAGCTGCCACTTCCTTATTTGATATAAACTCAATATTACACAGCAGTAAGGGTGTCATTCTCTTGCTCTTCTCTATCTAAAACTTTTCTTTCCTTCCCCTGAGGCTGTTACCAGGGCAAGCACAGGCAGTGCTGCTGTGGTACCCAGGGCTGCCCACCTGCCTGGCCAGGCTGGGATGCTCACAGGTGAGCCCAGCTGCTCCTGGCAGCTCTCAGGGGCCCTGGCTGCTCCCCTCCTGCACAGGGCCCCCTCTGACCTGCTGGGCTTGTTTGGGGTTGTTTGCAGCTCCAAAAGTGAACCCAGCTTTGTGGTGCTTTCCTCGCCGTAGATTTCGTGGTGCCAGCTTTGATTCCATCTCCTCTGCTGTGAGACAGAATTCACTGCTGGAGAGCACAGAACAGCTGGCCAGCCTTCCTTCAAGGGAAGATTTGGAATGATTGGCAGAATACCACAATTAATGCTGAACCAATAACTGAGATGTTCTGTTGGTAGATCTGCTTGGAGTTTGGCATGAGGCAGGAGGATGCGTCCATTCAGTCTGCTGGGGCAGAAAGAGGTTTGTCATTTGTAACAAAGGAGAGTGGGGAAAAAATATGTTGAATTTCATAAGAATAATTCTAAAAAGTTGAGAGGCTTTCTGAATCACCAGTTGAACAGTGTTGAAAACCAAAGAAGTGTCACAGAATCTGAGCTAACATATAAACTGTTCCTTACTTTAAAGAGGTAAAGAAGAACGACCAGGAGGCTGTAGGCAAATTGGCCTGGTATTGATTCTGTGTAAAATAACAAAACACTTGATTCAGGAGTTCATCAGCAAGGCTTGGCAGCTAAAAATTTCATTAACAGTAGCAGTTACTTGGAAAATACAGACCTTGTCAGACAGACAATTAGTATCTTTTTTTAGTTGTTTTTTTTTTTGTTTTTTTAAGTGGATTATGGACAGGTTGATAAAGTCAGATTAACTGACATTGTGTGCTTGGGCTTCAGAACTTAATACTGCATGACATTTGGACTAGAAGCTTGGATTTAGTTGTGTGTCTTTTAAAAACTGAGTCCTTGGTAGGTATCAAAATGTAGTTGTGAAGAGAGCTCAGTGAGCACTGCTCCTCCTGGAGGGCCAGCGTGGGGCTGAGCTGTGCTCTAACATTTTACATTCTTTTCAGTGAATTTAATTGTCCATGTAATTTTTTTGTAGAGCTTGCAGGCTTTGCAAATATTGGCAGGGTAGTAACAAAAGAGAAGACAAGTTGCTTTTATTGAGTTCTCCAGGTTTGTTAGTCATTTGGTCTGTCTTTAATAAAAGCAGGGCAGGGTGGCTTGTGTGGGAGCAGCAAGTGCAGATGCAGGGCTCTGGACTTTGTTAATTCTCTCCACTGGGGTTTCGGGGGCTGGCAGAAGAAATCCCCCAAATATCAGCACAGTGCTGTGGCTGAAAGGGAGCCAGACCTTTTAAGATAAATGAAGTTTATAAAGCAAAGGTGGGAAAGTGAGCCTGGTTTTGGGTACAGCCTTACCGGGACTGTCACTAGAATGTCTGAGCTGCTTCTGGTGCCAGAGCTTCAGAGGGATGCAGACACAGCAAGGGGAGCTTTAAATGGGTTAGAAATGTTCCTGGGACTGGAAGGGAAGTTCATGTCTAGATTATCCTCCAGTTAATTTCAGAAGAGGCTGAGATTACAGGGCTGTCAGCTGGAAGCAGAAAAGCAGAGGAGGTGGCAGAGGGAGAGGAAGGAGATGGACCCGAGCCTGGGCACTGCAAGGACGTGCTTGGAGCAGGCTCTGCTGATTTCTCCCTCATATGGCTCTGCAGACTGCCTGCCACAATTAGACCGAGCACATTTGCTTCCACTCTTTTCTGATTATTGGACCTCGTGAGGATTTTGTCTGTTTTTTCAGCCTGGGTGGATTCCATCTGTTGGGACCATGTTGACTTTGTAGGCTCAAGGCTTGGTCTCTCCTTTACCTATTGAGTATTATTTAAGGAAATTTAGAACTGAAATATTCTTCATTTCTGAGCACGGTGCACTGGACAAAACTGACTGACCTGAAAAGCATTGAAAAGCAAACAAACCACAAGGTACAGCCTGTGGTTCTGTGGAGGCCTGGCTTCTGTAAAACCCAGAAAGATCAGCCCAGGTAATGCACCACGGGGACCTGGATGTGTGTGACTTGCATCACTTGGCAGCACTAAAAATGGATGCATTTTGTGCAGTTCAGGTTGAATCATCTCGATCCATCCCTGTGGTAAAGACATTAACTTTTATGCTCTTGTGTTTTGGATTTTGTGTTACATGAAAGGTCAGGGCAGACATTTTCAAAAGTCCTTTCTGGCTGAGCTCGTCTCTGAGCTTGGTGTGCCTTTGAACAATGTGGAAGCAAAAACAAAATAATAATGACACAGACCTTGAGCTGGTTCCTTATTTACATAGCAAGGAAGGCAATATAGAAGTGAATAGGTTTGAAGAAGATGAAATAAACCCCTTCTCTAATCCACCTGCCTGTGGCTCAGCCCCAAACCAGCTGAACGTCTGCAGGGCTCCCTCCGAGCTGGGCATCCCAGGGCACAGGAATTTGGGGTGGGCTGAGGCACTGATGCTCTCCCCTCACACCTGAGCATGCCAGGGCAGCTGGGCTGTGTCCCAGAGCCTTCCTGACCTGATGGGGGAAGGAGGAGCAGTGAGAAATAATATTTCAACCAGAAAAAACCGAGGCGAGGCAGGTTCATCAGCCCTTTTCCAGTGGTGTAAAAGACACTTAGCTGATTTTTATGTTATTGAGGCAGAATCATGAATACAGGATGGATTTATTGCATGTGTGCAGTAGCCAGCCCATAGAGCTTTCAGTGCTGTGCGCCAGAAATGCACTTTGAAAAACCTCTCAGTGGGAACAGAGACAATGGGCCACTGAAATGGGTGAGGACTGTGCATTTCCAACCATACTGTGCATTTCCAAAGAGAACTGTGCATTTCCAACCATACTGTGCATTTCCAAAGAGAACTGTGCATTTCCCACCATACTGTGCATTCCCCACCAGTGCTGTGCATTCCCCACCATACTGTGCATTCCCCACCATACTGTGGATTTCCAAAGCAGTGCTCAGCTCAAGGAATGTGGGTATTGAGCTGATAGAATGCAGCAGTTCCAGGGGATAAGTAAATAATAATTTTTTGGGGGGATGGAGGTTAGGGAGGGTAGGGACCAAATACAGAAACAAACTAAATACAGTGGTTATTTACATGAATAACTGAACTTGTGATGACACAGTGCTGTTAATGGGCCTCAGCACAAGTTTAATACTACAATAAAATGGTAATTCAGACAAAGCCCTGCATTTTAACATTAAGGACAATGGATAAATCCCACAAAAGCAAGACATTTGAGAGTGAAGGCAGGGAGGCTGTAATTAGCTCCATGCAGGCAGTGCAGCAAAACAATGTGCAATAGGTAGCATTTTTTATGGTTATCTTGCTTCCATCAAATACATTAAAATTTTAGCAGGATTACAGCATGCTAATGAACTAGGTTATACTTTAAGCTCTAAATTTGACTTTATTCCCATTTGTAGTTTAAAGCTGAACTGGAAGCATCATAGGTTTTCATGGGGTTTTTTTTGAAGTACAACAGATATCCTCTTTATATTTTCTTCTGTGCTTTTTATTTCCTTTTTTGATGTGTCTGGGGAAGATGACTAGATTAAATCCCCCTCACTGAAAGGATTTCATTGTGAATGTATTTAATTACTTCCTCCTAACTGGCCCATGTGTGCAGCTTTTCACAGCCAGGATGATGCCATTTCAAAATGGAGCATGCTGAAACTTCCATCTCTGGCAGAACTGAGCCAGATTACAAACAGCTCACCATGCAAAGGCAGATCAAAAAATTCTCCATGCACAGCCCAAATATTTGTCTCTTAGGTTAGATCGTGCATTTTCCTTTTTTCCATGTGTGTTTGCAAAACTGAGAAAGGGACCAGCAAATGCCAGTTGCTAGGATCTGTCAGATCTTGTGTCAACACCTGTTTCCTCAGGAGAAAAAACTCAGCCACTGTAATTAGAAGCTTGGAAATTAAATATTTGCAAAGCAGTCCACTCCTACTGTTTAATGGAGAAAAGAATTCCAATCTGCAGGAACATGCCAGGCCCTGCTCATTAGATGGGGATGCCTCCATGTGATTTCTCTTGGTTGCTTCTGAGCTTCTTTAAAGCATTTCCCCCTAAATATAATAATGAGATCAGCTAACTTTGATCATGGGATATTCTCATTTCCCAGAGAGCAGAGCACACAGTCTGTGGCTGTGGGCCAGACAGGTGGGGTATAAAAGGGGTCCCTCTCCAGCAGTTTGTGGAGGATTATATCCCAACATCCTACAAGCAAATATGGATAGTTCTAGAGGACAGGCACCAGTGAGTTCACTCACATTGCTGCTGCTGTTCCTGCCTTCCTTCCAGCATTTGCTCACCTGGCCTTTTGTGATCTGCAAATGCTCCCTGTGCAGCACAGGATAAACTGGAATGTTGTGTGCTTGCCTCACCTCCCCCTCGGTGGCTCTGGAGCTGTTCCTCTCCCAGCAGTGTGTGTCATTTGTGTGCTCCTGCAGACACAAACACAAGCTGCTCTTGGTAGCTGCACCCTGATTCTCTGGGTGCCTTCCTGAACCTGGGGGCTGCCAGAGCACTGGCACAAATCCAGGAGGGGAAACGCTCCCTGTTCTTGGGGTGTGAGCCCAGCAGGTGAGGCAGGCCCAGAGCTGTGCTGGCAGAGCACACCTGGCTGCAGGAGCAGTGGATTCCACCCCTCTCCTGTGTGCTGGCTCTGTTCCCCTCCCCGGGCTCTCCCTGCCCTGTGCTGGCTCAGAGGCACTCTGCAGGTGGAGCTCACCTTTTCTGGCAGGGTGTGCCATGCCTGTGGTGCTGTGGCTCAGCCTCTTCCATCCCCAGTTAGCCTGGTTATCTCTCCCCCAAAGTAAATTTGATAACACATTGATTTTAGAGGACTTCTGTATGGAGAAAATAGATGTGCAGCTTGTCTGCAAGGAGTGATTTAGCAGTGGAGCTGTGTCAGTGCCGCTGCAGTCCTGTGTATAATTTCCCATGTGGATGCTTTTAATCAGGAATGAATGTGACCTACCTAGTAAAAGGCTATCTTATACCAAAATAAACCTTATGGATATCTCATAAAAGCCCCACTCCCGAGCTCTCTCCAGCTGTAAGTTTTTCAGCTGAAGGAGGCAGGGCCCTGTGTCAGCCCCAGCTCCCCAGGGTGAGCGGGGGCAGCTGCCCCCTGACTTCTCTGCTGCTTGTTTCCTAATGAGTGCAATTAAGATAAATTTGATCCGCATACACATGTTAAATTGTAATTTAAACTTGCAAAATTCTGCCAGAGGGGCAGGGTTCAGTCTTTGGGGTCAGGGGGGTGGGTGGCTTTCAGCAGTGCTGAGCTCAGGCTGGACAGACAAACAGCAACGCCCTGGAATGTTCACCAAGGCTGATGGGATTAAGTGAACTGAAAAGAACCTTTGTTCTTTGGGAGCATCAGATACTCCATATCTTAAAAAATAAATTTAAAAAGTCTTAAATCTGTGTGGTAGAACCTACAAAACAGCTTTTCATCCCATCCCACTGAAAATGAAGTGTCAAAATGAAATGCCACTTCATCAGTATTAATCTGCAACATAGGGCTGAATTATAGTCTGAAATTTATGAGGCAGATTTTGGCCCTACCAGCTGAGGGAGAGAGGAGTGAGTGTTCACTTGCCAGAAGAGTGAGTGTTCGCAGTTGTTTTCTCTGTGGATTTATTCAGCACCATTTGTCATGAATTAATGATCAATTGTTAATTCAATATTCAATATTCCAGCTGCACTGATTAGATGCAGGAATCTGAAATAATAAGTCACATGGCATTGTTTCTGTTGCCAATAAGATGAGTCTAACTTGAATAATATTTGAACAACTCAAATAATTCAAATGAGCTCATGGAAGTCGAATTTAAAATATTTCCTGTGCATCTTCACACGTACAAGCTTAACAATTTGTTTTCTCAAATAGTCACAACTGTGCTAATATGGAGAAATAATTGTACGTGCAATGCAGCCTAATAATTGTGCTCAACATTTTCCATTCTTCCCTTTCCACCAAGTGTCACAAATTAAATACTTTATTTAAAACCTCCTGAGGTAATTGACTCAGCAGTGACTTTTGTGCCCGCAGCACGGTTTGTGTGCACATCCCTTCAAGCAAAACCAGCATAAACCTCAAGTTTTGTGGCAACTTTTCCTTTAACCAGAGGGGAGCAGCCCTGAATAAAGCCCTGTGCAGACAATTCCTGCCAGCTCCCCTTCTCCATGACTTGCAGGTACCATGTCCTGAGGTGAAACTCCACCAGGATCTTTCCTGTGAGCTCCCCCTGCTCGTTTCAGGGCTGATTTGGCTCTCACAAGGTTCCAGTAACTAATTGTCACAGAAGTTTTATTCAGCTTTGAGCCAGCGCTTATGCTTTGCTTGCTGGGAATAAAAATCCCCTCTACTTGCAAAAAGCAAACTATTTTCTGTTAGAAATCAGTGTAAATAATGTCTGTGTTGTGGAGTCTCTGGGGGGATTACAGGATTGTGTCTCTCCACGGATGCTGCTGTATCTGTATTTGCTGTATTTTGTCCTGTCATCTTGATCTCCCATATTAACACTGATGTACAGCACACAAAGAAATGTCACTTTCTGAGACTTTTATTGCTTCTATCTGCAGCTACATGTGCAATTTCCCTGAATCATATCCCGCTCCATTCACGTGAATGCATTTGGAGGGAAGAGTTGCTTCAGTTGGGTGGAGTGGTATAATCCCAAATTGGATTTTCAAAGCAACTGCTTGTTTGTTTTGGGAGGATTTTTTTTAGTGTTGTTGTTTGTTGGTTGGGTTTTTTTTTCCCTCTCTACTGTGCTGGCAATTTTCAGACAATTTGCAGACATATGGCTCTGAAAAGAATTGTTCACACAGTTCCAGCTCATGTTGTCATTTAGTGGCTGAATTCAGTAAATGACACAATCATGTCTCACAGACTATCAGTAAAATGGCAACCACTTAGGATTATTCTGTGTATTTGGATTCAGATAATAGTGACTTTTCACTAGCTGTTCCAGACACTCTCACAGGAGGACTCACCTCTGTGACATGAGAAGCAGCAGTTTCATGCTATCCTGATATAAAATGTTGGGAAAGGTAATGCAGTTAGGGACAGCAGAGCTTCAGACAAGATCCTGTGGACAGTGATGTGTGATTATTGGCATTCTTGGAAGCAATCAGCCTCAAAACTTCTCTCAGCAAAGAAAACAAAGAACCACAGGCTTAGTGGAAATAGAAAAAGGAATTGAAATATAAAGAGGAAAAAAATATCTCTGAGGAAGGACACTTTCTAAAGATCTTTCATGTTTACATTTCTTTTTTCCTTACTGTGAATAGAGCAGTGTGATGCAGTAACAGCAGGACTCGTTTGAAACTTGTCTGGGAGAGTCTGCATGTGCAAGGCACACAGAATTTACCTTTTAAAGTAGGTTTGCTTCTTCGAGGTACCAAATTCCCAATACCTTTATTCAAGTCATTGCTCACAGAAGCTCTCTAAAATTGTCAGGAGCCTGGGCAGAGAGTTGCAGATGCTGCACCTTTCAGAAGTCAAATCCACACTTGGCTTATGCCTGGCAAATTTGTACTGCAGAGAATTAAACTGGAGATTTTGGTCAGTAAGTGCCACATGGTCTGCACTGCTATGATAATTAAATGATATTTGGACTATAACAAGCAAATGAGTTTCAGCTATTTAAGAAATTACTGTCACTCAGCTGGGAGCTCCCTCCTCCCCCTGCACCTGCCCCAGCTGATATGGGATAATTGACCATGAGCAAATTCCTGCTTTATTGCAGTGTAAGATTACACCTTGTACCTTAAGCCCCTTTTAATGAAGATGATTTCAGTTTACACACTTTGCACTGGGAATAAATGCAGTATTATTGTGCCTCAGCTGACTGTGGGACTATTTTCAGACAGGACATTGTGAAACATCCTGACTTGATCATCTCCCTGTCTCTGGCCATCCCTATAGAAAGTTTGTCCAGACATTTTTAGCAGCACTTTTACATTTGTGGCAATTATGCTGGAGCAACGTGCATTTTTCCTTTTTTTTTCCCTCCCACTCTTTGTTTTTTTGGTTTTTTTCCTTAGCTAACAACCTCAGAATTAGCTGTTTATCCAAGAGCTGTGGAATTATTTAGTTGGCAAAAGCTGCTGAGATCATGGAGCCCAACCAGCGCTAACCCAGCACTAACCCATGTCCCAGGTGCCACATCTGCATCCCTTGAACTCCTGCAGGGCTGGTGGCTCCACCACTGCCCTGGGCACTGCTCCAGTGCCTGGCAGCCCTTTCAGCAGGGCTGGGTGCTCAGCCCTTCTGGCAGGAGCAGCTGGGCTGTCCTGGCAGCTCGGGCACAGCCCACGGAGGCACAACCTGGGCTGCAGGGCTCCAAATCAGCTCCTTGTCCTCATGGACCACAGTCCCCAAACCTTCCCCACCAGCCAAACCGTTCAGTGGTGCGTGGCCAGCGTTGTGGTGTTTGTAGCTGAGCTTTCCCCAGCATAAATAGTTTGAGGAAGGTCAGAAAATGTCTCCAAGAATTGTAATAACGACTCACGATTTCATAACTCTCTGCTGGTTTTGTTGTCATCGTCTATGTGAAATGTCTGTGCCTTCCTGCCAATTTATTTATGTAATTCTCGCTGCAGACATAGAATTTTGAACCAAATCAGTGTCCTTGTTCTGTTGTGCTTTAATTTACCTGTCACTTAACTGACACTGCAGCTTGATATTTTATGTATCTAGTCATTTTCCAGGTTTCACCAAATTTGTTGTTCCAGAAATGCTGCACTTGGAGTATCACACCTCAGATATGTTTGCTCTGTGGTTTACAGTCATAGCATGTGTTCTAATGCTTATACAGGGAAATAATCAATCTTGTCTTCTTGGCTTTGTATTTTCACTCACTTTTACCCTTTTTAGAAAGTTTTTGCACATTACAGATATTGTGAGGCTTGTTTCCCCCCAGTGTTTCCTCAGTGCCGTGTGTGTGCCATGCTCTGGACTAAACTGGAGTGCGTTCAGCAGAGGAGTGAGCTGTTGGACACAGGATCTGCCCTGCATTTTAGGGGAAGCATTTTAGCACAGATTTGTACTTGACAGTCTCAATCCCCATATATTTTTTTTTAAGTGTGCAGGGGAAATTAGCTATCAGTCATCCCAATTAAATCCCATGTGTGGAATCACCCATTTTAGGTGGCAGCAATTTTATTTGTCCTATCAAACAGGCAGTTTAATCTCCTGTGGCTAACGAGACCAACCTGCCACCAGGGTTTGTGACAGGAGTGTCTGGGAACGGGGCAGTGCTGCCCTTGGGGCCAGGCTGGGCAGGGCAGGGGGAGCCAGCAGGGATGCAGGAACCCCTGGCAGTGCTCAGCCCGGGGGCAGCTCTGCTGGAAAGCTGCTCTGCCAAAAAGGAACCGGCAGCAAGCTGGGCTGGAGCCAGCAGCAGAGCCTGGCACAGCCTGGGCACAGGGCAGCCAGGCTGGGCAGGGAGCATCCCTCTCTCTGGGACACTGGGAGGCATGTCCAGATCCCTGAGTCTGTCCCTGCTGACACCAGGACAGACAGAACTCACTGTCCCCAGCAGGGCTGGGGGCTGCTTTGGGCTGCAGAGGGCAGGGAAGGCACAGAGAGTATCCCCCTTTCTCTGGGACACTGGGGGGCACATCCAGATCCCTGAGTCTGTCCCTGCTGACACCAGGACAGACAGAACTCACTGTCCCCAGCAGGGCAGTGACAGAACTCACTGTCCCCAGCAGGGCTGTGACAGAACTCACTGTGCCCAGCAGGGCTGGGGGCTGCTTTGGGCTGCAGAGGGCAGGGAAGGCACAGGGCCCACGAGCATCCTGCCAGAGCCCGTGGGTGCTGCCAGAGCTGCAGGGGGAGGATGACAGACAGTGGGCAGAGCAGCTTTTGCTGGGTGGAAAAAAAAGTAATTTTTGACATTTATTTCCTTTTTTTTTTTCTTTTTTTCCCCCCCTGGAACAGTCAAATATAGAAACAGGCTGTGCAGTGAGGCTGGGCTGTCTCCATCCTGAGTGGTTTCTGTGACATGAGTGGGTGAAGTGCTGCGTGAGCTGGGCTGATCCTATGGCTCTCACTCCTCTAACGGGAGTTTGGATCAGCCACTGCTCCAGTTTGCATCTAGCCTGGATTTTTCTACGGTGCTGTAAAATATAACTCCCACTTAAAAAACCCCAAACTCAACGCATCAAGAAAACAAACAAAAAAACTCATTAAATATTCCTAGGGGAAAAAAGATACAAAAATGTGTACATGCAGTGAGAAATGTGGAGTCCATAATTCTTGCAGCAGAAATGGATCACCTTGCAACATATCAAAGAAAGAACATCTGAAGTCTATTTAGGCTCTCAAAATAAAGATAAGTTGCATTTCAACGACCAATATGTGTTCAGATAAAATGAATTATTTATACATAGATTTCTTTTACACTTAGTAAAATGATTCCTTAGGAAAAATACTAAAAAAAAAATTTAAAACATACAGACAATCCCCATGAACTTGATGATGCTTTTACTTATTTTTATAGGATACTTTGAAAGTTTTTATAGGGTTTTAGAAGTGCAGATGTTTCTAATAAATACATACAGTATAAATTCCTTGGATGCCATTGCATTTGAGCAGAAGAGATAAAGAGAAGCAGCAGGCAGCCCTGCTGTGGTATCAGGAAGGAGCCCAGAGCAGAGCAGAGTGGTCGTGGAGGCTGACCAAGGCACCTGTGACAAAATGACCCTGCCCAAAGCCTGGGCAGGGCCTGGGGTGTTGTTGGGGTGATCACACAAAGCACAGAAATGTCTGAACTGGGTTTTGTCTCTGGTGTTTGTGCAGGACTGATTTCCACAAAGATTCTTCAACACACCCAGACTTACAATGAAACAAAGATCCAAGTGTTTCAGTTTTGGAAGAGCAGTGTTTTGAACTAAAGGATTATGATGTGTGGATGAGGTGCTCCCCAGGGTAATTATTTTTCATGTGGGCTCCATTTCCCCTTCTCCTTTGGAGCTGAGTCCTGCAGGTCCTGGTCTGCATTAACATGAATATTTCGTTGCAGTCACATTCCCAGGAATCATGTCATAACAAGCAGAAAGGCAAACCAAGTACATTGTACAAGATAAAAGTCTGCTGACTTGTGCCAATGTTATTTTCACCCATAGTCAATAATTAGAATATTTCCATTAACTGTAAACTACTGCACCGTGATAGATTCTTTCTAAAAGTGCATCAAGAAATCTACTTCATGATTTGTATGCATATCACTGGCTCCCAACAATAACAAAACCACAGGAGAAATTGTCACTTCATGTGCTATTTCTGTCCCTAAAATTTTAAGCCAGTCTTCCATCATCTTCTTTTTATTTTTCGCTGCAGCTTTGAAATCTGTGATGGGTTCACCTTGAGTGCTCTCTTCTGCCTTAACAGCTGATGCTTAACCTTTGTTCTAGATGACTATTCAGTGTCTAATTAGCTCGGTCTTTAAAATAAAAAAACCCAACTCTATCCAGCATGTTATAAAATCCCTCCTACTCCCTCACCATTCTTCCTCCCCAGCTTCCTCATTTCGGTCTCTGAAATTATTCTGTATTGCTCCCTCTTTTGTATTATCCCTTGCAGAATCCTTTCTGATCTCCTGGTTACCACAATTTTCTTTGTTACTTTATTATACACATGATTATCTTTTCCTGCAATTACAATATCTGGGCTTCTTCTGCTGCTGCTTTCTGTGATTGAGTATCACACTTCTCATTTGTAAGCCGTGGTAATTACCAGCCATTCCTGAGTGTTTCATTTGCTCCCTAATTTTGTTGACTACTTTTTCAGCAATGCAGAGAGTTCCTGTTTGCTCTCACTTCATTAGTCCTGAGGCCTTTCCAGTTTTGGAATCTGTGATTTGTGCTCTGTGATTTGTATTCTTTGAAGGCTCCTGCTGTAGTCACCCCTTCCCTCTCACAGCACCAAATTTCTGTGGTTTGGGTGAAGGGGTGTGATGGGGACCTGCAGGTAAGGTGGGATTTGGGAGCTGCCATTTCTTGCTGACCATCCACAGTGTTTTGGTTTTATTTTACCTTGCCTTCAAGCTCTTTAGATGATTTGAATTTGGGAAGTGGGGGGAAGAATCTCAGGGTCTTGCCTAGAGATGACTTGTGCCACGTTCCTTTTCCTTCTTCCTGAAGGAAAACCTTAAACAAGCAGAATCATGGTTGTTGCTCTGTCATATTCTAAATTCAGGGTTTATTTTCTTGATAGTCTACATGTTATAGATAGTGCTGGAACCAGTGCTTGGCTTTGTGCTGTAGCTCTGTTTATGAAGGTTCTGGAATGGAAGCAGCAGTTTCAGAAGATAAACAAAAGCTCAGGCCTTGTCCTGGGCTTACTGATTACTTAAAACAGGAAGAGGTCACCTGTTTTAAGGTTCAAGAACACCTTTGGCTAGACTTTTACTGCTCATGGAAGCCTTACGTTTGTTTCAAGAAGGAGTCAGTTTAAAAGATTTTTCTTCTTTTTTATTGTGCATATGCAGGAAAGGAAAAGGAACACTCAGTCCTCACCTGGCCCAGGTATACATATATATATTTAGTATATATAAATGCTTTTTTTGTTTGCCAGCACCTTTTGTTTCCCTGATCCATTTTGCCAATAGATATTTTCAGCCTCTCTTCTCTAATTACACTCTCTCTACTAAAAAAGAAATTCATGAAGAGTTGAAATTTCCAATTCCCAGTAATCAAGTAGATTTGAAAATAGAGAAGAATCAAATTTATTTTCTGATGGGCCATTTTTCCATCCCATTCTCTGTTGAGTGCTCTCAGGTTTTTGTGGGGTGTGAGGTGCTGTGTTGTGAGGTTGTACCCAGGGAGATTTTGTTCCTTACACTCCCCTAGAGTGAAGGTCACAAACAGAGAGGTTTTGGGCTGCCCACAGCTCAGATTTGTGCCAACTTAGCATCTTTCTAGGTAGGTCTTTTTTTTGTGCTTATTACAGCAACCTTTGCTCAATTTTCCAGCTGTCATAATCCATTTTTTTTTAGTATGTCTGGAAGTATTTTTTTTCAAATTTAATGCATAAACATTTACAGTTCTCTGTAGTATGTTTCTTGTTTAGTTCATAACTCAGTGGTTGGCAAAACCAGTAGTTTTAGTGGCCTGAACAATGATAAACCATCAGAAACTTGCAGCGTGGCAGTTATTTCCCATGAATTAGTAAGTGAGCGCAGAGTGAGGGAGGATGCTCATCCATTATCTGCCTCGTGCTGCTGCGAGTCAGCCCGGCTTGTACAGCTCCCATCTCCTGAAATATTGTTATTCTGCTGCTGCCCTGTCTGATTCCTCTTTTCTTCCCCGTGCATAATTACCTCATGGTATCCAGCATTCCATCTCCTGGCCCTTTCCTGCATGCAGAACATGTTTCCCACAATCTGTTCCCTTCTCCCCGAGCGTCGTCCTCGCAGGAATCAGTTCCCATTGACACTGAGCCGACAGAGGCAGAGTCCTGCTGGGTGCCCTCGCTGTAACCTGATTTCCTCCCTGTTTGTTCCATGGGAAATGGTTACCTGCAGTGTTTAAACACACTTTCAGACTGCTGATTCAGAACTAAACAACTTAAAAGCCGTGCAGGAATGAGATTTGCGGGCCCGTTTGAGCGTCAGGGCTTTTGCTGAAAGCGTTTGCAGACAGCAGCAGCCGCAGTTTTTCTTCCAGAGTGGCAGAAAGTTTGGAGCAGAGAAATTAAATTCCTGGTTCCCCCGGTCCTGCCTTAGCGCTGCCTCTGTGTGGATGCTTAAATTGAAATAATTATGCCTCTGTCTCCTGCCAGTTGTCTTTTTTTTCCAAGCTTCTGTATGTTTTCCTTGACCAGATGGTTTCAAATATTAATTTCAAATACTTCTCAGGATCTGGACACCTCAGTGGTTTGTGCAGGAACTGGGGAGCAGCTGACAGTTCTGGGTCTAGCTCAGGTAGGCAGAAGTCTTTCTTCATGTAGAAGACAAACAAACAAGCAAAAGGCCCCCTGCTAACTGGCATTTAGCAGCCTGTGAGAAATTATTTCAGACTTCCTTAGCCAATCCTGAAAGAAATACCCAAGTGATTTGCTGTTGGTATTAATCTGCATTTAGGTTAACAGTCACTCCAGGATTTTTCTTTTTTTTGCAAACCTGGCATGCTGTGGTCTTTGAAATAATGGTGAGTTCATCCCACCATAGAGTAGGGCTGCACTACAGAGCTGTAATAAATTATTTTTGTCCAAATTAGAATTTAATTTAAGATTTTGCAATATCTCGGGATGAAAGGTATGACATAAAATATTGTGTGGTTTATAAATCTTACCTGCTGCAGCTGGAGTATCACAGAAACCCCCTGAAAAGCAGCAGAGTTCAGAGAGGTGTAAGAGCTTTGGAAATGTGTGATTTGGGCAGGACAGACAGACTGCCAGTCCTGCCTCACAGCAGTGCTGGGCTCTTCTCTGGGTTTGGATTATTCAGTGAGGAGTGGCTTTGGCTAATTAGGGATCTCAGGGCTGAGCTCCTTGTCCAGAGTGGGAATTGCCACGGGGAATGACCCTGTCAATAATCAATCCCCTTTGGAAGAGGCACTCACACATCACCCAGGGCTGGCTCCGTGCCCCTTGCAGCTCTGTCCTGCCTCAGTCCCACGAGCAGAGCAGGAGCCAGAGAGGATCCAGAGGGGCAGGGAGCAGCAGCAGAGGCACAGCCCTGTCTGTAGTGCTGCAGAGCAGAGACTGGACGTGTCTGACCTGGTTGTTCAGCAGGGGAGCAGCCTGTGCTTCATCCAGGGAGGTACTGGAGCTTCATTTCAAGGGGGCTGCTTATCAAAAATGATGGGCTCAGGAATCCATCCTGTGCTCAGCATCCTGGCATTGCAGAGCCTTCCCCTCATCCCCACTGCTGGTCTGTCAGTCCTGTGGGCTTTTGGCTCTGGTCCTTGCAGGCATCAGCCCTTCTGCTGCTGTTCAGCTTCTTCATCGTTTCCTTACACTGCCCACCAGGATCCCTGTGCTTTTTTGGGGGAAAGCTCATAAAGTCAGCACAGAACACATTGGAACCAGAAAGAAAGACCTGAATGCCTTTTGCTTGCAGCAAATTCCTCCCAGCAGGTCTTGTTAAGTCGAGCTTCTTGTCACTGCTCCGTGGCTGCTCCAGCCCGGGGGCTGCCAGAGCCCAGCCCCAGCAGCCCTTCATGGGGGTGTTCAGCCCTCCAGACCTGCCAGGCATGGCTTGGCTCGGCTCCTCCTGCCTGCCCAGGCTTCCAGCTCTCATTAGGACTGTCCACACTCCTGCTGGAGCCTGCAGAGCAGAGTGGAAAAATCAGGGAAGCAAACAACGGGCACGGCAGAATAACATCCCTGCTCCTCTCCCCCTCTCTAGTGGAATCCATTAAATTTTCTGTGTTTTCAGAACCTTCCCCATATTTTGGTGCCCCGGTGCTGTCTCGGGTTCTAGGCCTCTCTGTGCTTTTGCTGCCTTGCAGAAAATTGAATTCCTGGAAGGAATTTTTGATAGCATTAAAAGCACCCACGGAGGAAATGGGTTTGTGCATCTGTTCTCCACCTCACATCCACTGAAAGGCAGACAGTTCTCTTTGAAAAGCTGCTTTTCAGATGAATTTCCCTCTCAGCTCTGCATCTCCTGGAGTGAATATTAGTACAAATACTGCAGTATTTAGTGCAGGCATTCCTTCCATGGCACACTGAGTGCCCAGAGGCTCTGCTGGGCCGGGAAGGAGCAGAGGTGCAGCTGCTGTGCAGGTATCTGTGCAGGTGTCTGTGCAGGTGTCTGTGCAGGTGTCTGTGCAGGTATCTGTGCAGGTGTCTGTGCAGGTGTCTGTGCAGGTGTCTGTGCAGGTGTCTGTGCAGGTATCTGTGCAGGTATCTGTGCAGGTGTCTGTGCAGGTGTCTGTGCAGCTGCTGTGCAGGTGTCTGTGCAGGTGTCTGTGCAGGTATCTGTGCAGGTGTCTGTGCAGGTATCTGTGCAGGTGTCTTGCAGGTATCTGTGCAGGTGTCTGTGCAGGTGTCTGTGCAGGTGTCTGTGCAGGTGTCTGTGCAGGTGTCTGTGCAGGTATCTGTGCAGGTGTCTGTGCAGGTGTCTGTGCAGGTGTCTGTGCAGGTGTCTGTGCAGGTGTCTGTGCAGGTATCTGTGCAGGTGTCTGTGCAGGTATCTGTGCAGGTGTCTTGCAGGTATCTGTGCAGGTGTCTGTGCAGGTGTCTGTGCAGGTGTCTGTGCAGGTGTCTGTGCAGGTGTCTGTGCAGGTATCTGTGCAGGTGTCTGTGCAGGTGTCTGTGCAGGTGTCTGTGCAGGTGTCTGTGCAGGTGTCTGTGCAGGTATCTGTGCAGGTGTCTGTGTGCAGGTGTCTGTGCAGGTGTCTGTGCAGGTATCTGTGCAGGTGTCTGTGCAGGTGTCTGTGCAGGTGTCTGTGCAGGTGTCTGTGCAGGTGTCTGTGCAGGTATCTGTGCAATCCAGGCTCCTCCAGCACACACAGAAATCGAGCTCAGACCTGTTCAGCTCTGCAGCATCCCAGGGAGGATGTGCCATTCCTGTAACACCCAGCAGAAACACCTGCCCTGTTCACCTGTGACAAAGGGCTTTGGGGGAGTTCAGCATGGATTCTGGATGGGAAGAAGGAGATGGGCATGACAATGAAATAGAAGGGAAACTTTTCTTCAATTCTTCTGCCCATTTACACATTAAAACCAGGGATTTCTCCATGCAAATTACTGGAATAACCTTTTAGAGAATGATATAAAAGTTTACAAGTGATACTATTTGGGTTAAATTGTGTAACTCACTGAGGTGGAGCTGAACACTGAGCTCCCTCTGAGTTTTTCCTGTTTGCCTTGGATTTCATACAACAGCCCCAACATTCAGGATTTGGCCATTTGTGGCTGTTTAAATGGATCCAGATGGGTCCTTCCAAATGGTACCAAATTCTACCTGCTGGACTTTGAAAGTGTTTTGCTGCTGGTATATAAATCTCCCTGCTAAAAAAGCATAAGTGCTGTAAGGAGGGGAGAGCAAATTCTCAGGGAAAGGTCATTTTCAGGGTCTGTCTGCAAAAACAGGGGGGAGGAAAAAAACTCCTGTGGTAAAAAGGATGGATATTTCAGATTTCTGTGAGATTGTTTATTGCCTGTAAGCTCTGTAGAGGTGTTTCTGTGGATTCAGGAAATTATTTATAAACTAGAACTGTGTTTCTGCCTTGGGAAACTCAATCTGGCAAAACATTCAGCAGAGCAGAGAGATTATAAAGAGTGCTAACTAAGCAGTTATTTATTGGAATCTTAAAATTCCGTCCTTTTTATTCCTTGGAACTTTGGACAAAAATAATTTACATATAATTCCACTTTCTTGTTTTGATAAAGGCTCATTTTTAACACCCTTGAGGTGTTCACTGGCATTTATTTTATGTAGGATAATAGCACATTGTATCACAAAATGATGCAGGCAGGGCCAGGATTTATAGCAAGCCCTGTAAGTAAATGAGGGTTTGAGTCAGATCTAGAAGAATTGGAAATGAGATCTTCATCTCTGCAGTGTGAGCACATTCCTGGGGAGTGCAGAATTCCCCTGCCTTTGAGCACACAGCTAATTCCATTTCACATCCACATCCCGTGGGATGCATCAACCAGGACAAATTTTGCTCATCCCAGTCCCAGCACTCTCCCTGTGAGCAGCCAAAAGTACACAGAACATCCAGATGAAATGCCAGGACTAAACTTTGAAAGTAACAAATGTGAATAAATAAAAATAAAACCTACTGCCAAACATAAATAAAATAATAGACAAAAATAAGTAAAAATAGACTTCAAAAACGTGTCAGATAATACTCTGGTGTTATGCAGTTATCTGGGGATCTAACACATTTTGACAGAGTGTATCAGTCTGTGTACTCAAAGCCAAACATTTTATTAAAACAAAATATATCAGTTTTTAAAACAAGCTATGTATTCTGTTCCCCAAAGAACCCTTTGAGAAAGATGTTGTTTGAGCAAGAATTTCTCTGCAAGTTGATGAATGATTGGAGCTAATAAAGTGGAAATACAATTTTCAACAGGTTGGGCTTAGTTTGATCACCAGTGCACTCCAGTGCACCCCTTTTATAATGATGCATCTATCTTCATGTGTCAAATAAATCCATATTTGTGCATTATCCAGGGCTGTGTGCTGGGTCTAATGAAGTATTGGAGTAGTATTTCTGTATATCTGTATTTTTATTCTCTGGAAATCACGGGAAAAAGCCTCTCAAAATGCATGTGTGGGGCCAGGCTTTCTGAGCAGCCCCCAGAGGTGTTGTCAGGGAGGAAAGCAGCCCAGTTCCCAGGCAGGGCAATATTCCCCACTGCCAGGCTTTGACCAGGAAAGCTGCTGCTGCTGTGTTGGTCTGAGCAAGCGAAGCAAGCCCTGGAATTGTTTGGGTTGGAGGGGCCTGACAGAGACCTTGTTTTGCTGCAGGATGATTCCCCCTGCAGGGATCCATCCATCTCTGAGTGCCCCAGGACAGCTGCCCTGGACAGAGCCTCCTGCAGCCTGGAGCCCTCCCAGGGCAGTGACCAGGGCAGTGCCCCTGCCTTTCCCTGCTGGGAATATCCCTGCAGGAGACACCAGGGAAACACAAACATTGCTCACTGCCCTCGGTGCTCCTTCTGCTGAGGTCTCCATGAGTGTGGGCATGCTGATTCTCAGGTCTTGGCTGATTCTTAGCTCAGGATATCCCAGCTGCTGATGGGATGCTTTATTTCCTCCAGCATCCCTTCCAGAAGTGCCGTGGCAGGGAGGGAGAGCCCAGCCAGCTGGTGCAGCGGGACCCCAGGCTGTGCAGGAGCTTCTCCCACAGGAGACAGGGACTAGAGGCTGTGACATAATAAGGAAAAGGCACTTGGAGCAAATCTGGTACCCAACAACTGGAGCAGTGGCCTGAGGTAACCTGAGCTGGGGCTGGAGGGGAGGGCACCGCGTACCTGGGCAAGGAGCGGCTCTCAGGTGGGACAAGCGAGTCACAGAAACATCCTGAGCCCTTTCAGACTCTGCTGCTGCCATTGGCTCTGTGCAGTGAAAGCACAGTTTGGGGCTAGAATAGTGTGTGGGCAGTTGTAGTGATGGATCTGGTCAGAATTCTTCCCTCTGCTGCACAGCACAGTGACTGACTGCAGGTGGGCTCGGCTGGGACTTTGCCTCATAAATACTGAACCACATCCTTTGGGAAATAAACAGGCACTGCAGGGCTGGCTGTGTCAGTGAGCTTCAAATCAGCATCTTCTCTAAATAAACGATCCCACTTTAGTCATGGAAACAAAGTTTTGTGAGTGGGAGATGCATGGATACACATCTGAAATATTGCTTCACGTTCCACCTCTAGAACTGCTCTCCCTTTTACACAGGGGCCTGTGTGATTGTCTCTCCAGACTGTGTTTGATGTGACACCGTGGGCTGCAGCAGCTGCTGCAGATGCATTTCCCCAGCCTTGATTTCACTGTACAAAATAAGCTCTGGCAATGTGGCGACTGCTTAATTGAACTATATAACCCTTTCTGGAATTTGTGACTCCCAGCCACTGAACAATATAATTCATCTCAGTTTTTATTAAAGTTCTAGTGAAATGGTAAGGCTGTAGTGGTGTATTAGAATGCAGAGAGTATGGTGTGTTACCAAGAAAGCCACCTCTCCAGTGGGCCTTTAATAAAATAAATGTTTTCTGATGGTGCACTGCTTATTTTTAGCTTATTCCTGTTTCAGCTCAGAAATATTGCATCTAGAACAATTCAGAAAACTGTAAAATGTGTTTGGGGAGGAGGAGATGGAGGAGAAGGGAAAAGGTCACAGAGAGATTTAAATGCTAAAGCAAAAATTTAGAAATCGACATGATTGTTGCATAGCACGACATTGTGATCAGTAGAGTACAGTGGAAACACTGAATTTAGAAAGAATAAACTGCCTAACAGCATGCTCCCAAACCATTTGTTATTTCCTAATTAAAGCTTGTGAAAGGGCAGTTTATACATGACTATAATAAGCTCAGTGTGGGAGATGTCAGAGCGTAAATCAGACTCTCTCCAGCACTGGAGCTTTAAACATCTCTAATGACAAGTGCTGGTAGGTAGATGATACAAAAAGACTGTTTTGACAACATGATTGATTGAGATCTTGAAATATATAAGCAAACAAAAAGTGTGAATTCAGCAGGAAACAAAACCTGCGCGCTGCACCACATATAAAGTGTAAGGAGAGTGAGGGGAAGCTTGTGGCAAAGAAAGTTTAAAGCCTTACTTGAAAAGAAAAAGTCCTACTCAAGCAAACAAGCCTTTGCCACTCAAGTCAGGATTTACCTGAAAAATCTCAGAGGGGTTGCATTAAAGGGCACACCTGCACCCTGAGCTGCTGGAGGGCATCTCTGACTCAGCTCGAGGGCAGAACTTGTCCTGTGCTCCCTGCACCTCCTGTGACCCCCCTGCACCTCCTGTGATCCCCCTGCACCTCCTCTGACCCCTCTGCACCTTCTGTGACCCCCCTGCACCTCCTCTGACCCCCTGCACCTCCTCTGACCCCCCTGCACCTCCTCTGACCCCCTGCTCCTCCTCTGACCCCCCTGCACCTCCTGTGACCCCCCTGCACCTCCTGTGACCCCCCTGCACCTCCTCTGACCCCCCTGCACCTCCTCTGTCCCCCTGCCCTCCCCCAGGTGCTCCCTGCACCTCCTCTGTCCCCCTGCACCTCCTGTGACCCCCCCCTGCACCTCCTGTGAGCCCCCTGCACCTCCTCTGCCCCCCTGCACCTCCTGTGACCCCCCTGCACCTCCTCTGACCCCCCTGCACCTCCTCTGACCCCCCTGCTCCTCCTCTGACCCCCTGCACCTCCTCTGACCCCCTGAACCTCCTCTGTCCCCCTGCCCTCCCCCAGGTGTCCCTGTCCTGCGCTGGCCATGCCCAGTCTCCCTCCCTGGGCAGTCTGAGAACCAAACATTTCGCCTTTTTGGGAGAACAGAGCGGTTTGTGGGAGCCCACTGAGGTTACTGGCATTGCTTCCTCACGTTTAAGCTCTGTCCCACTGATGTTCACGGGCAGGACTTTCTGCCGTGTCCCTTCCTGGCCACCAGCGATGGGAGGGGAGCGCAGACAGCTCGGTGCTAAATGCTTTTCCATGTACTCCCTGCTGGGGAGACACGGCCAAGTACTTTCTGTGTCAAGCTGCTTAGTCCAGCACGTGGCTCCAGAATGTCACTGGGGACAGGAGCAGGACATTTTAGATTACTTCCAGTTTCATTTTGACCTTTGAAAGACTGGGGAAGCAGGGTGGTTGGGCTCCGTGCACTCATCTCTCTTGGCACATTAGCAAAATACCCGTGTAATGAGGGAGCCTCTGCCCTGGGGCTGAGGGGGATTCTGAGAAGGTCACTGTGCTCCCTGTGTTTGCCTCTCCAGGATCTGGTTTGTCTTTGGTGGGTTTAGCTGAACCTTGTTTTGCTGCCTCTGCTGGCTTGCAGCAGTTTGTGATGTCCAGGCAGATCTTTGGGTGCTCTCACTGCACCAAGCATGGTTACAGGGCAGGGATGAACAGGAGCCTTTTCTGCAGAGCAAAACCACAATTCGGCTGCTGGACACAAGACTTCATCACCCAGGCCTGTCACATCAACTGCAAGTCACTGATAAAGTTCTTGTCAGGCACTTCAAGTGTGATCTTGGGGTTTTTACCCTTGACCCTCCTAAAGCCTCAACCACATCTTCTTTTCTGCTGACCTAGAACTGGATTTCAAAGACAGCAAGGGATACCCCATGGATTTGTTCTTGTTTGGGATGGGGTCAAATCCAGAAGCTTCTCGTTTTCAGGAACTTTCTGAAAACATGGTTTGTGAACCAGATCTCACTGGAATCTCTCAAGATTCCCCTCAGCTATTCCTGAATTCAAACCTGTGTGTCTTAGGCTTGGAAAAATGCTGTTCACTGTGGCTATTGGAAAGAGGAATACTCAGGCAAGGAGGAGAAGCTGACAGGACCTGGCTTTCCCAAGGGTTTATTTGTCAACCTGCTTCTGATTCCCCAGTGCTGATGTTTTATTTGCATTTACAAAAGGATAGAAGAATAGAAGTTATGCAAATCTAGGTTTATTTAAAGCTGTGACTGAAATACCAATTTGATAAGATATTTATCAGCATTTCCATTGCCACAGTATCTGATCATTCCCTTCCTGCTGCCATCACACAGGACAAAATCAAGGAGATGTTCACTGAAATAAAGGTGAGCAATTTTATATTAAAAATTGCTTTTTATGTAATAGTCAAAACTCTGGAATTAGCTGAAACAAATGGTGATGAAGGCAAACATTGTTGGGATTTCAGAAAGGAGGGGTTTTTACATCTATGTCCAGCCTAGAATAACTACAGGAGTAAAATACTGCAGGTGCCAGGGGTCAAGGTGGAATTTATAACCATCCACGAGCTGTGGAGCACTGGCTGGCTCTGGCTGGGGATGATGGATGTTTGGTGAGTTTGGTTTTGCCTTTTTCAGATCCCTATGTCCATAAAAATCAGTGGCTGGGTGCTACCTGTGGCACCTGCTGCTCCTGCAGCCTGGGTTTGAGGGGCTCTGAGGCTGAAGCAGGAGGAGGGGGAAGAGCAGGAGAAATGATCTTTGCTTTTCCTTGTAGCTGTTTTTGTGTCCTAATGCAGGCCCATGCATCAAAGTGGCCCAGATGTGGTCCCCAGCTCACATCTGCTGTGTCTGGGAGCTCTGAACAATGCTCAGGGAGCTCAGGAGGAGCGCTCCATGGCCCTGAGCATCGCAGAGCTGTTTGCAGGAGGAGGTACCAGCGTGGAGAAGGGTTTTGTATCAGCCCTTGAAGTTCCACTTCAACAGCTGAGGGAGCCTATTTGATTTATTTCCTTTTCTCTCTCCCTCCCCCAGGAGCCCCTGGCCCCCCCAGCCCCACTATTGCAGCAGCTCTGGGAAAGGCAGCCTGGCCAGACAATCAGCAGAAGCTCCAGAGACTGAGAGCTACAAAGGGGCCATTGAACTCTCTGGGTTCTTTGGAGGGGACTGTCTTAGTTCCAGATTAAAACCTGCCCGATGCTCCCCACTGTTCCACAGGCTGGCTGCAGCAGCTCTCTGCACACCTCTGGCTAGCTCTGCTTTGGATCTGTCGCGGAATCCCTCCAGCTGTTGAGTTTAGTGAAAGCAGGGAAGTTGCTGCAGAGTTGGTAGCTCCATTTAACCTTCTGTGAGATAATGGCTGTGGGGTGTCCCAAAGCACCCAGATTGTCCTCAGATACTGCTAATGTTAGGAAAATAGGATTTTCATTAACTGCAGCCGCTGATTTTTCTTTTCAAGAGAGAAACCTTTCTCGTGCTGTGTCATTGTTATTATTAAAGGTTTGACTGTCCTGCACAGTGTATGGCAGTAATGTCTCAGTGGAGAAAGTCTGCTTTGCTGCTGCGAGATCACTCTGTTCATCCAAGATTTTTTTTTTCTTTCTACCTCCTGTTCTTTTGCCATTGCTTGCCAGTATTCATAAATATGTGTTATCAGCTGAACCTCTCCAAATTTCCCTGGCAGAATGTGCCTTTCTTTTCCAAAGGTCTCTATTTAATATGAACTGCTCTCCAATCATTTCTAGCACCTGTTCTCTGGTTACATGGTGCATCAACAGCAATTTTAGAATTCTTCAGCAGCGTGACAGCTTGAAATTGTCATTTCTTTATGAACACTAGATGCACTGAAATCATGTTAGTGCAGTTGTCATTTCCCTTTGTACTCAAACATTAGATATGTTTTTGTGAGTTTCGATGGGTGGTGAACAGTTTTTCAGGAAATGAGAAGGGGTCCTTAGCCCAGGGTGCTTTTCAGTGGTTATCCATAGCGAGGAGACTGCTTTTTGAAGTGGTAGATATGGACACTTCAGCTTAGGACACAGATGATGTGGCCTCATGAAGGACTTTTGAAGCACTTAACTTCATTATAATAAGTGGAATAACATTATCTTTACCAGCAGGGATTGAAAACAAATAATGTATTGGGGTTTGGGTTTATGTTTTTTCTTTGTTTTTTTCTTTTTTTTTTTTTATTTAATATATATAGCACTAAGGAGAGAGAGAGAGATTTTAGCTCAAACTGTAATGAAGTTATAACATATGTGGTATTCAGCACAGAAAGCATTCAAATAATTTGATTGTTTAAACACTCACCTTAGGAGTAGGTGAATGTAGCAAGCTGGGTGAAGTGTCTGTGTCCTCATGGGTGGCTCCAGGTGTGCCAGTGGTTTAGGTGGCTCAAAGCTTCAGGTATTGATTTTATACCCAGATGTTCATTGGCACATTCTAGGTAGGGCTGGAGGTGGCTTTGTTTGATTTTAGCTGTTCCTGTCAGTAGCTGAGAGAGTTCCCCAAACTGTCCATCCACAGCTATGTAAGGACTGCAGAATATTAATTCAGATTGACTGCTGGGCAGGTGCTATCCCTGTGAGCAGTTATTTTATGTATGAATTAATACCCCTCTCAGTGTTAGCTCTGTCTCTAGCACAGCCAAATAGAACCCAAAATACCCTAAGAAACCATTTCTTCAGTGTCTTAAGCAGACAGTTCAGCTCTTAATTGGTAAAGCCTCACAGCTGGGGTGTGGGGGCACTTGTGCTGGGATGGTAATGAGAGACAGGTCCTGGTGCTTGCAGTGAAATTACCCTGCTCTGGCCCTCTCCTGACTCCTCTGACAGGCATGACTGACACAGTCAATACTCACAGTCAGAAAAATCCCAAATAACCATCTCTTTTCCTGGCCTGTCATGCAGGTTCTTGAGCCATCCCTTTGACATCCTGGTTGCTGCTTTGTCACTATCTGGATGCTGCCATCTTTATAGCTGATCCTATCACCACTCCCTCTGCCATTATCTCCACACTGTTGATCCAGTCACTCCTCACTGTCTGCCTTGTAAATATGTTAACATTGACATTTGGAATGCTTGTTTTCCTTTGCTCTGCTCCATTCTTATCTCACCTGGAATCTCTGTGTTAATTCTGCTCCTCCAGTCTCAGCCTCCTTTGCTGCCCCTGCAGATGTGCAGACATTGTCTCACTTCCAGCCCAGTCCTTTTGTTCCTGCTCCTTCCACAGATTCCTCGGGGCTGTTCATCACTGGAAATTGTCTTCTTGTTCTTACAACCTTTTGTTGTGCTATTTCACTTGATCTATTCATCCCTCTTCCTAATATGACCTTTATTTCCTTATCTGGACTGTCTCTGAGATAATTAGTTCATATCTGGAACGATCTTTCTTTCTTGTCTACTGAGTAACTTCTCTGTTTTCATTAACTTCTGCCAAAAAAAACCTGCCTAGAAAATCAGGTCCACAGGAATCAGTAAAGACACTCAATTGACTCCAGGATTTTACAGCAAGTCTTAAGCACTCTTTTACCTTTCCCTGATCAATAGCCCAAATAGTGTCACTTAAACTGTTCTCCATTATCAAATTGCCCTTTTTTCTTTTGGCCTGTTTGCAGTAAATTGTAAGGTTTTTGAGAAAGGTTTCTGTTTCAGTCTGTTCATGCATAATAAAGATGCAGTGGTAAATAAATTTTATTTCATCACAAAAATGGTCTTTGAACACTGAGGAAGAAATTATTTAATTTTGTTGTTTTAACATTTAAATGGACACAAACTGGAGAGAATGAGGAACAGAAGGAAAATATACATGATTGAACATTAATATTTTACTGTAAAAGAATTAAATATCCTAAGGAAACAATAAAAACTTCTTCCAGATGATAGTTAAAATTTGATGAAATAATAATAAAATTTTAATCTTCCAGTTGAATGAAAACACTCCATATGTTGTTAAATATGCCTAAATTTGAATTCAATTTTGGTTTTTTTTTTTTTTTTTTGTCTCAGCCAACTGCTGCACATAAAGATCAGTTTGCTACAGATAAAGACCAGGCCATGCCTTGTTTGTGTGATCATCTGTAACTTTTATCACACAGTTTTTCTTTTGGATCCTCCTGCTGTCCCAGTCCTTGAGGGCAAGTCAGGAGTAGATGGCTGAGCAGAGTAAATTCATGTGTGAGAAGCACGTGCTTGCTCACAGAACATATTGTACTTAAATACTTGGAGATGAAATACTGATCCTTTTTGAAAAGTAAACCAGTGCATTTAGGACCATTGTAAGCACGGAACAGACACCTTCTGGATCTTGGAGCATTGTTTTATATCTTATTTGTATTTTTCCATCTGCCAGTGCAGCTGTGACAGTGGAGCTGAGTGTCATTCTTGCACTTTGTGTTCTGCATCTGCTCCATAGCAGTTTATCTCCAAACCTTTTGTTCTGTGCCATTCCTCACTCTGTCTGTTCTGCACACTCTTGATCTTTCTTCTGTTTATCATTCCTTGCTCTCTGGTACATATTATCATGTACAGTATCCTTGCAACTTCCTTCTTCACATATGCTGAGACTGTTAAAGCTGTCTCTTTGAAATCCTTTGTAACAGGTTCTCTTCATGCCCTACACCTTTTATTAAAACTTACCTTTTATTTCTGTTTTCTTGAAGCTGTCATTATTCCTAACAAGCACATTTTTATAGCTGGTACAGTTTCACTTCATCTGGCACCCAGGTCGTTCCCTCTGTGTCCAGCATCATCAAATCTGTCCCTGAGTAGTCACGGCAAATGAATAATAAACGTTCCTTCAGAAAAACTCCTCATCTGCCCACCCTTTTGTTCTGCATGAAGTGGCCATTTCCCTGGAATACCCTTTCATTCCATGTGCAACCCCCACAGACTGCTGGGATGTTCCTGCAGATCTCTGATACTCTGAGTTGCTGTCCAAGCTCTGTGCACAGGCTCCTTCTCCCAAGGGATTAAAAAAGGAGCCTTTTTGTAGCTGTGCCTTCCATCCTGGGCTGTGTTCCCATCCTGGGCTGTGTCCCTTACCTGGGCTGTGTCCTTACCTGGGCTCTGTCCCTTACCTGGGCTGTGTCCTTACCTGGGCTCTGTCCCTTACCTGGGCTGTGTCCTTACCTGGGCTCTGTCCCTTACCTGGGCTGTGTCCTTACCTGGGCTCTGTCCCTCCCCTGGGCTGTGTCCCTTACCTGGGCTCTGTCCCTCACCTGGGCTGTGTCCCTCTGTCCCTCCCCTGGGCTCTGTCCCTCCCCTGGGCTCTGTCCCTTATCTGGGCTCTGTCCCTCCCCTGGGCTCTGTCCCTCCCCTGGGCTCTGTCCCTCCCCTGGGCTCTGTCCCTCCCCTGGGCTGTGTCCCTCCCCTGGGCTCTGTCCCTTACCTGGGCTGTGTTCTTTACCTCGGCTGTGTCCCTTACCTGGGCTCTGTCCCTCCCCTGAGCTGTGTCCCTTACCTGGGCTCTGTCCCTCCCCTGGGCTCTGTCCCTTACCTGGGCTCTGTCCCTTACCTGGGCTGTGTCCCTCTGTCCCTCCCCTGGGCTCTGTCCCTCCCCTGGGCTCTGTCCCTCTGTCCCTCTGTCCCTCCCCTGGGCTCTGTCCCTCCCCTGGGCTGTGTCCCTCCCCTGGGCTGTGTCCCTCCCCTGGGCTGTGTTCCAGCCCCCCCATTCCTTGGTCAGACCCTCACAGCCCAGTTTTCCTCCAGGAGCTCCCCGTGTGTCTGCCCTGAGCTGCTGGCAGGCTGTGGTGGTGGCACAGAGCTTTAGTGGCGAGGTGCAGCGATGCTGCACAGGCAGGAGGACACCAAAGGTGCCAGAACACAGCTCCACACCTGGCACGGGGCAACACTGAAGATCTGGGGGCATTTGAAGGGCTGGGCAGGGCCCTGGGTTTGGGGCTTGAAGAGTTCCTCAGCCCTCAGCAGGCGCGGCGGGCGATCCCTTCCTGCTCATTTATGCGTGAGGTGTCTCTGCAAAGGAATCTTCTGAGAAAATAATGCATGTGGCAAAAAGCCAGCCAGGGGAGCAGCTAGAGGAAAAGTAACTGGAGTGCTTTGATTCCAGGCATGAATATTCTAAGCAGACAGATACATGTCAACTTTACCTGCTACCTTTAGCACACGCGTTTTGTTTAAACCCAGAGCTGTGCGGGAAACATGAGATGCTTTTGACACTCCTGCTGCCCACATTACTCTTAACAACTCATCCGTGGAAGCTTTTTCAGAGCCTAGGGGTGTTGTACTTCAATGTGTTCATTCTTCTCAACTTCTCCCAGTTTGTTTTTTTTTGAACAACTTTAATGAAACACATATTTAATTAGCAGCACGCTATTGAATAAATACAAACAGATATGCCCCTGCACACAACGCTATTGAAGAATATCAGTGTGAATGTTAAAAATTAAAGCCAACCTTACAAAAGGCAAATATGTTGAATAAATAATGGCTGCTGCTATTTACAAAGCACACAAACCAAGAAGGGAACCTCCCTTGTTAAAAAGGAGAAGATTGGGGGGAAAACACAGGAAAGCTGAAAGTATTTGCCATAGAATTTTATTTCTTTCTCTTTCATTCCACTCCTCTGGGACATGGTCTAGTTCTTTTTATTCCTCTGGTGGATGTGTTGAGGAGCCTGCAGTGCAGGGCTGAGAGCCTGGGTGCTGCTGGCAGAGGAGGAAGAGGCAGAGCTGCCTCCAGCCCAGGAGCTGCTCCTCTCCCAGCCTGGGCCATAGTGCTGCCTTCACCTGGGCAGGTTCCTGTTCTTAGGCTGGCTGTTTAGACATTTCAGAGTCTTTGAGCCTCTTTGGTGAAGCAGAAAGTACAGGCTGAAGCTATTTTTGTATCCCATTAATACCTTTGTTCCTTTTATTTTCACCTATTTTCAGTATGTTCTGTTCCTGTTCTGTCTGTAGTGATGCTGTGCACTGAAGGGTGTTTGATTTTTAGGTATGACTAAGTTTCACTGGTAGATCAGAAAAATTCTTCACAGGGCCAAATTTGGATGAAACCAGTCCTGTATTCTCAACACAGATAAAACAATTATCACTCTCTAACATAGAGGCTATAGTTTGTAAAGAATTTTAGAAAACTCCAGAGGTAAACATGCAACAGAAGTACCGTTTGCTAAGATTTATTGGAGTAATTTGTTATCAAGCTTATTTTCTGCTACAATACTGAGGTTGGGAGCAATGATAAATGCATAATTCAAGGCCTTGCATAATGCACCCTTAAGTATTTAAAGATATTCCTGTAGGATCCTGACCATCCATTTCTAAGTTCTTAGTCAAACTGTGTATTTCAAATCACCTTTTTTTTTTTTTTAATCTTGAATTTTAAAAAGGTTCCCTTTCAGTATAATTATGATCTGTACTCTGCCAGCTTGTGTCTAACCAAACTCTTTGCCTTGGGGATTTGAGGACGTTGAATAAGTAGTGCTGTGGAGCAGCAACAGATTTTCTGTTAAGATTCAAACGCAGAAATAAAGAACAAACTAATGATCAAGAGGCAGTCTCCCACAGACCTCGAGTATTCTGTAATGATATACAGACATATTTCTGCTTTTCAAAACAAAAATATATCCAAGACTGAGCCCAGCACTCATCTTCTAAAAGTACTGCTTATTATTCACCGTTAGCAGATAAATGAAAAGCTGTGTTTGTACCAGGTACATATCTCATACATTCAAGCATATATTCAGCATTTATTCCCATCACCCACTTTCATCTGTGGGAGCAGGAGAAGATTTCCATGACAAGCTAAGGATCAGGAGGAGCCAGCAGGGGTTGTTCACACAGAAACATTGCAGAGCAATCCCAGCCTGCCGCTCCCAGGGTGGGCTGAGCCTTTTACTGCCAGCCCTGCAGCCACACCAGGAGCCCCAGACTGCAGCTCCTTTACCTGCAGCTCCCTTACCTGCACCTGCCTTACCTGCAGCTCCTTTACCTGCACCTGCCTTACCTGCAGCTCCTTTATGTGCAGCTCCTTTACCTGCAGCTCCTTTACCTGCAGCTCCTTTACCTGCACCTGCCTTACCTGCAGCTCCTTTATGTGCAGCTCCTTTACCTGCACCTACTTTACCTAGAGCTGCCTTTACCTGCATCTCCTTTAAGTGCCGCTCCTTTACCTGCATCTGCCTTACCTGCAGCTCCTTTACCTGCAGCTTCTTCACCTGCAGCTCCTTTTCCTGCCCCTCCTTTCCTGCAGCTGCTTTCCCTGCAGGGCAGAGCTGGAGAGCAGGGCTCCATCCTGTGCAGCAGTCACTTGGTGAATGATAATTCCATCATTCCAAACCACCCCCCACTCTTCCTTCCTCTTGCCCATCTCCCTGTGCACCCCACGGTCTGGGGTGTGCCTGTCCCAGCTGTGCTGGCTGTGTCCCCTCCCTGGGCAGCACAAAAGGCCTTGGCTGTGTGTGAGCCCTGCTCAGGGACAGCAAAACCAGCCCTGAGTTACCAACACTGCCAGCACAAACCCCAGCACAGCCCATGGTGGCTGCTCTGAAGAAATTAACTTTATTACAGCCAAAACCAGCACAACGCTCCTGGGCTTTGTTCCCTCTTTTCCCTGGACCTGGCAGGATTAAAAGAAGCAGCTCCTCCATGGGCTTGTGGCTCTGATGGCTGCTGCTGCTGGCTTTGGATGCAGCGAGCCAGAATTCTAGAAAAGGAGCTGTTTCTGTAGGGAATAAATGCATGTAAAGATAGAAATTAGAGGAGAAATTCTTTCCTTAGTGCAAGATCAAAGGGAAGGACATGGACATAAAATTTATCTTCGATTGCTGATTCTGAGCTGACTCTATCCTAAATCAGGTCTGAAGACTGGTGATCAGGAATGATTCCCCTTGGCCTTTCCTTACTTGTTGGGTTTTGTTTGAGATTTTCTGTGTGTGTGTATGCATGTGTGTGTGTGTATGGTCTGGGTTTTAGTTAGTTTGGGGGGTTTTTTATAGGAAAATTTATTGAAACACAAGTAAAAATCCTGTTGTAGATTTTGGGGGCACTGTGCTCTTGCTGTTTGCCTTCAGGAACTGTAGAGTTAGAGGAGAGCTGAAGCCTGGAAAATCCCACCTGCACAGTTGCTTAATGCAGAACTGCTTTAGAACGTGTAATAGAGTCACTGGGGGAGTGCAGATCATTCTCAGGATCATAGCAGTGCAGGAATTCATCCATGAGGCTGTATCTTTATTAAACTCAGCTTCACACTATTAAGAAGCCTTGAGATTGCCTGTCCTTTTAATGGACTGTAAGTTCACTTTCAAAATGGTGCTATAAAATGATTCAAAGTGTGTCTGCCCAAAATACTGAAACTCTCATCCTGTGTATTCACCAAAGAGCCAGAGTGCCTTGTGAAGAAAATAAAATAAGAGAATGTTTTATTATTTCTTAGATGTGGCATAGTCAAAGGGCACGCACATAAAAATATATGTGTTGAAAAGAAATATGACAAAAATACTCTTCTAAAAGCTCCTTGAGGAATATCAGATGGATCCAGCGATTCAAATGTGAACAGCATTTTCACATTGGTGGTCCATTAGTCCATCTTTTCCAATGAACCTGAAGATCAGACATTGCAATGCAGTCTGGACACGCTTTCCCCTCATCTTCTGTTACTAAGCAACTTGGGTGAAAATGGAAAGATGAACTCACTGGTATTGATGTGGTGAGTAGGAGCACATCTAGGCTGCAAAACAGGATGTTGCCTTGGAAGAGAGAAAAATGATATTTCCCAATAACAATGAAAGCCCAAATTAAGCCGAGCTGTGATGCACACCTCTTTGCTGCTTCCCTAGATTTTCTTTAAAAACACAAGACAAATCCAAGGAGAATTCCAGCTGAACACTCATGCAGTTTCCTTCCTGCCTCAGACAGAGGCTGGGTGAGAGCTGGCTGGGTGTGTGCGCTGCAAAAGGCAATGTGCAGCCTGTCACCTCCCCGTGCTGCCCCACTCTCTGCCAGAGCAGAGGCCCTCACCCCAAACCCTGCACGTTATTCAGCTTATGTGCTCACCAGGGAGGGACTGCAGCAGCAAATCACTGCTCTGCAAGGCTGTGATGAGAGCAGCAGGTGAACTTACTGCTGTGGCTGGACAAGGATGGGAAGGGTGAAATGGCTCAGCGTAGGTTTGGGAAGTGTTTGAGATGTGGTAGAATGCAGGTCTCAAGTCAGCCTGGAAGGCTGGCTGAGAGAATTGGGAGGTAAATACAAGCATTCCCTGCAGCGCTTTGTAGTTTCACTTTAGAAGGACTGGGGAGAAACAGAAAGATACTAAATGAATTGAGAACTTTAATCAAAAGGACTAAAAAAGAGATAAGCTGACTAGAGGAAAAAAAAAAATGCAGGTTAGCAAACAAAGAACAAAGAGAGTGTTTGAATACAATTACCAAGAAATAAGGAATAGAAATAGGGCACTCATGCAGACAGAGAACAGGGAGGGAAGGTTGAGCAAGACAGGATTTTTGAAGATCCATATGGAGTTGTGCAGAAGGTATCGGAGGGAAAAAGGATGCAGAAGTTCATCTGTCTCTGAGAACCTAATTGAAGTGAAGGATGGAAATTGGGTCAGGAAAAAATAACAAAACCCTCCTTCTCTTCCTCCCAATTTTCCTTCTCTTCCTTTAATATTTATGTGTGTTATTAAAGAAACATTTCCGGAAGGCACTAAGAGCAGGAGCTGTAAGTATCCCTGCAGAGAATACCTTGCTAGAGCAAAATGTTCAACATTTGAGTCTGATTCCCTCCAAACACAGGAGCAGGGACTGGAGCTGCAGATGGCAGTGGGCAGGGGTGTGGGGCTGGGGGACAGGAGGGATGGCACTGCAGCGTGCCACAGCCAGGAATGACACCACAGCTAAGGGATGGAGCCTCTGAGGCTGCAGAGGAGGATCCCAGCCCCTCTGGCTGGCACCCAGGGTGGCCCTGTCTCTTGGTGGGGCACTGGGAGTGGGGTTTGTCATGCCCCCCCTTTCTGAGCCGCGCAGTAAATGGATATTGACAGTCTGCTCTCGGTGAAAACACCTTCAGAGCGGCAGCAAACAGCGCTGCAGTGCCTGGGGTTGTCTCTGGAGGCTGACAAATGTTTCCTTTGGCAGTTTGGATCCATGTCCTTGTCACCTGGCCCTGGTGACACCAAACCGCTCAGGGCAGGTGCTGGCACACCTTGGGCCAGCTCAGAGCACAGCTCCCAGGGAAAGGTCCTGGGGCAGCACAGGCTGGGGGCTGCCAGTGGGACAAGAGGATGCTCAGGGCCCCCCAGGGGAAAGAGAAATGGAATTTGGCTCATTTCATTTGCATGGGGGTGGTAAACAGACACAGATGTAGTGATCTATCTGAGGCTTGCAGTGAAATAATGTTCTGGTGCTGGTACCCTGAGCAGGGTTAGAGATAAGTGGCTTGAAAGTCTGATTTGGGTCTTTACAGTGATTTCAATGTCACTAGTAAAGTGGCACTAGTAAAGCCTCAGCTGCTCCAAGAGGAACCTGTTTGTCCACCATGGAGTTTCTCTCTGTTGGCATGTTGGATGTTGAGGACTTGTAAACACATTTATTTCATTGTAAGCACATTTATTTCATTGTAAGCACATTTATTTCATGGTCATTTCAGAGAAGCAGCTTGGTTTACCAGGTACTGTTCTTTCATATAAAAGAGCAGAGTTTAATTTTAATATAGCTGAAGACGGTGGTCTTGTTGCTCCAAACATCCCACACAGAGAGGTTTGACTTGCAAAACCACTTAGAGATTTCTCTGTGTCTCACTGCAGATGCAGAAGCAGGAAGGTGGGTGAGAGAGAAGTGTGTCTGATTTCTAGAGCAGCAAGTACAAGAATTGCCCCCCAAATAAGCTGAGAATAGTTTCTTTTGACATGGGACCTGAATGCTGAAACAGCTGGGGTTTCTGAACAAGAAACTCTTGATTATTCTTTGGATCTTTTTTCTTTCAGTTGGATTTGCAGAAAGAGAATTTTGTCTGTACTTTTGCTGCAGGACTGACTTGTTCTGAATATGTATCTGGCTCCTGCAAGTGGCTCTGTGTCCCAGAGGAAACAACTCAGGGAAGCCCAAAGTACCAGGGACCTTCCAGGGTCGGTACTTTGTGCTGGGCTTTTTGATATACCCAATTTGAGAGGCAAGAATGTTTGCTTCCTTCCCAAGGATAAGTGCACGCTTCACACGATGGGCAATTCTCAGTTGTGCCTCCTTCTCTGCAATGGCTCTTAAGATATCAATACTTTGGTATCCTGAAGCTGGGCTGTAAAATGCTGCAGGGTTATTTGTTAATAAAATGTGCAGCTCTGTGCCACAGTGTCTTAGAGCAGGTGAATTTCTGACACAGAGCTACGTGACTTAGCTCTTGATCCCGTGATGAAAACTTGGATGGTTTTTCTACTTTCATAAACCCACCCTTGAAACAGCAGAAAGATGCAAACACTCCATTTCTTACTCACCAGGTAGGCTTCATTCCCATGCAGGCTTTCTGCCAACAACTAGAGGTTGCAGTTGGCCAGACAGAATTTTAATTGTGTCCTTTTTGGTCACCTAGGAAAACTGGTGGTAGCACCAAGGAAAGCGAACAAATTCCTGGCAAGACCGAAACATCCAGTACTTCAAAAGCCAGTGTATAAAGTAGTATATAAAATGACAACACCTAAAAGCTGCCACAACCCCCTGAGGGTGCCCCATTTCCAGCTTGGAAAAGAATAATGGTTAAGATCTATCAAACAGCAAATTACTGAATTCCTTGCAAGTAGTGGAAAACTGCATTAATGGAGAGAGGTAGCTGTTGTGAAATGCCATGGTTACAGCGAGAGAGCATGTTTGTTTGTTTGCTTTTCTGTGTAATCAAACACACAAAGTTGGGTGAAACAAACAGATTAAGGAGCAGAAATGAACAATGGGATTATTAGCAGGCTAACAGCAGGCCCACTCCTCTGGACGAGGCACACTCGTGCTCTGCAGGTGCCAGATGATCTGATTCAGGCAGCCAGACGATTCTTCATCGCTGCTCCAACCTGCTGCATCAATTAGCTCTCTCATCAGCGGTGTCACCGGGCTGTTCACCTCTCTGGGGGCTGTGCTGCCACTGCAGGGCTTTGAGGGATGTTCATGGTCCCTCCCCAGATGCAGCCTGGGGTGCTGGTGGCTCTGCCAGGCAGGGGTGGCCGTCCCTCCCTGCTCCCCTCCCAGGGCAGCTCCTGGCTGGCTCCTGGTCACTATTGCCACCTCAGCTCCTGGTGAACCACACAGAAATAAATACTCTGAGTGCTGCTTCACCTCCAAGGGCGCGTGGAGCGCACCCTGAACTTTTCCCATTGCATTTCTTTCTCCAGATAAATGCATATTTTGCCATAGTACTCCCGAGGTTTCCAGGCAGGTGATCTCTCTGTGGGTTGTTCTGAGGCTCCTGTGGGATGCCCCGGGGATTTTATTGCTCTTGGATCCCGGCAGCTCAGGAAGAGTTCTGTACTCACCCACAGCGCTGTGTTTTGGCACTCAGGTTATCTCTGGAGTTCCTTGGCTTTGATCACTGCCATTCTGAAGCCAGAATGGGAAAAGGAGGCCTGTCACCCTGAGCCAGCACAGACAGTCTGTCCTACCCACGGAGAGAACACTTCCAACTGGAGAGAGGAGAGGGCTCTCCCTGGGAGCTGAGCTGAGCGAGCAGGACAGAGTGGGGCTGCTGTGAGTAACCAGCAGGCAGATGGGAGAAACACCTGCTCCAGCTTCAGAGCAGGGTTGGTGGTGGTAATGGACAGGTTTTAGCAGGGTTGGGCTGGCAGGTCCCTGCAGACACCCTCCCCTCTGTCCTCTATTTTCTGTACATGTTTCAAATGGGTTTGGGTGTCTCGGAGGACCTGAACACTTAGGAGCAAAAAGCCATCCTCCTGCAGATCAGGAGTGATTAAAATAGCTCAGATGTGAGGATGAAGAGCTGCCTGTGGTTCACAGGCAGGAGAGAGCAGGAGCCAGAGCAGGGATAACAAGAGCATGTGGTCATAGGGGGGCAGGGAATCACCCTGCACCAAGCCCTGCTCTCAGGCTCTATTTTGAGATTGTCAGGAGCTTCTCCCTGAGCAGCCCAGGCATGTCTATTGATTTGCATGCTGTGCTTTCTGCCTGACTGATGTGCCGTAGATTTCAGAATGCTTGCAGCTTGAAAGGGAAATTCAGCAGCCAAGGAGAGCAACTCCAGCGCTGATCTCACTTTAGTCTGCTCAGGCACAGGTACTCCTGCAAGAGGAAGAAAGAGAAATAATGATATCAAATCAATAGTGAGGGAATGAGTAAAAAAACATTGTGGTGTATGAGGATATAAGAGAAAGGAAAAATTACTGGTAAATGAGCTGGACCAAATCCTGACGCTCTCTGAAGTGGTGTGGAGGCAGGCAGGATTTGGCCCTTGATGAGTGTGACTCCCTTTTCCTGGCAATTCACTGCACCTTTTGGTGAAATTATTTCTCAGAAATAAAGATGTGCGTGTCAGTGTAAAGGCTGTGATCAGTTAAATGCTAACTAGCACGGGTTTGTGAAGTCTCAGGCGTTAATCTCTCAGACTGTGTAAGAGGAGATGCTTTTGAAGTGCAAAGTATCATCATTACCATGATGTGTTCATAAAGCAGGTTCTGTGCCTCATCCAGAGGCAGGAACGCTGCAGGTGGCACACGAGGGTGCCAGATCTGTGCCAGGCCCCAGTCTCTGCTGGCTCCCCCACATTCCTCTCCCCTGGAAGGGGTGACAGGCTTTCTGATGGGCAGTGCCTTGGAACTCCCTCTTCAATTTCCTGCTCTCCGTGCTTGAACTGCTCTGACACCTGCTTTGCTGCTGATGACTGCTCCTAGATTATTTCCATTTTTTGAGGGATGTCCAGCTCAGGTACCTCTGACTACATGATCATACTTAGATGCAATTTAACATACTCCCTTTGCTCTGCTGGTTCACAGGGAAACACATCCTAATGCCTGGAAAATTGGTAGGAAGGGCAGAGACTGCAGTGAGGGGCTGTGAGCTGCAGGGAATTTGCGCATTCCCAAAGTGATGGGGCAGGGAATTTGTGCATTCCCAAAGTTATGGGGCAGGGAGTTTGTGCATTCCTAAAGTTATGGGGCAGGGAATTTCTGCATTCCTAAAGTCATGGGGCTGTGAGCTGCAGGGAATTTGTGCATTCCCACAGTGATGGGGCAGTGAATTTGTGCATTCCCAAAGTTATGGGGCTGTGAGCTGCAGGGAATTTGTACATTCCCAAAGTTATGGGGCAGGGAGTTTGTGCATTCCCAAAGTTATGGGGCTGTGAGCTGCAGGGAATTTGTGCATTCCCACAGTGATGGGGCAGGGAATTGGTGCATTGCCACAGTGATGGGGCAGGGAATTTGTGCATTCCCAAAGTTATGGGGCAGGGAATTTGTGCATTGCCACAGTGATGGGGCAGGGAGTTTGTGCATTCCCACAGTGATGGAAGGCAGCTGTGAGCCTGAGCCTGCTCTGCCTGCACTCCTGGTGAGCAGCTGTGCCCCTGTCACTGCTCCTGAGCGCTGGGTCCTGCTGGGGGTACAGAGCAGTGCCCTGGCTCTGCTGAGCACTTGCTCTGTCAGGCACTTGCTGCTGCTCCTGGCAAGCTGTCCCTTGTTGCATAGACCGACTCCAAAAAGGGAATGAAAATCAGTGTCCCCAGCCCCTACAGGTCACCCAGCTGCTCTGCCATGGGCTGGCCTCGTGACACCTTGGAAGGACAGACAGACGGACACCTGTGCAGGACACAGGGCACGGGAGCAGCTGGATTCTGAGTGCCTTGGGCATCTGGAATCGGTGCAGCCATCCCTGCTGGGCCTCCAGAGCCAGCTGGGGAGCCCCAGCATCCTGCAGGAGCAGGAAGGACCTGGTGCTGTTTAAGGCATTGCCCTTCTCCCATCTGAAGCCTCTGGGAGTCCTTCATCCTTCCAGCAGCAGGAGCAGCTTTTGAAGGCTCTGCATCACAGCCCAGCCCGGCTCCCTGTGAGGAGCAGCACACCACAGAGCCTCTCTGGCTGCTCTGCCCCTCGCTTTCTCCTTTTTCAGCCCCAACCTGCCCGTGCCAGGCTCCTGGAGCAGAGCTGGGAGTGCGAGGGGCAGCACAGGAGGCTCAGCTCCCTCCTGCACGCCTGGGAGAGAGGGAGGCTCAGGGAAAAGCCTCCTGTGTGTAATCTCAATTATTGATAAATAAGTGAAAATTGATGTTTGGCCCTGGAGTTCAGTACTTGAAAATGCCAATGAAGTAAATGGGGCTATAAAATCACTGACTTAAGCATCTGTCATACTAAAGAATCTGTGAGGCAGCGTGGCAGGCACAAGGTATGCTTATCTCCAGGGACAAGAATAACTCTCACCAGAGCTGAGCAGGAATGAGAATTCTCCCCTGGGGATTTGCAGAAAGACCATCACTGAAATTTCTCTGGAGAGCTAACTTTTTTCCTCTGTGAAAATTAAAAAGGACGGAGGAAGGTTGAGGGAAGGGGGGAAACTTCTCTCATTTTTTATTATTAACTTCTCTCATTTTTTATTGCTTTTTTTCTATCTGCTGGAATGCCGTGTGCAAGTACAAAACTTTCTCCTGCTGCTTTCTCATACTTGCTTTTTTTAGACAGCAAACTGCAAGAAACTCAAAAATAAGGAAAGCATAGCCTCAGCTTATTTCCTGCTTTCCATCTAGCAAGAGATGCAAGCCATTCACAGAAAACATGGAAAGCTCCATTTTCTGTAAATCATATCTTCAGTTTTACAATTTGTTTTGCCAAAGTTGTTGCTTTCTGTGAAAGAAAAGCTTCTGGTACAAAAGTTTTTTTTTTTTATTCAAAAACATTCAACCAATTATAGCACTCAGGAATATGCTGGTCCTCTTTTTACTCTTTTTTATCATCATAATTTTTTTTCTTTTTTCATTTCTTTGCCTTACCTTGATTTTAAGGTTTTCTTTGCTTGCCAAATTCCATACTTTCCTCATCTGCTTCACATCATTCTACCTGAGCTGTTCATTTATTAGCCAACCCTCTACAGAGGTAAAAATTGTAAGAAAAAGCAAAAAAGCTGAATATTTTGAAAATAAGTTAGACCTGGAGACAGCAACTGCAGTGTTTGACTGTGATGATGTGTGAGCTGAATGCTGATTCCATGGGTGATAGATCTCTTGACGAAGATGTGCTTTGCATCCTTCAGTGCTGCACACAACAAGTTTAATTTAAAAAATCTCACAGCCCTGTTAATCTTTAAAAATGTTTTTGAGAGCCAGTCTGAAGGAATTACTGAGATATCTGCCATTGACTCTCACCTGCTCTCAGTTCTGAGCCCTAATTCCTGCATGCTGCTCAACTTTACTCTTGTGTGTTTAGCATGTGAATCCTGACAAGTTAGGGAGCTCTCCAGCAGCTTTCAGGAGCTTTAAGAGATCAAGTGGTTAATTAATTTCTGAAATGACACAGAACCCAGAGATATCTCACAAACTCCCTTCCCAGTGTCCTCAAACAAGTGAAGTTACTGCAGAAGCCCTGCCTCTTGAAATAGGAGGCACAGACCTGTTTTGCTACAGGAAGGATATGATAGCTTGCAAAACATGGCAATAATAATTAATGTTTAGGGTAATTTAAAACATAGCTCTGTTATCTGATAACTTGACAGTCATGCCTAACCTGAACTGCTGGACAGCAATGTCAGTGCTGCTCTGTGCACACTGTGTTTCCACTGTTCTGTGCACACTGTATTTCCAGTGCTCAGTGCACACTGTATTTCCAGTGCTCAGTGCACACTGTATTTCCACTGTTCTGTGCACACTGTATTTCCAGTGCTGTTCTGTGCACACTGTATTCCCACTGTTCTGTGCACACTGTATTTCCAGTGCTGTTCTGTGCACTCTGTATTCCCAGTGCTCAGTGCACACTGTATTCCCAGTGTTCTGTGCAGTCTGTATTCCCAGTGCTCAGTGCACACTGTATTCCCACTGTTCTGTGCACACTGTATTTCCAGTACTGCTCAGTGCACTCTGCATTCCCAGTGCTCAGTGCACTCTGCATTCCCAGTGTTCTGTGCACTCTGCATTCCCAGTGTTCTGTGCACTCTGTATTTCCAGTGTTCTGTGCACTCTGTATTCCCAGTGTTCTGTGGAGTCTGTATTCCCAGTGCTGCTCAGTGCACACTGTATTCCCAGTGCTCAGTGCACACTGTATTCCCTGTGCTGTTCTGTGCACTCTGTATTCCCAGTGCTCAGTGCACACTGTATTCCCAGTGTTCTGTGCACACTGTATTCCCAGTGCTCAGTGCACTCTGTATTCCCAGTGTTCTGTGCACTCTGTATATTTCCAGTGCTCTGTTCACCCTGTATTACACTGCTGGGCTGAGCCTTCTGCACTGCTGAGGCTGAGACCTTGCAGAAATGCTCCTGGCCCTGCGCAGGAGCAGCAGCAGTGGGACATTCTGGCTGATTGCTTCCTTGGTGGCTGCAGCTGCATGGGTGCAGGGAAATGCTCCTGTTTTCTACAACTTTGGCTGCTGGTGTGGGGAGTGACCTGACAGACAGTTTGCTCCAAAGAAAAAACATCAGCTGCAAATTGATATTGATGATATTGATGGCATTGATATTGAGAGAAGGAATGGCAAAGCTGGTCTGACTGTGCCTGGTGGGCCACTGAGTCCATGGGCTTGCTGCTGATTTGTGCTTTAGTGCTTTCCGTGGGTTTGCTTCCATTCTTGCTCTTCTTGGAGCTGGGTAATGACAGCAAAAAAGTTGCAGAAAATTCCAAGGCAAAGCCTCACGAGATGCCTGGGCTTGTCTGAGTGTGTGTGGGGTGAACCCCTGAGCCCCAAGGGTGGCAGGTGACACCAGGAGTCCCAAGGGTGGCAGGTGACACCAGGAGTCCCAAGGGTGGCAGGTGACACCAGGAGTCCCAAGGGTGGCAGGTGACACCAGGAGCCCCGAGGGTGGCAGGTGACACTGAGAATCCTAAAGGTTGGCAGGTGACACCAGGAGCCCCAAGGGTGGCAGGTGACACGTGGCCCAGGGGAGTCTCTCTCCTCCCAAAGTCGCTCTGTGACCCCCTCAGCAGCTCCATCTCCCTCTCTGCCATCTCCAGACCCTGTGGGTGTCTTCAGCCATGGGTGGGAGAGTTCTGTCAGCAGGCAGGTTCAGAGAGGAAGGTTGTGTGAAGAGGAACTCGTGTGACTGAGCTCATTTAAACTGTTTGCAGATTGTCTGAGGAGATCAAGACTGTTATGGATGTGTTTGTTCAAAGTTGCTCAATTAATAGTTTTTATTTGATCTGGTGGATAAACTGTTTGCAGAGCAGTTCAGTGAGTGTGTTCCATTGATTATTTGGTATTCTGTGTTTCTCCTTAGGTTTACATGCCTGGTATTACACACAAGATGCAGGATTATTTAAGAAATGCCTCATCTATAATGGGTAATAGATCCTCCATCAGAGTAACGAGCAGCAGAGCTCAATGGGAGGAATATTTAATGTATTCTTGAGCACAGCAGAGTGCTGTAACTTTGGGATCTGGCTGAGCTATCTGTGCCAAGGAACGGGTGGGCACTCACACTGCTGTCCCAGAACTCTTGTCCATAAAACTCTTGTAGCACAGGGGAGCAGAAAGCAGAAAGAAGGCACAGGGTGATGGGAGGATTGTCCCAACACCTCTGTGTTTACCTGCTTGGGATGAAAAACCACCAGGAGATGATGAGAGGCACTGGTTTTCCTGCTTTTCCTTCCACTGACAAAGGCCAGGTGTGGCATTTGTGAGGGTT